>NC_139562.1:26826283-28073104 GCF_965112155.1 Podarcis liolepis
TCCTTCTTGAACTCAGTGGAGAATACTTCTGCACAAGATTGTGCTGTTACTCCCTTTTTGGGGGGGGGACAACTCAAGGACACATATCCACATTTGCTTACCATCTAGACTTTGTTTTTGATGGCTTTTGGGGTTGAGAGTTAATGTTCCTTTGCTGTGTTCTTTTCCTGCACTACCCCGCCTTGTTCTTTCTATTGTTTTGGTCTATTTTTATGATTTCATTTGGTTGCACTCTCTCTCTCTCTCTCTCTCTCTCTCTCTCTCTCTCTCTCTCTCTCTCTCTCTCTGTCTCTCTGCTTTTAAACCTTGTTAACTAGGTTCTATTTTGATTTTAGCAGGAAGGTGGTGTTTAAATATTTTAGAATAAACAGAAATAATTTTTCATCTGCTTGCTATGTCATCTCTGTCTCTTTCCTGCTGTGTTCCCTCCACTGCCCTGCAACAACCACAAGACTTGTATGATCACTGGGGCAGAGATTTATGATTGCTATTCCTCCAGGCCTTTATGCTCCCCAGAAGCATCTGGCTGGACACTGTGGAAAGCAGAATGCTGGACAAGATGCACATTTAGTCTGACCTATTACTGCTTTTCTTATATTCTTACCTTTATTTACACCCACCACATACCACTTTGGTTCAGAAATGTTTCCTATAGTGCTCTTAACATAGCCCAGATCCATAACATGCATTTGAAGCACACTGAACAGACGTTTTAAAACACATGGCTTTCCCCTAAAGAATCCTAGGAACTGTAGTTTGTTAAAGGTGTTGGGAATTGTAGACCTGTGAGGTGGAAACTACATTTCTCAGTATTCTTTGGGGGAAGTAATGGGCTTTAAATGTGCAGCGGCTGTGCTTTAAGCATGGATCTGCCCTACGTTAGTTTTGTCCATTAATTTCAAAGGGCCTACTAAAATGAGTACAATTAGTATTGGACAGGAGTCTTGGGTTATATTGGATTATTTGCAGCTAAAACTGAAATTCATCAGATGTAGACCAGCCATCATGACAATACGAAAGTGAGTATGTGGGCATTCTTCCATTTAACAGCTTTCACATAAATGGAAAACCACATATCTGAACTGACAAAGTATTGTTATTGATGCCATCAGGCATGGATTAGGTGCATGAGAATAAGAAGGCTTCTCTTATGACTCTGGAATGAAGATACCCTAATAAGAGTGAGACTGTAACATACCTCCTTTTCAGCTTCTTTCAGGAACCACGCACAGAGAGTATAATTCACAGAATGTAAATATCGAATGATTTTATGAGTAGGAAAATGCTTACAACATTGATCAAAACATTCCATCATAATAACTACCGCGGTGATAAGCGCTACACAAATCTATAAACTAGCATACAAACACACACAGAAAGAGTTTTGCAAAGCAGGCAAGGTGCAATAAAGTACAGTCACACAAATATACTGTAAACAGTCCAGGATGTGTGTAACCTGCACATTATAAATAGAGATGCCTGAAAAATCCAGTCTTTTTTAAAAATTCTAATAGGAAGTGACCTGATTTGCACCTCCTTCACTCCTGTGGTGACCAGAATGTAGGCACATTTTCCAAATGTTCCAACCTAATTCTCAACCTAAAAATAATAATAAACCAAAAAAACACACACACACATAAAATATGTATTTTGAGAGGAAATATGTTACAATATGTACTTCAACTGATATTTAAGTGTAAGTTTTCATGATTAAAAAGAAGCATTCCTTGTAGAAGTTCACACATGAAAGCAGCATCTTCTGCTCCTTTCTCCATTGTTACTTTTAGCCAAGTGATACAGTTCTGGAGCGTTTGAGAGGCATTGTGTCCTTCCACTGAGTAACTTGTGAACAGGTCAAATTCCCAGGTAAGGTCATGCCCTTAAATGACCTGTGGCTTAGCCTTCTCCTGCACTTGGGTCACTTTTTCAGTCCTAAGCTTGATTGGTTACAGTCCTTCCTGCCCAACCAATGATTAGAGAACTTTCTATCCAGTGAAGACCTTGAAATAGGGAAACATTTGCATTTGTTATTGATTTTGGTAATGCTGTTTGCTTGCCACCCCATCATATAAAGCTCATGTGCGCTTGGAAAAGGGGAGAAATGCTGTGATGGAGGTGTTTGAATGGATGCACCAACATGAGCTGAGCGTCCTGACTCCCACCCCACAAAACAATAACAGATGCTCTTACTTGTAAAGAAGTAGTATTTATTAAGGTAGAGCAATGATACAGACTCATCAGCAGGAAAGGATCTAATCCAGTACTAGAGCTCTCACAAGATGAAGGGTTGGCAGGAATGAGTCTGGTGCAGGAGGAAAGGTCAAGGTTTATGAGTCCAGGATCAGAGATAAGCAACTTCTTCATATTCTGACACTCATTAGTATGGCAAAGCAGCTTTCAGATATATAGAAAAAATAATCAACTTTACATTTCCCTTCAAACCATTTGATCATTAAACACACACACACACACACACACACACACACAAATGTCCATGCCCTGGCTTCCTGAATAATTCCTATAAGGTTAGTATTTAAGTAGCAACTAGTACATAAAATTTATAAATATAATTTAGAGACTCATTTGTTACTTTTAAGTGTTGACTTGCAATCAACATGTGTCACTTCCCTGATTTTTACAGTCCAACGTGGGAATCGCTGTGTCTCTCTTTATGAACCATAAATTTCTCTCTTAAATGTCAACATCTTCAATAAATGCATTAACATCTTATCCAAACAGATTGTTCCAGGAGATTTAAAAATGTTTTTGCACATTTTTATATGCAGTAAAAGGGCCATGGAGATGGCCTGTTTGTTTTGATTCTCTGCTAATTTGGCAAGGATGGCAGCTCAGGGTTTCATTACGGGCCAAGATCAAACCGCGTAGGACAAACTTTTAATGAACGCCCACCACCAGGATGAAGGGTGTCTAATTAAACCACAAGCATCCCAAATATGGAAATTCCCATCTCTGCACAATAACTAATGATATCTTTAAAAATAGATGCAAAATGAAGCAGAAGCATCAATGTTTGCATCTGGACACTACAATCACCCCTTAACATGTGGATATCTTTTCAGATTTCTAACTAGGGAACCCAGAATAGAAGATGATTTATTCTGAAGGTAGAGGCCTCCTAACCGTGTAGGAGGTGAACGGCCCTCCTACTGCTGCTGGAGAACTTTCCATGTGACCTCATGGAACAATGTGACCTTTGGGAACAATAAGAACAGAGTCTATGGTACAATAGGGATGGGCAAATTTGCTTATTTTGGTACCTCTCAGTTTCTCAGTTTTCCAGTCTTGTGTTCAGTTTGCCACATTTCCATAACTGTTCATAGTATTTTTTAAGTCCTCATGCATATGCATCAGCAGTGTAGTGTGATATTCTCCTAATAAACCCATGTTTGTATGTCATTTTGCCTAATGTACACATCCCCCCCCCAAGCAATTTCCCTTAATGCATTATTGTCTGTTATTTTCCTCTGCTATATTCACTTTTATGGACCTGTTCCCTAATATACAAATCTACAACTATACAACTGCTAGGAGTTGTTTCCTTTTGTTTTCCAATATATTTCTTATCAATCAAAAAATTGGCGCAAGCAAATTTTTATTTTGAAAGTGTGGTTCAGAGAAAAAAAGCTAGAGAACCACTGGCTTAGAGTGTTGGACTAGGATGTGAGATAACAGGGTTAAAAAGCTCCCCTCAGACATAATGCTCACTGTGTGTCCGTGGGCCTGTCACTGTCTCTCAGCCTAAGCTGCCTCACAGAGTTGTTGTGAGGTTAAAATGGGGAGAGGAAGAACCTTGAACTCCTTAGAGGAAAGGTGGAATACAGTGGTACCTCGGATTACAGACGCTTCAGGTTACAGACTCTGCTAACCCAGAAATAGTACCTTGGGTTAAGAACTTTGCTTCAGGATGAGAACAGAAATTGTGTGGTGGCAGTGGGAGGCCCCATTAGCTAAAGTGGTATCTCAGGTTAAGAACAGTTTCAGGTTAAGAATGGACCTCCAGAACAAATTAAGTTCTTAACCCAAGGTACCACTGTATAAAGCTAATATTAATAATACGTTGCAGCATGTATGTATGTCAGCCTTTAAGGAACCGCAATATTTTGCCACATATTTAATTGACTTCATTGGTCAGAACAATAAATACGTAGCAAACTTTTATTCAACTAAAATGCTGTTCCAGATTAATTTGGCATAGGGATGGACACAACCTTTGATAAAATGAAGGGTTATAAAGACCATTAGCAGAAACCTTTCATCCAATATTTACAAAATGGCTCTTCTGTTTCTTTTATTAGTGTTTTCCTAACCGGCTAAATACTATCATCTACCGAACTTGGAGCCTTAGACATGACCCTTGTACAGCTTTGACGAAGGTAAAGTGAGGCATATTCAAAATGGACTGTTGAAGCTTTGTATGCAAATGGTGCATCCATATGGATCCCACATTCTTCTTTGTGCCAGGTGCATTGTATGCATGACACCTCCTGTTAATAAGAGAAGGTTACACACATTCAGCCAATCAAGGAAGTTGACAGGCTGTGCTTTCTTAATCGCTTTATAATTGGATTCCTCTCTAACCTGTATTGTGTGCATTTATCAGCAAAGTTCCCATCAAAATAGGTCAACGAAAGCATTCCCCAGATCTCCGCTGCCCTTTTCATAATGGAGATTGCTCATTTACACTTTGGTAGTCCAGGGGTTTTCTTTGTGGCCTCTGTGACTGTCATAGCATTTGTTTTAGATGAAATATACTTGTGCAAAACTGACAGGTTGCCCCCAAGCTGTACTAGAATGCGGGCTAAAATAACTGAAATCCCGAGGGCAATTGTTTTACAAACCTTTAGTTTTGTTTCCTTTTAAAAAATGAAGTGCATATTACTTTCCCCTTTCTTTCCCATCAATAATGAACTCTGTTCCTGCAGCAAAGAAAGCATTATTGATTTATTGTCCAGAGTCTCCTACGTCTGGTCTCCTGCACTATGGCAGGATTCACTAAAAATCCTTCCTGGACAGCATAGTGTGCTAGGGAAGAGCCAGAGGGGGGACTGCTTTTCACGAACATTTTCATGGATTATTTTGGGGAAGTTGCATTGAAAGAGGAAAAATGTGCTCATCCATGCAGAGTGATTGATTCAGTTGACTGGGATCACCCATGTGGCTGATACAAGAAGAATTGCTTACATTCTCAGTTGGCTTTGTTTGTCCTCAGTTGGCACCCTTCTGTCTTGGGAAATGGTCTCGGGAAGAGTTTACCTTTGGGGAGTGAAGTCAAACCATTGCAGAGTTACAGTGCCTGCTGTGGCTGTAGAAGCCGATACAGGAGAGACATGTTTTGTTGCAGCTGGGGCAGATGAAGGTGTCTGGTTGTGCTGATGCAGGCCTTTCTTCTTTCTGCCATCCTCCCTGTAGTCATTCCTCCTCTGGTCAATGCTGGGGATACATTACTTGATTGATTGCCTCCAGGCACTGAGGTCATTTGCAAGGGATTCCCATATGGCGAGGTTAATGTTGCCAGACTTCATGTCATCTTTGCTGACATATTTGTAATGCAGAGTTTGCCTGCCAATGGCCTGGTGCCTTAAGCCAGCTCTCTGTAGAGCACATACTTGGGGATCTTGCTATCTTCCATTCTGTGGGCATGGCCAAGCCTGCATAGACGTCACTGAGACACAGGTACAAGCATGCTGAGAATGAGAGAGCACATCTTTGTTTGGAATTCATCCCCAATGCTGACATTGACATCTCCCAGCAGGAACATGTGCTTGCAGGCTGGGACCCTCCTGACAGCCTGGTCTAGTTCCTTGAACCCCAGAAGGAGCATGGCATGTCCTCTGCCAGAGATACTGCTTCTTCCCTAACACTCCATACAACCTAGTGATGCCATCATATAGCCCAATCTGACTGTGTAGTGCCTTGATGACATTAGTTCACTATGTAATCTCTGAGAGGTTGATATCACTCTACGAAGGTGAAAGAAACCCTAACAAAAAAATACTGGTATCAAACAGCAGCAGATAGGGAAAACAATGGGTGATATCTAATGCTAGCATACTCAAAGTAGACCCACTGAAATTAGTGGGCATGACTAACTTAGATTCATTATCTTCAGAGCAGACGCTCTAAGCAGAACTTAGTTTGATACAACCCAATTACAGCAAACAAGACTTTTTAAAGAGGCGCTTTTTGGGGGGAAATACTTCTGCCCTCCAGAAAGTCCTTTATAGCACTGAAATAAAAAAAGGGAAACTGGGGGTATCCATGGCAGGTACACAGTTGTTCTCCTTTACCAAAGGTTTAGGTAGGTGATTCCACAGCTTCCTAAGCCGTCTACTGTATGCCAGAGTTGTTCTTAACACTTCCAGGGGAAATCAAATTTTTATGTAAGCACACAGCTTTCTAGTTTGCAAATCAATACAATCATATTGCAGATTAAGCTGTTTGCCAGGAGACCTGGGACTTGTTGAAAAGGGAACCTCATAATCTGGAACGTAGCCTAGTAATTTATCCAGGGCTGTGGGCTCTAAGGCACAGAAAAGAAGATGACATCCACTCCCTGTGATGGGCAGGTGATATGAAACCTCTGGATTAGCCAGTGCTTCTATAAATAGTACTAGGAGAAGGGGTGCTGGGAAACTTCAATGGAAACTGGAGTGGAAATTGCCAATGTTCACTTATTCATCCCATGTCTGGAATGGAAATCAATTTGTGGATATGATTGGTATTCACTGTTGTTGCTTCTTTCATATGCAATCGATTACATTTTTTCCTCTCGCTTTGCATCACATTGCCATTACATTGAAATGAATGGAGAGAGATAATGTAATGACAAAGTAAATAATTTATGTAACTTATGTAAGTGATGTAATTTTGGGTCACATAAGCATAGTTTTTAGAAGAACATGAGTTGCAGTGAAATGGAAACAGTGCTGCATGTGATGAATGTGTGGTGGAGCAGAAAATGATGCCTTTTTCCATCCTTAACGAGGAGCCTGGCCTTCTGCCCTCACCTGACCAACAGAGCAGACTCCTTTATTCTATTACACTCCAGTCTCCAGCAAAGGACACTGGGGGCTGGGGGTTGCACACACTCTGTGCCAGATGTGAACAGGGTCCACTTCTTTTGATCCCTAGAATCAGTTGCAAAACAGTGGCTCAGCTGGGGAGGAATTAAGGAAAAGGGTATCTCTGGGCACATGTCAGCCCAGAAATTTGTGATCAGTACCAGAAAAGTCATTTTACATGCGCAAAAATACACTTCCCATTTTCATGGGGCCTAATTATTTTCATGAGCGTAATTTAAGTGTGGGGGAGCATACCCTCCAACATTTCTCTGATGAAAATAGGGACGTCCCATTGCATAATGATAATTTTACTATTTATACCTCACACATCTTATTGGGTTGCCCCAGCACTCTAGGTGGCTTCCAACATATACAGTATATAAACATAACAAACCATTAAACATTAAAAAAACCCTTCCCTATACAGGATTGCCTTCAGACGGCTTGGGGGTCGGATAACTCCATACTGTTCAACATTTCTCCAATGAAAATAGGGACATCCTAGGGGAAAGCAGGACTGTCAGGGAACTGACATCAGAGCAAGAGGTGAAGGGGAGGCTCCCAGATGATGCTGGCGAAGGACCCAGCAGCAGGGGGAGAAACAGCTCAGTAGAGGGGGAAGCCAATCAGCGCAACACCAGGGATAAAGGGAGGCAGACGGGGGAAGTGGAGAGAGGGCTCCAGGACTCTTCACTGGACATCAGTGAGGAGAGCCCAGGTCCTCCGCTACCCACGCCTTCCCTGCGCAGAAGACTCCCGCGCAGTGAGAGGAGGAGGAGACTGGGTGTCAAACAACTTTTATGTTGGAAAAGGTTCAAGAAACGCCCACTGACGGATTCTGCCAGTGACTGAGGCAGCCACGATGAGAAGGGGCTGTGCAGTCAGAAAGGTTTAACAAGGCAAATTAACCGAGAAAGGCACCAGTTTACGCACGAGTAACTCATACCTATTACAAGGACATTCTGGGATCAAGTCAGAAACTGAGATGGCTTCTCTAAATCAGGGACATCCATGGAAAATGACACTTGGAGGGTCTGGGGGTAGAGGGTCTGGGGGTGGGGAAGCATATTCTAATTGTTGCTATTAATAGGGGGTCACAAACTCTTTGCGAAACAAGTGAGATCTACTAACAGATCTCAGTCTGCCTTCTGCCCACCCCTGCTAAAGGTTTGATTCCTAATAAAGCTACCCATGGCCTCTGCCTGGCCCTGAGACACCAAGCCAAGCCTACTTGAATCAAAGTGCTCTTATCAGTCTGAAAGGTAGTCACACTGCCAGATATAGAATAGGCTGGAAAGGAAGAGCTGAGCGCCTGTTCATGAGTCTGAATTAATGGATTACATTTCCTCCTCCTGCCCTGAATCAGGTTAGAATATGTAACACTGATGGAACATAAAGGTAAAAATTCACTTGATCTCAATGTGACTACAGAGCATGAAAGCATGGTCTCCTGAGTGCTCTGGCTTCTTGGGTGTTAAACAGGAAAAAAGTTCTGAACCTCCGTGGACTCAGGTATAAAACCCTAGATGAGAGGGAATATTATAAAAAGCAGGTATTGAAGGAGCTTCAATAACGGAATGAAAATGTCGGAAACCTCATTCCATGCAGAAGTTGTTGGGAAGTTGTCAGCAAGAGCAGATATATGAGTAATTGCTCATGAATGGGAGCTAAGAGTTCACTCCTGCCCTTTAAAAAATATGCAGCCTCTACCTGTTGTGGGACTAAAATAGCACACACATACATGTACACAGATATGTATGCAACAATCTTACCGTGATTAGCTATAGGAAGAAAAAGGATGGACACAGAGATCACAAAGACTGAAACAGACATAAATAGCTAGACGCTCACAGAAAAGCAGAAGTTAATTCTTGTCCCAACACGCAGGACAATCCTTGGGCATGATTCCTAAATAGAAAGTTGATGAACACAGGCTTTCAGGTGGAAATGTGTTTGGCTCAGGATTTGTTGAAGGATGTCTAGGGTAGAGCCAGAGAGCCAGAACCAAATGGGAATTTGATGTGTACTGTGCTGCAGCTCAATATCAGATAATATGTTGTTGTCTGGGACAAGCAGAACAAGGGAAGTGAGAATTAGGATTCAATTGACTGGGTACTCTGTGCATGGCACACATACAATGTGATACGAAAAGGGGGAGATTTGGAGGAGTAGTTAGGTACTGGCAAGTCCATCATTACCATGTATGGAATATACAGTGGTACCTCGGGTTACATACGCTTCAGGTTACATATGCTTCAGGTTACACACTCCACTAACCCAGAAATAGTGCTTCAGGTTAAAAACTTGTGCTTCAGGATAAGAACAGAAATTGTGCTCTGGCAGCGCGGCAGCAGCGGGAGGCTCCATTAGCTAAAGTGGTGCTTCAGGTTAAGAACAGTTTCAGGTTAAGAACGGACCTCTGGAATGAATTAAGTACTTAACCTGAGGTACCACTGTACATGGTAATGATGTATGGAACATATATGTAGAGGGGTGGATGATTAAGCTCAGGGTGACTTGATTTGGAATCTTGTTGGAGAAACTGATGGGTAACACCTCTACCAGCAAAACACCACATCTCTGGAAATGTCTGACACTTTTATTTTGCATTGTCTTTTATTTGTTTGTGTGAGTGCATTCAACGAAATTTGTTACTTTGCAACACAGTTGTCTTGGTGAATAGATCCACAGGGACTGGAGAAGGTAAAATGGACAAGGAGGTCATTTGAGGCTCCAGTCAAGTCCTGGCACTTCATTCAAGAATCCCATAAAAATAAAAAACCTACCATCTTCACCTGTATGTTGTGTGATGCTGTGAGGCCCCCAAAAGGTATGTACATATTTTTGTACACATCATTTGCAAGTGTAATGTTCATTGCTAACATGAATACTATTGCCAGTAAGTACTGCTAGTGAATTAAAATTAAATGATCATAAAATCATGCACTGAGAGCAGAATAGCGTTATAGAATGGAGTGATGGAGTGGAAAAGATCCAGTTCAAATGTCACCTCAGATGTGAACTCATCTTAATCAACCCCCTATTTCTCAACCAACCTCCCCCCCCCCCCGTCCATCTTTGATCTAATGCAGGGAGATAATACTGCCCTAATTTACAGGGAAATTGTCATGATTATTAAGGGAAATACATGTGAAGTACTTTGGGCCATCTAAAAAAACCGCTTTCTTAATAAAATATTCGATATAATTTCTTAGGAAACTTATTTTGCAGTACAGTGGTACCTCGGAAGTTGAATGGAATCCATTCCGGAAGTCCATTCAACTTCCAAAATGTTTGGAAACCAAGGCGCGGCTTCCGATTGGCTGCAGGAAGCTCCTGCAGGGAATCGGAAGCTGCAGAAGCCGTGTCAGACATTCGGGTTCCAAAGAACGTTCGCAAACCGGAATACTCACTTGTGGGTTTGCGGTGTTTGGGAGCCAAAACGTTCGACTGCAAGGAGTTTGGGATCCAAGGTATGACTGTACTCCACTTGTTAAAGGTCCCATGATATATTGCCAATAGTAGCAATATGAAAAATGCAGAGAAGGCTCTCAGGACCCATCCACATTTACCTTTTGGCCCACACTTTCTAGGCGCAGGTCTGCCCTTTCAAGCTCTGTGTCCAAACACTTTTTCTTTGTTTGCCCCTCCGCTTTCCCCAGGAAAATCTGCTCTTTAATGCAGAATCGGAACAAATGGCAATTTGTGCTCCTTGCAGATTGCTGTTTGCTCTGATTTAGCAGTAAAGAGTGGGTTTTCATGGGGCAAAAAGAAAAAAGAAAAGTATGCAGAGATGGTGCTTTCAAAACACGGACTTGTGCCTAGAAATGTGGCACAAAAAGAAGTCTGGATGAGCCCCTTGTTTGTGATGTAAGGCAACGTTTCCCAACCTTTTCCTGACCGTGGCTCCCTTCTGACCTTGTTTCCCTGGCATAGCCAAGGGAGGGATAGGGGGCAGTTCCCCCCAAATAAGTAAAAATCAATATAAATCAATACAAATCTGAAGTTCTCCCCCTCTAACAAAAGTCTGCCCCCTAACAAAAATCCTGGCTGTGTCCATGCCACTCCCCCCCCATCATTCCGGTAGAAAGGTAGCTATTTAAATGTTTTGTTTGTAAACAGAACATGTTTTTGTTAGGATATTTCCGTTCCACCTTAAAAGGGAGCAGGCTTTGTGAGTCACAGAGTCTGCGCATGTCCTGTTCACAGGATGTTTATGTTTGCTATCGCTTTCGTTCTCTCTCTCTCTGTCGAAGACACTGACGCAGAACAGTCATGTCTTTCTTTGTTCTGATCAACGCTGAATAAAAGCTTGTAAATAATGCTCTCCTGGGTGCGACTTTTGCTGTGCATTATCTGCTGATAAGAGTGTGCATGAGCCCTGGAATGTGGCAAGGTATTTCCAGGAAACTCGTGTCGCTAATAGCTCATACTGCGTGACTACAGGAGATCGATGGATCGTCCGGCAGCTGGCTTGGGGGCCATGATGGACTTTATCTCCCTGGCAGTATCCCAACAGTTTTATTTATAACTTTTGTACAAAATACAATTGCATAAAATGATAGGAACATGATGAAATATTGTTGAAGCAGGAAAAACAAAGAACCATAGAGCTGGAAGAGCCCAAGGATCATCTTTCTAGTGCAATCCCCATGACAGATGGCCACCCAACCTCTGCTTAGAAACCTCCAAGGAAGGAGAGTCCTGAATCTTCCAAGGGAGATCCATCTTCCATGTATTATAAAAAGCAAGCAACACTTATTTGACCCCAGTTATTTGACAAAGAGAGGGAAACCGTTAGCTACAGTCCAAAAGGTGCATAGGGAGTTTTGTATATATAAGAGAATTTTAAAAAGCCAGTGATCCTCACTGAGCAGGTGCAAAAAGATATTGTCATTTGGAGGAGCTCTGGCTGCCTCGGTAAAACTCTATAGTCCCATACACCCTTACCTGGGAGTAAGCCCACTGAATTCAGTGCTGCTTTCTTCTGAGTAGACAGCAATTTAATAGATGCAAGTCAGCCTTTAAAAAAAACTCTCCCCAGAGGCTATTTTTGTCATTGGACATGTCCAGGAAAAATCAGACGTATAGCAACCCTAGCTGGGGTGGATTTCACCCTGCGCCTTGCAGAGCCAGGCTCAGACTGCCACCAGGCCCAGCACTGGTGGCAGCAATAAACAGCTCTGGCTCACCCAGCCCTACCCATTGCTTGCCTACCACTGCACTTACCTGACCTGGGGGTTCTGGATCGCAGGCTCTGCTGGTCAAAGCCAGAGCCTCAGTGATCGCCCCCACCTGCTAGAAACAAACCAGGACTGCTCCAAGAAAATGGACGTGGCAAAAAGGAGCATCAGGCCCTGGTGGGCCGCCCCCTTACCCGCTTGTGATTGGCCAAGCAAATAGCTAGCAATTCAGGATTTTAAAAGAAAATAATAATAATACAGTGGTACCTCGGGTTACATACTCTTCAGGTTACAGACTCCGCTAACCCAGAAATAATACCTCAGGTTAAGAACTTTGCTTCAGGATGAGAACAGAAATCGTGCTCCGGCGGCGCGGCGGCAGCAGGAGACCCCATTAGCTAAAGTGGTGCTTCAGGTTAAGAACAGTTTCAGGTAAAGAACAGACCTCTGGAATGAATTAAGTACTTAACCCGAGGTACTACTGTACTTTTTCCTTCCTCACTTCTCACTTCCTTCTATAGCCCCCTAACATCTTGCTATGGCCCCCTATTTCCACATTTTTCACCTGTGGCCCCCTTGGAATATCCTGCCCCCCCCCAGGGGACCATATGTCCCCTGGTTGCAAGACACTGATCTAAGGGAATGAGGAATTTCATATAAGAGAAAGTGCCACTTTGCCAAGTACAAACAAAGGAACAAAATAGAAGACCGATGCACCTTTAAAACATGACATATGCTTTGGGGGCAAAGTGAGGAGGAAAGCTTTATGAATAAAATTATTATTATTATTAAAAGGTTTGCTGGAGTCAGCTTGGTTCCAAGTCAATGTCATAGTATTGTATTCCACACATACAAAGCAAACATCCTTAGTAGAAAATCTCTGGAGGGCACGCGATCACTCTCCATTTGTCCCAGGAGGCAAAATCATCTTACCAGTATTATTATGTTCGGCTTCCAGTGGTATGAAACTGCTATGCAGTATGCTAAGGATGCTCAAAATGAAGTCTTAATATGAAATATTAGGAGATTACATCCTTGAGGGGCAGCTTTCCCTGAAATTAGCATGGAGCAACTTGAAAGCAAGGTGAATGTAGGGCAGATCGTTTGAAAGTCAGCCTAGCCTTTGAATTTCAGAATTGATGGCAGCCATGGCTCATGCTCCAGGTAAAGTTTGATTCCATTTTAATAAGAGCTTCTTCTTCTTTTTTAAATACTTCTGTGAAGGTAGAAGTTGAGTGAAATATGAAGCTCCTTCTTCCAGTGGTTTCACAGCACTGAGAGTTTCAGACTGCACATACACTGCAGTTTAGATCAAAGGCAGTAACTACGGAAGCAGAGGTATGCACAGTTCTAAAACAGCACAGCTGACTACCACTCCAGCTACCTTGCTCCAGTTTGCACCCATTCTTCCCATGCTGTGCCTACAGTGACCTGCACAAATGGAACTAACTGCCGGGAAGCCCCCTTTGAGCAGAGTTAAACGACAGATGCCGTAAGGTGATGGTGCATGTCCAAACCCGCTGCAGACCATCATAAACTGCGCGCAACATTATACAAAGCACAGGTTGCAGAGAAAAATGACCAGGCTCTAAGCCAGGGAGATTGTATTACCTCCAGCTATTTAAAAGCGCTTTAAAGGGACTCAGACGAATAGCTGCAAGCTTTATAAACCGTGCTGATGATGCATGGATAATGGTGCCCAGGAGATTATGGGCCTTAGCTATAACCATGACCATTGTGGATCAGAGTTGCACGGGAAATGACTGCACCTTGTCTAACCAACTGTAAATTGGTACTCACTTATGCTCATGCATAAACTAAAAAGAAAGACCAGGGAACAAACCCACAAGCCTTTCTTTTTCTTTTTGCTGAAGTCAACCCAAGTTGGTTTTTCAATGGGTATGTATATAATAGATTTGGGGATAATTCAGTGTGTGTCATTTGTATCATGCACTATATTGAAAAGTGAGGCAAGTCAACATTTCAGTACAAGTTCAATTTAACTTGAGCACCTCCCCTGAAACAGTGAAGCTTTGTAGCAATATTCAGCTGTATGTTGCCTTTTTCGGGGAAAAAGAATAAAACAGGAAAGGCCCTTTGCCTGGAAAGCTGCCAATGTTTCAAAGGAACAGTAGATCACAGAAACTTGGTCTACTCATCTCATGGTTGCCAGGAACCCAACAGGGACCACTGCTGCTGACGCCTCTTCTGCAACCATTTTAAATTTCCCACAATGTCCCAGAGTGCTTGACACAGCATGACTCTAAGACACTGAAGAGAAATTAATATAGCAGTCCGCAATGGGGCTCTGCAGTGCTCTAGATCAGTGTTACACTGGGTAGCCTGAGGCTTTGTAGGAAATTTAAAATGCCACCTTCCCAATTCCCTGCTCTCACAGGAGAAGGAGTGGGATGGACACCAGCCTAGGAGGGGATCCACCCAATGGTACTGTGCCAAGGGATCCCTTAATCATGGAGCTGACCCTGGGAAGAACTATATTTGTGGCAACAAAACTTGTCAGAATGTTACTTTGTGGAATAGGAGACACCATCCTGACTCCATTTGCAAAATGGATCTCCAAGAAACCTCGCCTTCAAGTGCCGTGCTAGAGCTTAGTCATTTTCTGCTTCCAGTTCCTACAAATGTTGATTTAGAATTGGTTTCCCTTGTGCAATCCTTTGTACTTGTCTTTAGAAAACAATAATCCCCCAACCTAACATTGTTTTCGTTAGCAGCATGATCCTTCAGTGTTATCAAGCCAAATCCTATTTCCAGTAGTACAGACTTCTCATAGTATGGGCTTGATAGGTTTCACTCCTTCATTCCAGTAATTCCTGAACAATATTGGATGCAGGATCGACCCCTGTGGGAAGCCTGCTTATTGCTTCCCTCAAGCTGCACAGCAATCTATTAATTCCTTCTCTTTGTGGGCAACTTGTGATGAAGCCACCACCAATCCTATTGTGGAAATCATGTCTGTGGCTGCCCAGAGTTTTTGCTGGAAACAACATGTGAGAATGCACATGGCTCTGTTAATGGAAATCTGCTCCTTGCCATTTGCACCTGTTAATTATGACCTTCTGGCAGGGTCTCATGCCATCATTGTAATTATGTGGTGCAAAGTCCCTACTGAGGGAATGATTGTGGAAACCCAGAAGGGCTTCATTTTCCAAGGCAAGTTTATGCCTTTCACTTGTAGAGAAGGGAGAGAGAATTCTCTGAGCTGCAGCTTATTTCTTTTAGCAACATTTCCCCCCTGAAGAATGGCTGGTGTGCTTTAAGCAGATCGAGGCTTTATTAGCATCGGTGATTGTCTGGAAAGTCAAGGGTACGTGACCATTGAGACCCATTAATGTGTTGTTTCATCCCGCCAGCTGAGAGCTGCTTTCTCTTTGTGGGTTTGCGCAGCTACACTGACCTTGGCCTGAAAGATCCCCAGTCTTCTTATTGTCGGGACAAGCAACAAAATAGTATCTGCAGCCTTTGGGTTTACAGTTTGGGGGCTAAAACCTCCATCATTTTGCCCAATTTGGATCCGGAAGACTGACAGAGATACACCCATTGCATTGGCATCATTTAAGGTGGCCACATGTCCTAATTTTCAGATGCCAGTCTTCTGTTCAAAGATGTCCCTCTAACTGCTGTCTGGTCCAAGTCTAGTTTAAAGATCAACCGTTGTTGCATGGACAGCAGGTAGGCAGGTCATATGGTCACAGTCTCCTCCCTCCATGATGTGATTTTTTACAAATATCTATTTAAAATTTAATCATTGTTTCTAAATTTGCAGCTATAGGTATAAATTAGCATATGCAAATATCATGCAACTCTGCATTCACTTTTGTCCTTTGATGATGCTGATTTGCTTCCAGCACCCAGTACATTTCCAAGCCCAATTCAAAGTGTTGATGCTGACATTTAAAGCCCTAAACGGCCTCGGTCCAGTATACCTGAAGAAGCATCTCCACCCCCATCGTTCAGCCCAGATGCTGAGGTTCAGCGCCGAGGGCCTTCTGGCAGTTCCATCACTGCAAGAAGTGAGGTTACAGGGAACTAGGCAGAGGACCTTCTTGGTAGTGGTGCCCACCCTGTGGAACTCCCTCCCATCAGATGTCAAGGAAATAAACAACTGACTTTTAGAAGACATCTGAAGGCAGCCCTGTTTAGGGTGGCTGGGGAGGCCCGGCCAGATGGGCAGGGGATAAGTCAATAATAATAATAATAATAATAATAATAATAATAATAATAATAATAATAATGATGATGATGTTTTGTTTTTGGGGGAATATGCAAGTGGCAACTCTAGTGCAATTAATGGAAACTTCATGCCATAAATGTAGGTAAGGCCATGCAAAATATATACATTGTGCCTGACAAGTTGCTGCTTAGATTTCACTTACAAATTTATGCTCAGAGTTTTGGTCTGTCAGCCACTGCACAGTATACACCAAGGCAGTACTCAACTGTGTTTTACTCAGAATCAACCCACATAAATTAATTACATCAGTTCCATTAATTTAAATGGGTCTACTCTAAGAAAAACATAGTTGCCTATCCCCCCCAAACCTTTCCTTAGGTTAACATTCTACCATACTATGCAACAGCCAGCCCTGTTTCAACTGAGGTTAAACATTACCTGCCCCTTTTACCTATCAGCACTAATATTTATGATCCCTTGCAGGTAACAGGCACCCTCGTGTTTTAATTCCATGTAACATAAATACAAAGTACTGTAATTGCTCAACTACTTAGAAACATTTATTTAAAAATAACGACGACTTGCATGGGGAAATGGCATATTTTGCTTCATGGCACTTTCTCTGTCCGCATTTCCCACTTCAACCAAAGGTCTGTTTAGTGGTTTGCCACTTGTACAGATCTCCCTTTACTTTTTGGCACTGATCTCATGATTACAGCACAAACATTGACACCCTGCCATCCAGATGTTGAGCAAAGCTATTCTATTTGAAAGAATGCACATTTGTTGCAGTCTGGAAATAATGGGAAAGGAAGATGTCAAATCTCACTAACTAAAGCATCCAGTTCGTGCAGAACTCTCCCAGAGAACAATGGTTTTGTGCCACTTTTCCAGGTTTCTGAAAGACAAAGAATACAGTTGAACTATGAACAGCCCTCCCTTTTTTTTGCCTACCGCTTAGCCAACCCCAAATTAAAAAGAAATCCGTAACTGGCACTGACCTTGTCACTCCTGTGAAAGACCAACACTGCTGCAGAGAGCTTCTGTCTAGTGCTCAGCAACCTGACATTAGTCCACATGTTAGTGAGCAAAATTCAGAAGTTCAGTAACAGCAAGAGATTATTATAGAAGGAACCTCTTCCTTGAGAAGTCTCTGTGGTTGGTCTTTCATTCAAATGTAGAAGGTTTCCCGATGATGAGAGTTAAATTTATAGATTGGGAGATTTAGAATGGAGAAGGTGTTTTGATAAGAATATGGGGAAGACAGAGATTAATTACCTTTTCCTGCTGCAGGTAAAGAAAGGGATGATTTTCTGCACTGCCTTTTAAAGAGGCAAGCATGAAGAGCTGATGACAAGTGCCAGGGAGCCCCCCCCCAATGGCTCATAGCAGGGACGGCCAAATATGTCAGTTTCAGTTTCTCATCTCCCTAATTTTAAGCTCAATTCACCCTCCTTGGTTTAAAATTTGCACGAAGAAAGTGGCACATATTTCCAAGCACATTTCTCCTAATGTGCACATTTTTTGTATACTTTCCCTCCAGATATACTCATTTTTGCAAGCAGTTTCCCCTAATGTTGTATTTCATCACACCTTCCAAGTTTCCCTATTTTCCAGGGATAGTCCCAGATTTACAGAAGCTGCCCCAATTTCTGATTTGACCCCGGAATGTCCTGCCTTTCTTTGGTCGTCACCATTTTCATTGGAGAAATGTTGGCAGGTATGGAGTTATTGACCCCCAAGCCAAGGAGATGAGGAAATATACAACCTTTAGAAGACATCTGAAAGCAGCTCCGTCCAGGGAAGTTTTTAAATGTTTTGTGTTTTATTATGTTTTTATATCTGTTGGAAGTTGCCCAGAGTGGCTGGGGCAACCCAGTCAGATGGGCAGGGTATAAATAATGAAATTATTATTATTATTATTATTATTATTATTATTGAATAAGGTAAAGGTAAAGGGACCCCTGACCATTAGTTACAGTCATGACCGACTCTGGGGTTGCAGCGCTCATCTCGCTTTATTGGCCGAGGGAGCCGGCGTACAGCTTCCAGGTCATGTGGCCAGCATGACTAAGCCGCTTCTGGCGAACCAGAGCAGCGCACGGAAATGCCGTTTACCTTCCCACCAGAGCGGTACCTATTTATCTACTTGCACTTTGACGTGCTTTCAAACTGTTAGGTTGGCAGGAGCTGGGACTGAGCAACAGGAGCTCACCCCGTTGTGGGGATTTGAACTGCTGACCTTCTGATCGGCAAGTCCTAGGCTCTGTGGTTTAACCCACAGCGCCACCCGCGTCCCTATTATGGAATAGGATGTCCCTAGTTTCATCTGAGAAATGTTGGAAGGTATGTTTTATGTTACTGTCACAAATATATGAATTTTTACCCTAATGGTAAGCATTTCTGCACATCTTTTTTTGACTGGAGAACTGCACTACAAAATTAAAAGAAGTGTGAATTTCAAAAGATGGAAGGGTAAAAGAAGAGTCCTGGTGGATCAGGCCAGTGGCCTGTCAGACCAAGCATTCTGTTCCTATAGCAGCCAAGGCCCACAAGCAGGTCATGAGCATAAGAGCACTCTCCTACCCATGGTCCTCAGAAACTGCTTGAGGTCCTGCATCCAGAAGGAAGAGCTTATGGTAGAGCTGAATTGAATGCACAAGCCAGACGGAAACTGATTTATTGTTCTTCAGACAGTTGCCAGTCCATATGTCATGGTTGGGGAACCTGTAACCCTCCATACATTATTGGACTACAACACCCATCATCCCTGACCATTGGCTGTGTTAGCTGGGGTTGATGTACCGTAAGTTGGAGTCCAATAACATCTGGAAGGCTGCAGGTTTCCAATACTTCCTGTAAGAAAGCCTGTCATCTTATTGTATTACTTCAGGGGTCGGCAAGGTTTATCTTGCCTGGGCTGGATCGGTCTCGTGGAGACCCCTCCGTGGGCGCATGAATGGGCGGCTTGGTTTGGGGGCAGGTCCTGGGCTGGTCAAATGACCTCTGTGGGCCACTTCTGGCCCATGGGCCTTAGGTTGCTGACCCCTGCATTACTTCTTTATTCTTGCTAATATGTAGCTACGTGCCACCAGAGTCTCCAAGCTGTGAGAGAATCCAGGACTACCAAGTGCTTTTCCTGGGTTTAGTTTCTTTAGAATGAAAACGGCAGTGTCTTTTGGATATATGGTTTTATTTACAACTATATAAAACCTCAGCATAGGATGGAGGGACTCGCAGCATTAACACCCCAGCAGATCTTGCTTACCACTAGGTTTCCAGAGCAGCCCCAAAGTCCTGCACAGAGCAAAACATATATCTGTGTCTGTAGCTTCCAGCGTGTTTTCCAGCTCAGGAACTCTGGTTATTGTTCTACTTATTAGGCAGGTGACTGGGGTGGGAAAGCCCAACCATTTATTTCTTTGGCAGCCTTTTTGGACTTGTAAATTGTGGTATGTAACTAGCCATACAAAGCTTCATCCTTTGATGAAGGAACTGGTTTGACAAGCTTGTTCTTATACATTCAACCACACTAATGTAGGATTATAGGTTTGAAAGGGGCACAGTTTATCATCCAGACCGGGCCTTCACAAACTCATAACAATATTTATACAGAAAAGGTCTGATGGGAACTTTAACCTTTTCACAGTGTCTGGCAGAGCCGGGCTAGCTCAACACACTTTGCTGCCTGAGGCAAAGGTCAAGATTGCGCCTTCTCCCACGGCACACACAGAAACCAGTTAAACTGGCAGTTTATTGGTGAATCAGCAGTGTCTTCCACTACACTTGAGGGCAGCAGGCTACTGTAGGGGGGGTACAGGGCAGGTCACATGGCACTCACAATGCTGTCCACTCCCTGTGCCTCAGCATCCATCACTTGAGGCAACTGCCTCACTCTGCATAATCTTAGGGCTGGCGTTGTGGCAGAGGCTGCCTGGTACAGTAGATATTGCTATCAACCGGCAAAGATGAGAGTCAAAGAAAGTATGGAAAGACAAGAGAAGGAAATGTTCAAATCAGTAATTTTATGGTGGAAATCAAAATGGGGAGACTGGAGCTGTGATGTGTGGCAAGATCGGCTGGGCAGCTTTGAATGTCAGAATATCTGGTTCATCAGTGCAGAAGAGACATGTGAGTGAGCAATTGCCTTATAACCACAGAGGTGCTGGTTAACAGCTTGCCTCAGAAATATTGCCACATCACCTCTAATGAACTAACACTTATAATGAACACAACTCCTTCTGCAGAACTCATTTTTACTTTATTGATTTAATCCAGGCAGGGTAGGGGTGAGGAATGCTCTAGAAAAAGGATTCACTAAATATGCATCCTCCTCATTCCTCATGTTACAGCTTTTCTGTTTACTATATTTCTATATTATACTTGCACCCCTCCTCTCCTCTAAGGAGTTCATTGTGGTGTATCTTGTCTCTCCTCTCTAAGGTTATCTTCACAACAACCCTGTGAGGTGGTCAGGCAGAAAATATTGGGAAGACGATAGTAGAACTCATGCATTTTGTACAAAAGGTCTTCGGCTCAGTCCTTGGCATCTCCAGTGAGTCAGACCCCTGTCTGCAAATGCATTTTAAACAAAATGACACATTCTACTCATGTAAAAACACACTGGTCTGTGGGCTGGATTTAGAAGGCGATTGGGCCAGATCCAGTCCCCAGGCCTTAGTTTGCCAACTCATGGTCTATATAAAGCACCTTCTTATCTTCTTCTGATTGGCCTAAGGTCACCTAGCAACCTTTATAGCAGGATTTTAATCTGGGTCTTCTACAGTCTTAATTGGACATTCCAAACATTATGTAGTTATTTATTCCAAGTTGTAGATTTATCTTTTTATTATTTAATGAAGTCATCTTCCAATCTGCTTCAATTATGCTGTATTGTGTCCATTCCTATAAGAAGTTTTTAAACTTATTTTTTCCATATCTCGCTCTCAGAGAAAACACTCGAGGCTTGAATATACATGGTACCTTTTTTGCAAACTCAGGGAAAGTTGCAAATCCTCCCCAGGTTCTGCTAGATGTAAACTGTAGTTAATCTCTTGTTAAATTCACCTCCGGTGAATTGCCTCTAACCAGTACTCAGAGGAAAGCTTGCAGTTTTCTAGATAAACTTGACACATCACATATTTTTGGGTAAAGCTATTAAGGGATGGAAGGCAATGTGCACATGAGTCTTCATTGTCACAGGGGTTGTGCTGGGATCACAAAGTGCATTAGCAACTGAGCCGTTTTCACACCATACATCAAAAACACTGTGATACTACTTTAAACAGTTATGCCCCTCCCAAAGAAGTACGGGAAGTGTAGTTTGTTAAGGATGCTGAGTGCTGTTAGACAACCTTATTTCCCTTTGCAGAGTGAAAATTCTCAGAACGGTTTAACAATTAATCTCTCTTCCTGGAAATGATGAAAATTGCAGCTCTGAGAGGAGAATAGTTGGCCCCTAGCTACCCTTAGTGTCTTTAACATACTACAGCTCCCAGAATCCTTTGGGAGAAAGCCATGACTGTTTAAAGTGGTATCATAGTGCTTTATGATGTGAAGGCAGCCTAGGCTTTGTTTACTTATAAATCCCATGATTTGGAGATGCACAACCTTGTTTACTTCTGTAGATATGAGGGAGTATGCATAGCAGACACACGGTGGTATTCAACTAAGTTTTAGTCGCAGTAGACCCATGGAATTAATGGCCCTAACATTGTCACACTAATTTCAGTGGGATTGCTCTGAGAAAAACTTAGTTGAATAGCACTTGGAGTTTTCTGGCAACACATGAAAAAACATGAAGTCAAATTTTACAAACTCATATTTTTTTTTTTTTTTACAAATTTTACAATTTTACAAACTCATATTGCTTTTACCCTTTTCTGTACCCTGGAAATATTTGAGTATTCCAGGCAAATCAGCAAATGGCTCCTTAGAGATCATAAAACAGGAAAGCAGGTGTGTGTTTTTGTGTGTGTGTGTGTGTGTGTTTTAATGACCACCAGTTTTCTGGGGTTGAAACAGCAGGGTTTAGATAATGTGTTCAGGATCAATGGGCTATCTGAAATATTTACTGAGTGCTCTTTAAAGGGGCTAGTTCCCCAGAATACAGAGACTTGGCTAAAGCTGCTCTGAAGCTGGCATCAAAAGCAGCTGAGAAATTCAAGACTGTCTTGGATTGTGAGAAATTTGAAAGGAAAAGACCTTGAGGAAACTATTCCTGGGGCGCAGTTCTACAGATAGTTATTATCACAGCTGTTCACTGCATTAAAAATAACGTCCTTTTGTTTTATTTACTACTGCTGTAAGCTGCCTCGTGTAGGAAGGGCAGAACAGAAAACCATTTAATAAAATAAAATATATATGGAGCTCAGGGGTGAGGAAACTGTGACCCTGTAGCTGTTGCTGGACTCAGACCCTCCAACTGTCCCTTTTTTCCAGGGACGTCCCTGATTTAGAGAAGCTGTCCTGGTTTCTGATTTGATACCAGAATGTCCCACTTTTCCTTAGGATGTCCCTATTTTCATTGGAGAAATGTTGGGGGGGGGGTATGGAGTTATCTGACCCCTGAGCCATCTGAAAGCAATGCTGTATAGGGAACTGGTTTTTTAAAATGTTTAATTATGTTTTTATATATTTTGGAAGCTGCCCAGACTGGCTGGGACACCCCAGTAAGATGTGTGGGGTATAAATAGTAAAAATTTTAATTAAGGAACAGCATGTCCCTATTTTCATTGGAGAAATGTTGGAGGGTATGTGTACTACAACTCCCATCATTCCTGATCATCGGCCATGCTGGCTTGGGCTGTTGGGAGATGGAGTCCAGCAGTCATCGCATCTGCACTATACATTTAAAGGAGTACCACATCACTTGAAACAGTCATGAATGTGGAGGGAATAGGGGCCTCCTAAACAGTTATCAACATCCGTTACAAGCTACAGTTCCCAGGATTCTTTGGCAAAAGTTATGACTGCTTAAAGTGGTAAAGTGGTTTAAATACATATTGCAGATGGAGGCAGTGCACATGTTTCACATCCCCAATATAGCCGTATGAGTATTGCCTCCGTTATTTTGGGGGGCCCTTGTGGAATGCCCCCACCACTTAACTCAGGAGAGATTGGGTTCAAACTAAGAACCCTCTGCTTCCTCTAACATTTTTGAGTGATTAATGCAAAGCAAACTGGGGTAAGCCAGTAAAAAATGGGACAGGCTTCCTGTCCCATTAATACCTGTGCTGAAGAGGGAATTTCAGCAATGCTTGTTTATCATGTAAGCTACACATGTTGAAATTCCCTCTTTTAAGCTGTTAAAGGGGGCAGGAGAACTATCTGCCTTTGCACTTGGCCGCTTTGCAATAAATGTTTCATCTCATCACCCTCTGATGTCGGCCTTGAATTAGACACTGGCTCTGTCTGAAAAACAAGAATACTATAAAAGCAGACAAAATGGTTGCAACATGTACAGCGCAGTTCTATACGTCTATCCAGAACTAAACCTCATGGAATTGGATGGAACTTATTCCCTGGTACGTGTATAGGATTGCATGCTCAACTGATTAGTTAAAAAAAACTTTTAACCAACAAAAAATTTGGGGTGACAGCCAACGTTCCCCTTCCCCCCTGCAACCCACAAATATGCTCCAGTGTCCCACAAATTGTATAGATATCATTTTGGGAGGTGCAAAGTAGATGGCAAGAGGGAGGGGGAATTTGTTTGGTTAATGGTGTCCATTTCACTTGTGGATGGGCACAGATGGATTTTACATATGGTTTTTAATGGAAGTCTTAATAAGAACAGAAGGCTGTAAACATCATCTAAAAAAGAAGCAATACGCCTTCTTTCTCACACATGGAATAGAAAGACAACACATAAATATGTCAAGTTGCTCACTGGGGCAAGACAGTTTGAGCCTATTACACCCATCCTGGCCCAACTGTATTAGCTGCCATTTAGTTTCTGGGCCCAGTAAGTGTTGGCTTTGAACGATAAAGTCTTACATGGCTAACCCATGCATCAGCAGCAGTGGTCCCTGTTGGGTTCCTGGCTACCATGAGATGAGTAGACCAAGTTTCTGTGATGTACCATTCCGCTGAAACATTGGCAGTTTTCAAGGCAAAGGGCCTTTCCTGTTTTATTCTTCTTCCCCCAAGAGTTAAGAAGGTTAAGAAGGTTAAGAAGGGTTAAGAGACAATCCTGGGACAATTTATCATATGACTAGATCTATGCTCATCCATTAGCACAAGTTAAGCTACCAAGGAGGCTCAGGTTGGCAATTTATCATTAATTAATCTACCACTTAATGCCAATATAGACATTTAAACAGTTTCGAAGCATACTACTACTACTACTACTACTAATAAAAATAATAATAAATATAAATTATTTATAATTGCTACAAAACTTCACTGTTTCAGTGGAGGTGCTCAAGTTAAATTGATCTTGTATTGAAATGGTGACTTGCCTCACTTTTCAATATAGTACATGAGACAAATGACACACACTGAATTATCCCCAAATCTATTATAACTCATACATACCCATTGAAAAACCAACTTGGGTTGACTTCAGCAAAAAGAAAAAGAAAGGCTTGTGGGTTTGTTCCCTGGTCTTTCTTTTCAGTTAGATGCATGAGCATAAGTGAGTACCAATTTACAGTTGGTTAGACAAGGTGCAGTCATTTCCCAAGCAACTCTGATCCACAATGGTCATGGTTATAGCTAAGGCCCATAATCTTCTGGGCACCATTATCCTGACCACCCTGCAATCATCAACTGAGGCCCTTCTTGGTGTGCTTCCTCCATGAGAGGTCTGGAGGGTGGCAACGCGAGAACAGGACTTTTTCTGCAGTGGCTCCTCATTTGTGGAATCCTCTACCCAGGGAGGTTCAACTGGTGCCTTCAATAAAAACCTTTAGACAAAAACATTCCTTTGCAACCAGGCTTTGGGTTGATTGACATCCAATGCCCTTTTAAATGTGTTGTGGGATTATTGGTTTGTTTTCGTTCTTAGTTTTATTATGTGTTTTGTCTTTTTTATATTGTAATTTTATGTCGTAAACTGCCCTGAGGTCTTCAGTTGAAGGGTGGTATATGAATTTACTTACTAAATAAATAAAATTAAAAAACAAAGGAAGTATGTGCACAGAGGTGGTTTGTGGGTTTTTGTTTTGCTTCAAAATATTTGCTTATTCATATGCAAATATAATCATTTAATCAACGAATTTAGATTTCTTGAATCAGCTGCCTAGTGCTTAGAAGGGTTAAGAGACAATTCTGGGAAAATTCATCATAAGACTGGATCTATGCTCATCCATTAACACAAGTTAAGCTACCAAGGAGGTTCCGGTTGGCAATTTATCATTAATTAATTTACCACTTAATGCCAATATAGACATCCAAACAGTTTTGAAGCATTAAACTTGGTTGCACAAACACTGAAATGTAAACATGCACAATTAAAAAAATAAAACAGTTCTTTTAAAACAATACAAATTAAAACTGAAGACTGCTGAGGTTGAGAGATCAAGGGAATGCTGTTGAAAAAAGCGCATCTTCAATAGCTGTCTGATGGGCCAATTTATATCTCTTAAACTTTTTGGGATTTTGCTCAGGAAGAACTCATCCATAATGATAAGTCTTAAATACATGCTTGGGCATATATGCATATGAATATTCTCTTCATCCTCCTTTTATCGTTAGAGATGGACAGATCAATCTTTCTAGCCTGTCCCTGTTGTACATGTTCAACTATATCTTAAATCCATTCTGTTCTGTTTCTGCATCAATCCACTTAAAAAAATAAATGAATGAATGAAAAATTCCCATTTAAATCCATACTTCCTCACAAAATACGCATTTTGAACCACTTTATTTTTAAACACATTTCTGAGCCAAGAACTGCATTGCAAAATCTGACAGATCACTATGACCCAATCCACACATTAGTCCAAGAGGAGTGGATCAGATCAGTTTGTAACAACGCACAGAAAATCAAATGTTAGAAGCCTCTCTATTTTAAATAATCCCCACAGTGTTGCAATATAATTGACTAGGTCTGAACTGCATGTGACAACATAATGCAGATAATTTTCTCCAGTCTCATCACCGTGTTATTAGCTTTGTTCACAGTTTCTGATGCTATGTAGCAATGAACCTGTGAGAATGCTACATACCTTCTAACTGCACAGTTTCTTCTGAAAGCTAATAAAAAGGAAACTGAGCAAACTGAACAGACAAGAGAGACAGAAGTGTAATTAATAATGCGCTCATTTCAGTTTTGTAACAAGAGGAAGAAAAATGGAAAGAAGCTGTTTATTCCTTAAGTTGGCCCACTTTCAATTCATGGTTATTGCTTGCAATGTTGCTGTATGCGAATATTTCACTGTGACTGCATAATAAACAGCAATAAAAATAAAACTTTAAAAAAAGGGTTCCAGACAAGCAACAAGAGGGATATATTTCATGTAGTTGCACACCAAGGAAAAGAGACAAGAAGGCAACAGATGACAGATGAATGGGCCTATGATGGACTGTATTTTCGCGGTGACATGAAACCAACTGTCTAACCATTATTCAGGCAGTTTGGAAAGGCACCACACAGCTTGATTTCCAGTTCAGCTGGTACTTGAGAGTGAGGTAGCTTTGAAAGAGATAAACAGCCAGGACTTGTCATGCCTTGATTTCAGAATCACCCCTTAAGCTACAGGTACCTAACTCAGAAATCCCATGATATCCCACAAACAAGGAGCAGGAGGACCATCCTTCTGGACATACACACTCACTGGCTCCACCTCTGATATCTATGCATTAGGTGTGGACATCTGCAGGGAGAAAGCCTACACCCATTGACCATGGATTACACAAAGTCCCCTCTGTGTGATTTAGCGTATGAAGGAGGTTCAAACCTTAATAACGTGAGAAGAGCTAGCTGAATCAGGGTAATGGCCCATCTAGTCTAGCATCCTATTCTCACATCGGCCAACCAGATGACCGTGAGGGACCTGCAAGCAGGATTTGAGCACAGAAGCACTCTGGTATTCAGAAGCATTGCTGCCTCCAGCTGCGGAGGCAGAGTATAGTCATCATGGCCAGTAGCCATCAATAGCCCTCTTCTGCATGAAGAAGCTTGCCTGAAGTAGACTCCAAAGAGAAACCTCCTGAAAACCTCTTTGGGGAGAGTTGTCAGTTGATGATGATTGCTTGAGACCTTTCAAGAAATGAGCCTGGATGCTCTTCAACAGAGGCTGGGACTTTTGACCCATCATATGTTGCTGAACTACAACTACAACTCCCACCAACACCAGCAGGCATAGTCAATGACCCAAGTTTTCCATACCTGCTCTTCAAAGTTGAATCATGAACCACCCAAAATCACTGGCTGAGAAGGCCACAACTTCAGTTGGAAGCCTTCCAGTGGTACTGCGGCACACTGGGATGTGTATCCCTTGCAAACGTTATACCTGGTAGCACCTGTAGAGCTTTCGCTCCTCTCATTTCTGAGTCCACTGATCTATGACCTACAGATCAAGCGCACATCCAGCCTGAAAGCAACTTGTCAGTGCTGGGTTGTGCACAGCAGTCTAGGGTAAGCCAAAAGCCAGCAGGAGCCATAGGACAAGGCAGCAGTCAGTAGTACCAAGTCAGTAAGGGTTGAAGGTCAACCCAGAAGATAGAACCAAAGTAGCAAGTCAGAACCAAAACAAACCAGGAGGCAGTGCCAAACATACAGAAAGATAGCAGAGCTTAGGAAAGGTCTGAGACTGATGGGAGTTGGAGTCCAACAATATCTGGAGGAATACATGTTCTCCATCCCTTTTGTAAAGAACAGAGAGAATTCACCAAGGTCACATCCATGCCATCTCTCCCCCCCCTCCCAGGATCCTGAAAACTTTAGTTTGTTTGGAGTGATGGAGTCTCTAGTCACAGTTACCAGGATTCTTTGGGGCAGGTGCTTTAAATGAGTGCTTAAATATATGGTGTGGATGTGACTCTCAGGAGAAAGCTTGTTCTTATTTCAGGGGCTCAATGAACATTTTCCAAGAATGATGGAAAAATTCTACAATACCAACAGAGAGCTGGTCGAAGAGATGAAGCCCATTATAAATAGTTTTGATTTTCCCCAAATTAAAATCTGAAATCAATGGTGTCCATTGAACTATCTCAAGCAAAATGTTTCAAGCTTAGGGCTGTTTTTAAAGAATATTATTTTGGCAAGACAATTTCAGTGTTGGCTCGTCACTAAGTAGAAGCAAACGAATCTGCACAATGAGAATCTCCCCCCTCAATGAGATGCTGAGAAACCTCACCTTATGTTCATTTAATGGGCATGGCTTTATTGCTAGATTGCATTATCCAAGCCTTCCGGTCAGAATATGTAATTTCAGTAAGTTCACAATCAATGATTTCTACTTATTTGTCAGTTGTTTTCAAGGCATGTGGTACCGAAATGAGAAGAGGGTTGCTGACATGTCACAGCTGAGGAAATAAAATGCACTGATAAAGTGACTTATTAGGCTGCAGTGAGAGAAACTGTCTAAACTCTAAGCTTACAAAATCCAGTCATGATAAATTACATTCCTGCATTTTAAAACGCCCTCCGTTTTCTAATAATAATAAACAACCTCTCCAGATGAATCTGTTTGGCACAAGATATGCTTCTCTTTATTGAAGGCCTGTGGTAGGTCCGTTTGAAGAATGGCGACTCTCCGTAGCCATTTCAAATTCAATTTGTCCCACACTGGGAGATAAATATTTTTACTCATGTTTGAACATTAACTCCTCAGAGAACTAGGCATTGCTGTGTTGCAAGTTTCTAGTAAAATATGCGCTATGGGCCTAAATGTGTCCCCAGCTCTTTGCTTCTCATAAAGGGAGGTGCAAATGGTTGCTAAACAAGGCAACAGAGAGGTAGTTAAGCCTTATTGAGGGCGCAGAGATGATTTTGCTTCATACAGTTTGATTGGTACCAGCATGAAACTTGGCAAGTCTATTCCCATTTATAAGTTTTAAAGGTCATGTAGGGGCTCTAGGGGACACATTTGCTTGGTGCTCACTGGAGCCATGATACTTCAGAAGTAAGACATTTTCCAAAATGGAGATGTATTTTATTTTATTTAAGACATTTATATATCGCTTCATTGTTCCCATTTCTAAGCAGTGTGCACACAAATAACCCACAGAAAATGGGCAGTTAAAAGTTATCATGCAGCGGACACACCACCTTAAAATGCCTGCTGGAATGATAAAGTCCTTGCCACACACCTGAAATTCAGCAAGGAGGATGCCTGTCTAATTTCAGTTGGGAGAGAGGTCCTCAGGCTTGGGTCCACTGCACTGAATGCATCTCTTCTAGTAGTTATGAGCCATGCATTTGAGCTATGGGGCACCACCAACAGAGACTGCCCGAAGATCTCCGCGATCAGGTAGAGATATAGGGATCAACTGGTCCTTAAGATATCCTAGAACAATGTTGTAATTACCGTATTTTTTGCTCTATAAGACTCACTTTTCCCCTCCTAAAAAGTAAGGGGAAATGTGTGTGAGTCTTATGGAGCGAATGCAGGCTGTGCAGCTATCCCAGATGCCAGAACAGCAAGAGGGATCACTGTGCAGTGATCCCTCTTGTTGTTCTGGCGTCTGAGATTCAGAATATTTTTTTTCTTGTTTTCCTCCTCCAAAAACTGGGTGCATCTTATGGTCTGGTGCGTCTTATAGAGCAAAAAATACGGCAATATAAGATTGTTCTCTTTGTTGGTGTAGGCAAGCAATATCTGAATGGCAAAGTGAGTGTTTTCTTCACACTAGATAAAGACACATGGAAACCTATTTAACATCACATTTTGAGGCAAAATCCTCGCCGGGTAAAAACCACTGAAATTTTCTGGGTGCCGTTGAATGTGTTGTTAGTCTGTGTGCCTTCCATTTTGTACTTCATGGGCATGGGTTGGAGACTTCCAACAATGTTTCCCTGTGAATCAAACTAATTAGATACACTGAAAAGTACAGGACTCTATGATCACATTCACACTACAGTGGTACCTCGAGTTATGTACGCTTCAGGATACATACACTACAGGTTCCACACTCCACTAATCCAGAAATACTGCTTTAGGTTAAGAAATTTGCTTCAGGATAAGAACAGAAATTGGGCTCCGGCAGTGCGGCAGCAGCAGCAGGAGGCCCCATTAGCTAAAGTGGTGCTTCAAGTTAAGAACAGTTTCAGGTTAAGTACGGACCTCTGGAATGAATTAAGTACTTAACCTGAGGTACCACTGTATACATTTAAAGCAGTATGATACCACTTTAAACACTCCTGGCTTCTCTCAAAGAATTATGAGAGCTGTTGTTTGCCAAGGGTGCTGAAAGTTGTTAGGACAACCCTATTCTCACAGTGGTTTAACAGTCAATTTCTCTTCACAGTGGACACTGAGCATTGCAACTCTGTGAGGGTTGTACAGGTCTCCTAACAACTCAGCAACAAACTGTAGTCTCAAGAATTCTTTGAGGGAATACATGAGTGTTTAAAGTGGTATCATAGTGCTTTTAATGTATGACCCATATCTGCTCAGACTATGACTTACAATGGGAGGGGTGCAATAGGATTTTCTGGGGTCAGTTCATTGTATGTGCATTGGGCCCTCTGCCCCTTTCACAAAAGAGGGCACAAATTTGCACATACTTTCCATCATACACCAATTTATGCCCTTTTTGTAGATGGAGAGGAGGGCCCCAAAATAAACCAAGGATCAAACATAAGTAATATGATGTCTAATAGGTGGAATGTTCCCCGTAATTGTATTCCCATATTAGAAAGGGCTTAACTTGTTGAATTTCTGCCTGCCACACCTTAAGCTAATTTGTGGGTTCCTCCCCATTGTTTTGGGAAAGATTCCTTCAGGGGATTTACTGGAATTAGAATGTAGAGGAGCCTCTCACCTGCTGGAGTCCAGAACAATAACTGCAAATCCAGAGTATTCAGCAAAATATTCTAGCTAAATACAAATTATTTCCAGGGTAGGACAAAAAGAATACCTAATTAAGTCTGTACTCTAACAGCTATGAGTTGCATTAAGTAGAAGCCTTTGCCAGTTATACCATAAAGCTGTGAATTGCTCTTGCATTTCATACTCTCTTATTTCCCCATTTAGCCTTTTCTTTCTGACCTTTCCACAACACAAAATCTAGAGGCCTTACAATAAGTGTTCTGACAATTTCTTCTCTTAAATGATCTCTGTCAACTTCTCTCACCTAGCAAGCAGCTGATCTTACAAAGGGTCTCTCAAGACTGGTGGGTAATTTTGGTTGGTGTATTCTGCAACATGTCATTGACATGCTAATAGTGCAGTAGCTCAATAGTGCTTCAATGTACCACCCAAGAGCCAGAAGAAATTCACAGAATGGACAATTGGACTCTGTTACACAAAGCTTAGATATTTACAAACAATTATAACCAGAAACCTTAGCAGTCTCTGTTCACAAAACTATCCCCTGTATGGTGAACAAATCTTCAAAAACCCATTTTACTCTCCCAGATACATTAGTGATCGTAAAAACGATGATCCTACCAAAACTGCTGTTTCTATTCCAATAATTCCCAATTTGGATCCTACTCAACCAGATATGAAAGTGGTAGAAGAAGTCAAATTCGTTAATTTCCCCCCCTGCAAAACACCCAGAATAAATGCCAAATTCCTCTACCTTTCGATAGTGGAAGGAGCCTGGGGCATCCCAAACATGGATCTATATTTTACTGTTACCAAGTAAGACATGTAAGACGTGTTTTATTTTAGAAGGTATCTCCAAACAATGGGTCCAATTGGAAGCAGAACTAATTGAGGGGATTCCAACCTTAGTATACCTCTTCTTAAGGGGAAAAAATATAACTGGCCTAAATGTTCAAAACAGATTCACACAAACCATGCTTAAAGCATGGAAAGAGAAGACAGGAATCTTGACTCAAGCACTGCTCTCCCTGTCCCCCCCCCCTTCTACTCACTATTCCACAACACTTCACAACAATTTGATGTGGCTGGAGGGAGGGCAAAAGGTCTATACCAGTTATGTAACTTTTATAACAGAAATGCACCACTATCAGACCAATAAATATAGACTAAATTAGGAAACTTAGAAACCCCTTGGCTGCTACTCCACAAAATCCACACTTTTTGTGGCTAACCCAGTTATCAGTAAGGCAATCACAAGACCACTAGCCCCATTTGAAAGACTTGTAATATCCACAGGAGGACAAGGTATAACATCTGCAGTCTATAAAATTCTACTCAGTACATTGGTGGGTTCACTTGACCCTATTAAACTTCAGTGGGAATGTGTTTTTGACTATGAACCTGTCCCAGGTCAATTGAATAGACTTTGGACCAACCCTCCCCATTAAGTCTATTTGGCCAAGCAACAGTGAATTAACCTGAAAACTCATATATAGATGTTACCTTACCGTAGGAAACTGGCAATGATCCGCCCTGGTGGCTTATCATGTTACTGGAGGGGCTGCCCTACATTCTGCACATATCTCCACATGTGGTGGAATTGTACAAAAATCCAGCCTTTCTAGAATATGGTATACCAAGAGATTAATAAAATAGCAAAGCAATAATCAGAAGACAAACCAGAATCAGCTTTTTAAAATATATCTTAAGACAACAAAGTGGATTTCCCTAATAAAGACTTGATAAGCTATTTATTACAAGCGGTGAGATACAACATAACCAGACACTGGAAAGACCTTTCTGGCACAATGATAAACTATCAGTACAAAACAGTTTGGGAAACAGCCGTCCTTGAGAGATTAACAAAGAAACTATGGTTGACACGTGGATGGATTAAGAAATATGGCTTTACCACAGTGTGGCTTAATTACATAACATATGCCAGTATTCCAGAAAATGAGCAACCCTCCTCCATCAGCATTTGGCTCTAGTTGATATAAATGTAAATTTAAACATAAATTATTATCTTTACTTTGAACCCTGCTCCCACATTCATCAATATACCAACATTTTATGTTGTTTCATTGGTAACATAAGCGGAAAAATGACTATTACTCATAAGTAACCAAGCACAATTGCAATGGTTCCTGATTAGGCATTTAGCTATTCAACGTTGAATGTTATCTGTTAACTCTATTCTGTCCTATTCCCCCTTTGTTTTTGTTTAAATTAATTCATGAACCAAGAATTTATACACTGACCACTATAATGAACCATGTGTTGTAGACATTACTGCAAATTTACTATGTTATTTTTGTGATAGACCCAGTCTTCTCATGTCATTTGTATGTTTATTTGTATCACTTATTATGATCCTTGTTTATAAAGTGCAACAAAAAGTTATTCAAAAACAAAATAGTTGAGGGGCAAGCCCTAGTGCTCCCTCCTTCCACTTAGCTCTTCCTCTTCCGCATAGGCTTGAGAGACTCCCTGTTTTGACAAACCACTGTTTCCCATAGCACACAATCGAGGATGCTTTAAGCGCTGCCTAAAATCTTGGGTCTGCAAACCAGGCTGAAACCACCGTTTCCTATTTCAGACGTCGCAGGAAACTGTAATGCAACCAATCAGGAAGTTTCCTCTGATGCTGGGGCAGAGGGGAGGGAGAAGACAAATCAGTGCTTCAACTCATTCCCATTCCAACAAACCATGAATTTGTTTGAATCAGGTCGGTGCTTTGCATCTTAGGATTGTTCAAGGGAACTTCTTTAAACATCTTCTTTTTTTTTTTGAAAAAATGAGCCCCATATAGGAGAGCTTGGCCAAACTGCAGTGTTTGCATTAAAGAAGCCAAGACCTCTGATGCACATTCCAGGTCTTGCTAACATGGCCATTAGCACATTTTCTTTTCCCTCGACCTTTAGCTACTACCTGTGAATGATTATACTTTGGGGAGGCTTCTTTCTGATTCTAGTAGGTCACCATGCCCTAGTGTTCGCAGATTTGATATCCTTGGTAATTCTATTTTAGTTAGTGCCCCTGTGGATGTTATTCTCATTATCATACATTTCTGAAACCAAAAATGCCATCTGTCTCAATATTATGCAAGAGCAGGGAAAATCATAGTTAACTTTTGCACTGAGTAAACAATCTCTCCTTTATTCTACTTAAATATGTTGCACCCTAATTAAACCAAACAGCCAACTATTGCATTAATAAGAGGAGTGGAAAGGAATATTTCCTGCGTGGTGGCACATAGTGCCTACCAAGCTACTCACAACAGTCAGGCAGAACTTCCTTCCACAGACATGAGTTTTAAAAAAATCAATAAAACAGATAATTGAGATGAGGTGCAATGTAATCTCCTCACATGAATTTAATCCCTGACACTAAAAAGCCAGATATCCCCTCCCTAATATCTTACAGCTTTCCTGAAAGATGTACAGGTTCAGCCTTCAAGTCTGTCCCTGTTTCCCCTGTGTTATGGGGGTCATCGCTTGCCCTGACTTGGTACCAGACATAGAGTCCTTTGAGGATGTATCACACACTTCCCCACCAACCTGGCTTTAAGCAGCAGGAAGGGCCCCCTGAAACTTCTGCTGAGAATCCCCTTGAGGGGCCCTCTGGGTTGGAACCTGCTGGAGAACCTCTGGAACTTCTAGAGGAGAAGGTGGAACCACCCTCTGGTTCTCAAGAATCCCAACAGCAAATGGATTGGGTCCTTGCTGAAAAGTGAGGTCTGTGGGCCCAGATTTGTCAGGCTACTCATGAATCAGTGGCCTACTCAGGTGTAAGCAATCCCTGAAACTCATTTAGTACCAGCAGCTGTGGTCAGGGTATGGGCCAGGAATCCAGCATATGTAAAGTCTCTCTCTTGATCTCTGCTTTCTGCTTCCCTGCATGCTTGCACCTTGCTCTAGCATTGCCCCCTTACTGTGTTGTACTTGTGGAATACTCCGTGAAATTGACATTGGACCATTTCTTGACCTCAATTCTGGATCCTGTTTGGATATGTAGTGACTAGCTGTGGTTGACAATGATTCACCTGGACTGTGCAGTATCAGAAACTCTGGTTGTGTTTGTAAGGATTTGATGGGAGGTTTATCCCTCTTGGGAGTGGGACTCAAGCACTGGCTGGAACATGACAATGGGGTGGTCATTGGCACTAAGCTTAGTTGCTGACTTCAAGTCCTACTTTCTCTTGGGATTGGCTGTGCTACCCGGTTCCCCGTGTCGTACTGCCAATCCCAGCTGCTTTGCTCATCTGATTGGCAGCAACAAGAAGTCTTACTTGTCAACGCACAATTGGGTGCAACTTTAAGGCTCCCAAATGCTCATTGGAAGTCACAGCTCCCCCTCTCCTAACATCTCATACCATGTCAGGTGTGCATGCTTCGTGGGAAAAGACCTCACAGGCCAAATATCACCTGTCCCTGGCATAATTGAGCCTACAGACCATTGTCTCAGCTCCTGCACTAAAGCGCTTCTGGGGCAAGTGACCACTGCAGGAGAGCTGCAATGTACATTGGGAGCACAGGGCTAAATCTCCATTCCTCCTATGTCTTAGGAACCTAAGAACCACTGTCCTGCCCATGGTCTGCAGAAGGAGTGTTTTCTCATAGTAGACCTTTGAACAGGGCTAGTGTTGGAGCAAGGTGCCTCAGAATTATGATTAAGGTACACAAAACCAGATGCACAGCAAAGGGGATCTTCTGAACTGGGATGGTATCCAGGGGAAGAGAAGCAAGACATGTAATTGCCCAGCATGTGCAATTCTGCTGCAGAGTTGCATTGTTCTACTTTTTTTTTTCTACTAGCATTTGAATTTTATATAATCAATTATTCATAAAATGAAATTGTCAGCAGATTGGCTTGCTTCTTGAAAGTGTCCTGGCAAACATGGGTCTTAAAAAGTGGAATATGAATGAGAGCCCAATGTTGGTTTAGTAAATATAGGCAGAGCAGGATCACTGGAGAGTGGAAACGGGACAGAGGTAGAGCTAGTGGAAACAGGCCAGAATAAATAATGGCACACCACATTTCCGCTGGGCATACAGCAGAAGGACTGCTGAAAAACCTATGCACTGAATGTGGAGAAAATACAGCTGGCCAGGTGAGCATTGTTGCCTCACAGGACTCGACCAAAATTAATTAGATTACCTTTGCCTGCTCAGCAGGATCTCTACTTACACATCATAAAAGGGCACACATTTGCATAAAATTTGCATATGCTAATTTTATGTATAAATACACATTTTAAAATAATTACTATAATAGCTCACCATAGCGAGGGAGGCACATCAAGTGAAACTACAAGGCCCACCTGTTCTCCCTCCTTGGGTTCTTCCTCTTTAGACCAGACTTTGGTCAGCCCATGGAAGACTTCCTCTGTGGACACATGGCCACCCTAGTGCTCAGCCTGTTGCCCAGGTGTTATTGGCAACTTCAAGATCCTTGCTCCCCCTCCTTCTGGTTCTCTATTTTTCAGTTGTATTTGCATTAGGCATCTCTTCAAAGAGAGGAGTGGCCACATGGCCACACTCATGGCTGGAGGCAATCCTGAACTAGATGGTATAAAGAAGGTTCCCATTTGTGTGTGCAAGTCAGGGATGGGGAATCTATTTCAGTCTGAGGACCACATTTCCTTGTGAGCAACCTTGCAGGGTGTGTGTGTGTGTGTCACATGATAGGGGTGGGTAGGTTCAGAATGAAAAGTGGAAAGAATGATAGATGTGCCTTGTGCCTTTGTACAGTAAACTACCTTCCACCCACACCTAAATCAGATGTTTCTACACTCAGACACCATCATCCAGGTTAGCAAGAGGCACTGTCACAGCTAAACCCTTGAGGAAGGCAGGGAGCAGGTCTGGTGAGAGGTGTAGGCTGGGAAAAGGTGGTGACTTGGGGGAGCCCTGAGAGCCATATAGAGATTTGGTCCCCAGGCCAATACCAAAACCTTCTGATTTTTCAGACTGCAGCAGTTGTTGCATGCTAGAATACGGCTTTAGTAGTTGGACTCACAATGTGCTATTCTTGAAAGTGCACAGAAAGAGACTGGGATGCATCATGAGAAACCATCTTTCTTCAGGGCTCAAGTTGTACCAGGGGGTGGGGACTGTGGAGGAAGCAACCTGGAGACCCTAGATGACCCACGAAGAAATCTAGCTAAACCTCATTTATCTAAATGGCCTGGAGAGGGACAGCCAAATAATTTCAAATAAATTGAAGTGCTAAATGGTATACACAGAATGAATTCAGATTAGAACTGCTGGAGAATATGACATTAATTAGGGCAAATGCACCTAAGAGCTGCTTCTGCCTGAAAATGACAGGACATGCTTGTCCTCTTTCAACATGCTGACAGAAGAACACTTCAGACAGGTGTTTTTCTATATGCTAAGGCCATTGTGTAAGATGATGGGGATCTCAAACATGGGTCTCTAGCAGGTAGAACCTGGACAGCTCCCTCTTGGTAGCCTAGAACAGAGTTCCCCAACCTTGGGCCTCCAGCTGTTTTTGGACTACAATTCCCATCATCCTTGACCACTGGTCTTGCTAGCGAGGGATGATGGGAGTTGTAGTCCAAAAACAGCTGGAGGCCCAAGGTTGGGGAACACTGGCCTAGAAGGCTCTCTGCTGATCATCTGTGCTATAATTGCTACATGTTGTCCCCTGTGGTGAGCTGCATAACTGCAGCCTCTCAAGGAAGAACCTTTCAGATCTTTCCCAGCTCCACCCACTCAGGCTGACCATTGGCTTTACCTGGAAAGAAGTAGTATAAAGAACTTCCTATTCCAACTGAGTTTTGCTTGCTCAATTAATTCTACCTGAGTTGTAGTATGCTTTTGTATTTCTAGTCTCACTTCTTTGGTTCTGACTCTCACTTGGTCCTCTCATCTTGATTGCTTTTCATTCCTGACATGTTCTCTGACCCAGCCTCCTAGTGTATGGATTCTGACTCTCTCCAGACCACAGCCCAGCCCTGAGGTAGCTGGCCAGAGGATGGCATTGCAGTTCACAATTCAGCAACCAACGAAGAGCCAATAGAGTTTCTTTCAGTCCTTTAAAGCTGCTGTCTCTGGCCCAGCTCCTTAGTAACTTCTACAGGTCTCACCAGCTTGTTTTCCTGCAGACTAGTAGCTTTAACAGCTGCCATGCATGACATTCTTTGCAAAATTGTCACAAAAAGAGGAGGAGCATAAGAAGTCATACAGCACAGGCTATGCAATATACATATTATTATTTTGATTCGTGTCCTTGAGCTGATTTGACTACAACTTTGCCAAGAAGAACCAAGCCTGCTTTATACATGCAACAGAAGGAAGTGGGATTACGGTGTTAGAATGGACCATGCCACTTCAGATTCTAGGTTTGAAAGCACTTTTTGTTTTCAAAAAATTGGTATCTAAAAAAGAAACCATTGCAACCCCAGCCCTCTTTTTAAAGGGGGCGGGTAGCATTACAGGGAATGGGTCAGGCTAGCACCTTTCTCTCTGCTGCACATATTTTGTAATTGTAGAGAGATTTCTTTTTACGTGTGGAAGCATTCAAACATCCACACACCCATTACTACTGTCTGAAGTGATACAGTCCACTCAATCACCTGTGGCCTTCCAGATGGTGCAGGAATACAGCTTCCATCATTCCTGACCTTTGGCTATGCTGACTTTCCTTGAGGAAAGCTCAACACCCATTGCCAATTAAATTTTCACAAAGACTAGAACCACTCCTTTCCTGATAATGAGAAGCAATCTCATCTTTGAATTATTTTGCAAGGTGCAAAGGGCCAAATTCAGATACCATCTAGATGGAAGTACTTCTCCATACATTGGAGCTTTCCTGAGACTTGGGATGCCTTCCTCTTGCGCACAGATGGTATTGTTTCGGCTACATAAGCTAAGAGGCTACATACTTACTTCTGAATCTTGGAAAGAGATAGAACCATAACTAAAAAGGGATGGGGGTGATTTTTGTCTAGGTCAAATGTAGCCAAATTAAATAATTTTAGTTTGAAATCTCACTCTGTGCAGAATAGCTCCCTCAATCTACTTAACCTGAAAAGGCAATCATTCATCCTCTGAAGTGATTGTCATCCATCTGCCTTGGGAGACAATGGAAGAGTGCACATTTGAAGGTGAAGTCAAACCATTGGGAGAGTTACAGCACCTGCTGTGGCTATAGAGACCCATATGGGAGAGGCATGTTTCATTGCAGCTGATGCTGTTGTACCATGTTGTGCTGATGCAGGGGTACCATGGCATACCTTCTTTCTGCTCTCCTCCCAGCAGTCATTCCAGACTATATAACACTGATCCTGAAAGACCTACATTGGCTCCCAGTACTTTTCCGAGCACAAATGTTGGTGCTGACCTTTAAAGCCCTAAACGGCCTCAGCCCAGTATACCTGAAGGAGCGTCTCCACCCCCATCATTCTGCCCAGACACTGAGGTCCAGCTCTGAGGGCCTTCTGGCGGTTCCCTCAATTTTCTAATCTTTGTTGGAAGCTACCCAGAGTGGCTGGGGAAACGCAGCCAGATGGGTGGGGTACAAATAATAAATTATTATGATGATTTTCTCCAGGTGCTGTGGTCATATGAGACTCAGTTACCTTTATTATTTTCCCATCTTTTCAAGTAGTTATCAAGGGTTTATTTGTACATATAGAGCATAACCTTATATGGGACCAAATCCCTGTGCACGACAAGACACAACACCAACACTTATTTTGTCTCTTCTAAATGTACAGCTTTTAAAACCTAGGAGTCCACAATCTCCCTAAGCTTCATAAAGGATAAGTACATAAATATCGGGGAATTAATTATTCTTACAGACTAATTTTTATCTGACATTTCTCTAGATGTGGGGATATTTATAACTGACATAGCAACATGACTCACTAAATATATTTGCAAGCTTCACATAACGCTTATTAATTAGCATTTTAAGCATCCTCTTGCATTTTGTGACAAACTATAAAGGAGGAATTGATTAGTTTTCATTTTCTTTATTTTGCATACCTTAATCAAGTCTCCTTTCATTCTTTTTCCTTTCAGACACAGTACACAGCAATCCTTTCAAATGGGCAATAAATGGATTCTCGATTATCTCAATCTGCGCTATTTCCTCCTTTTTGTAAGTACTCCATGAATCATCTACATCACATACAATTTCAAGATGCATTTGATTCTTACCTGCAGCCCATGGCAAGATCTAAGAGGCTAACATCCGTACGCTAGGAATTGATTCTACATGGCTATTTGACTTTTAGTCTATGAATAATCGCCAACAGCATCTAATTAGAATGATCCTACTGGGTTTTATGAAAAGGTCCGTGCAGTCCAACCAGCTTCAATGGCTAGAGATTTGTATACTGTAATGTATTATATACAGGGCTGGCTGTGAATACGGTTCTGATACTGCTATTAGTCCAGAACGCAGTTGTAAGTCTGTTAACTTGGATTGAGCACTATGAGTACCTGTGCTTTCCAGGCTCAAGTCAACACCTTAAATCCTGTTGCTGCTTGGGACTATGGGACTTTATAAGACCAGTGGTAACAGCTGGCCCTGAAGAATATTAACTACTCTCAATTTTACCTGTGGACTGCCATCTGTCCAGATTTTAATTTGCTATGAACTAATTTTAAGATGTATTTTAATTAATTGATTGCCTGTTTTTATGTTCTTATGCTCTTTGTATACTGTGTTAGTTTTATTATGTTAACCACCCTGAGCCTGGCTCCGGCCGGGGAGGGCGGGGTACAAAAATTATTATTATTATTATTGCTTATCTCCACTTGTGCCCACCTGGATAATGGGATTTTCAACTGAGATCCTTCTTCAGGTACTTCCACCATTGGAGGTGTGGCATGTGGCTATTGGAGAAAGGGTCTTCTTGGTAGCACCACCCTGTTTGTGGAATGGTGTTTCCAGGGAGGCTCACTTGGCAGCTTCAGCACCAGGCAAAGACTTTATTTATTCCCCCAAGCTTTTAAATCTGACCTCTTTTTACCTCTGCTGATTGCTTTTATGCTGCTTTGTCTTTGTTTAATTTCGTCCGGCTTTATTTTCATCTGCGTTTTTAAACTGGATTGTTCTGATGCCTTTGTTTTAATTTTGTTTTCGCTGTAATTTTAATTCCTTGTAAGCCACCCTGAGAAATTGTTGAAGGGCAAGTTAGAAATCCTTGAAAGAAGCATATGTCACTAATAGTGTATTGCACTCATTTGCTCACTTCCAGCATCCATCATTCTAGACTCAATGCGAGACATGTCCCTACCCTGACATGTTCTTTGCTTTGCCTGACCTGTCCTGTATTTTTACTGACCAAAGGTAGCAAAGCCACCTCTAGGCAACAGCTGTGTGTACAGACAAGGCCTTCCTAAAATCCCCACACACCTTGATTTTGTTTAAGCTATTGGAGCCCATAATATATTACACCATATTTTGTGCATAGTTGGCTCACAAGAATTCAAACAAGCAAGCATGTCTTGGACCTATCTCCACAGAGGGAAGGAGGGCAGACAACCACAGACAGAAGGAGGATGGAGCATCAAAACAGGGAAAGTCAACCTTTCATTAACAGGCATGTGAAGTTTTACAAATCTGTGGGCCGTTTACATGGAAGCCTCAAAGCATATGACGAGAATCCTTTTGGTGACAATTACAAACCACAGCGGGTGGCGCTGTGGGTTAAACCACTGTGCCACTTGGGCTTACTGATCAGAAGGTGGGTGGTTTGAATCCCCGCAACGGGGTGAGCTCCCGTTGTTCGGTCCCAGCTCCTGCCAACCTAGCAGTTTGAAAGCACACAGTGCAAGTCGGTAGGTAAACAGTGTTTCCGTGCACTGCTTTTGGACAAACACCAGCTTCCTCAGCCTGTAAAGCGAGATGAGCACCGCAACCCCAGAGTCGTTCGCGACTGGACTTAATTGTCAGGGGTCCCTTTACCTTTACCTTTTTTACAAACCACCTGCACAGAGCCCATTTTCAACACTCCTTTGCACTCTGGTCCAACTGACTGGCTGCTTCCTCACTAGAAACCCCTTCATTATAAATATGCCCAACATAATCTTAGAGTTGGAGTAGCAGAGAAAGCCAAGGATATCACTACTCAGTCAGCACAGGAGGGAGGTAGAATGAAGGAGCAGACAGGAAGTGGAAGGACAGAGGGTTGGAAGGTAAACTTCCCTAAGGAAGGGTGTGTGTGTGTTTCCTTTGGGTTGTGCCCTGGATATGGATGGGTTAGGTATGAACCTTGATGAGCATTTGTGAGGTTCAGTGCTCTTTGGTGTTGTCTTGCCTCTTGAATCAAGCGCACACTCCAATTTGAGCCACTCATTTAGCAGTGGGAGAAAGCCCAGAAATTGTATGCATTTTAAAAATAAAACACACACACATAAATAATGCATACATATATGCACAAACCCACAGGTTGTGCATGTGGTGTTCCATAATTAACACAAAACTCTCTGTGGAGTGAATGCATAGAATTCCTTGTTTTATATGACCACTTAAGTTTGATGATGTACAAATAATGGAAGGTATGCAAAAGGAGGGGGACTGGTAAAACACTTCCTTTATGAAGCAAATGGTCCTAGCAAAATCTGTTCAGTATCTCTCCTTAGTATAACTAAGGAGTTGGCCCAGTAGGTGGTTGGATGCCATAGGAATTAATGGCTTGAAGGTGGGAAGAAATTCTCCAGTGCATTCTCCAGACTCCTTGTAGTCTACTCCAGTTCCACTCCTTTACCTCCAAGTCTTACTCACTTCATTTAGGATGCAAAGGATTGGTTTCAGGTCTTCAAGCAGAGAGTAGAACAGATAAGTTTATTGTTGATGGGTGTGTGTGTGTTGGAGCAAAACAACCTAACCTGGTGGCAAACAGCATTTCCTCCTACCTTTCATAATTGTATCTATTTTACACACATTGCCCAATAGATCATCTCACCACAAGGGGTAAGAGTGGGCTAATCATGGCGGAGGAGCTCCAAGCTGTGCACACACACTGTATAAATTTTGGAATTAAAGTTCACTGTTTGTGCATGGTTTTCGTAGTACTCCCTCTTTGAAGCAGGTGCATAGTTTGGGGATACTGAATGTGGCTCCAAAAGTTGTAGGTGGGAGGAGACAAATAGATGAAAATTGCAATGGCTCTTGTGCTTGAATCCTGTTTGAGAGAGAGCCAGTGTGGTGTAGTGGTTAAGAGCGGTAGTCACGTAATCTGGGAAACCGGGTTCGTGTCTCCGCTCCTCCACATGCAGCTGCTGGATGACCTTGGGCCAGTCACACTTCTTTGAAGTTTCTCAGCCCCACTCACCTCACAGAGTGTTTGTTGTGGGGGAGGAAGGGAAAGGAGAATGTTAGCCGCTTTGAGACTCCTTAAAGGGAGTGAAAGGCGGGATATCAAATCCAAACTTCTTCTTCTTCTTCTTCTTCTTCTTCTTCTTTGCTGGTTTCCCACAAACATCTGTTCAGCCACTGTGACAACAGAATGCTGGACTAAATAACAGGCTGCCTATTCAAGGTGCCCAATTCAAAGTGTTGACTATAATGCATAAAACCTTAAATGGCTTAGGACCCTTTCCCCATCTCGTGGTCCTATCAGCAGACATAGCCTGTTGATAAGGTGGTTGGGGGTTGCGCCTTCACTAGATGCCCCTCTTTGTGGAACTCCTTCCGCCTCAAGGCTGCCGCCATAGTGAAGTTTTTTAGACAGCAGCTGAAAACACATCTCTTCACACAGACATGGGAGGAGGGTCATGCCGATTATGATGCTTGTTGTTGAGCCTGTTATTCAATGAGCCTGGTTCAATGCAAAGCAGAGTGAAGTGCCTGTGGCTCAGGAAGCAGTTTCTGAGTGTCATGAAAGGGCAGCGTGAAAAATGTTACAAAATGTATCGTCATTGTAGTTTTACAATAGCTCAACGCTCGTGAACATCCATTGAAGCTGAATGTTGGGAGATTTAGGACAGACAAAAGAAAGTACTTCTTCGCACAGTGCATAGATACTGTCAGGCTTCAGGGAATCAGATCCCTCCCACTTTGGCAGCAAAGAAGCAGATAAAAAAGAAGAAGAGTTCTTACCAATTAGTTTATTCAGTAATCACAGCGAGAGAATAAGAAATGTGGTCTCTCTCTAGAAATGGCGTTGCTTCAAGTAAAGTCCCCCCCCCACTTTGCACCCCTTATTCTATGTCACTCCTGCGTCAGCTAATCAGAGCTTTCTGCCTCTGAGCTTGTGCTGGGCCTGGGGGTTAACCCAAGCCATACAGTCCAGGTCCGGTCCCAAATCCAAGTGCAACAGGGCCAAGGCAGTAAACCAGGTTAGGTCAGGCACAAGGTCTCAGGCAGGTAGCAGCAACGTTGCTTCCACAACCTGGGGCGGGGTCCGACAGCTTTTTCTCTTTGTCGGGGTAACGTCTGATCCTGATCCCCCGGTGACTCACCTCCTTGTCTCGCCTGAAGGCGAGCACTCCTCCTGCGAGTACTCAGGTCTCTACTTCTCTCAGACCTGAGTCTCTGTAGCTCGGGAGATGTCGGTGGGCTACTATACCCAGAGGCCGCCTCAGCCTCTCCTGACCCAACTGGTAGTGGAGCAGCTATACGTGATTGCCCAGCAGAGGGCAACGAGGTAATCCCCGCATCTGGAGCCAGGGCAGGCTCAGGCCCCTGACTCGGTCCAGCTGGTGCTTGTTGCAGGGGAACCTGTGCAGACTGGGGCTCTTCAGAACCAGGCCTCAGACCCGGTTCAGATACCGCCTGAGGCAGAGGATCCGGTGCGGACCAAGACTCCTCCGGCTCTGAGTCTGAGGCCATCACTGAGCTCTCAGTTCTACTACCTGCAATGCCTGCCTGGTCCTGGGAGGTGGGGCAGGGATGCTGTCCAAGAACACTGAGTCTGTCAGCTGTCTCCCCCCGGTGCTTCTTCTTCCTATTGTTCCTCTTCCAATATTTCCCAGCTTCTGCCCTCTGCAGCCTCTGAACTATGCCCTTCTGCAAACCACTGTTTTAAATCTATACTGTCTTCCTGTTCTTGGGAAGGTTCAGGAGAAGGGGAGGTGGCACCCACCTTTCCTCCTCAGTCCAGCCCCTGACAGGTACACTATGGAATTTACTCCCATAGGAGGAAGTTACGACCACTAACCTGGATAGCTTTAAAAGAGGATTATATAAATTCATGGAGGACAAGACTGTCAATGGTTACTAGCTAGGATGAGATTCAGGTAGGTAGCCGTATTGGTCTGATGGTCAAAATATATTAAAAAAAATTAAAAAAATTGTCCAGTAGCACCTTAGAGATCAACTAAGTTTGTTCTTGGTATAAGCTTTCATGTGCATTCACACTTCTTCAGATACTGATGGCTAGGATGGTTATGCTATGCCTCCACAGCCAGGCGCAATAAGGCTCCTGAAGAGCAGCTGCCAGAAGCTGCAACAGGGAAGAGTGCTCTTGCACTCAGGTTCCACTAGCAGGCTTACTATAGGCATCGGTTTGGTCACTGTGAGGATAGTGGTTTAGCTGAGTCATACATAATGTTGTTGTTGTCGGCGTCAGGGAGGGGGAAGAGTTGCTTGTGGGATTTTCTCCCTCAGATGCCAAAACAACTTGGCTGGCTTTGGGTATTATTTATCTTGACTTGATGGGAAGAGGGCAACATTTGCGGCTCCACCTCAGACTACAAAATGTCTTGGGACAGCCCTGGTTTAATGTGATGATTTGTTTACATTTTAAACCCATTGTTTTGCTGTTTCATTTTGTGTTCACCATGCTGGGATCCTACAGGATGAAGGGTGGTCCATAAATACAAATAATAAGTAAACTCTGTTGAACACCAGGAGCTGAACTGGTGCAGCCTTTCCCCTCTGTGTTAATGTGCCCTGTGACCTTAGGATTTCTCCTGAAGTTATTGAGACTGGCAAATAGCATTGCCCCCCCCCCCCCGTGATCAGCCCCAAGATGGAGTGGTTTTTAGCTGCCCAGAGGTCAAGAGAAAAGGAGCTGTGCCAGAACGGTTTCTTTTTACCCCTTCCTCACAACCACCACCTCTGTGTGTGCGTGTATACCTCCTTGCTTTTCATAAATCCTTCCAAAGCAGGTTTTCTAGGTGATTTGAGGCAGACAACTTAAGCTGGAGCTCATCTTTCGTGCTGCTGACATAACTGTTCTACAATGGGAAGATGCTGTCCTGGCAGAAGCTGCTGTCCTTCTGGTGAGACATCATCCGTCAGAGAGAACATTAAGTCATTTGCAGTGGAGGCCAAGCCTATTAAAGCTGGATACATTTAGGGAATGTAGCATGCACTTTTTTTAAATAAAAAAATTGACCAGTCTTTAACGTTAAGAGCAGCAGCAGACTTCCTGCACTCAGCATTTCCATTTGAAAACAAGCTTGCTAAACGACTCTTCTGCTAGCTCTCTCATTTGCATCCCCAAGAGAAGGCCTGCCATCCATGCCAGTGCATTTACTGTATCTGTTGACTGCAACCTCATCAATTTTTCTTCTTGGGAAAAAAGTTAACCAAACACATTAATAATTCTGATTAACTGCAAATGGCTTAAGCCCAGCGATGTCCCCATGGTGCAATTACCAGCCTCCCCCCTCACTGTAATGGAAGGGTATTGCTTTATGCTCATGTCAGACTATGCTTCTGCAGTGACTCAGCTCTCAGTATCTCAATAGCTGGAGCCTCAGTAATCTCCTCCTATAAGAGAAAAGACCCACCTTACTTCATGGAGCAATTCATGGAAGAACAAGTCCTAAATATTGTCCTCTTCATACAAAGAGTGTTATCGGGCAAGTATAAACTGAATTTTCTTCCAAAATGGCTGTATTCTTCTTGATATAGAAGCTCTAGAATGGCCTCATTGGACATGAGCTATCATTGACAGATCTGGGTGTTCTCAACAGCTCAAGCAGAAGTTCCAAGGGGGTTCAGATTGGGAACTTTCTCACATTACTTACAGAGGTGTGTGTGTATATACATTTTGTGATTTGAACCCAGAACCTCCTGCTTCCCCATGATATGAAGATCAAGCTTAAACAGAGATGGCTTTGCTATCTAATCACCACCTCCATTTCATACTGAATAAACAAAAAGTGGCAGTGACTGATGGGGCTCTCATTCCAGGGAATTATTTTGGTGATGTCTTAAATCACGGATGTCAGCCCAGAGTGATTTGTGTAGTTACAAGAGCAATAATGTAGGACATGGAGTTACGCAGCTATTATTCAAAAGCTACTATTTATTTATTTAATAATCAGTAACCAGCTCTCCACACACATCCCACACCACGGTGGTTGGAAGCTGAGTATAAGTGACACAAAAAAAAGAGCTCAGACACCTTAAGCTTCTCAATATTCAGGTCCCACCATGTGAGGAAAGAGTATTTATAATTATTTAACATATACAGTCATCCTGCCTTTCTTTCTGCTTTGTTGGCCGAGGCCAGCCAACAAAACTTTCAGTGCCCAGAAACTGCGTAAAGACCAACAAAGTCATATCGTCAAAAGCTAAAATGTAAACATGCAAACTATATACAAACTTTCCCCAAACCTCTGCAGTACAGTGGGGCCTCGCAAGACGAAATTAATTCGTTCCACGAGTTTTTTCGTCTAGCAAATTTTTCGTCTTGCAAAGCACGGTGTCGGAAAAGTTTTGGGAAAGCTTCAAAAATCGCCAAAAACCTCAAAAAAGGCTACCACACCGCGTTCTATGAGTTGCTCCTCGAAGTCAACTGTATTAAGGGTGTTAAGAAAAAGGAAACAAACTTGCAAAAAACGCAAGACGTTTTTGTCTTGCGAAGCAAGCCCATAGGGAAATTCGTCTTGCGAAGCAGCTCAAAAACTGCAAAACCCTTTCGCCTAGCGAGTTTTTCGTCTTGCGAGGCATTCGTCTTGCGGGGCACCACTGTGCTAGAATCCCCTTATAAGGAGGAAAAGAACTATGGAAAAATTGTTTCCTGTTTTTTAGACACAAATGGAACCTGCGACAAAATGTTGCAGGGTTTTCTCACACCCTAATAGAAATATAGGTTGAAGTTGGCTAACCATAGCCAGCTTTAGAAGGCTATTCTAGCTCCTTCGCTCCCAGTTTTCCAGTTTTCATTTCCAAATGACAGTAAGCATTATGTGGCTTTTGAGCATGCTCACTCATCATTGGGTTATTTTTGTAGGATGTGAAACACAAGAGCAGTCAAGTACAACATTCTTAGAGTGAACATGTTTACACATGTTTTTCCAGCCAGCAGGTAAACTTCCTGTTTCCTTCTGGGCTGGGACAGACTTCCTCTTCATGTGACTAGAGGTGGGTGTGGCCTCACCTGTGCAGGTAACGACAAAAGCGCAGGGCAGGGCAGCCATCTCTTTCACCACATGCATCAAAGAAATAACATCTACTGAGCCAAAGATGCCCTCTTGGCTTCCAGCCAAGAGAGGACAAAGGGACTGTCTCCTTAAGAGATAGATGCCAAGTGTATGTTACTTCATTAAGCTAAGTCTGCCTTCTGGGATCTGATTGTGAACAGAATGTGAATAAACTCTTTTTATATTTTTGTAAAAGACTGTCGTCTCTTGTATTTTATGAGGGAATAAGGGGAAATTACCAGAATAGTTATACAGGCTTTAGCGAGCCTGAGCAAATGCAGCTGCTGCAAACTTAAAATAAGGGGAATGTTACTCTGCTGAAATTGTGGAACTTGTTAACACAAGTTGGAGAAGGATATAATCAGACAATATATCCTCTCCTGCATCCCTGAACATTCCCACAATTTTCTTGCTCCAGTTGTTGTTGTTGTTGTTGTTGTTGTTGTTGTTGTTGTTGTTGTTGTTGTTGTTGTTGTTTTTAATGTACTTCTGCTAGGAATGGCCTATCCCATTTTGCTGCCTGAGGAAAAATGAGAAAGTGCTGCTCTCCAGCCTTGCTTACTAGGGTCACGTGGCGGCTTCTGGCAGCAGTGGGTGGCTCCTGTGGTAGTGCTGCCCTGCAGGATTCAGCCAACCAAGGTGGCTGCCTCAGTCTGCCTCATGAGTGGGCCGGCCCTGATTTCTACAAACCTCAGGCATGCAAATGTTCCTTCAGCGTGCTGACACCTCATATATTTTCTCAGAAGCCTTGATTTGGCAACAGTCCTGCTGGCAGTCAGCAGCTGAGTTCACTGTTAGGAGAAATGCTATATTTAAGCATTGTGTGTGTGTGTGTGTGTGTTTGGTTACTATTCTTTCATCATATTTTGAAACTGAAACATCTTCTGGGGATTTTGCAGGGATTGGTGCCCATTGTTTAATGCTGTGAGTTCTGCTCTGGTGACAGAGGGCTGTGTAACACTGACAGAACTACATAACGAAAGGCAAAACAGTACTGTCTCTATTTACCATCGTGATTATTGGGAAGGGCATGACCTTCAAAATATTAAAAGTAACGTTCTCACAGTACTCCATATCCAGTGCATTCATTCAACCAGAAAATAACTCCTCTGAAATCTTTCCCCATCACAGAGTTGTGCATTTCATTTGCTAAGCAGGGAGTGGGTGGTGTGGTGGTCTAAACCACTTAGCCTTTTGGGCTTGCTGATCGGATGGTCTGCGGTTCAAATCTGCACAACAGGGTGAGCTCCCACTTCTCTGTCCCAGCTTCTATCAGCCTAGCAGTTCAAAAGCACACCAGTGCAAGTAGATAAATAGGTGCTGTTGTGGTGGGAAGGTAAACGGCATTTCCATGCACTCTGGTTTCCATCATGGTGTCCCGTTGCGCCAGAAGCAGTTTAGTCATGCTGGCCACATGACCTGGAAAGCTGCCTGTGGACAAACACTGGCCCCCTCGGCCTGAAAGCGAGATGAGTGCTGCACCCCACAGTTGCCTTTGACAGGACTTAACCGTCCAGGGTCCTTGACCTTGACCTTATTTCATTTGCTAATTTCTGGAATGAGATTTATATGTTCGGGTTTCAAACTCCAGTTTGGCTTCCATCTATCCTTTGTGATCATATGTACCAAGTTTTGCACATTTTGTTATTAATTTATGTTTCACATATCTAAAGGGCTGTCACACAGAAGATGGAGCAAGCTTGTTTTCTGCTGCTTCAGAGGGTAGGACCTGAATCAATGGATTCAAATGACAAGGAGCTTCAGGCTAAACATTAGGAAGAGCTTTCTGACAGTAAGCTTTTCAACAGTAGAATGGACTACCTTGGAAGATGGTGGACTATCCTTCATTGGAGGTTTCTATGCAGATGTTGGATGGCCTTCTGCCAGGGATTCTTTAGCTGTGATTTCTGCATTGCAGGTGTTTGGACTAGATATTCTTTGGTGTCCCTCCAACTATACAATTCTATGATAAAATAGGTTTGTGAAGAATTCTAAATGCATGCTTTTAAAACAGGTTGCAATTAAAACAGGTGGAAAAATATATATTCAGCATGCTAGCTCCAGGGGGCAACCAGAGAGAATAGAACAGCAGCTTTAAGGGAAGTCCTGTTGTGCTGGACAGAATTCTCTCATTTCCATTCCCCACCCCACCCCTTCCTCCTGTTCTCATCACAAACAACTTCCTTTGATAAAGTTTGTAGTCAAGAATAGTTGTTTAAAAGATCCATTGTTGACCTTCAACTAGTTAGAGCCTGAAGTGAGTTTACAATCTCAATAAATAATTCCAGTCAGACTCTGGCAAAAGTAAGCATCCTCTAGACATTACAAAGAATTAATGGGAATCTTAGCACCAATATTTAAATCCAGTGTTTATTTTAAATATTAACATCAAATATAGACTTAAAAGTTACTGCTATGGAATATCCCTATTAAACAATTAAAATAATCGGGTGTTCACATTCAGTGTTAAGTAAACAGACATGGGCCCTTCAGGGACAAGAGTGCTAGCTCTGCCCTACTTGTTCTTATCTTGCTCTCCAAGTTGGAGAACAACTTTCTGGAGTCTCTTGTACTTGAGAAGATTCCCTATACATTTTAGAAGACTGGGCAAGTTGTTATTCTTTAATGGCATGGATCATCATCTACTGCTTCAGGCAACAGCCTCACTGTCTAGGTAGGACTGGAACATATAGATGATCTAAGCCACAAAATCTGCAGAGGAGGGTCTTGTGAAGGATGCACCCAAATATGTTTCATTTCTCCTTTTATGCTGTATGGAATATGCTCATATATCTTCATAATAAGGCCTCCTTTACATTGCACTAGCTACATAAAGCAATCTTAAAATGAGGGCAGCAATGATTTGCCCATGTTTTGAAGTTCCTTTGCACTGGCAGTTCTTTTGAGGTCTGCGAAGAAGTCTTAGCATAAACGAGCACTGTAACAACACTGATGGGCAATTTATACAGTCATTTTTGTATATCAGCATGAGCTGACTTCTAAGCCCCCTTCACACATTCTGCTCGTGTGAGCAGTGAGAACAGGGATGAGTCCTCTAAACTCTACTGTCATAAAACGGAGTACTAAATCCTGCAGGAAGCACTACCTGGACCAGAAGTAGCTTATTCTCTAAGAGAGTGACCAAGGTGGGAATCAGGTCTTAGCATGTTCATCCTCCTTACTCTCCCCATCTGTGAATAATGTCTGAAGAGGCCTTTTGTGTAGTCACAAAGTGGACAAGTGCTGAAAACATTGGTTCAAAACACCATGTTGACACCAGCATGTAGGTCTGTGAATTAGTTTATTAGGTTTGTTTAAGCATACCTGCTACCATCCTCTTCTTAGGCTAGACTGACCAGAACTTTACACCTGAACTTGAGAAGCTGGTCTGTTTATTTGTCAATTTAGTGGGTGCTCATTGTTGCTTTCTTCATCTCCAGGTAAATCAAAAGGCCAATGGTAGACTTTGGGCTTCTGAATTATACAGGCAGGACCTATAACAAAATGCTGCCATGTATTTTCATCTCCTAGAAGGAATGTTCCTGTTTAGGGTGCCAGCCAGCTGTGCCTCCTCCAGGAAACTCCATTCCAACCCCAGGTCTTCCATTTTTCTTTTCCAGCTGTTAATCAATATTCCAAGGCTATTGAGCATTCTCAGTTCTGACAGGGTGGTTTGGGGGTTGTTCTCCCCAACTTGAAAAAAGCATTTTTGAACTTCTGCCCACCTTGGGGTTCCCCCAGTCATGCTAATACCTTTCCTTTCCTTCTCGGCGATCCTGTTTTGGCTCTAATATTGTTGGCACACACCAGCAAGGTTGACTGTTAGGAGTGCTTATGATTACTTATTAATAAACAGGTGTGTCTTCAAGAACAGAATGCCAGTACCAATGGAGACAAAAATACCCTCATATTACAGCAATGGTAGCAGATTCTAGTAGAATCACTATGTAGCCAGAAATAGTACAAAGGGTTGCATGGAACCTTAAGACTCCTAACTGTGTCTGTCTCAGACAATGGAGGAGTGTGCCTTTGAGGGAGAAGTCTCACATTGCCACAATCACCTACTTCATTTGATGCATGGATAATAAAGATACTGAATATACAATGTTGAGTACACAAGAAGAAGAAAAACCCCAAATTTACATGATGAGGCAAATGGACACAGCAAGATAGCAGAGAAACAATACTTGAGGCACTCAGCTGAAGTAAAAAAGCACAGTGAAATGTTAAGTCCTTCTTGGTATTAGTATTAAGATCAAAGATCTTTGCTGTGATAGGATTACTAATAAAGAGACACTTTCTTCCAATTTGTTTCATATGGTTTTCTTTGTGTATCCATTACATTGGAACTCAGCTGCTACATCTCCCTAGCACGCTAAATCCTAAAATAATAGTAGGGCACTTGGAAGGATCAAGGAGACTATATCTAATCCGGGGCAAGAAATGATATGCTTTATTTACACAACAATGCATTTTGGGGTTTCTTCTTGAAACATATTTTTGAGTATGCACTATTTTTTTTAAAAAAAGCACACCTAAAAATACAATGTGCAAATGCAACAATATTTGCAATAATTGGCAGGTACAATAATTGGAGAGATAGGATTGCCCACAGCTCCCTGTTGAATTTCTGTTCTGCAGCAAAGGTTAACTGCCACATAATGTCAGAAATAGCCCTTTATAACCTCTAATGAGGGAGATTCCACAACTTTTCCTTGCAACTGGAGCCATGTTCAGGTGTTCTAATAAGAATCTCCCACTTTATCTTCAGCTATGCTGATTCCCCCCCCCCCCCATTGATCAGAAGTTGGTGATTAATTTTTTTGTAGACAATTAATACTGATAATCAATTCTGCCGGTAACTAAAACTGCTGCCCCTTTGAAGGCCTATCATCAACAGCCACATGAACTATGCAAAAGGTGGATATTCTCCTCAATAATGCAATATGCTTCTCTGTTGACAGGGGGAAAAAAGTTCTGTACAAAAGCAATAATCCACCCTGAAGTATCGGTGAATTTAGCCAAGCCAAGGAATAGGGTCCTTATGGTCTTAGTATATTCCCAGACAGCTTCCAATTAATACCTGCTGTCATCTCTTATCAGCTAAACGACACACCCCTCACCTGACCATTGCAGATGACATCTGTAAAAAAAGGAAAGCCTATAAAATCTGCATGGAGTGATTACTTCCAAATAAATCTATATTTTCTATTCGAGCTCATTAAGATGGTATCATTTGATATAATCTGACAGCAATGTGCTGGAAGAAAGACCAGAGGACAATAAATATATTCCATCTCTAATGCTGAGATTTGGATGAGCATAGGCCTGTATGGTAGAATGTGTTTCCTCTCTCTTAAGTCCATTGTGTACTGTAGAACATCCAAATACAGTTTGGGCTTTTCCTGGTGTGAGCACTCTGGCACCCCACTGCCCGCTTCCTCCAATGCAGTCCCAGATATGGCGGGAAAAAGAATAAACAGTATGACAGCTGGTACAGTGGTACCTCGGGTTACAGACACTTCAGGTTACAGACGCTTCAGGTTACAGACTCCGCTAACCCAGAAATAGTACCTCGGGTTAAGAATTTTGCTTCAGGATGAGAACAGAAATCGCACGGCAGCGGCACGGGAGGCCCCATTAGCTAAAGTGGTACCTCAGTTTCAGGTTAAGAATGGACCTCCAGAACAAATTAAGTTCTTTTTTTTTTATAATAGTTTTTTTATTGCTTTTTTCCAGGGTAAAAAATACATCATCAATAGCACAACAAAAGCGGTTTTACAGAAAAGAAAAGAAATTATAGAAAGAAAAAAGTTCACTTTTTCACATCAATTTTCATATTCAACCAGACTTCCCCACGTCCTCCATCCCCTGTTTTCTTTACAATAAAAATAAACAGCAAATTAATACCTTATTTCAAATGTTTTTGTGTTTTCATTTAGTTATATAGTCCACAATTTATACCTTTCTAAGTCTTAACTTGATTTCCAACGTTTACCAATTTCAATACTGAAGCATGTTTTTCCAGAACACTTAGCAAATTCTCAACATTCATATAACTTATAATGTTTTTGTAAATAGTCCTTAAATTTTTTCCAGTCCTCTTCCACTGCATCTTCTCCCAAATCTCGGATTCTGCCCGTCATTTCAGCTATTTCCATGTAGTCGATCAGCTGCGAATGCCATTCTTCCAGCGTGGGTAGCTCTTGTGCCTTCCAGTATTTGGCTATAAGAATTTTTGCTGCTGTAGTTGCATATAAAAAGAAAGTTCTATCTTTTTTTTGGCACTCTCTGGCCCACAATGCCCAGGAGGAAGGCCTCTGGTTTCTTGTGAAAGGTGTATTTAAACACCTTTTTCAACTCGTTATAGATCATTTCCCAAAAAGCCTTCACCCTCGGGCATGTCCACCAGAGGTGAAAAAAAGTTCCTTCAGCCTCCTTACATTTCCAACATTTATTGTCAGACAAATGATGTATCTTTGCAAGTTTGACTGGGGTCATGTACCACCTGTATACCATTTTCATGATGTTTTCCTTTAAGGCACTACATGCCGTGAATTTCATACCGGTGGTCCACAACCTTTCCCAGTCCTCAGACATAATGTTGTGCCCAATGTCTTGTGCCCATTTTATCATAGCTGATTTGACTATCTCATCTTGAGTGTTCCACTTAAGCAGCAAGTTATACATTCTTGAAAGCACTTTCGTCTTAGGTTCAAGTAATTCTGTCTCTAATTTTGATTTTTCCACCTGGAAACCAATTTTTTTGTCTTTTTTAAAAGTCTCTAAGATTTGGGCATAATGAAACCAGTCTCGCACCTTTCCTTTCAGTTTCTCAGAACTCTGCAACCTCCAAGTATCACCATCTCTTTCAATTATCTCACAATATTTCAACCAGCCACTCTCCATATTACGTAATTTTATGGCCTTAGCCTCCACCGGTGATAACCACCTCGGGGTCTTACTTTCAAATAAGTCCTTGTATTTAGTCCAGACAATGAATAGAGCTTTCCTGACAATATGGTTTTTAAACAATTTGTGAGACTTTGCCTTGTCGTACCAAAGATATGCATGCCACCCAAAAGCATTACTATGCCCTTCCAGATCTAGGACATCAGTGTTTTCTAACAGAAACCAATCTTTCATCCAGCAGAGAGATGCAGCTTCATAATACAATCTTAAGTCCGGCAGGGCAAACCCCCCTCTTTCCTTTGCATCTGTTAATATTTTAAATTTTATTCGGGGCTTTTTGCCCTGCCAGACAAACTTCGCAATGTCCCTCTGCCACTTTCCAAAACATTCCACTCTGTCCACGATCTGAAGGGTTTGAAACAAAAACAACATTCTTGGCAATACATTCATCTTAACTGCTGCGATTCTACCCGACAAGGTAAGTTTCAATCTTGACCATGTTTCTAGGTCTTTTTTAATTTCCGACCAACATTTTTCATAATTATCTTTGAACAAATTCAAATTTCTCCCAGTCAGATTAACCCCCAGGTATTTTACTTTTGTAACGACATTTAATTCTGTTTCCTTCTGAAACCCATCTATTTCTGAAGGTGTCAAATTTTTTGCCAAAACCTTGGTTTTTTGTTTGTTTAGCTTGAATCCCGCCACCCGACCAAACTCAGAAATTAGTTCTAAAGCTCTTTTTGTACTAACTTCTGGCTCCTGTAATGTCAAAACCAAATCGTCTGCAAAGGCCTTTAGTTTATATTGTTTTTCTCCGACCTGTATTCCTTCCACCTGCTGGTCCTTCCTAATCATATTCAGCAACACCTCCAGGACAGAAATAAATAACAAGGGTGATAAGGGGCACCCCTGTCGTGTCCCTTTTTCAATTTTAAACTCCTCTGTCACCACATTGTTTACTATCAATTTAGCTTTTTGCTCTGAATAAATTGCTTCAATACCATTTTGGAACGCCCTTCCCACTCCCATCCCTTCCAAATTTTTCTTCATAAATTTCCAAGATATATTATCAAAGGCTTTCTCGGCGTCTATAAAGATCAAAGCTGCCTTCGTGTTCAAATTTGTCTGTAATAACTCCAAAACATCAATGATATTCCTAGTGTTGTCAGACAAATGCCTGCCAGGGAGGAAGCCTGCTTGGTCTTTATGAATTACTTCATTTAGAACTTTTTTCAATCTGTTTGCCAAAATGTCAGCGAAAATTTTGTAATCCACATTTAGGAGTGAGATGGGGCGATAGTTCCTAAGTTGAGTCTTTTCAGATTCCAATTTTGGGATCAGGGTGATGAATGCCTCTTTCCACGATTCGGGTGCCCCCTTCCCTTCCATAATTTGGTTGCATACCTCCATTAATGGCTGGACCAAATATTCCTTCAATGTCTTATAGTATTTGGAGGTAAGTCCATCTGGGCCTGGAGACTTGCCTAATTGCATGTTCTGAATGGCACTTTCAATCTCCTGTTGTGTTATTTTGTAATTCAGGACTGTTTGCTTGTCTTGTGTTAGTTTTTGCAGGCCATAACTTCTTAGAAAATTATTTATCTCAGTCTCAACTTGGGGTCCTTGAGTAAATAGTTTTTTAAAATATCTCTGGAAGCACTTTCTAATATCTTCTGGTTTCTGAATACATTCTCCTTCAACCTCCAGATTGGTAACAAAGTTCAATTTTTGTCTCTTTTTCAGCTGCCATGCCAGCAGCTTCCCACATTTATTTGCAGATTCGAATGATCTTTGTTTCATCTGTTTAATTTTCCATTCGATTTCTTGATTTATCAATTTCGCATATTGTGCTTGATGGAATTTTATTTCTCTTAAAACTTCTTTTGATTTTGGGTTTAATCTCAGCTTTTTCTCTCCGTCTCTTATCTTCTCCAAAATCTTGTCCTTTTTACCATTCCAGAGTTTTTTCTTGATAGAGTTCTGCTGTATCAGGAACCCTCTCATAACAGCTTTACTTGCGTCCCAGATTGTTTTCTTTTCCACCAAAGTATTCAAATTTATTTCGAAATAATCTTTCAGCGTTTTTTGGGCCTTCTTTACAATCTCCTGATCTCTAAACAAATAGTCATTCATTCTCCATCTGAAGGATCCAGCTGGTGTAAGTCTTAAGTCTATTTTCAAGGCGTTATGGTCGGAGCAGGTTTTAGGGCAGATCTCTACTTTTTTTGTCTTAGGTGCCAGTCCTCTAGATGTCCAAATTTGGTCGATTCTTGTCCACGAAAGATGGGCCTCAGAAAAGAATGTTCCTTCTTTACCTAGAGGGTTCTTTGTTCTCCAGATATCAATCAAATCCATATTGTCTGTAAGTTCAAAAAAAGTCTTTGGGAGTCTGCCATCTTTAGTCAAGTTCTGATTTTGTGACTTATCCATGTGTGTGGAGACAACTCCATTCATATCACCCATCAAAATGATGTTAGTATAGTCAATGTAGTCCAACATTGTCTCATGCAGCTTCTTATAAAATTCCGATTTCCCATCGTTTGGTGCATAGATTCCTACAATCAGAAATTTCTCTCCTTGTGCTTGAATTTCAATCGCCAGAATTCTTCCTTGTTCATCTTTGAAGATCAATTTTGGTACTAGGGTCTCCTTTGCATAAATCACTACTCCTCTTTTTTTAACCTTATCTGATGAAATAAATTCTTGGCCTAGTCTCTTGTTGGTTAACACTCTCCTATGGAGCCTAGTCACATGTGTTTCTTGAAGGCAAATAATGTCTAATTGTTCTTTTCTCAAAATATGAAAAATCTTTTTCCTTCTTTCGGGAGAATTTGCGCCATTAATGTTCCAACTAAGAAGCTGTAGAGACATCTCGGACTATTTATTGGCCTGCTGGGATGTCTCCTTTGTCGTTTTTGTCTGGAGGTGGAACCGGATTTAATCCAAACGAAGGAGGTGGCCAGACGCCTGCTATTCCTTTCCGAAGGTCTTCCCCGTGGTCGTTTAGGAACTTTTCTTGCTCCTCTGCTGTTCTGATTCTTACCTTCACCCCTTTCAAAGTAAAAGATAGTCCTTGAGGGAATTCCCACCTGTATGGGATTGTGTTGTTTCTCAGTAAGCTTGCTAGGTCTTTATATGTGGCTCTTAAATCCAGAAGCTGTTTTGGTATATCTCTAAAGATTTCTGCCTTTTTTCCCTGAATTACCAATGAATTTTTAAAATGCAGGCCGAGTATATTTTCTTTTTCTTGCCTAGATCTCAAAATGATCAGGCAATCTCTTGGTTTATCCTTCTTAGCCACTCTTCCTAGTCTAAAAGCAGTAACAATTTTAAAGTCTTTCTCTTCTGCCAGACCCCAGAATTTGGATATTTCTGTTGTCAAAAATCCAATCAGGTCCTCTTTTTCTGATTCTGGGATATTTCTAATTCTAAGGTTATTTTCCCTGTTTTTCAGTTCTGCAAGGGACAGGTACACTTGTTGTTCAGTAACCTGTCTACTCAGTGGTCTAACTTCACCTCTTAATTCCTCTATCCTCTTTTTGTTTTCGTCTGCTTTTGTGTTTGCTTCCTGAACTAATTTTCGATTTTCTGTTGTAGTCTTTTCAATGTTACCTATCGCCTGTGTATTTTTAGTGACTTGGTCTGTTAATTTATTAATTGAGGCTGTTACCTGGTCAAATTTGGCAGCTTGTTCATCAAACTTAGCTGCTTGTTCATCAGCTTTCTTATTCAGTGCTGCCAGCTGCTCCAATATTTCTTTAGAGACAGGGTCTATCCCACCAGCAGCCATCTCTCCAAGAGCAGGCTGTATAGATTGTCCTTCCTGCAGACCTGTCAAAATTGGGACAGATGATCTGCGTAGCTGCTGCACAGGCAGAGTTGATTGCAAGAGTTCAGTTTGTTTTGCTTTCTTTGCAGCCCTTGTTTTTGCTGTACCACTCATTCCACAGCTGTCCCGGTGTCAAGGTCAAATTGTAAGTCCCATGGGAAAAGTAATTCCAAAAAAAGTAAACATCCAAACAGGAAAATTCCAAGACCAGTAGCAGTTCTCAGAGACTAATAATTCCACAATCCAGCAGGGGGAGCTCCCTGAAAGTTAGGGAGAAGGATAGGAAATTTCCACCATAAGTTCCCACAAACAAAAGATATTATCCAAAGCAGGGGGGGAACCCCTCACCTTCCATTTAAACTGCAGAGAATAAAAGTTCTTTGCCAAGGTGCTTGCAACAGTTCCTTTTTCCAACTTACAAAGTAGCCCAATGTATCTTATAACTTTGTCTACAGTTACCGCAGTCTGATGTTACTTGTATCCGGTCAGACCGAGAGCAGGGTTTCAAAACTTTGTAATCCACAGGGGAAAAGAAAGAGGATCATGAACTTAGCTCACTTATAAAACTGTTATGTCCTTTCTTTAACTTTTAGTCAATCAAAGCCGGATTTGCAGAGTAAATTCCAACTCCTTTTAAGTCCTTTCAGCGCTTCAGCTTTAAAGGGATTTTGCTAGATACTTTAAACAGAGCCGGAAGACTGACTTCCTTTTTAGCGTCTCCCGCTTTCAGCCAAATTTCTCCAGATTAAGATCATATAAAGCTTCAAATTTCTTACTCACGAGTAAGTTGTTTCAGTTCAGTTGTTGAAGGAAGAAAGGTCAGCGCTGATCAGCAGCAGCCGCGCGGCTTCACTTCCGCGGAAAGAGCGATGGATTCACAGCACCGCTACCCCCTCCACGTTCCGATACCCCTTACGGGGTCTCTTCTGCGTTTCAGAGGTCGCTTCTGGTGCCCGCCGAACCCCACGGCCACGAGCTCACTCTACTCGTGGTTTCTCTACCTGGGTCGTCGCTGTGCCGCAGCGCACGACCCTTTTCCGCGGAGCCCCTCTTCAGCAGCTGAAGAGGACCGCCATTGCTGAGCGCGCCGCCACCGGAAGTCCACTCTGGTTTCTCTTCAGATCGTATAAATCTTTCGCCTTTTACAAATTAAGTTCTTAACCTGAGGTACCACTGTAAGCACTGTATATAGCATTTTCTCCATAGGGATCTGGGAATTTTACTAAAGCCACATTTGTTAGTCCATTGCCACTGGAGGATCTGTGTCCATTATACTCCTGATTTGGTGACTGCAAATAATGGTACCACAGAACACAAAGCTCCTCACATGCCAGCCATTTGGTTCTACAGAATAAAGCAGAGCAGCAATTTGCCAGTACCTTTTGGTGTAGGAGCCACTGAACTTTTTGAGTTCTGTGGGCACATTTCGATTTCTGAGTAAGTGCTGTTGGCTCCAACTCCTCTGGTCAGTTTTCTCCCCATGCCCCAGGTTGGCTCCCTCACAGTGAATCAGAAGGTAAGCATGCACAAGGGATGTGGGCAAAAGTCAAATCTAACAGAATTGAAATCGTCATGGAGATGAAAGAGGAAGTAGGAAAGAGTGTCACTCTTCCTCCTTCAGCTCTATGTACATAATTTTATTTGCATGCTGCTTTTCCATCGATCAAAACATGCTCCCGGTGGCTTACAACTTGAAAGAAAATTACATAATTGCAAACCTAATAAAAGTAGTCCTAAACAATAAATAAAACATCAAAAGTTCACAACCCAATTAAACAATTTCCACACAAATTATAATATGATCTTAAAAAATACAAAAAATAATAATATCATTAACAACAACCCCCTCTAAACAATACCTCAGCCCAAGAGTCTGTGCAGCAACCTCAGCATTTGTAGCTGGAGTCAGTGAGGGCCCTGCCCTCCCAGGCCAAGTGGGAAAAAGCTCTGTAGGGCAGGGAGCAGGTCTTCCAGGATTCACAGCCAAGATGTACATTCAAGGGAGAAAACTGGCTTTTCTGCACATGATCCTCTCCAATTCGAGAATATCTCTAATCCATTTCACTCTCAGCTGCCTGCTTTTAAATCCACAGGATCACTAAAAAGAGTGTTGGTTCATATAATAAATCTGGAGTAACGCGTAGGTTAGAAGCAAGATAGCTTGCTTTAACTTTTACCTCAGGAACCCCCCCCCTCAAAAAGGACTAGAGTTACCCGCATCGCTGCCACCTTCCCCAAGTTGTTTCATACCCATTCAGGCTCACTTATCTGCCTTTTCTCAGGCTCTGTAGATATCTGTGAGGCAAGTACAGTAAATTACACTGTCAGACGGGATAGTATGGAGGGAAGTCTCAGGGAGATGAGTGCCAGAGCCTCTACAGATAGCACTGAGATGAAAATGGGTTATAAATTAGGAAACAGGGAGTGGGGGGTGGGGGTGGGGGGATGGCACATTTAAAATTCTGCCCTTGACATTTTCGCAGAAGCACCCCTGCCTTGGCATCCAGTAGATAATGTCTCCTGCTGATTTATTTTTTCAAACAGCTAAGCATGTTATTACTTTCCAGAACGGAACTTGTGACCCACCAAGCCAAACAAAGCCCATTAGCCATGTAGTCTGTCATCCATGTGCTTAACAACTTCTCTAGTTTTGCAGCTCCAGGCAGGTTCTTAACATAAGAAGCCAATGCCATCTCTTGTAGGGCCACCAACGGACTGCATCTGCAGTCACAAGTGGAGCCATCTTATTTCAAACATGCCCTTTCCCAGTGCTTAATGTCTGAAAAAGGAGCAATGTGTCGGCTCAGATCTTACAGGGGCTGGGGAACCTGTGGCCTTCTCAATGTTTTTGGGCAGCTTGGAGGAGGATGTTGGGAGCTCCAGGGAGGTAGGGAAAATCAGTAAACAGTATCTACCATGTTATTCTGCTGATAGAAGCCTCTGTTGGATTAATGAACCTTTCATTTGTAGAGGGGACCCCATTAGATACAACTCTATGTAAAGTTTCTTCCGGTGTTTTCAAAACCACATTGCTCTCCAGATCCTTTCAAAGCCCTCTTTGAATTATATGAGAAAGTATAGGACAATATGAAATGATACTACATGTATGTGATTTTCCTGGTGTTCATCTCTGAGGTTAGGCAGTTGAAATGGAGAAGACTTTTGCACTTCTTCAGCACATTCTCTCAGTTATGTAGAGAGGGCTGGGTGAACATTGTCTCCTTGGTACAGGTGCATACATGAAATCAACAGAAATTTGAATAGAAATTATAACATTTCAGGGGAAAGTTTCTGATTGAGAGAATGGAAAAGTCAAATGGATTTCCATTTGTGGCACAGACTTGGGTACCATGCACCTCTCTTTCCTCATCATGCCATGTTCTCCACTGCTGGATTTCAGAAACTGCACAACTAAGCTGTTCCCTATTAATCTACTGTCTGTCTCCTTAATTGTTTTTCCTATACACATCTCTATAAATAGATTCCAGCAACACTCAATCACTGTGTTCTTTAAGCTTAGGATTTCTGTTGCCTTGGAGATTCTGCCCCCCCTTCCAGCTTAATGCAGAAGGTTAAGCTTGTATTAGATTGCATGCTCCTTGGGGCAGAGAATGCTTTTGTATTTGGAAAACTTACATGGTCATAAACCACACCAATATAAATAGATGGTGTTTATTGACTAGGACTGCAATCCTGTGCTGAGATCATTTGCATAAAGCCTACAGAAACATAGAAAGAAGTATTATACTGAATCCAACCTTTAGTTCAACTTGTTTGGAATTGTCTACACCACTGGCCCCCAATTAGCTAAGTACTGTGAACCCCCTGCTTTTCAAAAGCCAAGCCATGGACCCCCTACTTTTGAAAATCTCTGCAGTAGTTTTTGTTATGTGAATGGTGCCACCATACCCTCCAACACATCCCAGAACAAAATCAGCATTTGTGTTTTCTGGGTCATGCTCCTGCATGAGTGACATGACCTGTGCAAGAACATGGCACCCCAAAACATGCATTTTTGGGTGCCATGACCCCACATGTTTTGGGGCACTGTGCTCTCCCATGGGACACCCCCCAAAATGGGATGTCTCAGACAGTTGACAAGAATGTGCCATAGATCCCCCCCTGGGTGGGTTCTGCAGATCCCCAACTGGGAACCACTGTTTGACACTGATTGGCAGCAGCTCTCCAGAGTTTCAAGCAGGGGTATCTCTGGAGATGCCAAGGACTGAGCTTAGAAGCACAATTTTGTACCCAAAGCATGTGCCCTTCCATGGAGCTACTGCCCTTCTCACTGAAATCAGAGGGAGCTAAATGATCTAATCATGTGTGAGACATCAGCCTAGGAATTCCACTAGCATTCCACTAGGCAATGTTAACCCTAATGTTCACATTGGGGAACCTGTAGTTCTCCAGATGTTGTAGGACATGACTATTGGCTTTCCTGGTTTGGGATGATGGAGGTCCAACATCATACCAAGAGCCACAGATTCCCCATCCCTCCCCTAAGGTCTATCCCATGGCAGTGAACCAAAACACAGTTGTTGCAGCAACATTTCTCCTCATCTGAAACAGAAAAATTGATTTTGCTGATAGTAAACAATGGATAAATATGAGTGGTGTGGGGATTTGCAAGGAAGTCTCCTTCAGTTCTCTGAAAAACCATTGCTACTGTCAGCCTGGAGTATGGCGGATCTCATGAGAATTGAGGAATGGCTGTATTATTAAGTCTGAATTGAACACTGACTTCAATTACTGAGTGTTAATAAACTCTTCAGTAAATGGTAGGGGAATCTCATTCTAGCTTGAGCACCTCCTCAACTTTTTGAAACAGAGAAAGATTAAGATGCTTCTTTATTTCGAAGTGTTCGGAAGTCAGTCTATACTCAACTGGGAACCACAGCCAATCCCCGTGAGTGAACTTCTGTGAAATCTCTGTGCCCATGCCCTTCATTTTAAGCCCCATTCAGGGAACAGTTCTCATTGTCTGCACATTTAAGGAGAAAGGCAAAGTGGGTAGGCATCAGGCTCTGTTCCTGACATTATGCGCAATCAAATAAATGTCTGAAACATGCTTCTAAAGATGGATGCGTCTCACAATTTCATTTTCTCATTTTCCCAATCATAAGTTTATTTCCATATTAGTTTGCCCTAAAAAAAGTACGTATTGTACTTTGTAATGAATCCCAGATGTGTTAAGGCTGTTGGTATCAAAGATAGGGGTGTTATGAGTAGCTGAATCTGTGTGCAGTTGCCCTATGTGGTGGACCACTGAACTGTAGGTTTCAGCCTTCTCAGTGGATAACCGTCTAGCCCTGGACTGACTCTGCTTATTGGATCCTTCTCAGCAGAAAGAAATATAAAGATCTTCCAGGTTTAGGTAAATCTATCTTGAGCAGCATGGGGTTCCTGAGCTCTGGGGTGCTCCTGTATCCTTGGTTGTTCTTTGGTCTTGGCTTGTTCTTTGGTCATAAGAAGAGCCCTGCTGTTCTCACAGTGGCCAACCACCATGGTAAACCCACAAGCAGGACCTAAGCACAAAAGTACTCTCCCCTCCTGTGGTTTTCAGCAACTGGAATTGCTGCCCCAAACATGTAGAAAGAACAGATCTATCCAGCTAGCAACTATTAACAGCCTTCCTCCATGATCCTCCCCAAATGGTGGTCCTGCCTCCTGGCTTGTCTTCTTTGGTCCTAGTTTACTTCTCAACCTTCCATCCCAGTTTGTCCTTTGGTCTTCTTGATTTGGTTTGGCTTTCCCTAAAGAATCACGGGAACCATAATGGCATTGAGAGTTTTTAGGAGACCCCTGTTCCCTCACACAACTACACTTCTCATAGTTCTCAATCACTCATTCCATCAAAAACATTGCAATGTGTGTGTATGTGTGTGTCTTTAAGGAGGTACATGCAGGGTTGTCGCAGTGGAGTTGCAATGTGCAAATTGGGTAGATTGACAAACCGAGTCATAATTACCCCCCATTCCTAGATCACACTGCTACCTATAACCCAGCACTGACTGGCAGCCAAGTGTACTAACAGAATGTAGGAGCTCATTGGGCACAATTGCCAGGTGTCAGGGCTCCATCTGCTTTGTTTGTGATTTCTCCTCCCATCTGTTGCTTGCCTAAGGTAACCAAGCTACTACATCCCTTTTGGCTTCCTAGCAGCACTGTTCCAGGCTTGTTCAGGAATCCAGCTATGCAGATAGATGGGGAAATGGAAATTATTAGCCTCTTCAACTCACTTGTCTTCCATTCACTGCTCTGGTCTCTGGGGGGAGAAGTGTGCTGTAGGTCTCCATCTGCTTCTGTAATAAAACATAAATTATTTAAAAAATAAAATAAAATATTGATGAAACTGTTCTCTATAACAGAAGGATGTTCAAGTATTGACTGAGAATTGAGAAAGCTATCATGGGTTTTAGCAAGAGGAATAATTAGGATATAATTCTGTGCTGTTCTACTTTGGCATGGAACATCTGAGGGAGACTTGGAGGCCACGCTCATCTGTTCAGCTAATGCACGGTAATAATTCATGCTGACATCAAGGGTTTTCTCATAGCCTTTTACAAATAGTTGCGACATCATACCTTTGTGTAGTGGGCAAATATTGTTATAACTATGTCACAGTCACATCTCTAGGATTTCACCCAGGAGAGAAATGGGTACATAGATGGATGAGCTGTATAACCCCCTCCCCTCCATTTCTTTTCTTATCTACTGATTTCCCACTTATGGAGAGGAGAAGAGATTCAAACCTTTACATTCTGAATGGAATCAATGCATTTTGGGGGGGGATGGTTGTGGTGAACAGCAGGTTTGTATCTCTTGCCTCTGCTTCAGACCTTCATGTGTTGATCTTAGTTTGATGGCATACCACCTGCTTTGGATGTAGGGGGTCCATGGTTCAATCCCTGGCATCTCCAGGTAGGCAGGGGTGGATCTACTATGAAACTAAGGAAGCTTAGCCTTAAACTCCAGGGCCCCTAATCCCAGAGGGGCCCCATAAGTGACTTTAGTCCACAGTGCATTAAAAATGGGTCTTGTAGTCCCAGTTTGAGTCACACAACTCAACTTTCTCATTGCATATATTACAACAATCCCAAAGTTTGAGGGTCAGTAACACAGACATTGTAAAGGTTGTTGTAAACAACCCCACTGAAGAAGATAACAGTAGTTACCCAGACCTTGTTGCTGGTTGCGAAGGGGCCCCTATAACAGTTCAAGCTTCAGGGTTTAAAAAATGTACGTTTGCCACTGCAGGTAGGGCTGGGAGAGACCTCTGACTGAAACTACTGCCAGTCAATGCAGACAATACTGAGCTAGATTGAGCCAGTTGTCTGATTCAGTACAGTGGTACCGCCGGTTGCAGACAAGTTCCGTTCCGGAGCTCCAGTTGGATTCTGAGTTTTCTGCAACCGGAGGGACTGCTGTTGTGCATGCACGCATGACGGCAGACTGCTTCTGTGCATGCATGCATGGCGAAACACTTTCCGGTTTGCCGCCTCCACAACCCAAAGTCTACATTAACTGAGGGTAATGTAAGCTGAGGTGCTACTGTATATGGCAGCTTCCTGTCTCCTGTCTTTGCAAGAACAGAGTCTATATACATACCCTTTCAGGCACATAAACTCCAAGCAACTGGGAGACCTGCTGTTTCTGTGTGAAATCTGAATTTCTGAAAAAAGGGCTAGGAAAGGTTGCTATCTCAGGTGAGATATGCTAACGAATTTCATATCTGACATAATTGTAAAATGTTCCCTCAGGCTGTCAGCAAGAACAGACATTGCTACTTACTTAATGTAGGAGTTGTCAATATGATGGCAATCACTGACCATTGACCTTCCTGATTGGGGCTGATGGGAGTTGGTGTCCAGCAACATCAGGAGGGCATCATGCTGGCTAGGCCTGTGCTGATGAAACTTAGTGTTTTATTTTACAGCACAACCGTGGCCTAGAGCCATCCTGTCAAAAACACAAACAACAATAGGTTCTTCTTCCCATGCTGTGTCTGGAAGGCAGAAGTCCCTTTGTACAATGATGAACTCTGTTTTCTAGTATTGTTCCATGCACTCTACCATAATCTCACTCAGAATCTCAGGCAAATCCAGAGGGACCCACTCTCATCAAACGTATATTGCAACTGCAAAAGAAATCAAAATAATTTTGGTGACTGGAGGGGTGTTTCCCGGGGGCAAACTCAAAAAAGGTAGTCAGCTGAGGGATGCCCCAAAATGTCCTGTCTCAGCAGCCCCTCTGGTATGGCTGTGAATAGGATAGAATTCTGAGGTTGGATGAAAATGTGTCCTATGATTTCTCTCATCAGCCATAAGGGGATGCTGGCAGAAAACAGCAAATGCAATGCCTTTGCAATGAATTCTAATGTGCTGTACTTAAAAGGGACCTGCATGCTTAAATGTGGGCATAACTTGAAAATAAAAAACCTAATGTGAGGGGTGTCATTTTGATCTCTGCAACAACCAGCAGTTATTACTTGTCTGAGCCATCTGGATTCTTTTTGACTAAATCCATTCCATGCCCAGCAGGCATTTCTGGCAAGGCGTACCTTGCTCCATCTTGCTTGTGGCACAGACAGGATAATCTACATAATATGGATAATCTGTTTGGGGCATTAGAGTACTGAGGTGTCTGCCTTAGTGCAGAAACTGGAATGTGATCATCTCTCCTTAAGCCCAACAGTTTTAGCCTTCCACAAATTAGAGAAAAGCACAACTGCTCTAATTGGTTCTCCTACCAATTCAAAAGAATGAAAGAGGAGACTGGGCTCGGGCCCTTGTATAAAAGAGCACAATTCTTCCCCAGGGGCACATAAGCCCTTCCATGAACACAGGTGTGGCAGTGGGAACATATGAGGACTGGGGAGGCTATGAACCTATGTAACTTCAGTTAACTTTGAGACATTCAGTTCTGTTTTGTGTGTTCACTATCCCCAGTTTGTGCTGGGGTTTCTCTTCCATAACGTCTGAATGGGTCTTTGTATTATGTGGGCCTGGTTGATAATGGAAGGGGGCTGATTTTTGTACAGTGGTAGTACCTTGGTTTTTGAGTGTCTTGGAAACTGAACGTTTTGGTTTTCGAATGACTAAAACCTGGAAGTAATTGCTTCCTTTTTTGAACTTGCTTCAGAAGTTGAATGGCTTCCACTGAGGTTTCTCCCCTCAATTTTTTCTATTGAAATTGCAGACCACCCTTTGCACCTCAGTTTTCAAACATTTTGGAATCCAAACGGTCTTCCAGAATGGATTACGTTTGAAAACCAAGGTACCACTGTACTGGGTTTATTTTGAATGATTTTACTGTAAATTGATGTGTGTGTATTAATATTTGCTGATCAAATTGTATATTTGTTCCATCTGTTGTTAATGAAAGGTAGCTTAGAAATGTATGAAATAAATAAATAAATAAATAAATAAGAATAATATGTTGATCAGCTCTAAGGTTAAGACATCCCTCACTCTCTCAACATCTCCCACTGCATTTCACAGCAGGCTAATGCCTAATATAGCCATTTATAACCTGCATTTTATTTTAATTGTTTATATGTGAGTCCCCCCCTCTTTACAAATATATGTTTTTCAATTCATATTCTATATCCAGTTTATATAATTGTGGTTTTTGCACCTCTGAAGTGCAAAGATATCTCATTAAAGGATTTGGCATAAGGCTGTGCACGGAACAGAACAGAATTTGCATCATTAATCTGTCCTTACTGGGATTTGCAATATTTCCTGATGTAGCATCATCTGTGAATTTCATTAGCTTGATCTTTAACTCTTGTTCCAGATCATTAATATAAGTGTTCAATAAAACAGAGTTGAACATGAATCTCTAGGATGCTCCATTGGACACCTCTCCCCCAATACATTGACCTTTATTATTATTTGTTTACTTAAAGTTCAAATGGCAATACTTGTGTCTTTGCCAATATGAATAAAAGGCCATGCCACCCTTATCTCATCAACCTTGCAATTTGATTCTGGAGTGATCAGGTTAATGGCATATGATTTGTTCCTCATAAATCTATGTAGTTAATTTTTCATGGCTCCATTTTCTTAGAGATTCAAGTGGGTCCTTTTGATTTAATGATGATGATGTCGGCAGCTGCTCCAACGTGGGGTGCCAATATTAGAGTCTGGTTGATTTGTTGGCCCTACAGAATGTAAGAGGCAAAAGTAGGGAAGCAGATTCATTTGCTCCTGGAAGCTTATCTGAATGAAGAAGAGCTACATGAAGTTGTTGATACAGCAAAGGGTTGTGGGTCAATATGAATAGTGACCAATCCTGAATATTTTACATATCTAAAAAAGGTTGGCACCCACTGGAGCAACCCATAAACAGGAAGGGAGAACCTGATGATGGTGGACTCCAACTCCCATCAGCCTCAGCCAACAAGATCTGTGGGTCAGGGATGATGGGAGTTGTAGTCCACCAACAGCTGGAGGGCCACAGATTCTTGCTGTAGATGGAGGACAGCAAAAAGCAAGCTGCAGTGAGAAGTAAGTCTTGTTGAAAGTTCTGGTTCAGTGCTAGCTTGTCACCAGCAGATCACCCAGTTTATCTCTTAGGCCACTCCGTATATCTACTAAAGATGGCACTGCACATCTACTAAAAAGTCGAGAGTTTAGAATCAGGAAGCAAGGGTGATCAGGAAGGCAGATTAAAGTTGATCGTGCAACTAGGCTATCTTGCACCAAAATATTGGACCTGTCAGGGTGGTAAAAGGCAGCTCCTTCAGAACCGTGACCAGATTCCCTCCCCCCATGAAAGCCTGGTATTAACTGAGCCATTCTACACCTCCCACGCTTCATACCATTTCTGAGGAATCAAGAGCCTTGAAAGGGCAGCCCTATGGCTTCATGTCTGGTCCTGCCACATTTCTCTGCTCTCTCTCGCCAGGTGCACTGCTTGCAATTGCAAATGCGCTTGATGGGGTGTGAAGTCCTTGGGGAATGTCCTCTGTGATATCTAGTTTGGGGATTAACAGAGTCCCAGCATGGGGGCATCTGTTTCAGGGGTTTCTTGCAGGGTGGCTGAACTTGGAGTTGGTGTCAGGACTCCAGTGCAGCACTCTCTGTGGTCTGTGCAACTTGCTATCTTGACTAACTGACTCTTCTCCTTCAGCAAAGAGAAGCCAAGCTGCCAAGTGCAGTTTCATCTGGCCCTGACATACTGTAATAGACATACTGAGTTCTTGTTCTTCAGATTTGGCCATATGACTGCATGTGGAAAAGGATTGGCAGGCCTTGTGCCCCCTGCAGCCAATGGGCCTTCTTTGCACTGGCACACAACCTGACATGAAGGTTGCTGTTTTGCCAGAGAATCTGCTTTGGATAAATCCACCATCCTGGCTGACTACCATGACTTTGGCTATACAGAAGAACAGCTAGATGAATGTGAAAGCTTCAATGGGCAGCATTACTGAATTTAGTTACCTTTGGATGAAAGAACATGAAAGGCTGAGGCATTGTGGCAACATACAATTGTTTTAAATATATACCAGAAAAAACGGAAAAGGATGCCATTATGTACAATCACATTTGCTGTGTACGGTTCTGGTCACCACACCTCAAAATGGAAATTCTATAGTTGGAAAAAAAGTTCAGAAAAGCGCAGCCAAAATGGTCAAGGGGGTGAAGGAACTCTGCTATGAGGAAAGGTTGCAGTGCTTGACACATTTTAGTTCAGAGAAAAGGCAAGTCGGAGGTGAGATATAGAAGTTTATAAAACTATAAAATTCAAAGTGTTGGTGCTGACCTTTAAAGCCCTAAATGGCCTTGGTCCAGCATACCTGAAGGAGCATCTCCACCCCCATCGTTCTACCCGGACACTGAGGTCCAGCGCCGAGGGCCTTCTGGCAGTTCCTTCACTGCGAGAAGCCAAGTTACAGGGAACCAGGCAGAGGGCCTTCTCAGTAGTGGCGCCTACCCTGTGGAACGCCCTCCCATCAGATGTCAAAGAGATAAACAACTACCAGACTTTTAGAAGACATCTGAAGGCAGCCCTGTTTAGGGAAGCTTTTAATGTTTGATGTATTACTGTATTTTAATATTTTGTTGGAAGCAGCCCAGAGTGGCTGGGGAAGCCCAGCCAGATGGGCAGGGTATAAATAATAAATTATTATTATTATTATTATTATTATTATTATTATTATTATTATTATTATTATTATTATATTGTATGCAGAAAGTGGAAAGAGAAAAACTGTTTTCCCTCCCTCATAGGTGTGGAACTTGTCGACATGCAATGAAGCTGGAATATTCAGGACAGATATAAGAATGTGCTTCTTTTTGCAGCTCATGGTTAAATGATGGAGTTTGTTCTCACAGGAAGTAGTAATGGCCACCAACTTAGATGGCTTTAAAAGAGAATTAGCAAATTCATGGAGGATAAGGCAATCACTGTTCACTAGCCTTGATGGCTATGCTCTGCCTTCATAGTCAGAGGCAGTAATGCTTCTGAAAACCAGCTGCTGGGGACCGCAGGGTGGGGAGAGAGGGCTCTTGTGCTCAGGTCCTGTACGAGTGTTTCCCAGAAGCATCTGCTTGGCCACTGTGAGAACAGGATGCTGGACTAGATGGGCCCCTGGTCTCATCCAGCAGGGCTCCTCTTATGTAAGCGCACACTCCAGACACTCCAACTGCAGACAGAAGACCACCAGAGAGCGACGTGAACAGTAGCACATGGATACGTCCATGACTGGCCCAAGATGTTTTGCTGCTCAAGGCAAAGAACAAGATGGTGACCTCCCAGTAAGAGCTGTTCGACAGTGGAATTTGCTGCCAAGGAGTGTGGTGGAGTCTCCTTCTTTGGAGGTCTTTAAGCAGAGGCTTGACAACCATATGTCAGGAGTGTTCTGATGGTGTTTCCTGCTTGGCAGGGGGTTGGACTCGATGGCCCTTGTGGTCTCTTCCAACTCTATGATTCTATTCTATGATTCTATGATTCCCTTCATTTCATGTACAGAAGCTGATCAGCCTGGCATATGAATTCAACACTGGTGATGGGACTTCCTCCTTTACTTCCCCCAAGAGGCAGTAAGGCAGGTCATGAGGCAAATACAGCACTGTCCACTCTGTGCTTAGCAACATCTAGGATATAGAATGCTGTTCTCAAGAGTTAGGTGGGTCATTTCTCTGTATGGTGTGTTAAATATTTCATTAAAAAATATTTAACAACTATATGCAATCAGAGTCCTGCTTCCGAATAATGCAAAGAGCTTTGTCAGTGTGTATATGCTAAAATCCTCACAATCTCAACAAGCACAAAATGATACACAAGAACCTCCATCCCTTGTTTACAAATGAAAAAATATATTTCCTTATTTTAAATGTTTTTCTCTGTCTTTTGTGGCTATGTATTTGTACATGGCTTCAATTCACTTTGGGAAACAATTTTGCCTAAAAAAAGCAATCTAAAAGCCTATTAAAATAAATACAACTGCCACCTGAGGCAACCACCTCACTTTGCCTAATGGGAGGGCTGGCCCTGGCTACACGCCCACTTTGGGCTAACTCTGGCCAGAATGCTCTCATCTCTTCTTGTTCCAGCTTCAGAACTGCACACTGCTGTTCCTCACACACAGCCTGCCAAGCATTCATCTCACACCCGCTACGCCTGCAGGTGAATTGGCCATTTGAGGGGACATCTAGAACCCTTAAAGAGCATAAAGATTCCTTTCTTTCAAATCTCAGGCTCCCATCCAGAGACATTTTCAGCAAATCATAGCAACAGACCTATTCAAGGTAATCCAACAGCACGGTACACAACGGTATCTAAAATGCCTAATTGAATACTTTGCATCCCATGTGGTCTGTTACTTTGGAAGACGACAGCAATCCCAATTAGGCAAATGTGGCTATGTTTATGCTTGAAACGCTTTTCATAGCAACGAGCCGAGGTACCAAGTAGTGGTTGGAGTGCTGGATTTGAAAGGGGGAGGTTTGGGTTCACATCATTGCTCAGCCACTGCACCCATTGGATGAGGCTGGACTACTCACTATCTGTCACCCTGGTCTGATCTATGATCTAGTCTGCCAGCCCAACCTGTTGTGTGTAGACAGAATGGGAGGGGCAAATATGCTGCCCTGATCAACTTGAGGAAGGATAGGAAACAAACCATACAATGGAACCTGCTATCAGAAAGGTTTGATCCGTTCTCTACATTATGCAGCACCCACAGCTAGCAGGCGCTGTCCACTGCGCTACAATCTCTAGCCTCTTTGGAGATTAGCCCTAAACAATTTGTGCAAATATTGGGGCTACTGGATACTCATCTTGAATGAAACTGTTGCTCCACAGCCAGCAGGGGGAGCACAAAACACTGCTTTGAGAACCACAGAAATGAGACGCTATTGTGTTTCTTCAATCCCGTTAACCTGTTTAAAAACATTTGCGATGGCTTTCTTTTAAAATGCTTGAGGGCCTTCTTCAGAAATCATATGACTGCTACTATCATGAAAATGCCTAGTATTATTTCATGGAAGTATTAGCAGATTCAATGAAAGTAGTATGCATGTCGGAATGCATGGCAGGGCGCAGATTTGAGAGAACCGTCATACCAGAGACTAGTTGCCTTTTGTGTGTGTGGAGGTCTTTAAGCAGAGGCTTGACAACCACATGTCAGGAGTGCTCTGATGGTGTTTCCTGCTTGGCAGGGGGTTGGACTCGATGGCCCTTGTGGTCTCTTCCAACTCTATGATTCTATGATTCTATGATTCTATGATTTCCGTGACTGATCTACAGTGGTGTAATTTCTGAGGTGCTGCCCCTCAGGGGAACAGGGCTGGCTTCAAGGTTTGGGAGCCCTTGGCAGGGTGCCATCCTGGGCTCCATCCTACTTGGGCGTTAGGTGGCAACCATGTTGCAGCACCTACCATATCTATTGCCCCAGGATGCAACCCACTGAAAGTTCTGGTGCATTATGGGTAAAATAAAAATCCATGCTCTCTGTCACAAAAATGTGGTGTACTCCCTAGCAGTGTGCGCCCTGACATTTACCTGATTGTGCCTCACAGGGAAATACGTGCCACTCTCATGTCTCCAACCCAGAACTGATTTGGGTTGTGCTTCTGTCATCTATGCTGGGGCTACAGATATTGTGAGGCAAGTTCCTGGCACTCTGGGTCCAAGTGAGCCTCGTTGCTCTCAAAGCCAATATGGGCAAGCTTCTGTCTGACTCCCTCTGGGCACTGGGGCTTAAACCTAGTTATTCTGAGATGCAAGCAGTCTAGTTCATTGATAGAGCATCTGCTTTGTGTGCAGAAGGACATAGGTTCTGTCCCTGGGGTCTCCAGGTCAGCCTGGGAGAGGCCCTAGTCTGAAATCCTAGAGAGCTGTTGTCAGTATATAGACAATACTGCGATAGATAGACCGGTGGTCCGACTCTGTGTAAGGCAGCTTCCTGTGTTAAGCTTCTCTCATGCATTTTCTATCCTGGTCTTGAGGAACTCAAGCAAGGCCAGACTGCCTGCCTTCAAAAGTCACACAAAGCCAGCCCCCCCCCCCGTTTAAAAAGACACATCACCTCTGTTGAGCACTACAAAAATTGGCCAGTACACTTAAGAGATCTGGTGCTGAGCAGAGAAGCAGAGGGACTCCCAAGATGACTGCTAACTGCTCATCATCCCTATTTTACACTTTGGGGCATGTACGACACAACTCCGGCATCATTCAGCCACCAAGGTTCCTATCCTCAGAGGATGGAAATGTGTGGTTTTCATGAAAAGCACACTATAGCAAATGCTAGTTTAACCTCTGCAGCTTTCCTCAAAAGTATTGGAGGGAAGCCTGGCTGTATTATTAATAAAATTGGTCTCAGCCATGTCCATTGCAAGGGGAGAAGGAATAAAATCAATAAGATAAACGCTAACTCGGACAACCTTGAACTCCCATTGATGGCTAGGAGCATGGAGAGATCTGAGAATCGATATAGCTATCTCTAAAATTTAAAGATAATTGATTGAAAAACTGTAAAGAAAACAGAAAAGAATCCACTCTTGCTCCTGAAGTAAGAGTTAGTCTCACTCTGCTGCCTTGATTTAGGCTCTGGGTGCTGACTCTTGCACATAGAAACTGCATTAGAAGCAGGGGAAACAGCTGTGCTTGGGGACATTCCTGTAGCTCAGTGATTCCAAGCAGTGATCTGTGAGCCTGTGAACTCACATCAGCTTCAAGCATCACATAGGCTGGGGGCGGGGGAAGATATATATCTATATATATATATCTATATATCTATATATCATCTATATATCTATATATCTATATATCTATATATCTATATATCTATATATCTATATATCTATATATCTATATATCTATATATCTATATATATCATCTATATCTATATCATCTATATCTATATTTATAACCTTATTTGTTAGAAAAATAGCATATGCTATATTATTATTATTATTGTTGTTATTATTATTATTATTATTATTATTATTATTATTATTATTATTATATGCATGGATCTTCATATGCCCATGTATCCATCCTACCCCCACCCCACAGACTATGAAGAATGATATTTGAAATGGAGAAAAGAATATATACTGTTCTTTGTACACTGCAAAGGCATACCCTCCAACATTTCTCTGATGAAAATAGAGACATCCTATTCGGCTTTCTTTTGGTTTGAAAATGGACAGGCTATTGATGTGGGGAATAAGTTATGGTTACTAATAAGCTGTTGGCTATTCCAAGTATCTGTAGGAGGCTTTTGCTGATGGATGTCTCCCTTGAGTAAGCAACTCTGAAAGTATTTGGGACCAAAGAACAGGCTATAAATATGTGCAAACAAACAAACAAACAAACAAAATAACTCTTCAGTGCATATATTTAGAGACAAACACAATTAGAAAAGCACACCATATGTCTCTAGTGCTCTCACTCCTCCAAAGGAACTTTATGCTGTAGAGGCTGCCATAGAGAAGGAAAAGTGCAAGACTTTACCCTGTGCCCTGATCCAGCAAAAGTTGTTTTTAAGACCCTTTGATTTCAAGGGGCAAATGGTTGAGTTAATCCAATGGTATCATTTGGTCAATTCATGTGAGTGATAATCTGGGAGGAGAGTATGAACGTAGGAAGATTACTGCTGGATCAAGCCAAAGGCCCATCTAGCCCAGCACCCTGTTCCTGCTGTGGCCAACCAGATGCCTATGGGAACCCCACAATCCACTTAAGGTGGAGACAATTCAGGAATGTGGTGTTGCCCTCATTTCCCTGCATTATGTTGCATTTTTGTGGCTGGGACTACTGCAATGCGCTCTACATGAGGCTACCTTTGAAGGTGACCCGGAAACTACAACTAATCCAGAATGCGGCAGCTAGACTGGTGACTGGGAGCGGCTGCCGAGACCACACAACACCGGTCTTGAAAGACCTACACTGACTCCCAGTATGTTTCCGAGCACAATTCAAAGTGTTGGTGCTGACCTTTAAACAGCCTCAGCCCAGTATACCTGAAGGAGCATCTCCACCCCCATCGTTCAGCCCAGATGCTGAGGTCCAGCGCCGAAGGCCTTCTGGTGGTTCCCTCACTGTGAAAAGTGAGGTTACAGGGAATCAGGCAGAGGGCCTTTTCGGTAGTAGCACCCGCCCTGTGGAATGCCCTCCCATCAGATGTCAAGGAAATAAACAACTATCTAACTTTTAGAAGACATCTGAAGGCAGCCCTGTTTAGGGAAGTTTTTAATGTTTGATGTTTTATCATGTTTTTAATATTCTGTTGGGAAGCCCCCCCCCAAGCTCATATCTTGAAATATGTCAACCCTATTGAATGTCTGCCCAACTTCTTCTTTCTAGTGAAAAATACTGCTTTCCAAAAACTATGAGGTCTCACCTTTCAGACAAAACAGTTCAGAATGACTGTAGCACTTTGGGGCAACTGGAGTGATAAATGCCTTCAGTTTCAGGTTTTCAAAATATCCTCTGTGGTATTGAAGAGTCACTTGGCATTTTGGGTCATGCCAAGGGCTGTATCTAATCTTAGCCATCCTCTGAGTAGACCAACTACTCTGAGAAGAACTTTGTTGGATAAAACGCCATACCTTTTTGCTTTCTTACAATTCTGCTTGATATGCCTACCATGTCATCAGAATGATAGATGTTGACTTCACTTGTACAAAAGCTTTCTGACCTCAACTATCATTTTTACATTTACAGATTGTACAAAATATTTGGCTCAAGCATACTGAAAAGATTTAACAAGGGGTGCCCTGGAGAAAATGGGCATACATTTCAACATACTACAAATGCACAAAGGAAAATTTCAAGCAGCAGGAACAGCCACGTTGATCTTGCAGTCCCGCTAATCATGAAAGCCCTGTACAACTTTCAAGCCACCACTCTAGATAGCATTTTTGCCCCCCTCTGAAAAGTTCTGTTCATTTTTGCCATTCTTCAGTTTTTCAATTCCAGGCCTCCTAATGATCACTGAGAAGTAGACAGACCTACACCCAAACATGTAGCTGCTTCTGTTCTTTATTCTTATTTTATTTATCTATTTCATCAGATTTGTACACTGCTTGATTGTAAAAAAAAAACCTCAGAGTGGTTTACCAAAGATAAGCCAGTAAAATCAAGGAAAAAAACAGCCATACTTTAAAGAATACAAAAGTTAAAATACTAAAACAGATTCAAATTATCCCATTTCTAAGCATCTGGGTTGGCTTGCCTAGCTGGTGCCAAAAAGTGTATTGTGAAGCCACCTGCTTGGTCTCAATAGGCAGGGAATTCCAAAGTGTGGGCACTACAACAAGAAGCGATCAAATTCTTACAAATGCAAAACAGGTAGTATGTGGCACCTGCAGTGCACCCCAAAAAGAGCCAAGTGTGTCATAGGGATTTTGCCTGTGACTTCCATGGAAAGTAAAGTGTGTTTTGGGGATATTTCCATTGAACAGTATCATAAAACCTTTATTAATAGGGTAGATGGAGAGCAACATGCCTATTCACAGAACTTTTCCTAGGCTCAAGATTAACAACAAAATGTGTGTGTAGGACCTCAGGGGTGCCCAAACTTTTTTCAAAGAGGGCAAGATTTGATGAAGTGAACATACATGAGGGCATGAGCTTTTTTAGGATTGATGTTTACCCCCAAAATTTTCAGCTTTTTTTTTTAGGATCTTAGGAAAGGGAAAATAACATACATTGAAATTGTTGAGCTTTTTAAACAATTTCCCCCCAAAATTGTTGAGCTTTTTAAAGGATTTCACCCCACGGCATATACTGCAATGGGGACCAGATTAAATCGACCTGTGGACCGGATTAGGCCCCCAAAATGGACTTTGGACATGCCTGCGGTAGGATTTTAGAGAACATATGATTAATATAAAAAAAATCCTTCCAGTAGCACCTTAAAGACCAACTAAGTTAGATCTGCCAATCTCCCATTCCCACCACCCTTCTGAGTAATACCCCTCCCCATCTTCTCACTATATAGAAGGGTCTGGCAACTTCTGTTTCAGTGTATCTGAAGAAGTGTGCATGCACACGAAAGCTCATACCAAAAACTAACTTAGTTAGTCTTTAAGGTGCTACTGGAAGGAATTTTTTTATTTTGACTATGGCAGACCAACACGGCTACCTATCTGTAATATGATTAATACTGCACTTTGTAAGCAAGATGATGAGATGATGTAGAGTACTCTTTGCAGACTAAGTAAGTTTGTACTTGGTGCAAAAATATTACTAAAAAACTTTTTTTTAAAGCAAAGTGCAAAAATCCAGGTCTCTGCCTTGAGAACCTTACCATCTAAAGTTCAACAGTGTGGGCTTTGTTGCATTTAGACATAGTGGATTAACTATGCACTGGACCTTAAAGCATAAATAATCCAGACTACCCATTCCATCTGTTCCCTTGGCCAGATGCAGGATGGCATCAGACTGTCCAGGACGTGGTATATAACCTTGTGAATAAATCACTTTAGTTACTAGCACCTGTACGTAGTCTGAACTCATTAGTCAAACAGATAATACAAGGGAGACAAAAATGGGAGATAAGGGAAAGGAGAGGCAAGGATAACAAGCAACACAGAGAGAAGAGGAATAGGCAAGGCAAGGGCAACAAGAATGGGAGTGAGCAGGTGTACAAAGATACTTACAAGCTTAAGCCTGGATAGCTCATTTGGTTAGAACGTTGTACTGCTAATGCCAAGGTTGCAGGTTCAATCACCGTATGGGGCAACTGCATAGTCCTGCATTGTAGGGGGTTGAATTGAGAGCACCCTCAGGGTCCCTTCAAACTCTACAGTTCTACTATTCTACAATTCATTTTGGTTGAAAAGGAAAGGGTTTAGTTGAAGTAACAGTAGATTCAGGCTGGCATTTCATTAAAACTCACATGGGAAGTAAATCCCATTAAGTATAATGGCACTTCCTTCCAAGTAAAGCTAAAACGGGGAGAGGGAATTTATGGTCCTCCAGATGTTTTTGGATTACAACTCCCATCAATCCCAATCTTCTCCCCAATAGTTAAACTTGCAGGAGCCCTGTCCCCCTTGGGAACTGGCCGCCCCTGACCAGTCAGTCTCACGACATTAATAGTAAAATACAAATGAACAAAAGCAATAAAGCAGTACCAAAATCATGATGATAGTATTCCATGATATCACACAAGAAGCTGCCAGGGGTGACACAACTCTGACTCCTGTATCCCTTTCTGGGCCTTCTGTTGCCAGGCAAAGTCACTCTGTGCACAGATCACACCCAAAACGAGATGTACCGAATCAATACATGAACCAAAACGAAGTCATCCTTTGAAATTTGCATGTCTCCAAATTTTGCAGGGCAGTTCTCCAGCCAAGTAATGTGTGTAGAAATGCATGTACTAAGGTAAAGTGAACATAAAAACACATACATAAGGCAAAATAACACACATATAGATGCATTTTATTAGAGAACATGGTTTTGCAAAAAATTGTCTATTACGCAAGTTGCACACAAAAATGTGTACATTAGGAGAAATTTGCAAAAAAATGCTGGTGAATTTTCAAGGCGCCTTTGAAAAAAATTCAAACTGATGTTGACTTGTGGAGAACTGAACTTATGATTTGAACTGAGGGAAACCAAAAGGTGACAATTACCCCATCCTTGCTCTTCTGCCTGTAGACCTGCGTGCTAAGCATTTCCTTGCTGAGGAATGCAGCCTACACAAGACTTATTTATCTTTATCTGATTTTTCTAATTTCCCTAAATCTACTTTTTAAAATAAGGGCTGACCTTTAAACATTCTTTTCCATCAGAATCCGGAGTAATTATCTTTCTAATTAAAGAGTTAGAGAGGGAACTTTGAAATAAGGTCCCTTTTGAATGACTAATAGAAGTATTGAGGAGATCTGTTCACTTTGATCTCTTATCACATAGTGTTACAGGTACACCTCCCCCCACCCCGGTTTCCTTCCTCCCAGCCTCTCTGTGTCTAATCAGACGTGTCACACCTCCATGGAGGTAAATTGGGTTTATTTGAGAAGGAAAATTAAATTAAGCCTGTTTAGGAATTAATTGACAGCCTGAGTTTAATCTATCACATTATTCCAATGGTGTCACACCAGGATAAAAAGATCTACTGACCCAATTTTAAGCAAAACGAGGGAGGAAGAAGACAAGCGTCTCCCTAGCACTGGGCCAACAAAATAGGACACAGATATTGGGGAGAGTTCAGAGGGGGAGGTTAGTATTTAAAAAATGGCAAACCAACATTAGGAGTAAAAAGTCTTTTAAGTGCTACTTTCTTATTGTGTGAATGTCCCTAAGACCAATATGGCACAGCGGAGGATGGGGTGAATGCATCCTACATGTGAAATGTAGGAAGCTGCCATATACTGAGGCAGATCAATGGTCTATCCAGTGTCCATGCTGACTGGCCGCAGCTCTCCAGGGTCTCAGATTGGGAGTCTCTCCAAGTCCTACTAGAGATTAAAGACCTTCTGCTTGCAAAGTAGATGTTCTATCACTGAGCGATGGCCCTTCCCCAGGGTTGTGCAGGTGAGGAGAGCCCAGAAGGAGAGAAGAGACACAGAAAGAAGGGGATAATTCAATGGGGGCAGGCGGGGCTGAAATGGATGGCGCTTGGAAATGGATAGTTCCTGGAATTCAGTAGAGATGGCCAAATTGGTCGATTACATTTTCTCTCTGTCTCATGTTTTTCCAATGTTAAATTCAGTTCTCCACACTTCTGCATTAATTCGGTGGTTGTTTTCTTTTAAACTCCTGTATTACAAAATTCAGAGAAGTGTGAACTTCAAAGGATATATGTCTGCATGTTTTTTTTTGAGAAGTGAGAATTAGGTAGGTTTGCAATAAAATGCACACTAAGCAGAATTTCTCACCCTCCCTTGTTGACTTCAATGGGACTTAAAATAAATGTGTTCCAGACTGAAATGCCAGTTATGTGCTAAGGTTATTTGTTTCACAGCATGACTCCTACTTTGCCTCTATCTTTTCCAAAAGGGGGAACTGCGTACAACCCCACAGAAACAGGGTTGGTACCCTACCACTACCAACTGGTGAGGGGGTCAGGATTGCAACTGAAGACTCATAAGGAGTTGATGAAGAAACACCTACCTACCTTCAATGAGGCCACATCTTTAGTTGCTAAAGGAACTTGCTGGTGTACTCTGTACTCCCAAGTCGTATAACTAGTTAAATTCAGTGTAGTTAAGGCTGGACCTCAGGGTTGAACTCCAGGATGCGGCAACCTGCTCACTAACCAAATGACACCCAGTAGTTGATGATAGGAACAGCTGCAAACCAGCTCTGTATCAATATGAAAGCCCTCATGGACATGCCAGAGCCCATTGTTGCTGGGGCTCATCACAGTACCATTATTTCCTTTTCTGCATTGCTAGGGGCTGGCTGACCAGGCACACACTTGGTTGCAGATCCTCATAATATTTATTATCATTTTCTACAAGAAGATGGGTTTTATTCCCAAATAAATGTATCTAGTGCAGACTAGCAAAAGCAAACTCCATTTTATTAATTTAATTGTGATGGCGCTATGATTTAAGTGAGTTTTAATACAAATCTGCACACACTTAAAATCTTTCATTATTATTTTTTAAATAACAACCAGGGCTGTTGGATTTTGCTATAACATGTCAGTTGTAAAGTAGGGAGCACAGAAGTTATAGAAGCATGGAATGGTGGTGGTGGTGGGCGAGCGTGAGAAGAGAAATATGTGTTTCACAAGTGAAGTATTTCACATGGTTGTCTAAAGCCCTCCCTGCCCACCTTTAAGATCATTAAGCCCAGGGTCTAAACCAAGCCTAGCTGTACCACCAATCAAATTGTGAGTCTTTTGGGAACAAACAAGTGTGCTTTGGAGGAAAGAAGCTTCTGACCTAAAGCAGAGTCGGTAAATGAAACTGACAAAATATCAAAGGTGGGGAGGGGGCGCTTATGCCAAAAAGAGGACACAGATGTGCATTAAAAATTAATATGCTAACTTACATTCACTGGTGCAATTTTTTATTTATGTTTTTACTATAAATGAAATAGGAATAAATTACATATCACCATAGTGGGGAAGACTGCAACCAAGTGACCTATGCTCAATTTGATGGACATCTTCATGGCCCCTGCTCTGTATCTTTAAACCAGACATGGACTGGACAGGCTTTCACATGTACTAGGACAGTGGCTCCCAATTAGCTAAGTACTGTGGACCCCTTGTTTTTCAAAAGCCAAGCCATGAACCTCCTACTTTTGAAAATTTTGGTATCTTGATGGTTGTTTTTGTTGGCCACGGGCCATTCACTAACTGGCAACCACTGCACTAGGAGACATGGCCACCCTTCAGTGGTTATTATTTTTTCTAAGAAGAAATGTGGGTAAATGGATTGTAAAGAATTTGAAAAGATGCTGTAAGGAAACAGGAATCCAAATAGCAGCAGCCTTTTAAGTTAAGAATAAATAAACTTGATTTTATTGGAAACTATAATCACAGCCTCCTTTACACTAAGCCTGTGATGTTTATAGTTTTGGTTCTTTCTGACTAGTCTGCTTTGAATATTTACCCAATGAACTGAAGGCAGCTGTAATGCTAATAATACAACCACTATTATAAATAATAGCTGATTGGGACTAATAACAATAAACATATGCATTAGCTTAACATTATAATCAGTGGGACATTTTTACAGGCACTTTGTAAAAGAGTGTGCCTGCCCTCCTAGAGACATTCCAGGCCAGAGAGAAAACTATCATTAAAATCCACTTTACCTAATTCAGGGGCAGCTGTCACATTTGCGTGGCCTGTTAAAAGACCGAAGGAGGCGCTAGATGCTCGTAGTGAACTGAGATCCATTGCTCCTGCATCTATCAGCTGGGAGAGGAGATGTAGAAGAACAAGTCTGATATGCATGATGATAAACAGAAAAGATGGGCAGTGGAGGTTGCAAAGCCTGAAATATGGCATTGCTGCTATCAGTTATCAGGCTGGTCCAGTGGGAGAGCATGGGCTCCGCATACAGAATCTCCCAGGTTCAATCCCCAGCATCTCCAGGTCTTCTTCTTCTTTGGCGATCACTTGTAGCTGAGTACGTTTGTCTTCCATGAACATGGTTTTAACAGTGAGTCTGTAAGTGACTGTGGAGGCCAATTCTGGATCCACACACCCTTCCACAGTGGGGACAAAGGTTTCCCAGTGGGAGTTGATCATGGTGAGGGTTTGCCAAGTGTGCCCTCCTCTTAGCACGTTTCTCCCTTTCGTCCTGAGCTCAAGCATCTTCAAAGCCCATGACACCTTTGGTAAAGGCTGTTCTCCAGTTGGAGCGCTCACAGGCCACTGTTTCTTAGTTGTCGGTGTTTATACTACATTTTTTTTAGATTTGCCTTCAGAGAGTCTTTAAACCTCCTTTGTTGACCACCAGCCTTATGCTTTCAATTTTTAAGTTCGGAATAGAGTAGCAGCTTTGGAAGACGATAATCAGGCATCTACACAACATGAGCAGTCCAAGGAAGTTGATACTGAAGAATCACTGCTTCCACACAGGTGGTCTTTGCTTCTTCCAGTACACAGCATTAGTTCACCTGTCTTCCCAAGTGATGTGTAAAAATTTCCAGAGACAAATTTTTCAGAGCCCTCCAGGTAGGGCTTGCATCAGACTCATTGCCTGAAACTCTGCAGAGCTACTGCCTCTGGGTGTAGAAAATGCTGAGCTAGATGGACCAATGAGCCCTATGCTCCTAATGGAACAGTTCAGAGTCTTTTACTGCTGCAGGTGGAACTCTTGAAGCTGTGAGGTAGGAAATGTCTTGCAGCAATGACTCTTTTGCTTAGGCTAGTGCACTATCTGCACCCATTCATAGAAAAAAACAGGTCTGGTCAGGGAGATGGGTGTCTTAGTTACCTCTCTTTGGGACTACTAGAACACGCTTCGTATGGGGCTACACTTGCAGAAACTTAAGTCTTAAATGGAACCAGTCCACTGGGTCATGTAACCCCCTGTGTTTCTAGCTGCACTAGCTGTTGATCCATTTCTGGGTTCATTTCAAAATTCTGGTTTTTACCTTTAGAGCCTAGAACAGAGGTTGTCAACATGGTGTCCTTGGGATGTTTTTGGAGTTCAGCTCCAATCCGTATGGCCAAGAGTAGGGTTGTGCACCAGATTCAGTCGAGGGAGGCCTGAGCCAAATTGGGTCTATTTGGAGGGATCCAGGTATTGGTTGAGTCAGGATGAGATATCCCTGGATCGCCACAGATTGAACTGGGTAGCTCAGAGCAGTCCCGTGCTGTTGGGGGACAGGACATCAATCAAGAAGGAGAGGCAGGTACAGGGAGGAAGAAGCTGAAACTGAAACTGAAAAACATAGGGACCTACTGGGCAGCTGCATTCTGAGTTGTTTCCAGATTATGATTATGATTATTTATTAAATGTCTATAATGACCTTCATTCCAACATCACAAGGCAGTTTACAATATAAAAGCACAAAAATAAATACCTGATGACCAGTTGTTGTTTTTTGCATTCACCCTGATTTGTGTGTAGGGAGTTAGACAATGTTGCATCAAGTTTGTGTTATCCCACACGTTCTAATGCATTTTCCTTTTCCTTTCCATATCTCAAACAGCCTCACATTTGGGTGGAAGTTGGTTTGTTGCAGATAAACATTGTTGCAAATAAACTTGCATTGCATATATCAACATCCTGCAAGGGCCCCAAGTAATTCAGAAGTCTACAGGGTTGAAATTCAGATGCACTTCTCATTTAGTTCCAGCTGTCAATGGTCTGGTGGATTACCTCCCATTGAGCGCTCTTGAACCCACTAGATTTCATACCAACTGGAAAGCAACTGAACCATGGTTTCCTCTCTATTTTACTACAGTACCTCATACAAATGCTCTTGCTATAAATCAGGATTTGAATTCTAGCCTATTTATTTATTTTAAAAAACTGTATGCCACAATTTCATAAAGAAAATGAAAGTGGTTTGCAACAATTACAATACAATAAAAAACACACAAAAATTACAAGCTCTCCAGCTCTTGCAGAAAATGTTATTTTCTTCATTGTGTGCATAAGCCTGGTAGCAAAGAAATGCTTCCAGCAAACATTTGAAAGATAGTGCAGAAGGCTATAGGAAGACCATTCCACAGGAGAGGACTGAAGAGGCTCAATGAAGTGTAGTTTATATGCTGATGACATTACACGATAAACATATGGAGTGAGATAAGAAATTCTGCTCTATTTCCACCCTAATAGTCATTAGGTACCTTGTGCCACAGTAGAAAAAGGAGATGCTTGCAGGCAAATAAATGTGCATATTCTTGGATATTTTTGCTCACCCCTTTCCATTTTTGGCCCATTTTTGCAGCTGATTCATTGTCTCAAAATCTTTGCTGCTGTTCTCATTTGTTGCCTAATACCCTGAAACGAGATGCGCACATGCCTTATCTGCTTTGCAAGTTTGTCTCTGCCTGCTGATCATCCGGCTAGAATTACTCACCTTTTTCAATAACACATTCCTGCAAACCCCATCTCCCCACCCACCCCACTTGAGATGACACTGCTTCTATGCTCCAACCAGCCACATGCGAGTGCCTGTCAATCATCCTGGCATGGTTCAAGTGCAATGCCTGCTGGGGCTTCCAAGTGGCAAGAAAACCGACCACCAACAGAAAAGGGGAAATGGTGGCCCTGAGCTTCTGGAAAGCAGATTTAGAAGAGTAGTGGAGTCAGGATGTCAGGAAGAGGAAGACAGAACTTGGGGCAGTAGTAACTTAATCCACCAGACCTGCACTGCCGGGTGTCAGTTGTCTCCTGATGTGCTGACCAGTAGCAGTGTCCTGTCTCCTTTGCTTTTCTAAAACTGTTCTTGCCTCATCATCAGTCAACTAACCAAGTGCACAGCTTCTTGACAATCTCTGGATTGCATTTGCTTGAGGAAACACATCTGTCAAAGCAGCTTGCATGCAAGTAGGAGCGAGATCGGGGCTGCTCAGCTGGGGAGTGTGAAGCTTGCCCTTCCCAGCTGAGAGAGCCCCAACCCTGCCGGGCTGCACCTTTCCTCCCAGAAAGACAGAACCCACCCTCCAGGTAGAAGCCAACCAGGAAGTGTAGGGAGACTTTGATGCTGCTGGCGGGCCCAGTGCTCACCAGCAGTCCCTCTCCACAAGGCGCAGATAGGGTGGCTTTGCACCCCACACCTTGTGGACTTCACCTGGGAGGGTTATGCTGTGTCATTCCCTCTGGGGTGAATGACCCCCCACCAGAGGAAAGAGATAGCACACCCGCACGGGCTAAGGCAATCAAACACAGAGTCTAACAGGTTCTGTGTGCTTGGCTACTGCCACTTGGTCTGTCTTTGGGGAGTGGGAGGCAAGCAGGCGAGGAAGCTCGCCTGCCCCCTATGCCAGTGAAGGCAGAAGGAATTTGGCCAAGGAGCCCCAAGATCCTTGCGGCTCCAGCACACGCAGCAGGGTACTTGGGCCTGTCTCCGCTGGGGGCAGGAGCTCTCCCGCCCCCAGAGGAGCCTGGCCAACGGGCCTGGGGCCTCGCTCAGCTGGGGGCAGGAGTTTTTCCACCCTGCGGCTGAGCAGCAGGCTGGGGCCAGCTGCAATGGCCACAGCCCGCAAGGCTCTTGGGTGAATGTGCCTAAGCTCCTACAATGAGAATTGTGGCAGTTTCACCTGGGATCTCGCCAGCTGGGGCCAATGCAGTTTTTTTCAACATCACGGTATATCGCCAAACCGTGACGTCTGGCTGGTGATACACCTCGATGTTGAAAACCCAACCTTGCCCAGTCCTACTGGGCTAATAATGCACTTGATCTCAAACTGATGACTGTTTGTTGGCAGTCTTTGCTCAATACACCAGGGTGGGTGGCCTTGCAAATCTCACAGTGGCAGAGTCAGATCCCCAGTGTGGCCAAAGTGTAAGGTAGGTCAGGACTTCACCTTATTTTTAGGAGTGACTAAATGAATACACACTCACACACATATCTACACACCTTTTATCAGAAGGGCCCAGGACTGGTTACAACAATTAAATATACAATTATAAAACCAAATTAAAAAGTTACAGTTCTAAAAGGATAAAAACAATTAAAAACTTTTCTATATATAAGAACCAGTTTAAAATATTTCCCATACAGATACACACACATATATGTGTATATAAAATTCATATATTGCAAATGTGTGCAGAAAGAAGTCTGGTAAGATGGCTGGTTGAAAGGATAATGAGAACATAAGTGTTAACAAAACCATTCTGATTGCAGGCTTTATATGTCACCCAAATGGAGCTGTTAGCACATCTTACATCATACTGATATTGACTGGACTTAGAAGGAAGGAAGCAGGAAGGAAGCAAAGCTTGAAAGGAAGTGATCTACTTTACCAGCAAATAGTTACTAAAAGAAGGAACTCTGTGAGGGATAAACTACAGTTCCCAGGATTCTTTGAGAAAGCCATGTGTTTTAAATGTATGGTGTGGATGTAGTGATTGTGAATTGCAGTAAAAAATCTTGGTGTGCGCTTTTGCATGCAAGCCAAAATCCAAACAAAGCTGGATTTTGGGTCAGCAGACTGTGATCTGAAACAGGAGAAAACCCCTTCATGAAGCAATAATGCTTGAAAATACATGAACCGGCCTCTTCTGTTTGTAAATTGGAAAACAAGGGCCCTCCGGAATCGGCTCTCTACCAAAAGTCACCTTAAACTGACCTTAGCAATACTTTGCAAGTGCTGAATGCATTTGCTCTTCAGGTGTACTTTTAAAAGGACCTGATGTTTAAGATGTTCTGGCGTTTAGTGTTTGATATATAGTTATATATTTCACTGTAGAGATGTGTGGAGCCCTTCCTCTGGGAATTTTCTTTGCTAATCCTATTGAAGTCCTTTTAACTCCCTTTGAAATTCCTGCAGATGTTTTGCCTGAGCAGGATCTTACAAATTAATGCAAAATAGGAAATTGGGGGGGGGATACAATCCTGAATATATTATCTCTGGCTGTCACTGAAGTTATCACAGGGAAGGGCACAATCCAGACTCCCACATCTATGTACAGCTATAATCTCATAAAGTTCCATTTTGCTTCTGTTGTTGTAAGTAGTTATCTGAGTTTAGTTTGGGTGCTTTCCTCTAAAAGACAAACCCAGTAGCCACCATCCATTCTGTGACATAAGCAACATAAAAAAGCCAGACACTGTTTATCTGAAACCTCTTCACTGATCGTGGATACCTATATTTGTTCCTGGTTTTAACAACAGAGAAACGTGTTTATGTGAGGCTGACGGTCACTTAAGAGGCGATCGTTTTGACAGAGAATCATAATCTGATGATCACGACGGATGGTTCCAAGCAGCAGAGAAACTGTTACTGTTAGGAAAAAGTGAATGAGAATCCACTTTGAACGTTTCATATGGAGGTTGATGAAGTTCTTTAGAGTTCTACACATTTGTCTCATGAGCAGTATCTTTCTTGCTTGGATTCCCCTCCCCCCCTTGAAATTTGGTCCTGTGGAAATTACGTCATATATTATGGGCTCTGTGTTTTTCTTTTCTTTTTTTTACTGATGGCACACAGAGCTGAAAAAAAGGAAGTGGGAAAGAACAGCCTTTCAACTTCCTGCTTTGTCTCTATGGATAAGGGTAACCCCCCCTCACCATCTCATAACCAAAGGGGAAAATGGGGGTGCCATGTCAGAGGCTATGTGGGTACCAGCCAGTGGAAGACCTCAATAGCAATTCCCATTCAAAGGCTTGATGGATTAGCTTGAATCGGAACATATAACGATTACTTGCTTGCTTTCTAGGTATCATTTTTTGGGGGGGGGGCATTGAGCGCTTAATGGTGTGATCCTACCAGGAATTAACTCCTGTATGCTCAATAGTGCAGCAGAACCGTTCCTGAGCTACCCCTTCACTGGATGTCATAACCACTCAGCCCACAATACAGGTCACCACCAGACAAACTAACAGTCAGGCTTCAGGGAATTGGCTTCTCTCTCCCATAAGAAGATGAAAGAAAGGAATGTCTTACCAGTTAGAAACTTTAATAATCACAGTGAGAGAACAAAGAACACATCTCCTAGAAATGGCGGTGCTCCCAATTAAGGATCACACCCCCTTCCATCCCTATTAATCTATGCTACTCCTACCTATGTCTTGTAATCTGAGCTTGTACCCTCGGTGCTTTCTGTTCTGAGACTTTCTGAGCTCTTTGTAGCCTTGGGGAGAGCGGAGGAATGATGTGCAGAGACTGTGAATCTGCTAACCCTCGCTGTTCCAGTGCTTCTTCTCCTAACTGTTCCCCATCCAGTATTTCCCAGCTTTTGCCTTCTGAACTATGTCCCTCTACAAACCACTGTTCTAAATCTAAACCGCCCTCCTGCTCCTGGGAAGATTCAGGATCAGGGAGAGGGGTTGGCTCCCACCATTCTTTCTCAGTGCAGCCCTCCTCATCATGGTCCCTGACACTAACCAACTAACTAAAAAAAAGAAAGAATAGCAACCAGGACTTGAGTTTAGCTTACTCATATCATTTATTTATTTTTGCCAGGAATAGTATTCATAACATCATAGAATCATAGAACTGTAGATTTGGAAAACACTACCTTGATGCCACGTAAATACTCCAGTGCCATGTCCAGTGATAAATCTTTAATATCAAATCCCAGAAGTAATGCCAAAATGACCTTCGGATCTCAGCCACCATGCAAAATTATGATAGGCTTACAACCAAGTTAATATGTTTTCCTTTTCAAATGTACGTTTTCAGAACTGAATCAGAAAAATGACACACTCTGCAGATTATTACCAGGTTGAGTGAAAACCAAAGCCATCACTGACAAGATTAAGACAGCAGCAAATATCCTGATTTCGATTCATAAATTCTATTACGGTGTTAGTGGTTAATGGACTGAGCTGTAAACAAGGAAATTCTATATTAAAACCTCAGGCATCTTTAAGTGAGTTGCTGTCTCTTAGTCTCAACCCTGCAGTGTTGGGATAACACTGAACTACCTTATAGGATTGTTGTAAGAATTACAGAGATAATGTGCTGTGAAACTCTCTGAATATTATGAAGTGCTTTATAAATGCTAAACAGTATCATTAATCAGAAACTTCAAAGGCAAAATTTGGCTTGGATGCACACAACTGAGCCATCTTCTTTTTCTAATTCTAGGAAGTGTCCCCCCCACCCTCCCCATCATCATATGTATAAATAACTTCCCCTCTTTCAGAGTTGTAAACTTGAATGAGGGTAAACCTTCTGTAAAGATGGAAATCATTGAGGAATTTTGTAATCTGGTAGAAATGAAAGATCCTCTTAACCCTTATTAAAAAGCCATAATCTTAAACTTATTCGACATTTTAAGCCTGGAAATTAGCCATGGTATTTAAATGAGCTGGAATCAAAAAGATTGCAAAAACGACTGAAGTCTCTCCAGACAACTGAAGAGTAATCTCCCGAGATTAAGACAGTGACAGTGACCAAACCTGCAAGAGAGAGAAAGGCTCAAAGCTAGTTGCTAATTAGACCCTATTTATAATATTCATTTCCCCCAAAGCCTAACACAGAGAAAAATAAAATATCCTTTCCACATTATCCTTTCCACTCGGCCACAACTGGAACACTGGAAGAATTATACTACTGCTACACTGTTAGCACCATTAAAAGATGTTAGAAATCACATTCCCCTACTTTATAAATTATAATATTTTGAGCCTTTAGCACATTGCAAGCATAAGAGTGGTAATAATGAGGACTAGCTACTTTCCCCACTTCCCTGCTTGAGATAATTCCTGGAAAGAGCTCATGCATTGTATTATGGTTATTAGCTTCGTCAGTTTCCTCCTCACAGAGATACAGCTGGCACCTTCACTGTACAGCTTTCTGTGAATTTTGGGCATGCATTTCTTTATGCTGGCCTTTGGCACCCGAGATCAGCAGTGTAGCTAGCCGCTTGGGTGCATGGTGCAGGGGCGTGTCCTCAGGTGGGGGCGGGGTGAACCGCCCATGGGGGCGGGGCAAGCCTCTCCAAAGCTTGGAGCCTCTCTGCCACCTCCCCCTCAGCAGTAGGGTGGCTGAGGGAGAGGCAGTAGACAGATACAAGTCCCACGCTGTTGTTTCAGGTAGCACGGAACCTGCAGGCACCTAAGCCACGTCACTCCTAAAAAGTTTTGTGAGTCCATTTTGTTTTTTTAAAAAATCTCATTTTGTCACCCCCCTCAGTGATGACACCCAGGGTGGCCGCACCCCCCCCGCACCGCCCTTCCTCCGCCACTGCCCAAGATGTCCTGTGACTTTAATTTGTTTCAGCTGTTTTAAATACAGTGGTACCTCGGGTTAAGTACTTAATTCATTCCAGACTTAACCTGAAACTGTTCTTAACCTGAAGCACCACTTTAGCTAATGGGGCCTCCTGCTGCTGCCGTGCCAGCGGAGGACAATTTCTGTTCTTATCCTGAAGCAAAATTCTTAACCTGAAGCACTATTTCTGGGTTAGCGGAGTCTGTAACCTGAAGCGTATGTAACCCGAGGTACCACTGTACTGAGTTTATTCTCTTTTTGCGAACGGAGAATTTGCTTCAGAATATTTTGCTCCACAGTTTTTTTTTCAAAATAAAAAAATTCCTTCCAGTTTTTTTTCCAGATATTCTTTACATTGTAGAGAACTGCAGCTTCATTCATGGCTATTGCATGGCCCTTTTGATATTGGTTGCTGAACAAGCTGGTCTGGTGGAGACATGGTGTAGTATCTAACATTAATTCTCCTCAGAGTAGACCCACTGAAATTAGTGGACATTACTAACTAATTGAAAGAGTGCAAGATATCTCAGTCTATTAAAGTAGATCCGAAAACCCCCAGAATTTAATGAGATCACAGCACATTGTGTCTACGCTTTGCAGGCATCAAGATGATCTCCTCTTAAAACCAACGCTAAATGCCGTATTAGATAATTTACATCTTTTAAGAACTTACTGGTTGTGGTTTCCTCGTTTCTGTTGGCAAAAAACTTGGATGTGTGTTGCCAAGACAACTGGCTTTGGAGACAAAAGGATTTGAAAACAGTTTCTGTATATTCTTTTAATCCTCTCTTTAAGACTCCTAGCATAGTTATTTCTTCCGCTCCTTATTAAGATGTGTAACCTAATGCATCTTTTAATGTTAGACATGCAGGGAAGCTGCAAGTTATATTCCGTTTCCCATTATATGACTTTTGCGGTTGGCATCTGTGTGTCTCGAGAGACAATGGAGTGCGCCTCTGGGGGTGAAGCCAAACCACTGCATAAGCAGCACTGAAGTGACCTCCCTAGGGCGGAAGACTGGGCAGTGTGTATGGAGCCTCTGGGAAGCTCACAATCAGTGCCTGGATGAAATAGTTCCTGGTGTTCAGAGGCATGGTGTCCCTGATCCTGAAAATAGCAATCAGTCATCATGACTTGTAGCCATTGATAGCCTTTCCCCCAATACAGTGGTACCTCAGGTTAAGTGCTTAATTCATTCCAGAGGTCCGTTCTTAACCTGAAACTGTTCTTAACCTGAAGCACCACTTTAGCTAATGGGGCCTCCCGCTGCCGCAGTGCCACCGGAGCATGATTTCTGTTCTCATCCTGAAGCAAAGTTCTTAACCCAAGGTACTATTTCTGGGTTAACAGAATCTGTAACCTGAAGCGTATGTAACCTGAAGCGTATGTAACCCGAGGTACCACTGTAATTTTTCTAATCCCCTTTTAAAGCCATCCAAGCTGGGGGCCATCACTACTTCTGGTGGTATCAAATTCCATAGTTTAAGAATGCACTCTGGCTGCGTGAAGAAGTCCATAACAAAAGAAGAAGAGTCCTGATGGATCAGGCCCACCAGATGCCTATAGGAAACTTGCTTCTTCTTGGATTCATCTACAGTTCAGATCACTGGGTTCAGACCCCAGGTTTGAGTATTACGCGAGAGGGAGGAAACTGTCTGTTCATGATTTTATAAACCACTCTCATCCTCCCTTTGCTAACTCTCACTGTTAGCAACAAGCTATTCAGGTTGAGGAAGGGCAGCACATCTGGAAACAGTATTTCAGGCAATGGCATCTGAGTGGTGCTTAGCTCTGTAAGACGAAAGAGTTGCTGAATGTCATGCAGCATTTTATTTATTTGTTCATTGAGAGAGAGAGAGAGAGAGAGAGAGAGAGAGAGAGAGAGAGAGAGATGCTGTGAAGCTATAAGATCCACAAGGTAATGGTTAAAGGGACCCCTGACCATTAGGTCCAGTCGTGACCGACTCTGGGGTTGCGGCGCTCATCTCACTTTATTGGCCAAGGGAGCCGGCATACAGCTTCCGGGTCATGTGGCCAGCATGACTAAGCTGCTTCTGGCAAACCAGAGCAGCGCATGGAAACGCCGTTTACCTTCCCGCCATTTACCTTTCCGCCGGAGCGGTAACTATTTATCTACTTGCACTGTGATGTGCTTTCGAGCAACGGGACCGAGCAATGGGAGCTCACCCCGTTGCGGGGATTCGAACCGCCGACCTTCTGATCGGCAAGTCCTAGGCTCTGTGGTTTAACCCACAGCGCCACCCGTGTCCCTATAAGATCCATAGTCCTATATAAACCTTGTTCGTGCTATTAGTGGCATCTACCTGGTGCCTCCACTATTCTTTCTGCTTTAGCCCCTGCTTATTGCTCATAGAACAGGTGTCTTCATTCAATTCAAGGTAATGCTGCCAAGATGTTTTCTTTTCCCTTAGAAGTTACAGCTAATTCAAAATCCATCAGTGCGTACAAGGAGTTTAAATTGTTCCTTCCAATGTGTATTACCTTGCACTTGTTCACAGTGAAATTTAATCTGCTATCACATTGCCTAATTATCTCATTTGGTTGGGTCTTCTAGAGATCCTAGCAAGCCTTATGCCTGTCTTGTCCTCATGGAATAGCAGCCTTCAGAATGTCAAGGCTGAAAGATACATTTCAAGAGACCATCTGTGGCCTCTTAAAGGAAATCTTAGCTGATATGAAGGTTAGCCTGCAAAGGACTGGCACTTCACTTGTATTTGATACTGCTACACACACCCCAGTTGCAAAGGGGTGAGGTATTTCAGGGTTGTCAGAGTATACCTGAGGTTGGGCTTCCTTAGAAGGAAGGTCACTGGAAACTGTGGTCTCTATGTGATGCATGTGTCCCACCCTCCCAGTTTTTTTACCTATACACAGGCTGAGCAGAAGATGGAAAGACTCACAGATATCAGTCCAACATTAGGTTTCTAGAGGACTTCCAAATAACACTGGATTCTCACAGAATCAGGCTCCTCTGTCTTCCCAGATCCAAGTTACCAGTCTGACTATTCTTTTCTACTTGGAGACCCACACCTTGATGGCATCACCTCCAGACAGGGAAGCAGGCAAGGTCTTAGAACTAGTTGGAGGAAAGTATTATAGTCGAAGAGTAGCAGAAACTTCTTGATGGTAAAAGCAGTTTGACAACGGAGCCAGTTATCTAGATGGGGTTGTTGGAGGTCCTAAACCTGAAGTCTGAGATACCGTGACATGTATTTTTTTCTTTTTATGTTGTAAACCTGTGAAATTTGGATGAAAGGTGGTATAGAAATAAGAATAAGAATAAGAATAATAGAAGGAACTGCTGAACTGGTCAGAACCGTTTCTTTGTCAAGTTGATGGCCAGTTAAGTACCCCCATCTCCATAACTAAAGGGCTGGCCATGTTGCTATAGTGACAACTGGAGATGCTTCCAGGAGGATAAGGATGGGTGTTTTCCCACTTCACCTGGATGGATGGCATGATATGCTAGGAAGGAGAACAGTAGGCCAGTGGGCTCTAGTCTTTGCTTGCATTTTAGTTGATGCTGAAAGCTGAAAGGAGACACAGAGAGGCTTGCCTCTACAGGAGGAATCCAAAGCTATGTCTTGTGGTGGGGAGGCTTCCCTGGAAATCATAGAATCATAGAGTTGGAATAGACCACAAGGGCCATCGAGTCCAACCCCCTGCCAAGCAGGAAACACCATCGGAGCACTCCTGACATATGGTTGTCAAGCCTCTGCTTAAAGACCTCCAAAGAAGGAGACTCCACCACACTCCTTGGCAGCAAATTCCACTGTCGAACAGCTCTTACTGTCAGGAAGTTCTTCCTAATGTGAGGAGGTCTGGGGAAATAAGCGTAAGGAAGATATGGTATGGAAAATTATTTGTTTTTTAACTGTTTTTATGTTGTACTTTGTACTTTGTTTCTTTTTATTTTTTTATTTTTTCATTGTTATATTTTTAAAAAACTTTAATAAATATCTTTTGGAAAGAAAAAAAGGAAGTTCTTCCTAATGTTTAGGTGGAATCTTCTTTCTTGTAGTTTGGATCCATTGCTCCGTGTCCGCTTCTCTGGAGCAGCAGAAAACAACCTTTCTCCCTCCTCTATATGACATTCTTTTATATATTTGAACATGGCTATCATATCACCCCTTAACCTCCTCTTCTCCAGGCTAAACATGCCCAGCTCCCTTAGCCGTTCCTCATAAGGCATCGTTTCCAGGCCTTTGACCATTTTGGTTGCCCTCCTCTGGACACATTCCAGTTTGTCAATGTCCTTCTTGAACTGTGGTGCCCAGAACTGGACACAGTACTCCAGGTGAGGTCTGACCAGAGCAGAATACAGTGGCACTATTACTTCCCTTGATCTAGATGCTATACTCCTATTGATGCAGCCCAGAATTGCATTGGCCTTTTTAGCTGCCGCGTCACACTGTTGGCTCATGTCAAGTTTGTGGTCAACCAAGACTCCTAGATCCTTTTCACATGTACTGCTCTCAAGCCAGGTGTCACCCATCTTGTATTTGTGCCTCTCATTTGTTCTGCCCAAGTGCAATACTTTACATTTCTCCCTATTAAAGTTCATCTTGTTTGTTTTGGCCCAGTTCTCTAATCTGTCAAGGTCGTTTTGAAGTGTGATCCTGTCCTCTGGGGTGTTAGCCACCCCTCCCAGTTTGGTGTCATCTGCAAATTTGATCAGGATGCTCTTGAGTCCATCATCCAAGTCGTTGATAAAGATGTTGAATAAGACCGGGCCCAAGTCAGAACCCTGTGGCACCCCACTAGTCACTCTTCTCCAGGATGAAGAGGAATCATTGATGAGCACCCTTTGGGTTTGGTCAGTCAGCCAGTTACAAATCCACTGAGTGGTAGCAAGGTCAAGACCGCATTTTACCAGCTTCTTTACAAGAATATCATGGGGCACCTTGTCAAATGCCTTGCTGAAATCAAGGTAGGCTACATCCACTGCGTTCCCTTCAACTACCAGGCTTGTAATTCTGTCAAAAAACGAGATCAGGTTAGTCTGACATGACTTATTTTTCAGAAATCCATGCTGACAATTGGTGATCACAGCATTCCTTTCTAGGTGCTCACAGACTGTTTGCTTAATGATCTGCTCCAGAATCTTCCCTGGTATTGATGTCAGACTGACTGGGTGATAATTATTTGGGTCCTCTCTTTTCCCCTTTTTGAAAATAGGGACATTTGCCCTCCTCCAGTCTGCCGGGACTTCACCTGTTCTCCAGGAATTCTCAAAGATGACTGCCAGTGGTTCTGAGATTACATCTGCCAGTTCTTTTAATACTCTTGGATGCAGTTCATCTGGCCCTGGAGACTTGAATACATCTAAACTAGCCAAGTATTCTTGTACTATCTCCTTAGTTATTCTGGGCTGTGTTTCCTCTGCTGAATCATTTGCTCCAAATTCTTCAGGTCGGGCATTGTTTTCTTTATCAGAGAAGAATGAGGCAAAGAAGGCATTGAGGAGTTCAGCCCTTTCTGTGTCCCCTGTTTGCATTTCACCATCTTCTCCTCTGAGTGACCCCACTGTTTCTTTGTTCTTCCTTTTGCTACGGACATACCCATAAAAGCCTTTTTTGTTGCTTTTAACCTCTCTAGCAAGCCTGAGTTCATTCTGTGCTTTAGCTTTTCTGACTTTGTGTCTACATGGACTTTGGAGTGTTAATACTGTGAGCCCTTCCAGCCTATGCTCAGGTTCTGTATGTGTGTAAGGTACATATCCTAACAACACCACAGTCACCACTGACCTTCATTCCATGGAAACCAACCCCTGGAGCCTCTCACTGCTTGAAGATTGGGGTGTGCACAATAATAATATGAAAATTTATTATTATGCCACTGATTCATTTGAGCATGTTTAGGACCACCACAGTCTTTCTAATAGTTTAGGCCTGTGATCAAATTGTTGCATTGCCTTCAGTCGTGTGCAAGCGAGTTCTACTGAGTTTAAACTCAGGCAGATTACGTTAATCAGCTGGAGTCTTTTAAAATTTATTTCTCTCTCTTCCTGTGTGAAGCGTCTTACTGTGTATAATCTAATGTGCAGCTATGTTTGAAAAGATTTCGATAGTCCTTCAAGGAAAACCACAAAATATAATAAATATGATAAAATAGTTTCTAATGGGTTGTTCTAAGGAAAATTGCAACTAAATTATGAGTAGTTATTTCTTTGAAGTGCCTTTATAATAGGATGTCAAATCAGTCAAGGTCATATAGGTAAGAATAAAGGGTTTAGGTCACAATTACAAGGTAGGGGACTGTTGTTTGCAGAACAGCAACCCCGGAAAAGATTTGGGGATCATGAACTCTCATTTACTGCTCCAGCAAGGAAAGTTACCATCAGCACTGAACATACAAGCAGGAAAGAGGTGCCTGCCCAGCACATGCAGTTCTCTAAGTGTCCCTGTCATAACTTCAAAACCAAAGTGGAAAATCTTGCAAGAATAGATCTGGAAGCAAACTAGATGCGACGACCAAAGCTCCATCTAGTCTAGCATTGTCTTTCCAATGGGCAGGGTGGGAAAGGAAATTAACCCTCTCACACTGTTCACCCCCACTGTGATTTTACTGTATTTTTGGTTTTATGGAAGCCGCCCAGAGTGGCTGGGGAGGCCCAGCCAGATGGGCGGGGTATAAATAATAAATTATTATTATTATAATTATTATTATTATAAGCATCAGATCTGTTCAACAATCATTGAAAAATGGAGCAAGCTCCACTTCAGGGTTCTAGCCAGCAGCCAGCCATGTCCTCTCCCAAGGTACCTTATTCTATTCCATTCCCCTTCCTCCAAATTCCTCTTCCACCCTCAACAGTTAGGCAGGCTTCCATACCCACTGTGCTCATTGCACTGTGCTGGGTACCCATCCCCTTATGGCTTTTTCTCAAAAGACTTTTTTTGTCCTTTGGCAAAACTTGGGGTATCCCCAGGCTTGTCAACATCTCCCCCTTGGGCATAGATGGTGCCAATTTGTCTACATAATGATGAACACTTGGATAATGAGTTTGCTATTAGTATACAGCTGGGATTGGGGAACCTCTGGCTTTCTGGATCTTCTTGATTCCAACTGTCATCAGCACCAGCCAGAATTTGGCCAATGATGTAGTCCAGCAACATTTGGAAGGCCACAGGTCCCCCAACCCTGATATATAGAAAATAGACCTTTCCATTAGAGGGCCAATAAATGTTTGGGGAAAGCTCTGGAAGATGGAAGGACTGCCTTCACGGGACATATTTTTAGTCACTTTGAGCTAATTCACAAGACCGAAAGTCTTACTGGTGTGTAGAATGCAAGTATAATCTGGCTGTGCGGTGAAACAATAGCCATGCGGCCAAACCAATTTTTTAGCCCACAGCTATGGATGTGGGGAATGTTGCTACCTGATCATCACCCACCGCTGCCCCCAGATGTTGCCTGTTGTAAGGATTTTTGGGATAATGTATGGGAAGTTCATTGCATGTATTAATGGTAAATAACAAGTATTACCATTTCTCCCGAATGTAACAGCACAGTTAAAAGAGAACTAAGCCTTGGAGAAATATGTAGTATTTACCAGAGCACTTCTATAAAAGCCACCTGCTGTTCTTTTTGTCTCTCTCTGCAATTTCTTGTGTCTTTAGCTGCTTATCTTGCTTTTTGTTCCTGGGATATAGTTCCTGCTCATATTTGTCATGACAATGGCAAAGCTCAGTAGGTTACATGCAACTAGCTAACTCCTATCAGTAGTTATTTTAGGTACTTTAAATATGGTTTTTTTCTCCCCTACAAGTTTTTATAAAGTGATGCCCCCACTCTTTGGTTGTGCGCAGTTGCAAAAATGAAATGATCACAGCCATTTCCATTTTTAGCTTTTGCTCCCTCTTGGAAACACAGTTTCCTGCCCCAGGAGGCTCCCTGTCCTCTCAGTCATTTACACCTGTACAGAACAAATTCAAAACCACCTCTTCATTTCTTTTCCCAGCCTCTTGGAGCTATATTTAATATTGCAAAATGCCACCTGCAATAGCAGTAAATGGCAGAGAATATGGCTAGAGGACAGTACCGGTCAATTTACTGCCTCTCACCCAGTAGCTAAGTTTGTACAGAATAGATATCCGTAATTCTTATCCTTGCTGCATTTTCATTAAAGCTGAAAACTTTCATCAGCAGATCACCCACCAACCAGAAGTGACTCTTCAGGTGGGGCACCGCTGCAGCGCTAACCTCACAGCGGTGGCATGCTGCCACGTACCAAGAGGGAGAGTGGCAGGGGGCAGCGGGAGGGATAAGGCAGCAGGGAGGTCAGTGCAGTGTGGGCACACCACTGGAGTCAATTCAGCACTCATCCATGCTCCTGCACCTTGCCAAATTCCCCATCACCTCGCTTCTCTCCCTCCCAATAAGTGAGCTGCTTCTGCCATCAACTGAAGCATTAGTTGGTTAATTGACAAGGGCTTGGAGAAAACTTGAAAGATTTGCTTCTCTTGTTTTAAAGGTTTGCTTCTCTTCAGGAAATCATGGCTTAGAAAAATCAGGATGTTTTCCACAGGCTTACCACTTCTGGGGTTCTTTCTGCATTCTCTTTCCTTCCTTTTCCAGAACCATTTAAAGCACATACAAAAAAGAGGAATAATCAAAGTGTCTCTCTGTGGAGGCTCTGTAACATTCTACGTTGTGTTAACAAAACTAAAAGGAAATTCATCAGGAAACAACCTGCTGTTTCCACTCAGGAGAGGAACACGAGAAAATAGGAATGGAGTTAAAGGAGTTAAGCTGTTTTGTCACTTCAAATACAACTTCCTTCTGTGTAGTTTTTAACTGCAGTTTTCAAATCTTTCAATCAACTTTGCATGTTTTCAGGAAGAGCCTTGCACATTTCCCTGCTGATATCCTTGCATGTATGCATATAAGGGGTTTGCATCGGCTCTGTCTGTACCCCAACCTACAAGGCAAATAGTGGTGATGGGGGAAGGTTCTCCTCACATTTCTGAGTTGGTTTGCATTGTTAACAAGACATCTTGAGGTGTACCAGGGTCTCCCTATGTTTTTGAGTTGCTCTGTGTCTTCAGGTGCCCAAAAAGTGCGTGACCATTTTTAATCCCTGAGAAATGAAACCAAGATGAGTGGGGAAATGCCCAGAGCTCAAGACAGGAGGGGACAGAGGTACAGAATATTTCACTTTCATTCAGAGGTTCAGGTCTACCATTTATTCATGGTGGATTATCTTTCCAGGGCTCTCCAAACAGAGTGATTTGCTTGTTTTGCATGTGGATCCCTGTCTTCCCCTATTGCAAGTCAGTGAAACTGTTCAGGAAACAGCTGATTGTTTCCTGAAAAACATGTGGGAGCGGGAGTCCACCAGACCCTCAGTTTCTTTCTGTGTCTACACGTTGCCCAGTCAAAACACACATTGGCAAACACAGAATATCAGAAAGGATCCATAAGCCTCTAGCCCTCTCCTGTAAAAATGGACCCTTCAAAGACTGCCTTGGATTTTCTATTTCTCTGGCAGAGAAGAGGTCCATGCAATATCACACAATGGTGTAGACTACACAAAACACACATATTAGGATATCTGCCAATACAGAGCTGTTCACTTTCCTGCCTGATTTCTACAAATGCAAGTAGACCCAACCTTGGCATTTTTTTCTGTGTCCATTCACCCTGCACCTTCTGCTGATCTCTTGGTACTTATTTTCCAGGTAGCTTTCACACTAGGCATCATGGTATAATTTTCGGCAATGCAAGACCTTTTGTAACACCTTGACTCTCTTGTTCAAATTGCCATTCCACTGCTCCTAACATGTCCTCCTGTTCCCTTCTCTTCTATTCTTCCAGATAATAATAATACAAAAAGGTGTGGGGGACACACAGCAGATTTCTGCCTTCTGGGTCAACTCTGTAGCTGGTATGTATTGTGCCTTGGTTCTGCTAATAGCTAGGGTGGATATAAATCACACACACATATGTGTTTCAAAACTTGGAAACATAAAATGCCTACCGTCAGTGCACACCACAGAATATTATAGGAGAGGGATAAGGAGACGACCTCTGGCTGTAGCAAACCCAAGCCCTTAAAATCAGGGGTAATTTGGTGGCAGCAAAAAGCCTAATTTATTTTATACCCTCCATTGAAAAGAGTAAAATTGCATTGCACAGCTGGCTGAGCCGTCAGGGACTTGAGGCTGCCACACATGCAATCCACACTGTATTAGAATAAAAATGAAAAGCTTCTTTTTCTCCCCAGGTTAAGAATATAGCTCCACAAAGAATGTGCCAAGGAGTGAGCTATATCCTCAGCTGCTGTCAGCAGCACACAGGCATTACTGACCCAGAGTAACTGGTGTGTGTGGTTGGGGGGGGGGGAGATCTTCACAATAGAAAAAAAAGGATGACCAATGTGTGTCTTCTTCTGCACTGGAGGCAATTTTTCCAAGGCTGGGTGCTTAATCCGTAGAGTGTGGACTATGGAAAATGAGGTTTGTACACAGTCCAGGATGCACACTGAAGAGGCAATGGCCAAAAGTGATTCCTAAGACTTTCCTATAAGCATGTAGCTGGACTAAAATTAATAATGCCAGTGCTCCTGATCTTGACCAGGTACAAACCACCACATGGAGAAAAGAGAGAGAGAGAGAGAGAGAGAGAGAGAGAGAGAGAGAGAGAGAGGGGATGTTTCTTCTGTCTTGAAGAAGAACTACACCTCAGTAGCTTCTTTCTTTGGATTTCTTCTGTAGAAAGAAAGAAAAAGGATTCATAAATGTTCAAGCCGGCAAGAATAGGACTGAGGGACACTCCTTTGCAGTGGGAAATGATCCAAGAAGATGATGGGGGACTCTTCTTGGTGATGGGGCCCTTCGGGGATTGACTCTGTCCCCCAAGTTATTCATGAAGCCACTAGAAGAGGTCATCCAAGGTTTTGGAATGTGCTGTCATTAATATGGGGATGACACAGCCTATTTCTATTTTTCATCAAATGCCAGTGAAGTTGTTGGGATGGTTGGCAGCAATGAGCTGCCAATGAGGGCCAATAATCCGAATATCAGTCCAGACCATACAGATGTGCTCCTGATCAGGAGGAAGAAAAAGAGTGGATAGATTCATTGTGCTTGCCCTGTTTTTGTGCTGCTTTTAAAGGGAAAATCCTTAAAAATCCACCTGGATACACAATAGTTTTAAGTAAAAATAGGAAAGCACTTACAAGGTGGTTTGCAGTGCTGCTTCTGTTTCAGAAAAAGCTCTTTTTTGCCTTTTAAAAACTTCATAGTCAGGTTATCCAGCTGCCCACAGGCTGGAGAAACTGGTGTGGGACATGCAGGGCACCACTTGCTTTGAACGCTAGGAGTCTCCTGGGAGCAACAGGACTTGAAAAATATGTTCCTTCACTCCCAGGGAGAATTGTCCCCTATGTAAAAACTGGGGGCAACCATGGGTTGCATTTTTTTTTTGTACAGTTCCCCCTGAGAGCAACAGAATGTCAAGAAAACCTTGCTGCTCCAAGAATTTTGCAATACTGAATTCAAAATGTTGCAGCAATGAACTGGATATGTGGCTGGATGACCTGTTTTTTCATTTTGTTTACATAGCAAGAAGAAGCATTTACTAGAACCAGTGGCGTGCAGTGAAATTTTTCATAGGAAAACAGTTAGGGCCAGGGGCGCCAGCTTCTAAGGGTGATGGGGGCAGGGATGGACGATGTTATGTTGCAACAGCCCGATGTTATACGTGTGAGCATTGTGCCTCCCTCCTTCAGCTGGGCAGAAGCTTCCCAGGCTTTGGGAAGGAAGCCCCAGTCCTCTGTCTCCTTCCCAAGGCCTCAAAGAGCTTTGAACCCTGGAGGGCTCTTGAACCCTGTCAGAGAATCCCGCCTCCCTCCTTAAGCCAGGCAAAAGCTTCCCACTCTTTGGGGAGGAGGCACCAGGATTTAATACTTTAATACTCTACTTTACTGAGAACATTTATGGGACCAGCCTAGTCCCCCATGTCCACTGGCTGCATGCCACCCACTAGAACAATGTTGCCATCCTCCGACTGCCTCCTAAAGGGATCCTGCAGATTCTGAGCTGGATACATGATCTGATCTGCATTATCACCTGGACCCACCAGGTGAGTCCACATCAGATTCAGGTTCCATAGATTCCACACCCATCCCTACTCCGGAATAGGATTTAACCTGCTTTGGTCAGGGTTGTACTCTCCTTGAAAAATCAGGTTCCAAAAACTGTGCTCCAAGATACAGTTTTATGTCTGAAGGGTGTGGTGGCAGAAGTGGCCAGGATTGCCTTAGGTTGATGTGCCAGCTGCAGCTGTTCCTGAGGAAATGAAACCTGGCCATGCTAACACATAGCTTAGTAAGCTCAAGACTTCTTTACTGCAGTGTCCTCTACATTTGGTTACTTTTGAGGAGTATTTAGAAGCTTCTGTTGGTCCAGAATGGAACAGGAAAGATGTTAGTGGGTGTGGGATTATGTTACAAGTATACTGCGGTGTCTGAACTAGCTGCCGATTTGCTTCTGGGCACAATTCTGAGTGTTGGTGATCACCTTTAAAATCCTGAAAGGCTTGGCCCAGGGAATACCTCATTCCCATTCTATTCACTCCCTAAAATCAGAAGTCCCATTCTATGTTCTACCCAAGATGGAGGCACAGTTGATAACAACAAGAGATAGGGCCTTTTCTGTGGTTGCACCAATATTGTAGAATAACTTGCCACATGAAGCATGGGTGGGCCACACCCTGGCTGTCTTTTATCCGTTGGCAGCAACATTTTTATTGTTGTTTTTTTTTACTTCGGCAAGCCTTTGCTTGCTCAGGACATGTTTATTTGTTATTGTTTTAAAATATTGTGCACTTTATTTGCCTTTTATGTATTTTTATTGTTACTTTGCTGCATTCTGCATATTTGCACTGTAGTGTGATTGCAAACCTTTCAGAGCTGCTCTGTCTGATGCATGGGAACTAGAAGGGCAGGACTGACATTCCCCCCCCCCAAAAAAAAGTAAATCGATAAATAAAGCTCTACCCTTAGGAAGTAACCAGCCTGAGTTCCACACGGAGCTGTGCAAATGCTTGTCCCTGTGCCATTCATTCTTCCGCCACCTAGGAAAACCTGATTCCACCTTCTGCTGTTCTTGCAAGTATTTAGGGCTGGGCATTCAGAGTCACCAGACAGGGAGCGGGGGATCTCTGTGGAGAGCTTGTTGTGCTGTTGGTCTGCAGGTTCCCTTAGTGGACCCCCACCCTGTATGGGAAATGCATCCAGAAGACAAAAATGTATTGAGAAGTTAGTGGTCTGACACGGTTACCCTTCCTGCTTCTGTTCCTTCCCCCTCCCTCTCTCTTGTTAAGTTTTTTGATGTTGCGAGAACAGTCTTTAATGTCCTGAGAACTTCGGGAGGAGGTGAACCTTAATCAGTTGTGGAGGATAATGTTGGGTACCTTCTTTGATGCTGGGCATGTTTTGAGAAAGTGAGGTCTTGGAAGGCGGTGGCTAATGGACGATCTGCACGTAACCAGTCTTGGAAGCCACACAGGCTATCTATAAAATTGGACGGTTTGGGCAGAGTTTCTTTGAAGCTTGTGCATGGACTGATTGGCTGCAGGGCCGTGCAAACTGAGGCTACCTGGGGGAGTCTCTTTGCCTCTTCTTGAGGGCTTCCAAGTGGCAGATTGAAGTGCTTGCTTGCTTTGTATACGTTGCTTGCTGTCTTGGAACAGAATCTTTAATCTTCTCACTCGTGTATTTTGCATTACTTCTGAATCTCATTTTAAAAGAACCACCTTGCCTTGGGCAAGACACGCCCCCACCACAGAAACTTGGGCCAGAATCCCCACACTTGAGGCTTTCATTTGGAACAGACTACACAGCGTCATATGCTCATTATGAGACAGCCACATCAGACTTGGGATTTTTTTTATTGGAATTAACTGACGACCTTACAGAGCCAGAGCTCTCCACCCACGCAATTCTATCAGCAGGATAAGTGTGAATCACGTCCCAAATGAGAGAAGCAGTGCACCAAAGGATAACTATCCTGCATTAAAATACACTCTGAGCAGATGAATCCATGAAAGATGCTGATATTATAAGTGAGCACTATTCTGGGCATCATCAGGTGTCACTAATCAGGCTGCTGGTATGCTTAGAAATGCCTTAGCAATATATATGCTTTGAGATCTGTTCTGTCCAGTTTACCAGTCAATCCCTAAAAGCTGTTAACTAATATGCCTTTCACAACATGGCCTGGAAGGCTGCTCCTCATTTAAGACAGCTAAGAAAGAGGGACGGGCAAAAATTGTTTTTGCAGCTTAAGGCAGCACCTTATCCAGGCAGCTATGCAGGAACACTGATAGTGACAGCTCAGAGCTACCAGCTATGTGTGGCATCACTTGGGAATACATCAAAGGTCTGTCAATTCCAGAACTACAAGCTGTCACTCATTCTTTGGAAATGTGAAAAACGCCCATGAGAAATTTCTTTCTTTTTATTAAAAATATTATTATTGTTATTATTTTTACTCCCCTCAAAATTCCTCAGAAGTTCCATCCAGACATTTGCCTTGTAATTCATTGGAGAAATTTGGTGCCATGTGCAAAGAAACCTTGATGCTCCAATTTATGTGTTTATTTATTTTAGCGAGCCTTTGCAAAACTTATTTTTGCTTTCCTAAAAATTCCTTAGATAGTTTGCCATAACAATGCAGCTCAAACTTTGCTTCAGATGCACCCCCCCAAAAAAAAAGCATAGGAAAGAGATTGCAAAGCCCACTAATAAATATTTATAGGTAAATGGATTCTGGGAAGAACTGAAGCTGCCTTAGACCAAATCAGACCACTGATACACCTAGCTCCGTCAGCATTGCCAGTGATTGGCAGTGACTCTCCAGGGTTCCAGATAGGATCCTTTCCCAGTCTTTACTTCAACATTCAAGCTATTGAATCCAAGGCCCTTGGCATGCAAAATGTGTGCTTTGCTGTTGAGCTGTGGCCTTTCTCTTCTGAACTTATCCTCTTATGTGCATAAAGAACTGGAAAAGGACAGGAGACCTTCTTCTAGAAAATGCTGGTACAGGCATTCAGGCATTCAATATTGTCCAGCCTTTGGCATCTTGATGCCCTCCAGATTTTTTGGACTACAACTCTAGATGTTTTGGTGCTGGTGAGATTTGGAGTCTGAAGTATCTGGAGGGTACCAGGTTGACCTAATAAAATATATCCAGTGGCAGGATTCCCCAGACCCAGGAGAGCTGGCCTTCTGCACTCAATTGTCTTTGGTGTGTGAAGCCTTGCCATGAAGGCCGGCCGACATGGGATGTTTGTTATGTACACTGTGACCTTGGACAGGGGAGTATTAATGCACTGGTTTTCTCTTCTTGGGACTCCCTGGCCTCTGGCAAGCTGGGTAGAACTGGGTGGCTTCTTGGGCTGAAGGTGAGGGGCACATAAGCAAACCATCGTTCTCCTTTTTGATCCACAGGACATACTGAAATCAACAGGGGAGGGGAGGACAAGCTGCTGAAAATGCACACTATGCAAGTATCGGATAAGATAAGGTTGCAATCCTATATACACTTATCTGGGAATAAGTTCTATTGAACTCAATGGACCTTAGTTCTAAGTAGACATGCCTTGGAAGATGCCACTAGTACATAATTAAGCACCAGTTTAATTTATTGGGATAAAAAAGGGAGAGTTCCTTCCATCTTTAGCTTCTGTAGCAAGTTTCTTCAGACGTTCTTCATGCATGTCAAATCCTGTGTTATTTTTGTAACTCTGTGTTCAGTTGACATAAGTACAACTTAAGAAGCAGTGATCCATGCAGATGCAAGATTCTACAAGATCCCAACAGTGACCTAACCACTACCTTGTTTCACTTGTAAAGAAGTCTCCTGTTGATGAAACTCAACATTTGAGTTTTGTTTTTTCCTCCAACTTCCAGAAACAGTTGGTTGGCCAGTATGTGTCTAGTTCTCCAGTGACTGAAAGTCTGATGTTGCTTTTATTGATCAGTTATAAGGCTTCCAAACTTCTAGGTTCTTGATGTGCTTCCAGGTTTTAAGAACTTATCATGACCCATCAAAATAGCTTTTATAATGAAAAGCTTAGACGTTATGTGTATTTGACCTTACACTGACATAGTTTCGAGTCACAGCATGGAGCCTTAGAAAAGTTGGCTGAAACAATATTGCTTTGATTTTTTTGCAGTCTGGAGGTCAGGTGTTCAGTTCTGGCTTATAAAAAGAACTTGTTCAGTCTAGACCCAAACTTGAGTTAGGCACATAAATTCACTTTAACTCCAATGAAAACGTGCACTATCAAGAGCAACATATGGGATCATAATATGCTCACACAGCACAATCTTGGAAGTGTGTCCCTGTGAGTTTACCTACTCCTATGCTTAAGATTGAAGTTTTAAGCATATCCATACTTAGATAACATTGTTATCCATTTGTCTCTCTCATGGGGTGGAGGGCTGAGAAAAATGACCATAGTAGTGGTACCCACAGGATTCAAAAATTTCCATGGGCCAAAACCTAGAGAATACTCCACTCTCCTCTTGTTGATTACAGCAGCAAAGTCCCATGCATCCTCTACAGAACTTTCTCCCTAGTAAATGGGTTTAAGAAGGTAGCTTCCATAATTATCTGATCATGATCAGAGACACCCTTTTTGTTACTATGTCCCATCTTCTGGGTCCACACCTCAACACTGACCAGTTCTAGGCTTGACTAACCTCTGATTACCTGGACTAAACTGTTGACGATCTAATTATTTAGTATATGGTATTTCATTTGGGGACATTTTGGCGCTGCTCTTTCAATGGAGTCATAATTATTTTATCAGGGAACTGTCCCACAGATTATTCTCAGTGCTCATATATCACTTAGCAGAGACCATCATCTTCCATAATAACCCACATGGATCTTTTCTCCCACATTGGGCTGAAGCTGAAGGCTCAGCTGGAAAAGTTGAAAGGAGCCTCATGTGACATTTGCCTTTTGTTTTCAATGTCTGGCAGCCCCAGAGATGCCTTTGTGCAGATCTCTGCTCTCCCTTTAGGTGCCCTTTCCCCCCAAACCTCTGCTCTCCCTCAGGTGACACACAGGCCTCTTTAATTAGAGAGGGAAGCAGTAGCTAATGGTCCCTGGCTTCAGTGCATGCAGGGCTTGTTCTACAAAGCCTCCAGTGATTCTGCTAGTGCTAATGAGATTTTTCTGGAGGGCTGCAAAAGATCATTAAAAAGCAGTTTTTGCAAACCCAATATTAGTTTTCATATTGTGAAATGGAAATACATCCTTGCCACTCATTGTTAAACAATGCCAGGGTGATTGTCTGTCACTCTTAGCAAACGCCAAGTCCCAGGATCTTCTTCAAGAAATATCCTGCCCATGATGCACCACTGAGAACATAAACCTGATAGTATTGTTCTAAGCTGATGGATATGCATGATAATGATGCCCTGCTAAATTTCCATGAGGGTCATACCGTTTGGCTATTGGACTGACTCTTTAGCAAGACTGCTTTCAGCTGAATCTTTTCCTCACTTTTTGTATCCCCTTTCTTACTTTGGCTTTAAAGCTGATGAATAGGCAATTTGAAATTTGCATACACTGAAATGCAGTGACATATACAGCGGCAGGGCCCCCTCCCTCCATGCCCTCAGAGAAAGGTAGCAGTCTCAGGCTTCATTGAAAGGCAATTTTAAATGGCTTTTAGATGTGCATATAATGAAATTATTTCAGGTATGTAAATGAGCAATACCTCTCCCCCACCGTAAGTGAAGTGTCAATCTTAGACTTGACAATGACTGAAAGTTCCAGAATTGAACTCCAATCATCAGTATGTTTACTGGAAGTCATATCAAGTTCGATGGGACATTTTCCCTAACAGTTGTGCTTAGAATTTTAGCCAAGAGGCCTATTTCCCCCCATGACCTTTTCAGCACATGGTAACCATTAGTAAAAGCTACCAGAACGCATCAGGTGCCATCCATCACCATTGCTGCATGCCATATAAGCCACAGTGAGTTTATAATGCTGTGAGAAAAGATTGATTATTTGCCTTAGAGTGGCTCAAATGACCATCCGAAGCATTTTTAAATCACTGGGTTGGATTCTTTAGGTAAATGCATAATTGGTTATATCTATGTGCATCCAAGTTCTGCAAAACTTTAACATCAGTTAAGTTCAATAAGATATATACTTGTATGCCTGTTTTGAGCATGTTTGCTGGTGAGTAATCAGAGCCCAGTGGGCGGCGCTGTGGGTTAAACCACAGAGCCTAGGACTTGCCGATCAGAAGGTCAGCAGTTCGAATCCCCACGATGGGGTGAGCTCCCCTTGCTCAGTCCCTGCTCCTGCCAACCTAGCAGTTCGAAAGCATGTCAAAGTGCAAGTAGATAAATAGGTACCGCTCTGGCGGGAAGGAAAATGGTGTTTCCGTGTGCTGCTCTGGTTCACCAGAAGCAGCTTAGTCATGCTGGCCACATGACCCGGAAGCTGTACGCCGGCTCCCTCGGCCAATAAAGCGAGATGAGCGCCGCAACCCCAGAGTCGGTCACAACTGGACCTAATGGTCAGGGGTCCCTTCACCTTTACCTTTAATCGGAGCCCAAACTCTAGGGTGGCTAGATGTTCTTCATTTCAGAAACATCCAGAATATCTTTTCAACTTCATCAATAATACTTTATTTCAAATGCTTTCATAAAACCACTTAAAAATTCTAAGCTGTGCTTATGACACAGGCAGATGTCTGCACGGCACGGACACCCCATTGATATTTTGCTTCAGTTAACTTCACATCAGCTCACATGAGCTTGCAGGATCTTCACTGGTGCTTGTGATCTTCAACAGACGTCTCTTTGCAATATCTAACAAACACAATGGTGATGTTTTGGGTACAGCATGTGGAAATGTGCTGCTAACCAGCAACCCTGGTGAAGTCAAGCTTCATATAAGACAGATTTCACACACTGCTGGAAGTCCACGTAATTAATCACTTTGTAATTCAGTGACCAAATTCACCTCATCGAGTTTCACATGTAAGAGTCTTTAAACAGAGCAGCTGGTTCATATGTAAATTCATATTTGAGGTCATTGGCAGTGTTTCCATTTCTTTCTGCTGTGAGAATAAGAAGCCAGAACAGCAGTGCACTCAGACTGTGGTAGATATGAAGGATTTTTGTAGATATATTAATATTATGCATCTTCATATACAATTATATTGCAGGTTCTAGTTCTTCTTCATCATAGCTAACACCCTGTGTGGACAGATCAGATGGGCCATGTATCAGACCCTTGATATAGCATGTAATTGCGCATGGAGAAAGAAAGAGAAAGAGAACTAAGTTTCCAGAAAGTGTCATATATGAAGGGCTACACACTTATTGATTAGCATAGTGATCAGCAGCAAGCCGCCGCTACTTTTGAGTGGGAATGAAACACATGCTGGCCAATGTAGATCTTATATAGTAGATTGGGAGGTCTTGCACAACAAACCCACTTCTCCAAAAGAGCAGGCTTTCTTCCATAAGGAAAGTGGTAAGGGAAGTGTGGTTTTACATATACAGTGACATCTAGCCTCCCCTCAAGCAAATCAGGATGAATGATACAAAAACAGTTCACCAGGAAGCACTCTTATTTTTACAAAACCAAACAAAAAACCACACCCAACCCCAACCTTTGAATGCACATATCTAATCCTAACAGCAGGGCTGGGGAACTCTGGCTCTCCAGATCTTGCTGAGCTTCCACAGCTACAGCCTATGCTGGCTTGGGCTGATGAGTTCAATGACATCTGAAGGTCAACAGGTTCCCCAACTCCACCTTATTGAATGTGAGGCCGTGAAACCAACACCACCTTCCTTATCAGGTGACCTCATGAGCGAATTCTGCTCCTGGTTCCCCATAGCCTCCATGTTCAAGATGTACTGAAGAAGGTCTGTCAGAGTCACCACCTGCCAAGTCTATGTGGCCTGGGTGGATGATGCAGGGAGGACCCAAGGAGTTCCCATTTCACAAGCCAAAAAGCTTAGACAGACGGATTTGAGGGAAACCTTTCATCTTTCCAAGTGATATCTTGGCAAACACATGAATACCTCAAATTTAATCCATTTTTTAAAAACTGCACTGACCTGCTGCATGAATATCCATATGTCTGTGTCTCCTTCACCCTCCCCTCATGACTACATGTTTAATTAGGGACTAAACCCACAATTAAACAATTAGGGCCATGCAAGGCCTCCAGCTGACACACTGAACTGGGCCTGAACTGGACCTAGAACTGGATAGGGAAGTGCACAGCCCTAATGGACAAGAAAGCATCAAGTTCAATATTGGCACAGAAAAGGAAAGGCTGCTTTCAGTCAAGTGCAGAGCTAAATCTTTTTAGCGGTTTGTTTTAACTTGCATAGCAACCTCCCTGCACATATCGAGATGTCATTCTCCTCTTGTTGGCAAAATCTCATCGACACGTTTTGTGGATGAACTTGATTGACTTTTGCACAGATGAATAGCACACATCCAGTGACTCCGCCAATTGGCTGTCACATCACGGTATGATGCTCTCTCTCAGACTGTCCACATCTTTCTGTATCATCTTTTCTTTACTGTCACTGCATTATGAGTTAACCTCTTAGCAAAGAAGAGTGCAGTAATTTTGGATCTTTGGAATGTCTGCTGCTGCAGCCTGCACCGTCCACTGCTGATAACTGTTTAGGGAGCTCTGTCTCCTAGATTTCTGTGGACCCTGAAGTTGTATAACAATGGTAACAAGAACATGACCTCCCCATTATATTGTTGAAATAAAGAAGTCTTGGGGGAGGTAACTGGGGATTTGTGTGTGGAAGGACTGTGAGCTCAGTATAGTTTTGGTACTCAGGGAAAATTCTCATGTTTGGAATTCTTTAATTCTAAATGGATGCCTTTGCACCAGACTCCAACTTGTGCACTTAATTGTTTTTAAAAACCCATGTAGAACCCACAAGCTTGAAGTCTGCCCTCCCCTACCTTAGAATACAGCACAGTTATTTATATTTTACACCTGTGTTTGGGTAATTTCCATGCACTTCTGGAGCACAAAATCTGTCTTTCTGGTTTTCCCCATTGCTTTCAAGGCAGTATTTTCCTACCAGATGAGATATTTATGAGTGGTACTTAATAAAATTGCTCTCTGAGCATTTGCCTTGTACACAGCATTCCTAGAAGTGGCATTCGTTTCAACAGCAGCATACAGGAAAGTAGATTTATAAGCTTTCTTCTTGTAGGGCCCTCCTTTCAAGATGGCTCAGCGCTGATACCACAAAGAAGACATGGATCAGGGCAAGTGGTACTGACAAGTTGCTGAGACACACATTTTGTAAGCTATCCCCCCATTTTTATTTTTATTTTTGGATGGTGATTGAAGGATTATGGGCAAATAGAATTTTTTTCCCCTTGGAAAATCACTTCTTTTTGTGAAATTGCAGAGTATTTGAACATCGGTGGTGGAACAGAGCTACACTCCTGACAGCATCACCATTGCAGCTTAGCTGGGTGCGTCAGAATAGTGGCAATGTCAGCGCTGTGCAGATGCATTAGTGAAACCAATTGGGCTCTTCCAGTGGTGTGTCATTGCCAATTCACACAATACAGGTCAGCTGACCACATCACATATGGCTACTGTAGATAAACTAATCACCTGTCTGGAGCACATGACATTGGTAGAGCAGGGATGGACAAGTCACTCAGTTTTGGTTTCTCTGAGTTTCTCATTTCTCCAAACTTAAATTCAGTTTACCCCATTTTTGCATCAGTTTGCAGGGTTTTAAGCATTTCAGTGTACATCTCTCGTAATATATGCATTTTCTATACAATTCAAAATGGACAACATCTCTCAAGGTTGATTTACTGATCAATTTGCCACAACACATAAATCTTGTATGCATGTAGCTGGCATGGCTCCCAGCTTTAAAGACAAAGCAATTGCTATGCTTAACGGAAAGAGGTGGGAAAACCCTCTTTTCTGTCTAGTGCTTTCTAGAACAGTTTTCCAGGACCAGTCCTTTAATTAACTAGTAGCAAGTCAAATGTAAAAGAAGAGAAATCCGTCATACTAGAGAGGAATGATCTATCCATAGCAAGTGTGGGATGCTATATATTTTAAACCAGAAGGATGCCTTTAGCATATTGCAAACAAGCTTCAGTTCGGCGCCAACATGCACATCTGCTTTCATCAAAATGTGGCAGGTGACAAGCTAAGAGGCACATCCACAAAAGAGGGGAAAGCTAAATAGAAATGTTAGTAGCTCCTTATGCATGCCTGTGTGTGTTCATTCAGCATTATCTATGATGCACTCCTATGGCTGTGTAGCCATCAATCTAGGCGTTCCTGCACAGAATGTGTCTCGCACAGCTTCCCTGTTTTTGCCAATCTGCGGCATTTTAATGGAAAGGTTTGAAGAGAGGATGAGGTGTTTCTCTTGTTTGAAACAAAACAGGGTGCCTGGTTTGAAATGGAAATGAGCCCAGCAGCTGGCAACTTCTTTGCGCTGTGCAAACTGCCGTAGAAAAGAGCTCGGCGGAAGGAACATGGTGCGGGGGAGACAGCAGGGGAGCAGGGCGAAAGGCTCTCATTTGGCGTCAAAGCGAAAGCTGCTTGCTTTTGGCCTCAGGATGCTTCCTCCAGGATGCAGAGATCCAGGAATGCTCCTCCCCTCTCCCAGTACACAGTTGATAGTCCTGTTGGCTCACTTGATGGAGTCCTCTGGATGCATCGAGCTCTGTGGGTCACGTGCCATTGGCAGATGTTGCGCCCCCAAGTGAATTGTTTTATGAGTTGAAACAGGGTGGAGGGACAGATACCCCAGGTGTGGCCCAAGTTACTTTGCTGTCTGAGGTGGAGGACAAGATGATCCTGTCCCCTCTGCCATTCCATGCATGGAAGCTAATCCGATGGGCAACTGAATATTACTTTAGTACTCATGGAACAGCATTCTCCAAGGCTGCACTCATACGATACATTTTAAGGCCCATGATGTCACTTTAAACAGTCATAGCAAAACAGTCAATGCCAAAGCATTCTGGGAACTGTAGTTTGTTAAGGGTGCTGAGTGTTGATAGGAGGCCCCTATTTCCTCTAAAGAGTTACCATTCCCTGGTAATTACCATTGTCAAACCACTCAGGGAATTGCATACCCTCTAACATTTATCTGATGAAAATAGGGACACCCAATTCAATAGTAATAGTAGTAGTAGTAGTAGTAGTGATAATATTTATACCCTGCCCATCTGACTGGGTTGCCCCAGCCACTCTGAGCAGCTTCCAACATGTATAAAAACATAATAAAACATTAAACATTAATAAACTTCCTTATACAGGGCTGCCTTCAGATGTCTTCTAAAGGTTGTATAGTTACTTATCTCCTTGGTTTGGGGGGGCTGCATAACTTCATACCCTAAAACACTTCTCCAATGATAATATGGATGTCCTAAAGAAAAGTGGAACATCCCAGAATCAAATCAGAAACCTGGACAGCTTCTGCAAATCTGGGACTGTCCCTGGGAAATAGGAACACCTGGAGGGTCTGGAATTGTAGCATTATATTGTCAATTGGGGGTGGCTGAGGCAAAGAATGAGTGGCCATGTCGTGAGTTCATAGTAGAGGCAAGATCTGAACTAGAGACTTCCCGCTTCGTAACTCAGTCTATTAGCCCTTGTGTGACTGCAGCTCATAGGTGAAAGATCTGTCCAAATTAGAGCACTAGAATGACCACCTTTGAGTAAAGACTGCCTGGCAACACATTTATTTGGGCAGCTGAACAATGTAATATCGCTTTCACTGCCACGGCCAACCCTTACATGAGAGGTGCCTAAGCAGGGCACAGGCAGCAACAGCAAACCATGCTCAGTGCCTTCTCCAGTTAACTGAAATTTCCGCTTTATTTCCCTGAGCCCCTTAAAGGACAAACCCAGTGTTTCATCAGGCAAAACCTCAGGTGGTGTGGCATTATTAGCCTGTCACTGTAAGTAATAGAGCCGTTTGATCACCTCCACATACCATACTTGGGATCATTTAACAACCCTAAAGAGTAAACCTCTTTACTCTGATTTAGAGTTTACATCCCTGGCATCAAATTTAACATCAAGATATCCTCAACTCTTGACCTATGCTGAAAATGTGCGTACTTCTGAATGTAAAAGCATACCTTTAGAGCCAGACTGAGGCTGCAGTCCTATGCATGCTTACCCAGGAGTAAGTGCCATTGAACTCAGTGGGGCTTGCTCCTGAGTAATGTCCATACAGCTGCTCTGTAAATTAGTTAAGTTTAACTCCCTTTGAAATCAATGTGAATGAAGTGCAAATACACAGCAATTCTATCCATATTTACCTGGGAGTAAGTATGGCAGAATTCAGTGGGCCTTATTTGTGAGTAGACACATATAGGATTGTGCTGCAACTGAGTCTGGATCCAACCCATTGACTGCAGCTCACAGCTGTGTACACACTATACATTTAAAAACCCCACAAGGAATCCTGGGAATTGTAGTTTGTTAAGAGTGCTGAGAGCTTTAGCTCTGTGAGAGGTCAACTACATTCACTGGCGGAGGAAGAGGAGTGCGGAAGGAGTGCACCACTCCCAGCAGCGCGATCCCCAGTGTGCTATCGTGGCTGCCCCCCACCCACACTGGGCGCCCTGCCCCCAGAACGCGTGCCCCTCCCCCACCTGCTCTCCGCCCCACCCCCCTGGTGCCGGAGCATGCAGCTCTGCCAATGACTACATTTCCCAGGATGCTTGGGGGGTGGGATGTGATTTAAATGTATTGCATGTGCACAGCCTTATCTCATTGAAGTTAAAGGGAAATCGCCCACTGATTTCAATAGTTGCAGATCACAACTAATTGGAACAATGTGCATTTCTCTATATCCATATATTAAAGCTGAAGAATAGATTTAAGACTCTTTGGGATCTAGCTTTGTCGCAGAAATATAGTTATTAGATCTTGGAAAAGGATAGGCAAAACTGTAGGTTAATAAAGCTAGTAACATCCTTTGTTTTTCCGCACTCGAGTTGTTTTGAATGGGGCAGCGTCAAGGGTAAGAAAAATAAACACTATATTTCTTCCCTACATATTGAATTCTCTTGCACCTTCACCGATGCTCATTTCACCCTTAGACTTCTTCAGATAATTTACTTTCACACAGATTCTTTATTTACTGAGATGCAAAAAGAAAGAAAAGAAATGTGTAAACAGTAAATGCATCCAACATAGGGGCTGTTATCCTTGTAGGTTTTGTCTTCTCCTTGTAGTTATCATAGTGTAAGAAACAAAAGTATTAGACTTGGGAGAAATTTATTCCGGCCTTTGGTAGCTGAGCAGGCCTCTTCTATGGTGTTCATCTTTTAGTGGGGTAGGGACTGACATTTTAAGGATTGTGTATTGTACATGGTTTTATATGCTCTAGTTTTCATAATTGATTTTATTCTATCTCTATTTTATCTTGTTAAATTACTTTGAGACTCTTTTATGTGAGGCAACTAATAAATGTAATGATGCTGATGCTGATAATAATAATAATATTTATGATACCAAAATTTAAACACTGTTCTGTAATTCCAGTAAAATGACAGCAAAAAAATGATGGCCATGAATCCCTTTGATGACTGGAGCGTCAGGCCCAGCAACATTGGCCTGAAAGGGAGGGATGCCTGTGGGGAAATAAAAACTGACATTTAGATTGGAGTCTTGTTAAATGAGCACTTCACAATCAAGTTCTGTGTATTGTTTTACATGCTGCACCTCCCCTGGGGGATGAATGGAGCTATCTTTCCTTGTAATATACACCAAGCACCAGAAAGTGGATTAGACAGAGTGCAGAACTGCAAGGCCCTTCCTTTCTTCCGTTTTTAATTCTCTTGTTTAGTTTGCAGAATTGAAAACTATTTAAACCTTATCCAGAATGTTTAAGCTGTAGCTGTTTGATGAAGCATTTGAGGGCTTTGTAGAAAAGATTTGCATGTGAACTCAGTCGAAATAGAGCTCGCTTTTCAAGATGGAAAACACAAAGTAGCAGTATTTACTTATCTCACGCACACAAAAATAATTTCAGGATTCAAAGCTCCCAAGTCGAGATTCATTTATTTTCCTGGCCTGCACTCTTTTTCAAAGAGTTGCCTAAGAAACTTGGACTGCAAACTTATTCCCACTTACATGGGAGTAGGCTCCATGGAACACAATAGGACATGTACCTCTGAGCAGACACAATTAAGATTGTGTTGGGTTTAAGTATTCTAAAGCTATAGCAGATAGCATTGTGGGGTGGCAGCATGTACCTGACCTCTCAGCAGCTAAGTCTTTGCTGCTTACTGGGATGGTGAGTTAGTGGAAGTTGGCATAGGGCAAACACACTGGCAAAAGTGCTGGATTGGCTCCTTCAGTGCATTTGCCCCACACCAACCTCTCTGCCAGCTCATCTGCCTCCCTCGCAGTAAGCAGCAGCTACTCAGCTGTCAGGCGGTCATAGAATCATAGAATTGTAGAGTTGGAAGGGATCCTGAGGATAATCTGGTCCAGCCTCCCACAACCTTGGCATTGTTAGCATAAAGCTCTAACCAAAGGAGCTGTCCAGGGTCCTGTAAGTGCCATGATAGTAAACCTATGTTGTTTGTTGGGAAACTTCACATACCCTCCATTTGCTCTTCTAAGAAGCATCTGGCTATCCACTGCTGGAAGCTGGACCCTGCAGTAGATGAAAGCTGGGTCAGATGCAGCAGAGGTCTTCCGATGTTCTTAAGCTGCTTGAAGCTCATTGAAGCAGCTCTTGAGAAAGATTGCCATAGGGTGACGATGTAGAGAAAGCTGCCATCTGCTTGTTAAAGAACTATCTGCTCTTTCTGAGGTTATTTCTCTCCATAGGTGCTGTGTACTGTGGCTTGACTGCTGAAAAACTATGCTAATTGCTCCACTGTCAGAAAAACATACGTGCTCGCTTTCCTTGAAATTAAACTGCCATGTAAACCGGTCTCTTGGGATCTGTGGTGAATCACTGCTGAGAGAAATGGAGGCACGGGGGAGAAAAGGAGATCACTAGATTTGGTCACTCCTTACCTGTCTGGATACAAGAAAGCTGATTAAGACTGCAATCCTATACACACCTACACAGGGAGTAATGAACTCAAGGCATTAGTGGATGTGCATGGGATTGCATTGCTCTAACGAGCACTTCTGGTGAAGAGACAATATGTTTGTATGAATGGACAGAAAGGCATAACTTGGGGTCATACTCAAATAAGAAGCATTGAAATTAATGAACCTAGGGGCAGAACCACACAGCAAAGCACATTCAATGCACATTTAATGGACATAACTTCCCCCCAAGAATCCGGGGAACTGTAGTTTGTTAAGAGTACTTGGAAGTGTACTTCTGAGAGTGGGAGCTAGAATTCTGAGGGTTCTCTGTGGGAAGTCATATACTTTAAATGTGCATTGAATGCTTTAAATGCATGGTGTGGATTTGTTCTTGTACATTAATTTCAGTAGGTCTAATCTGAGTATAATTAGCGATAGATATGACCCTTGAGTTTTAGTGGATTCTTTGCAGCTAAAACCGAAATGCATCTTAACTGTGGCAATCACTTGCTACCCACAAAAGTGGTAGTTTGCAGATCTTAGTGAATGCATGAAAGGAAGAGTTAAGACCTGCTCAGTGCATCCAGACACAGAGTATATAGATACACAGAGCCAAGCACATCATGCAGTTTCATTGCTCAGCCTATAAATGTGTCTGCCTTTCATTCTCATTCCAGCTGCTTTTGACCCTGGAAGTCATAGCTTTGAGCTAGGTGCCACCAGGTGAAGGCTACTTAGCTGGAATTGAAACAATAGGGGCCTTAGCTACTAAATAGATAACACTTTTTTGTTTTTGTTTTACCACAGCATGTATGTACCTAATCTCTGCACTCACAAAGGTTGGTAAAAGCATTTTTGAGTAGTCACTGCCACAAAACAAACCCTAGAGACATTTGGAGGCTCATATTGTACTTGGTTTATTAAACCATGCCAGTGAGAGTAGATAAATAGGTACTGCTGTGGCAGGAAGGTAAACAGCATTTCCGTGTGCTCTGGTTTTTGTCACGGTGCTCCATTGCACCAGAGGTGGTTTAGTCATGCTGGCCACGTGACCCGGAAAGCTGTCTGTGGACAAACAGCGGCTCCCTCAGCCTGAAAGCAATTTGAGCACCGCAATCCCATAGTTGCCTTTGACTGGAGTTATCCGGGGATTCTTTAGCTTTTACCTTTACCTCATATTGTACTTGGATTTCTCAACATTCAAGGGATTCTGAGGTAATCAATATATATATATATATATATATATATATGCTTTCGTAGATTTTCACGGGTACAGGAATGCAGGTTTTGGTGTCTTCGGGTGTCTTCCCGTGTAAGAGTTGGGGTGTCTAGGCGACGTTTCGACGAGGTCTCACTCGTCATCTTCAGGCTGGTGCTTTCGGCTTCTTGTTACTGGAACAGAGCAGGATCTCAGTGTTTGAGTTCCTATAAATACTGTTGAGGGGGTGTGGTGTATAGCCTCCAACGTTCTGGGCAGAGAGGAAGTTCCCAGGTTAGTGTGCCTTTTCTTCTTTTGTTCCTTAATTACTTGAGGGATATCTTGAGTGATTTCTTGAGTGATATTCTGAGTACCACTTAGGTGGGTCATTAAGTGTGGATTAGTTGCTAAAGCTTTCGTGTCTTGACCTCTTGAGCTTGTGAAGAGTTTTTCTGAGTCAGCTCCATAGGCTCACCTCTACAAAATCTCGCTAAATTTCTCGCTAAGCAACTTCAGCCCTATGCAGAATCCATCGCTTCACACGTTACTAACTCCTTCCAGTTCATAGAAACAATAAAGAAGCAAAACCTACATCCCGATGACCTACTTGTGAGCTTCGATGTTGTATCTCTCTTCACACAAGTGCCCATTAATGAAGCCTTGACAGCCATTCAAAACAAATACAATCCCCCCGAATACATCCTGGACCTGACCAACCACTGCCTAACCAACACGTACTTCATCCACAATGGACAAAGATACAAACAGATAGAAGGAGCACCTATGGGATCACCCCTCTCACCGGTCATCGCAAATTTGTACATGGAACACTTTGAAACCAATGCTTTAGACAAGTCAGAACACAAACCCAAACTTTGGCTCAGATATGTTGACGACACCTTTGTAATTTGGCCACACGGGAAAGAAAAACTAGATAGCTTCCTCACACATCTCAACAGCCTACACCCCAAAATACAATTCACTATGGAAATAGAAGCCAACAACCAACTTCCCTTCCTTGACGTCCTAATCTACAAAAAACCTGATGGCTCCCTAGGACACACTATCTACCGGAAAAAAACACACACCAACCGCTACTTACATGCACAATCACACCACCACCCTGCACAAATAAACTCCGTAGCCAAGACTCTCATCTCCAGAACCAAACGCCTGGCTAACAAAGACCACTTGACAACTGAGTTACAGAATCTCTCAAATGTGTTAATCGCCAATGGATACCAGCAAAACAGGGTTACGAAGCTAATCCAAAAAGAAACACCCCCCAAAAACCAAGACACAGAAGAAAACAATGGCATGGCCCTCCTTCCTTATATCAAGGGCACTACAGATAAAATTAGCAAAATCCTCCATAAACACAATATCAAAACAGCCTTTTGCACCAACCAAAAAATAGCCAATATCCTCAGAAACCCCAAAGATAAAATCCAGTTGGAAAACCAAGGGGTCTATGAAATACCCTGCAAAGTCTGCCCAGCCACGTACATTGGACAAACAAACAGACGAATAAATGCACGTATCGCAGAACACAAGAATGCCGTCAAAAAAGAAGAAAAAACTTCCTCTCTTTTCCAACACATGAAAGAAACAGGACACGAAATTAATTTTGCAGATTCCAAATTGCTCTTTAACATGGAACATCACCACAAGAGAATAATCATGGAAGCCATCGAGATAGAGAAACACCCTCACAACATGAACAAGCGTGACGACACGTCCCGCCTGCCAGACATCTGGAAATTAGCCCTCCCCACAAAAACCGACACCAGAACCAGAGGCACACAGAACGCCATCACCAATCAACCACACCAGACCCAAACCCAGACCCTCTCCACAGATAAATTACAGACTCCATCCAGTAGCCAAACCATAGTGGCACCTCCGGATGCTGCACCCCCCTGCAATCCCTACACAGATCTGGCTGGCACAGGGCACAAAACCACAGCTCGCCCCTATACACGAAGCCAAGCCAGAGCACAACTAAGTGCAGTACAGCCATCTTCTCAGAAAAACTCTTCACAAGCTCAAGAGGTCAAGACACGAAAGCTTTAGCAACTAATCCACACTTAATGACCCACCTAAGTGGTACTCAGAATATCACTCAAGAAATCACTCAAGATATCCCTCAAGTAATTAAGGAACAAAAGAAGAAAAGGCACACTAACCTGGGAACTTCCTCTCTGCCCAGAACGTTGGAGGCTATACACCACACCCCCTCAACAGTATTTATAGGAACTCAAACACTGAGATCCTGCTCTGTTCCAGTAACAAGAAGCCGAAAGCACCAGCCTGAAGATGACGAGTGAGACCTCGTCGAAACGTCGCCTAGACACCCCAACTCTTACACGGGAAGACACCCGAAGACACCAAAACCTGCATATATATATATATATATATATATATATATATATATATATAGTTGATCAGCTCATGGAATTTTGTTCAGCCATGCCCTTACTGCTTTCCTTTGGGATTTCTATACCCTTTTTTTCACAGTACAGTTACCATTCATGCCTCCTGGCAAGACTGTGGAAGGAAACTCTAGCAAGGATCACCCTTGAGGACTTCTCAAAAGCTTCATTTTGTGAAAAGAATGACAGTCCTACCTCCTGATGGAGATGGAGTGACAACGGCACATTATATAAACCCCAATTAATTTTCTGTGGTACATTTATCTCACCTTTTCTTCCAGGAACTCAAGGTGAATGTATTGCTCACTCATTCCCCATTGTATTCTCACAACCCTGTGATACCTCACAGGTTGGGTTGAGAGAACAGAGTGAGTTTCATGGCTGTGTAGTGATTTGAATATGGATGTCCAGTTTCCTAATCTCACATTCTAACCAACATACATATGCAATAACATGCAGGCTTGTGAGTTGATGGCTGCAGACATTAATAAGAGCACAGTTGTGGATCAGTGAAATAATGCTTATTTGGCTTGGTTTGTTTCTGTTATACGTTTCTTGTAGATATAAACAAGGGGAAATATAGAACCACTTATATTCTCCTTCTTCTCCTCCTCCCCCACAAAAAGCACCTGGACATATTGTCTGCAATTTGGCATGCCTAATCTTCGCCAGAAGCGACTTAAGTCATGTTGGCCACATGACTGAGAAAAACTGTCTGTGGAAGCAGACAAACGCCGGCTCCCTCGGCCTGTAAAGCAAGATGAGCGCCGCAACCCCAGAGTCATTCGCGACTGGACTTAATTGTCAGGGGTCCCTTTACCCTTTAATCTGCTGTAGAAGGGCTCCGGTGCCTGCAAATTTCATCCACTTTGGCTAAAAGAGGGAGAATTATAACCATTTTTAGATTACCCAATATAGCAAATGGGGAAACACAGAAGCACAGGAAATTGCCTTATGCTGGTTCAGACTAGAGATCCATCTAGTTTAGTATTGTCTATAGTGATTGGCAGTGCAGAGGGTTTTGAACAGAGCAGCTCAGAACTCAAAACACAGACTGCTGTGAAGATAGCACAGAGCAACTCAGAGTGATATTGGATTTATTTTTTTAATGGCCACAATGATAATCTTGGGGCCTGCTCTGACCCTTAATAAACAGTCTTTTGAGCACATGCTTGCAGAGTGATTTCCCCCATCACGTATTAAGGGGCAGAGCTTCCAGGCAGTCTATAGGCCAGGAATGCTCTTTAGGATGGAAGCTCTATGCTTTTCCACTTAGGTGCCCATATAATTTCGCATCAAGGCTGGAGAGATGAGGGACAAATCCTATAATGAGAGAAAGTGTTATCGGCTTTCTTTATACACAGTGCGACAAGATCTTTTGTTCCTTCACAAAAATTTTGTTCTTTTCCAAAATTCCTGTACTTGAACACAGCTTTTCCCAGTGTTATGCTTTAGAGGAACATGTTTCATAATTCTGTATATTTTAGCTGGCACAATGTACCATCTGGACATGAAATTAATTTGAGTCTCCTGAAAATTAGTACAGTGAAGCAAGCCTTAATTCTATCAGGGAGAAGAATATTTGCAATCAGGAAAGACTGAATTCTAGCATAGAGAATGTTGCTTATAATGCCATTAACTTTTCTCATCAGATCTGCAATGTTTAAAATTTATGGTTGTAAACAGCAAAGTGTTGAGCCACATTCACACCATATATTTGAAGCACTGTTATCACTTTAAACAGTCATGACTTCCCCCAAAGAATTCTGGAAGCTGCAGTTTCTGAAGGAAGCTGATGGTTGTTAGGAGCTTTTGTTCCTCTCTAAACCCCCTGAGTGGTTTAACAGTCAATTCTGCTTCACAGGGAACTCTGGGAATTGCAGCTCTGAGAGAGGAGTAGGTGTGCCCTATCTCCATAATATGGGGAGTCTACTGGTAGACCTCTTTGTATGTAGACTTTAGCTTTTGGAAGCAGGCTATCCCTACATTATATATTAGACATATCTTTATGTTGGACATACCTGGAGGTACCCTCCCAAAGTATGGCCAGGTCATTCTAAATGGCAAAGGTAGCCAACATAGTGGCCTCCAGATGTTGTTGGACTTCAACTCCCATTAGTCTCAGGAATGGTGGGAGTTGTAGTCTAACACCTGGAGGTCACCACGATGGCTAGCCCTGGTATACATTGACTAGAGTAGCTCTCCAGGAAACCAAGCAGAGATCTTTCCCACCAAGTGTTACCAAGCAGTTGCTACCCAGCAGGTAGCTGTGTCTGTAGGGCAAGAGACACTTAATCACAGGGTTGCGGGTTCAAGCCCCATGTTGGGCAAAACAGAATTCTGCATTGCAGGGGGTTGGATTAGATGACCCTCATGATCCCTTCCAACTATACAATTTCAGGCTTCTAGACTGGAGGTCTATGATTCTAGACCTTATTCATGAAAAATATGTGCTCTAGAGCCAACAGTTCCATCCCACCTTTTCTCCAGAGCGTGGAAGTTGTCTTCTTTCTTTACAAAGTCAGACTAAAATCCAGAAGGTTTCAGATTACAGTGGGGAACTTGTCAGTTCTGAAATCGTGTATCAACATTTCAGATTTCATCTTGATAGCTACTTTCTTGGGAACAAAGGGATCATGAGAGCTCAGTTCTTTGCTGCTCAACTAGAAATGCTGGTGAATTAAAAAAGAAAGAGGAAGAGAAGAGGAAAATGAAAAGACCTCTGCAGGGCTGTGTGTGTGTGTGTTGTTTCTCCATTAATACCTATTGTGGGAATGGATAGAAGGGGATTAAAAATGTCTGTGATGAGCCAACACTTTGTTTAAATCCACTCTTCGATCTAATCTCCTATTGACCGGGAAGCATCACACAGGGACGTCTTGGAGGAATTATCACAAATCCCTTTTAAACTCTTCAGTGCCTTCCCTTCCCCCTTCCCTTTGCATTTACACCCCTTGATGCTTTATTAGTAGCTGAGGACTTGGCCAGAGAGCATCATGGGTAATCAATTAAGATGCAAACTTTCACCATTTGAGATGTATTATCATGGTCCCACTGACACTTTCTTAAATGCAAACGAGATCTATCACATCTCAAATGAATTCAAAGAGAAGATTAAAGATTCCTACTGTCTCAGTGCAGGATTCAGTACAAATGAGAGAGAAGAGCAGGAGAGAAGAAATGAACAGAGGTAGGGAACCAATCTCATCTGCAACCACTCTAGCATGGTTCAGTGGTTGGAGCGATACCAATTCAGAGTTTTGACTTGCGTGTCACATGGTGTTGGGGTGTTGTCCTCATGTGACATCTGCCCTAAGGATTCTGTAGCGAGGATTGAATCTTGTCTGCTTAAAAGCTGTATGTGTGCCTTTTATTTTAAAAATCATCTTGTATTACTAAAGCAAACCAAACTAAACCAAACTGAACATTTGGACTGTATCTGCATTACGTATGAAAATATTACAGCATTCAGCTTTTTGGGTTTTGGTGAAGAGTAAGGAAAGGCAAATCTATCAATTTTGCTTTCTCATTTTTCCAATCTTAAATTCAGTTCTCCACAGATCCCTATCTGTTTGCTTTTCTAAAATAAAAAAGTCACCATAAAAAACCCATTAGCGTTTTTGTGTATATTAAGCAAGATTGCGTAAAAAATGTGCATACTTTTAAATGCAATCTTGCTTAATGTACTGTACACAATTTCCAAAGCAATATACTCAATTTCCAAAGAATGTTTATCTTCACTATTTTTATGCACACTCTACCATTGTATATGCATTTTTGCACACATTACATATTTGCCTTGAGAAGTGCACAGCAAAATTCAGAGAAGTGAAGATTTCAGAGAATGGCCATGTTTTGGTATGGTTCCAGAAAGTGTGAATTGGGTAGGTTTCCCTTTAAACGCAAACAGAATCTCATTTCTCCCCCATTACTAGTAGAGAATTTGGTTACTATAAGCACAACCACATGCTCAAATCCTTGCATGAAAAGACAGGGCAATCCAGGGCCTCTAGATCAGGACTCCAGAGGTGTGCCACATCATGCATGGAGCTGTCGTGTCAGTAGGCTACCCCATTCACTTCAATATTGGGGGAGGTTGTACATGTGCAAAAGAGTCACGTGTCCCTTCCATTGAAATGAATGAGGAAGTGCTTGATTGTGTAGGAACTCCATATATGTATCAAGGCTCCCATGTTCTCAAAGTATTACAGCAGGCATTGGCCCTCCAGATGTTTTGGACTGCAATTCCCATCATCCCTGACCACTGGTCCTGTTAGCTAGGGATCATGGGAGTTGTAGGCCAAAACATCTGGAGGGCTGAAGGTTGCCTATGCCTGTGTTACAGGAACAGAGTGACTCTGATTCTAGCCATTCATTGCTATCCTATCTTAAATCCTAATGCATTATGAACCGCCTGCTCCAAACTTGTGTATTTCTTTCTGGAGAAAGGATTCAATGGTTACTCTGGATTTATTTATGCTGTGCATGGAACTGGGTTTAAAGGTATAAGCAGTACGTATTCAGAGATGAATCCTCCTTACACAACTGTCAAACAATTATCCGAAATTTATGGTTGCTCCTTTCCTTGTCCTTCATGTTAGAGGAAATTCTGTGTGTCAAAATCTCTCATTTTCCCCCAGTGTCTGATTGCCTTCGATGCCCTCAAGGCAACTTGGATAAAAGAGGTTAGTAGCATAGGCATAGAGTCACTAGTTAGAGAAACTGCCAGTAGATGGCACTCCATAATATGTAACTTAGATTTTGCCATCAACAAGGAAGAAAGAGGAAGAAAATATCGTTCCCCTCAAATGGATTCCAGTATGCTTTTAAAAGGAAGAAACTGAAAGAATCCAAGATAAATATTCTTTAGCGTTTCCTTTTTCTGGGATTTCTTCGGCAATGGCTTTCATTTACATTTTAAGGATTAAAGTTTATTTTAAAATTTAAAATGAAGTGGGTAACAAGGTAAGTTGGTTTCCTGCTACATTGTTGTACTAGTGGACACATTCATAAGTGCCCAGGAACAGAATCCATGATTTCAAGGCTACCATCAGCACAATGTACTGAATAGACAAATGGGAAAATATTAGGTTTCCAAAGAAGTGGTTTTCAAAATTTTAGTCACTGTTCTGATCACTGGATGGAGTTTGGTGGGCAAGGCGTTGGAGCCTGGAATGTTTGGTGAGTTTGGTGGGCAAGGCGTTGGAACCTGGAATGTCCTGGTGGATTTTGCTATGTTGGGAGCAGAGATGCAGAATCAATAGAAAATAAATTAACTTTTACTCCAGCGGTGGGGAACCTATGGCCCTCCAGATGTTCTTGAACTACCCAATTTCCATCAGTCCCAGTCACAATGGCTCAATGGAGGGGTGGGGAACTTGCAGCCCATGGGCAGAATTAGGCCCGTAAGACCTCCTAGTTTGGTCCATATAACCATTTTGTCCAAGCCAAATCCACCTCCCTATAAAGACCAGGTTCAGCCAAAGAGGTGTGTGAAGACACCACCTATCAGCTGTTCAGCGATGCCTGGAATGCCCTGCAAAATGAACTGTGCACAGAGCTTTGCAAGATCCAACAATCACCTGATTATCAGTCTTGTGGAGCCCCTTGCAAAGTGCTCTGCAAAACTCTTCCGAAGTACTTTGCAAGGGGTTTCACAAGACCCGACCGTCAGCTAATTATTGGTTTTTATGGAGCACTTTGTAAGGGATTCTGCAAGACCCAATCCTTAGCTGATGGTTGGTGCTTTGCAGGCTGTTCTTTTGCCTGCATAGTTTGATATCAAAACATGACAGTAAAAAAGCATCATCTCATCTCATTGTGATGTCATCTGTGATGGACAACTGTGCATCCCTGCCCATCTGTCAAACTTGGACTGCAGCGGGTAGAGGAGCAGAGATAACAGTCTGGCCTGTTGGCAAGATCCTGTTCTTCACCCCTGGCCTGTCATCAGGGATTTTGGGAGTGGTAGTCCAACACTGGAGGGCCCCACATTCTCCACTCTAAATCTATTACAGTGGTACCTCGGGTTAAGTACTTAATTCGTTCTAGAGGTCCATTCTTAACCTGAAACTGTTCTTAACCCGAAGCACCACTTTAGCTAATGGGACCTCCTGCTGCCGCTGTGCCGCCGGAGCACGATTTCTGTTCTCATCCTGAAGCAAAGTTCTTAACACGAGATAATATTTCTGGGTTAGCGGAGTCTGTAACCTGAAGTGTCTGTAACCTGAAGCATATGTAACCTGAGGTACCACTGTACCAGGTTCTGCTTCAAAGTATCTAGTTTCTTCAAGAAAATACCTGATACTGCCCAAGGCAGTACAAATTGCTGATTGGGCAGGTGAAATACTTGGCATTTGGCAACCCTACAAGTGCTCATCTAGGAAATGTCAGTTTCTGAGCCTTTTTTGTAATCTGCAATCATATTCCCATGTCCCTGTGGCTTAAAAACCTGGGCTTCTGCTTTTAATAAAATCAAAGCTGGATTTTTCAAGTCAGTCATACCAACCTGAGCAACTTTAAGATCTGTGAAGCAATCTTAGATTGCTGTGCCAGCTACAGACTCCAGTCTTCTTAAACTCCTAATGGAGCTGAAGAATAAACCTGTTTCACTCATTCTACACTGAGTGGTGAAAAGTTCAAGGCAGTATTTACAGGGTCCATTTTCTGTGGGGGAGAGCACTGTGAAGATATAATGTGTCTTCATAACAACACACGCAGAGACACACAACCCTGCTTATTTACTTTATCAGTCTAGGCAAAAAATAAAAAATAAATATGAAAGAACTGTAGCTACAAGAGAAGGCAGAAGACAGAGCTTAAACTAATGGGTGGAAATCAAAGGGAAGCATATTTCAGGTAACAATTAGGAGAAACTTGCTGTTTGATACGGTAATACCTTGCCTTGGATAATGATGGGCTCACCTGCTGGAGTTATTTACACAGAGACTTGACAGCCATCTGACTAACCTACACCCTTCATCGTAGATCATGCACTTAGCAGGAAATTGGATTAAATAACCTCCAAATAAACTCTTCCAGTTCTAAACATCTGAGTCTATAGTTTGAAGCAGGGAAAATACTAGTTCTAAAGCCACAGCAGGTCAAGCCCTAGGTTTAGCCAGAGCAAAATAAGCAGCTTATATTGCTTATGCCTCATTTTTTTTAGAGAGTAAGAATGAGTTTATGTATGGAGATTATTCTGAGGCCACCTGCCTCTTGCCATCAGGTCCTGATCTGCTTTCTTTGATACTCAACCTGTTTTGTTTTCAACCAGATCCATAACTGCACATAAACAAATCAACCAATTTACACTCCCCACTCCAAGTTTCATTGCAAATAATCGATGGTCCACATGGAATACAGTGGTACCTCGGGTTAAGTACTTAATTCATTCCAGAGGTCCATTCTTAGCCTGAAACTGTTCTTAACCTGAAGCACCACTTTAGCTAATGGGGCCTCCTGCTGCTGCTGCGCCGCCGGAGCACGATTTCTGTTCTCATCCTGAAGCAAAGTTCTTAACCTGAGGTACTATTTCTGGGTTAGCAGAGTCTGTAACCTGAAGCGTATGTAACCTGAAGCGTATGTAACCCGAGGTACCACTGTATAAATATAGGCAGAGGTCTTTGCTGCTTTCTTTGTTGCATAGGCTCACACAAACCCTGCAAGAGCCAAGTAAAAATGCTTTCCACTAGCCATTCAGATGTTTTCCAGCAAATGCATGTTGTCTGTTTTTCCAGATCAGGTTATCAAACATTTCTGTTTGTTTTCTCTTGATAGCTATTTAATCAACCTGATCTACCCCACCAGTCCAAGGGAGAGAAAATGAGAGGGGAAAAGCAGTGCCTTCAGCATAATCCAAAAACCCATTACGTTACTATACACTTTTTCACCACTGTCCATCACATCATCAGTGAAATATTTTTTAAAAGAAATATTAATAAATTTAGCTTCAGAGCAGCCCTATGAAATTAATTATTTTCATATATTCTTTTCTAAAAAGAAAAAAATATAACTCTTAAGGCACAGTAACTGGTGCAGAATCACACAAAGGATCTTAAAGTCAGAGGTAAGAAACTGCATGTTATGAAACCGTAATGATGGTTTACTCTCAGGGCCACCCGTCCGCTGATGAATGACAGTTCTGCTCTATAGGAGCTCCACTGGCAGAACCCATCTCTGCTTGCATATATTAATTTCAGAAAAGGCACCGAAGGAAATGCAAAGAAACGTCTGAGTTCTAACGAATGCAAAATTCCTAATATGAACTGAACCAGTACTCCCTCTTCCATACATATTTGCAGTGGGTTAAGAAATAATTAATGCACAGAATATCTTGTTGGAAATTTGTTTTGCCTTTTGCATGTGTCTTACACAGATACATGATGGGAAACAGCTACACCATCTCAAGCTCTATGGCTTGTTGTGAGATAGGAAAGGCCTTGTTCCTTTTTCGGGGGACAAGGGCTTGAAACAAGGCTCCCATCCAGCAAGATATAACTATAGCTTGCATTATCGTCATGTCAATGAAATGATTAAAGAAAACAAAAATAAAAATGGATACATAGCAATTCGAGATTTGAATTGGAATTGCTAAATAATAAATTTAAAATACTATCCAAAATGGATAGATTACTATTGGAATGACATTTAAAAGATGAAGTTAAATCAGTTATGATACATTGGGCTACAGACATAGGCCACAATATACCAATAGACGACTGGGGGAGATTATGGAAAGAGGGGGAAAACTTTACTGCCTGCAGTGCGCTAGAAGAAAATATAATGAAAATGATGTATAGATGGTATATAACACCAGTAAAACTAGCCAAAATGTATAAAACAAATAATAAATGTTGGAAATGTAAATAAAAAGAAGGCACGTTTTACCATATGTGGTGGGAATGTAAGAAAGTAAAAGACTTCTTGGAAATGATTTAGAATGAAATTTAAAAAATGTTGAAATATACTTTTCAAAAAAAACCCCAGAAGCTCTTTTACTTGGTATGGTATGTTCAGAAATCCATAACAATGATAAAAACATGTTTTTATATGTGACCACTGCAGCAAGAATATTATTAGCCCAACATTGGAAGCAAGATGAAATATCAACAAAAGAAGAGTGGCAAACAAAACTGATGGACTATGCTGAGCTGGTGAGACTAACAGAGAAAATCTGAAACCAGCAGGACCAGATTTTCCTAAAGGACTGGAAGAAATTTATGTTGTACGGTATTTAAAAGACAATTGTAATTATTTAACATTGCTTGTAGGGTTACAAGAAGTTTTGTAAGGAGGACTTTATAAATTATTGTGAAAAGGATTAAAAATAGATGATGTAAAAGTGGATTTAAAGCAATAAGTATAGTAATAAAATGCAAAAATAGAGAGGAATTTAGAAAACCATTAGAAGGTGTCAGGGAACTGACATCGGAGGGAGAGGCGAAGGGGAGGCTCCCAGATGATGCTGGCGAAGGACCCAGCAGCAGGGGGAGAAACAGCTCAGTAGAGGGGGAAGCCAATCAGCGCAACACCAGGGATAAAGGGGGGCTGACGGGGGAATTGGAGAGAGGGCTCCAGGACTCTTCACTGGATATCAGTGAGGAGAGCCCAGGTCCTCCGCTACCCACGCCTTCCCTGCGCAGAAGACTCCCGCGCAGTGAGAGGAGGAGGAGACTGGGTGTCAAACAACTTTTATGTTGGAAGAGGTTCAAGAAACGCCCACTGACGGATTCTGCCAGTGACTGAGGCAGCCACGATGAGAAGGGGCTGTGCAGTCAGAAAGGTTTAACAAGGCAAACTAACCAAGAAAGGCACCAGCTTACGCACGAGTAACTCATACCCATTACAGAAGGGGATTGAGGGAAGTCTTAGGCTGTGATAGCCAAATATTTGTTATGATGTTATTAAGTTTTTCATGCAAAAAAACAATAAAAATTTATAGATATAGATATACATATAGATAGATATAACTATAGCTTCTTTTGACTGCTCCTCCCACAATATACTGTTCTAAAACATGTGGCCAAAAATATAATCTCTCTTGAATATGTAAGGTAAAGGTAAAGGGACCCCTGACCATTAGGTCCAGTCGTGACCGACTCTGGGGTTGCGGCGCTCATCTCGCTTTATTGGCCGAGGGAGCTGGCGTACAGCTTCTGGGTCATGTGGCCAGCATGACTAAGCCGCTTCTGGCAAACCAGAGCAGCGCACGGAAACGCCGTTTACCTTCCCGCCAGAACGGTACCTATTTATCTACTTGCACTTTGACGTGCTTTTGAACTGCTAGGTTGGCAGAAGCAGGGACCGAGCAACGGGAGCTCACCCCGTCACGGGGATTTGAACCACCAACCTTCTGATTGGCAAGTCCTAGGCTCTGTGGTTTAACCCACAGTGCCACCTGCATCCCCTTGAATATGTAGTTGGCTCTAATTCATGGCTCATAGACAAGTCCCATTGGGGGATGGGGAATCTGTGAGCATCTGGATGTTGTTAGTTTCCAACACTATATTATTACTTTTAAAACTTTGGACATACTGTAGTTGTTGATTCTGTTATGTACAAAAAAAATAAAAAAGACCCACTGACCCTCACTGAGAAAATGATGAAGCCAGATCCCATTGGCTGTACATTGGCCATTTTTCTCACTGCACAAAGTCTGATTTCACATTATGAGTTCAGAAAGAAGAGGCAGCAGGCATAGGTGTTTATGTGGGGAATAGCACAGAAACAGCATTAGCCGTAGCACTAGGAAATGTGGCACCACTTAGGACTGAATATAATTAAGCATTCCATGTGGCCCCAGGAGAAGTAGTAACATAACTGAAAATCAAAAGTGGTGAATATTTAGTGCAAAATTAGAGCAATAATAAGGCGTAATATGAAACAGTGGCCAACAACAGTTATAAAAGCCTATTCCAGCAAAATACAGCAGCACCAAATACCAAAACCTTCTTCAGCAACATTACAACAGCAGGTACAGTCAACAAAATATCTCCCATCAGTCTACCCAAAAGCCTGGGAGATATGGCTAAATATAACATCATTAGTATTTCAGAAGTCCCCATTGTTGTCATTTAGTCGTGTCCGACTCTTCGTGACCCCATGGACCAAAGCACGCCAAGCACTTCTGTCTTCCACTGCCTCCCGCAGTTTGATCAAACTCATGCTGGTAGCTTCAAGAACACTATCCAACCATCTCGTCCTCTGTTGTTCCCTTCTTCTTGTGCCCTCCATCTTGCCCAGCACCAGGGTCTTTTCCAAGGAGTCTTCTCTTCTCATGAGGTGGCCAAAGTATTGGAGCCTCAGCTTCACGATCTGTCCTTCCAGTGAGCACTCAGGGCTGATTTCCTTCAGAATAGATATGTTTGATCTTCTTGCAGTCCATGGGACTCTCAAGAGTCTCCTCCAGCACCAGAATTCAAAAGCATCAATTCTTCGGCGATCAGCCTTCTTTATGGTCCAGCTTTCACTTTCATACATCGCTACTGGGAAAACCATAGCTTTTACTATACGGACCTTTGTTGGCAAGGTGATGTCTCTACTTTTTAAGATGCTGTCTAGGTTTGTCATTGCTTTTCTCCCAAGAAGCAGGCGTCTTTTAATTTTGTGGCTGCTGTCACCATCTGCAGTGATCATGGAGCCCAAGAAAGTAAAATCTCTCACTGCCTCCATTTCTTCCCCTTCTATTTCCCAGGAGGTGATGAGACCAGTGGCCATGATCTTCGCTTTTTTGATGTTGAGTTTCAGACCATATTTTGCGCTCTCCTCTTTCACCCTCAATAAAAGGTTCTTTAATTCCTCCTCACTTTCTGCCATCAAGGTTGTGTCATCTGCATATCTGAGGTTGTTGATATTTCTTCCAGCAATCTTAATTCCGGCTAGGGCTTCATCCAGCCCAGCCTTTCGCATGATGAAATCTGCATATAAGTTAAATAAGCAGGGAGACAATATACAGCCTTGTCATACTCCTTTCCCAATTTGAACCAATCAGTTGTTCCATATCGAGTTCTAACTGTAGCTTCCTGTCCCACATAGAGATTTCTCAACAGACAGATGAGGTGATCAGGCATTCCCATTTCTTTAAGAACTTGCCATAGTTTGTGTGGTCGACACAGTCAAAGGCTTTTGCATAGTCAATGAAGCACAGTCAATGAAGTTCATAGTCAATGAACTCCCCATTACACAACTACATAGATGCATCTCTGTTTGTTCACATTTGCCTGTTAAATACATTTTTGCACATTTCTCCTACTAACTCACACTTTTGACTATGGACTCCAAACAAAAGCTTACTCTCCTCTCCCAAATGCGGCTGCAATTTCCTTTAAGCTTTCCTAGTGCTCAAATCCAGCAATTTTCACCTCTCCTTTTTTTAGTTTCATGTTCCTTTGGCACCAAGTCCCCCTTTTCTGGCTTGAGCAATATGGGTTCCATTTGGAATGCACATAGATCAGTTACCTGGGCCTTGCTAACAACATAAAACAGTTTCCAGCAAGCAAAACTCAGCATTTATCTTGCTTTATTCTGATGCTGGATGATCTGAATAACACAAATGGTGCATTGAAAATTGCTCAGAGTAGAATTTATCTGCCAGCGCTGTATCTGGGCTGTTGTCTAGTAACCCACTGCCTTTGGCAGCACAGCGTCTTGCATTGGTGATTTTCTTGTCAGGTGAAACTGTCTGAGATTGATTATAAGGCTGGTCAGGTTCCTCCCTTTCCCCAACCTTGAAAATGCTTGTCTGCCTGTGGAAGCCCCATTCCGTGTGTTGGACGGCTCTGGATTGACGGGCTTGGCAGAAGGTGTAATTTGTAACTCCGAGGGAGGCTGACAGGGATAACTAAGCAGTCTGAGGTTTCAACTTTTGGAATGATGTTAAAGGCAAATTTGTTCTTTCTTTTCAACTGGCATAACTATGTGTTTGGGACATGCAGAACCAGGTGCAAGCGCCAGCTAGCTGAATGGGAAGAAGCAGAAATAGATAAAGCAGAACATTGATCTAAATAACTAGGTGGCAAGCCAGTGAAGAGGTAAATGGTGATGTTGGAGGGGGAAAATAGTAGAAATTATTATTGTTAACCAATGATGTAGCCTATTCAGGCCTGTTTTCATGATCATTTACCTCTAGAGTATGGGACTGTCAATGTGTGGTCCTCCAAATGCTTTTGCTGGACTACAACTACCTACGGGAACGCCTCTCCTGGTATGTCCCACAGAGGAACTTACGGTCTTCAAATAAAAACATCTTGAAGGTCCCAGGCCACAGAGAGGTTAGGCTGGCCTCAACTCCTCCACTAGAGCCAGGCCTTTTTCGGCTGTGGCTCCGATCTGGTGGAACGCTCTGTCACAAGAGACTAGGGCCCTGCGGGACTTGACATCTTTCCGCAGGGCCTGCAAGACAGAGCTGTTCCACTAGGCCTTTGGTCAGGGCACAGCCTGACTCCCTCCTTTGGCAATCTACACAGAATCTCTAGCCCAATGGTTGCCATCAATTTGATTTGAATTAATTTTATAATGAATGATTTTAGAATGTTGTACTATTTTATTTATTTTTTATTGTTGTTAGCCGCCCTGAGCCCGGCTTCAGCTGGGGAGGGCGGGATATAAATAATTTTTATTTTTATTATTATTATTACAACTTCCATCATTCCTGACCATTAGCCATGCTGTCTGGAGATGATTGGCTTTGTAGTGGAAGAGCCACCACAGAACAAAGGGTGTTGGACTATCAGCCCCAGCAAGCATGGATCATGGTAGTTCAACAACACCTGAAAGACCATTGGAAGGTCTAGGGTAGGGGCGGGAATGTGTGGGCTTACAGATGGTATTGGACTACAGCTCCCACCAGCTAGTGTGCCCAATGATATGATCTGAGCTGTAATCCAATGTTTACGGGCCTTTTTTCAGGGGGAACTCACAAGAACTAAGCTCCAGCACCTCTCAGGTGGGCACCATTGCCATTCTAAGAGAATAAGGGAGGCATTCATGGTGAGTTCCGAAACCTCTTTTTTCTAGAAAAATGGCACTGTGCCTGGAGGGTACCTTGCTGACTGCCCCTGCCTTCCCATTGTGACAGCCTTCAACTGGATTCTAGCAGGTGAACAGGCTGTGACCTACACTTGCTAAATTAATGACTAACTACTTCCTGTTATACACACAAACTCTTGCCTACATAGAAATCACATAGTGCAGAGTTGACTTCTGTATGGCTTCCCAAAATCATTGTTAAGCTTATTATTTATCATAATTTTGTAGACAGAAAAACAATGTTTGAAGTAATCCAGAGATTCAGGGATTTTTCTACACCTGTGCTGAGGGTGACTAAGGTGTTGGTGCTGAGCGTTGGGCCACCTGTGTCTCTGGAAATGTCTAGGTGTATAATTATGCTAGATTCCAAATACAACTGCAAAAGTTCTCCATGTTATTTGATGTGATCCCATCCAAAAGAAGTAGTTTATCTGAAGCAGTCCTTCCTCTGCTAAAGGAGCATTCTGTTCAATACAGAAGAGCTTTTGAAGGATAAAGAGGACTCAAGGTGAAGAGAGGATCAGCTTTGTAGGGACTATGGTGCATCTGGAAGGCAAGGTACAAAGACTCCTCCTCAAAGGCCATTTGGTCCCCCTGAGGCTCTTCTAACCTCAAACATATAAGCAGTCATTGCGCATGACTCTAAGCTCCATGGGGACTCCAGTGGGGTCATAAGCCCCACAGGCCAACTGAGTTGGGGAATGCTTTGTGCATTCACTGGGGGCTCTTAATTTTCAGGACAGCAGACCGAGCTGCAGTGAAGGTATCAATGCACACCTAACCACAAAAGATAACCAGCTTGCTCCTACAATTCCATAGCTCCATATGTGCACCATGCACACTGGAGCTCCAGTATTTTGTCATCTAAAGCCTTTTAAAATTAAAAGCCCATCTTTTACAATGGCGAGAGCTATAAGAAACTGGAACTTTTAAAAAAAGAAAGCTGGGATTCTTGAGTATCTGATGGAGAAACCGGAGCCTCTGGTGGAAGCTAAATACCTACACTTTTCCTGTGCAATCACAGCCGTGTAGCTCTGTGGCAAGCCATCTAATGGCCTTTTTTCACTTTTAAGCAATATCTGTACTACGATTCAGTCAGTAAGCACTTTTTCGATGGGTTATGGTGTTTTCTTCATAGTGCTGACCACTGTTAAGTAAGTAGATTCCAAGCCCCCAGGTTGTATAGAAACTGCTTTTGAGCGCACAATGCCCGCTGTGTTTTCTCCTTGTAGTGTCCAGAAACCTTTTTGAAGTTTACTTTCCTTTTAAAGTGCTGCCAAGTCTGCCGCAGCTAAGTGGGACACCAGCCAGGGCAATGCTAATGAGGCAAATTGACATTTAGCAAAGGATTTGTTGTTGCTGTCAGCCTGCTGTATCCATACAATGGAAACAACGCATGAGTCATCATTACCCATAACTGCATTGTATCACATTTCAGATCAATATTCAAGACATTAAAAGGCCAATAATGTTACAACAAATGAGCCGGAGAGAGAACTGAAATGCCACGGTTAGCCTGTTCCCCCCCCCCCACCGCCCTCCTGTCCCCTCCTCTCCTTCAGTAAGTGGCTGCTTATTCAAATGCTAAATTGTTTTGCATGCTTCAGGAAAAAATGGGCCTGATCAGGAGATGTGTTTTTATTTTTTTATTTTAGCACTGACGCCCACCCTTCATCACAAATTCACAGGGTGGGGCTGTAGGGTTTACAGCGTAATCCAAGACACACAGTTAAGTAACACCGGAAATATATAGCACAACCCAACTTGTTAAAATCAACATTTCATTCATTCTTTGGGCTGGTAGCTCATTGAGAGTGGGAGGTCAGAAGACAGGGAGACCGACAGCAGGGGGACCCAGAGTCAACGACGGGCAAGTCATTCATTTTCTGTCTCCATTCTCTTCCCTGCTGAGTTCTGCAAGCCTCAGTGCTGAGGAGGGAGCAGAGAAGCAGTGAATCATAGAATCATAGAGTTGGAAGAGACCACAAGGGCCATCGAGTCCAACCCCCTGCCAAGCAGGAAACACCATCAGAGCACTCCTGACATATGGTTGTCAAGTCTCTGCTTAAAGACCTCCAAAGAAGGAGACTCCACCACACTCCTTGGCAGCAAATTCCACTGTCGAACAGCTCTTACTGTCAGGAAGTTCTTCCTAATGTTTAGGTGGAATCTTCTTTCTTGTAGTCTGGATCCATTGCTCCGTGTCCACTTCTCTGGAGCAGCAGAAAACAACCTTTCTCCCTCCTCTAGGTGACATCCTTTTATATATTTGAACATGGCTATCATATCACCCCTTAACTTCTCCAGGCTAAACATGCCCAGCTCCCTTAGCCGTTCCTCATAAAGCATCGTTTCCAGGCCTTTGACCATTTTGGTTGCCCTCCTCTGGACACGTTCCAGTTTGTCAGTGTCCTTCTTGAACTGTGGTGCCCAGAACTGAACACAGTACTCCAGGTGAGGTCTGACCAGAGCAGAATACAGTGGCACTATTACTTCCCTTGATCTAGATGCTATACTCCTATTGATGCAGCCCAGAATTGCATTGGCTTTTTTAGCTGCCACGTCACACTGTTGGCTGATGTCAAGTTTGTGGTCAATGAAGACTCCTAAATCCTTTTCACATGTACTGCTCTCAAGCCAGGTGTCACCTATCTTGTATTTGTGCCTCTCATTTTTTTTGCCCAAGTGCAATACTTTACATTTCCCCCTGTTAAAGTTCATCTTGTTTGTTTTGGCCCAGTTCTCTAATCTGTCACATTGGACTGATTGTAAGCAGGAAGACAGGCAGGTGGAGGCTGACTGGGGGGCAGATTGAGGCAGGTGGGGCAGTGCCTCTGTCACCAAAATTGACTGGTCTCCACTGCATCCATTTCAAAATACCTCACCTACTTGAATGTTAAGCAGCCCATGTTCTTCTATAATGTAGGGTTTTTTAAATAATAATAATAATAATAATAATAATAATAATAATAATAATAAAGATAGATAAGATCCCAGTTTATTTCCCAAGTACTTCTTCTGCATTTGGGGAACCCGGTAAATTATATTTCAGTTTTAATGGTAGACTCTAGCCCTAAGATTACAGAATGAAGAAGAAGAGGAGGAGGAAGAGGAGGAGGAGGAGTTTGGATTTGATATCCCGCCTTTCACTCCCCTTCAGGAGTCTCAAAGCGGCTAACATTCTCCTTTCCCTTCCTCCCCCCACAACAAACACTGTGAGTGAGGTGAGTGAGGCTGAGACACTTCAAAGAATTGTGACTAACCCAAGGTCACCCAGCAGCTGCATGTGGAGGAGTGGAGACGTGAACCCAGTTCACCAGATTACGAGTCTACCGCTCTTAACCACTCTACCACCCTGGAAAATATAGTGATGTGTTTTTTTGCTGTAGCCATCAAAACTAGGCCTCAATTATTAAAGGGAAGATGAGTTCAGAGAGTCGAAATTGTAATTTAGAAAAACTATTTCTGATTTTTGTTGCACCATTATTTTAAAAAGGACAATCTGTGTGCGTTTTGATATGTTTTAACTGTTGAGAACTGAGTTGTGAATCCAGTGGGGTGACTAAGTTCTGATCCACGCACAAGTCCATTTTATATAGTAATTCACAAAGATCCTTACTTGGGAGGAGGGCTCAAGGAAATAAAGACTGTGCAAGAAACATAGGGTTGCCTTTGCTCCCGCTGGTCAGCAGGTGAGGACAATGTAAGTTGCATTTATCTCTAGTACAAAATGCTGAACATTTGATGCACTGTGGAAGTTTTGCAAGGCCACATGCATAGTCATCCAAAAAGTCTCCACCAGAGCCTGTCCTTTGACCAACAGCACTCTCTACCATTAAGTGGAAGTCCTGTCTATTTGTGGGGTCGAGAGGCACCTCGTCTTTGCTTTTTGTGTTCTGTTTCTTTCTCAATATTCCTTTGATGCTGATAAAAGCTGCCACTTTCCATGGCCAATCGAATAAACTTTCATCTACCGTGTGCCAGTTCCATTCACTCCATTCCTCCTTTGATCTAAAGTAGGATCTCTTTCTGTTTTGCTCTCCTCTATTGTATGTGTTTTAAAAATGTTTCGATAATAACAAATCTCAAGGACAGGAAGATGTGTGTGTGTGTTTGTGTGTATTTAAAAATGGGGGGTGTTTCACATCTCTGTATTGTCACATAATACTAATAACTGAGCTGGCTGGTGCACCATCATTAAAATCTCATTTCTCTCTTGATGAATAATAGGGTCAACAGGATGGTTGCTTTTAATGAACAGAGAGAAAGGGCAGGCATAAAAATATTTATATATGGCTGATTAGAAAAATGTTGGCACTGCTAAGCATTTAATGGAGCATTGTCAGACATTTCAAATCACTGGATTATCTTATGGGAACAGAGGGCAGGACCCGAACAATGGATTCAAATTTCAAGAAAGGATGTTCCTGAATAAACACTAAGAAGAACTTTCTGGGGGTAAGAGCTGTATAACAGTGAAATGGACTACATTGGAAGGTGATGGACTCTCCTTCATGGGAGGTTTTTAAACAGAAGTTGAATGACCATCTGTCAGGGAGTTGAATTAGATGTTAAAGTTAAAAGTTTAATGTGAATATAATGTAATGTTTGTAAGTAGAGAAGTTTGTTGTTGTTTTTTGCAAAGGTTTGCATTTGCAAAGCAAAGAAGTTAACCTCAATCAAGAGGTTTCACTCTAGGTGAAAGCGGAAGGCTGGTGTTTTTCCATTTCACACCGTTAAGCTATCTGATGACTCATCACCAGAAACTGAGCTGCATATCTCTCACAATGGGAGAGGAAACTCAAGAAGTCAGTGATGGCTAGTAATTGCAGCAACAGATGAAACTAAACTCTGCAATGATGAATAAGCTTAGAATCCCACTCTGGGACCAGAGAAAGTTTTCTGAACTGCATAAGGCACTTACTTAAAGGACTGAACCACATTGCCTGCTACTTGAGTGCAATGTGTTACTTTGTTTCTTTGTAACTTTTATCTTTTGTAACTTGTATTTAATTCTGTTCTTCAGTAAAGCTTTGAAACTCATTTTTGAAGTGGGAAGCTCATTTATTTCTACACAAGGCCCAGATTATGGATTCTACTGAAGAACTCTTACCCTGGAATCCTTTTCAGTTCTACAATCCAATGGTCATATGATCCTATGAGTAACCTGAGAACTATTCCATACTGTTGCAGGTGCCCCTTGAACCTCTGAATACAAAATACTCTGGACAAACAATAAGCAGAAGGCTATTGCCTTCATGCCCTGCCTTTGAGGAGCTTCCAGTTGGCTATTGTTTGAAACTGAATGCTGGACCAGCCAAGTCTGATCTAGAAAGGCACTCTCCGCCCCCGCCCCTCGCTACATTTGTATGCTCTCATGCACTCTTAGACTGGCTTTGGGCAAGTCATTAACTCATAACCTCATTTCCCCTGTATTAATAAAAAAACCCAAAAAAACCCCAGCCCACAGGGTTATAATGAAGATGAATGCAATAATTATTACATCTAAAGAGAGAGGTAAAAGAAGAGATTAATATTCATGGCCAGGATCATACATTGGCAAGATGACACCCTAAAGCATTCCCTTAGGGTCTGAAATCTATACCTCCTTTATCCCCTTAGAAAGGCATGGGATGCAGGGGGGTGTAAGCCTCTCTAGATGATTACAAATGGCTTTGGCTTTTCAAAACAACGCTGGATGTTTCCCTTACACCAAGGATTGATTTTGACCTGAGGACTATATTCATCCATAGCTCAGCCTCTGGGAGCTGCAAGCCAGCAGTGGGCACTGCCACTTCACATTCCCATGCACACAAACAGAGGACACTCACACAGTCCCTTTTCCAAAGCTGATCTGTGAAGCTCAGTTTATCTCCCTCTGTGCTCATTAGATGGGGGGGGGGGGGAGAGAGATAATGTGCCTCCTCATCAGGGCAATGGGTTTTGCAGATCTTCTCCCTATCTCAGCATTGCATCTACTTTTATTTCCCACCCTGTTTTTTTATTCCCACAACCAAAATTGGTGGGGCCTGGAAGAGTGAGGGAGAAACATTTCCTTAGGGGGCTGATCAGAGTCTCTAAACCAAATTCCAGTACCAAGTTAGTATATGGCCATTTCCGTAATGCACAAACCCTGAAGCCTTAATTAAAGCCATTCCCTCCCAGGTTACAATAAATGGAGTTAGTTGGTTATAATGGTACAAGAAATATTTGTGCAGAAACAAAGGTATTTCTTTGTTGGCACTTCCAGAAATGTTTTCTTTGCCTCTTTGAGGAGGGTGTAAAAAATAGTCTTTTTAAAAAAAGAACTTGAAACGTATCAACATTTTCGTCCTTTTATTCTTAAGCAGCTTGAGGTTCTCTGGGAAATTTGCAGAGCAGGACAGCGAGTGGGGCAGACTGAGGAGATATGGCCAAATGCAAATTTTACAAAGCCCCAAGGGGTGGGGGAGAAAAGAAAAGATGTTAATGCAATTACTGCTGATAAAATTCTGTGTGTGGGAGAGAAATTAGCACATAATCTCTGTCTCCTTCATTACAAGCATGCTAATTACACAACAAAGTTATCCCTTTCTAATTAAAGGAGGGGGGGGGGATTAAGAAGAGCTGTGCTATTTAATTCAGAAAATGCATACTAAGGGAGGGTGGGCAAAAATGTGATCTGATGTCAATGTAAATCGGGAAGAAAGCCTCAGTAGTTAGGCTAATTCAGCCCAAGTTTACATTGCTGCAGAGGTGGGGAAACTTTTTGGCTCCCATGGGCCAATTTTGAAAGGTGGGCGGGACAATCCAACTGTCACATGGCATGATTATGACACCACATGGTCACGTCAAAATAACTTACATAGAATTCCCAAGTGGCCAATAGTCAGCTTGCTGTCTGGTACTCGTAAACCACATTGCAAGGTGACTTGCCAGCCCTGCACTTGGCATGTGGAAAGCACTGAGCATAGTGTGGGATATCTAACCTCACATAACCAACATGCTTAACTCTAATTAATGCATGAAGGGGTTAAGACCATAGAGTAAGTTGTCCTGCTAGGCTTAGCTACATCAGTCCCCATCACCTTGGGGGAAAGGGTTACCAAACTGCTCCAAGCTTAAACTGTGTGGTCTAAGCAAACCATCATTGTGTTTTTATAGAAATCATTTAGAAACGTTTACCATTTTGGAATCTAAGTTATACTATCTGCTCTTCTTGCTGCTGTATGGAAAAGCACTCGAATCTGACCTTTGAAGAGTTTGTAAGTAAAGCTTTTTAACTTAATACATATGTGGTCTCTTCCTATGCTAAGGGAAGTGGGGAACTTTGAAAGCAATGTAGAAGGAGATATTTTAAAGTTTTAACAGTCTATTTTCCACACTTTGCTTTGCTGTATATTCTGTGATTTTAAATATCTGTGGGGGCTCTCTCAACAAAGAGTACTTGCTCCAAACCTGGATCTTAGACATCCTGGGAATTCTCCTTCTTTCATTATACCATATATATTATTATTTTCCTTCTACCAAACCAAACAAAAACCAACACATAGGGCTGTCAAAGCGCTTCTTTCTCCCCTCAACATCACTTGATGCAGAAGGGAGAAAGCAGCACTTTGACAACCCTATGATCTGTGCTTCCCAAAGTGGTATATAACTGAAAGATGAAGTTCTGGGAAAACGCACAGTGCCTTCAAATGCAGTAGCGTAATCTAATGGGATATTAACTAGTGATGGCATTTTCTGAAAAATCTCGAGCTTATCTGCACAGATTTTTTTCTATTCCCTTCTCACTCCTTGTTCTCAAAAGTTGTGAAGTTTCATTTTTTTACCAGTTCTTCTAAAAATATGAAACATTTTCACATAATAGGCATTAATAGACACATTATTTTACATATATTATAATATGCATTTTTATGTGTTTAAACTCCAGATCTCCTAAAATAACCAGCACATAAAGAAATGCATACAACCATACATAGAACTGTGTAAAAATACATACAGTATGTATTAAGAGTTTTTAAATTATGCTGCAGAAATATAGTGCCATGTGAGGATAGACTTCTTATATGCATTATATGCATAATGCATGTATCTTTATCCTATAATTCATGGGATCCATGAATATTTGTCATTCATCTGTCTTGGGAGACAATGGAGGAGTGTGCCTTCGAGGGTGAGGTCAAGCTGTTGTATGGTTGCAGTGCCTGCTGTGGCTGTAGAGACCGATGTAGGAGAGACATGTTTTATTGTAGCTGGGGCAGATGAAGCCATCCAGTTGTGCTGCCACAGATGCACCATGGTATTTCTTCTCTCCGCGCTCTGCCCAGCAGACATTTCTCCTCTGGTCACTACTATGGATACACAACTTGACTGCCTGTCACCAGCGGCAAAGCAAGCCGATTGGGCGCCTGGAGTGGCGTGTGTGCCCAGTACCCAGGGCCAAGGTCAGCCACCCACAGGGCAGGGTGAGCCGGGGCAGGACGCTCTGTGGGGCCTCCGAGGAGTCTGCCTGCCTCCTCCCACTCAGCCACCCTACAGCTGAGGGAAAGGCAGCGGGCAGACCATTTGGGGCAGTGTGCAACCTGTGGGCACTCAAGCCACCATGACACTCTCAGGAGAGACGCATGGCTTGGGCGTGCTGCAGGCCCTGCAGTGAGTGCCACCTGACATTTTGTCATCCCCTCAGTGGTGACACCCGGGGTGGCCCGCCCCCACCACACCCCCTCCCTGTCACAGCTTGACTACAGTGTGGTCGTCTGTAAGGGATTCCTGAATGGCAGGGGTGATATTGTCAGTCTTCATATCACATATGCAGACATCTTTGTAATACAAAGTTGGGCTGCCAGTTGGCCGGGTGCTGGAAGCCCCCCTTCCCCATTATATAATGCACAAGCAACTCAGAAATAAGTGGGTGCTTGATGCAAGAGGTGGAAATGTCAAATTCCATGTGTAAATTGGTTTAGAATGAATCCCTCCTCCATTCCTAACCAATTCATCATGATGGTGGTGGGGTTGGGGAGATGAAAGGGCTGAGAGTGCCTATCTTCATTCACATTGGCCTCTTCACTGCATACAATCTAGGGGCCATAAGTTGCATTGGACATGCTTCTCGGATGTCAGAGAGGAAGATCCGATGAAGAATTGTTATTCCCCACTGTCAGTGAAGCCTCTGGTGTCCTAGCTGAATCAATATGGGAGCTCTAATGTCAGTAAGAGCAAGGCCAGATCTAGACACATCAAAGAAGCATTTCAGTTTAAAGTCATCTGGTGGCACAATGTTATACAGTGGTACCTCGGGTTACATACCCTTCAGGTTACATAGAAGAGTTTGGATTTGATATCCCGCTTTATCACTACCCAAAGGAGTCTCAAAGTGGCTAACACTCTCCTTTCCCTTCCTCCCCCCAAAACAAACACTCTGTGAGGTGAGTGGGGCTGAGAGACTTCAGAGAAGTGCGACTAGCCCAAGGTCACCCAGCAGCTGCATGTGGAGGAGCGGAGACGAGAACCCGGTTCACCAGATTACGAGTCTACCACTCTTAACCAGTGCATCACACATACGCTTCAGTTTACAGACTCCACTAATCCAGAAATAGTACCTTGGGTTAAGAACTTTACTTCAGGATGAGAACAGAAATTGTGTGGCGGCAGCGGGAGGCTCCATTAGCTAAAGTGGTGTTTCAGGTTAAGAACAGTTTCAGGTGAAGAACGGACCTCCGGAATGAATTAAGTATGTAACCAGAGGTACCACTGTATTGCATATACAATGCATATAAATCACTTTTTCTTTACCAGTCTAGCTGATTCCCAAAAGGAGGGTGTTTCAGTGGCACTGGGGGAGGGGGGCATGGCGTGTCTGTGTGGAGTAGGATGGGGAGGACAAAGCTTCGGCAGGGCTGTAGCTCAGTAGTAGAGCATCTGACTTACATGCTGAAAATCCCAGGTTCAATTCCCAGCATCTCCAACCCCAGCCTGAAACTTTGGGAGCCACTGTCAGTCAGGAGTGCCAGCTTGGCCCCGCAACCGTGCATGCCCAGGGCCATGGGTGCCATGCAGCATGCATAGCCCTGGCACTGAAATTTGCGGGTGCCTGGCCCTTTCACTGGGAATTTTGTGAGTGCTCGGGCACCCAGGGCCCCAGGGAGTTGGCACTTACCCTGTCAGTCACTGTAGGTGTTCCTGAGCTAGATGGTCTAATGGCTTGACTCAGCATGAGGCAGCTTCTTAACGGCTGAGATCTGAAGGATCCAAAGTCACTCCAGTCCCCTGGCAGGAGGGAGAAATGTAGATGTGCTTCTGAGCATGTCTAATTCCACGAGAAGAACAGCCTCAAAAAGAATTTAAACCAGGAAATGGATGGTGGAATACAAGAGCATTCTTTCACCCTGACTTCTGCCCTGCCAACTTGAGTCTGGCAGAGCTTCGGCTATTGCCTATGGTCCCCCTGCCCTTTGCTGAGAATCGCAGCCTTAATATACAACCAGGAGAGAAAGTTTCCTGGCTTGTTCCATTCTTTCCTTTCTTGCACCAGAGTCTAAGAAGGCTTTGTTGGCTCGTCATGCTGTACAGCTGTGGGTACCCTTCTGTCAATTAGAAACCAGAGGTAATTGCTATCCAGACGAGCATGCTTCAATGTTTTGCTAGTGATGTATAGAAAGCTCGCCAGTGGATCTTTTGGTCTGATACAAATTAGGTCTCTAATTAGGCTGCTGCAACAAAAGACAGGTCTCCTTCCAGCTGACCTGTTTACCAAGGCATGGAAATTAGAGCTGCAAATGGCTAAGAAATAGCGTCCTCCCATCTCCTTGATGAATTTGTAAGGCAGCAGCAGCAGCAGCAGCAGCAGCAGCAGCAGCAGCATGGCGGCTCTGCCATCTGACACAGCAGCCCTCTGGCTGCTTCTCCAATAGGGAAAGGTCCTATTTTGCTAATCACATGTCCTTGTTGTTTGCCCAAACATCTCAGGAATAAAGACATGAGCATATATGGAGATCATCAAGGGCCACAGTTTTATTGCAACACCCATGGTTCTGTAATAAGAGCCTTCCTGAAAATAATGAACTCCATCCCAACAAAGTGGACTTCCTATGGTTTAAGGCAAGAGGTGGGAAATCACTCTCCTGCTGTCTACTTTTAAATGAAGAAGCTTGCTTTGCTTTCAAGTACCAAGGCCAGCCTGTTAAGTGATCTGTACTTTTCTTTGTCTGCCCACCCAAAGATGTGCCAAATCCCTTCCCCACTCACTCCAGCCAGACAGCCTTAAATGGGACAAAGCTCCCAAGTGCCAGGGTCACTCCATCCCATATCCCCTCTAACCGAATAGCAGGGAGATGTAGCTGGGGAAATGATCCATCCCAATCAAGCCACCCCAGGATCGTCACTGTGTCACATGCAGACAAATGCTTATTTGGCAGAAAGACAATGATGGCTGGTGCCCATCGAGAAGGGAAGGGCAGAAAGCAGGGAGGTGGAGCCAGAGCCAATTACAGGTGGAGACAACTTATTCTGGTTCTGTCCCCATCTTCGTCCCTGTTGAATTCAACAAAGACAACACTGAGGCTAAGAAGGGGGAAACTGACAGGTGGTGCCACCCCCTGGACTGGATTTATGTAGGTGGGGGCTGGCTGAAGACAGACTGAGACTGGTGGGAAAGTTCCCCAGTTGCACTAATGAACCAGCCTTACCTGCAGAGAGGTCTGTAACATATCACTTTCCCTTCTCCGAAGGCACTAAACTTAGATTATGCCTTCATAAACCACATTGAGATTGTCTTGGTATTGTGTGGTATGAAAGAAACAAATAAACCTGCACTGTGAACCTTCCACTGGTGACCAACATGTGAAATCAAATTCACCAAAATGCAGTTATCCAACCCTCCAACCCTGTGGGGTGGAATAGCCAAAAAAGATGCTCCCTTTCTTCAGCTATGGAAATGGCCCTACAAATTCTGATTCATATCCCATTGATAACTGGCTAACCCTACACTACTGGATACATGGAGATGGGTGGACTTGTCAATGCTACTAAACACTTCAGGGGAAGGATGGCACCATCTTTTTGAGGGAAGCTGCCTGTTCCCTCCTGACTGGCCAAGAGTTCCTGCTACACAGCCAGACTGTGAGTCTCCTGCCTGGGGCAAATGCTCATGTCTTATATGTCTATGGACTTACGTTGGCTTTTCTCCATGCAAGATCCCTACCAAGGACCATTTCTGGCCCCTGGCCCTGCCTTGGCCTTTAGAGGATGCCTTGTTAAATTTTGTGGTATGATTTGCTAGAGTTGTTCAGTCATCCATTCATGTTTATTACAGTCAACAGAGCAGAGATAAAAACAAATTATACAACCAATGAGTTTTGTTAAGTTTGTTAGTGTCACTGACTAGAATTGTCGTTCTTCCTGTTTCAGCTCCATTCCTCAGGATCTCTAGAAGATAAAACAGGAGGAAGGAGTGGTTGACTCTTAACTTGAAGGAAGGACTGTGGTACCTGTGGACCTCCAGAAGTTTCTGGACTACAGTTCTCATCACACAGGTTATGAGCGTACTGTACCCTGCTCTACAGCATGCTCATAAATACAAAGCACCAGGTTTTGCACGGCTTGCCATTTCAAAGTCTGCAGCTGTTAAAGTATATTTTGACCAGCCTTCACTAACCTGGTGCCCTCCAAAATTGTTTGGGGCTACAACACACATCAGCCCCAGGCAGCACCAAATGAACACCAGGATACTACTGTAGTACGTCATTGGAGTAGTGGTGGCTCAGTGCTGCTGATCAGCATTTGAGGGTAACAAAACCTGCCTCTTTTTTCATCTGTGAAATTCTTATTTCAGAAACTAATGACAGGATTTCGTATAAATTTCTTACACATTTTCCATTAGTTTGGCATGCATTCAGTCATAGCCTGTTTGCACACATTTTTCCTCAAGTACATATTTTGTATGCATTTGCCCCCAAATACACATTTGTGTATGCACTTTTCATGCAAAGTACACACTTCGTGTCCATTTTTTAAAAACTTTGTAATCAGATTGATAGTCGTGTTCCAGTCTGCTTATACATCCAGGGCCAGCAAATTAAGTTGCTCCATTTTAAAATGCAGATCCCATTGAATTTATCCTCCATACCCCTATTCACATCACATCACATTACATTTAAGCATAAAAATGCATCAATAAATTGTCACAGATGTTCTATACAAGGGCATCCCTGACAACGCACAGCTGGGAAGGGCGAGTGGCACTGAAACTGAAGTCTAAATGCTTGCATGTCCCAGGCATTGCAAGTCATAGCCAAACTGGCTACAAGCCACATGGCCTGTCAAATGGAGGAGAGTCATGCAGAGCAGCTCAGTGTGTCACCTGGAAACTGCATATGCCCTCACCCTTCTAACATGTGGGCAGGTTTTTGGCTGACACAATGTTGTCTGATCACAGCTTGCATTCTAGCTGTTAAGTCAAGAGGCTGCATCGTATGTAACCGCGGGCAATAGAACAAAGCGGGTCTGCTTTTGCAGAAGCAATCTGCATTCACTTTTTATCACCCCCTTTCTCAGGCATTGCTTGTTTGGAAACCACAGAGGACATCGGCACGAGAGGTTCCGATTAATCTTGGAGCAGTTTAATTCTTGAGAGAGGCGGTTTCCCCTTTGTTGTGCGCTTGTGTCCTCCAGTGAAATTATTAAGAGTAATGTGCAGCTCAAGGACAGCACACCCTCATCCACTCCCTTCATGTTAGTGAGATGGGCAAAAGAGATTAGGAGGAAATGGAACAGGCCTAATTGCTGGATGGTTCTGGCTAGCGCTGTGCCAAAAATTTATCTCACATTTCCCTCCAGCCATTCTTCATCAGTGTAAGAAATTACAATGGAAAATTATCACACGGGAGAGAAAATGTCAGTGAAAATCTTATGGTTGGGGTGCAGGGTTCTGCTTTGGTTTTACTGTGCTTACCTTACGTTGGAGGAAGCTGAAGCACCTTTTTCTGCCCTCCACACCTGATGTCATGATGTAGAAAGAGATATTGCATGACTTGCATGAATCAGATGACCCTATCCAGACCCCGATGGCAAAACTCTGCTGAAAATATGCTTTTGGTTTTATTTACTTATTAAATGATTTTTATAATGCCTCCCACAACAGTCTTCAGGCACTATTGAAAACTAAAAATACAATACATCAATATAAACACAACCCAGTAAAATAAATGCAGCTGCAAATGGGTAAGAATAAAATGGGTACAGCAATAAGTTTTAAAGAGGCACAGAAATGTGAACTGTGAAAGTGCCTGCCTCGGCTTGGTGGGAAGGGAATGCCACAACGGAAAGGAAATAGCAGTATTTATGTATTTATTTAATATATTTATATACCACCTTTCAAAAGGAAAACTCTTCCCAATGAGGTTTGCAACTATATCAACATACAAAACAGTAAAATATAATTTAACACCTATTTATCATTACTTGTTAATTAATGAGCTTCTTAATTATTCACCCACCCCAGCATTATCAATACTATCAAGCCCAGCCCAATATATAAAAAAGGCAGCATAACACAACCATCCAAACCAAACCACAAGTATCAGAACCACAACTAGGCCACAATTAGTTTGTGATGTGCACTTTCATAGCCAGCAAACTTGCTTCATTAGCTACATGAAGTGGACTGCAAAAGCTCCCCACCCCCTTCTGCGGCTCTTCCCTATGGGATTAGAGACATTCCAATTTATGTCAAGCTGAAAAATATTATCTCGGTGCCCTCTTGCTGTCTCTTGGCTATATTCCTAACTGCAAATGCATTTCTAGCTCTTCTGCTTTCACACTGCAAATTAATACATCGCTTTGCTATGTTGCTGAGCCTGCAGCCAGATGGACGGAAATAACCACACTTAGAGAGGCGGCAATTACTCTTCTTTCTCCGAGGTCCTTGTACTAGGGCTGTTGACTTGGAGAGGCTGTCGCCCAAGAAGTAAGGGCTATTCACCTTTTCCTTTTCCGCTGGATCATGCAGCAGATATAAAGAAAAAACAGTCCAAAAATGACAAACTGGCTGCATTCCAGATGTGCAGAAGTTGTTAGCTAAGGAGGTGGGGCCAAGGCAGGTCCAGATGTGAATGGAATTCTGTAGCTTCAGGAAGAGGACACACAGTCAAGCAAGAAGTACTGGCACACAGGTCCATTGTGACGATGAAGTCTATTTTTAGGCTGCCGTCTCTCTCGCCTCCTTTCTGATAATGAGCACATTGTTTTGACTGATGTACAGGGAAGCCAAGATGGAGCCATGGAAGGCTTTTTGCTAAGGGTGGTGGTGGTGAAACATATCTTTGCCTTTTGCAGTAATAGCAAAGAAGAAACAATGTGCAGAACACCAAGTTTCTATGGACACAATCTAGCTCACATTGAGCATTTTTATTGGCCCATTGATTTCAGGGAGCTTAAGCAAACTTTTAAAAGCAGGGCACCATTGGCACAATGCCCTTATTGTCCTATAAAAGAGTAATTTCCCCATGCATTGTATTACAGACAAAACAATACATCTTACCTTATTCCAAATATCTGCTATCAAGTGCAGATACAGTGGTACCTCAGGTTACATACGCTTCAGGTTACATATGCTTCAGGTTACAGACTCCGCTAACCCAGAAATAGTGCTTCAGGTTAAGAACTTTGCTTCAGGATGAGAACAGAAATCGTGCTCCGGTGGTGCGGCAGCAGCAGGAGGCCCCATTAGCTAAAGTGGTGCTTCAGGTTAAGAACAATTTCAGGTTAAGTACGGACCTCTGGAACGAATTAAGTACTTAACCTGAGGTACCACTGTATAAGCATAGCTGGGTTAAAAGTGGCCTCAGGGTGAGGGTGCATGTGAAACAAAGAAAGGTGCCTTATCTGAGAAGGCAACTGGTCCATCTAGCTCAGTATTGATTACAGTAGCTTCTGCCAACCTGGCGTTCATCAGGTGCTGACTGGGGCTGATGTGAGTTGTAGATCAAAACAATTGGGGGGGGGCAGCAGGCTAGTGAAGGCTGATTTACATTGCCTGACAGTGTCTCTCCATGATTTCAGACAGGGGTCTTTCCTAGCTGTACCTGGAAGTGCCAGGGATTAGATCTGGGGCATTCCTCAGATGCTCTCCTTCTGACCTATGGCTCTTCCCCAAAGGGAAGCAGTGGGTGCAAGAGGGGTCCTCCATGCACCCACTCCCACCCATTGCTCTTTTGCTTGCAATCACTCCCAGCCTCATTTCATAAGCTCTTGGATATGTAGCTAAATTTGAAGGTGTAGCCATCCTGTTTAGTTCTGCCCTAAGAAAGCTAGATAGCATTTGCAATAGCCTCCCTAGATATTGAATGACCTGTTTCAAATGTGATGCTTTAGTATGGCTTACATGAGTAGTGGTGAGTCTTGGGTTCACACCATCAATGCTCTCTCAGGAGGAGGAGATTGGAAGAATCTGCTTCCGCTTTTAAATTTACTATAATTCCCTGTCACATTCAAACGTGAGGTAATTCTGGGTTAGTTCAAAGCAACCTTTAAACATAACCTGGTGCCTCGACACATGCTATACTTTTAACTCCCACCATCCTTGACCATTGTTTACCGGGGGTGATGGAAGGAGTCCAACAGTATCCAGAAGGAAATGGGAAATGCCAGTTCACTCTACGGTTTGCTAACATGCTAGGATTATTGTAAACCATAGTTCAATACTGGCTTGTTTTGCCGAACCATAGTTGAAACCAAATCCTTCAATTTCGGATGAAAAAAAAATCACTTAGAATCATAGAATTGTAGAGTTGGAAGGGACTGTGGGGGTCATCTAGCCCAACCCGCTTGCAATGTGGGAATCTTTTGCCCACAGCCCTGAGATTAAGAGTCTCATGCTCTACCAACTGAGCTAGTTCACAAAGCAGAACAGAAACCTTCACTTTTCCTGCCATGGGATTTTGAAGTCTACCCCTTCTTTGCTGAGCTGTTGTTACTGGGCACAGGTTTGCTTTGTTCTGGCCTCTTGATTCCCGTCTCCATCGGGGAGAGCATAGCCAGCTGTATCCACGTGCACACAGAGCATACCTTAACCCCAATGGCTGAGCTCTCTCCCCATCACTGTAGGCCTGACAGGAGTCAGCCTATATTGTTTCCAGCCCATCTCTTCCCAGCAGGGCTCTCTGAGTGAGACTTTTGCCCGAGGAACTGGGGAATTTATGGGAGCCTAGGTATTACATTCAGAGACAGATCAAATTTCTCCTTTGAAAACGCTTGTCCCAGAAGGGATTTTCTCCTCAGGATATTAAATAATTGAGTTTCAAGGAGACCTCCTCCTCCTCTTTTCCTTTCATTTGATGTTATGTAGGACAGCGGCTATAATAGTATGGCATGGGCAGTGACCCTTGCTTGCTCCATTCACCAAACCCCCTACTCTTCCCATGGTAATGCCTTAGATATACCCTTTTCCATCTCATGCAGTTATCCCCCATGGAAAAGTGTATATAACAGCAAAATCCCCACTGCCACTTTCCCAACCTTGTTTCTGAAGCTGCTTCTCCCTTCTACTCTGCAACACCCCTTTGTTTCCCCCTTCACCCCCATTTCCATGCCTCTTCCTCCCTCTTTCCCACATCCCCCCTCATTTCTCCAAATGCCCCCCTTAACTCCCAGCCACTTTCACTAGCTCCCTCCCCAGTTCCTCTCCCTCTACAGTTTTCTCCTCGGCCCCCCATGGTTACTTACTAAATTCATACAACTCTCACCCACCCACAACTCCCTCCCTCTCCCCCATTTCATCCCATCTTCCTCTGTTACTTCCAGCCAATTCCACCTGCCTCCTCCTCCTCCTCCAATCCTCCTCTCGCCCTTCTTCTGTCCCCAGATAACTTAAACTGCCACATGGCCACACACACACTCCTTCCCTTACACCAGAGAATTTAAGCAGATGTACAAATAGACAAAGGAGCACACAAACACTTCTGCCCCTTCAGTCTTCCCTTAACCACTCACACCTCCCCCAGGCTTTCCCTTAACATCCCTCCAAGTCATGGCAGGCTCCTTAGATTCAACAACAGCTTGAACCTGGCTTTTATTCTCCTCCCCAAAATAGGTTAGCATTCCATGGCCATCGAGCATGTTCAGTCCTTTCTGGGCTGTTTTGGGAACTCTTCTTTGATTTCTTCCCTCTGAGGGGGGTTGTTGTTGTTGTTGTGGTACTTCTGCCAACCTTTGGAGTCCCCTCAGCCTGATCACCCTTTCCTTTTCTGCATGGCTAGAGCTGTTTTGGCTAAAAAACACTGAATTTGCTGTTAGCATATAAGATGCTCCCTTTTGCATATTGAGGTATAGCTGGAATAGTTAAGAGTCACTAACACCTCCCTGTGCACCCTGAAAACTGGTGCAAGGAACTGTTAGTGGTCATACTTCATTACGCAGGGTTGCTCCCCCCGCCCCCCCCCAGCTTTCACTGGCATTATGCTGCAGCTTCGGCATCTCACACATAAAATGAGAGAAATGAGAGGCAGTTACAGCCCTCATTACTCTGCTGACACTGACCAAAATGATTTATTGTGTGTGTAGCGTTGAGCACCCAATCCTGTCAGAAAGAGGGGGGGGGCAGGAGAAGTGTGTAGCCTCCCAGCAAACAAACCCAGGCAATGATGGACTATTAATATCTCTTTGGCCAGATGTATTGTTTAGTGGCAAAAGGTCTGAGAAATTAATTAAAAAACCTGGGCGGGGGGCGGACGATTCCTTTGCAAAGCAGATTGCCGGGATATTGAGTCAGAGGAAGGATGCATGGCAGAAGAAGGAGAAACAGCAAGCGAGAAGAGTGGGATGGAGAGAGCTGTCAGTTTGCAGCGAAAGCACACCCATGCAGAGCCGTCTGTGGCTGCCTCTGATTTTAATAACACCAGCTGTACGGAAAGCCAGATTGCTGCTTTGTCTTCAATCTCTCAAACAAACTAGTGATGATAAACGGCTGAGATGTGAATCAGTATAATCTACATTTGATGCGCAGGATGTGGGCTGGTGCTGTGATGGAAAAGGGCAAGAGGAGACCAGGGGCACCTGCCACAGAAGCTAGGAAGGCAGTCATTCCACACCAACAGCCCATCAACACCACCATCCTCAAGTGGTGACCTTTCACAAGGAGGCTGTTCGCTGCCTTATATTGAGGGAGAAAATCAACCCATCTAGCTTAGCCAGTATGGCAGGGGTGAGGAAGCTTTTCTGGCCAATGGGCCAGGTTTTTATCTCCTCAGTCCCCTTGGGGAATTTGACAGGTGGGTAATGCTTTGAAGTCTTGGAAGTCAGGACTTCAAAGCCAGAGCAGTGAGGTTTGAAAGCCCTCTTGCTGATTGCAAACTACATTGGGCTCACACCCCTGTTTGAGCACCTGAAGGTGCTGTCTGAAATTCCTTTCTAAAAGGGAGAAGCCCTGGGTGCTTTCGAAGAGCAGCTTTTTTCACTCCCTATCCCAATGGGACAGCCCTCCCCCCTGTTTCTTGAGCCCTGTACAGAAGTGATGCTTCCAAAAGGCAGATATTCCTCCCTTCCTGGTGACCTGATGGGTATGTGAGGGGGCAAAGGTGCAGGCAGGCCACTTCAGTGGGGCGTATGTGGCCACATCAGGAGGCATGGCTGCAGCAACAGGAAAGCAGGAAGAGGCAGTAAGTCCAGTGCCTGGCAGTGGTGCGCTGCATGCGCAGCTGGTTCACAGTGGTGGCAATGCCTTCAGGAGCCTGCCACCCTGAGGCAACCACCTCACCATGCCTCATTCATGCCCTGATTAAACATTGCTCCTTGCTGTATCGCAGTACTGTGTTGAAGATTCAACTGTTTGTCCACTTGGCCTCTGTACATAGAAGCTGGGCATTTTGGCCTTTGCTTCAGACAGCAAAAGGTCTTGCTCTGGACCTGGTGGTGCCAGCAACTGATCTGAGCTCCTTCCTGAGACCGCATGGTCAAAAATTCTTTCTTTTAGCTAGCAACAAACTCTGCAGTGTTATTAGGCTGGGCGTAAGCAGCCATCAGTTTAATCAGAGATGGGGGAGCTGTGGCCATCCAGATATTGGTGGACTACAACTCCCATCAGCCCCAGCTAGCATAGTTTATGGACAGGGGGATGGGAGTCGCAGTCCCCTGCTCCCCACATCCCCGAGATGAATGAAGAAAAGCTCAAGCCTATAAGGGAACTCATTGGAAAAGGTGATATTTGTACTGTGATACAGCAAGGAGCAATGTTTAATACCACAATCTGGTAAGACCTTTCAGCACATGTCCCCAAGATATACTTAATCCACCTGCTCTTGCCTTTCATCCAAGTTACAAGGAGCAACTTGACAGATAAAATCATGTAGAGAATGAGAGTGAACAGCTGTTGCTTGTTCCTATTTTTGGGGCTGGAAGGGAAGTTATAAAGGTCTGTTCACCTTCAAGACCTATTATATTTGCACCTGCTAAGGATGAAATCTAATATACTGTTCAGAAAGTCCTACAGAGCAGACTCCGCTGCCTCCCCAAGTCCCTAAGTAATTTCTCCTATTGCCCACTTATGCATATGATCATAAAATTATTGACTTGAGATCTTTTACACTTTGCTCAGTCAGGTAAGGCAGAGCTCTACAACATTAAGTATTCAGCTTCGATATGTAGCCACTTGAAGATTGCTCAGATATTTGAAGGGTAGTGCAATCTGCAGGCTGAACAATGGTATAGTTTGGTGACAGTCTTGACTCTGTACCCCCTACTTAAATGGTGATATGTATTGCTTCACTTCAAAATCTGAAGTATAGTTTTGATGCATACCAGAGAAATATCATTAACTACATAACCCGTTTCACTGTCTTGACTTATTTATTTTAAGAGCTTTTCCTTTTATGAATTAGCTCCCATTTTGGGCTGTGTGTGTAAACATGTACTGGTGTAAATGTCTATTCCTTTAAATCGTCATCACTTGCCCTTGCTCTCAATTGCCCTCATTTGTCTCCAGTGATGTAAGCATGTAGAAAAATCCAGTTGTTACTGACATTTAGTAGCGAGGACGGCGAAAACCAATGAATCGCATAAAAAATCGTGTGATGACTGGCCAGAGTCATCACCTGTGCATCCAGAACAAACTGCAAGCTTGATCGACCGACACTGAACTTATGCTTTCAGTAATATGATGGCTCCCATATCAGAAGATCTGTTCACTCCCATTCACCTGCTTGCAGCCTTCAAAAACCAGACCTAAACTGCTACACCGGGGTCAGATGTCAACAAACAAAAGCTGGATGATTTCATCCTCAGTGGTGCTATCAGGACTTTGAGGCAGACGTCCAAAGCCTCACTCAGCAGAATGAACAGGAGGGTTCCCAACTGCATATGCCAGTCTGGTAAGGAGGCCGCAACACTTTGCTTTCATTTTCCATTTGGGATGATGTGAATAATACAGCAACCTCCTTTTGACGGGAGTAAGGATTAATTAATAGTAGCAATGTGCTTTGAAGATAAGATCTAAGTGTTATTATTTAAAAAAAAATTACCTGCAATTTGCACTGTAGCTTAGAAGACAGGAGTAATTTACCATGTAATGATGTGATATGTACCATGGGCCAAATTAAGCCCTTGAATGCATGTGCACTGCCCCCATGGACATTAATGAAAGTTGCTATTGAAATAGAGGGGGGCAGGCAGGTGGCATGCTTATGTAAGCATCCTTCTATTGCCTGGTAAATTGCGTAGAATTAACAAGCAGTTAAGAGATGAGTGTCTTGCAATCTGTTTGATACACAAGCCCTTGCACATAAAATACATACTCCAAACAATGAAGTGGATTTATAGAGTAATTCTTTTGGAAGCAATTTAAAATCCAAATGAGAACATCAAAGTTATGAATACCTTTGGAAGAGAGGTTCCTTGTAATTCTACAGCATCTGTAATTCTTCTACATTCTCCCTCCTTCCGTAGCCAGATGACAACTCGACAGTGTAGTCTAAAGCTGAAGGGGGAATAATATTTCAAATCCAATATTTGAATATCAATGGTTCTGGTGTAAATCCAATCATTTTATTTGTCTATGTACTTATGGGCTGCCTTTTAGCAGTATTCAACTCACTTCTGCTCAGACTTAATGGAAGTTAATGGACCTCACTTAGTAATGTTCATCAATTTCAGTGGATCTACTCTTGAGTAAAATTTAGTTGAATATATTAAAAACAAGAAGATTCAAACCATTACAAAACAGCAGCATCAAAACTAAAAACAGGTTAGTGTAACAGCAGCTTCAGACATAAGACAGAGCAAAATATTTTAAAGATGTCTCAGCAATTGAAAGCAGCAGTGTTAAAAGAGCTCAGGAGAAGGCAGCCTGATACAAATGTGTTTTCAAAAGACTTCAACAGCTGCGGCCACATAAAAGATCTACGAGGGCTTACATAATGGGGACTTGGTAGGGAGGCATTCATAACTTGGGGGCCACCACAGAAAAGAATATGGCTTGGTTGTGGCATTTGGCTTCTATTTCATATTGCCACTTAAGCTATATTACACCTGCCATTTGCAAAGTGTTTTATATTATCTCGTTCCAGGGCTCACTACATTAACTGGATGTTAAGCCCCATTAGCTTTACTGGGATGCCCTTCAGTTAGAGTGTGCACGGGATTGTGCTAAACTCACTGGTTTGTATCTACTAAGTAAAACTCTGGAGCAGGTTCTTTGAAATTAATGAACCCATTAACTTCAATCGGTCTGTTCTACATAGGGCCAGCATTGGATACAGCACAACACACTGTGTAAAGCAGGGATGGGAAGCAACACGGCCAATGATCAGGGAAGATGGGAGCTGGGATCCCAGAACATCTGGAGGGCCACCAGTTCTGCATACTTGGTGCAAAATCACTTTACAGACATGGGGTTGAAGTCAAATGTTCCTATCCTCTAGTGGAAGAGGTTCTGTGTTGCCTTCCATGAGTGGAAGAGGGCTTTTGGATCCAACCCAACTGCTCACATACAGAAAACCCATGACTTCATTCCCCACATAAAATTTAAATCATATATGGGGGGGGCACACCGAAGGAGAGAGAGAGAGATTAAAAAGATAAATATTAAAATAGAAAATTGATGGTGGCGGGTGGGAGGAACCCCATCTATAAAGACATGAATCTATAGCCAGTGTGGGCTTTGAAGGCAGCCCTGCCAGGCAGATGTGGTCCCTTTCATGCTATATTAATTTAAAAAAGGAGAGAAAGAATCGGAATGGTTGACAACAGTATCTTATTTGCAAAACTATATTTCCCCCCTACTACCCCAACTAACCCTTGAGTCAATTTATCTCCTGCTGTTTATCCCATTCATTATCCTAACTAGACAGTAAATGCGTACATCACCGCCAGCAGTTGTTGCACCATGAAAGAGCAAGCTTAAGCTTCAAGGGACTCGGATTTAGTGCTGGGAAGCCAGGAGGCCCATAAACCTAAGTGGCTACGGCAGGGGAAATGGAGAGAGGAAAGCGGCCAGTTTAGACGATGACATCCTTAGTTTATAGGTGAGAAAGCAGCCACCTTTACTTATGCCTGACTGCTTATTTGCTGCTCAGCACTGAATGAGGCTGGTTGAAGAGAGTTTCTAGATAGCTAACACACACACACACACACACACACACACACACACACACACACACACACAGGCTGTAGGGGAAAGGAAGTTGCCACGCATCTGCCCAATGTTAACCTAGAGCGGAGCAGAAATGACTTCCTCGCTATCGTAAACCAACAAGCATCGCTTTGCAAGTCTCTGTTTTATCTCTATTCGAGAGCCTCTGGTCACGTTTTATTTCAGTGGTTTATGAAACTGTAGGCTGAACAGCTTCAAAGGTAGGAAGAAATGTACCTCCCTGAATAGAGCAGTCTGGGGATGCAGCCAGAGAGAACCACCACCAAATAAGGAAGCCTTTCTCGCCTAGTTCCCAGGAGTGCAGAGATGAGGCACCAGCATGAAGCAACATTCTGCAGCTGTAAAAATTACAAAATGAAGTAAAACAGGTTAAAAGGATCTGAACCCACCAGCGTGGGTCCCTATTAATCTGAGGCACTGGAGTATTGTACTTTATCACTCAATGTTTGGAGGGGTACAGGCTTTCTTCTCTTGTGAGGGAGTGGAATAGCTGTCTCCCTACTCCTAGCTCTTATAGTTATGCACTTTAATATACCAAAGGAGTCCTGTCAGCATGATGGCTCTGACCCAACTTTTGAGCTTTGAGCAGGCCTCAAACAGAGTCCTTGCCCGACCTGGAGCCCTGCAGGTCTGAGGATGCTCCCATCACCCGGCCATGATTCTTGAAAATGTGTTTTTTTCTTCTGTGCACCAACGCCTGTGAAAGACTTAGCTTTGCTTGGTTTCCCTCACACAACCACCTAGGGAGATCCTCACGCTTTGGACTGACTCTACCCACCTGTCCACCCAGGCTGCTGACTGGATCCTTCCAAACAGGAAGGAGTATAAGCTTCCAGTTCCAGTTAAGCCTTGCCCAGTTGCGTCCCTCGGCACACAGGCAATTCACAAAGGTCAAGAGGGGGACAGGGTTGGAGGCTCAATCCAGCTCCCCCTTTTTGTGTTCAGACTTAAAAAAGAGGCATGTCTTTTAAAAAAAGAAGAACTCCTGCAAGAAAATGCAGGCTGCCTTAGCCTGTGCATTCATGTGGGGGCAGCGGGGTAGGTGGGTGGGAGAGAGAGAGAGAGAGAGAGAGACTGTGTGTGCAGCCCCTGGAAGCTTGGCCATGAAGGAATGTGTCTCTTAAATTGAAAAAAGGTGTGTGTGTGTGTGTGTCCGTTCTGAGTCTTATGTCTAGATATGCAATATATAAAGATAAGATGCATATGGATTTTTAAACTTTCCGGCACTTCAACCATTTTGAATGCATTGAATTTTATTAGCCCTCTGATTCCACACAGAAGTTTCCTTTCCTTCAGCCTTCTGCTAAATCTGTCTATTCAAAGGCTTCATTATGTCTCAATCTTCGTATTGTTGAAATATTCATTCAGAGAGATGTTGCTAGCCAGTTGGTATTCACAGAGGTGCGTCTGAAGGGATTTGAAGCGATCTGTCTCTTGTAAGAAGCGGTTCTGAATCTGACCTGGCTAGAATTCAATGGTCATCCACAGAAATGTCTTTCAGCTGGTATTTAAAGCTGATGCCCTGATCCTAGCAAAGTCCTCTGGCTGTACAAGTCTCAAAGTTCACACCAAATGTCCCTGCTTTTCCTGAGTTTCTCTGTGCACTTCATAAGAATGATTTTATTATTGATACCCTGCCCATCTGCCTGGGTTGCTCTAGCCACTCTGTGCTGCTTCCAACACAAATAAAAACATAATATCAAACATTAAAAACTTCCCAATACAGGGCAGTCTATGCTGAAGAGGGCAGTCTATGCATACAAAATATGTATGAACAGAGTTGTCTTCTCCATTGAAATGAATGGAGATTCATGTGCCCATCAACAGAAGATAAAAGCTCTGGACTGGAGCATAACCCTCCTCCTGCCTTGCTCTTCCTCTCTAGGTAGACTAGGTAAAGGTAAAGGGACCCCTGACCATTAGGTCCATTCGTGTCCGACTCTGGGGTTGCGGTGCTCATCTCGCTTTATTGGCTGAGGGAGCCGGCGTACAGCTTCCAGGTCATGTGGCCAGCATGACTAAGCCGCTTCGGGTGAACCAGAGCAGCACACGGAAACGGCGTTTACCTTCCCGCTGGAGCGGTACCTATTTATCTACTTGCACTTTGACGTGCTTTCGAACTGCTATGTTGGCAGGAGCAGGGACCGAGTAATGGGAGCTCACCCCGTTGCGGGGATTCGAACTGCTGACCTTCTGATCGGCAAGTCCTAGGCTCTGTGGTTTAACCCACAGCACCACCCGGGTCCCTAGGTAGACTAGGTAGTAAAGTAAATCTTCTTTACTACCTAGTCTTCCACACTCCACTCTTATCTTGACTTGTTAACTAACACACCCTCCATACTGTATTAGTCTTTATCTCTTCACCTGTCTGTGCAATAGGAACTGAGTATGGTTCAGGCACCACAGGGTATGAGTAGCCTGTGTAACTTGCAACTGCTAACCATGTTGTTACTTTTGAAGCATCTACCTGATTTCAATCACTGTCAGGGCTTATCCACACGTCCTCCGGTCCCGCTGCTTTCCCCTGGGGAAATGGCTGTGTAGTGCTCCATCAATCAGAGCAAATGGCAATTGAGGTTTTCTTCTGACTGACGTTTGCTCCAGCCCAAAAAAGTGTGGGTCAAGCAGAAAAGCACTTGACTAGGCACAGGACAAATGGAAATGTGGGCGAGCCATCAGTCATGTTGCGTAATAAATATTCCTAATCATCCTGTGATTCTTGCTAAATTACCCTAAGTACGCAAGGCAATTATTGACATTTTTGAGCTAATCGGGTCCATTTCAGTCTACAACCATAAAATAGAACAGTTCCTAAAATCTAAAGCAGCATAAAAACACAATGCAAAACCAGAATAAATCATCAGCAGAGGATGACAACAGTTTTTAAAAAATGCATTTCTAAAGAGCTGGGGAGCATTACTAGAGATAATTCTAAAATCACTAGAACTGAGGGTTGTCCAATGAAGCTGAATGGTGGGAGATTCAGAAATAGGTATGGGGGTACCTGTCCATTTTGGTTTCTCTCCATGTCTCATTTTCACCAATGTTAAGTTCAGTTCTCCACTTGTCCATATTAGATTGTGATTTATTTATTTATTTTAAAAAAAGTTATTATGAAAATCCATTAGTATTTCAATGCAAATTTATGCACTTTTAAAAAATGCAACTTTACATAATATAATGCATTATTGCATGTTATTTAACCCACTGCACTTTTGTATACAAGACATGGCTAGGAAACTGCACTGCAATATTAGGAGAAGTGCAATTTTTGAAAGATGGCTGTGTTTTGGTCTGTGTATTGTTTCGGATGGTGAGAATTGAGTGGCCTTGCTTTTAAAAGCAAAATGAATTGGATTTCTCCCTATCCCTATTCAGGACAGGCAAAGAAAAAGCAGTTCTTCACAAAAAGCATGGTCAAAACTGTGAAATTCGCTACCAGTGATACAGTGATAGGCACCACCTTGGGTGGCCTTAAAAGGAGATCAGGCAAATTCATGGAGGATAAAGTTATAAATGACTACTAGGCCTGGTGGTTATCTCCAAGAGCAAAAGCTGTCTGCCTCTGAATACCAGTTGCTGGGGAAGAGCAGCAGGAGAGTCATTGCATCCTGCTTGGAGGCTTCCCATGAGTATTTGTTTGGCTGCTGTGAGAAACTGGGTATTGGATCAGGTAGGCTTTGGGTGTGATCCAGGAAGATACTACTTGTGTTCTAAATTAATATTCCTTGTTTGCAGTGTAGTTTCCTGGCAATGAAGAGGAATACCTGTCATGAGATTGATGTTTCCACTGGAAATAGTAAAGAGAAGCCCAGCAAAACATACATTACTAGGTACAATTTTTCACCACGCATTTGATACTATAACATCTTTCAAATCATGCATGTCCCCAGAGTGCTACAGGGAGTTGGACATGTTCTGACCCCCCTGTTCTTTATACAAAGCTAGCATTTTTCAGTAATTAATGCAAAAGATTACGCAGACACTTGAAAATGTCTGCTATTGTTACAGGGATTGTATAGAGGAGTCTGTAGCTAAGTTGTAATAATATAACATTTAAATTAGTAGCATGGTGACAGCAGTGGAGGTGGGGGAAATTAAGACCAAGTCGAAACATAGCGGAGCCTGAGGGGCATTTTTCTCCCCAAGTTTTGCAATTTTGAGGCAGTCTAGAATGATGTATGCCTATTACTAGGGATGGGGAACAATTTTGTTTGGTCTGCTTTTCACAGCAGAACATCACAACCTGATGGTCTCAAACTTGCTTGCAGATTAGAATTCAGCTCCTTGTCATATTGTATACTTCTCTGGATTGTAAATGCATTTTTGGTGCACAAAAACAAGTATTTTATGTAAAAGGTGCATGCAAAATACATATTGGGCTGGTGATTGCATTGAAAATGTGTATATCTTCACACATACAAAGACACCTATAGACATACATATATAAATGTAAGGCTGCCATCGTGCTGTAGGTTGTGTCGTCACTAACAAGCACCCATGCCAAGTCTAACATGATGAACAACAGGCAGCCAGCCCAGACAAGCTATTTAGCAGAGGTACTTCACAGAACAACTTAGAGAAAATGTAGTGAATGCATACATATTGCTGGATCCATTTTTCTCTTCCTTGCTTTTTACATTCTTCCTGATTATTATAATTTCTTTTCACATTCAGAAAATGTCACCTGTCTGCATTTGAAAGGTAAACATCTTAGCCTGCATTTACAGCTTGAGATATAGCAGCATCCTGTCTTTGAGAACCTTTTTGAATGATTTGATTTTTTTGATTTTTTAAGAAAAAGAGAGTGGGAGGAACATAATATGCATTTTGCTCACTACAGTGTCCAGAATGTTCAGGGTGAAGGGGGAGATAAAAGCTCAAAATGAATATAAAATGACAAGCAGGGAAATCAACTTTTTAATTACAAGTGGTATTCTTGGCCATGGCAGTAGCCATCTTGTGGCGACATGATTTGCCATCTTGGCGCTGCTGGAGCCCTACATCACAGACTGCAGGCGGGTTTCCGTGCTGCACTGAGTGTCGGCTTGCCAGCTGAATAGTAAGAAACCCAAATGCCAGGAAAGCATGGCTTGCCAAGATTTCTCATTGTGAGGTTTCTGTAAACATCACTTAAATTGCATCATGACCAGAAAGATGCAGAGAGCCGTTTGTAGACACTGTGTATGAAGAGAATTCTGTGTACCCAAGTGTTTACAGCTAGAGGCCAAAAAATTATCTAATAGCCCATTGATCAAAATATTCATATTCATATCATTACAGTGGCCTAGAATGACATGAGCTCTACACTGTGACTGATGGATGATCAAGGGATGTTCCCTCTGGGTGTGCTGCTCAAATGACCCAAGCTGCCTTCTACTGAGTTATTGGTCCATCTAGTTCAGTATACTTTGTTCTGATGGGCAGCGACTCTCCATGATTTGAGCACACATCCCTTCATGCCCATGGCTTAATTGCTTGAAACCATTTCTATAGCTGTTGGGCATGAAGGAACCTAAATCTGAAGATACAGATTTGCAGCAGTCATGTTTAGTTCTGACCTAAGAAAGCCCGATAGCATTTTTGAAACCTTTCCTAGATTTCCCAATGCAATGGCCTGTTTCATACATAACTGATCATGACATGCAGGAGGAAAAGCAGTGAATCTTGGGCTCACATTCTGCCTTCTTCTCCTCTGACAAGAGGTAGAGACTGGAGGCATGGGCTTCCACTTTTACATATACTGGAATTCTGACGTGTATACGTGTATACGTGTATCTGAAGAAGTGTGCATGCACACGAAAGCTCATACCAAGAACTAACTTAGTTGGTCTTTAAGGTGCTACTGGAAGGAATTTTTTTATTTTGACTATGGCAGACCAACACGGCTACCTATCTACTACTGGAATTCTGAGTTTGGGTTATCTTAAATCAGCCTTCCCTAACCTGGTTGCCATCATTTCTGAAGCGAATTCATTTGTTAGGGGTTTAGGAAGCTGCCTTATAATACTGAGTCAGACCAAACTCATACTGTCTACGCTGCAACCTTACCTGGAGATACCAGGAATTGAACTTGGAACCTTCTGCATGGAAAAAGGATGCTCTACAACTGAGCTACAGTGCTTCTTCAGATTCCACAGCTGAGCCAGTGCCAGAAAGTGTGAAAGACCGCAGGCGGTCTTTTTAGTGCTTTCCTTATCTAGTTTTGTGTGTATTTTTATTTATTTCTTATCTTTGTTTATCCTTTTTACTTTATAAAACTTAGGAGGGGGGAGACTAGGGGAAAAGCTGCCCCTGTGCTCCATTAAACTGGAAGTTAAAGGACTCAGGAGGCAAATTAGCAATAACGCATTAAAAGAGAAATGATGATAACATCTAGTTAAGGCTGCAAAATTGCTCCTTTGGCTCAGTTAGTAAGAGGCTGGATGGGGGAGTTCATGAGTTTGTAAAGGATTTGTATTTAACATAAGAGCAAGCACTAGCCGCGGCATAAATAACCTCAGAGAAAATGTGCATACCTGTAAATAAGATGTGGAATCTATTCTATATGTTAACCTGGAGTGGCATGCTGACTGCTTGTGGTTACATGTCATGCTATCAGTCATGTCAGCTGCTTACCATGGGAAGCCTTACTGCATGGCAAAGGCTCCAGAATTCACTGCATGACGGAAAGCAACCATATTATATATATGCCAATCTAGATGACCAACCAACTCATGTATTGTGTATGCTAATGGACTGTTAGTGCTTTTTGACCTGATTGGGCTCCTGTAGTTATTTTCCAGTTCTAGCAGCTGGATGGAACATTTCCTTCAGTCTAGTTGCATTGCAATAAAGTAACGATGTGTTTAAAGACCTAGCTATGTACTGTTTTCTCCTTCAGCCACAGCACAACACCAAGTGTGTTGCTGACTTACCATGTAATAAGCCGGTCATCTCTATTCCCTGCATGTGTTTGGCAAAGGTATATATTATCTGGCATGGGAGCAACCACAGAAGCAGCAGCAGGACACGTGGAAGTGTGGATGAGTCTTTTCTGGTATGAATATATATGGTATATAACTATATGAAATAAATGAGTAAATATTATGTGAGCAGAAAGGACAAACTAATAAACGTCACATGGAGCAAGTTGCAAGGCAGTAAAGTCTATGTAGCAAACACACATGAACATTTATCTCATTTAGGAGTAATTGGCCATGTGTGGGTACATGTGTGTGAGGTCTGGTTTCCACTGTACATGATGCAAAAATGGGCAGCATTTATCAAACCCCAAAGAACTCTTAAAGAGGAGCAAGAAATCCACTGCAGTAATAAAGCAGTACAATAAAACATACCAGGAGCAGCAAATAAAACCCACATGATCTAGGGTCTCTAATTATGCCCACAGAAATAAGCTGAAGCTAATGTCATGAGAAATCTCATGGGCAATGAACAGTATTGCAGCTGTTAATATTGCTGTATTAATTCACAGTCATGTAGGTTTCCCCAAGGCTTAATTTTGATGCCCATGCATGTCTACTCAGAAATAAGCCCCATTTTGTTCAGTGGGGTTTACTCTTAGCTTAGTGCATATAGGATTGCACCCTGGATCCTATCATGTGAGGGACCGTGCCTCAGATGATGTGCAGGAGCAGGGCTTCTGTGACAAGGTTGTGATTTACCCAAAGATGTGCTTCAACACCTCCTGGGTGAATTATGAAACTCTGTCACTAATTCCCTTACCAACAGACTGCTCCTTTCTAGAATGAACAAGGCCTACTGGTGCCATCAGTAGGACAGACAAGGGCAAAAGTGGGTGCCGTAACTGATATGAATCTTGTACATTAATCTACATTCCAGTCATGCAAAAGTCAAAGGTTCACACTAGGGCTGTGCATGGCCCCAATCACCCCCTGATCTGCACTGTGCCCCCCCCCTCCCAGGTCAGGGCATTTCACTGTTCCACCCTGGGATCTGTCCCTGAAACAATTCAGGGGGCAAATCTTTTCTTTCTTTCTTAAGGATACTAAAATCATTTTAAAAGGTCAGGGGGAAGCATGGTGCTGGCCAGTGGTCTTTCACAAGTGCCAGTGTGCTCTTTCAGGGCCAGTTGGGGTGTTCTCTGGGGAGATGGGGCATGACCTGGGAAAGTCCTGAGGGCAGGATAAGAGAGGCTTAGATGGTCAAAATTGGTGTCAGGCCTGTAGGTTACCCCACCCTTGACCTTAGAGGGCTACAATGTGGTGTAGTGGTTAAGAGCGGTAGACTCATGATCTGGTGAACCGGGTTCGCGTCTCCACTCCTCCACATGCAGCTGCTAGGTGACCTTGGGTTAGTCACACTCCTTTGAAGTCTCTCAGCCCCACTCACCTCACAGAGTGTTTGTTGTGGGGGAGGAAGGGAAAGGAGAATGTTAGCCACTTTGAGACTTCTTCAGGTAGTGATAAAGCAGGATATCAAATCCAAACTCTTCTACAATCAGCTCCCAGCCCTGATGTTCCTCAACCTCGATCCCTGGTATATAGCAAAGCTTGAGGAAATGTGAGTGGATTGTTTTGAATGAAAATAGGAAGCTTTGTCATATCTACTATTTGTCCATTTAATTCAATATCATCTGCTCTGACTGGAAGTAGCTTTTCAAGGTTGCAATTAGAGCTCCTTCCCATCACTGGGAGCTACTGGGAGCTTCTGCTTCTAAGGCATGTGCACTGGACCTAAGCTACTGCATACACATCAGTTTCACCATGTCCATGTATGGTGGAAAGTCCTGATTTGCCACAAATTCCAAGCATATATACAACACTTCTGGGGTCATCACCCACCAGTACCACATTTCAATCACCCACATCTACTCCTGGTTCTTTCCACCAATCTAGGTCTGAATTCTTGATCCATACATTAACCCCAAATCTCTTCGGCAGGTGCAAGGCAGGCCTCCACAGAACCTTGCATGGAACCACTGCTTGTCTATCCCCTTCCTAAACTCAGGGCTGGATTAAGACCTTTAGAGGCCCTAACCACTTAAAAGATTTTGGTTCCACCATTTTTAACCTACCTGGCAACACTGTACTGATCGCCACTGCACTCACTTTCAGTGGATTACTGAGCAGGACAGCCGATATGACCAAGAGAAGAGTGATCACATGACCCCCTGTGGACCAAGTGGTAGTTTACCAGTTAGCAGATTCTAATTTTGGTGTATACCCAAGATTAATGGCTATCATTACTCTCTATCATTACTATTGTATTACTTGTTTTCTCTCTCTCTCTATGTGTGTTTCATTTATTGTGGGAGTCTTTTTTTGTGTAACCTGGGTCAACTGCATCATATGGTCCGTGGTAAATATGGCAATGGAAAATTTCTGTGGTGCTCTGCTTCCCTCAATGCTTTAAGCATGTGCTTATTTTGTTTAATGGTTAATCCAGCCCTGCCCACTCCCCTTCTCTCTCTGTGACCGACTGACTCATACATGCCTGCCCAACTCAACCAATTGCAGAAGTCCTGCTTTTGATGTATTTTTAACATTAGAGGGGAAGGGTGAAATGCTAGCTAAGTCTACTGAACTACTGCCATTAAGCAGAACAGTCCCCCCCCCCCACACACACACAGACCAAAAAAAGGGTTTACCTGTCCTCTGGAATTTTGCTCCATATAAAATTTGTTCACCATCATCAAAATGAAATTAGTTGATTGCGTTTCCCCCTTGCCCTGGGCCTGCATAATTTCTAATGCATATCTCAACTATAATTTCCATTCTGAGGCCAATAAGGCAATTGGTAATATGTAAATAGTGTGCTACAAACCAAACCATTTTGCTTAGCAATAACAGCTCTGGAATGTGTTCATGATAAATCTGCCCTTTGCAATATAGCTTTCAAATCCATCATAAATTTTCTTCTAACAATCTGTTTTGGATTAGTTAACAAGCAATACAACTGCCACTCTCTCCAGCTTTACTGAAATAATTCCCTTAATATGGGACATGGAATAGGAAATCATTTTGGATCAAACTGTACTTCCTTGATTCTTTCTCCTTAGATACCCATTTGTTGTCCTACCAAATCACTGCTGCTTACTTTCAGTATGCAGTCCTCCTGACTCTACTGCTTAGAAGCACAACATTCATCCACTTTTCCACACTCAAATTACTGTAGGTTCCCAGGCATCAACCCCTGTTACTACCCCCAAATAAGTTTAGATTGTAGGGTTTTCCTGAGGGGCCAAATACATAGGTTGCATTTGGCCCTCTGGCCCTCCATTCTCCACCCATAGTTGGTGTTTTAGCAGGTGGCATCATTACTCCTGCTTTGAAAGGCACCCCAGAATTGCACACAACCCTTGTCCCCCTTTCAACCATGCCATTGTGTTTCAGAAAAAAATTGGAAAATAGCTTGGCTCATTGCCAAACCAAATTCAATTGGGCCACCATAATCAATGAGATTTGTGAGTTGTGATCTCACTGCTCGATGCTTCTGAATCCCATCAGGCGGCTTCCCTCTGTTGCAAGGAGTGGACCATATAAAGAAAACTGGCTCTGCCTTCTTGCCTAGCCACTGGGGAATGCCAGCCCATGAGATACTGTTTCATGCCAGAGAGAGGAGACCACCAGCTCCATTCCCATGGGGAATTTATCCCTCTCTGTCTCCTGTTACGTCTCCGTGTCGTGTAATGACTTTTGATTATTTATACCCCACCCATCTGGCTGGGTTCCCCAGCCACCCTGGGCGGCTTCCAACAGAATAGTAAAAACATGATAAAACATCAAACATTAAAAACTTCCCTAAACCCGGCTGCCTTCAGATATCTTCTAAAAGTCAGTTTATTTCCTTGACATCTGATGGGAGGGTGTTCAACAGGGCGGGCACCACTACCAAGAAGGCCCTCTTTCTGGTTCCCTGCAACCTCACTTCTCTCAGTGACGGAACCATCAGAAGGCCCTTGGAGCTGGACCTCAGTGTCCGGGCTGAATGATGGGGGTGGAGATGCTCTTTTGGGTATACTGGGCAGAGCCATGATGACTATAGCTCTGTCTCCACAGTTGGAGGCAGCAATGCTGGTGGAAACCACAGGAGGGGGAGAGTCCTCTTGTGCTTGGATCCTGCTTGCAGGTTTCCCATAGGCATCTGGTTAGCCACTCTGAGAACAGGATGCTGGTTGAGATGGGCCATTGGCCTGATCCAGCAGGGCTCTTCTTATGTTCTGCTGGCTTCTATTTGTGTGGCCAGATCTAACACTCTGGCTGCTGTGCACTGTTCTTGTTGTTTTTCAAAGAGATCTTATTTCCCTGTTTGCAATTAGTGTTTTGAGCATTTTGTGTTCAAAATGGGCAGCATCGTTTCTATTGGGCATGTAAGAAACCAAACAAACCCAGAAATCCGTATTGTACTGCAGCACATTATACATTCGAGTGTTTAGGTCTATCTTGCTCCATATTGTCTACACTGATTAGCCAGGGTTTCGGGCAGCAGTGATGGAATTTGGGACCTTCTGTAAACAAGGCAGATGCTTTACCACTGAACTATGGTCCTTTGCCAAGCATCCCATGGGGTTTCCTGCCTTTTAAGAAAGGAAAAGTGAACTCCTCTTGGCTTTTTCTAGAATAGGGCTCAGCAAAGTGAAATATTTTCTGTCGCCCAAGTGGGAAAATAGCTCAATTCCTCCCCCCAAATTGATCTCTTTTAAAAGTTTTTTGTTTTTGTTTTTTAGTTTTGAGCTCAATTCCAAAATTTGGATCCTGTCGTGCCTGATCCCTTAAATCAAGCTGAATTGCTGAGAGAATCCAGAGGAGAGTTGTTGGTTGTTCCGCCATGTTACAGAGGCCCAACTGGCCTCAACTAAAAACAAGACATTGAGTGTCATTGGGTGTAAGAACATAAGAAGAGCCTACTGGATCAGGCCAAAGGCTGCAGATGAGGCTGTTGTTGTAAGAGGATGTTAAACTTATTATTGTTATTATTTTGCCAGGTTTCCTTTTGCTCCAACTGCGCAGAAATGTAACTAATGATGACAAACGTTCATAGAAGAGGTTTCCATTTCTCAGGCTTAAGTTCCCAAGCTGCATGTACTCCCTGGTAACAAAGATGCTTGTTCAGAAGACGAAGAGGGGAGATATTTGTGCGCATAAATAACAATGAATTGCTCAGTATACTGTGATGGCATAAATAAATCCCTAGGGAGCGGCTGAAGTGTTAGCAAAAATACTCCTAGCAATACATCCCGGGTAAAGAGCTTTCTGGAGAGTGAAGCTGCTCAGCTTCCATGATATATAGGGTCTGAGAGGCTGGGGTAGTGTGGTTGTAATTCAGCCCTTTTGCTCAGAAATAAATCTCGCTGAAATGAGAAAAGGGGAGGCCTAGAGGAGTGAAGATATTTTATACAAGATCATTGCTGTTTCAGTCTTAGTTTGTCTTAATTCTCTCCCTGCATTTTACAGATGTTCCTCTTGTGCTTTTTTCCAGTTCTCCTTATGACAGTTGACTTATCAGAGCTCCCATGTAGAAGCTACTTGACATTCCTTTGTGCAGCTAGTTATTTGCTTACCTGAGCTTACTGCACAGATCGGGTGATTTTCATCTTGTTCCTGCAGATGTCCAGTGAGTAGGGTGGGCTGAGCAGCAAATTTTGTTCCATTTTGGTTTCACAGGCACCCATTCATAGTTCTGTTCTGTCTCCTGGCATCCTCCTGCTTCCCGTTCTGGGACTGCAACTCAGTAGCAGAGCATCTGCTGTGCATGCCGAAGGTCCCAGTCTCAATCCCTGGCATCTCCAGGCAGGGCTGTGACAGACCCTGAGCTGAAACCCTGGAGGGCTGCTCTCTACACTGAGTATTGTCTACACTAATACTGAGCAAGATGGACCAGTGGTCTGACTCAGTAAGAAGGCAGCTTCTTAAATTCTGTTGGCTCTATTTCACTCTTCTGCACACATTTTGTACACATTCAAAATGTGCACTTCTATGTGAAATTCACTTTTCAAGAGCGCAACCCACCCTCAGAAATTCAGGAAGCTGCACCCCAGGGGAGGAAATTCTCTATGATAGCCCCAAAGCTCTGGAATTCCCTCCCCACAAATGTGTATCAGACAATTTCATTGTATAGCTTTTGCTGTGTGCTGAAGATGATACTCTTTATCTTGGCCTTAGACAGCTGAGATATTTATTTTAGGACTCACCTTCTTCTAAAGAGGATCAGACCTATTCATAGGGTTGTTGACAGGGGCTGGGCTGAGGAGGAATGGTGGGAGCTGCCGCCCCCTCTCTCTGCACCATCCCAGGAAGAGGAGGACAGTGTAGATTTAGAACAGTGGTTTGCTGAAGGGCATAGTTCAGAGGCTGATGAGGGAAAAAGCTGGGATATATTGGGGGAGCAGCAGGAAGGAGCAGCATCGGGGGAGAGACACTTAACAGACTCAGTGTCTCTTGAAAGCATTCGTGATCCTCCCTCTCCCCAAACCAGATGGGCTGTGAGAGTAGCAGAACAGAAACTGAGAGGCAGAAAGCACTGGCCAGCTGGCGCAGGGGTGACATAGATTAAGAGGGAATGAAGGGGTGGGACTTTACTTGGAGAACACTGTTATTATAGAGACAGTGTTCCTTTGAATTTCTTTGTGAATACTGAATAAATTACATTCGGTTATCTGCCTTTTGACTGCCACCGGGGGAGGGATCGTAATTCCCTGAAGCCTTGATAGAGCCTTGGCAATTGTAGAGTTGGAAGGGACCCTCAGGGTCATTTAGTCCAACCCTCTGCAATGCAGGAATCTTAAGTAAAGCATCAATGACAGATGGTCATCCAACCTCTGCTTTAAAATCTCCAGTGAAGGAGAGTCCATCACCTCCCGAGGGAGTCCATCCCACTGTCAAACACCTCTTACTGTCAGAAACCTCTTCCTGATGTTTATTCAGAACCTCCTTTCTTGTAACTTACAGCCATTGGTTAAGGCCCTACCCTCTGGAGCAGGAGAAAACAAATTTGCTTCACCTTTCATGTGACAGCCCTTTAGGTATTTCCTATCAGTACCCTCTTAAGCATGGAGGCTTCTAGCCCTACTTGCTATGTTCTCCCTCCACAATCAGAGGCAGTATGGCTCTTAATAACAGGTGCTGAGGATGACAAATGGGGAGAGAGAGTTTCACTCCTATCCTACTTTCAGGCTTTTCACAGGTCACCAGGATGCTGGAGTTGATGGGCCTTTGGCTTGATCTATCAAGGCTCTTCAAATAACAAGGCCAGTGGAAGTGATGGGATTCCAGCTGAACTGTTTAAAATTTTAAAAGGTGATGCTGTTAAGGTGCTACACTCAATATGCCAGCAAGTTTGGAAAACTCAGCAGTGGCCAGAGAATTGAAGAAGATCAGTCTACATCCCAATCCCAAAGAAAGGCAGTGCCAAAGAATGCTCCAACTACCGCACAATTTCACTCATTTCACATGCTAGCAAGGTTATGCTTAAAATTCTACAAGGAAGGCTCAAGCAGTATGTGGACCGAGAACTCCCAGAAGTGCAAGCTGGATTTAGAAGAGGCAGAGGAACCAGAGACCAAATTGCAAACATGCGCTGGATTATGGAGAAAGCTAGAGAGTTCCAGAAAGACATCTACTTCTGCTTCATTGACTATGCAAAAGCCTTTGACTGTGTTGACCACAGCAAACTATGGCAAGTTCTTAAAGAAATGGGAGTGCCTGATCACCTCATCTGTCTCCTGCGAAATCTCTATGTGGGACAAGAAGCTACAGTTAGAACTGGATATGGAACAACTGATTGGTTCCAAATTGGGAAAGGAGTACGGCAAGGCTGTATATTGTCTCCCTGCTTATTTAACTTATATGCAGAATTCATCATGCGAAAGGCTGGGCTGGATGAATCCCAAGCCGGAATTAAGATTGCCGGAAGAAATATCAACAACCTCAGATATGCAGATGACACAACCTTGATGGCAGAAAGTGAAGAGGAATTAAAGAACCTTTTAATGAGGGTGAAAGAGGAGAGCGCAAAATATGGTCTGAAGCTCAACATCAAAAAAACGAAGATCATGGCCACTGGGCCCATCACCTCCTGGCAAATAGATGGGGAAGAAATGGAGGCAGTGAGAGATTTTACTTTCTTGGGCTCCATGATCAGTGCAGATGGTGACAGCAGTCATGAAATTAAAAGACGCCTGCTCCTTGGGAGAAAGGCGATGGCAAACCTAGACAACATCTTAAAAAGCAGAGACATCACCTTGCCAACAAAGGTCCGTATAGTAAAAGCCATGGTTTTCCCAGTAGTGATGTATGGAAGTGAGAGCTGGACCATAAAGATGGCTGATCGCCGAAGAATTGATGCTTTTGAATTATGGTGCTGGAGGAGACTCTTGAGAGTCCCATGGACTGCAAGAAGATCAAACCTCTCCATTCTGAAGGAAATCAGCCCTGAGTGCTCACTGGAAGGACAGATCGTGAAGCTGAGGCTCCAATACTTTGGCCACCTCATGAGAAGAGAAGACTCCCTGGAAAAGACCCTGATGTTGGGAAAGATGGAGGGCACAAGGAGAAGGGGACGACAGAGAATGAGATGGTTGGATGGTGTTCTTGAAGCTACTAGCATGAGTTTGATCAAACTGCGGGAGGCAGTGGAGGACAGAAGTGCCTGGCGTGCTCTGGTCCATGGGGTCACGAAGAGTCGGACACGACTAAACGACTAAACAACAACAAATCAAGGCACTTGCTTTGTTCTTAGTTCCTTTTAGGCCCCACACCCTCAAGAGGAAGCTTCTCCCTTTTTCAGTCTTCTCTTCTGCCTCCTTTCTTATGACTTCCTATGAGGCTTATATAGGCCACTGACAGGTGTTGGAGGCTTGCAGCCTCTCCTCTATCCTTCCCATACCCACCTGCAGCCCATCCAGACCGATTGCTAGTTGAATTATTTGTGAGCAAGCAACCAGACCAGTAGAATCATACCTTGGTTTTCAAACAGCTTAGTCATCAAATGTTTTGGCTCCCGAACACCGCAAAGTGACTGTTTTGGTTTGTGAGCTATTTTTGGAAGCCGAACGTCTGATGGGGCTTCCGATTGGCTGCAGGAGCTTCCTGCAGCCAATCAGAAGCTGCAGTTTGGTTTCCAAACATTTTGGAAGTTGAACGGACTTCTGGAACAGATTCCATTCGACTTCCAAGGTTCGACTGTACCTTCTAATATAAATGAAATAAACATATTCAGAATAGCAATGGTCCCTACATCAGTTTGCATTTTTTTAAGTCCTTGTGATAATACATGGATATTTGAGTGCCAATTTCTTTGAATGTACATGTTTTTGTGTGCGTACACATTTTTGCAAAGCAATGTTATCTAATATAATGTGTTTTCACTCATTTATATGCCTACTTTACCCTCGCATAAGTACTCCTTATTTGGCTGGTGAACTGAATTGCAAAATTCAGAGATGCATGAATTTTGAAGGATAGTTGTGTTTCGGTTTGTGTCTTTTTTCAGAAAGTGCAAACCAGGTAAGTTCACATTTAAATAAAAGCTGAATTGAACTCAAGGGCATCCTGATCAAATTTGCAGATGACACCAAACTGGGAGGGGTGGCTAACACCCCAGAGGACAGGATCACACTTCAAAACGACCTTGACAGATTAGAGAACTGGGCAAAAACAAACAAGATGAATTTTAACAGGGAGAAATGTAAAGTATTGCACTTGGGCAAAAAAAATGAGAGGCACAAATACAAGATGGGTGACACCTGGCTTGAGAGCAGTACATGTGAAAAGGATCTAGGAGTCTTGGTTGACCACAAACTTGACATGAGCCAACAGTGTGACGCGGCAGCTAAAAAAGCCAATGCAATTCTGGGCTGCATCAATAGGAGTATAGCATCTAGATCAAGGGAAGTAATAGTGCCACTGTATTCTGCTCTGGTCAGACCACACCTGGAGTACTGTGTCCAGTTCTGGGCACCACAATACAAGAAGGACACTGACAAACTGGAACGTGTCCAGAGGAGGGCAACCAAAATGGTCAAAGGCCTGGAAACGATGCCTTATGAGGAACGGCTAAGGGAGCTGGGCATGTTTAGCCTGGAGAAGAGGAGGTTAAGGGGTGATATGATAGCCATGTTCAAATATATAAAAGGATGTCACATAGAGGAGGGAGAAAGGTTGTTTTCTGCTGCTCCAGAGAAGCGGACACGGAGCACTGGAGCCAAACTACAAGAAAGAAGATTCCACCTAAACATTAGGAAGAACTTCCTGACAGTAAGAGCTGTTCGACAGTGGAATTTGCTGCCAAGGAGTGTGGTGGAGTCTCCTACTTTGGAGGTCTTTAAGCAGAGGCTTGACAACCATATGTCAGGAGTGCTCTGATGGTGTTTCCTGCTTGGCAGGGGGTTGGACTCGATGGCCCTTGTGGTCTTTTCCAACTCTATGATTCTATGATTCTATGAACTTCTCCTGAACCCTAATTCAGAGTAAGCCCTCTGAAATCAATGGATTGAAGTTAGATTTAAGGATATATCCACATCTAAGTAGCATCGATGCACTTGGCAGAAGTCATTGTGTGTACACGTTAGAAACACTGGTTCTTATAGCTATTATATATATATATATATAATAGCATATATATATATATATATATATATATATATATATATATATATGAAAGGCTATTTGCTGCTCTCTGTCCAAGTGATGAGAATGTGTTACTCTTGTTAAACTAAGTGAACAAAATGCTGGTCCTGTTGGTTTCCCTCCCCTTTAGCAAGCTGTCACGATGCTACAATGCTCGAAACATATATGGTCTTACTTCTGCTTGGTTCAGTTGGGACCTGATACTAACAGATTTGTTCAAGCCGAATAGTTTGTAAATGGTCTCACTGCAGTAAGTAATAAGGCATGACTGAGTAATGATGCCAGAAACTAGACCTTCAGAGGAAAGTGCCGCTAATGCAGAATTGCAGCCTTGACAATTATTGCATCTCATGGAATGGTGACAGCTGTCAACAGCTGTTGTTCCTGGTTGATGCAAAGAAGAGTTTGAAAGTGCAAACTGCAATCCACATATCATTCCCATGAACATGAGGGATACTCAATAGGGAGTGCACTGTAATCTTGTCGCTGGGGAAAGTTGATGACAACAGTATTCCCACCATGAATTTTCCAGCACCCATAAGCTTTTTTAAAAAAGCAAAAAAACACTATCCTTAACATTCTACTAATCCTACCATCTAGAATCATTTCCTTCTTGCTTCTCACACTGGGCTTGATGGATTGGGCTGCAATCTTAACTCCGTTTACTGGGGAATACCCACCATTTAACCCAATAGATATACTTCTAAGTGGATATGGTTTGTGTTGTGCTGTTAATCACCTGAGAGCTTGTCACTGAAAATGGGACTTCCCATCAGAAGCTGGTCAAATCAGCACTGTTGACAGGTATGCAGTTGGAGTCCAGCAATGTCTAGAGGGCCAAACATTCCCCACCCCTGCCATAACTAAAAAGGCTGGGTGGTATCATATGTCTGTCAAGATGTTTCCATACGTTTCCGTTGGTGCTGTTGGTGCTGATCTTTAAAGCCCTAAACGGCCTCAGTCCAGTATACCTGAAGGAGCGTCTCCACCCCCATCGTTCTGCCTGGACACTGAAGTCCAGTGCTGAGGGCATTCTGGCATTTTCCTCGCTGCGAGAAGCCAACTTACAGGGAACCAGGCAGAGGGCCTTCTCAGTAGTGGCACCCGCCCTGTGGAATGCCCTCCCACCAGATGTCAAAGAGAAAAACAACTACCAGACATCTGAAGGCAGCCCTGTTTAGGGAAGCTTTTACTGTTTAATAGAATATTATATTTTAATCTTTTGTTGGAAGCCACCCAGAGTGGTTGGGGAAACCCAGCCAGATGGGCGGGGTATAAATAAATAAATATATAAATAAATAAATAAATAAATAATTGTTATTGTTTTTAAAGGCCAGACACTCTAGACAAGCCTTCCTAAATGTGGCTCCCACCATCCCTAACCATTGGCTGTGCTGTCTGGGAATTGATGGAAATTGCAGTCCCACAACATCTGAAGGGTACCAGGTTAAGGAAAGCTGCTCTAGGCAAACATTTCCAGTGATATTTGCCTTAAATGATGTTCAGAGGGAATATGTGGTTTCTTCCTCTTACTCTGAGTAATGGCAAGAGGAAGCCAACAGGTATTCAGTAATGCCACAGAAATTTGTCAGGGATGAGCTTTGCAATGAATACACAAGCAGCTGCCACCATGTGGCAAACACTTGTTTGCAGCACGATTTCTTCCTTGTGTGTACTCAAAATTAATCCTACTGAATTCACCACCCCAAGTAGATGGTGAATATAGGGGGGTTCAGCAAATCTTCCTGTTTTTGCATCTCCCGGAATATTATGCGAACTGAAACTCAGCTATTCGCGCTTATTTGTATTTTGCAATCCCATTCTCCAATGCAGCGTACAAAATGCACGTATATGGGGAATGTGCATACAAATACACAACACACACAAAATGCATTATATTGAGGAAGATTGCTTTCCAAAATGTGTGTATTGGGCATAAATGCATACAAAACTGTGCACAGAATGCATAGTAAAATGCTAATGAATTTTCATGAGGACATTTAAGATAAATTGGCAAACCGTTGTGGGAAATGTTTTGAACTGAGGATTGGAAAAAATGAGAGAACCCAAACTGACAGCTAGGTTTATCTGTAACCCCTATTTACCTAATGTGTAAACAAATCAGAGTTTAAATTGGTTCAGGGATTATCAGTCTAGGATTACTGACCTTGTAAGTAGAATGCTATCACTACCATCCATCTAAACATCCTTAACCTCCTCTTGGTTTCCACTAAATTGATACAAATGTGAAATACCCTGCAAAGCTAATAAAAGCTCCCATCTATCAGCTTTTAAATGAGCTAATGCATTTTAAAAGGGGTCAGTAATTTATTCCCACCTGCCGCAATCATGTAGAGTGTAAACTTTCCCTTAACTTGCACCCCTCCACACACCCATCTAAAGCAATTCCGGTGCTCTTTAGGATAAGTCTCGAAGCTCTCTTGAAATAAAAAAAGAAAAGGATGGACCAAACCATTGTATTAGTCACATTCAGTAAAAGAAAACATGAATCTGATTTCTGTCACTTCAAGCTATCTTGTTGGTTGGAGGACTTATAACCACTGTTATTCTGAAAGGCACAATGTCATTTCATCCATCTCTTGGCACTTGCATGCTGTCCAGTTTGTTATAAAATAAAAATAAAATCTAAGTGATTCCTGTGCCCACATCGCTTCACCATTACCTTCACACTCCATTGTTTGCCTAGCCTTTCTCCTATATCCATGTCGCTTGCAGTCTTTCAAAGTATATGATGATTTGATTCTGGAGGATGCATGGATCCAATTGCATATGCTGATTTTATTTATTTTATTTTATTTTATTTTATTTTATTATCATGTTGCAAACCTGTGCCGTTTTATCTTTGAAATTCAGCCAGGTGCTGCAGTTGTACATCATTTCCAATCTAGTCAGATGCAAACTGGAAGTAACTAACAATTAAAAAGCATTTTTAAAATGCGGGCTGCAGGGAACAGGAGGTTTGGGGGCTGCTGTGCCCTTTTCATATCCAGATGCTTTGGCTTTGAATACTCCTTTGGGATACAAGGGAATTAACCTGGATGGGCTCAGGCTTATGTCTATCATAAATATATTCTATAGCTTAGTTAAGGCTTCCCTCCTTTGTTCAAAATGAAGCACATGAAGTAGAACCAGATGCCCCCATTTACACTGAGCTGACTCTCTACTAGAAGCAAAATTTGAGGCAGAGGAGCAGTTGGTGCTGGAAGGACCTTTCTATCTCACTTACTACCAAAGGAACACAAGCAAATAGCAAAGACAACCCGCACAAGCGACACTGACACAAAACCCTACATATACATTAAGTAGAATAGAAACATTGCCACCCAACCCTAACCCCATTTACCAAGCCCCCCTCCACCTCTTTCCCCCTTTTCTTCCTAATGTAGCACTAATGTCTCAACAAATGAAACTGATCTGTAGTAAATGTAACTTGAAAAAAGACATTGCACATACTTTTGTAAACCAAGAAATCTTTAATAGAACTATGTTAGAAAAAAACAAACAATGGAAATGGAAGGTGGCCTCAAGATTGTTTAATTTTATTTCTTTTTCAAAAAAAAGGTGCCTGTACAGTAAAGAGATGCCTTGGATGCCATAAGTATATCATTATTAAATAACTGCATAATGCAAGAGCAAGAACAAATATTTACACAGGAGTAGCCTCTATGAACACTCCATTGAAAATCATGGGGTTTACTTCTGAGTAGACATGTATAGGATTGCACTGTCAGGTAAATTGAAAGGATTCATATTTATTCTCCCTCTTCTGCACCTGCCCCTCAAGGACAGTATATCTCTCTTGTTTTGGTCTCATATGTCAGTGTTTGCAACAATCCTGGAGGACATGCCAGAAAAGGAAGAATTTGATGCCTTAGTCAGCATCCATGCTCAAAAAAGTTCATTTAATCACAATTCTTTTTTCTAAGACAAGTACTAATTTGATGTATTTCCCCACCCCCAGCCAAATGGCTGCAAAGGTCCAGTTTGTCCACAGAGCTAATGAGCTTTGTATAGATTGGTTTCTTCTGTGATCAAAGTTAAGGTAGAACTGGGAAATAATTGACTGTTGAGAGGACCAAGGGTGTTAAGAAGAGGCCAGTAGTAATATAATTGTGCTACTTTTTCTCCCTAAGAGAAAGTAACACAAGGGTACGATGAAGGAAAGGAGGCCATAGTGACCGTTTCTGGGCATAGATGGTCTGACCACAGTCATTCATGCTCTGTGCTGACTGTTCCTCGGTGACTTTTGCCTAGGCTAGCCACTCACTAGCTTGCCTACCTCCCTACCTCCCTGCCTGCCTGCTGTTCTGTCATCATGCTGCAACATGACAACATCATTACATTTTTAGTATATAGCAAGACAAGGAACTCAAGGTGTCTCCTTCCCATTTCCCCCTCCCAATAGTGACTGATTCAAAGTCATCCAGTGAGCATCATCAATTTATGTAGTGTTTATCAATGTTCAAGAGAGCAGAAACTTGACCTGAGAGGCTTATGAACCTGATAAAAAGACAAATTTGGAAGAGGGAAGAAATATTGATGGGGTAAAGAAGGACACACACACAATACATTTAGTTCCATTACACATACCTCATTTTGTGGACTGGGAGTCAGGGAACTTGTGGGTTTTTGTCAGCTTGATACCTGTGTGTTGCGATGGGGGGGGGGAGAGAGATGTCATTTTAGGTTTTTGGACTCCCATTTTAAGAACAGAATGCTTAAGTTCCTAGTATGGCTTGCAGCTAAGCTGGGAAATGGTCTGATGATGATGATGATGATGATTAACAACAATAATTTTATTGTTTATATCCCACCCATCAGGCTGGGTTTCCCCAGGCAGTCTGGTCAGCTTCCAGCAAAATATAAAAAAATAATAAAATGTTAGACATTAAAAGCTTCCCTGAACAGGGCTACCTTCAGATGTTTTCTAAAAGTTGTGTAATTCTTTATCTCCCTGATATCTGATGGGAGGGCATTCCACAGGGAGGGCGCCATTGCCAAGAAGGCTCTTTCCACTGAACTGTTATATTTGTCTGTCTTTAGAGAAAGTAGTGAAGGCTTCCAGCTGAGTCCATGACTTGAAGAAAGCCAAAATAACTGTTTCCTTAAGGAGCTGGCATCTGGGTCTGTGCAGCAGTCGCAAGCGAAGAGCTATCTATGCATGCATATTTGATAAGTGAGAGCAATGTGGGAATGATAGCAACATCCTCGCAATTGACTATGCTAGGTAGGAACAAGACGTGCTAAGAATTCAGGGATGGCAATTAAATATATGCAAAGAAAGCTAAAATTTTATTTTGGATCATGAGTCGTTGAAGATTTTTAAAAGCCTGTGCTTCTGTTCTTGCAAGACACAACTTGCTCTTTCTAATTGCTGCAGCACCTTCGATGGGTACTGATCCCTCCCAGAGCTCCCAGAATCAGTGAAACATGATGGAAGTGAAGCTGCAATGATCTGAGTGCATAATTTATGTTTTTTTAAAAAATAAAATAAAATCTGCATTAAAAGTTCCAGTCTATGAAGTCTAACTCAATGAAATATTCAAGAGACAATAAATACATTTTCAGGTATAAGATGGCTCTGGCACTGCAATAGCTCCTTGGACGTCAAGCCAGAGAGTTCCCAGTCGTGTTGGTGACTCTCTGCCAAATGACTAACGTACTGTAAGACATGTCTTGCACCAGCTGCCGGGTAACTAGAACTGCTGAGCTCTGACAGCTTGTTTGCACATTTGTATAATATGCTGGGAAGAGGTGGCGATGCTCCTTTGGGAACCTCTTTATTAAATAATGTGCTTCTGCCCTCTGCATGCCTGGTATTCGTTGAGTAATTCTAATTTTTTGTTTCTTAAAAAGGACTGCACAGCAGACCCATTCACTACAATACACAATCCCAATGTGTTACACTGGGCTGATGAGCATTTTTTCCAGACCGAAGGCCACCTTCCTTTCTGGACAGCCTTCTGGGGGCCATATGCTAGTGACCCAGAGGCAAATGGACGTGGAGTGATGTATGTAATTTTTACCTTTGTATAGGTGGCTAATTTCAACACACGTACTCACACAGTCCTCTGTCCTCCATTCAGGAAAGCAAGAGGCATTGTGCTGGCCCCGGGGGTAAGGTACCGTGAATGTAGCAGAGTCCACACGAAGCGGGGCGAGGTCCGATGCAGAGAGACGGGCGGGGAACAGGAACGCTGGAACAGAAGGCTGAGCAGGTAACAGGAACACCGGATGGTCGGGAACAGGAGGCCGAGCAGGAAACAGGAGTACTGGATAGTCAGGAACATGAAGCCGAGCAGGGATCAGGAGTACCGGTTAGTCAGGAACAGGAGGCCGAGCAAGGATCAGGATCACAGGAAGGTCCGAAGCCAACAACGACGTTGCTCCCGCAACCTGGGGCCGGGATGAGTGGGCTTTTATCCTCTTCTAAGGTCAGGGGCGGTCCCGACCCCCAGGAGCCCCGCCTACCTTGGCCTTAAGGCGAGCACTCCTCCTGGGGGCAACTAGTTCCCTTCGCCTCTCTGCCCTAAGCCTCTGCAGATCAGGAGAGGCCGAAGGGTTACTGGGCCCTGGAGGAGGCTCACCTGTGGCCACTGAGTCATCAGGCTCCTCTGGGGCCAGGAGGACTTCACCTGGGGCCAGCTCCTGCTGCACTGCCACAGGTGCAAGCTCTTCAGCCTCTAGGCCTTGCCCCAGTTCAGCCGGCCCTGGGGGCGGGGACTCCTGTGCAGGCTGGGATTCCTCTGTTTCATCCTCCGAATCGGAATCCCAGGCCATCACACCATCCCCCCTCCCAGGCCCCCCCCTCAACCGAGGGTCCGGACCCGGCTTGCCGGGGTACGTCGCATGGAACTCTCGGAGGCAGGCAGGTGCGTGGACGTTGGCCGCTGGTTCCCAGGAACGGTCCTCCGGTCCATACCCCTTCCAGTCAATGAGATACTGTAGCTTTCCCCTGCGGTATCGGGAGTCCAGGATGCGTTCCACCTCGTACTCAGGCTCTCCCCGAACCAACACTGGCTGCGGTTGGGGACGGTTCGGGTGGAACTCGTCGGGTGGGGCCACAGGACTCAAAAGGGACCTGTGGAAGACCGGGTGGACCTTCAGGGTTGCGGGTAACCGGAGACGGAATGCCACAGGAGAGACTTGGTCCACGATAGGGAACGGGCCGGTGAAGCGGGCGTCCAACTTCCGCGAAGGTCGAGAGGGGTGGAGATGGCGAGTAGAGAGCCAAACCAGGTCACCGACGCGAAGTTCCGGCCCCACCTGGCGGTGGCGGTCGGCCTGGGCTTTGTACGCTTCCTTGGCCTGGTGCAGTTGCTCCACCAAAAGCTGTTGCTGGGACTGGAGCTCTTGAAGCCACTCCGTCACTGCCGGGACCGCGGATGCCGGCAGCACCTCTGGAAACAGCCGTGGATGATAACCATAGCTGGCCTGGAACGGGGTCTGCTGGGTGGACGCATTCACCGCGTTGTTATAGGCGAACTCCGCCAATGCCAGGTGGTCGACCCAGTCATCCTGCTGGTAGCTGCAGTAACACCGGAGGTACTGCTCTAGCACAGCGTTCGCCCGTTCCGTCTGGCCATCGGTCTGTGGGTGGTAGGCTGACGAGAGGCAGACCTCTGTCCCGAGGGTCTGGTGTAATGTTCGCCAGAACCGGGATGTGAACTGAACACCCCGGTCGGACACCACGCGCTCAGGTAGTCCATGCAGGCGGAAGACATGCTGAAGGTACAGCTGCGCAGTTTCCTTGGCTGTGGGTACAGATGGACAGGGAGCGCAGTGTACCATCTTGGTGAAATGGTCGGAGAAAACCAGAAGGCAGGTACAGCCACGAGACGAGGGTAATTCCACTATAAAGTCCAACGAAACCGTGTGCCAAGGGCGCGGTGGAACTGGCAATGGCTGAAGTAGGCCGGGGGGGTCGCCCGGTAGGACCCTTGGCGCGACGGCAGACATCACAACCAGCAACGTAGCGAGCCACGTCAGCCTTCAGGCGGGGCCACCAAAACTCCCGACTGACCAAATGGGTGGTCCGATACCGTCCAAAGTGCCCTGCTGCTGGGGCATCATGGGCCATCCGGAGAACCTCCAGCCGTAGTGGCCCTGGCGGGACGTACAGACGACCGTGGTGCAGCAGCAGGCCCTGATGCAGGACCAGCCCCGGATATTGTGGACTGGACCCTTCAGCCAGCTCCCGGAGACGATCCTGGGCCCAAGCGTCGACCCGCTGCTGTTCCCGCACCCGAACCTGCAGTGGCTGCGCCTCCTGGGTGGCCAGGAATGCAGCCGGAGGTAGAATCGTGGTGGGTTCTGCTTGCTGTACCGTGTCTGCGTTGTCTTCAGGTTTCCGGGACAGAGCATCCGCCTTCTGATTCTGAGAGCTAGGGATGTAGCGGATCCGAAACTGGAACCGGGAAAAGAACAACGCCCACCGGATCTGTCTTTGGTTCAGCTTGCGGGTGGTCTGGAGGTACTCCAGGTTCCGGTGGTCGGTTCTCACCTCCACCGGATGTCGTGCCCCCTCAAGATGGTGGCGCCAGACCTCGAAGGCTACCTTGATAGCCAGTAGTTCCCGCTCCCACACAGTATAGTTACGCTCCGCTGGGAGGAGCTGGCGGGAATAGAAGGCGCAGGGTAAAAGTGGCGCTTCCGGTCCGTGCTGCTGAGACAAGACGGCACCGAGAGCCGTACTGGAGGCGTCAGTCTCTACCACAAAGGGTCGAGAAGGATCCGGATGCTGCAAGATTGGCGCTCTCTGGAAACAGGCCTTCAACCCTTGAAACGCCTCCTCCGCCTCCTTGTCCCAGGAAAACGGCGTCTTGGGGCGCAGTAGTCGGGTCAACGGGGTGGTGCGGTGAGCATAGTCCGCAATGAAGGTTCGGTAATAGTTGGCGAACCCCAGGAAACGCTGTAGGTCCTTGCGGTTCCGAGGTGCCGCCCATTCTCGAACCGCTGCCACCTTCCCAGGATCCATCTGCACCCCACCTGGTGAGAGTCGGTGACCCAGGAAGTCCACTGACCGCTGATGAAACTCGCACTTGCTGAGCTTTGCATACAGACGATGCTCGCGCAAGCGCTGCAGCACGGTCCGGACATGGCCTTCGTGGCACGCCGGGTCACGGGAGTAAACCAGAATGTCATCCAAGTACACCACCACATACATGTCTAGCAAGTCCTGGAACACGTGGTTGATGTACCGTTGGAACACAGCAGGCGCGTTGCACAAACCAAAGGGCATAACCAGGTATTCGAACTGTCCGTACCGGGTCCCAAATGCGGTCTTCCACTCATCCCCGGCGCGGATCCGAATCAAATTGTAGGCACCCCGGAGGTCTAGCTTGGTGAACACCTGCGCCCCTTGCACCCGCTCCAGTAACTCCGAAATAAGGGGCAAAGGGTACCGGTCCGGGATGGTGATTTTGTTCAGGGCCCGGTAATCATGGCAAAGGCGGAGCTCCCCACATTTCTTTTTAACAAAGAGCACTGGCGCAGCAGTGGGCGAGGTAGAAGGCCTAATGAACCCACGCTCCAGGTTCTTGCGCAAGAAGTCCTGTAAAGCCTCGCGCTCTGGCTCGGTTAACGAGTATAAGCGACTCACCGGTAGAGGCGCTCCGGGCTGGAGGTCTATGCCACAGTCAAAGGACCGATGCGGCGGTAGCTGGTCTGCCCCCCGTTCCTCAAACACGTCGTGATAGTCCCGGTATTCAGCGGGGAGCGTTGCAGCAACCTCCTCAGTGGGCGCAGCTGCTAGCATCTCAGTCTCAGCCGGAGAACTGGGGTCTGGGAAGTGTACAGTCCGTTTGACCCAGTCAATCCGCACATTGTGAGCCTCCAGCCAGTCCATCCCAAGCACCAGGGGGAACCGGGGCATGGAGGCAATATCCAGAGTTCGCATCTCACGGTGCTGCTGGAGGCACAGGACCAGGGGCTGGGTCTCCTGAGTGACGGCACCCGAACGCAGGGGCCGTCCGTCGATTGCCTCCACCTGCACCGGTTCTGGCTTGTTCCGCAGTGGCACCCGATGCTGGGCAGCAAAAGCAGCGTCCATATAAGAGCGGGTTGCGCCCGAATCCACCAGCGCATGGGTAAGAATCCATGGCCCTCCTGGAGGGTATAGATGTACCGGAACCATAAGGTGTTGTAATTCAATTGGTGCGGCCCCATTCTGTGCTGTTTGGGACCCCCGGTAGCCAGGGCCATCAGCTACTGGGGTTTGGTGGTTTCCCTGCGGCTGGTGTTTCTCAGGACAGGACCTTGCATAGTGTCCGCTTCCGCCACAATAGAGACAAAGATTCCCCTCCCGACGCCGCGACTTCTCTGCGGGGGAGAGGCGTGGCCGCACTGCCCCAAGCTGCATAGGTTCCTCCAATGACTTAGCTGGGCCCGTGGGGCTGCTGGTCGACACTGGGGCCAAGAACTGGAGGTGCCGGCGGTCCCGAGCCTGACGCCGGTCCTCTAGCCGATCGTCAATCTGTAGACTCCATTGGATAAGGGTGTCTAGCGTGGTGGGGCGTTCCATCGTGGCCAGCTGGTCCAGTATCTCATCTGAAAGCCCCTCGAGATACTGGTCCCGGAGAGCCGAGTCGTTCCAGGTCAAGTCCTGTGCCAGCAGCCGGAATTCTGTGGTGTATGCGGCCACCGTGGACTTGCCCTGTCTCAACCGCCGAATCGCCCGGTTGGCTTGACTCCCTTTCTGGGGGTTGCCGAACGCGGCCTCCAAACGATTGCAAAACCCCGTATAGTCTGCCAGCAAGGGGGAGTCTTGCCTGAGTAGCGGCAACGCCCACTTGGCCGCCTGGTCCTTTAACAAACTAATCAAAAAGTGCACCTTGGTGCGGTCGTCAGGAAAGTTCCGGGCTCGCCCCTGAATATATAGCTTGGCCTGGGCCAGGAACATAGGAAAGCTGACTGGGGCTCCATCAAATTTCTCAGGCAAAGCCACTGGGTACTTGCCAGGAGTCGGGGCGTCGGCCCCAGGAGCCGGTAGGGCTTCTAAGCGTTGCTGAAGTGCCACGACCGCGTCACTGAGCTGCTGCACGGTGTGAGTTAAGGCCTGGTTCTCCTGGGCCAAAGTCACCAGTGCAGCCGCCTGGTCCTCCATGGCCTCTGGCTCTTCCCGAACGCACCCCTACGAAGGGGGAGTGCGGGTGTGGCGGGAGCAAACTGTGCTGGCCCCGGGGGTAAGGTACCGTGAATGTAGCAGAGTCCACACGAAGCGGGGCGAGGTCCGATGCAGAGAGACGGGCGGGGAACAGGAACGCTGGAACAGAAGGCTGAGCAGGTAACAGGAACACCGGATGGTCGGGAACAGGAGGCCGAGCAGGAAACAGGAGTACTGGATAGTCAGGAACATGAAGCCGAGCAGGGATCAGGAGTACCGGTTAGTCAGGAACAGGAGGCCGAGCAAGGATCAGGATCACAGGAAGGTCCGAAGCCAACAACGACGTTGCTCCCGCAACCTGGGGCCGGGATGAGTGGGCTTTTATCCTCTTCTAAGGTCAGGGGCGGTCCCGACCCCCAGGAGCCCCGCCTACCTTGGCCTTAAGGCGAGCACTCCTCCTGGGGGCAACTAGTTCCCTTCGCCTCTCTGCCCTAAGCCTCTGCAGATCAGGAGAGGCCGAAGGGTTACTGGGCCCTGGAGGAGGCTCACCTGTGGCCACTGAGTCATCAGGCTCCTCTGGGGCCAGGAGGACTTCACCTGGGGCCAGCTCCTGCTGCACTGCCACAGGTGCAAGCTCTTCAGCCTCTAGGCCTTGCCCCAGTTCAGCCGGCCCTGGGGGCGGGGACTCCTGTGCAGGCTGGGATTCCTCTGTTTCATCCTCCGAATCGGAATCCCAGGCCATCACAGGCATCACCAGAGTTCAAGGACACATTCCAGCCAAGCAAAAATACTCAAGGAGGGCATAGGCTCTGGTTCAACTAGCTCCCTGCCATGCAGGTAGCACTGACCCAGGGTTCCAGCACAGGTCAGCCAAGGGTGAACACCTGGGTAAGTGGAAAGCCGGGAATGGGCTAACTCTGCCCCCAAATGTCCCCCTAGACTCAGGCACAGGCACAACCCCCTCTCAGGGGTCGACCAAACCATCGAGTCCCTAGATTCCTTTAACGGAATACCCTTCACATAGGGATGACGAGAGTGTTCTCCCATCCCTATCATCTTAACCAGAGCCTATTCGCAACCTTACAAGTTGTGATGATTTGCTATGCGGCAGGCGAAACCCAAATGGCAAGAGCCAATCAGCCAACTGGGGAAAATTCCTGCCGTGCCCCTGTCCCAACGACAGACGACACACGACGGCATAGCAAGGTCAAGCGCAACAAGCCCTAAAAGTAGGGAGAGGTGGGCAGGTGTTCCGAATGCACACACCAAAAGAGGAAGCTCTGGATCACATGCATGGGCATAAATAGGTCCCTCGAACCGTTTAGACTGCGTCCCATTGGCCAGATTGCACCTAGCTTTGAGGGACCTACCAATCGGGTGTTGTGGCTGACCAGTGTACCCACCCACAACACAGGGTGTCAGTTATCCAGGTTTCACTGCAATACATGCCCTCTTTAAGGGAGGACCCGATTTGCATCAATGTAAATCCTAGCTCAGTAACACACCAGTGCAAGGGCCATGGGATCATCTTGAAAGTTAGGTATCTATTGATGCTGCCTCATCAAACTTGTGCTGTCAAAATGTTACCTCTCAAGCATTGGGTTTCTCTTGATTTCACCAAGATGGCTTGTTAAGCACTGCTCCGTTTGTGTTTGCGTGTGGGTGTAACACTCCTCCAAGAAAGCAATAAATAAATAAATCTGTTTCCATGGATGAAAAATTTGGCCTTGAGGATGTTGAGAGTGTGTGCTCTCCATGTCTTTGAGGGAGAAGGTCAAAGGATAGCTAAATTACAAGAAAGTAGGTCTGATCCTCGCCTGCATATTCTCTCCCAAACTTTGAGCAGTTCATAACCACAACTATTGCACTCAGAAGTAAAAGCAGGGCCCCACTGTCTGTGGAAAGAGAAAACTTCAATCTTTACAACCATTCTAATATACCAATATGATTATACTATGATCCTATGAGAGGGACTTCAGACCAGCTGTTTTGCATAGGTTGCAGAAAAAGGGACACAGGGTGTGAGATAGGCTCAAGACACAAAAACAAGAATAATTCAAGGAGTATAACTATAACTATAAACAATTATTATAACTATAAACTTCCCAGAATGAGTCATAGAAAGTGCCAGAATGTTCTTATGCACTAACTTAGTTGTTCACTTGTCAAAATGTTACAGGAACTGGTCTGTAGTAGTTGGAAGGGGCTGGAGAGCACAGTTACATTAAATACACAAAACGCTGACAGAGAAATCGATCTTGGGATGAACGAGTTTTTCTGATCGCCAGCTCTTTGTCTCTTTTTGCACAATGCTCTTACTCGCAATGGGACTTACGCTCAAGTAAGCGTGGATAGGATTTCCATCTAAGTGACACAACCAGAGCTCTCTGCAAAGATTTCCCATAGTTCATTACTTCCACGAGCCTTATAGCAGCAAACCATAAGGGAATGACAGCTTTAAGATGCAAAGAGTGTATTGCCTTTGTGCACAGCTATATGAGGGGGGGGGGGGATATATACATTTCAACACAAAACTCTGCCTTAATGTAACACAGTAGGCTACTCAGCAAAATATGCAATGTAAAAATCATCCGTCATCCTGTGGTAAATGCTCTAATGTACTTGAATCCAGCAGTAGCTGCAGGACTCCCATCAGCAACTTCCCATTTACATTGTTGTTGCTGTTGCTGTTGCTGTTGCTGTTGCTGTTGCTGCTGCTGCTGCTGCTGTGTTATTATGGGAGAGTTGTGAGTGTCAATTTCACAGACGGGTGTATGCGATAAACAGAATCTCAGAGCCAGTGTTCTTGATTGAGAAGATGAGGAAAGAGCAAAGAATATAATCTAGATTCCAATCAAATCAGAAACTAAGGAAAGAATGGGAATGTGTGGAAAAATACGTGGCAAAACATTGTTCCAAAATTAAATTATTGATATGCATTGGGGGAAGTTCGTGAAGTTAAGGATGTATTATGGAAAGATGGAAAGTGGGGAATACGTAAAGTATATTTACAACACAAAATAAAAGTAATGAATAACAAAAGAAACCAAGCTTTGGTACAGGGAAGCCACAAAGGTAAAAATAAGGAGAATATATATATATATATATATATATATATATATATATATATATATATACACACACACACACACACACACACACACACACACACACAGATAGATAGATAGATAGATAGATAGATAGATAGATAGATAGATAGATAGATATAGAAAGACAGATATAGATAGATGATAGAACAAACATGCGACTTTGATGATTCTAAAGAGCAAAAAGGGAGGATATGTCAGAGACAAAAAAGGAAGGACATCTTCCCTGGGAGAGAGGGATATTAGATTTAATGGAGCTCTTTTTTAACACAAAAAAGTGAGGGAAATTTGTGGGGAAGCAGCAGCTGTGGGGATTGTTAACGATGAGTTATAGTAAATCTTTCTTGTGAACTCAGGCCCTGAGCCTTTTTTCTGCAACTCTGCATGGGATCAGATCTAGAATATCAAACATTTCCTGTCTGGTTGCCAGTTATGACTAAATAATAAACTACATTTCCTTCCATGCAGCCCAAGGGAATTGCTGAATGGGGTAAATTGTTGATTATGTGAGGGAAGATGGTTTTGGAGGCCAGTATCCAGAATACTGAGGACAATGACATGCTTCCTGCATCTCTGATGTACTAAAAGAGAAATAAAGACTGTGTTGAAGATGGTTCTCTTTCTGACTTTGGTCATTTTTGAATCCCCCCCCCCCCATGAATATAATGCTCTCTGCATTAGGTTGCTATTGGCACAATATTCCTGCCCCTTAAGATTTCAAAGGTAGAATGAGAGGAACCAAAATTATAAAGCAGCCAAAGCTCTTTCCCTGTGAGGAAAGGCTATGATACCACTTTAAGAGAGATGGCTTCACCTAAATAATCCTTGCTGGGAGCTGCAGTTTGTTTAGGATGCTGACAGTTGTTAGGAGACCTCTAGTCCCCTCACAGAGCTGCAATTCACAGATTTCCCTGGAAAGAGAAATTGGTCGTCAAGCCACACCAGGAATCGTAGCACAATGTGAGGAACAGGGATCTCCTAACAGCTCTCAGTACCTTCAACAACCTCAGGATACTCAGCTTGGTATGGATCTTTGACTCATGTACACATCTGGGCAAGCGATGTCACCTAATAGAACACAATTTTGTATGTTGTTAACTTTTTGCACACTTTCCCCTAAAATATGCATTTTTGAAAACATTGGTTGGGGAATTGCATCACAAAATTCAACAGAAAGCAAATTTTGAAGTGTGGCTGTGTTTCGGTGCTCCTATTGCTTTGGAAGGAGTGAATTCGATAAAGTCATCTTTTAATCCAAAACTGTATCACATTTCTCCCCCATCCCTAAATACAGGTCCTATTGGAGTCCAACAGCATCCAATAAGGGCCATAGGTTCCTTAACACAATTTATGGATTTTATTAGAAGACCGAGGAAGGGATTCTAAGTCAGAGGGAGGCGTCTTAATTTACCTTTTTGAGAGGGTAACATGCTAAGGTAACAACAAGCATACTTTTGATGTTTAAGGATTGTGTCTGATAATGATTCCAGTCAGTAGAGCATGAGACGTAATCTCAAGGTTGTGATTTTGAGCCCCACATTAGACAAAAGATTCCTGCATCACACGGGGTTCAACTAGGTGACCCTCATGGTCCCTTCCAACTCTACAATTCTATTATTCTAAATATTAGTGAAAGATAGACTTCAGTTGCTTGCCTTGCTTCTGAACATTCCCAAGCACAATAAAAAGGCAATGGAAATATTGCATTTCTTTTTAATACTATCACATTTCCAGCATGCAGGACTACTAAAATACTCATTAGATAGGGCTCATTTTCTACAAGCTAGTTTCACAACCCAAGCATCTCAAAGTAGTTTATGAAGCAATGTGCTATATGATTCACAATAAATGGCTGTGTGTGTGTGAAATTAGCTACTTAGTGTTCAAGTATTCACAGCCTTTAGTGAGAAAGGAAAGCTAGCCGGTACATAGTAAGATTTATAACAAGGTGGTGTAGGCCTTCAACTGTTTTCCGAGAGATGCTCTATAGACACATCATCAACTTGGAGAAGTGTGCTATATTCACTCCTGCTGGCAGCACATGGTGGATTGGATTGCTTGGCTTTTTATATTATTCTGTGTCATGCTGTTCTGGGGTGTTTACTTCTGCACTCCCCTTTATGCCTTCTGAGCCTGTGCATTTGTAGATACAGTGGATTATCACATAGACACCATACATTTGCAGGGCTGTCTCTCAGACAGTGTGTTTGTACCCACCACTTGAGACAGGTATGGCTTGCCTGGTGGGACAGAGCTTCAGCAATAATATAATATAATAATAATTTATTATTTGTACCCACCACTTGAGACAGGTATGGCTTGCCTGGTGGGACAGAGCTTCAGCAATAATATAATATAATAATAATTTATTATTTGTACCCTGCCCATCTGGCTGGGTTTCCCCAGCCACTCTGGGCGGCTTCCAACAAAGATTAAAAATACATTAAAATGTTACACTTTAAAAACTTTCCTAAACAGGGTTGCCTTCAGATGTCTTCTAAATGTCAGGTAGTTGTTTATCTCTTTGACATCTGATGGGAGGGCGTTTCACAGGGCGGGCACCACTACCAAGAAGGCCCTCTGCCTGGCTCCCTGTAGCTTTGCTTCTCACAGTGAGGGAACCGCCAGAAGGCCCTCGGCGCTGGAGCTCAGTGTCCAGGCAGAACGTTGGGGATTGCAGATGCTCCTTCAGGTATACTGGGCCGAGGCCGTTTAGGGCTTTAAAGGTTAGCACCAATTCTTTGAATTGTGCTCGGAAACATACTGCGAGCCAATAGCCTCTCAACAGAAGCATCACTGCACACCAGCAGAGCCATTCTGGGAAATCCCTTCCATTCCTCAAGTCAAATTCCATAGGTCCTGCTTGAGGACTTCTAATAGGCATCTGGATGGCCACTGAGAGAATAGGATGCTGGAAATAGATGGACCTTTTGGTCTGAATCAGCAGAGTTCTTTACTATGTTCATTGTACCCAAGGCTGACTAAGTTATGATGGCACCTGAGCAGCCATTATTGATCTCTACACATTTATGCTTTCAATAAGAAGAGGGTTCCTTCTTTCTTTCTTTCTTTCTTTCTTTCTTTCTTTCTTTCTTTCTTTCTTTCTTTCTGTCACTTCTTTTATGGAATGAGTCCCAACAGCATTTTGTAAAAACAAAACAAAACACTGCTTTGCATCCAGCTATTGGCAAGAGTGCTCTGTGCCTGAATAAAAACACTTCTTTAAAATCCTCCATCCAGTGAACGAAGCTGTGTAGAGAGACCCCTTAGGATGTGGGCCAAACCCCAGCGCTATTTCAAACAGGTTTTTACAGGAGACCTTAATCAGCTAGCCATCTATCTGCTCTGCCACCGTGCTGTGCGTTCTGGATTAATGCACTTGATGAAGGAGATGGATCAGCTGCTCGAAAATGGCAGCTTTATTGGGTATCCGGTACCTCTAGGGAGCAGGAGCTGATTGGCTGAGAGAACGACATAATGTGTTTTCTCATTTGTCCTTCCTCAAGGTCACTGCCGGCTCGCAGCAGCTGTAAAGATCCTAGACCTCGCTAATTTACCGCAAACCCCCATGTTCTCCACACATGACAGTTTTTGCTCTTCCCGTTGAAAGTTCTCTTGACTCCTGCCGAACTCTGCGGAGGGAAAGTGAGTGAAGGGGCCTCATTATTTTAAATGGGGCTTGACAGAACCTAACAAAGAGCATAAAACAGAGCAATTTTCACAGGCAATAGCACCAAGGCAGTTAAAGCAAGGCTGAGAACTCAATTACAGCCCATTACTGTCGGAGCTGTCTGTTTCTTTCCAGCACATGCTTAGTCTCTCTGGCCATTGCCTTTTGCATCGTGCAATCCGCATGGGCAAAGGTTGCTCACTATACTTCTATCTCTTTGGTTAATGATATTCACCAGCTCTCAGGATTCCTCTAAATACTGTTTGTGTGTAGTAGTCTTAAAAGGACTGGATTAACTGTTGCAAAAATCAGCCGAAAAGACAAGGCAGAGTTATGTTCCTAAGAGAGAAATTTCATCGCTCATCAAAAGGTAACATTGAGATTGATAAAGCTTCATGAAGTAGCCAGTGTGGTGCAGTGGTTAAGAGCGGTAGACTCGTAATCTAGGGAACCGGGTTCGTGTCTCCGCTCCTCCACATGCAGCTGCTGGGTGACCTTGGGCCAGTCACACTTCTCTGAAGTCTCTCAGCCCCACTCACCTCACAGAGTGTTTGTTGTGGGGGAGGAAGGGAAAGGAGAATGTTAGCCGCTTTGAGACTCCTTCGGGTAGTGATAAAGCGGGATATCAAATCCAAACTATTCTTCTTCTTCTTCTTCTTCTTCTTCTTCTTCTTCTTCTTCTTCTTCTTCTTCTTCTTCTTCTTCCTCCTCTTCTTCCTCTGTAGAGTTGCACAACTTGTGATTGCCCTTACAGTTAGGCTGCCACAACCCTGCTGAAGGCAACACCTTTCATTAGATGCTGTCCCTTATCATTAAAATTAAAATCTGGCCACATGAGGTACAGGTGGGTTTGCTTGAAACCTGCCGTTATGAACCTGGTTAAAAAGTGGGGATGAGTGATGATGAAGAAGATTTCTCACCTGTCCTTTAACCTCAGGTACCAGCATTTAAAACTTTAAAAAACAAATTGTCATTGCAAGAAATGAGTGGGTCCTAAAATATGCCTCTCAGGTGTCGAACATGAAGTCAGGCAGGCCTTGGGTATAATCTTACAGAGGTTAGTTGTATGTGGCCTATGCCTATAGACAGTGGTGGCTGCTGTCCATTGGAACTAGTAGGGTGGAAGGCAGGGAGATGCTAGAGCAGTATAGGGGGTGCTAGAGCCAATAACAGGCAGAGACTAATTCTAGATTTCTCCCCATCTTCCTCCCAGCAGAGTTCTGTAAGAACAGTATTGAGACCATGAGCAAGGAAGATGACAGGCAGCGCCACTCCATGGAGTCAGGTGGGGCGAAGGTAAGCAGGTGGAGACTGGCTGAGGACAGACTGAAGTTGGTGGGGCAGTGTCCTCTTTTCCCTCGTGACTAGTCTCCCCTGATTACAGAACTAGTTTAAATAGCAAAGTCTCTCTCTGTGTGTGTAGGGGTGGGACGAGAACAAAATAAATGAGTACTATTTAATACAAAGTTATTCAACACAGCACCACTCAAAGTTAATTGATGGGAGATAGAAGAGGAGTAAAAGACAGAGCCTGGTGTAGGAATACATCCGTTTCCACCAATAATTCATTTCTTGAGAAGTGGTAATGTTAAGCTTTCGTAAGGCAGACATAACTTCCATCCTTGAATCCCTGCACTCTTTTTCCCGTTGCAAGGAGCTGGTAGGGAATATTTTTACTTTAATTTTATTTATGTACAAAATATTTCTATAAAGCATATTAGAACCACAGGACTATAAAATGCAACAGATAATTCAAAGGACACTATTAATTCATTCATGACATTAAATACCGGTAAAGGTTTGTGTACACAGGTATTTCTTAAACAAGGGCCAGGATGTCATCAGCATTGATGCTTGTTGGAGTGCCAACTGGAGGCAATTCCGTTGAAAGGGGGCCACCACAGAAAAGGCCCTTCCCCTCATTGCTGCTAACTGAGATTGAGGCATAACCTGCTACTGAGCACTATGCTGAAACAGGGCATTAGAGATAGAGGTATGTCTGAAACCACCCTGGTCTCAAAAGTTATTCAGGGCTTGACAGGTTATAACCAAAGCCTTCAGCTTGGTGTGATAGATTATTGGTGAGGCAAAGGCTCTTTGTGCATGCTCAGAGTCACTCTTATTTCACAACTTCCAGAATAATACTCTAGCATGGTTCTGGAGACCTGAATTTTTAAAAATTGTTTCCTATTGTATGTTTCCTATGAAACTTCCAATACCTTACAAACTGTGGGAAATGCATGCATCTATAATATTCTACTGCCTCGCCTAGTTTGCAGTTCAGCTGAGCTGACCCTGGCACAGGGCCCAAGAGGTGTGTATCACTGGCCTAATTATTCCTGATCATTCCATTCTGGGGTCAGCTGCAGTCTCAATCAAAATTTTAGCATAAATTGGAGCAGACTGAAAGGCTGCTCTAATTTACAGCCAGCTGCTCACAGCATTTGGCTCAAGCTGCAGGTGAGAATATCCAGAGTTATGGAACACTTTAGCCACACCCCCATTTGCACACATGGTGGGGGAGGTAGCAGAGGTGGCAGAGAGCCCATTGTGCACCATCTGGCAGGCTAAGAGAAAGTAGCTGAAACCGAATAGACCCTGTGAGTGCCAATTGTTTTACAAATGGGATTAACACACCACAGTTTATTAAAGGGCTTTTTGAGAAGATCAGTTCCTAGAGCAACAAAAGTTCTGGAATGTCTTTTGTTTAGTTTGTTGGCTTGTGAGTCAGAGGTCTCCTCTCAATGAAACATGTCTGTTGCAGGAATATTGCATTTGCCCAGCATCCAAAGAACAATATATCAGGCAGTAACCAGCTAAATAGATCTGCTGGTCAAGGATTTATGCTTGTGCAGTGGAACTTCTCCCTGTCTCTTCCGGCACACCGTTTAAATTTGTTGTGGGTTTCCCCCCAGACCTCTGAAGCAGCTTTGGGGAGGGCATGAGGATGCATGGCACAAAATGACACAAAAAGAAAAGGAATGGAAATGGAGGAGGGGGGAAATGGCACATAAGGGACAGGGAGAAAAGTTGTGCCATTTCCACTGCTAATGGTGAGCCCCAAGAATTTATCTTTCCCCTTGAGATATTTGATGAAATAGTTCTTCCAATTTCTCTTGGGTAGAGATTTCTGAGAGATCATTTGCACACAGCTCTAAGAAAAGTTTCTAAATACAAATCCTAGACTCTTAAGCACTTTGCTTTTGTCATTTGATCCTGTGTAAGCCCCCTCTTGCTTTTGTGAAATCCTGAACATATATGATGAAACAATCACAAATGTTTCCAGAGAAGTTGAGCACTACAGTAATGAATTGTTTCAAACCAGAACTAATTCTGTATGGATATCCAGTTTTGTTTTCATTTGACTGACAACATCATAGGGTATACGTGGCACCTGAAAGCACCCTCTGAGTTGACTTTCCCTTCATTAGATGTCTTCTAAAATCTCATTTTCTTAGACCATTGAGCTAATAAATCCAAGGTGAAGCTTTCCTGCCCTGTCTAATCCATTGCAGGTGGCTGAATCATAGGTTTCTCCAGCTTGTCAGATCAATGTACCGGTATTTGCACATAAGAAAGAGGCAGGTATCCTTGGAAATATGCTTAGCTATTCTGGTGAGCAAGCCATGCACAGCATTCATTTTCAGAGAGTACAAGGACTACTAAAGCAAAGCACTGATTGGCCGGTTGGAGAGAGCGCTGCCTCTGATGTGACCCTTGTATTGCTGTAGGCAATCACTTATCCCCCGTCTTCCAAGCCCTGAAATGTGGTACTAATCTCCCATCTCCCCTTCATCTCCCATCTTCCAAGGCCCAAAATCAAAGGGAGTCCTTTCCTCAGCCACCTTTGGAACAAAAGGAATTATACTGGCGATGCTGATGATAATGATACAAAAGTAATGTAGTAGAAATGTGATTGTACAGTTGGAAGGAAGTGATAACAAGATCTTGAATTTTATGTAACTAATAGCTTTAATGAAACTTGATGGCTGGTGTCTATTAGCTGCATCATCTGCTCAGGTGGGGCAACAGGAATTAAGAGGCAGCCATTGCCAACAAAGCGTGCAGCAAAAAGGAACATGCTTTGGAGATAGTCTTCAAGAGTATGCTGTTTGCTCTTGTGTTTCTTTAAAGACTCTCTCCATCTGGATGCTTGCCCACTTTCCACACTTAACTTTTGTAAATAGAGACTGCTGGACTCCTTCTTCATCACAAGAAAGCTGACCCCAGACTGATCGCAGTCTTGCACAGCATTCCCCAACCTAGTGCCCTCCATGAGCTTTGTACTGCAACTCCCGTCCAGAAAGCATAGCTGAGTTAACTGGGGTTTATAGGAGCTGTAATAGAAAGCATCTGGAAGACAGCAGGTTCAGGAAGACTGGCTTTTTATTATTTACTTACGCACACACACACCTGGAATCCACCAGTGATCCACCAATGTGATTTTAAGGTTACAAACAAGAGTGGCTTTAGCACACATAGCTCTGTCCACCAACACTTCACCTCTGATCCCCCTCCCTGCCAGCATGTGCCTCTTGAGGCAACTTCTTCACTTGCCTAACGATAGGGCTGGCCCCAAGTAACACAAAATGCCATTGCCACCACTAGGGAATCTGGCGGCTGAAGCCCACAAGCCTCTTCCGTCTGCCTCAGCCATTCTTTACTCAGCAGTATAGTCAGACACCAGCAGGAAAGGAGGAGAGCAGGCTGACAACAGTGGCTGAGGAGCTGTGTGGCCTCTGACCCGCCTGCTTGTCTGATCTCCTAGTGGCAGGAAGCCAAGAGCTTTTGGGGGATTTGGACAGCCATTCTGTCTGTCATTATCCGGGTTGATTCAAAGAGCTAAGGGCATTCTGAACAAAGCAACAGAGACAGCAGCTCTGCATTTCATTTAGGAGAGGACATACGGAGGCCAGTTTTGGACTGTCGGATATCACATTCACTGAACAGGAAGGCAAAATTTGGCCTAGGACCAGAGCTGCTTAATTGGAGGAGGAGCAAAAGATGACTCTCTGTAAGGCAGTGGTTGGCTGTTGATGTCCTTTGGGACTGGTAGGATGTAAGGAAGGAAGTCAATAGTAGGTGCAGCCAGAGCCAGTGAGAGAGAGATGGGAAAACTAATTCTAATTTTGTCCCTATCCTCCCTGCTGAGTTTTACCATGAAACATGAGGCTAAAGAGGAGGAAGCTGACAGGCAGTGCCACCTTTGGACTGGTTGTAAGAAAGAAAGCAGATAAGTGAGGGCTGACTGAGGGCAGATTGATGCGGCTGGGGCAGTGCCCCCCTTTGCCTTTATGGACCAACCTCTTCTGCCCTCAGGACTCATTCTTTCTCCCATTTTCCTGTACCTACCTTTCCTCTTTGTTTCCCCTCTTTCCCTCCCATCATCTCTCCACGTCTGAGACTCTGGATGTTGTCATCCAAGAGCTCCTCGTAGTTCTTAACAGGGATTATATGAGACTTGTACAGGAGATTAGAAAGACTGTCTTGTGTTTATCCTTCTAATTTATTGAGCCCTCTCTTGCCTTTTATGAGAAGGAGTTATTTCCTTATGGTTACATTTCTAATTTTCAATTTTATTCACTGGGTCTGTTGAGGTCTGATTTCCTAATAGATGAGGTGATTGTGAATGGATTGGCAGAACAAGGAAAGGGAAAAATCTTTATTTTTGGTGTTGGACCAGGACCAAAATTACCTTCTGAAAGGAGGGGAGAGGAGAGAATCTCCTACAGTTTATTGAGCAAAGGGACTCTTCCATGCTCATCTGTTTAAGCATCACAAAGCTCCTTTTTGCCCAACCCCAAGTTTCCTCTACAGTGGTACCTCGGGTTAATAACTTAATTCATTCTGGAGGTCCGTTCTTAAGCTGAAACTGTTCTTAACCTGAGGCACCACTTTAGCTAATGGGGCCTCCTGCTGCCACTGTGCCGCTGGTGCACAATTTCTGTTCTCATCCTGAAGCAAAGTTCTTAACTCAAGGTACTATTTCTGGGTTAGCAGAGTCTATAACCTGAAGCATCTGTAGCCTGAAGCGTCTAACCCGAGGTACCACTGTACCTTTTATTATTCCTCTCAATACCAGCTGTTGGAGAACATCAGCAGGAAAGTGCTATTGTAGTCATGTCATGCTTATGGGCTTCCCAACAAACATCTGTCTGGCCTAGATGAATCATTGGTCTCATCCAGAAGGGTTCTCCTTGTGTTCTTATGGAAGCAGAAGCCTCCATACTGAAGGAGAAGTGGGAAGTGCAGGAGTCTGATGCTCACTTAGGCTCACTCAGGCTATAGCTCAGAGCGTCTGCTTTGCATACAGAAGGTTTCAGGTGACATGGGGAGCTGACTTCAGTCACCAGGCCCATTGGCAAACCAACTAGGCATTACAAAGATATCTGCAAACGTGACATGAAGGCTGGCAACATCAACCCCACCATGTGGAAATCCTTGGCAGATGACTGCAGTGCCTGGAGACAAACAGGTCACACATTGGTAGCAGTGACCCAAGGAGGAATGACAACCAGACACCTTCATCTGCCCTAGCTGCAACACAACATGTCTCTCCCATATCAATTTAACTTTACTCCTAAAGGTGCACTCCTCCACTGTCTCCCAAGACAGACAGATGCCAACAAGGGTAGCACTCGCTTAAGACTGAAATGACGTTTCTGTTTTAAATTGTATGAATTTATATTCTGCCACCCCAAATTATAACTATTTAGGTGTTCAGTTCTCAATCCAAACATGGATTTGGATTGTTTGGTCTCTAAAAGCTGCCATATTAAAATTGGCAATAGGCTCTTTCCTTTGACTGCTTTAGGCTCCACCTAACTCAGAACAACTTTACTTCAAAACTTCATCCTTGGAGTCCTCTCAGTCCTGCATGATAAACTGCCTTGTTTGAAGAAATTTGGTTTGGAAATTACTGTGTTATAAACATTAGAAAACTGCCTGCTGAGCATGCACAATCCATTACCTTCTTTGCTAATTTAAGATTGCACCCCAAGTGTGATTAATGTCCCCAGGTGTGGCTATTTGTTAGTGCTCTCAGAGAAATTATAAATGGGAAAAGATCTATAGCATCTAATTCATTGAAGATATCCATGGTTAAAGGATTCTTCCCGATAAAAGGCATACTTGTCAGGTGGCAGCGGAGAAAAATTACAGAGCACCATTCTTCAAGAATGAAGGAATGTTTTTCTTTCTTCTCTCAATCTGTTTTACTGCGAGCTTGACCTCTGAATCCTTCTCCTCTAACCAGAAAATCTCTGGCATCGCCAGGTAGGCCTGGGAATGTCCCCTGCCTGATACCTTGGAGAGTCACTGCCAGTCAGTGTGGACAACACCAAGCTCAATGGACCAATTCGGTATAAGGTAGCTTCCTATGTTTTTTATAAATTTTGGGACTGAATCAGCTTTGGACAACCTGTATCAAAAGCAGGACAGTGGGAGTGTGACTCTGCTTTTGCTTTTTTTCATTGGTTTTTGATGAGATTGACACTCCTGGACCAGCTGTGGGATGGACAGTGGGGTCAATGTTTTACAGTGGTCCCACTCTTTCCAAAGCGGCATGTCCAGAGAACAGCCTTGGCAGGAATGATAGCGGTGTTGTGCGTTCCAAGTTCTTGAGTCCAGGAGCTGGCCTGTCCTGGATATGGTTGCACTTTGCTGGAAGAAGGTTCATAGACCAGGGACACTCTTGGATTCAACACTGTCACGCTTGTTAGTTCCACCACCCTTGGAAGTTTGGGGGGTGGCCCGGCAAACAGCATTCTAGTGGCACCCTTGAGTTGTGGAATTCCCTCTCCACAGACATGCATCTGGCACCTTCACTATATGTATTTCCGCAAATGCTGCAGGTACACCTCTTTATCCTGGTCATTGACACCTGAGACGTGCATTTTCAAGACCCACCCTGTTCCTGCTAATTAAATTTAACTGTTTTTAATACTGAATTTTAAATTCATGTAAGCCACCTTTGGCTAATAATAATAATAATAATAATAATAATAATAATAATAATAATAGGAGACTGTGTTTTGAATCTATTCTCCTTGTGCTATGGTGTACCACGGGGTGCAATCTTGTCCCCAATGCTGTTTAATAGCCATTGCTAGACCAATCCACAATGAATTTGCATTTAAAGCCATAAAGTCCTGTCATTACATCCTATGACAGTGAATTCCATATATTTATTAAAACTGTGTCTTCTTCTTATTGCAGCCTTCAAGAAAGGGTAAGGCAGCAGCCATATTTACTTGCCTCTCTTTCAGACTCCCTCTTTCATCAAATAAATATCTGTGTAGGGTAGTGGGTGCATCTTTCTGGAATGCACTTGTGTAAAAATGTGTGTGCATCAGCATGAAGTGGCTGTGTATTGCTCCCCTCCTTTCCCACCATAACTGCCTATCAAGATTGCAAAAGCCGCTGAATGTAAAAATAACAAACAGTGTCTTTCGACTCTTAAGATTTACTGTGGCAGAAGCTTCTGTGGACTGGAGCCCACTTCATCAGATGTGCAATAAATCTGTGAAGTCTTTATGTTGCCACAAGACCCTTTTGTCATTTTTGTTGCAACAGACTAACGCGGCAACCCCTCTGGAAGCATGTTGGATGCCTTCAAGCTTTAGCTATTCTGCCAGATCCACTGTGAGATTAAACTTTCTTTGGGGTGTTTTCAAGCATGTTGCAAACTCTCAAACTGTGGCACTCACAAAAGCTTAGGTAATTGCAAGCATCCTTGAAGCAAACTCCCCAACTCTCTTGATGCTGAGAGTTTGTCATGAGCTCTCCCTGCCCAGAAGAACAATAACTGAGCTTGGAGTGCTAGAAGGAGGCAGGTGGAGGGAGTCACAGAATCCTTGGCAGGAGAAGATGCTCTGCAAGGGCTCCAGGTGCAGTCACAATTACTGCTGGATTCATTGCTGGTCAACTGCTGGGCCCTTAGGAGAAGAGAGTGGCAGAGGTGGCAGAATTGCTAGAATAGGACACTTATAAGAACATAGGAAGAGCCCTGCTGGATGAGGCCAAAGGTTCATTCAGTTCAGCATCCTGTTCTCACATTAGCCAACCAGATGTTCACGGGAAACCTGCAAACAGGACTTGAGTGCAATAGCACTATTCCCATCTGTGATTCCCAGCTACTGATATTCAAAAGCATACTGCCTCCTCTGACAGTCTAGGTACCATTTTGGGGTTGATCTTGAGAACATTTCCATTCCAATCCAGGGGTTAAACAAATAGCCAACATTCTGAATGAAGAACATCGAGTAGTGGTGTGATAATGATGATGTTCCAATTTTAATTAACAAATATAATAGAAATACATAAGAAAGAAACTATATCTGCCCACATTAACAGTAACAATAACCTATCAATTCATATTTAAACGTAAGTAGTCCAAACGGCGCTTCCGTGCGCTGCTCTGGTTCACCAGAAGCAGCTTAGTCATGCTGGCCACATGACCCGGAAAAACTGTTTGCAGACAAATGCCAGCTCCCTCGGCCTACAGAGCGAGATGATCGTGCAACCCCAGAGTTGTCCGCGACTGGACCTAACAGCCAGGGGTACCTTTACCTTGTCCATATGCCCAAACAGATATCTAAATAAGACTGATGATTATTCAGGTATAGAAAGGACAGTAAGATCTTCAGAACGTGGAGTGGCGGGTGCTCATCCTTCCAGCCTTTAAGTATAAGTCTCTTTGCTACTGTAAGGGCTCGCAGGAGCCACTTTCAATATTTGTCTGTTAGTTCCCACATCACAATAGTGTAATTCCAAATATCAATGATTTCCCTCCCCAAATGAAGCTAATATGAACAATAATCTCTTCTAATAAAAAATAAGACTTCACATGACATGCCCACACCATCTCCTCCTTCTCCTCCTCCTTTTGATTTCTTACCAGCCCTTCACCATTAGGTGCCAAGGGATGTTACATACTATATAAGAATTCAATATTAAAACCAGTTAAAGCAATTTACAACCATAAGAACAGAGTTGGTACACACACACACACGCGTGCGCGACCAGGGTAAAGCAGTAACTCATCTTTACCCAAAAGTGCTATGCAAGTTTACTCAGAGGTCAGTCCCATTAAAGTTCAGTGGGGCTTAGTTTTTAGGAGCATGAATAGAACTGCAGCCTTAGACTAGGCTGAATGTGCCCCCCCAGATCTCACTCCCTGCCCCTGGCAGCTCTCTTCAGTAATTCTGCCTGGCATCCTCATTGAACTGTGATGATGCCTCTTGCTTGTGTGTATGTGTGGAAACCAATGAATTCTGTGTGTTTGGAATGCAGCCTGCTGCCTACACTACAAAGCTAAGAATCACATCTGTTTCTTCCCAGACCTCTGCCTGTGGCACCACCCACTTCTGGCAGCCAGTCCCTGGAAAGTTGCAGCTGAGGGAAAGTGGGTCCCAGGGCTGAAGCAGATTCCCCAACCCCCTGCTCTACATTTGTACTATAGGGGAAACCTCTGGAACTTACTTCTGAATAAACATGGATACCATTGCTCAGTTATTGTAAGAATAGCGATGTTATGAATTAGACATGCCCCTGTTTTTGCCCGTTGAAAAATTGTTGGAAGGTTTCCAGGATGTTTTGTGAACCTTGGGTGCACCATTGTTTACAGCTCATGTGGGCTTTTATCCTCCTGCAATAACTAGGCTGCTGCTGTTGTTGTTTCTTTATTTGAAGACAGTTTTAATATTTTCCTTTCCTTTCATTCACACACCAGATGTGCAGACAGTCAACATGTGCCTCTTCAATACTCTGATGAATTTGTTTACAAAATCAGAAAAACAGAGTGAGGTGACTTTGAAAAGGCATCTCTGCAAGAGATTGCAAAATATGAAGGCATGTGAATAACCAGGGTAGGCAGACAATAAGGGTGGGTGGGCAGAAAACATTGGGCAGAGGAAATTAGCCTTATTAGTTAAGGTGGTTCAATAACCAAGCTGTGTTAAGCGGCAAAAACAACAGCACTGTGGAACTTTAAAAGCAAAGACATTTATTTTGGCATTAGCTTTTGTAGTGTCATTCTTCACCAACCTGATGCCCTCTGTTTTGGGCAATTCCTGTTGTAGTCCAACTGGCTGGAGAAGATGGGAGTTGTAGTCTACAGTGTACAGTGGTACCTCGGGTTAAGTACTTAATTCGTTCCGGAGGTCCGTTCTTAACCTGAAACTGTTCTTAACCTGAAGCACCACTTTAGCTAATGGGGCCTCCTGCTGCTGCCACGCCGCCAGAGCACGATTTCTATTCTCATCCTGAAGCAAAGTTCTTAACCTGAAGCACTATTTCTGGGTTAGCAGAGTCTGTAACCTGAAGCGTATGTAACCTGAAGCGTATGTAACCCGAGGTACCACTGTATAGAGGTTGGCAAAGACTGGGTCCTAAAAGTGTATACAGTGGTACCTCTGGTCACAAACTTAATTCATTCCGGAGGTCCATTCTTAACCTGAAACCGTTCTTAACCTGAGGTACCACTTTAGCTAATGGGGTCTCCCACTGCCGCTGCACCACCAGCGTATGATTTCTGTTCTCATCCTGAGGTAAAGTTCTTAACCCGAGGTACTGCTTCCAGGTTGGCGGAGTCTGTAACCCGAAGTGTTTGTAACCCGAGGTACCACTGTATATCATCAAGAGACTAAGGCATCTTCAGCATTTGCCATGAGCTGTATAGGGAGGAAGTCAGATATTCAGGGTCACACTGTCCCACATACGAATACATTGCAAATGGGATGTACTTTTGCCTTATGAAAGAAGCAGGGTGGTTTCTCCCTGTTAAATTACGACAATCCAAATATATAAATCATATATCACCATAATATATAAGCCATCCTATCTTTAAATCAAAATGTAATATAAATTTTACTGCTATGGACAGCAGCAACAATGCAACTCAGAATTATATCAATGATGAAAGTAATACATATGGTGGAATGTTATCTTGATATTTCACATTCCAGTGATTTATGAATAAACTCCACTTTTTAATGAATTTGCCTGGTGAACATCCTTTCTGACATCTCTGATGATATGTCTCGTTTGGCTTACGGAACTACTCTCCAAATGTGCTTATACTAGGAAAGAAGCAAGGCTTTAAGCAAGACCGTAAAGAGATCAAGATTCACAGACGTTCTGGTTGTTCCCATCTTAAATGAAAAAAGAAAATGGCATATATCCGAACCGGGGTGGGGGTGGGGGGTGGGCCACTGCCCTCTGTTGGTGGGCTAGCCTTACCTGGCAGATACCACCAGTGGTCTAAGCAGCACTAGATGGTAGCTGAGGGCTGCCATTTTAATTTCCACAAAACTGGGAAGGCCCAGGGGAAGTGTCAGCAGTAGATCCTAATTTGCTCTACAATGTTCAACAAATAAATTTAAAAATGCATCAACCCTACAAGAAACAGGTTCAAAAGACTGGAAGGACATTGGAGTAATTCTGTCTTCATGTGAGATGAATACTGACCATTTAGAATACCATCAGACCGGGGGGGGGGGCTTGAATTGCACTTATCTCAATGAAAAACAATTGATGATATTAACCAGCAGAAAATTAGGCAAAAAGAACAATATTGGCAATAAATCTTAGAACATTTGATTGCTTTGGTCAGAGTTCTTGGCAGGCTAAACTTGGCATTATGTGGTATAACTGAAACATTGTACACTGCTAGGAATAGATTTTTTTGAAGTGTGTATAATATCTGGCCCTTTTTGATCCTATCATGAATGAATTTTAGCAGAGAGTTAAAGATCAATAAACAAGAATTAAATACCTAGAAAAATATATCCAAAATGAGCTTATAAAGCAGAAAATTTTAACACATGCAAACTCAGCCAAATACTAGTTAATTATTGTAAAGAGACTGAAGGTACATTCTTTCACCTTTGGTGGACATGCCCAAAGATTAAGGCTTTCTGGGAAATGATATATAATGAATTGAAAAAGGTATTTAAATATACCTTCCCGAAGAAACCAGAGGCTTTTCTCTTGGGTATGGCCGGCCAATTGGTGCCAAAGAAGGACAGAACTTTTTTTATGTATGCTACAACAGCAGCAAGAATACTCATTGCAAAGTATTGGAAGTTACAAGAACTACCCACCTTGGAAGAATGGCAGATGAAGGTGATAGACTATATGGGACTGGCAGAGATGACCGGCAGAATCCGAGACCAGGGAGAAGAGCCGGTGGAAGAAGACTGGAAGAAATTTAAGGACTATCTTAGGAAACATTGTAAAATTATTGAATGTTAGAATGACCTGGGTTTAGAAATTATGTGGTTTCTAGCTGTAATAATTAAGTAAAAAGAAAAGAAAGTCTAAAAATTTAAATGGATAACAAGGGAGAGGATTTGCTGAATTAATAATTGGAAATTGGAATACAGAAAGGGGAGGTATGAGGAAGTCGGGGAAGTAAGTTACAAGAAAATAAGGGATTGAAATTATACTTGTTTTTGTTTCTTTGTTTGTTTGTATTATTGTCTTGTTTGTTATTATATAATTTGTGAAACTTCAATAAAAATCTTTTTTAAAAAAAATACTAGTTAATTATTCTGCACTGCATGTCTGATATAAGTCATACTGAACAAACAACCATTTTACTGTGTTATGTTGATGTAATCAAACCATCAGATAATAAGATGTTCTGAGCCTGAGGTCAGAGAGCACATTTCTTGGGAGCTTGAGCAACTGGGATTACCAGTTGAGAATCTGCATGGTCAAGGTTTTGATAATGGGAGTAACAGTAAAGGAAAAGGAAATGGCATACAAAAGAGGGTTCTGGACATAAACTCATGTGTCTTTTTTGCACCCAGTAATGCATATACTTTAAACTTGGTAGCCAATGGTGCTGCTAAATGTTGCCTGGAAGCAACTAGTTTCTTCAGTTTCATTCAACAGATCTATATCTTTATGTTATTTTTTTGCACCAACTCAGCATTGGCAAATTCTAACTAGCCATGTACCAGATTTAGGGAAAGCTGTTAAGTCATTGAGCAAAACAAGGTGAGAGAGTTGGATCAATGCTGTGAAACCACTGAGATATCATCTTGGCAGTATATATGATGCTTTAATAGAGATCTTTGATGGCACAAGCTTAAAAGGTTTACCTGGAAATATTTCCTGAATTGAAGCTCAGGCCCTTGCTGATGCAATTTTAAAGTTCAGGTCTGTGGTATCCTTTGTTACATGGTACAACTTCCTTTTTGAAGTCAATCTTACAAGCAAGCTACTACAAAATAAGGAAGCTGATTTAAATTCAGCTACAAGCCAATTGCAAGTGACCCAGAATTACCTTGTGGGCTGCAGGTGTGATGAGGGTTTTCAACAAGTTTTGATAGATGCTACTGAGATTGCAAAGGAGCTAGAAATACTACCGAACTTTGAGACAGAACAAGTTAGGAAAAGGAGAAGCAAGCAGCAGGCACTGAAAGATCCAAAGCAGAAATTCAAAGTAGGTTTCTATAATGCTGTTTTAGACACGGCCATACAGACTGTTGAAGAGAGATTTCAACAGCTACAACAATATAATTCCCTATTTGGCAGCAAGAATTTTGAAAAATCATTGATGCACAATGGAAACAAAGATATTGATGCTGGAGATCTGTGCTGTGAACTTATAGCAATACAGTGGTACCTTGGTTCTTAAAGTTAATCTGTTCCTAAACTCTGTTCCAAAACCAAAGCGTTCCAAAACCAAGGCATGCTTTCCCATAGAAAGTAATGAAAAATGGATTAATCCGTTCCAGACTTTTTAAAAAACAACAACCCTAAAATGGCAATTTAACATGAATTTTACTGTCTAATGAGACCACAGATCCATAAAATCAATGCAATAAACAATGCGCTGCAGTCGCACAATCAATCAATCAATCAGCAGCTGTACTGGGTTCCACGCAGTCACAAAAACAAAACAAAAAAGCTGCAAAAACAAAAATGCAAAATAAATAGCAAAAACAGACAGACTTCAGCCTAACACTCAAAACGGAAGTGTGGCACTCAAATCGGAAGCGTAACACTCAAAACGGAGCATGTTCAGCTTCCGAAAAAGGTTCGCAAACCGGAACACTTCCTTCCGGCTTTGCAGTGTTTGGGTTCCAAGTTGTTTGAGTACCAAGGCATTTGAGAACCAAGGTTCCACTGTAGTTCGAAGACTTCCAAACTCTATGCCACCATAAGGAGTACTTCTCTTCATACTATAACCAAAATCTCCTGGATAACGTGCCTAATGTTTCTCTTGCTCTAAAGATCCTTCTCTTACTTCCGGTGCCAGTAACAAGTGGTGAAAGCAGTTTCTCAAAGCTCAAGCTTATAAAAACGTACAATCACCCAACAATGGTGCAAAAGAGACTAGTTGGCTCAGCAACTATATCAATTGAACATCAGCGCTTGATCTGAAGGAATTGGTGACAAAATTTGCAAAGGAAAAGGCATACAGTGAGATTTTGATGTGCCTGAAATTGAAACTTTTAAGAGACTTAAATATTAGCATCACAATTCACAAGATTATTCAAAACGATTTCTGTGCTGAAACATTTTCTTTCATATTTGAAAAAGATAATTTTATTGCTGTAATACTTAGTCTTGTGATTTAAAATATGTTTAGCAGTTTCAAGTTTTGCGCTTTTCATTTTTTCTGCAAGAAATCTGTTTCTGAAAATTGAAGTTGGCATCTTTCTTTGGGCTAGCCTGGCACTGGTACTGCTTTCAGACTTCCTATAGGCATCTGGTTGGACACTGTGAGAACGTGATCTGGACTAGATGGCATTTTTGCCTGATCCAACTGGGCTCTTCTTATGATCTTATTTTTATGCTTGTAAACAGCATGCTTTATTTTCCCCTAATTGTCACAGATCTGCACTATTCTGTGCTGCTTTCCCAATCTTTGGATAAAAGATCCACATAAGAATATAAAGGGAAGCTTGGAAAGACCTTGTCATTAAAAAAAGAAGATAAATAATTGTTTTAAAATCAGGTCATGAAATTCAAAAGGTGATCTATCAGAATAGAAAATGGAATTTATTTAATTAGCTTTAGAAATTAGAGTTGACAGTATCCCTCCAAGCTCATTACATCATGTTCTGTCCTTGTTCACTAATGAGAATGATTGGTCTCTGTCCTTTCTCTCTCTCTCTCTCTCTCTCTCTCTCTCTCTCTCTCTCTCTCTATATATATATATATATATATATGAAGACATAGTTCTATGTTGATGTGACTAGGTTATTGGGCTTTAGTGGTATATTAATAATCCTCCCTGGAGTTAGACAGCAACCTGAATTGCAGACTATGTTAGCTATTCTTTGCCTAATGTCACATCATACCACCATAAAATATTGTTCGGAAGGAAAATTCTTAACGCAGTGTGTGTCTATGGGGAACAGGCACCAGGCACTAATTTTATGTATTGTCTCCTGCAAGGTAAAATAGTTTGCTCAGAACATGGCAAAGAAAGGAACAAATCAATGTCAGTCTAGTCCAGGGAGTAGCCAACTAGATGTCCCTGGAAAGCTCATGTGCAGGACTTGAGTCCACTAACGTTCTTCATGGGAAGTACATGAGCAGGACACACACACAATAACCTTCTCCCACTTGTGATCACCAGCAACTGATATTCAGAGACATACTCCTTCTGAAACTGGAGATAGTATATAGCCACCATGAGCAGTAGTTATGCATTGCCCTTATGTGCCATGAATTTCTCTAACTCCCTTTTAAAGCCATTCATGTTGGTGGTCATCACCACATCTTGTGGTAGCTATTAAAAGCCGAGTGAACCAGAGAAGCTGGTGGATGAGGCCTTTGGGGACCTGTTAGCGGCATCTAACTGGCAGGGTGACATCTGAATACCTCTAATTAGTAGAAAATGGGAATCAGAAGTGGCTGTTGTGCTTTTGTCCTGTTTGTGGACTTCCCAGAGGCATCTGGTTGGCCACTGTGAGAACAAGGTGCTAGACGAGATCTGATCCAGCAGGGCTCTCCTTATGTTCTTACAGGTTGGAAAGCAAGAATCTTAGGAACACAATTAGCACTGTTGCCATGGATATTGATACAGTTATTCCTGTCAAGAAAGCTCAGGGGAAATTCAAAGTCAAAACAGCGAATAAATAGGAACTGCAGGAGCAAATGATAGCTTAGCCGGGAAGACACAACCTTTGCCCTTTGCTATGTTTTATGATTGAGAGGGCTATCTTTACAATCAAGAAGATGGCTGCAAACTTAATATACAGCACAGGCACATCCATATTTCTGCCACAGAAATTAGGGAGGGGGAACTTGCAGAAAGGCAATTTGTCAACAGGTTCATAAAGGAGGAGTAAAGAATGGAGCAGATGGGGTCCAATCTTCCATTCCTCTTGCTTTCTAATGGAATTGCCAATGACTTATGATGTAGTGGCACATCAGGAGTTTAGATGGGCAAAAATTATTGGGAAGCTTTGCTCTCTGACAGAAGGGAGGATTGGCATTTAATGGCACATGAAATCCACTCCATCTGGCTTGAACAAAGCTATTATTTTCTAAAGAGTTGTACAGGCCCAGAAAGCATTTTCTTTCTCTCCCTCCCTGCTTTCCGGTTCTCAGTGGGCCCATGAATCTTTCTTTCAGACATCAGGTGTGAAGCTCACTGGGAAACAGACTAGCTCAAGCATCCTGGTGTAGTTATGATTCACTGCTTCAGGAAGTTTTTCATCTGGATTTTGGAGAGGCTGCCCAAAGACTACAGGCAGATTTCTTTTACCCTGCTAGTTATACTGAAACTGAGTTGCTTGGAGTTATGTCTGAGGCGGTGTGTAGCAAATAGGGTGGTCATGTGCCCTGATTTACAGAGGACATCCCTCTGTTTGAAGGAGTCCTCTATTTGAACGGTTGTCTTATTTAAGAACCATAAGAAGGGAGAGCAGGTACCTTGAAGTTGCCTCTTCTCTCCTCTCTTTTGGTGATTCCTTCCTTCCTTCCTGTGATGTGTAAATGGTCACCTTAGTATAAAAGCAAATAGCTGATTATGCGTTTAATCAAATATGTAAAATATGGACCACCAGCTTCCTTCTTTCAATGACAGGCCAGCTAACATCCAACAACTTTGTCCAGGATACCTTAGGAACATCTTTAGTTCTTATATCCCTGTCTGCTTTTGAAGGTCTTCAGGGGAGTTGTTGCTACTTACTTACTTACTTGCTTGCTTGCTTTCATATTTATATGCCATACTTCTAAGAAACATATCAAGGCAGTATCCAACAGATGGGAGTATGAAAATGATGTACAGGTGGTACATGACTCCAGTCAAGCTTGCAAAAATATACCACTTGCCCGATAACAAATGTTGGAAATGTAAAGAAATTGAAGGTACATTTTTTCACCTTTGGTGGACGTGCCCAAGGATTAAGGCTTTCTGGGAAATGATATATAATGAACTGAAAAAGGTATTTAAATATACTTTCCCGAAGAAACCAGAGGCCTTTCTCCTGGGCATAGTTGGCCAATCGGTGTTAAAGAAGGATAGAACTTTTTTTATGTATGCTACAGCAGCAGCAAGAATTCTCATCGCAAAGCATTGGAAGACACAAGACCTACCCACCTTGGAAGAATGGCAGATGCAACTAATAGACTATATGGAGATGGCGGAAATGACTGGCAGAATCCGAGACCAGGGAGAAGAGTTGGTGGAAGAAGATTGGAGGAAATTTAAAACTTATTTGCAGAAATATTGTAAAATTTTTGAATGCTGATGACATTGAAATGAATTGCAGGGGTTCTAGCAACAAGGTAAAATGTAAGATTGGATTAATAATAGATAAACTAATAGGACATGAATTTGCTGAACCAATTTTTAAAAGGGATACAAAAATGGGAGACGTGAGGAAGTCAGGAAAATAACTAAAGATGAGAAATTAAGAAAGAGGGAATTTTTGTTTTCTTTTATATGTGCCTTTTCTTTTTCTTTCTTTGTGTTCAATGTATTTTTGTATTTTGTAATTTTGTATCTTTTTCGTTTTTGTATTTTTCTAAACTTTTCTATTGATAAAACCTAATAAAATATTATATATTTAAAAAAAAAATCACAGGGAAGCTGGACGCAGAGCTGATTTGACAGGAGTCGATATGTGTGCATGTAGCACAGGACTTGAATGTCTAGTCTTTTCCAGGAAAACTTCAGTAGCGTAACTAGCAAAGAGCACAGCACATACAAGAGCAAGATCATACATTACTACCACAAAGCACTGTCACTAGAAAGCCATGGTAAAGCTGGACACAAAAGGAAAACCATTTTTGCAAGCACACTATGAATTTTTTTCCCTTAAAAAAAACAACAATATGTGAAGTGGCCCAAAGCACTTCAATGGTTCCCACGTTGGTTCAGGATGTTTCAGAGAGATCCTACCCCAAATCTGTCTGCAACAGCCATGCTTCAATTCTCAATTGGTGATACACCCAAATATTTAGCGCACCCCTAATTGTAACATCTTCCAGCACTTGTGATTATACTAGTGAGTATGGAACCTGCCAATCCTGCTATGCTTGGAGGGTGAAGGATGCCATAATGTCCTAAACAATTTGAGAAATTCTGAAGGTACTAATTTCTTTGAGAAAAAGTTATTTAAATAGATTTTGTTGGAAGCCGCCCAGAGTGGCTGGGACAACCCAGTCAGATGGGTGGCATGTAATTAATAAAATTATTATTAAATTGATTAATAAGTATGAGGAATTAACAAATAATGAATAAAATCAGTTGGGAAGAAAACAAAGCTGTCATATAACAAGGTAGGCACTTATCAATTAATTGCAAACAGTAGGGAGGCAGCAGGATGATAGACAGAGCTGGTCTCACACCAAATGGATCAATGTAACTGTCTTTTTATTTTGTTTTTATAAGGATGACACTGAAAGCTGAAAGTAATTGGCTCTCAGTTTTGGAATCTGGAGCATCTGGAGAAAGCTCAGTAACATCCAGCTAATCATATTAGCTGGATTGATTTCTGTTGTGGATATGGGACAAATAAGCAAACACTGGCATTTTCTGCTGCTCTTTTAATTTTTGTCAGAATTCTCATATGTCCATATAAATCATTAGTTTGTGCCTCTTGACTCAGGCATGGGATGAACTATTTCTGTCCCCGTGGAATGGAGGTGTCCCCCTACCTCTATGACAGTAGAGCTGTAGCAGGTCAGTCTACTAGACTTGGGTCTACATCACCATAAACCCACAATGCCATTTATCAATGTCCATCCACAAAGTATCAGCATAGCACAGGGATGTGGATCTGCCAGATTCTTTTGATGGCTACAATATGCACCCAAGAGCAACAAAACAGAATGATGGATCTGAAAATGAGGAAATTTGCCCATCTCTACTTTTAAGCAGAAAGGTGGAATACGGGTAGATAGTTTGCTATGTTGACAGTGTATTTTAATCTGAACCAATGTTTTTTTTTCCTTAAAAAATATTTTGGGGTACTCGCATTTTCCTACTCACATTGAAATACTGCCCCTCAATGAGGCTAAACTAAGAGTCAAAAATGTTTAGGGGTATGCGTACCCCTGCGACCCCCCAGAAAAAAGCACTGGTCTGAACCCCCTCCACAACAGTGGCTTGGGGGCATTTTTATTTTAATGAAGTTCATTTACTCTCCAAATTCTGTTTCTTTTATTTTACCTTTCTTCTTCCTCTTGCATTACCAATAGCTGTTCACATATTCTGCAGTACCAATTCCCGAATCCTTAGCATACCCTGATCCTTGCTTTGGGATAAGAAAAATAAAATAAAATCTAATTTCCATGCATAAAGGCATTTTTGCAGTGCTGCCAATAAATCCCCCACCTCCGTCTGCACTACATCTATTGTGGATGCTGTTAATGCTCTAAAGAGAAGGAAAGACAATCATTTTCAAAGTGGATGCACATTCTGATCAATGTGACTCTTCATTTGGTTCACAAACATGGAATTTAAATAGAGTTGCTAACATTGCTTCATTTAATAAATCCATATCTACCTTTTTGTGAGAGCTTTACAACAAATGAACAATATCCAAAGAGTTAAAAACTAAGATATAGCAACTGAAACAGCAGGAGGCTCAAGCCAGTAAAAAATCTCATTATGGAGTAGAGTGGAATAAACATGTTTTTGATGCCCACTTAAAAGAAACCAATCAAAGGGCTTTCACCCCTCCAAGCTCAGGGGATTTCATAGCTAAGAGGCCACCACCAAAAAGGCCTTTTACCTGGGATCCACCAGCCTAATGTCTCTTAATGGTGTGCTAGAGAGCAGAGCACCAAAGGCAAAATTCAAGGCCAAGGCAGTTTCATATGAGTAACAGCATTCGTGAATTATCCTGATCCTATATATGCTTGCCTGGATGTAGTACTAGTAAGTACTAGGGATAAAAGAGAAATTATTTCAAATACAGGAGGGAATTTATTATTGTTGTTATTTAACAAACACAGAAAAAACGTTTTGTAAACAACAGCACATCATGCCATATTTTATACCTTTAGATTTGACAGTGATGGTTAAAAATAATTACTTGCTTCTTTAATATAGTTATATCTCACCTTTCTCCCAAAGTGGGATTCAAGGCAGCTTACAATGTTTAAAAACAAATTTATACAGTACAAGGTAATAAAATCAACCTAGCTTAAAAGCAATAATTAAAATACCATACCCTCCAACACCTGGACAGCAAAATCCAGAACATCATCTTCTGGGGTGCCATCTTCCTGTTTTTTTCCTCATGACAGCACAGTGGCCATTTGGGGAGCTGTGATGCCATGCAATTTTGTTTCACAATTCTGCCCTGTCCCCCCAAAAAGTGCTTCTTCAGGCAAGGTACAACCTTGGTTTTCAGCAGGGATAACAGCACAAAATCATGCAAGATCACAGCACCCCAAATGGCCGCCGTTCTTTCTGGGACATTTCTGCAGTATAAAATACAGTGGTACCTCGGGTTACATACGCTTCAGGTTACATACGTTTCGGGTTACAGACTCCACTAACCCAGAAATATTGCTTCAGGTTAAGAACTTTGCTTCAGGATGAGAACAGAAATTGTGCTCTGGCGGCGCAGCAGCAGCAGGAGGCCCCATTAGCTAAAGTGGTACTTCAGGTTAAGAACAGTTTCAGGTTAAGAACAGACCTCCGGAACTAATTAAGTACTTAACCCGAGGTACCACTGTACATCAAAACACATTTTAAACCAGCAATTAAATACCAGCAGTCCAGTGATCAGCATCACCTGCACCTCAATTTTCAAAGGCCTGTCTGGACAAGAAGGCCTTAGCCTGCCAGAGGAAGGATATCAAACAGGGAGCCAGTCTTCTTGGAAGGGAATGTCATAATATGGGAGTATCCCTTGCTGATGTTGATGGGACTGAGAGAAGGTTAGCACCCAGGCACGTTTGCATATTAAAATATGAACTTTCAGGTAGCCTGGGCCCAAATCACATGCCCTTTATAATGTCCTTAGAAAGCTTTTTGTTCACCATCCCAATGTCACTCAGAGCAAACAAGGCAGTTCCAGTGCCATTACCAGGCCTGAAGTCACATGCATTTCAAAAACAGGGGAGTGGAACCTGTGACCATCCTTACGTTGTTGGACTACAGCTCCCATCAACCCTAGTCTACATACCCAATGGTCAAGGATGATGTAGTCCAGAATACCTGGAGGGCCCCTGATTCCCACCCTGGATGTACCGGAAGAGAGGTGCCAGCTTATGAGAACGATTGGAGGTGGAGACCAGTGTCTCACACGCAACATCCCAACATCCTAATGTCCTGATGTTGTACATGTGACGTCAGGACATTGGAAGGAGCCAGGAGCAGAGCCAAACATGGCTCCCCTCTGTGGCAGAAGGAGGAGGAGAAGGAGCCTCTGCACTTTTCAAACATGGGGGGGCATTCATGGGGGGGGCAACCCCAAAAACATAGGGCCCCAAAACATAGGGCAGTTTGTGTACCCGTAGTGGAATCTCAGAAGATCCATTGCAAATGTGCCTTCTCTCAGGAAAGGATGCCTTAATTTTCAGTTCTGCTAGTATAAGGGCTACCTGGTGTGTTTTTTTACTTACTCCTGTTCTCTTACAAAAGAATTGTGAATCCATTCCAGTTAGCGTTAGAGACAAGTCTGACTAATTATACTGATGAACTGTATTTCTAAAAGGTGGTTCTCCAATTGCCTCTCTGTCCCAGCACGCCTTTGATCTTTTGCACGGGTCACGGTTGTCTAACCTAATTAGACTGCAAGGGCTTCCCCCATCTTTAAGACTGAAACAGTTTGCAAGCAAGGCTTAACACGGTGCCCTCTCTCTCTCAGACATCCTCCTACCACACCATTTAATTTCCTTTTAACATTCAGCCTGAAAAGGAGTTTTTTCGCAGCTCAGAAATCATGCCATTCCATGAACATTGCTTTGTCTTTATTCTTTACTAAGATGCTACATTAATATTATACCACTGGCACACTGGAACAAATGGATGGATGAACGAATCCCGTCACAGTGAATTAGATAAATGGGGCAACTGATCTTGAGATCATGATAGTTCACTGGTGCCTCCCTTGACTGTGTGCTGGGGTGCTGATTTTGGCTTTCTTGTCCACCTCTTCACCTTCTGTGGATCTGAACAGGAAGCAAAGGAGCTCAGCAAAATTGGAGAGGGTCAGAAATAAAAAAAGATTCAGAAGTGTCATCCTATATAACGAAGCCTTCCTTAAAGATCAAGTCTCTGCAGGTAACCATAGAAATAAGTGGCAGTCAAGACTCAGGTCCACCAACACTTGCAATCAAAGGAAAGTGATAACCTGAGATAAGTCTTTTTGATCCACACTTGCAGCTCTGATAGAAGCCGGAAAAATCCAGGCTCTGTTACAGGATGTCTCTTCCGTTACATTTCATCTTGTTTCAGAAAACAGCAGAAAAAGAAATGACAAAAGCAGATGGGGTTTGGATCAATGTTTCAACTTTCCAAATGCTCTTAGATTGGTGTGTTGCACACATATAAGGCTTCCAGTCTTCTTGCTAATTTTAGCCATTTCTGCTTGCCTGGAATGATCACTACACATTCCCCTTGCAATTTTGTTTTACATCTTCTCTCAACACCTATTTATTTTGGCAGACTTATCCAAGATAGATGTAGATTTCAAATGCTAGATTTTATCTTAAAATGTTGCCCAGTCTGCGGTGTAATTGCTTTGAAAATAGCAGTAGCAGTAATAATAGTAATAATAATAATAATAATGCACATCAGGTCCTGTGATCTCTTTCTTTGAGATAAGTTATTTAGGCTTTTGAAGGCTTTGCTGCTGCTGCTTCTTTTGTGGCCTTCGTTATTGCTGACTATGCTTCTGTTTGTTTATATGTTAGGATTTTGTGATTTTACTGCCATATTATCCATGATTATGTATAATGCTTTGGGGGCCTCGGGGCAAAAAAAATCAATAAATCAGTCATAAACACTTCAAATGAATGACTGAACAAACACCATCACCACCATGCCTGGAAACAAAATTCAAGATGTTATACATTTCTTTTTTTAAAAATTTGAATAGCTCTTCTTTTATTTAGCTGGGAACATGCTTGTTGCATGTCCTGGCCCCTTCCATTGGGTGCTTAACAAAATGGTATTCCTGGTTGAGTCTTACACCCAACTTTGTGTGTGCTCTCTGCAGGCTTCCTGCCCAGGAGCTATATGGGTGCTGTGTTGTATGGGCTCCCTGTCATGTTCTCTGACCTCAATCCCCACTCTGGTTCAACAAGAGACTGAGAAGGATTGCCTGGGCAGCCGCTGTCACTTGCTCCGGAACTATCTTATGTTCAGAGGATGTGGTTTTGCCCAACTCATCAGACTCAGAGGGCACTCCCCCAAAGCAATCCTTGCTTCTCCTTTGCCGTAGGAGTCATCAACCCTTTGAGAAATGGACAGCTCCTTACAGGGCTTCACAAAAACAAACAAACAAAATATACAAAGAATGGAATTCACCAAAAGTTAAGCTTTTTTCAGCTATTTAATCCCTTCCATTTAATCAAAGGGATTGAAAAGCAGCTTGATTGAGCCCCAATTATTCAAAACACCTTTACCTGTTACTCAAAAGAGATGTTTAAACTTGGTCTTTGTCCTGTTCCTTTCATGTTCCTTACATCCAGTTGTTTGTTTGTTTTTGCTACTGTGGTCAACCTTCCTGCCACAGCATGGAATATTTGTTCTTTGTCTTTCTTCTGTGTGACCAACATGCATAGAACAATCTGGCTATGGGCAGCTGTGGAAATGACCGTTAACAGTTATTTTTATGTATGATCTTGATGTATACCTTCTCTATTCAAAAAGCATTAGAAAGTTCAACAAGAACACTTTCAGAGTTGTTCTCTGCATGTGAAAATTGGCACAATGCAATTGTTCAACCCATGTATGCTTGATGACGCATGTGTGCAATGATCATGGATATAGCTGGGAGCAATGTTTGTGATTGTGGTAGCTAGGAAGAAGTTTTAGTCTCAGGAAGAGCTGTTGTTGGTATCTGTGATATCCAGGTTCACCTTGACCCAAGTCTGGGGAGGATTGCCCAAAGATTTTGCCTCGTCTGTTTTTTTTAAAATGTGCTGATTGATTTGCACTTTATGGACTAATACCCAGATTGAAATACCATACTTTCTCAGAGGTCTGAATTTTGCAATAAAGTATTCTGCCCAAAAATAATACTGAAATGCATATAAAAACATTTATAAATGTTTTTAGAATTCTAAAATTTCTTTAAAAATTTAGAATTTAGAATTTTTAGTAGGAAATGACTATTTTAGAATGATGTGCATATAAAAATGTGTGTCAACACATGGAAATACAGTATGCACATTTTACAGAAAAAAATACCAAAAATGGTATGAATTCTGTGAATTCTTTTTTTTTCTTTTTAATGCAGTTGATGTGGAAACGAGACAGAACTGACTTATGAATACATGTGAAACTCACATGGGCCACTCATTCCTGAGCCCAGCTGTAGTCATGCTTAAGTTATTGGGGCTTATGTTCCATTTAGATCAGTTGTACACCTGATTTACATATGTCAATAGGTGTTAGGCATGACTAATATTTCCTCCACTGAGGTCATTATGTTTTTTTGTAAGTGTGCAACCTCAGGAATGACTGGAATTTCTTGTATGGACAAAGTATTTATTACAAAATATATACTCAACTAGGCCTTACTGAGGGTTTGATTTCTTTTTTCTTAAAAAAAATAAATCCCCAGAAATAATAATTTGGGGTGATTATGGAAAAAATTGCTCCCAGTTGAGCTGAGGAGACTGGGGAAAGGTTAAGGCAAATCAATGCTAAGCTTATTCCAGATCAGATAAAGTTTAGAGTTTTGATAATAAAGTTGGCTCTGAACATCTAGCATTCATGCTGTATTTATCAGATACGCTTTTCAATTGAATTTTAATGTCTTGTGAGGGTATCTTAACTTTCTTCAAGACTGCTTTTTATGGCTATTTAATCTTCTCCAGGTTTCTTAATGAGCTAGCCCCGCCTTTCATGCCAAGATTTATAATTGTTTTTTAATTAAGAAGTCATCAAACAGCACTTGACAGGCCATTTTCTGCCTCAGTACAAACGTTTTCTTGATTAAATTTTAGATACAGTCAACATCCTGTAAATCAGAAAGATTCTGTGTTCTCCTTCCCATAGTCCCTGAATACATGCGACAGGTTTATTCTCTGTCAATAATGTCTATTTATTTTCTGGTACAATACATATTAACAATGAGCTGTGGGGCTTGCGTGAGCTTAGTTTACGATGCATGAGCCTAGCAAACGGGGGGAGGGGGAAAGAGACAACTGCAGCCAACATAATCATAACTGTGCTGTGGATAACTGGCAACTCGCATAAGAAAAAAGGGAAATGCTTATTAATGCCCAACAGACTTTGGTTGAGCAAAGACTTTTCTATATAGTTTCACATGTCAATGGGCTTGCAACAAACCTTTTAAAAAACTTCTTTTATCAGATTTTGAACAAAGCAAGAAAAACATGATGACACAAGAATCAATGAAGCACAAAGAATTGACATATATTTCCTTTATAATACAGAAAATCATTGCAAAAACCAGACTGGTACGTGGATGCTTCTTTTCACTTGGGTATGCCTGCGACGGGGTGAGCTCTTGTTGCTGTGTCCCTGCTCCTGCCAACCTAGCAGTTCGAAAGCACGTCAAAGTGCAAGTAGATAAATAGGTACCGCTCCGGCGGGAAGGTAAACGGCATTTCCGTGTGCTGCTCTGGTTCGCCAGAAGTGGCTTAGTCATGCTGGCCACATGACCCAGAAGCTGTATGCCGGCTCCCTCGGCCAGTAAAGCAAGATGAGCACCGCAAGCCCAGAGTCGGTCACAACTGGACCTAATGGCCAGGGGTCCTTTTACCTTTACCTTTTATGCTTAGGGTGAAGGGGGAGGGTGGAATATGCAGGTGTCCTCTCCATAAAGTGATCTGGGTCATCGTTGGATAGAACAGAACTCCATCTCTATTTACATAAAACAGAATGGGTCTCCAGATGCACTCAAAGTTATCCCTTCCATTTAGCTGCCCCTCTAAGTGCATCAAACTGATATGCCAATCGTTCAGATAAGGCTGCGTCCCATGTTTTAGCTCACCATCCTTTCACAGTGAATCCAGATGTCTTCCAGTCACTAGCTCTTTTCAAGAGGGCTGCTTCAATGAATAAATCCAAAGACGAAAACAGTTAAGCTTGCTGGGCAGCTGTTCTGTGCAGTGGGTAGGGATGAGCAGGTTGTGCCCTGTTGTCACGCTCTAGCTTGAGGAAGATTTGGAGCCCAAGGATGGAAACTAGGGCAGGCTCATTCTCAATGTCCCACATTGAGTTCTATGAGACATTATATTGAGCTCCAATTGGCAAATAAAGCTGAGGCAATTCTATCCCATGCCAGTGTTAGGAAGTGTCAGATTTCAGACTTCCTCCTCTCTTGGCAGTAGATAAGCAGAACAAAGATAAAGGAGTCTTTTTACCAGTTAGAGACTTTAATGATCACAGTGAGAGAACAAAGAATCCATTCATAGGGATGAAGGTGCTCCCAATTAAGGGTTTCACCCACTTCCTCCCTAGTCACCCACTCCCTAGTTCGTAACCACTGTGCTTTCTGTGATGCCACCTTATCTGCTCTTCTTGGCCTTGGGCTGAGTGGATGAATGCTTTCCAGAGAAAGTGAGTCTCTTAACTCTCTCCCCCCCAGTGCTTTTCCTCCTAGCTGTTCCCCATCCAGTACTTCCCTGCTTCTCCCTTCTGAACTATGTCCCTCTGCACTGAAACCACTGTTCCAAATCTATACTGTCCTCCTGCTCCTGGGAAGATTCAGGATTTTAATCAGGAGCAGGTGGGGGGAAGGCTCCCACCATTCCTTCTCAGTGCAGCCCTCCTCAGCACGGTCCCTGACAGGGAGCAGGCATGGCCCCCACTCACACAAAGAATATAGAAGCTGATAAACTATTCAAAACTCAACATCTCAGAGTTATTCAACTCTTCTTCTTTGGAGGTTTTTAAGCAGAGGTTGGATGGTCATTTGTTATGGATGCTTTAGCTGAGATTCCTGCATTGCAGGGGAGTTAGACTACATGACCCAGTAGGGTCCCTTCCAACTCTACAATTCTATGGCTATATGAAATATTAAATCTGCCTATATCACTATTTCTCAAGGCCTACGAAGACGTTCACACAGTACAGCATTCCCTCCGGGGTATGAACTGCAGGGATGGAGCCTACACAGATTCATTTCTAGAGAGTTAGGTCAAATATTAAATATTGTAGTATTATCAAATTCTGTCAAATATGAACTACTGTTGCATAATCGCCATCAAGTAGTGGTCAAATACTAAATACTATTACATGGCAAATATTAATAATGACAAATATTGAAATCAAATATCATCAACTACACATATCAAATATTCGGTGAATCTTTGGAGAAGAGCTGAATACTCTGGAATCTGTCGGTCAATATTTGACATTAAAAAAAACAACAACCATAGAGGAGAATTTTGAGAATTTTCTTTCAGTTACAGCTAGCAACCCACAGAAAAAGGTATTTAGACCATTATCACACAACACAAAAAATGCCTTGGAGCCTCTCTGAGGTGTTCATGTGTGACATGAGTGAATGAGGTGAAGAAGAAGAAGAGGAGGAGGAAGAGGAAGAGGAGGAGGAGGAGTCTCAAAGCAGCTAACATTCTCCTTTCCCTTCCTCCCCCACAACAAACACTCTGTGAGGTGAGTGGGGTTAAGGAAGGACACATGATGGAAGGGGGTCATTTTAAAACTGAATGTTCATTCTTCCCCATGTAGTATCTACATTTTGCATGACTGACCGCCTAACTGCAAAAGTCACTTTTGTGTCAGCCATGAAAACAGCTTTAGATGGAATGGAAAGGTTTTTCTTCCTATTTGATCCATTCTCCTAATGGACAGTATAATACTTCCAGGCGACCCAAGAAAACATAGTCATATATTAAAGATTGTAACATTTATCAGGACCAGGTTACTTGAAAGACCACCTTAGTTCTTATATGCCCAACAGATCCCTGTGGTCTGCAAGAGAGTAATTCAGAGCAGGGCTTTTAGCAGGGCTGCCCTTGTTTCCAGCATTTGCATTCCTGTCAATATATGACAGCTGGCCACCATCTGCACTTTCTGGAAACAACTGAAGACATTTTTATTCCAATACTCTGTCCCAGCTGGATAAATGGGTCTTTACTATGAGTGTTTGGCTGTTGGGGTTTTAGGCTTGTTTTAAATGTACTTGTTGCTTTTCTGTTTTTAACTATTTTTAATTATTTTATATGTAAATTGTCTTGAGATTCTGGTTTAGAAGATGATTAATTAATCAATGTCCACCACCATCATCAAATACTGTCATATACGTGTGAATGCATCACAGCAAACAGGAAGCTGTCAATATTATTGAAGGACAAATAATGCTGTAAAATACTGAAATCAAATCAATATTTCAAGTAATGAAATTTAATTAAATGCAAATATCAAAAGGAGGAAAGGGAACAAATGTTGTTTCCCTGAGAGAAAACATCATGCTTTATAGAAAACAAACACAACTGTAATCTCCCTTCAGATATATTCCAAAATATTACCAGGTGACAATTTCATCTAGTTGATTGCCTTCTGTTTAAAACTCCTCTGATCTTTTAGAGTTTGTATTGTTTGCTCTTTGATATTTGTGGATCATAAAAGAGATCAAATGAGAATGATGTGATGGCAATTTGACAAGATTGCTCAAAAAAGATATTAGCTGGGAAAATGCAGATAAGAACATGTTTGATAAAAGCAACTGGTGGGGGATTTTTCTCCAAATGGAGAATATCTAGGGCAATGTTGCTGTCCCTGAATTGGGGGCAGAATTTTGGGTGACTGTTTTCTTAGTTCTTGCTCCTCAGCTGAGCCAAAAACTCTCAGAAAATGTGCTTTTTCTGATATGCTTTCTGAGAATTTGTTTTCGAATGAGGGTGTGCCTTGTACCTTTCAACTTCTGTTTCTTCCCTCTGCTTATTTCGTTCTCTGGAGTACAGAAAAACAAGCAGATTAGAATCCCTAAATCATAGCATGGGAAGCCAGCTGATAGACTAGTTTGGCCGGCTCCATACTTGTTGCAGAAGTTCAGAGGGACAGCATTCCCAATCAATGGCTCTCCAGCTCACTGATCTCCAGCAAGAGCAAGCCTGCCCACTCCCTTCTAGAACATGGCTTCCACCATCAAACTGCTGTGGCCAACAAGGAATGTCTCCTGATATTCAGCCAAAATGTACCCTTCTGTAACTTAACTTGCACTGTCTTCTGGGGCTTCAGAGATCAAGCCCTTTTCTCTCTGTGTGAGACAGTCCTTCAAGTATTTGAAGAGTGCTATCATGTCTCCCTTCTCTCTCTCTCTCTCTCTCTCTCTCTCTCTCTCTCTCTCTTCCATGTGATACATAGCCTTTATGTCAACCTCCTCCCTCTAGGACTTGTTTGCCCTACCACTTCCCCCTCTGAACCTATTCCAATTTGTTGATATCATTGTAAAGTGCAGCACCTCAGACTGGACACGGTACTCTAGAGAAGGTCTGACTAACAGCATCTCAATGTGGTAATGGGGGGAAGTTATATGAAACTAGTAGCAGAGATTTCTGCTGGGGTATTAGCTGCCAGGGGAAATCATGGAGAAAAATGGGCCATTTAGACATTATGGAGGATCAAATAAAGACACAAGGAAGTGGGTCAACAGTTCCACTAAACCATCAGACAAAGTATAATAATGCTCATGTTTCAGGGTGTAAATGATTGCCTGTCATAGTTCCTGTCTTTTACAGTATTACAGTATACTGGGGTTTTTTTCTTCCCTCTGAAGAGATAGTACCACTTCCTTAATTGCATTGCTTGTAAAATTAATACAGATGAAGAGAATGTGGGTATGTGGATCTGCTGCTGTCAGACAGCCAACATGAAAAGTTAACCTTTATATGGAAGTTTTTATTACATTTCCTACAGGATTCAATATGGCAGTTGTGTCATCATTTCCTGCTGGAAAAACTAGCAACACTGAATAGTGTTAAGAATAATTTCCATAGCTCTTTGATGGCAAAGTCAGTGATACCAAGTTAAATGATGGATACTCTCAAGGAAGTATGAAGAGGATTATGCAATCATGCTTGTACAATTTGGGGACCATCTAAGTCCAATTGCCTGCTCAGTGAATGATCTGCAGTGCTGAATGCATCTATGATATACTGACAAATGGATGTCCAGCCTGAGATTCTGCATAAATATAAGCAAAGGAGAGCCAACTCCACACCCAAAAGACATTCTGTTTCACTGTTGTAGAAACCATGCCATTAGAAAGCATCTCATATTGTTTTCTGAAATCTGCTTCTTCACATTAATTCTACTACTGTTCTCTGAAGTAGCAGAGAACAAGTCTGCATGACAGTCTTTCAGATATGCAAAGACATGATCTCATCTGTCATGACATCAATCTGACAAGCTGGTTCCTGTTTCTGAAAACGGAGGTTGTGAGCCAATGGTCAAGAAAGGGTTGAATCCAGTGCTCCCAGGTCTCAGCCCAACCATATGGTGACACCATCAGATGCTAAAGGACATTTTGAAGGATTTTTCTTTGTTATTCCAGGTCTGAAAGATTCAAGAAATAGTATTTCTATGCCTCTGGGAGTTGAGAGAACATTTTGACAAAGTGTCTGCTCTAGCTACCTTGACATAAATCCAGTGCAATATAGTGCCAAAAATAGCTAAGATTCAATTTTATTGTGTGGCTGGGGATTTAATCCATGAATGCAGATTGGAAGAATTAATGGCTGTTTGAAAAGGAGTAGTGGGGAAAAGTACCCAAGAAGATATGTGGTGACATCCACAGGCCTGGTAGTACATGCGATACTGCGAGATTTGCTTCCCTAAATGCCTTACCTGTGCAGGAAAGGGCTTCAGAATAAGAGCCCAGTTACTTCACTGGCATTTTTAATAAACTAAGTTTGGAATTCTGTTCTAGACGTAGACTTGTCATCAGCCCCATGGAGATGTCTTGGAGAGGCTTGTCTGCTTAAGAATAGGGGTGGGAGGAGCTTGAGGAGCTGGAGTTTGATGAGGGACAGGGGTCTTAAAGAATCTAGTCCAACTCTTTGCCATCACTCTTCCTCACTCAGCCCTCAAGTAATATTCTCCTCTCCTATAGAGCTGTGCTAACCTCCTAGAGCTGTGCTGCTCGTCAGACAACACTATGTTCTCTGTTGTATACAACAGACCTAAAGACTGATTTTACAAGAGCCTTTTGTCCTAACACTCTGGAAAATCAAGCATCCTGTCAATTTTATTCTGCAGCCTGTCACAAACATTGGAAAGTGCAGCAAAAGTGTAAGGGGGCGGAAAATGATATTGTAGAGGATTCACTGGGTGGCAACAGAATGACAGAACAGAAGGCTCATTGCAATGTATGTCAAGATATCCACCACTGTACTTCCATCCTAAGTGTATGTCTCAAGTGCATACCCAGTCAGAACAGAGCGTTTGAGAACCTTCTTCTAACCTCCATTCTGTGTTGCATCAGAATTTTCCTTCTCCTAGATGGGCTACCTTTCCAGGTTGATGATCCCCATCTGCCTCTTGCTTCCCTCTACAGAAACAGCCTTCTTGACTGTTGGACCTTGAGCCTAGCCTGGCAGTATCAGGGCAACATCCATGGAGAAGCACTCTGGTGCATGCAAACTCCACAATCATGTGGAGATCACAAACAGTGACATGCAATGAAATTTTCTGTAAGGGAATAGTTATGTCTAGAGGCGCCAGCTTGTGAGGGTGATGGGGAGGGTTGATGTCATGCATGTGAGCATCGTGCCTCCCTCCCCAGCCAGGGCAGAAGCTTCCACTCACCGCACGCCACTGCTAGTAAACATAGAGGAAGTTCCATCCTGGAATAATTCAGTAAAGCAAGTACAACAGAAACTTCTTTTTCCCTTGCTGTTTCCACAACCCTTCTATTCTCTTCAAACCAAGTGCATTAAACTTCAACAAAGCACCTCTTTGTTCTAGTCAGCCTTGAAGGTTTAGTTTCTGAAAACAAATGGGATACTACTTTGTCATAATGGGGTTTCATTTTCATACTGCTTAGTTGGATAGTAATTACAGTGCGGTGTAGGTGGGGGAGAGAAAAAGAAGGTATGTCCTAAATGGTTAATGATCCTCGGCAAGCAATCTGTCCAGAGAAGGAAAGATTTCTCCCGTACTCTGAAAATTGATCTATAATCTTGTTCTGCTTCATTGGTGTTCTTGGCCCTTCCCCACCTTTCCTTGTAGGGTTGCAAGTGCATCTGATGAAACTGCCTGGTATTATTTATCAGCACATCGCCAAGCCATCAGGCAATACTTCTGTTAATTTCAATGTATTTCCTTGGCCATATAGAGAGGAAAGCAACCAGGGTTTAGAAATGTATGGATGAGATTCTCCTTACAGCCCAGGGGGTGTTAGCTCTGATAAGTAGTGAAAACTGGAAGCAAGAAAGAGTTTCCAAGTGATTCTGAAATATATTGCTTTCAGACATTCCTGATTGCAGGGAGCAGCCTGTTCTTCAGAAAGGACAGGATGGTTGCAACTTGGGATACGGTGGGAAATAAGTTCTCATTTTTATGTAAAAGTGCCAAATCCACACTTCATGGACCAATACAAGGACCAAAATGCAGCTATACTTCAAAGTTTTGTTAATATGTATAAAAATGAATATATTTGGGGAAATGGAATACAAAAACAAAATACATTGCATATCGGAAGACTGGTAACCAAAAAAATTGTACATTAGGCAAAATGTGTATTTTAGGAGATATGTCCACAAAAGTATACTGATGTGGAAATGGGGCAAACTGAACTTAAGACTGGAAAAAGATGAAAAGGGGGAGAAACTGAAATTGATGCATAGAAACTGAAATTGACAGATCCATCCATCCATGAACAAGGGCAATTTTGGTTGTATACCCAGTCTCAAAGCATTATTAAATTTGCTCGGTAAGGGGGATGTCCTGTTGTGTTTTCTTTTTGGTCAGAAATTATTTCTTGTATCAACTTGGTCTTGGGAGAAATCCTTTATATTTGTGGATGTTTACGTACTCTTAAATTATATTCCTGCGGTATGGAGGACAAAGAAAAGGACAACAAAAGTGGGCTCTGCAAACCTTTGTGGTGGCTAAGAGACTTACACAACAAAGCTGGAAGAACATAAATCCATCATTCAGTAGTTTGAAGATCTCACCACCCTTTCGACATTTGAATGTATGGCTTATAATCACCAATTGCATTTAAACACCTAATTGGAATGCTTATATTAATGTATATGTTTAAATCATAATTGGTGCAGTATTCTTATTGTCAATGTCAGCTGGCAATAAATTTTTTTGTTGCTATTTTGTTCTCATTATTGCTTCTGTTTGTTTTTCTTTTCTTTTTTCTTACAATTGCAAATTAAAAATGGGGGGAGATTAAAAAGAATTTTTGGAAATTGCTTAGTAAATGCTATAAGTAACTCTAATAGTTCATTTTTTAAAAAAATGATGGCTTACAAAAACATTGTGAGAACTCTAGGGATACGGCTACATCTATATTTCTAAAAAGAGTGTTCCATTCTTGGACAACATTCATCAATTTAGCACCTGCCTCACACTTCAGATGGTGCTACCCACCATCCCTCTTTCTTCCCTCAAATATACTGATGGGAAAGCTTCCCTGGCTTAAACAAGAATTGGCTTGGTATTCATGAGCTCTCCTAAAAACATATTGGGAAGGAAATCTCCTGAGAATTTTCTTCCAGTCCATAATGTTGGTGCATGCATGTTGATGCACACATGAACCTTATTGGACCCTTTGCTGGAAAATTGTAGCATTCAATTTACCTCCTTACTTTCTCCCAAAAACCATATATAGGGAGAAGATGAGTCTTTTAATCTGGAATAGGAGGAAATAATCATGGAAACTAACCCAAGCAGTGAAAACACCAACAAAAGACTACTTGGTCAGGTGTTCAGGTTGCATAAGGCATGTTCAGAAATATGCCTCAACAAATGAACACTGTATCCAGGGATGGGAAGCAGGGATGTGAAAGAACTGTGAGCTCAATTCAGTTCTGGTACTATTTTTACCCTCTTGTGCTAAGAATTATTTCATTCTTTTGAGCCAAGTTCCAACTGGTGTAACTTGGGGTTCTATTAAATAACAAAAATGGACCCTGAAAGCCTGGAGACTTCTCAGTCCTGGCACCCACAAATGATGCTAAACAGGTCAGTGGAACAGCACATACGTTTCATGAAGTAGATCCCACGTTCCAATTCCTGGCATCTCCGATGAAAAATGATCAGGCAGATGGAAAGAAGACAAAGTCCCAATCAGAGAAGAATGGCAGACCAAGTTGACGATCTATGCCGAAATGGCAAAAATGATGGGAAAGATCAGAAATCAGGAAGACCATTTTTTTTTTTTTGGTTCATTAAGGACTGGAATAGTTTTATAACATATCTTAGAGACCACTGTAAACAGTTGAAAACATTAGCAGAAATACAATAACACTTGTAAAGTAACATGAACTTTGGATACTATGGATAGATTACAGTAAGAAATGCAGGGATAAAATTTAGAAATGGAACCCATGGAAGGAGGGAGGGAGGTCTGAAAGTTCGAGAGAACCTTTTGTTTTTTCTTTGGAATTGTTATGTTTGTTGTATATGATTATTATGCAAAACTAAATAAAGAAATTACAAAAGAAAAGAAAAGAAAAATGATCAGGGAGCAGACCTCTGCCAAAGACCCTGGAGAGTCACTGTCAATGCTAGGCTAGATGAACAAATAGTCCAACATGGCAGGATGCAGCTTCCTATATTCCTAAGTAAGTAATAACAACCTCACTAAGATTGATAAATCATTGCCTCCACCAGCTGCATTTGGAATACTAACCTTACTAAAGGTTACTAAATATTACTTCCAAATTTGGGCTGTTTTATGTGCATATGCCAGGCTTAACAACTGCTGTAGTTTGTATTCCCTATGGGCCTATTGAATCCTCAGAACTGCAGTGTCCTCTGATTTCCTTTTCTCCTCTCAAACCCCGTAAGGAATGAATGAGACACAACTTTAGGTATGGTGCACAGCCCTGCTAGTCACCAGCTTGTGTGTAAACAAATAGATTTGATTGTAATCTGTACAATGCATCCTATCAAAAGCATTGTTTTCCCTATACAATGCCTACTTCTGATTTTGTGGAATCAACAAACACTTTGAAGAAGGGGAACAATGTAATCAAGGGAAGCGATGTAAAGGATATTAATTTTGAATTTCATTCAAAATGTGAATTCCATTCTGTGTCTGTTTTTACTTCTTTTTCTTTTTTGCTGTGAGCAAAAGGTTAACCACTCTCCTGTGCAATGGGCAGTTCCAGGAAATGGACATTGTAATCAGCTGCTTTGAATGTTATTGCTGCCAATAAATCCAGGTTAATAAGAAGGTCTGCACTGTTTACTGCAAGCACTGAAACTCATGTTCAGATATACAAAGAAAAGTATGTATGTATCCATATCCATATCCACACAGACATGCATGCACATTGGAGGGTATGGATACTATGCACTGCCTCTGGCCTGGCCAGGCCAAGTGTAACATAAGTCTGCTCTTGCTAAGCACCCATGCAGAGTTTCAAAAAGAACTAGCTTTATCTATTATCTACCCATGCAGAGTTTCAAAAAGAACTAGCTCTCTTAATGGAATGGCAGCAAAGTTTAAATGGCTGGAATGATTTTAATGGCTGCTGCTTAAGCATCATAATCGAAAAAGCAAGCAAGGACAACTAAAATCAAATTCCTTTAGTTGTGGCACAACCAGGATATTCAGGCCTATGAACATTGGAGCCTAAGCCTGAGGCAGTTGAGGAGATAGATATCTGGTAGGCTTTTCTCCTGCCCACTGGGGAGCAAGTGGGGAGGCAGCAAGGAGGTTGTCTGGTGCAAATGCAGAAGAGCTGCATTGAGTTGGCCAGTGCATTTGGACCATGCTGGCCTTTCTGTCTCCCCTCACCTCCCCATCTCATAAGCAGCAGCGACTCAGTGCATCCTACCAGTGTGCCAATGCCTGTCAGGGGGCAGAGGAAACAACTCCCACTCCAGGTTGCCGGGAACAGATAAGACAAAGAAAAGTTCTTACCAGTTGCTTTTTATTCAATATTTACAGAGAGAGGCTTGGAATGCAGCCTCTTGGAATAATGGCGTTGTCTTGAGTGACTGTCCACCCTCTTTTTCTCCCACTTCCTAATTTTTCATCATCTCCTCTATGGGTGGCACTGAGGGCCCTTTGCTTCTGAGCCCTTTGCTCTACTACTTTCAAGACTCACCGGGTTCTGTGAGAGGGGAGCTCTGGAATGCTTTCTAAAGACACTGTGTCTCTCAGCTGTTGCCCTCCTGGTGCTTCCTTCTCCTCCTTTCCCATTATTTCCCAGCTTTCCCCCTCATCTGCCTCTGAGCTGTGACCTCCCTCAACCCCCTGTTGTAATTCTGAACTGTCTTCTTCTCCTCTGGAAGGGTCATGCTGGGGAGGCGGTCTTCACCATTCCTCCTTTGCCCGGTCCCTGACAATGGCTACTGGTCAGAGCTGAAATTCAGGCAGGAGTCAGGAGCAAACCAGACGTAGAATCGTAGAGTTGGAAGGGACCCTGAGGATCGTCTAGTCCAGCCTTTCTCAACCTTGGGTCCTCAGATGTTTTTGACCTACAACTCCCATCATCCCTGACCACTGGTCCTGTGAGCTAGGGATCATGGGAGTTGTAGACAGAAAACATCTGGGGACCCAAGGCTGAGAACCACTGGTCTAGTCCAATCCCCTGTAATGCAGGAATATACAGCTGCTCCATACTGGGATCGAACCTGCAACCTTGGCATTATCAGCATCATGCTCCTACCAACTGAGCTGTCCATATAGTGGCCATGACACAAAGAAGCCAGCCAGATTGGGAACATCATGTTGGGAGGCTCCTCTAACCACTATGATGCGGTTGGCCTTGCCTTCCTCTCCATCTCCCGACCCTCATCATGATGAGGTGCCTTCCTCCTGAGCCCACAGCATTTCCTTTTCTGGTTAAGTTCTATTGCCATGGCAAAGCACCAGGTATTTTTAAACATCAGGCAAGTGTTCTGTCTCAATTTAATCTAGGGAATCCCCACCTTCCTGGCTTCAGAAAGAGTGTTCAGGATGGATTAGCTTAGAAAGCAAAGTCCAGATGGCTCTATGAAGTGTTTTTCATTATAATTATGCCATGTCCCACTGCAGAAATAGTTTTGCAAAGCATTCTGGTGTTATTGGGCCCCAGAGAGCATGAGGCACATACTTATGCTGCTGTCACCTGCTCTGAAAGCCCCAGGACCACCCTCTTGTTCCCCGTGAAATGGTTTGAACTATTAACAGATGGCTATTATGGGATCAGAAAGGAACAGATCAGAAGTTCAGTGGTCCTAAGGGGGGTTAGCAAATGTTCCCAGCAGGAAGGTGTCAATGGAGTTTTAATTTCCACGTGTATTGTAGCTTGCCACTTCCCAGACGTCACATAAACTGGAGCCTCAGCAGACTCACAGCAGGACCGGGTTATCAGATTCCATTCAAAGGCTCAGTTTGAATCTGCAAGAATATTAAGTTAACAGCAGTAGTTAACCATCAGCAACTGCTATTATGAATCAGAATGGAAGCAGTGGGTATTTGCTCCACAGCAAAGGAAACACAGTTTAAGCGAGCAGAAATGTAACCTGCATTTTTTATATAACTAGGTAGAGATTCCAAGATTAGCAGTAGGGATGGGTGGGGAAGACCTACGAGAAATGTTGCCAGTCCAAATTCAGGGACATGTGTTGAGGGGGAATGGAGGGCTGTTCACGACCTTGTTGCTAACATACAGCACTGAACAATGTGGTACCACGTTACCTCAAGGACTGTCTGTCCCTGTGTTGACTTAGTTCTTCTCTTGAACTTTTATTCATGGCACCACAGCTTACAGAAGATCATAGGATGGTGATCCCCAAATGGGCATTTTCTGCTGTTACCTGCTAAATTTTGGGATGGTTTTCCCTCTGCTATACCTGAAGCATAATCCATTATTTGCTTTAGATGTCTTGTAAATACATTTTTTTGTGTATTTCCCCCTGATCCACAAGAATGAATAATGTATCACTGGATTTCTGTTTTTGTGATATTGTTTTCATGTGGATTTGTATTGTTTCTACACTACTTAATTTTTTTTAAAAAAAAGCAGCAACAACTATGTGGTTTAGAAAGATTTTTAAATAGATTGATAGACCGTGTTGCTACTTTGGTACAATGATTGCATCATTTAATTAATCCATCATGGATGTGTGTGCCCAGCACATCCTGTCCCTTTCAGAGTGGCTGGACCCCACCACACTATGAACCCACCAATGGAACTGGGACATCTCAAATTAATTTTAGGCTGGGGGTGGCAAGATTAGAAAGTCATATGGATGGGAAATCCTGGTGGATTGGATGTTTTCCAAAATCAATCACGTCAGTGATGGACTTGGGTAATATGGCACCCTTTGTGAGACCAAAAAGACACTAAAAAATTGGCTGACTGATTGCCCACAAAACTACCCTAGATTAAGATATCTTACCCTAGAGTAGCTTGGTTGTCTGCATGAAGAATTGTAAAGGCAAAGGTAAAGGACCTCCTGGACAGTTAAGTCCAGTCAAAGGTTACCATGGGGTTGCGGCACTCATCTCGCTTTCAGGCTGAGGGACCCAGCGTTTGTCCACAGACAGCTTTCCGGGTCATGTGGCCAGCATGACTAAACCACTTCTGGCACAACAGAACACCGTGACGGAAACCAGAGTGCATGGAAATGCTGTTTACCTTCCTGTTGCACCAGTACCTATTTATCTACTTGCGTTGGAGTGCTTTCAAACTGCTAGGTTTGCAGGAGCTGGGACCGAGCAATAGGAGCTCACCCCATCGCGGAGATATGAACTGTCGATCTTCTGATCGAAAAGCCCAAGGGGCTCAGAGGTTTAGACCACAGTGCCACCCACATCCCTGATACGAAGAATTGTGTTGTGCATCAGGTGCACAAGGGCAAAAGGGCCATCCTCCCAGCTACTTCAAAGGGAGGAATGGAGCCTGTGACCCTGTAGCAGTTGTTTGGACCACACCGATGAGGTCTACCTCTCCTCTGAGAACCATGGCTCTAGCAATTTATTTTTGGTGAACTGAATATTTGATGATCTGGCATCCTAGGGCAGTTGCCATAGTTCTAGAACTGTGACAGGGCCCACCAGTGCAGATGCTTTCTCTGGGCACACCATTGCCCACGGCCTGGGTCCCAGCTTACCAAATGGCAGCTGTGGACAACTGGGAAGCTACCATTCAAAAGTGCCTATAATGCCCCAGAGTGCAGCTATGTTGCTGGGGCATTAGGGGGAAATCCTATGACAGGTGACTTGCAGCCAGTCACTGCAAATTTAGGTAAAATCATGGCTGCTCTTGCTTGTAAGCCTGCTTTAGGAGAAGGGAGTTGTGATGTTGAAGGGGGCCCACTGGAGCGCACTTTGATGGCAGTGCCCTCACACCTTGGAGACAGGTATCTACTGCACAGAACCCCACGGTTGCTGGAAGTTGTTGCTGGCTGGAAGACAAAATAAGCCAGATGAAGATTGAAAGAAAATAAAAACAAAAAAAGCCCATGAACATTAGACATTCATTCTTTCTCTGTTTTCCCCAGCAGGGAATAATTGCTGGTCAGGCCCAGGCAGGAGGTATACAGTAATAATGAGCGTAGCTGTCAGCATAAGTGACAGATATCTGCTGCTGTTCCTTCTGTTCTGTTAACACAGGAGGGACATTTTTGAATGAGAAACATTGCCATTACAATCATTATTCATGTCCACATGTTGCTTTCACTGCAAGCCACGGACCAAAAGCAGCAAAGAGAAGAAAGCAGACTGAGTGTAGGTATCAGAATTACAGGCTCTTTTTTCTATTGCGCATCGAGGCCCCGTGACCACCCTGTTCCCTAAAGTGTACATAACTAGACACCACACAGGATATTAGTTTGGGATCAAATAAGGCCACAACTTTATTGGTTAGAGAAGTGATGTTTGGCCATAGGCATTGTGGTAAGCAACTGCGTATGTCACTCCTGCCCATCCGCTGGGAGTGTTTCTAAGGGTGAAGCTGGTGGGGGGTGCCCTATGACCTATGTAAAATTGGGGTGTCTCCCAAGTGGTCCCCATTGTGAGGAGTGGTATGGCCCTAGCCCCCATCTAGGCATTGGAAAGGAACCACTCCTCCCGGATACCCTTACCCATGGAGGGGCAGGCGGAGACTACAACCTCCCCTCCAACGAAGACTAGGCTTACCCAATGCCTATCCACCTTACACAGTTGTGACGATTGCTACAAGGTAGGCAAAAGCCCAAATGGCAATGCCAATTAGCCAAGTGGAAAAAATTCATGCCCTGCCCCCTGAAAATTAGGCGACCGACATTGTCTATAGCAAGGTCGTACCATCCATGAAAAACCTAATCTGAGGGAGGGTGGGTGGAACGCCTGCTACCTCTCGCCGTCATTGGCCCATTTAATGGCAGGAACATGATACAGTCAGTGATAGGCTAGTTTACTAGGAAGGCCCGGGGCCTGCTTGCAAAGCCACCCACCCACAAAGGGGGCAAACAGACATACTAAATTTTGCTGGCTGGCATCTCAGGACTTTCAGGAACTGCTCTGCCTCCATGGTTGGAGCCAAGGAATGTTTCTGAATGCCAGTTGCTGGAAACCGCAGCAACTGGCCACTGTTAGAACAGAATGCAGGGCTATATCAATATTTTTATAAATAAAATAAATTAGTAAGAGAACCCTGTTCCCCTTGCAGAGCTGCGGTTCCCAGAGCTCCCTGGGAAGAGGGATTGGCTGTTAAGCCACTCTGAGAATAGTAACTCTGTGAGGGAAATGCACCCTGATAGCTGAAGATGACACTTCATGGCCAAGATGAAGTAGACTGCAGTCAATTATAAGTCTGCTGCAATACTTTTTGATGTGTTCATTCACAGAGCATTCCTTGAGATGGGCATAAACATGGAAGCCCCTGCTTGTGTAGAGCTTGCAATGTTTACCAGAGTTCCCACCTAGCACCATGGAAATACTAGACTGAAGCAAATATAACTTTCTCAGAATACTTCAGTACTCCTTATTTTCTTTGCTCTGACTGTGAATATATATTCAGTCTGTGTTGTATGCAGTCCTTTATCCCTTCACTCAGGTGGTAAACAGTACAATATAACATGGCAATGGCTGATTCTGAAGGGGGATCACAGTCCTTTTTAGAGACACCTTCTGGCATTTGAGAAGCACACAGGCTACTCAGAAGAGAAGTGTAGGTTTCCTGGGATACTAATGGAGCCAGATCTGTCCAAAATTGCCTTTGGGCAGATGAAAATCCAGTTGCAAAGGTTGTAGAGGTTCAGAAAATGTCCCAATTTCTTTGGCTGATAGGGAAAGAGATGTCCCTGAAGATCTGGCTCTTTAATCTCCAAGGAGCAAGAGTACAGTAAACTGGCTGGCGGGCTGACAGAATACATGTAAGGGTTTGTATCTCCTCCTGCTCAAACCAAAGGTTATAAATGCTTCCCTGTCAGAAGCTTTCCCCATGTAACACTCATGCACACCTAAATAGGGAAACTGCAGCCTGTATCTCTGCTGGCAATGCTGCAGAATGTATAGATGGAAGTATGAATTTATAGGCCAGGATTTCATTTTAAATCAGGGTTCAAGAACCTCAGGCCTGTGGGCCAAATGTGCCCCAGCAACTATTCAGCTGGCCCTCTTAAGTGCCCCCAGGCAACCCCCCTCACTGGCCCTGCTTCATATCCCATGCAGTGGCATAGAGTGGGTTGCCAGTGTCTAGGGCCACACGGAGTGGGGTGGGAGGGAAACAGAGTACGCATACACATTCAACCACCTAAAGGCATCCGCCAAACCAGGAGATCGCAGACACAGAAATAAGAAAATAAGAGTTGTTCCATTGTCTGCAGAGATCAATCCCTGGTTTACATGGAGAAGCCATTTTCAATGGAGCCCAGTGAAAGAAGAATGCAGCTGTATTGAGGCAGCACTGGGTTTTGAAATTTTGCACCTCTAACAATTTTGATCCTGTGGCAACTGCCCCAGTTCCACTCCATGCTATGTTGCTAACCCCACAGGCTTTTGCCTGGCTGGAATTTGTCCTTGAATGTGCCTATAAATGCCTGCTGCATCTATGGATGGAGATAGAAAAGGGTATGTGAGTCTGTGTGTGTAGAAACGAGCCTACTGTACTAAGGTAAGTTTTTCATCCATTGCTCTCCCCACTTTTGCCTCTGGTGCTGCCCACCCCTGGCATCTGGCCCTAGGAAGATTGGCCAGAAGGGAATGTGGCCCCTGGGATGAAATAAAAACCCCTTCATTATCCCCATTGGTTTTTTTTAAAACAACAACAACTCTGGCTGTCAGCGGAAAGGTATATGTCATGGATCGTACCATGATATTAGGTATGTTACAAACATGTCCTTATTTTTGTTTGTGAAATGTTGGAAGGTACATTGAAGTAGCAGTTTTTAACTAAATGTACTCTGCAAAACAAACCACTGTTGAAAACTTATGTTAAAACACAGATAAGGACCCAGATGTTGATGGATTCCAGTTCCCGTAAACTCTGATCACTGGCCATATTGCTCCAAGCTAATGGGATTTGGAGTCCCTAATAGCATATGCAGAATCACAAGTTTCCCATTGCCATGTTAAAATGTTTCTGTTTGTTTGTTTTTAAGTGGGAAGTTTTGTCTAACCTCACTCTGGCAGACATATGCTGTAATTTTTGCTTTGGCAAATCAGGCATACGAGATATTTCTCTCTCTCTCTCTCTCTCTCTCTCTCTCTCACACACACACGCACACACTGCAATGTGCCTTTATTTTGCTAACCCATTTGCACAGCTAACAATTTTCCCTTCATCTCCATGAATGTAATAAACAATTTTGACCAATGAATGCCTTTACAGAATGGAAACGTCTGATATTTGGAGCTTGACAAATAGCATATTTTCTTATATATATCTCCCTCTCGTTGAAAATATGACATTTTTACAACAAAGAGAAAAACGCAGCTTTCCACCCGAGGGTGAATAAGACATGCTGAACTTTATGTCATCTTTCTTGTGAGGACTCCCATCACCTAGATTGTATGAAACTTTTGGATAGAATGTAAGTGTATAGTTTGATATAATCAGACTGGCTATAGAATTTTTTTTTTAAAAAAAGCAAATAGAGTGAGCACCTATTTCCCACATACTCCGTGTTTCAAAGACTGGACAGCAAGTGCCGTTTGGGGTTATTTCGGGGAATGATAAGAGCAGGCTACTTCTAATACCTTGCAAATCTTGATAGACACTGGAAGGATTTCGAAACATTTCTTAATCCATTTCAGCTGCATTGTATTATGCACCAAGATAAACTAAGCCATTACCACCCAGAGTTAAATCTTAGCCTTGACTAATTCAAGTCCAGTTGATTTCAATGTGTCTACTCTAAGTATGATTAAGTTTGGATCCCATCCTGTGCGTGCCTTTCAATGCTGAATATTTATGTAAAGGAATCAATAGTCTTGTAGCCCCTTAAAGACTAGCAGAGTTATTATGACACAAACTTCTATGAACTGCTACAGTTTACTTCATCAGCTCCATCAGATCAGCTATGAAGTTTGCTGCAGATCTCAGTTATGACTCTACTTTAACCCAATCATTGTTTCTGCCTCGTTGTTTTGTAATTCAATACAAAATCCTTTATTAGGCATAACACACCACACATTAACAAACAAACATCATATACAGACTGTATAAAATACAGGCTCAACGAACACAATTTATCCTAGTCCTATTCTTAACTCCAAGAAATGAATCGATGTATAAAGATAATATAATACAACACAGCAACATCACCTAGCAATAAAAACCACTAAGTCTCTTTATCGTGGCCCATTCTTTCTTCATGGACAGCACTTAAAAATTCAGCCTCTAATAATGTAATTTGATCATCACTGTCCGCCAGCAGGTCCTGAGCAGTTGGTTGTGTAAAACTCTGTCTATTAAATTTTAGGGCCTCAAATAATTGTTTTCTGGCATAACTGCCAAAATCACAGGAAAAGAATATATGCTCTAGAGTATTGGGTTCCTGTTTTCTGCATTTGCAGAGACGCTCTAATTCTGGGATAGCCAGGTATCTTCCTCTCACTACCATCGAGGGAAACATGTTGAATCTGGCCAACATAAACAGCCTACACGATTCATGTTTCTTCAAATTTGTCATGTATCCCTTTTGGAAATCTCTACACAAAGGGAGATTTAAGTGGATAGGAGAGCCGTTGTTTTGTATTTGGGGCTCAAAAGTCTTGCCCTATTCAGAGGTGGATGCAATGCCCCACACCCAACACATCTGTACTAAGCAGGAAAAAGGAAGGAGAGATACTGTGTCCTTTTCCACCTTCTCCCTCAGAGTTTCCCAGCGATATTCTGTTGTAAGGCTATGACGTGATGTCGAGTCACATTAAATGAGACAAGATGGGAAAAGACAAACTCTAATACTCCTTGATTGCCTTCAACCACTGTTAGCTTTGGCAATTAAGAAGACAGTGTTTCGTGGGCAGCTTATGCCTTGACTATATGAATTCTGCTGTTGGAAATTCCCTGCCTTGTATAAATACCCACCTCTTGGACTTCACAATCTGGGTGAATCTGCCTGTTTGGTTTCTCTTAGTTTCTTATTTTTCCAATCTACGGTTCAGTTCTCCATATTTCCACATCAGTTTGGATTTGATAGAAAGAAGTCCTCTTGAAAATCCAGCAGTATTTTAGGGTAAATTACTCCTAATATACACATTTGCATGTCATTTTGCGTAATATATACATTTTTGCAAAGCTATCTTTCCATGTCATTTCCACTAATACCTGCAATTTAATGCACATTTTACCACAGTACATTGCATTTTTGAACATTTTATTTGGCTGAGAAAAAATAGGAGGATTTGCTTGGTATTTTAATGCTAATAAGAAGCTAGATCATAACACTGTAGATTGGTGGGATGGATTATGCTGTACTGAATCCCTGCCACCCATTTTATGAAACTTTTCACCAACCAGCAAAAATGAGGTGCACTTTTCTGCCACTGTGTGTGTGTGGACTTCAACTTTCTTGCCTGCTTGCTTTGCCAGGGCTTGGTGAAAAGCACAGGAGGAGCAATTTCACTCCCCATTGTGGGTCTGAGTGGTGAAGCTTTAACCAGCCCTGCCATGTTACCCCTTCCTCTTCTTTTGCTGGAAAACATCAGAGCAGGTCAGAGCACTCTGGAAACAGGTAGTACTGCCATGTTTATTGAGCTGTCTTGAATCATAGTTCCTGGATGTATTAGCTGGTGCTCAGGCCCTGAAAACATGAGCACCATGAATGCAGAAGGGATGAATTCACAGAAAAAATGCTGACAGACAGGAGGGAGAGGGCCTGGCTGGAAAATTCAGAAGGTGCAGCAGGGCCAAGCTGAGGAAAACCATGCCTTTTCCATGAAGCTATATCTTCTGCAGCTGGAAAAACCAAGGGGGCAACTGGTGTGCCATTTCAAAAGGCTTGGAGGGATGGAACTGGCTCAAAGACTGGCAGATTACTACTCCTGCTGTAAAGCAGGAACAAATCCTATTCCCTTCTGGACAAGCTTCTGATGGCCACATGTCATGGGTGGGTGCGGCTAGAAGCAAAAGGTGGAGGAGGCAATTAATGTACAGTTTACCTTTGTACAGTCAGCTGGTTTCTGTACATGTTCACGCACCCTTCTGTACTCCATTCAGGGAAGCAAGAGACATTATCAGAGTTACAGCCTGAACTCTGAAGCTGCTGAAGAGGATATGAAGTAACATAGTGGAGACATGTCTGGGGATGGGTGTCTGCCTTAAGGAGAATTCTTAGGGCCAGATAGAGGGACCTGGGGGGACCACGTTCAAATATCAGTCCTAAGGACCCCTACCTGCTATAAAATAAAAATAAAGGGAAGATTACACAACTCAACCACCTCATAAAATTATAACTTGGTTGTGAAGGTAAAAGCTGTGAAAAATCTCACTGAAGTTCTCCCACTCAACTCCCTCCCTCCGTCCGTCCCCCCCAAATGTTCAGGGGATGAAGGGCAAATACCCACCAAAGCTTCCAGAGTTTTCTGATTTGAAACTCTCTCACGCTATCTGCTTGTCTACGGATCAAGTATGACTCATCTCTGTTCCTGCACATCTCCCACTTCTAGCAACTAAGTTTCCTTGAAAAGCTCACGCGCATGCTATATTTAAAGAAAATAGGTTGCAATTAAGCAAAGTTATTAATCACCATTGTGATTCACTATAATGAGGGCAATTTGAGCATTCAATTTTTTTCCCTCCCCGAAAGCATTAAGACAGATGTATGCTTCAACAGAGTCTAACTAATGCTCAAATCCAATCTTACGCTTTCTGTAGAAGAAACCCGAGGTTTCAAAAGAAGACCTTGGAACAGCAAACACTTTGTTTTGGTTGTTTCGTAGCACTTGTATCTTTCTTTGTCATTCTCCACCATCTCAGAGGCCAGCTGGTTTGGTGACAGAATTATTCTGCCTCAGCTGTCCTCTTCAGCAGCCATTCCATCAGGCTGCAGGAGACAGAATGAGATGGGAGCAAAGGGGCTCTCCTAGCGGCTGCATTGAAAGACCAGTACCATTCATTCATTCATTCATTCATTCATCCACCTCCATAGTTCTGCCCGGACACTGAGGTCCAGCGCCAAGGGCCTTCTGGCAGTTCCCTCACTGCGAGAAGCCAAGTTACAGGGAATCAGGCAGAGGGCCTTCTCGGTAGTGGCACCCGCCCTGTGGAACGCCCTGCCACCAGATGTCAAAGAGAAAAATAACTACCAAACTTTTAGAAGACATCTGAAGGCAGCCCTGTTTAGGGAAGCTTTTAATGTTTAATAGGTTGTTGTATTTTAGTGTTCTGTTGGAAGCTGCCCAGAGTGGCTGGGAAAACCCAGCCAGATGGGCGGGGTATAAAAATAAATTATTATTATTATTATTATTATTATTATTATTATTATTATTATTATCATCATCATCATCATCATCATTCATTCATTCAGATTATTTGGAATTTCATCCCATTCTTCACCAAGTCCCTAGGGCGGGTTACAAAAATAAGTAGTAAATTAAGCACAATGAGCATTGCAATCATAAAATAAAACCACAAAAACAACCAAGATCAGAATAACAAAGCAGCGATGAGGCATAGCAATTGACAGAGGTGCAGGAGGAGAGAAAACATGCACTCAACCAAAGGCCTGGGGAAAGAGGTGTATCCTGATCAATCATCAAACTGCATACATGGATGGTGTATTCATTTGTGTAATTTGAGCTCATAATACTTCTTCCTTTCCCTTCACTCTTTCTATTCCATTGCAATGGCAATAGTATCAGAGTTTCCCTTTTTTTCTTCCTCCCTCCTACGGCTCAGAAAAAAGTGCCATGATGAACTCTTTCCTCCATTTTTTTTTCTTCCCCTGGGAAAGAGGATTCCATCTTTCTGCCTCATTCTCGGGGCACTTACTTTATCATTACTGAGGGCTGAAGCTGAGGGTAAACCTTTCTTCATCATTCTGCAGCTTCCACATTTCCTGATCTGAAAAGCCTAATGATGTCTTCCCTAGGTTGTAATGGAAGGGTAGGAACTCAGGAAGGCCACAGTTTGCATACCATTGGTGAGATGCTTGAAAGAAAGGACGCTGAAAAATACCCCTTGTAAAGTAAGCATGACAAAAACCCTGTAGCCCACCTATAAGGAACTTCACTGAATTTTTCTACTCTCTTTGATATTTTCAGATTATTTTTTATTTATTTATTTGTTGGATTTGCATACAGCTCTTCAAATTTATTAAAATTTATTAAATTTGTATACAACTCTTCGTCCAGTTAGCAACAGGAAAATACAAAATGGGAACACAATTTCATAATAAAACAAAAACAAACCAATAACACCTCCCCCACAAACACATTTTTAAAAGCCATGAAATGTCAATCAGCCAAATGCCTGGTTGAAGAGAAGCACTTTTGCTTGGTGCATAAATATATGTAATAAAGGGGCCAGGCAAGCCTCCCTGGGGAGAGCATCCCACAATTGGGGGGCCACCACAGAAAAGGCCTGTTCTCATGTTGTCACCCTCTGGACCTCTTGTGAAGGAGGCACACAAAGAAGGGCCTCAGATGGTGATTGCAAGGTCTGGGTGCAACAGGGTTCTCATTAATTGATGGAGGATGGATGAAAAAGCATAAAAGTCTTTGGCACAGCACTAACAAGAACAGGACCATGGAGAGCTCCAAGGGACCTGCAGGCTGAAGCATTATCTTTTTACAGCAGCTACAGGGAAATGTTATAATCAACAGCGGCCTAGAGGCAAAATGAGCCTTTCATAGAATAGTGAAAGCTTTCATAGAAGCTACAGTTAGAACTGGATATGGAACAACTGATTGGTTCAAAATTGGGAAAGGAGTACGACAAAGCTGTATATTGGCTCCCTTCTTATTTAACTTATATGCAGAATTCATCATGCAAAAGGCTGGACTGGATGAATCCGAAACCAGAATTAAGATTGCCGGAAGAAATATCAACAACCTCAGATATGCAGATGACACAACCTTGATGGCAGAAAGTGAGGAGGAATTAAAGAACCTTTTAATGAGGGTGAAAGAGGAAAGAGCAAAATTTGGTCTGAAGCTCAACATCAAAAAAACGAAGATCATGGCCACTGGTCCCATCACCCCCTGGCAAATAGAAGGGGAAGAAATGGAGGCGGTGAGAGATTTTATTTTCTTGGGCTCCACAATCACTGCAGATGGTGACAGCAGTCATGAAATTAAAATACGCCTGCTTCTTGGGAGAAAAGCAATGACAAACCTAGACAGCATCTTAAAAAGCAGAGACATCACCTTGCCAACAAAGTCCCGTATAGTTAAAGCTATGGTTTTCCCAGCAGTGATGTATGGAAGTGAGAGCTGGACCATAAAGAAGGCTGATCACCAAAGAATTGATGCTTTTGAATTATGGTGCTGGAGGAGACTCTTGAGAGTCCCATGGACTCCAAGAAGATCGAACCTATCCATTCTTAAGGAAATCAGCCCTTAGTGCTCACTGGAAGGACAGATCCTGAAGCTGAGGCTCCAATACTTTGGCCACCTCATAAGAAGAGAAGACTCCCTGGAAAAGACCCTGATGTTGGGAAAGATTGAGGGCACAAGGAGAAGGGGGCGAAGAGGACTAGATGGTGGGACAGTGTTCTCGAAGCTACAAACATGAGTTTGACCAAACTGCGAGAGGCAGTGGAAGACAGGAGTGCCTGGCGTGCTGTGGTCTATGGGGTCACGAAGAGTCGGACATGACTAAACGACTAAACAACAACAACAACAGAACAGTGAGACTGAAAGGTTCAAGCTCTCTAGAGGAATGTCTGGGTGATTAAATGTCCTCACCTTGTTGAGTGGCCTTTGACTTCTGTGAGACTGGGAAGGTAAAAGTACTTCATGGGACACATATTATGTGTCAAACGATGGTGGCAGGGCTATATCTTCCAACAGGGCTGGATCTTCTGCTTTTTCCACTGAGGAAGCAGCCTGAAGGCCATCTTCATCAGAGTCAATCACCATGCACTCTGCATGGTCCCTGAAGCAGCAGGTCCCTGAATACCAGTCACTGGGGAACAAGACTGGGAGCTGGCTCTTATCCTCCTTCTCTATTTATTGGAAAATAGTCGTCTGTTTGGCCACTGTGAAGACAAGGATGCTGAACAAAACTGGCCTATGCGTTGATCTTCTTGTGCTTGTGTACTTTGTGTCTATGAATTGTTAGCTTCAGAAACATGCTAATTTAAAAAGAACATTTTTTTTAAGTTCAGAATATTTAACTTATTTATAATGGAACATCTTCCTTAATTAAATAAACACTTCATGCAAAGAAGACAGATTTATGAATGAGTTTGTGCAGGCTTATGTGAAAGCTGAGAGTAACAGAAAATCAATTAAAAACACCTTTGACTAAATGACTGGGGTGTGTGTATTCCTAAGGATTATTAAACAAAAGTAATAATTAACAGTAAACAATGAAAGCAATGTAAAATAAAACAGAGAGTGAGTGAGAGAGTGGTGACAGTTCCTCTTAAACATTGTCTTAATTAATTTTATGTTGCACACCAATATAAATAACAGCTCAAGAACAAGAGTAAAGGCACAATCCAACCCAAATATAGCGTTGTTCTCAATGGGGGGGAGTGAAGCTGAGCACATTCTTCCCTTTGCCACTGAAATCGATAAGCCGTTTTTAACTGGGTGCTGGAGATATTTTTCTGTCCAGCAGTTTTGATGAAGCTGCATGCTGCTGGGTACACATTTTGGAGTATAATTAGAGACAGCAGGGGAAGCAGTGCATATCCAGGGCACTAGCAGCCTTCAGTGATGGCAGGGGAATACACAGGCCTGCTACTTAATGTATGCATCAGTCTCCCTGTTTCTCTTCTCAGGACTCTCCCTTTGATTATGGGGTTGGAAAAGAAACAGCATTTTTTTTCCAGCTCTGAAAAGGAAGGATAAAGCTGCTGCATTGGTTTACATCAGGAGTGTGCAGCTAAGGATTGCTCTGCTGGAGTAGACGTCTGGCTAGCCACTAGCCAGGACCCATGCACAAGAGCACTGTGTCCCCCATGCGGTTTGCAGCAACTAGCATTGCTGACTCCAGCAATGGAGGCAGAGCATCACCACCATGACTAGTAGCTATTGATAGCCTCATCGTCCATGAATTTGTCCCATCTGCTTTTAAAGCCATCCAAGTTGGTGGCCATTACTGCCTCTTGTGGGAGCAAATTGCATCGTTCAACTGGTGGTATGTTGAGAATCAGTTGTGAAACAAAACCAGGGGAGAATAGGAGTAGATGGCTGGCAGAGGCTGATGAATAGGGAGGAATAGCCATCACAGCCAGGGGTAATCAGGTGGCAGGTGGGTGGGAGACACTAGCTGAAAAAGAAGACATGGGAAGCTATCTTATGCCAAGCCAGACCTTTGGTCCATCTAGCTAAGTATCACCTACATTGATACATGTATGGTTGGCCACATGTCTCCATCCTGGACATTTGCTTAACTTCTTTCTTCTTTGGTGATCACTCATAGCCGAGTAAGATTGTCTTTGGTAAACACGGTTTTAACAGTGAGTCCGTAAGTGACGGTGGAGGTCAATTCTGGATCCACATGTCCTTCCACAGTGGGGACATAGATTTCTGGGCGGGAGCTAATCATGGTGAGGGTTTGCCAAGTGTGCCTTCCTCTTAGCACGTTTCTCCCTTGCGTCCTGAGTTCAAGTGTCTTCAAAGTCCATGACACCTTTGGTAAAAGCTGTTCTCCAATTGGAGCACTTGCAGGCCAGTGTTTCCCAGTTGTCGGTATTTATACTACATTTTTTTAGATTTGCCTTGAGACAGTCTTTAAACCTCTTTTGTTGACCACATGCATTACGCTTTCCATTTTTAAGTTCAGAATAGAGTAGTTGCTTTGGAAGACGATAATCAGGCATCCGCACAACATGACCAGTCCAACGAAGTTGATGTTGATGTTGAAGAATCATTGCTTCGACATTTGCTTAACAACACCCTAGACGTGTACAGACATTCTCGTTCACCAAGGCATACACTGGATTCTTTTTAATGTGCAATTCCATTCAGAATAGTTTCCACCGAATAGTGATACATTTCAAATGCAATTAAGGAAGATCATTTAGCACATTATCTATGATAAATGAGAGCTTTAGATTACTAATGGCTTTGTGTGAACAATTGAGCTTTGGTAGGGATGTTGATTAGGAGGCAGTTGCATAATTAAGGTTTGAAGCAGGTTTCCTTTATTTTAAATCTTTTTTTTAAAAAAGTTCCAATTATCACATTAATTAACATGAAGGCACTTCAATGATATCCATCAGTAGAGATAGATAAAGTGGGGGCAGTCTAACATTTCCTTCTCATTCAGTATTCTGAACTGCTCCATCCATTTCAGCTATTTATTTTTGGCCAGGTTTGAAGACTATCAGAAGAGTCTCTGGAATGTGCAATTTGAAATCCAAGGCATATTCGGAAGATACCTTCTTTACAATTTTAATATTATTATTATTATGGGCATACCATAGCTCAAGAATAGTTTGCCCTAGAAATTTCAAGTGTGGCTTTTTCAGGGGGTCTTATTTGTTTATTTTACTCTACTTAGTGGATAGGACTTCTGGTGTGTTGCTGTTTTTATTTTTGGTAGTTATTAGCTGCTGTGCTAGAGAGAGAAACATAATTTGTCACCTGTTGAGATTCAGCATACCTGATTACTGTCACCACAGTTGCATTGGAGTTGCATAGACTTAAATGACAGGTTGGCACAGAATTTTTTAATGGATTTTTGAAGGGTCACCAGTGGTTTCCCCCACCTGACAGGACTCCCTTGCTCTTACATGCTCCTGTCAAGCAAACATTTCATAGGCAAAGCTGTTGCCTGTATTTGCAATATGCATTTAAAGAGGTAGTACTTTTGTAGTAGGAATATTATTCCATTTGTCATATTGGTTCCCTGGCCGGTTTTCAAAAATGCTGTTTGCTTGTTTGTTTGTTGTTATATTGCTGTTGCTATTGCTGTTGTGCTTTGTTCATAGCTGGGGAAGCAAGTAATCAAGAGAATAAGATAATATATACAATGAGTCTTTCCTCAGTGGAGATCAGGGTGGGGTGCATCCCATTTTATTCTGTTATTACATTGAGGGAAACAGTGATTTACTCAAGGTGCTGAGCAGGGATTTTTGAACTGAGGTGTCCAAGGTCAACACTCCAGCTACACAGCACTGCCATACTGGTTTTACTTATTTAGCAAAGCATTTTCTAACTGAAAAGAATGAGATACAGCCAGGATCCTGTAAGGGTTGCTGAGTTAGTACATTGCAAGGCTAACAGTGCCCCTTCCTGCTTCCAATGTGTGTGACAGCCATGCCCCACACAAGTGATCCCTACAGAGGCTGCCTGCAAATACAAGACTTACTCCCAGGTAAGCACATAAGCATGTATATGACTGCTGTCTTAACACACTTATTTTCCTTTCCCTGTTTCATTCTTTTGTGCCATGTATGGCAACCTGTTCTGGCTGTGCCCTGTTTATTCTTCATACACCAGCCACAGAATTTTGCTCCTACTAATCAATCAATCAATCAATCACTCAATCAATACTACCAGTGGATGAGTGTATATGGAACACCTCCATACTTCCATACAGCCTTCTCTGGAAACAAGTTCCAGTATGAATTTGATTCCCAAACCTTTACTGGAGATTACAGAAATCACAGCAGTTCAAGTGTGGCTTTGTTAATTTTAAGTGTTTTAATTTAATTTTAAGTTAAGTGCTGCGCTTCCGTTTTTAGAGAGATCACGCTGATTGGGAGGTGAGAAGCATCCCGGAAGCGCTCTGCAGCCCAGCCACTTTGAAGAGAGAGAAAGAGGAGAGAGAGAGAGAGAGAGAGAGAGAGAGAGAGAGAGAGAGATTGTGCTGAAGAAGCGTTTTAGGGGTAGTTTTTCAACAGCCAGGAAGAGATTAATCCATTTTGCATTACTTTCTATGGGAAAGTGGGCCTTGGTTTTGGAATGTTTTGGTTTTGGAACAGACTTCTGGAACAAATTAAGTTTGAGAACCAAGGTACTACTGTGTTAGGGTAAATGCCCCCAATCTTCATGCAGAACTTTAAAAATATATATATCACAAAGTGTTGGAGTGAACTAAACTTAACAATGTGAAAAAGGAGACTGAGGGAAACTGAGACTGACAGATTCATTCATCTCTAGTAGCTGGTGGCCATGAGAGGAAGAGGAGGGAAAAGTTAGGACCTGTGGTTTCAGAGCCTGGGAGAGAGTTGCCTATGGAGAGACACATGCATTCCACCACTGCATTCACCAATGTGGAAGAAGAATTAATTTCCCAGAGCTACCGCCCAGAGGAAGGCTCATCCTATGCGCACTTTTCCTGGACACAATGCAACCATCATGCAAGTAAGTGGGGCTTACTTTTAGTAGCCATGCATAAGGGATGAGGCTATAAGCAACATTGATATCCAGATTATGTCCCAACATTATGTCCTAACATAAATTATATTTTATTGCCATGCTAGCAAACATTTGTTCAATATGCCAACATTAAAATGACTGTAATTGAAGAAGCTGGAGCTTTTGTCAAGTGACTGAGTGGCCTGCATCCCAATGCCTCAGAGTCCCTCAGAATCTGGAAATGGAAGAACAAATGATCTATGATGTTGCACTGAGTGCAGCACTCAGTACCCCTCCCCTAAATTATTTATTTGATGGCACCTTGAGCCTAAGGACTGAGCCATTACAATCTTTCCCTTGCAGTTATGGAAACTGATAGTCCATTATAGGCTTCTTTTGTCAGTTTGAGTGGAGCTGAGAAGAGTTTTATGGGACAGGCTTAAGATGGCTTGAATTACTTCAGTGAGCCTGATCAAAACAATACATTTATTTTATTGTGTTTTGTCCACGCTAGAGTGGCGCACAAATGGCCTCTCAAAATTCTTCACACTATTTGTAAGTTAAAGGGGTGGTGGAGCATTTCACCAAATTTCCACTGGCAGGGAGAGAGTAATTCTCCAACCATTTCTCAAGGGTAGGACTCACAATTAGCAGTGGCATTGATGCAGCTTCTTCCTTTCCCCCTATTTTTTGTCTTTCTTAATTGTTACTTCAAAGGGCAGTAGGAGCAGCCATGTTGGCAGGCCACCAACCATTGTGCATCTTTCACAATTTCTCTGAATCTAGGATCATTCCAGGGCTTTGGGTTGAGTCAGAGGGATAGCCACAACAACAGTATAGGAAATGGTGGAGGATATGTAAAGAAAATTTAGTAAAGTGGTCATATTTCATTTTTATTTTTTTCTGGGTAAGGGGAGAAAAAAAAGAATCTTGACTATTTTCCCAGGAAAAAAGTCTTTTGAGAAATGTTGACTTGACTCTAGTCCATATACAATCTCTTGCACAGATGAGAAGCAGTAGTGGATGGTGTGGTGGGATGGAGGTGTCTACCTGCCCTTCTGGCATGTGAGTTGATGCTTACCAAGAGGGCAAGGGGGAGGCACTGATGCACCGCAAAGGCTCCAGTGGAGCTGATCTGGTGCTTCTGCATGTGCCCTTCCCCACTCTCCAGACAGCCTGGCTGCTCCTACTAAGCAGCAATGATTCATCTGCTGGGAGTTGAGGTAAGCACCTCCATCCCACCATCCACTATTGGTGAAAAGTATCTCTAAAATCAAGGATATTGGGTTGGGTTGTATCCAATGCTGGTTCTACTCAGAGTAGACACATTAAAGCTATCGAACACAACTAGCTTAAGAACATAAGAAGAGCCTGCTGATCAGGCAAGTGGCCTATCCAGGCCAGCATTGTGTTCTCACAGTAGCCAGTCAGATGAACCTCAAGCAGGTTCATTGGGTTCACTGATTTCAGTGGATCTCTTCTGAGTATGATTTAGTTAGATGCAAACTATAATATCTATCATCACTTGGTTGACTCATTACATTTGCCCATTTGAAGATACACACAAGATGGACAAGAACTGCTTGTTGTTGTATTTTTATTTTTTTAAAAAAACTATTGTGTAAACTTCTCTTCTCATTTCCTACTTTCAGTGTTCTTTCTTATCATACATTATTGTTCTTCACTTGTGTAACACCACTGATAGATATGATTAGGGCTGCCAGGCTGGGGGTGAGAGAATCCACACACACCCCTTACCTTTAAATCTGCTGACATTTAAATCTGCTTCTAAAGCAGGAGATAACACAGCCATGGCCTCTCCTGTCTGCAGTCAGTCCTACTTGGTAGAGGAGGGTGAAGATGAGAAGCAAGCCGTAACCTGATTCTCTAAGGTTGCAAGCTAGCATTCCCACACAGTGCTTATGCATTGCAAGTATTCATAATCAAAGAAGACAGACCTCTGCCTCAAGGAGCTTGCAGTCTAAAGGTCAGCAGAGAGAGAGACAACAAGGACTGTGGAGGAAAGGAAGAAGAAAGTGTTATTGATTTGTTAATTTTATATAGCACCCTTCACCTGAAGATCACAAAGTGGCTTACGGTATAAAGAAAAGAGGAATAGGAGTAGAGGGGTCACTTAAACATCACAAAAAAGAGAGGAATGGCATAAACAAAACGGAGAACCAAAGAGGACATAGATTTGCATCAAATGTACACATAGAGATTGATGTTTAGAAATCACTACTATTATTTGAAATGCAGTGATTTTCATCATAGTGGAGAAGAATGTGTCCAAGGGCCTATATGCCTGCTCCTTCTGTTGTCCATTGATAGGCAACTTCAAGGACCTTGTGCTCCCTTCTTAGGGTTCTTTATCTTCTTTGATCTTTAAATCAGACTTGGGCCAGACAGCCCTTCAAATAGAGCAGGGGTGGCCAACTCCCAAGACACTGTGATCTACCGCAATTGAGCTAAAAGCTGGCAGTGATCTACCCCCTTTTTTGGGGTGCAGGCCAACACTGTTGAACTTTTTTAGGGGAATCAAAGTTGTTGAGCTTGTTTGGGGGAGCCAGTGATCTACCACAGACATCAAGTGATCTACAGGTAGATCATGATCTACCTGTTGGATGAGCCTGAAATAAAGCATGCCTTCAAATGGGAGGCGTGACAGCCCTTAAAAGAAAGGACTCTTGTTTAAATTAGGACACTTCAGCACCCTGAATGAGAGGTAAATACAATCATTTCACAAGCATCATTTCAGCATCCACCCACCAATTTGAGGTTGTTTGTTTATATAAAAGTAAACATCACAAGACAAATTAGATGTTACACAGCATAGCAGAAACATAGCAGGGCATTTTGCAGGAGCCTTCAATGGAGGAATATGAAGGCTGCTCAGTCCTCTCCCTTTTGAGTGTTCTCCTCCTCTTCAAGGTGCTGTTCCACTTACAGAGGTAAAGATAGGGAGTTTTCTTCCACCCCTGGGTGAAAAAACAGTTTAGGGGGTGGTTGTGATTTAGATCAGAAAACCACTGGAGGTAAAAGGATTAAGCAGTCCATTTTCTTACCCTGCTTCTGCTCAGATGTACAGCCTACTGTGGCAGCTTTTCATATTAAAAATAAATAAATGTGAGGAAGTTGTTACATGTATCTGCTGTGGAACATCTAGCATGTCTCCCAGCTCACAGATTTCAATGCTTATGTGCTCAAGAAGAAGAAATATTGCAGTAACACTAAACTTTTGCATGCAGTTGCTTAATTAACCCAAACACATGTAATGGCTTCGTGTTTTCTTCCATTTGTATGATATGACATTGATCTTTGCCTGTAACATGCTTTAAAGAGAGCAGCACTGGTTTGCATATGGACAGCTTCAAATTACTGAATGAAAAGAACAACAACACACACCATCCAGTACCCTATGAACTACCTGACAGCAAATGATATTTGAAGCTGCTAATTGGTAATTATCAACTGACATTCATGCTTCATTCTGTTTCATGTCAATTGATACTAAGCAAGGGGAAACAGCGGCGAATTGGTGCAGAATAGTCTGGAGAGTAGAACCTGCTTTAGATTCAGTTTCTTTTTAAGGATGGTAAAACCCTGCAAGGTGCTGTTAGAGGTGTTTAAGCTGGTTGGATGGCTGCTATCAAGGGGTAATGTAGCAGTAGATTTATTGCATTGCTGGGCAAGATCAGCGTTTCCCAAACAGTCCAGCTGTTTTTGAATTACAATTCCCATCATCCCTGACCACTGGTCTTGCTAGCTAGGAATGATGGGAGTTGTAGTCCAAAAACAATTGGAGACCTAAGTTTGGGAAACACTGGGCTAGATGATCTTTGGGGTACTTACAACTCTTTCATTCCGTGATTTTATCATGTCCATAATCTGCTGTGAAGTCACCCTCTCGACACTGGCATTGCTGCCACTTAGCAGGATGGTATGGAGATCGAGAATGGCAGTGCTCAGATTGGGCCTATGCAGGTACATCAGTGGAGCAAATTTGGCACTCCCACCAATGCACCAAACATTCCTCACCTTGCTGCTGCCCTACTCTGTCCCCACAATGTTCTGGTAAATGGCAGAGATGTCTGTGTTGAGAGAGTGGCTCCACAGCACTACCCACCATGTCAGCTGCTGCTGGAAACATGAGGGCCATGCTAAGGGCTTCTAAGAACAGGTGGGTTTCTATATGAATGAAGTAAGCAGAGGTTCTGGGAGGCAGTTACAAGCAGATGGGGCAGCAAGGGAGACATCCCTTGTTGGAATGGAAATACCACCGGCTGACTAGGGGTACTTGAAGAGCCCCCCTCCTCCACAGTTGCAAGAGCTGCTCCAGAAACAGGCTGCCCATCTGAAATGATATGCTGAGTTTTGAAGCAACAGACCAAAGTAAACAATGGCCCGTCAAGTGTTTGATGAAGGGAAAACAGCAAGGGAGGTAGAAGTAACCAGAGAGAGATGTATAAAAGTGGACAGAATCGCTAGGCACTAATAACATCTATTTATAGCTACTGGAGGCTGCTCCAGTCATAAGCAGTTCAGGTTATGCTCTGTGACAGTCAGATTTCTAGATAGCCAGACCGACACCAGTAATAACCCGCAGGTGTGTGTGGAAGGCATCTCAGAGCACAGCTAAATGATTTGTGATTTTATGAAACCATATTCCTCCTTGAAATCTCATCATCGAAGCAGCAAGGGAAACACACGCACACTATTTTTTCTGGAAGACGATCGAATTCTGCTCCATTCTCTTAACCCGTGTGGAGTGGAGAGTGAGCTGACTGGTTACAATAAGCACATGCGATGCTTGATACCTTGAAAGATGCCACCAGCTGACAGCATCCAAAGTTCATTGTCAGACCAAATTAGGCAACGTCTGCCATGTCAGTGGAAAGAGGCAGGAAAGCATGCAAGATGCTAAAACATCTGAAGGGAAGCAGGCTCCCTCTCTTTTGTGCTTGCCTCTGCCTCCCAATGACCTCTATTTGTGGGGCCTGAAGACACAACAGTGTCGACAACTATTAGCAAGCACTGGAGTTGCATTCTAGCTCATGAAATCCAGCTTGCCTTATTCTGGTGGTTCCCAAACTTCTTTCTCCATGGACCACTTGAAGATTGCTGAGGGTTGACCACTTAAGGATTTTTCTGCCTATTGCAGTGACCTTAATGTGCTAGGTGTTTTGGGGGGGTTATCTTCTTTATTATATATTGCATTTTATTGAATTTTGCAGAATCCTACCATCAAGCACAGATCCACAGACATGTGAAAGAGTATCTGAATGAAGCTTGTCGACCTCTGATGGCCTGTGGATCATGGTTTGGGAAGACTTGCCTTATCCCAGAAATTGGAGACTATATAATCTCCAGTGTTGGTAGACAACAATGGGTTGTATCCATGACTAGTCATACTCAGAGTAGACCCACTGAGATAAATGTACATGACTATCTTAGAATTATTCATTTCAATAGGTTTGCTCAGAGTAGCATTTAATTGGATATAGCTAAAAAGATTCCTGTAGAAGTAGCCAGAAAAGGTTCCCCTCCTCATTTGATCCTTATTTTTACCCCCACTAGAAAAAGCTATATGTGCTGAATCCTTCAGATGCTGAAACTTTCTTTTGACCCTCACTAAAGAGTCATAAATAATTATTAAATGGGTAGAAAGCGCAGTGTGATGTTTTGTTTTGTATTCAGGACTGGCTAAAAAAAGTCTGTCTGTCTTTTTGTTTCAACAAGTCTATGCAGGCATGTAATTTTAACATACCATTTTACCAAGTAATTGTAATATGTATAATTGCTTTATATTCTGCACAGATTTGAAGAGCAGATGAACAAGGTTAAGAACATTGTTAGCTTCATAAACAAAACTATAACATCCACCTTTCAGATGACTTGAAATCAGGTTTGTGGTGGAATTCTGTGGGGAGATGAACATGCCCAAGAAAGGATCATGCTCTTCTTAGAAAGTGGTGGTCACTCTTTCACATTACACTACCCCAAATGATGTTACATCAGCACATGGATCATTTGGAGGGGCATTATGGGAGGAAATGATGGCTCCCCAGTGCTGGCATGGGTCACAATTTCCCCCTCTTAATGGCCCACAGAATGACACTAAAGCAAGCTATCTGCCCCATAGGATAGCCAAGTGAACACTTAGAAGCAGAGTTTCAAGCTGGCTGGTACCCCATTCTCCCTAGTAACTGTGTTCCAGGCATTTGAGGACATTTGGTTAACATCATCTTTCCATCCATGCAGCTTACAGCATGTGGGGCTCTGCCATATTCCTCGCCTGAAGAACCGTGGTTGGAATTCTTGAGCAGCAGATGGAATCTGTCTCAAATACCCAGAGGCAGCTTCTGTCAGGCATGAAGGGAAGTAGAGCAATGGAAGGAAAAATAGTACAAAAGGGGAGACTCTCCATTGTTTTCCAAAGCTCTCCTCTGTCAGCTTGGCTGTCAGTCCACCCAATTACACTGCAAAGCTTTATTTTGGGGGGCACACTATGATTGCTTTCATAAGGCCTCTCAATTGATCTCTGAAGGCAGGAAGCTATAGCAAGGTTTACTCAATTGTTGGTGATTTTATTTGGAGCAAGTGTTCGTTGGACAGAAGCAGTTGCTTCTAGTAGCAACCAATTAAAGTCCACTTTGTTCCCAAGTCCTCGTTTCCACAGGTGCAATTTTCAAATTTCAGGGGTGAACACTTAAAACAGATTGCTGTGGGAGGAAAACATTCGCAACAAGATTTACTGGGCCACTCTTCAAGATGACTCTGCAAACAAACAAACAAACACAGGCTACAAATTATGAGAAATGAGAACTGTGCTGTGGATATTTCTTAATACTTCATTAACAGTAGCAGCAGAAGTGGGTCACTTGGTGGGACAGACCTGTTACGCTATCTTCCTGGCAAGTGAGTTGCTGAGGGGAAAGAAGATTGGCAGGGTGGGACCCCCCCCATCACCTTGCCCCCTCCTCTCTCCCTCCTGATAAGCAACAGAAGTCCACTTTCCAGGAAGCTAGCTAGCACACACACTCACACAACTTCTGTATAGCAGTATTATTAGTTATCAGCACAGGTCAAATGCTGTATATAGGTTGGATTGTGAAAGGCATGTGTCTGAAACCTTGGAGACCTGGTGCCAGCCAGTATTGACCAGAGATAGCTAATCCCCTTCCCTGGGGTGTGATCTGGCTCCTAAGTGAAATTTATTGCCTTTTAGATCCCACCAAGTTTGGCAGCAGCAGCAACAAACAGAAAAGTAAATGTTAAAATAAATGAAGTGTTAGAAAGGTCAGACATCTCTGCCCAGCCCAGTAGCCTGATGGGGGAAGCAAATTTCCCAATCTCTAGTCACCAGATTGATCATTTGATGGGTGGAAGGGGCCAATTACTCTTTTTCTCAGTTGATAATTATAGATGAACTGAGCCAGGGTGTGTGTGTGGTATTGTATGTCCTCTAGTTTTAGCATCTGTGGTAAGTGTAAGCATGAAAGTGTGAGGTGGCTACATCGATTTTAATCAGATCCACTGGCATGAGGCCCTCTAGGAGGTTGGTCAAAGGTGAATGGTTAGTTCCTCCTCAAAAGTCATATATAAATAGTTTGAAAGGAAGGAAGGAAGGAAGGAAGGAAGGAAGGAAGGAAGGAAGGAAGGAAGGAAGGAAGGAAGGAAGGTGGACACACAGACAGACAGATATTCATTTGAACTCTGGGATTTACTTTTAAGGAAACACACTTTGGATTGGGTTGACTGAGTACCTTACAAAATCACCAGCTGTTAATAACATGCAATGCAGCATAATATCACTCAGAAAGTCCCAGGCAAAGCAGGGCATTGTCCTGCATTGGCACCATAGCTCACGGACCATACATTTTCCGACACAGCTTTATACACTGCCCAGCAAAAATAGAATGAGCAGGAAGACTTAGGTGTGATGCACTCCATCACCTTCTCCAACTCTGATTCCCTTCCAAATCCATTCCAGCACTCCAAGACGAGGAAGTTGGGTGCCATCATCCCTCTAGCAGAAGTTTCCCTTTGCAAAGCACTGCACACAAGCTGAGAGGCTTTTCAGAGAGTCCTTCAGGCATCATCTGATGTCCTCGGGGAGGTAGAAATTAAATGGGATGTATTTTTAAAAGAAAAGCTAGCAAGCCCTCCTGCTGCAGCTGAATAAAGTTGAGGCAGTTCTGTCAGGCACATGTCTCCACAGTGCAGGCAAGCTGTCAGTAAGCTCTTTAAAGTTGGGGGAACTTGTAGAGGCAAAACAATTGTGTGTGTCACGAGTAATCTGCATGCACAAATTACAGTATATATCAAGAGCTGGGAGATTCATTATTATTCATATAAATATATCTTGTAGATTTCATTAAGATACGGGGCAGGCTTTTGGAGTTATCACATTCGGGCTTGTTTGCAGTTGTGTTAATCTTCATTTGCAAATGCTGATTAACAGCGTAAAACTCTTGCTGTTTACCGCAAAACGCCTTCCGCTCCTCTTTTCTTCTTGTCAGGGAGACTCAGGGAAGGAGGATTTTCAAAGCCGGGAGCAGCAGCCAGAGGGAACTTGAGACCAGGCCTGCTTAAATCAGAGAATGTGGGTTAGAGCGAAGAAGGATTGAAATGGGTTTCAGAACACTGGGGGGGGGGGAGGACTACAGTGGTTCAGCTGTTTCTGAGCTATGTGATCACTGAGATGCAAATGAAATGCCATGATGAAGGTTCGTTCTGTTCCTCCATCTACTCGTTGCAATGCTAGTTCTGAAGGAGGAGACTCATAACATTGGCTGCACAACATCCTCCACACATTTCCTTTGGCTAAGAAGTGCCTTACTGGTTTTGACCAGGTATTATCAATGGCTACTAGCCACTAAAGCTATGTTCTACCTCCACTGTCAGAGGCAATATGCCTCTGAATGCTAGTTTTTGATAATCACAAGTGGGGAGAGTGCTTTCCTGCTCACGTTCCACTTCCAGGCTTCCCATAGGCATCTGGTTGGTCACTGTGAGAAGCGGATGCTGGACTAGGTGAGCCATTGGCCTGAGCAGGCTCTTCTTATGCTCTTAAAGGTCCATCTAGTCCAGCACTCTATGCATAACAGAGGGACTAAAGCTGCTGCCCATTTTAAGGGCTCAGGACCCTCCTTGGGCTTAAATGACAGCTGGCAGTCGCCAGCTAATCAGACCTCATCTTGGAGGTGGGCATGTCTGACACCTTTTGGAAGCTGGGATAGATTGGTGTTTGGCATTACCATTGGGTCTCTTTCATTGTTGCTATCAGACCCATCTTGTTGGTTGCATATTTGGGAGCTTGACAGGAAGGATGTGACGTCTTCAGTTCTACATGATGAAGGGCTGGGAAATCCTAAAATGACAATCCAGGGGAGAGCATAACTGTGCCACAACCTCAAGTTCTTCTATAATGTTAACATGGAAAAGTGGGAAAACCTCCATTCACTCGTATCCCACTGTGTTGTTATAAGCAATGGCCAAGATCTATCTCTAGCTGCACTTCGTTGCATGTAATTAATGGTCCAAAATAAGGCTGCTCATCTCCTTCTGCATCAGATGTTTGTATCATATTCACTGGGGACTTGGTAAGCATCACATAACTCACACCTGCAACATGCTGGTTCATGTTGTTTGCCTCCAACTAAGTTATACTCAGAGTAAACCCACTGAAATTATTGGACTAAAGTCAGTAAGTCCGTTGATTTTACTGAGTAAGTCCATTGATTTTACTGAGTCTACTCTGAATATGACTTAGTCAAAAGCAGCACTTGATAGGAAGAGATACAAAACAAATCACACAGAAATCAATGGGGAACAAACAACTTCGATCTTCCTGGAGCTCTCTCTGAGCATTTCAGATTTGCAAAAATGGAGAGCAGTGAGAGTGAGATGCAACAGAATTAGAGTTCATTAACAAATCTGACACTATCTCTTGTTTAAATCAGGATTAGGGGTGGTTATCTCACTACAAAAAGTGATTTTCCCCAATGTGGCATTAATAGCTATTGTTCAGTACTCTGTGTGCTGATCTTCCAGGAAATGCAGATGATGTTCAGATTCTTAATTGTAGCTCTGCTATTCAGGTTGCCCTCCTGACATTTCCAGTATCTTTGGGTCTCAAGTTCTTCATCTAAATTTTTGCTACACCTTACCACTTCCAGGAAGGCAAATGACAGGCTGCCCAAGTCACCCTGGAGAATGTAATAGCTCTGGAAATGCTTGCTCCAGAGTCTTGAGTTGCTCACCACAAAAAGCAGGGAACTAACTATCCAAAGGTTTCTAGCTCTGGTTTGAATGGCTCTTGCAGACAGGATGCCCCAAACTCAGCACATCAGAAAGAGTTTAAGAACATCAGATAAGAACATCAGAACATCAGAAATGAGCCTGGAAATTTTAATTCAAAAATGTTGACATGTCACTTTGAATAAGAACACTCTGTACCATTTAGTCCTGCATCCAGTTCTCACAATGGCCAACTGGATGCCTATGGGCTTCCCATAGGCCTCTGGTTTCTTCAGGAAGGTATATTTGAATACCTTTTTCATTTTGTTATAAATCATCTCCCAGAATGTCTTAATCCTTGGGCATGTCCACCAAAGGTGAAAGAATGTCCCTTCAGTCTCATTACATTTCCAACATTTATTGTCGGGCAAATGGTAATTTTTTTCAAACTTGACTGGTGTCATGTACCACCTATAAATCATTTTCATTAAATTTTCTCTTAGGGCATTACATGCCGTGAATTTCATACCTGTGGTCCATAACTGTTCCCAGTCAGCCATCATTATGTTATGTCCAATATCTTGTGCCCATTTAATCATAGCTGATTTCACCATTTCATCCTGAGTGTTCCATTTCAACAGCAAGTTATACATTCTTGACAAATTCTTGGTTTTTGGTTCTAACAGTTCTGTTTCCAATTTTGATTTTTCCACCTGGAAACCAACTTTTTTGTCCAAATTGTATGCCTCCATTATTGGTAATAATGGAGCCAATCTCGCACTTTGTTTTTCAATTTTTCAAAGTTCTGCAATTTTATTCTGTCTCCATCTTGTTCCAGAATTTCCCAATATTTCGGCCATTTGGCCTCCATATTGAGTTTTTTCTGTGCCTTTGCTTCCATTGGTGACAACCATCTTGGGGTTTTCTTTTCTAACAAATCCTTATATCTTATCCAAACATTAAACAATGCTTTTCTAACAATATGATTTTTAAACGCTTTATGTGCTTTTACCTTATCGTACCACAGATATGCATGCCAACCAAATGCATTATTAAAACCTTCTAAATCCAACACTTCAGTGTTTTCAAGAAGCAGCCATTCTCTCAGCCAGCAAAAAGCAGCTGATTCATAATAAAGTTTAAGGTCTGGCAGGGCAAATCCACCTCTTTCTTTGGCATCCGTTAATATCTTAAATTTTATTCGAGGCTTCTTGCCCTGCCAAACAAATCTGGAAATATCTTTCTGCCACTTCTTGAAACAATCCATCTTATCCAAAATTTGCAATGTTTGAAACAAAAACAACATCCTTGGCAACACATTCATTTTTATCACAACAATTCGGCCTAACAATGATAACTTCAAATTTGTCCATACTTCTAAATCCTTTTTCACTTCAATCCAACATTTTTCATAATTATCCTTAAATAAATTCACATTTTTGGCAGTCATGTTAACCCCTAAATATTTCACTTTCTTAACCAATGTTAGTCCTGTCTCCTCCTGAAACTTCTCTCTCTCATTCACAGTTAAGTTTTTCTCTAAAACCTTAGTTTTCATCTTATTCAACTTAAAACCTGCTACCTGTCCAAATTCTTGAATCAGTTCCAATACCCTTTTAGTACTAGGTTCTGGCTCCTGTAAAGTCAATACTAAGTCATCAGCAAATGCTTTCAGTTTGTACTGTTTAGCTCCCACTTGTATACCTTTAACCTCTTGGTCCTTTCTAATCATATTTAACAAAACCTCAAGGACCAATATAAAGAGCAATGGAGAAATTGGGCATCCTTGTCGTGTCCCTTTCTCAATCTTAAACTCTTCTGTCACTACATTGCTCACAATTAATTTTGCCTTTTGTTCTGAATAAATTGCACCTATACCATTTTCAAAACCTTGACCTACCCCCATCCCCTGTAGATTCTTCTTCATGAAACTCCAAGAAATGTTGCCAAAGGCTTTCTCTGCATCCACAAATATCAAGACTGCCTTAGTATTGATATTCACTTGTAGTTTTTCTAGAATATTAATTATATTCCTCGTGTTGTCAGACAAATGTCTGCCCGGGAGAAAGCCAGCTTGGTCTTTATGAATTTCTTCTGCTAACACCTTTTTTAATCTTTTAGCCAAAATATCTGCAAAAAAATTGTAATCCACATTAAGCAGCGATATAGGGCGGTAGTTCTTGAGCTGTGTCTTTTCAGTCTCTATGTTCAGTATAAGTGTAATGTAAGCTTCCTTCCACGACTCTGGTGCCTTTCTCCCTTCCAATATTTCATTACAGACTTCCTGCAATGGTTGTATTAACTATTCTTTCAAAGATCTGTAGTATCTTGAAGTCAAACCATCTGGTCTTCTTCCTCCTCATTTTAATCCTCATAACAACCTTGTGAGTTACGTTAGGCTGAGGAACTGTGACTGGCCCAAGGTCACCCACTGAGCTTGATGACTGAGTGTGGATTTGAACCCTGGTCTCCCAGGTCCTAGTCCAGCACCTCTACACTTGCCGATCTGCTATTTCCCAATACTGGATCTGCAGAAGTTGATCATAATTGGAGGTGCTTTGAAAAGTCTCACCCGAATTACTCTGTAGCTTTTGAGTTTCCAACACATTTGGCCTTGTTTTTCAAATGGAAGCAGCATTTTAAGACTCCTCCATCACTTCATTTTCGTGGTGCATTTATTCATATGCTCATATTAAGTAGTAATGATGAGCAGTTGAGTGGGGTGCGGCGACTATGGCAGTAGCATCTTCCTGAGAGTTGCAGTGCTGTGCTCACTGTGGCAGGGCAAGACTGTGGTGAGGTGGTGGGATCTCGAAATTGGTGGTGTCCCTCCACCCCTCCTCATATGTCACAACTGATATTGATACTGGTTTTCCTACAAGGAAACACAAGTAACACAAAAGGGGGAAATGAAGCAGAACTTAGTTCAGTCCCATAATTTATTTGAGAAGCTCTCCTAGTTAAATCACAATCCAGGAGCAGTGGAACTCAGGGCAGAGCGATTCTTTGCAACAGCAAATGAAAGGATTGTTCTCATTAGCTCAAACCTAATAATACCACCTGCCAGAATGAAATTAAATAAAGACTTTCCACTTTGTTGTTGGACTATAATTCTCACCAGCCCCAACTAGCAGAACCAACAGTGAGGAATAATGGGAGCTGGAGTCTAGCAATGATCGGAGGGCCACAAGTTCCTCATTCATGTGCTTTGAAACATCAGGGGGGAAAATACTGAAATATTTGAGTAATTAGATTCAGGGATGGTAGATACTGCTAGCATAGCAGTTCTAACACGCACTAGTTCTTCTTTTCTCATTGTTAAGTGAGGCTTTACATTTCCCTGTTGGTTAAGCAGGATCCTGCTGGAAACCTGAAATACTATTAACAGGCTGATAGAATGAGTCAGCCTTTGGTCTGGCATGTTAAAGATTTAAATTTTAGCTTTGGCTGTGGTATAATCTGATCTCTCTGTTAGCTCATTTATCTGTAGCACAGAGGAATGGCAAACTGGAAAACAGACAAGGGAGAATGACATATAGCCTGATCCCATGCAATCCGATCTGATGCATATTAACTCAGAAGTATATTCAGGTAAGTGAGCAGAAAATATACTAAATATTAAATGATTCCCCCTCAACCGCTTTAAACTAAATCAAGGTGTTCCACAGCAGGAAAAAACAAAGGTCAAAATTACAAAGAAATAAAAGCTTATGAATGCACTAAAAGTGGTCATTCCCCAAGCAGTAACACACACATACCAGGATCACCATAAGTTAACCTACAAAAAAATAAATCACAAAGCAATAGACTGAAAGAGTTATGTTTGGAGCAGAGGAAGCCATTGCCTGGTGCCAAAGAGATGCTAATGATGCTAATGTCTGCACCAGATGAAGCTCCCAGTATTTGAACATGCAGCAAGATCCTGTGTATGTTTACTCAGATTTAAGTTCAATTGAGCTTAATGAGACCTACTTTGAGGTAAGTGGGTCACACTTCCCCATGGGCAAATGTCTGGGTGTCACATGTCAGTAGTGGGTGTGGACAGAAACTAATGTGGGTGGGGCAACATATATAATTGACCTTTGCTATATTAAAGGTAAAGGTACCCCTGCCCGTACGGGCCAGTCTTGACAGACTCTAGGGTTGTGCGCCCATCTCACTGAAGAGGCCGGGGGCCAGCGCTGTCCGCAGACACTTCTGGGTCACGTGGCCAGCGTGACAAGCTGCATCTGGTAAGCCAGCGCAGCACACGGAATGCCGTTTACCTTCCCACTGGTAAGCGGTCCCTATTTATCTACTTGCACCCGGGGGTGCTTTCGAACTGCTAGGTTGGCAGGCGCTGGGACCGAACGACGGGAGCACACCCCACCGCGGGGATTCGAACTGCCGACCATGCAAACGGCAAGTCCTAGGCACTGAGGTTTTACCCACAGCGCCACCCGCGTCCCTTTTTGCTATATTACACCCATGTAAATGCCAGGTGTTTCTACCTCCCCCACTCATCCCTCCATCCTCCATCAATGAACCACATTTCCCCAGTGCTGAATTATGTAAGCAATTGTGTACTGCAATGCTCACTAGAAATGGGATATTATAGGACTGTGACATCTTTCTCCCATGTATTGTTTTTCAGAAAAACAGGCTGGCTTGTTTTGTTCACACAGTAAGAAAAATACCTTTAATGTATAGCTGAAACTTATGGACTGTAATATTGTGTAAGCTATGGTGTTTCCTGACACTGGAACTTGTGTCTGCTGGCCCAGCCAACTCCTGGTTAACATAGAACAAGGATAGGTAACTGAAACTGGAAGGTGTAAGATTTTTTTGGGTGGCATTACTGTGGATACTGGTACTGGGCCCATTAAACAAGAGACATTATCACAGTTCATGGGCACATTCCTGCCAGGCAGAAGTACTCAAGGAGGCCACAGAGCAGAGCTGCAGAAGGGTGTGGCCTGCTGCGAGATTTGAGGACAAGCTATGGGCTTAGGAAAAACATAGGGAAACATAGGAAATTGCCTTATACCACCAGCTAGGGTATACGTCCCTCTATCCTGGTATGGTCTATGGACTTCCATATCACCTTCAGACCTTCTGCATGCAAAGTGAGCTACAGCATTTTGATGTTTGCTTGGTTTTATTGATTTCATTGCAGGTGCCTCATGCCTATGCATATTTTAATGCATTACCACCCATGCCAAAGTTCCTTCTGCACCACATGCTGTTTCCAAGGGAATGTGTCTCCACTGGCTTTTTCCAGTCCTAAAATAAAATATGATCTTCCTTACACATCTTGCTTTAGTTTGCAACCAATCCTTCTTTCCCATAATGTCTCCATGAGGCGTCGGTTTTATCCCTCTGCACTTGTCACATCCTTGTATAGCTCTTATTTTTATATATGGGAGCCACTGTGGTTGGGTGATATAGTTATTGTGCTATACAACCAGCATATTTTCTTCTCAAGTATCGCCATTCATCAAAGTCAATAAAAAGTCAACTCTCCCTGACCTAAATGGCTCTTTGTGGCTCTACTGAGATTTCATCAGGACAGGGGGCCTTGACTCTTTTTGTTTCTATCTAATGATTCTGCCATTGTCTTCTGTGTGAGCTCCTTCACTGTTGTCTGCTTGGGGAAATTTCTTCCAATTCCACTCTGTCATTTTCAGCATTCTGCAGGTGATGAAATTATCTTGCCATTGGTTTGTATCACAGCTCTCCCTCATTTTCCTACACACACACACACACACACACACACACACACACACCCTAATTGCTATCACTCTCATCAGCCTTTCCTCTTTGTTTTATTATTTCTGCCATTGTTGTTGTTTAGTCTTGTCCGAATCTTCGTGACCCCATGGACCAGAGCACGCCAGGCACTCCTGTCTTCCACTGCCTCCCGCAGTTTGGTCAAACCCATGTTAGTAGCTTCGAGAACACTGTCCAACCATCTCATCCTCTGTCGCCGCCTTCTCCTTGTGCCCTCAATCTTTCCCAGCATCAGGGTCTTTTCCAGGGAGTCTTCTCTTCTCATGAGGTGGCCAAAGTATTGGAGCCTCAGCTTCAGGATCTGTCCTTCTAGTGAGCACTCAGGGTTGATTTCCTTAAGAATGGATAGGTTTGATCTTCTGCCATTATTTCCCCCCCATATGTGCCAGGTGTTCTGGAAACCTGTTATAAATGGCATCAGCACACTCTCCCATCCCTTCCCAATGATGCCCTCTTTCTTTGGGGCACCTACTGGTTGGCTAGCCTGTGGTATCAAAAACAGCAGTAAATACTAAACATGAGGCAATCTTTGTCTCGGGACAAGAACAACACCTATTGCTCAGCTGATCCTGACTCATTTGAAATGAAATAAAATGCAGGAAGGTGTTTAATAAGGGAAGCACAGGAAAGAAAGCTATTTCAAAAATATAATAATAAATATTCATAGAATCATAGAATCATAGAGTTGGAATAGACCACAAGGGCCATCGAGTCCAACCCCCTGCCAAGCAGGAAACACCATCAGAGCACTCCTGACATATGGTTGTCAAGCCTCTGCTTAAAGACCTCCAAAGAAGGAGACTCCACCACACTCCTTGGCAGCAAATTCCACTGTTGAACAGCTCTTACTGTCAGGAAGTTCTTCCTAATGTTTAGGTGGAATCTTCTTTCTTGTAGTTTGGATCCATTGCTCTGTGTCCGCTAGTGTCCAGCTAGTGTCCATCCAATGTCAAGAGCCATTCATTAGTGGAATAGAGAGAGAGGCAACTTTTGTTATCACCCCATTCCCTTGCACTCCCTGAATCCCTCAGCCCTCCAGGACACATCTGAAGGAGTTGCAGAGGGGTGGAGGAATTGCTTGACTTCCTCTCCACTCTACTGATGGATGCTTTTCAACAGTGGAAGAACAGCAGTTGGATACCATCCATAGCTTGCAGAGAACCTAGTGAAGGGAAAAGAGCATGGAATCCAAATATAAATGTAGTCCAAATATAAATGGCTTGACTAATTAGTGAAAGACAGCTCAGTTGGTTAAAGTGTGGTACTGATAATGCCAAGGTTGTGGGTTTGATCCACATACAGGGCATCTACACATTCCTGCATTGCAGGAGGTTGTACTAGATGACCCTGAGTCCCTTTCAACATTACAAATCTATGATTCTATTATTCTCTGTATTGGGCTGTACTCATGAGCACATCGTGATCATGTCTTCACAGAGGCACACAATATCAGAACCATGGACAGCACCTTGGAAACTGTGTGGAAGCTAAGAAAGGAACATCTATTGGCTTAGTTGAGATTATCTGTACAAGCCTCATGACCCATAAAGCCTTGGCCCTCATCCTCTCCTCCCCTCGCACTTCATTCCTGGCTTGCATTAAACCAGAAATCCCTATTATGTCAGAACTGAGTCATTTAGTGTTGGTTAACTTACTAGGATAATGACAGAGCAACCCCAAGTATAGGAAGCAGGTGGAATTTACTCAATTTAAATTAAGATAGAGTAATCACGCTGATTCCAAACTCTGTTCAGGAACAGAGCTAGTGCTGGCTGAGCTGGCCTCAGGCTGGCAGAAGGAAAACAAACCTTTAAGATAGAGTTTGACTGTCATAGGTTCTGCTGCATCCTGTGACAAAAATGAACAGAGTTAGGATCCAACATAAGTCTCTCCTGCCCAGTCCCAGCCCTGCCACTCCTTGGAATGCCCTCACTCTTGCTCATGTAAGGTCTGGCTGAGACTCGGCTTAGCCCTGGCTGAGCTCAGATGAGGGAGTTTGCCAGCATATTTCTGGCTGAGCCTAAATGTGAGGCATATATTGGTATGGCTCAACTATGTTGGGAATTGCCCAGCTTAGCCAAAGACCCCCTGGATCCTTACCCCAGTGGATCTTGGGTTTGTACTGCTTCCTTAGGATCCATGGCTTAATACCCTGGTTAATTAACCAAAATCAAACCAAAGTTCCACAGTTTGGATGGAACAACTAATTCTGATTAAATGCAAGTCAGATATGAAGCACTGAAGCTGGTGTACAAGGGAATGGATGAGAGAGAAGAGTGTGAGTCTGGTGCTCGTTATTGACTTCATAAACCATGGTTTATGGAGCTGGAAGAGGCATCTACACCCAGTCAATATGTGATCACCACCACAAGGTGTTCACCCCATTTCGTCCTCTCTAACTTTGAACCATCTCAGGTGTATGATACCATTTCACTGAACTGTCATATATAAAAGATTGTCAATTGCCTATAAAACAAAATACATGTTTGGCAGAACAATGTCATGATTCTGAGTGAATTTATAGCTTATTCATTCTAAAGCCCAAAGATCTAGTTTAGGGTGGGCCAAAACTTTATGCACATCTTTGAGCAACAGACCCTTGTGTCAGTTCTCTTCAATTTCAAAAGTGTTGTAAAAAGAAGAAGAAGAAGAAACAGCGAGTGGTTACAGCTGCTCATGGACTTTGATGGTCTTAACAAGCAGGTTCCATAAGGCTAAGACAAAAAGATGGTTCCATGACAATTGACATACATCTACAGCCATGCATTTTATTCTTTACCATGTCACAAAAGAGCAGCGACTCCCTCCAGGAAATCATAAATAGGAGCTTATATCCCATTTACCCTTACATTTCCCAATACCCAATAGCATTTCCAGCAAAGCAAAATAAAAAAATAAAAAAATTCCAACAACAGTATCTGATAAGTGGGTTAGATGTTTGGCCTCTAATTGTAACACACAATCAATACACTGGGGAATTTAGGTAGAGAAGAGGATTTGCATAGTCAGCAAATTGTTTGCCTAAAATAATCAGCCCAGCTTGACCTTACACTGATGGAGATGTTACCTGGAGGAGAAGTAATGAAGGGAAATGAAACTGCTTTGTAAAGTTCCCCAGTGTAGGGCTGTGGGAAGTGTTTGTGCATATTTCTCCAAGAAAATATTAACAGCAGGGTCCTCTCCTACCCTCCCTTCAACGGCCCCCTCAATGAGTAATAAGTTATAAGAAGTTATAAGTAACAGTACAAAATTAAACTTGGTGAATATGCTGAGAGGTAATCCTGAGAGAAACCTTATCGCTCCTGAATATACAAACACACCATCTTTGTCTGCCTGATGTCAATTACTGCACTACATCTATTCAATTTGCTCTTGTACATACAATATTATCTTCTATAAGGAATGGTAAACTGCCATACATATTTCAGTAAACACCATTCTGAATCAACAGAAATGGCTTCGGTGAGCACTTCCCAGCATAATAATGCTGAAATTTAATATCATTTTGGGACAGCAGTTGAGCACAGCAAAGATCACACTCTATTCAGTAGTGTATTACTACTTAATAAATACAGCCCCATTTTGTTATGTGTGCATGCTGTTGGAGTGCTTTGATTTCATACCAAATGCAAGAGCTTATCTGCCCTGCCCCCCTTACCTTCAGCAGACCCCACTGAAGGTCTTAACCAAGAATGGGGAACGTATGTCCCTCCAGATGTTGTTGGATTCAAATTCCCATCATCCCTGACAAAAGGAGAGCCTACTGGATCAGGCCAATGGACCATCTAGTCCAGCATCCTGTTCTCACAGTGGCCAACCACTGTGGGAAACCAGCAAACACAACCCCAGGCACAAGAGCGTTCTTCCCTCCTGTGGCAACTCCCTCAATGCCTATTGAGAAGCATTACTGGAGGGCCATAGGTCCCTGATCTAAAATACTTTAGAATGATCCAAGTGTTAGCTGAGTAATCCTTACAAGAGCATCATCTCACAGAACAGCATATTTATCCTCAAAATACAAATGGAAAAACTCAGGCCAAGGCTAGGTGCTACTGGGACTGTTTCAACAGTTAAAAAATAACAACCCCTGTCTACAATGGTATCTAAAGGTAAAGGGACCCCTGAGCGTTGGGTCCAGTCACGGACGACTCTGGGGCTGTGGCGCTCATCTTGCTTTACTGGCCAAGGGAGCCGGTGTACAGCTTCCAGGTCATGTGGCCAGCATGACTAAGCCACTTCTGGTGAACCAGAGCAGCGCACAGAAATGCCGTTTACCTTCCCGCTGGAGCGGTACCTATTTATCTACTTGCACCATGTGCTTTCGAACTGCTAGGTTGGCAGGAGCAGGGATCAAGCAATGGGAGCTCACCCTGTCGCGGGGATTCGAACTGCCAACCTCCTTCTGATCGGCAAGGTCCTAGGCTCTGTGGTTTAACCCACAGCGCCACCCGCGTCCCTACAATGGCATTTAGAACTGCTCAATTATCACATCTCAAGCAGTAGTAGCTGGTGCAGTGGGAAAGGCAGGGCTGTGTTGCTCAACTGGCTTCCCAATGCTGCACATCACTGTCAGTTCCTGAGAGCGAGAGGGACAAGGCAGCAGGGAGCTCAGTGCATGTCCAACTCCCAACTGCTTTGCCTCTTTCCCTCTTCCAGTAACTGGCAGGCAGTGTTGGCAAGGCAGGTTAGCAATGCAGCCAGATCCACCTCACCCCTCTATAGTTGCTGCTGAGCTCAAGATAGACGCAATGGGTTTCAATAATTCTTGACCTGAGATAGCTCTGCATCCAGTCTGGACCCCCACGCTTACAGCCAGGACTTACGCCACTTTGGCATTGTTTGATGGGGAAATCACATAAAACTTGTGTTATATCATTTTACGTTCTGGTATGAGTTCCGTCATTTGAGGTTTGGCCACAGGACAACAGCAGATGCATTTCAACAAGAATGTACCACTTGGGCCACAGCCTGCGATTCTCAAACTCCAGGGAATATTGGGATAATGAGCATTCATCCTGATTTCATTGTGGGGTGTTTACACATCTTCCCATTAGTCATTTGTTCACCCCACACTTTCCAGGGAATTTCCCTGTCTCGCAACCACAAGAAAATCCATTTTTAAAAAAGGAAGTGTATTTATTGTGCTTAATAGTGACGGTCGAGAGGAATCCTCAGATCATGCCACTTTTCTCTTAGTGCACTGAATACTAAAATTCTTAAACTCTTTCTGGGTTTAGGACACATCATGTAACAATATATATATATATGCACGTATGAAAAGGACTATAAGGAGTTGTCAGGAAGAGATGTAAGACAAGGTTGCCTCTTGGCTCCTTTGGTTTTCAACTTTCAACTTTGATTTTAATGGAGTGATGGATGGTCTGAAAGAGGATCGATAACACCCTCCAAGAGTTATGTCTTAGATATTATTATACACTGATGATATGATTATCTCATACTCTTGTACAGATGGATTTTTTTTGTACTCAGGAAAATCTAGTGGTATTTCAGCAGCAAACCAGTTGCTTCTTATTTGTAAATTTACATAAAGCTTACAAGTTGTTCACACCGGGACATCTAATTGAGAAAGTAAGATCTTTTGCATTTGGGGGGGGGGGGGTTATTTCCAAAATGATAAGGTCATGAAAGCATATGGAAATCTGCTGTTAAAAATTATTCAAGCCGTGCTTTCTATTTCTCACATTATTCCTGTGCTATTTGGTTTGTGCTTTTACCCAGCAAGCGGCCTTTGTTCAAGAATTGTGCTCATATGCCCCCCATTGTGTGAGGGGTAACAGAGCAGGGACTTGCTTATTGCCCCTGCCTCCTCCATAGGGATAGGGAATAAATTCAATTCTGTTTGCATTTTCATGAGAAATTACTCAGTTTGCACTTCCTGAAGCCATATGCAACCAAAATGCTACCCTTTGAAATGTGCATTTATTCAAGCAGTCGACAGTAGTGAGTTACTCAGTATAAGAGTTCTTATGTTTTCTAGGGTCACAGCTAGGGATGGGGACGAAATTCAATTCAGCACCCATTTAAAGCTAAGTCTATCAAATCCACACTTCCTTAAACAACATGTGAACTTAAACACTGTCATCCTTCTACATCTGCACTTATCTGCTACATCTTGCAACTCAGTTCTCCAATCAAACGATGCGTACAAAAATGCATATATTAGGGGGAACTGTGTATAAAATGCACGTGCCAGTTGAATAATATACCAAAATGCATTATATCAGGGAAAATGCTTGCAAAAATATGTGCATTCAAAACTGTGTTTATTAGGAGAAATTCACACTAGAATGCAGATAAATTTCTATAGAAATATGGAGACCTTAATGTAACAGTGGAAAAAAAGAGAAACAGATAAGCTCTTCCATCATGTTCTTGGCTGCCCCGTCCCACCTCCTCCATGTGTTGGGGCTGAACCACTGCAGTGTTCTATTTATGCAGAATCCCTACACGATGTAGGGTTCTGAATTGTGTGGGAAGCTTATATAAGTAGAGATGGCTCCCCACTGCAGAAGTCCAGCCCCAACGTGTAGAAGATGGTGAGGCTAAGCCTTGAGGAACAGAGGGGATGGGATTGATAAACAGGTTCCTGTTCTCTCCAACCATCATGTGATGGGACGAAGGGGAAACGACTATATGAAGATAATAAATGCTAGTTTACTATTAATGTTTTTATTCAAAATCATTATAACCCGCTTTTCACCATCTGGGTCCTAAAGCAGCTTACATAATATAAGCATACTTAATAGGCCTTGAATTCATCTTGATTCATCTCAATTACAATCTGTGGTTTTTATCACCGATAGTAATTTACTCCCCATCTCACTGGGTTACTACTTACAAAATTCAAACTCTGACTTGAGAACCCAAATAACACTGCTGCTTTGGAAAGGAATTGGTAAGGTAAGGACTAATATCCAAATTAACATACATGGATTGTATGTTCTTCGGACTATAGGCAAGGGCTGGCATTCTTGGGCAAGTGCTGATGCCCCTGTACTGCCACCGATATCCGATCCACCATAGCTCTATAGCTCTTCACTGTTATACCACTCCCACAGAGAGCACTTGGTCACATGCCTTCTCATTCTGGCAGGGGATGAGGACTGGATGTGCTCAGTCCAATTCCCAGAGTTGCTCAGGAGGAGGAGACAGCAGGTGAGTGAGCAAGCAGTGACTGCTGGTCCTCCACACTGAAAGCTACCCATTTGTTCATCTGCCAGTTCATTGCCACTGCTGCTCACTAGCTCAGAGGAGGACAAGTTGTTGCCATCTCCTTTGTTGCTTGTCTGCCAGATTTCTTGGCAGGAAAATATAGAGGCAAGAAGGAGAGGCCATAGCCACAGATGATGGCAGCGGTGCAGAGCCCACCAAGGACAGCTTGCCAGTTAATGTGGCTCTGAAGGATGTGAAGGAATTGCTTGACTGGAAGGAGCTGGGAACTGTGCAAAGCTATTTCTTAAGACAGCTGTTGATGTCATGACCTTGTATTCCAGCTTCTCTTTGAAGAGCAGATGCCAAAGAAGATTTTGCCAGAAACTAAAGTTCTCCTATGATAAAATTTAACCAAGCTGTCATGTCTGGATGACTGCTGATTGCAAGAAAAGGAAAAAGTAATTGGTAGAAAAGTGCAATGCTTTGAGTTGAATTCCCAAATGTCTGCTTTTGCTGAGCCCATGAGCTTGGGTGTACACAGTAGTAGCATTTTTCCTTTGTACAGCTGTCTCCTGGGTCGTAAGCTACTTTTGAGACACCTCTAGGTTTCAAATTTGATTTCCCATGGCTAATATTTATTTATTTGTTTGTTTGTTTGTTGTTATTTTTAACAACCATAATAGTTTTTGTTGTTGATGATGATGGTGACGACAGAGCACTCAAACACATTATCTTATTCATTCCCATTAAGGGTTTGGAATAGCAACCACAATATTCATCCAGACAGTTCAAATTTTTGTATCAAAGTCTGTCTTTAAATCAATAATGGCTTTAAAAGATTCTCTTTCTCCAAATCAATATTTGTTCATTAGGTGGGCCGAAATAAAACTATGTTCTACTGCTGAGCATCCTCTCTTCCAATTAGCTTTCTCTTTTGCTTTTAGATCTAGGCTACCAGGCTACTTCAGCACGTAGCAAAAGGAAGTCAAATCACATTATATGCACTCGACAACATTAAGAAGTGACAATTCGCTGTATGTAATTTTAAAAGTGATCAGTTCCCCTTTAGTTGAGAAATAATTTCACTGGATCCTTTTTGCTGTGATATTTATTGGCCTGATTTCAGGGTATTGTTTTTCCCCCACGTTGTCTTGAAATGCGTACTGTTAATTCAATTACTGAATCCCCCTCAGACACGTTTTTCATACATTTTATACCACTGAAATGACTCTTGCTAAAATACCTAATAATTTATTTGTGCGCCTAACCAACTTTCTTTTGTTCTCTTTCATCTTTCTGCAGGCGTTGACAAGGTCAACCATTCTCTTGCTCTTTGTTCTTTTTACACAATTATTTCAGTTACCCAGCCTCCTGTCTCTGTTTTCTAGTCATGTATCTCCAGAAGCAGATGATGCGGGGGCACAGCTGCAGAGACACCTTCCCACCATTAGCATTGCTAAAGCTTACCTGGATGGGATCGGGGCAGGGAAGGAAAGGGTGGCAGCAAGATTGGGGCTGTGCAGGCATACCATCAGGAGTACTGAATTGGTTCCACTTGTGTGTTTCTGTAGCCCTGACCTTATCTCCCTGCCTGATCCCCATTCAGGTAGACTGTAGTGACACTGGTGCTGGGAAGGTGGCTCCACAGCTCTGTTCCACTGCACCAACTACTACTGGGTAACACCAATAGTTTTTCTTTTCATTGGCTTACTTTACCTGCCCACATTCATTATAGACTTCATTTTGGTGTTTCTCCTAAATCATCACCACCACCACTGCCACCACCATCATCATTATCATCACCCAATCAGCCCATCAGTGGAAGCCCTGTGCAAGGACATCCAATTGTGCAATGGGGCTTTCCCCCATCTTCTCCCCCACACATATCCCATACATGACAAAATAGGTTTAGGCTTGGGAGAACCCTGGAAACAGGGGCAGGAAGGAGAGGGGAGATTGTTCTGTCTGACAAGCTGGAATGACCGGAAGAGCGTGCCAGTGAAATCCACCTATTAGATTTATTAACTGCCCTTCACCAGAAGGGCCAAGGAAGGGTTCCAGCAACATAAAATACTGCATTATAAACAGTTTTAAGAGTGGACTTAAATATACATATCTTAAGTGTCAAAGGCCAGGGTAAAGAGATGCGTCTTCAACTTCCCTCTGTAGGGAAGGAACACCACAACTTTGGGACTGCCACAGAGAATGTCCTCTCCTGGGTCACCACCTCGTGATCCTCTGAGGGTGCTGGAACTACTGCAAACACCTCCTCTGTAGAGCCTAACACCTGAGAGGGTCTGTAGGGAAGGAGATGGTCTTTGAGATATTTTCAGACAGACTTATTTTTTAAAAAATATTTATTAAAGATTTTAAGCATTAAGTTCACATATAACACCCTCACCCAGATACAACACACAAAAAACCACAGAGAAAAACAACAAAGGTAACATATAATAACAAGCACACCACAAAATCAAATGTCCAACATCCATCTTTTCTTAAGCTTTTGGACTTCCTCACATCTCCCATTTCTGCGTTCCCAGTTATAGAATTATAAACAGCAATTTATCTCCTTATTTCAACACTTATTTTGTAGTTTTCAAATATTATGTCCCCGACTTTAAGCATTGTTATCAAATAGTTAAATACTTAATTAAGACATAATGTTATTCCAAAGTTTATCTTGTTTCACAGATCTTACTTATTCTCATGTTTCTTTCAACTAAGTTGCTGGTGCCATGTTGTTTTCAGTCCTGCATCTTTCTTAACACTCATACAATTTACAATGTTTTTGTAAATACAGTAGTCCTTGAACTTTTTCCAGTCCTCTTCCACTGCCTCTTCTCCCAGGTCTCGGATTCTGCCAGTCATTTCTGCCAATTCCATGTAGTCTATCAGTTGCGTCTGCCATTCTTCCACGGTGGGCAAATCTTGGGTCTTCCAATATTTTGCAATAAGTATTCTTGCTGCTGGAGATATTTTCAGACAGACTTAACCCTTTGCCCAAGGGGAGGGTGTCTGTATGCTTGGTCAGCTGGTGAGGAGACAAGAAAAAGTCAGCCAGGCTAAGGCTTATACAATCTGACTTATTAGAAGGAGGGGCGTGGCTGATTACTTAAAGGTGGAAACCCCATTTCAAAGCAGCAGTCAACGGAATTCAGTACTCACCTGCCCAGCTTTGTGGCAGCAGCAACCGGTGCTGAGGTATCCATGTGAATAGGATCCTCCCATCTATTCCGTGGTTCCATATTCATAAAAGCATTTGTTGTTATGGATCAGAATCATTTGCTAATGTAAATATTATTGAGCAAAGAAATCACACCTGTTTCTGAAAATCACCCTGGTTTCGGCACCAATATAAAAATCAGTTCATTTGTATGCTTTTATTATTTATGGTATTTCATTGAGGCTGCTTTTCCGTATCAGTTTCTATATACCAGGAAATTGACATTTATTGATATGGATCTAATCCTTCTGAGCCTGTTGGTGCACTAAAAAGACAAGAAGTGTGCACAAAATTAGCATTTCTGTGTGAATCTCTCATTTGACTATCATGTCTTGGTGTTTGTTTGTTTGTTTTTAAGTCTTTGTTAACAGTATGTTAACAGTGTGTTAACACATACTCTCTCTCTCTCCCAGCTCCCCAGCCCCACGCTATCCCCCCACCCTTTTAGTTTGCAGCAAACGTCAGAGTGGCTCTGAAGCACTAAAAGAAATAAAGGTGGGAGCAAAGCAAAAGAAGAAGTCAGCTTGAACTAGATATGAAGGATATTTTTATTTGGTTTGCCTGCTAAAGCAAAGCAACCTAATGTGCAGATCAAAATGCATGTCTATAAGTTTTGCAGTGGCATTTTGATTCTATTTAAAAATAAATAAAAACAAAAATGTATACAGAAATGGGGGGATTCTGGTTTACACATGAGAGAGAGAGGAGAAAATGGGATGGAACTGATTTGACTGAACTCATATGAAGCTGACATGGAATAGAAATAGACTGTTCCATCTATCCCCAACTTGAAGTGATCTACCATGCATTTTGGAAAGGCCCACCCCCCTCCTCTCTTACGTTTCTTTGCTCTGTATGCATTTGGAGGCTGTAATGCAGAGTTTATGAGAAATGTTGTCTGGGGAGGTTCTGTCCTTGGCGAAAATACTGAGGGCCTGATAGATGTGGGGGTCACAGTTAGGCTCCGGGTCTGAGTTTCCCCCCCTCCATTGTTCAGGAAGCTGCTATCTCATTCAGTGCATCAGGATCCTCAACTGAGAGGTGACATCACACCAGGACAGGAACAGAACGTGCCGGCAGCCAAAGGCTGCTGGCCAGGCCAGCTGTTAGGTATTCAATTTTTATAGTTGGCATGACGTGAGTGAAGTACAGTAACTGCTAGGAGCAGGCATCAGTGGTGGATTTCAGTCCTCCAATTGCCGTCTGTCTTTATGCAGCCAGATGAGGCAACAGCTATTTGCAACACACATGCAGAGGCTTAAACAATGGTACATGACTTGAAGCCATCCCAATTTTGTGTTATTACCAGTCCTGCTAAGTGGCCTTTATTGCCACTGAATGGTGCCAGACTTACATTTAATTTGCTGAAAGAGATGTCCTGATTAAACTGATTTCCTGATTGAATTACAAGTGATTTGTGCTGAAATGTACTGTGCTGGAGTATAGTCTTCTTGACTGTTTGTTGACCCCCAAGTTCCAGATGTCACAGCCAACCTTCTATGAAACCCTTACAATCAGTTGCGTGTGGCTTATTGAGGGGTCAGGGCCTGCTGTTGCTTCCATGTCTCTAGGCACCTCCTTCCCTGCACATCCATATCCCACCCCGCTTTCGCTCTTGCCACTTTGCCTCCTGTTGTGCTGCGTAAGGCTTTTTGCAGCAGCAGCAAACCCAGCAGCTGCTCCTTGCCTTCGGGAGAGCCAAACATTCTTCCAAATCAGCTCTTCCCAGCTTAACCACCTGCCAGGCTCTCCCTCTGGCTACTGAAGGCAGCCTCTCCACCTTCACCAGCCAGCCTCTCCAGGGAATAATAGTCCTGCAGGCTTTTCCCTTTGAGGGAGACTCTCCAGAGCCCTTGACTTCAGGGTCCCCAAGCCTGAGCCTCTCCTCCCAACTTGTCTCTCTCCCCCCATCTAACATTTCTCTTCCTTCTTTCAGCTCCTGTCAACTCCTGTGGCTACATACCTTTACCTCCAGGATTTTGGCTCCAGGAATCCACATCTCAGTCCCATGAAAGTGATAGTCAGTCCCAGCAGAAAAAGTTCTGCTCTGCCTGTGCCATTCCCCTTCCCTTCAAGCCCAGGAACGTTGAGTCAAAACTCCCCTGCCAACACCTGCATTTTCAGCCTCCGGCAGGCCATTCCCCCTCCTTCTTCCGGGGAGGGGACTGGAAGGAAACTCTCAGGAATGGTTAAAATATGTATGGCATGTTCAATCTGGAGAATCGATGGTTAAATAAGAGTATCACTGGGTCACCTGGATGGGAAGCATCAAAACCCATCATGGTCTCACTGTAAAGTTCTCACAGTGTGTTCCTTAAGGTGAGTATTTCTTTGTCTTTACGTTTGCTTTCCTGGGGTTACAAAACGTATGAAGAGTCCCTGCTTCTACAAAAATCCCAAAGAAATTGTAAAACACAGATTAAAAAAAAATGAAGGAGAAGTCAGAAAATTGCTGCACAAAACTGTTTAGTACTGTGTTCAACATTTTGTGGGGAGTACTTCCCATTTGTTTGTTTCCCACCTTCCTAGGAGTTCTTTTAAGATTTGCTTTCAGTTAATCAACCTTCAGGGACGCAGGTGGCGCTGTGGGTTAAACCACAGAGCCTAGGACTTGCCGATCAGATGGTTGGCGGTTCGAATCCCCGCGATGGGGTGAGCTCCTGTTGCTCGGTCCCAGCTCCTGCCAACCTAGCAGTTCGAAAGCACGTCACAGTGCAAGTAGATAAATAGGTACTGCTCCGGCGGGAAGGTAAACGGCGTTTCCATGTGCTGCTCTGGTTCGCCAGAAGCGACTTAGTCATGCTGGCCACATGATCCGAAAGCTGTACGCCGGCTGCCTCGGCCAATAAAGCAAGATGAGCGCCGAAACCCCAGAGTCGGCCGCGACTGGACCTAATGGTCAGGGGTCCCTTTACCTTTAATCAACCTTCATGGGTTATGTATTGCTGTGCTCACCTGACAACTGATGGAGCAGAGATGGAGCAGGGGAACAGTTTTTTTAAAAGGCAGATCTGAATCCAGTGCATCTGTTAAGTGGGGTGAAGAATGGATTGATGGAAAAAAAGACTCCGTCAATACCACCCTTATACAGCTGAGTGCACAAAAGACGTCATCAGCCATGTGGTGTGCCCTTCTTGTGTTAAAAGGTAAAAGCAAGCAAAAGTGTTGCTTGTGTCACCTTAAAAAATGTACTTATTTTTATTATGCTCATGCCAAATTTATTATGACATAAACTTTCATGGGCTTAATTCTCGGGTGCATTAAATGTTATCCTCTGAGTTACAGCTATTTATGCATGAATTGAGGTCAGAATGGAATGAAAAGCTGAAGTTCAGTTGGTGATCATTTACTGAGGCCATTCATAAAAAAGTTGGGTTTTTTTGTTTGTTTTTTAATCCTTTATTGAAGTTCATAGATATCATACAGTATCTTAAATCCACACATACAAAGAAAAAAATAACCTTACATAAATTTACAGTTAAATATTAAATTACTCTTTCCCCATATTTTCTAAATAAACTAAGATAAAATAAAATAAGACAAAGCAAAATAAAGTAAAATGAAATAAAGTAGACTTCCCATCATTTCCCAATGTAATTAACATTTGTAATGTTGAATGTACTTATAATTATTACTTCCCTCTTGATATATTTTCTAATACTTTCTTACAGCATGTCGTACCATTTTTCCTTATTTCTTAATATTCACTTCACACGAGGGTCATTTGGATGCTGCCACAGATGTTATATCACTGTTACATTTTTGTAAATAACTCTGAAACATATCCCAGTTTTGAATAAAGGATTGTTTTGTATTCATTCATAAAACAGTGAAAACCGCACACAGCCTTTATTCCCATTTGAGCCACAGATGATAGGTCAACATCAGTGCCTGCCACCCATAATGGCTAGGGTCTACCTCCACTGTCAGAGGTAGCAATGCATCTGAATGCCAGCTGCTGGAGGTGAGAGTGCTCTTGCTTGCAGATTTCCCATAGGCCTCTGGTTGGCCACTATGAGAACAGGACGCTGGACTAGGTGGGCCATTGGCTTGATCCAGCAGGCCAATCTTCTTAACTTGACCTCTCGATTAATTGTAATATAACAGTTTCAAGATGCCGTCTGCCTTTGAAGTTTCTTTGTTCAAGGATGGACATTTCAAGATAATTAAATAAAATGTCCTGGGAGGTTGCAATACCCCCCCCCCCCTAGTTTTTTGAATATTGCAATTTCTGGTGTCAGATTTGTGTCCATTTATTATCTTGGCCTCTTTGTCCTATGAAGAATACAAAAGGGCATTGCTGGCAGATGATGGAATATATTACATCGGAAGATGAGCAGATGAATGGACTATTGATGTCCTGGCTGACATGATTAAGTGTTGGCTTTTTGCAGTATAGTAACGCTGCAGAGAGCTTGCTGGGGAGATCATGCATTAAAAAGAAGGGACTCAAAAATAACTTAAAGAAGGTTTTAATAAGAAAAACAAAAACTCCATTTACACTAAATACATCAACAAACCAGACCCAACCACCAACCCATCCCCCAGGGTAATGGGAGAGCTAGATGCTGCTCCTTATATACTCTACCCAAATGCTGACACGCCTTAATCAAATACAACTCAGCAGCACCTGCTACGTTTCACAGCTGTAAAGCTGGGTCTCGTTATCTTGCTCTGGCCCTTGCTCTGGCCCCTTAAAGACATACACATGGAGTGGAACAATGATGAACCTTTACATTTAAAGAAACCATTCAACATTTCCCCTGCGGTTCATCATTGTGGAACAAAAACATAAAGCATACTTTGTACATGTTTTTCATGTGTAACCTTTGGAAGTGCTTTTGTAAAAATGTCTGCAATTTGATTGTCACCTGGAACATATTTAAATACAACCATTTCATCAGCAATTAGTTTCTTTACAAATTCTAAACGTAATCTTAAGACTCTAGTGCGCTGCGTATTGGTCTCTGAACACAGGATAGCAAGTCCACTCTGGGAATCAAGGTAAACTTTTACTGGTAGTGTTACTTGCATCTGTAGGTCTGCAAATACTTGCAGATACCATTCTACATCACGAGTGGCCTGAACGCATGCACATAATTCACTCTCTGTTGTAGAGAGACAAATAATGGTTTGTGTCTGGGACTTCCATTCAAATGGACAACCGTTATAACAAAACACCATACCAGACACACCCCTGCAATTATTTTGTTCTACTGCATGAGATGCATCGCAGAAAATTTCAAAACCTTTGTCAATACTTGATGTAAACTGCAACCTATAATGTTTGGTATGTTTAAGGTACATTACCACTCTCTTAAGAGCAGAGAAACATTGTGTAGTGGGCTTTTCCACAAATTTTGCCAGAAAGTGAAAAGCATAAGTTATATCTGGTCTTGAGATTCTTTGAATGAAATTTAGCTTGCCTATAGCAGAACGATACAAAGTTTTGTTAGGAAATGGCTTATCTTCACCTGTAAAGGTGAAACCACACACCATAGGTGTTTCCTTCCCATTTGCATTTTCTAAACGTAGCATTTCAACTAGATCATCAATTTTTGCAGTTTGATGAACCAGAAAAGATCCATTTTTGCCTTTCTCAATTTGCATGGATAAGTAATTTTTAGCAATGCCTAATTCTACCACATCAAATTTCTTCTGTAACTGTGAAACTACCTGTTCATATTCCTGTTTGGTTTTTGTAGAAATTAATACGTCATCTACATACACACATATTTTTGTTACAGAGTTTGCCCTTTCCTTTATAAACACACAATTGTCTGCCTTTCCCTGTGAAAAACCAATATCTAGCAATTCTTTTGCTAAAGTTTGGTGCCAATTCCTTCCACTTTGGTGCAGACCATAAAGGGATTTATTTAATTTGCATACCAAACCTTCAGCAGCGTCTATGCCTTCAGGGACACGCATAAAAATTTGTTCTTTTAAATCTGCAAACAAATATGCAGTTTTTATATCTAGGTGATAAACAGAATGTCCACATTGTGATGCATCTTTTAACAAAAGCTTAACTGTTTCATATTTTACACTTGGTGAATAGCACAAATCATAATCTTCACCTGGAATTTGTTGAAAACCTCTAGCAACTAGTCTTGCCTTGTACCTTACAACTTCATTTTTGTCATTCATTTTCACTCTATAAACCCATTTTGAATCAATAAGTCTCATATCTGGGGTTTGTGGTACGAGAGACCAAGTGTTATGCTCTTTTAAAGAAGCTATCTCAGAGTTCATAGCTTTATACCAATTTACAGCTTGGTGCATAGGTAAATTCTGAACATCACTGTAGCTTTTTGGCTCAAAAACCACCTTATTGGCATACACAGTATTAAAATGTTCATCTGCAAAACGTTGTGGCTTCTGCCTCTTTCTATCTGAACGTCTCAGTCCGGAAGGAGAGTCAGACTCCTCAGACTTAATGGGACTGAGTGAACTACTAGTTTCAGGTTGTAAATCATCATTGTCAGACTGAAGAGGTGCCTGTAGGCTAAGCTCACGGTCAGAAAACTCAAGAGAATCTAACCTCCCCTCAGATGCCTGTGACTTTAAATCATCAAACAAATTATCAGATTCAACAGGCTTTTTGTCTTTTTCTATTAATTCAGAATCACCATTTCCTCCTGCTGCTGCTGCTGCTTCCTCTTCTTCCTCAGTATCATTTATACCATCGGTATCTTGGAAAACAGCAACCCCATTCCAATTTACAGTTTGTATCATGCTTCTGGTAATATGAAATTTGCCAGTTGCTGGTATGTAAATTCTGTACGCCCCCTGCTGGTAGCCCATTAATTTTCCCTGAACACTACGTTCACCCAATTTCTGCTTAGCAGGATAATGCATAATTACATCTGAACCCCAAATGCGTAGGTATTTCAGATTAGGGCGTTTTTTAAACAGCTTCTCATAGGGGGTGACATCTAAACCAGAATGATAACTGCGATTTCTAACATAACAAAAAGCATGGAGTGCTTCAGCCCAAAACGCTTTGGGCAGATTAGCATCGTGCAGATAAGTTTTAACCCCTGCCTGCAGGTCACGCTGCACAACTTCAACAAGCCCATTTTGCCAGGGACTTCGGGGGCAAGATAACTCATGAGTAGTCCCCTGCGCTTCCAGGAATTTCTCAAAATCCTCAGAAACAAATTCCCCACCCCGGTCAGAAAACAGGTTCTTAATTGGTTTGTTAAAGTGTGTTTTTACCCAGTTGCAAAAAACCTTGTACTTCTCAAATGCTTGGGACTTCTCAGCTATTGCATAAGTCCAACAATATCTACTATACTGGTCTATGAGAGTAAGCCAGTACTTTGAACCTCCTAATGAGGGTGGGAGTGGCCCAACTAAATCACAATGTACACGCTCAAATGGCTCAGTTACTTTCCTATCTGAGCACCTACCCTTGCATGCAACCTTAATCTTATTCTTGCAACAGGATAGACACTGCATAAAGAATTTACATGGTTTTAAGTTGAGGCCATTGACAATATTCTTTGCCTTAATTACATCAGCAAAATTCAGGTGTCCCAGAATTCTGTGCGCCTCGTGGACACACCCAGAATGTGGCCTTACATTCCTTAACCCCTGGCTTGACTGTGCTACTCTGCAATTTATAGGCGATTGGGAGTAGGTGCGAAAATACAGTCTATATAAACCATCAGATTCCCGGGCATACAATAGACGTTTGTTCCCCTCGAAAAACTCACACATAGACTTTAAGAAACGCACAGTTATGCCTTGACGGGCAAAGCACCTTACTGACAATAAATTGTCCACTGACGGGCAGTAAATGCAGTTCGCTATTGTAATGTTTAAAGAGTCAAGTTTAACGGTACCCCTGCCAAGCGACTGCAAGACTTGTGAATTGGCTAAGTGTACATTACCAATTTCCTCTTCGAAAGAAATAAACAAGCTTCGATCATTGCAGACGTGCTGAGATGCACCTGCGTCGACAACAAAAGACTTCCACTTGGCACCTTTAATTCTTTTACGATCTGTAGTCCGAGCGTGAAAAGCTCGCGGCTTGTTTCTGTCTCTACTATACGATGCCGGCTGCTGGGCTGACGACCGTGATTGATGAACGGAAACAGGCTTGGGAGAACTTTGCTTTCTTTTGGATCTGCAGTCCCTTGCAAAATGTCCTTGCTTATTGCAGAACCAACAACGCTTTGCAGCTTTAAATGCAGTTGTATCACCACAGGTTTGCATATGGCGTTCCTCATTCTTTCTGGAAACAGGAGTGCTTATGGCACAAGCCTCCCTTCTATCCAACTCGCCCATTAATCTTGCCGTTACCCCTTCCACAGTTAATTGTGCTGGTGGAACGGCAGATATCTGGCTAGCTATACCATCAAAGTCCTCATTAAGGGAACAAAGGATGATAAAAACATACTGAATATCAGGTATCTCCATGTCCCTTTGAATTAACTCGCCGCGTATTGCCTCCAGACGTCTCAAGTGTGCTGCCAAATCTCCACCAGGCTGCAACTTCGTCTGGTACAACTGCTTGAAAAACGTCAATGCAGACGCTGACTCTTTTCTAACATGCACTGCTGCAAGACTGTCCCACATTTCTTTGGCAGTTTTCTTATTTCTTATATAGACTACTTGCTGGTCGCTGACTGCCAAATTAATTATCGCCCTGGCTTTTGCATCTCCTTTCGACCAAGCATTAGTTACAGGGTCAGGAGGGTCATCAGTTACATAGGTCCATACTTCTCTAGAGGTCAAAAGCGCCTCCACCCGAAAAGACCATAAACTATAGTTCTCATCTGTTAGCTGTGGGAAGACCAGAGCCTTCTCAGCTTCAGGAACCCGGTCAACCATTCTGGAACTCTTCCAGACCCACAAAAACTACGCTAACAGGAGAAGGAGTTTTCAAACCTTTCTCAGAGTCCAAAAATATGCAGTCATCCACTCAGCAGCTGGGCCCATAACCAAAGATGTTGGCTTTTTGCAGTATAGTAACGCTGCAGAGAGCTTGCTGGGGAGATCATGCATTAAAAAGAAGGGACTCAAAAATAACTTAAAGAAGGTTTTAATAAGAAAAACAAAAACTCCATTTACACTAAATACATCAACAAACCAGACCCAACCACCAACCCATCCCCCAGGGTAATGGGAGAGCTAGATGCTGCTCCTTATATACTCTACCCAAATGCTGACACGCCTTAATCAAATACAACTCAGCAGCACCTGCTACGTTTCACAGCTGTAAAGCTGGGTCTCGTTATCTTGCTCTGGCCCTTGCTCTGGCCCCTTAAAGACATACACATGGAGTGGAACAATGATGAACCTTTACATTTAAAGAAACCATTCAACATTAAGTTCTGTAATAGCATTGCCAGAGTAGACATGATCTTCTTATTGTGCTGATGAGTCCCATTGCCTTGAAGCAGCACACCATGAAAATGAGCCCTGTATCATTCTTTATGCTTTCTTTAAAAAGAGGGAACTGGTGAATATTTTCCATATAATTTCACCATGCATTTATACATCAGCATTTCCCCATTTGTTTGTTTTTAGCTATCATATAATTAAGATCTCAAAAGGCCACCCTATTCAGATAATAATAGGCATTAATATCCATTACTTTGGCCAAACAGGGTTATTATTTAAGTTCAGCAGCAAAGGGTATTGATGCTGAACCCTTGCTTTGGGGATATGTTGTCACTAACACCCTCAAAAAGTAAATATTAAAAATCAATAATAGCCAGAAGCTTGTAAAAAGAGACTGAATATACATAAGTCAGAATTCAGCACAAAAGTATATGCCTGTAAGCCCTATTGATTTACGTGGGTTTCAGAACTGAAAACTGTGCGATGGATTGGAGCCACAGTCAGCAGACAATGATCAAGATGCAATATCCTGGTAAAACTACTGTTAACTGAAGGATGGTATCCATATTGTGAGATGATGAGAAAAGGGTAATAAGATCATAAAGACTTCCAGAGTTTGGATAATGTGCAGAATCAGTAACAGTGCCAATCATTCACTTGCAAGAAGTAATATCTGGACATGAATATGTTTTAAAGGCTACAACATGCACCTGTAATGACGTGGCCCTGGAGACTATGGAACATGTAATGCTCTTCTGTCCTAATTGGACAGATGAAAGATCTCGGTTTTTAACCCCTCTCGTGAACAAGCTTCATCTCCCAATCCAGCCTTGGATAGTGTCCCTTTTTTTGCAGGATTCTGATTGTTGGATTACCGAGATGACAGCTAACTTCCTGCTTAGTGTGATGAAGAGGAAAGCGGCACTAACTTCTTCCTTAACACCACAGCTGCAGTCGATACGCCGCACAGTCGAACGAAGTTCCAAGTAGCCTTATTGTACAAGGACAATGGAGTTAGGACAAATCTGAGGAGCTGAAGGACCCTTTAACGGCCCTCCTCCAGCCTCAGCAGTTTTGTGTGTGTGTGTGTGTGTGTGTGTGTGTGTGTGTGTGTTTTCTTCTCTTTAAGTATTTGCCCAGGACGATATCTACCTTTACCTCCCCACCCCCATTTTATGTTGTTATTTTAATGTATATCATGCTATGGCCACATGGCTAATGCAATAAAATTTATATATATATACAATCCTTCTGCAGTTCTGCAGCTGTAAGTCCCTGCCTGTTGACATCTCTCTACTCTTTCCAGCTCCTCCTTAAAGCATTTTTGTTGAAGCAAGGCTACCCACACCTGTAGATGTTCTTATGTTTCAATCTCTTTTTCCTGTTGATTTTAGTTATTTTGAATTGTTGTTAACTGTTCTTATGGATAATTTCAACAGTTCTGGTAAACTGCTCAGAGGTTATACTCCGATGAAGTGCTATATAAATTAGGTTAAATAATAAAATACTAGACATACAATACTAGGAGCAAACCCCAGATTAACACATCCTCCATCCAGGCAAGCAAGAGGCATGATCAGAGATCAAGGACGCCTTCCAGCCAGGCAAAAAACACTCAAGGAGGGTGCAGATCAGGGCTGCTGATTAATGTGGCTCAAGAAGGAGTGTGGCCTGGGAAGAGTACAGTGTTGTTGTTGTTGTTTAGTCGTTTAGTCATGTCCGACTCTTCGTGACCCCATGGACCAGAGCACGCCAGGCACTCCTGTCTTCCACTGCCTCCCGCAGTTTGGTCAAACTCATGCTGGTAGCTTCGAGAACACTATCCAACCATCTCGTCCTCTGTCATCTCCTTCTCCTTTTGCCCTCCATCTTTCCCAACATCAGGGTCTTTTCCAGGGAGTCTTCTCTTCTCATGAGGTGGCCAAAGTATTGGAGCCTTAGCTTCAGGGTCTGTCCTTCCAGTGAGCACTCAGGGCTGATTTCCTTAAGAATGGATAGCTTTTATCTTATTGCAGTCCATGGGACTCTCAAGAGTCTCCTCCAGCACCAGAATTCAAAAGCATCAATTCTTCGGTGATCAGCCTTCTTTATAGTCCAGCTTTCATTTCCATACATCACTACTGAGAAAACCATAGCTTTTACTATACGGACCTTTGTTGGCAAGGTGATGTCTCTGCTTTTTAAGATGCTGTCTACTAGGAAAGGTATAAAGGCTGGGTGGTGTGGGTGTGTCACATTTGGCCCCTGCGCTTGAAGTTCCCCATTCCTGCTTTAGACAGACTACTAACAGTAGCTTTTTATGCAGCAGGGAGCCTAACACAATTTTAAGCATGTAGCAGAAGCATGGCTGGAAAACTGCACCCTCTCTGTCTTGGTCCAATATGAGGCCTCACCTTCCTGTTCTGAAGCTGACTCAAACAGCTCCAGATAAAGATAATCGAGCCTGTTGTCAGGTTCACCTGTCCCATCCCTCCACACATGCACTGCCTCCACACACCGCTCAGTTCCTACGCTCGCTGTTGTGTTTGCCTATTTTTACCTGTTAAATGTTGAAGGGCATAATATACCTGTCAGTGACTAACCCTTGGCCGAAATTCACATGGCACGATCATCGTGGGTGTTTGTGTGAAAGCCCACAGAGGCCTGTGGGAGAAGGGGTGGGCTGGCTTTGTGCGTGCAGGTTATTAAACTCTGCATTGGTTTTCTCCCTATTTAAACAGCATTTTCATCACTGTTTAATGAATGAATTTAGCAGGCAGCATTGTGCAGATGACGTTTTTATATGCTGTGTGTCTGCTTCAATCTTATTTATTGTGCTTATCTTGTCTCCTCTGCTGTGGTCATTATTCACAGTTGGGTAACTCTTCACTGTTGGCAAACCCAGAGTCAATCAATGAATGCAGACCATTCCTTTTTTTCATCTGCTCCTGTTTCCTTCCAGCACCTTTGGCTGCCTTTGTGGCAGAGCGGAAGAGACAAGGCGAATGCCTTCGGAGATTGGAGCCGGGGCAAATAATCAGCAGAACTGGAGGGATTTCTTCACGAAGACTGAGGACGGAAGCAGATGCTTCTGTTAATATTAAATGAAATTGGATGGGTTTTGAAATAATAAAGGAGGGGATACTCCAAATGTATGACCTTGTTCATCTGAGGGCATAGGAGGCATTCAGCTCATTCTTCGTTAGGAAGCAGCTGAAATATTTGCAGAAATAGAGATTAAAGCTGCATGTGAATTAAGCTGCTATTTAAAAAAAATCAAATCCCAAGGAACGCTCATTCGAATGCACACTCCAGTTTTTAATGAAGTTTATGTTTCTTATCCAGTTTTGACAGCTGGGTCCTCTAGAATCAAAAGAATGCAGATGACATGGGTAAACTCGCCTAAAAAGTCTTCTGGGCAGAGAGGTAAGAGATTTTGGGAATGCTCTGAAGCTCAGAGGAAGCAAGGCTGAACAAGGGAGTGAGTTGGGGGAGGAGTTAGCAGCCAGAAGCCATTTTACTTCACTGCTTGGAATCTCTGGGAGCTTCTGATGAGAAGCTCATGACCAGGACTTATAAACAGGGGAGTCTGCAAGGGACTGATGCAATAGAGTGAGCTTGCGGCTCTTGGATTAAGGCAGGTTGCTTGTCTGAGCTGTTTGGAGGTTTGATTGTGAGTTTGTGTCTCTCTCTTTCTGGGTGTGACCCTGTGCTCTATTAGAGCATATGATCGGAGAGGGAGGGGTTATGGTTGAGAGGAAGCAAGTTGACCAGGACTTGTAAACAAGAGCATTTGTGAGGGCATTTGGATGGGGAAGCCAGGAGTGCTGTTTCGCATAGGGCCAAGAGACATGGACGGTGAGGGAGCTGCTGCAGTGAACGGCAACCCCTGTCCCATGTTTGTCTTCCTGCCTGATAATGTGCAAAACTACACCTGCAGAAACTACAAGGTGGTTGCCTTGCCGGAAGAGAAAGTACAGCATCTTGAGGCCTGCCTGGAACAGCGGCATGGGGCAGGGAGGGATGCTAGGGAGGAGGAAGACTGCCCATTGCAGGAGATTAACCCCTGGAGGAACAGGACACACAGAAGCAGGACTGTCAGGAGCCATGCAGCGTCACTGGAGATGGAAAAATGATTCCATGCCCTCATCTTCGACACCGGTTCTGTGCCAGAGGGGCAAGGACAGCAGCTGCAGACTTCAGAACACACTGAGGTGGCTGTGGAAGATACCACGTGGAGAACAGCTCCTGCCACTCCTCAGATGAGGAAGAGATGTGTGGTGGTGGTAGGTGACTCCCTACTGAGGGAGACAGAGGCACCAGTGTGCAGAGGTAACAGGATGCCCTGTGCTGTCTTCCAGGTGCAAAGATTCAGGATGTGACAGAGAAGTTGCCAAGTCTTATAAAGCCCACTGACCACAACCCCTTCCTTTGGATTCATGTGGGTACAAACAATACTGCCTGACATAGCCTATATCAAAGGACTATGAGACTCTGGGTTGGAAGTTGAAAGGCTTGGGGCACAGGTGTTTTTTTCCATCACATCTTCCTATTGAAGGTTGTGGCCCAGAGAGAGAGAGGAAAACACTGGAAGTAAACCATTGGCTGAGCAGGTGATGTCGTCAGAAAAGGTTTGGCTATTGGAACATGGTCTCTGCTTCATTGAGGAAGGACTTCTGGCGAGAGATGGGTTGCACCTCACAGCAGTTGGCAAGAACGTGTTTGCTAAGAGTCTCATAAACTTATCAGGAGAGTTTTTAATTAAGTGACGGGGAGGACAATATTATCTACAATAGGGGAACACCTGGTTATAGGGATAATAGCTTCATTGATGTACAGGAAATGGAGGTGGTGCTACAGAAACCTGCTAAAGGGCAGAAAACTAGAAGAAGGAAGCAGGTGGAGGGAATTGTTCATGGCTTTGGTTGTCTCTATACTAATACACTGAGTATGGGAAATAAACAAGACAAATTTGAGCTCTTAATACAGGATGGCAAATAAGACCTAATAGGCATTATCAAAACCTGGAGGGATGAGACTCATAACTGGAATATAGAAACAGAGGGGTATAACCTGTCAGGGAACTGACATCGGAGCAGAGGGGAGAGGCGGTACTTCCCGATTCTGCAGAAGAAGGAACGAGTAAGGGTAGAGAGAGAACGTCATCTGGGGAAGAATGTCCAGGTGACACCAGGAAGAAGGAAGAGGGGGAAAGCATCTTGGAGGAGAGGCTCCGAGACTCTGGCACTGAAGGCAGTGAAGAGAGTGGAGGGCCACCCCTGGGCACGCCCACTCTGCGCAGAAGGGTTTCGCGCAGAGAGGGGAGGCGGATATTATCCGTCAAGGAGCTTCTATGCTGGAGGAAATTTAGAAGACACCCACTCACGGATTTGTCGAGCGACTGAGCAGCAGCAGCACCCAGGCTGCTCAGTCAGGGAAAGACACAACCCACCCCTAAGCAGTTTGGAACCGCTTGAGGTTTACACACAAGCAACCCCAATTCCCGTGACAGCAATCCGTGAGTCCTCTACGTTGCTTGTGTGCAAGAGCACTGGGGAACAGTCATGAGTCAAACAGAAGGAGCAGGCGCAGGAGAGGGAGCCAGAGGCGGGCAGAGTCTTGAGGAGAGAAACCGAGACCTGGAGCAGCAACTGGCTCTACTAGCAGCGCGGCTGGATGAAAGGAGGACACATGACACCCAGGGGAAGATTACCCCCATCGCAAGAAAGGTACCGGGACTTGTGCAGAAGTTTGGGGGCAACCCCAGAGATTACAACGCTTTTAAGACAGAAGTGCAGTATGCGTTGGAACTGCAGTACGATGACTTTACTGACGATGGGGGGAGAGTTGCTTTCGTGGTGGGGCACCTGGAGGGGCGAGCCAGAGATTGGGTTCGACCCTTAATGGCCGCAGAGAACGCTGCCTTGAAGGACCTGAGAAAGTTCTTTTCCCGCGATGGACCACATGTTCTCGAGCGATGTGGAACTGAGTGTGACGCGCAAAGAACTGATGGGGTGCAAACAAGGAAACCAGTCAGTGAGAGAGTACTGGTCGAGATTTGCAATGTTGATCCATAAACTTGGGTGGGATCTGAGTTCGGAACCCGTTCAAATGTTGTTTGAGGAGGGGTTATCTCCTTGGGTGAGAGACGAACTTTCCCGCTCACCCCGCCCGCAATCGATGGACCAGCTGACCAAGTTGGCGCTCGCTGTGGGAGTTCGACAAGAGACGCGCGCTTTGGAAAGGCGGGAAGGGAGAGCAGAGCGTTGGCATGACAACCGGATTCCAGACATGCCAGCGTCTGCAGTGCCGCCCGAGGAGCCAGTGGAGATCGGAGGAGTGAGCGCGCGTGGGTTTTCGAACTCCAGCGAGGTGCGTAAGAAGGAGGGAAAAAACAGTAAGAGGTGTTTCCTATGCCAGCAGCCGGGACATTTTGCCAGAGCATGCCCTCAGAAGAAGGCGTGGCAAGGAATGGTGGGGGCAGTGGGGAGTGAGGAGGACAAGAAGGAGGTGCCGGGAAATGGCAAGGCTTGGCTGCAGGAAGGAGGGCACAGCAGCCAGGCGAGCAACCAGTAGAAGTGCCCAAACCAGACCCCCCCCCCGAGCAGCCATTGCAATAGAGGTGGTGCTAGAACTCCCAAATGGACACCCCATCAAAGTGAAGGCGCTGCTGGATTCAGGCAGCTCTTGCAACTTCTTTAGCAAGGATTTTGCACTAGAACACCAGCTCCAGGTGGTGCCTTTGGAACATCCCCTGCAAGTAACCACGATAGATGGGAGAGAACTTTTGGGAGGGGAGGTAACCCACCAGACCCCTCCCATGAAAATGACAGTTTCCAGACATACTGAAACCATTGCCTTCCATGTAGCCACCCTAGCAGGACCACCCATCATACTGGGAATGAGTTGGCTGGCACTACACGACCCAGTAGTAGGGTGGCACCAGAGGACAGTCACTTTTGGGTCAGCTCACTGCGTAGAGCATTGCCACAGAGGGGAAACCTCGAGGATGGCAGTAGCCAGGGTGGCAGGGATGGTGGTGGGAGAAAAAGGGAGGGTACCACCTCAGTATGCAGACCTGGAAGAAGTCTTCAGCGAGAGAGAGGCGGATAGACTACCCCCTCACCGGCCCTTTGACTGTCAGATCAACCTACTCCCAGGGGCTCAGTTACCAGTGGGTAAGCTGTATGCCATGTCAGACAGGGAGATGCAAGAGTTGCGAAAGTTCATTGACAAGAATCTGAAGAGGGGCTTTATACGTGAATCAAGGGCGGTGGGGGGCAGTCCAGTGTTCTTTGTGGACAAAAGATACTCCAAAGAACTACGCTTGGTCGTAGATTTCAGGTCCGTCAACAGGGTGTCGGAACCTGTGACCTTCCCTATGCCCAGGATTGATGACATTTTGGCCAGGGTGAGGAAGGGGAAGATTTTTACTAAGCTGGACCTTCGGGGGGCGTACAACTTGATAAGGATGAGGGAGGGGGATGAATGGAAAACCACCATGTTCACCCCTCTGGGAGCCTTTGAGTACTTAGTTATGCCCTTCGGTTTACAATCGGGATCCAGCACATTTCAAGCTTTCATGCACCACGTGCTGGGGTCCTTGCTGTACAAGAATTGTGTGGCTTTCCTGGACGACGTACTCATCTACTCAGAGAATGAGGAGCAGCATGTGAAAGATGTCAGAGAAGTGCTGAAAAGGCTGCAGGAGCATCAGCTGTGGGTCAAACTGGAGAAATGCCAATTCCATGCAAAAGAGGTGGAGTTCCTTGGCTACAGGTTGTCAGCCAAAGGTCTGGCAATGGACCCAGGCAAGGTGCAGGCCGTGCTAGAATGGCAGCCTCCCAAGAACCGGAAGGATGTGCAGAGGTTCTTGGGGTTTGCAAATTTCTACAGGAAGTTTATCAAGGACTTCGCTCATTTAACAGCACCCATAACGGATTGTCTCAGCAGCAAGAAGAAGTTCGTATGGACGGAGGAGGCCCAAGGTTCCTTTGAAAAGCTTAAGAAGGCGTTCGCGTCGGAACAGCAGCTCCTGCACGTGGATCTGCGCAAGCCGATAAGACTAGAGACGGACGCATCAGACAGAGCGGTAGGGGGGATATTGCTCCAGCAGGCAAATGGGGAGTGGAAATCGTGTGCCTTCTTCTCCAGGAAGCTTAACAAGTCAGAGCAAAACTACACAGTGTACGATCGAGAACTGCTGGCAATTCACGAGGCTTTTCGACGGTGGCGACATTTTCTCATAGGCGCACAGCTCAAGGTCCAGGTGTGTACTGACCACAAGAACCTGGAATATTGGAGAACGGCAAGAGTGCTCAACCAACGACAGGTGCGGTGGGCTCAAGAGTTTTCCAAGTTTAATTTTGAAATTAGGTACGTGCCCGGGAAGGAAAATGTCAGAGCAGATGCCCTCTCTCGCAAGCCTGAATACGAGGAAGGGGAGGGAGGACAAGAAGCACGACATGTCATTCCCGAGGACAAATGGGTGTGTGGGGGAGTGTTCGTAGGGAGGCAAGAGCTAGCCGGGTTGACGAGGGATGATCAATATGCACAAACCAAAATGCGAGAAATTGGTATCTCCGGGGATACTCAGGGGGAGTTTGAAGTTAAGGACGGAGCATTGTACTATAGGGGGGCCTTGTCCATACCTGAGGGGGAATTGAGAAGCAGAATACTCAAACAGATGCATGACAATCCCACGGCGGGACATTTTGGACAACATAAAACTATGTTACGGGTCACCAGGCAGTTTTGGTGGCCATGGGTGAGAGAGGATGTGAAGCAGTATGTACCAGGGTGCCAGGTTTGCCAGAGAGCGAAGGGGGAGAGGTCGGCACCTGCGGGGTTACTGGAACCATTACCCACACCAGAGAGACCATGGGAGGTGGTATCAATTGACTTTATGACTGATTTACCCAAGGTCGGGGGGAAGACGGCAGTGATGGTGGTAGTTGATTTGATGACAAAAATGTGCCATTTTATTGCGTGTTCGCATGCGGTGACTGCAGAAGAAACGGCCAAGTTGTTTGTAGAGCATGTTTTCAGGTTGCATGGCGCACCCTTGAGGATTTTATCCAACAAAGGCCGGCAATTCACGTCACGTTTCTGGAGAAAGCTGATGAGTCTGCTGGACGTGGAGGTGGCGTTCTCAACAGCCAGGCATCCGGAGACTAATGGACAGGCAGAGAGAGCGAACAGTGTGCTGCAACAATATCTACGCTGCTACATCAACGAGAGGGAGAAGGATTGGGTGGACAAATTAGCGTTGGCTGAGTTTGCATACAATAACGCAGAACATGTGTCCACAGGGATGAGCCCGTTTATGGCAAATTACGGGTGTCACCCCAGGGCTTTTCCAGGGGAAGGGGAGGGAAGTTGGAGTGTTCCCGCAGCGGAGAAGTTTGTGGAAGAAATGCAGGCTTTACACCAACAGCTTAAGTTAAACCTGGAGAGAGCCAAAGAAGTGTATAAGAGGCAGGCAGACAGGCACCGCAGGGAGGGAGAAAGCATAAGAGTGGGGGACCAGGTGTGGTTGTCCACCAAAGGGTTACCGTTCAAAGGAGGGTGCAAGAAGCTACGGCCAAAGAGGCTGGGACCGTTCCAAGTAGCTCAACAAGTTAATCCGGTGACCTTTAGGCTCAAATTGCCATCTCACATGAAACTGCACCCTGTGTTTCACAGGTCCTTACTTTCACCGTTCAGGGAAGGGAGGGAGTGTCTGGGTCAGCAAAATGGAACACCCTTGCATCCACAGATGGAGGAAAGGGAACTCAGTGGACATGCAGCTGAGTTTCTCGATTCCAGGTGGAAAGGGGGGAGGGGGGAGTATTTGGTGGCATGGGAGGGGGAGCCAGCTGAGGAAAATGCATGGGTCCCAGCAGAAGAAATGAGGGATGAGTACCTGCAGGAGGAGTTTCATAGAAGGTACCCGAGAAAGCCCAAACCACCAGAGAGATTCTGGAGGGAGCAATTTGGCACCACCGATGAGGAGGAAGAGTTTGCGGGTTTTCCCGCCTCCGACGAGGAGGGAGGGGGTTGGCCCGAAGAAGAATCCGAGTGGGAAGATTGGGAAGAGGAGAGAGACAGTAGCAAATGGAGAGGGGTGTTTGAATCGTCAGATGGAGAGGAGAGTTCTTTCCGAGGGTTCCCTGCGTCACCGTCAGAGGGAAGGACGGGGGGAGGGGAGGGCCCTGGGAGGGAGGTGGATGTCAGGGAACTGACATTGGAGCAGAGGGGAGAGGCGGTACTTCCCGATTCTGCAGAAGAAGGAACGAGTAAGGGTAGAGAGAGAACGTCATCTGGGGAAGAATGTCCAGATGACACCAGGAAGAAGGAAGAGGGGGAAAGCATCTTGGAGGAGAGGCTCCGAGACTCTGGCACTGAAGGCAGTGAAGAGAGTGGAGGGCCACCCCTGGGCATGCCCACTCTGCGCAGAAGGGTTTCGCGCAGAGAGGGGAGGCGGAGATTATCCGTCAAGGAGCTTCTATGCTGGAGGAAATTTAGAAGACGCCCACTCACGGATTCGTCGAGCGACTGAGCAGCAGCAGCACCCAGGCTGCTCAGTCAGGGAAAGACACAACCCACCCCTAAGCAGTTTGGAACCGCTTGAGGTTTACACACAAGCAACCCCAATTCCCGTGACATAACCTATTCAAAAGGAATACACCAGACAGGAAGGAAGGAGTAGCAGCATTATATGAAAAGGATTTGTATACCATGGCTTGGTGCATGGAAGGCAGATTGAGAGTATCTGGGGGGAAATTGTAGGAGAGGGAGACAACAGTGACTTTATTGTGGGTTTATGCTAGAGACCTCCAAGCCAGACTGAAGACTTGGACGATACCTTCCTAAAGCAAATTACCAAACATTCAAAAAGGAGGACTTCAGCTACCCTGAAAACTGCCAAGATTGCAATGATATGTAGGGGGGAGTATGTGGACATTCCCCCTTTCCCACCTGCCTTGTACTGAATCAGACCTATCTAGCTCAGTATTGTTTACGCCAGTATTTCTTGGGTCTCTAGCTGTTGTTGAACTCCCATCATCCCTGGCCACTGGACCTGCCAGCTAGGGATGATGGGAGTTGTAGTCCAACAACAGCTGGAGACCCAAGTTTGAGAAACATTGGTCTACACTGACTGGCCATGGCTCTACAGGGTTTCAGGCAGGGATTTCCCCCGCTTCTGTCTGGAGGTGCTGGGAATTCAACCTGGGAGTGGGACTTTGTGCATGCAAAACAGATTCTCTACCACTGAGCAGCAGTCCTTTCCCAGAGTGGCAAGGGTAGCACAGCACACCCACCCTTGCTTCTTTAGAGCGATTTTCTCTCAGCCTTGTTACTTCAGTGATCCCCTCTTCCCCTGCCCTGCTTAAGCAGAAAACCAAGTTGTCCCCTTTGCCTCCTGCTCATTTGGTTTAAAAATAAGCACCCTGCGCTGAATGCTGACCCTCGGTCTGATTGCTGGGCCCCTCTCTTTCCCCACTCACGGTGGCTTTTCTTTTCGGCCCTCGTGTTGTTTATGATTTATGAAGCTTTCACTCTATTGCATTTAACAGGCTCAGTACAGAGAGAAGAAAGCTTTTAGCTGGGAGGCAAAATGAGGGAAGCAATGGTTCATGCTGTTCTTAATGTAATTTAGAGGCGAATTTCAAGTTAAGAAAGCCAGAAAATGAAACAAGGCTAGGGTGACAGCCTAAGAGTGGCTGCAAGCACCTCTCCCCCAACTCCCCAAGAGCCCCCAGATTTTTCCCAGAGGAGAACATTAGCAGCATTGACAACATAGATGGATTTCCCCTCCAGCCACCGTGGAGGGTTTGCCTCTCCAAACATAGGGAATTGCATTTGTGCCTCCACAGAGACCTCTAAACTGGGTCTCGAGGGGCAAAGCTACCCTCTGTTATTCTCTTCCTCCCTCCCTTATTATAGCAGTCAAACTGACAATGGGATTTGTGAATCTCTCAGTTCTTATCTGAGAAGCCTGGGCAAATCTTGCCACCTCTGTTTGATTCAATAGCAGGTAAATCACGTACAGATATTGGTTTCCAGCGGAATTGCATAATGTTTTTCACCTATTTCTGCCATTGAGAGTCACAGCCACAACAACTCTCCTTTTGTAAGATGTGCAAGTCTCCAAATAAGGGACATCTGTCTGTTGGCTCATACAGCCTCTGAGTTGCTGGCTTAGCTGTGGATGGAAGAAAACAGAACATGTGCAGAATGCTTAGCAGTCAACAGGATGCACTCTGTGCATACTCAAAGGCAGTGCTGCTTAGGGATGTGTGAATCTGCCCATTTCTGTTTCTCTTTTTTTCTGGTCCTAAGTTTTTCTGGTCTTAAGTACAATACATTTCCTCATTAATTTTAAAAGTAGTCATGAAAATTCATCAGTGAAGTTCTCCTGATGTATGCAATTTTGTCTAATATACATATTTTTGCAAAGCAATTGACCCTATTATAATGAATTTTGTATGTTTTCCCAATCAATATCTGCATATTTTAGCCTAGTATATATATGTGTATTATACTTGACATTTTGCCTTTAGTGTGGTTTGATGTAGCATCAAAACCCTGATAAACTTTCCTGCCCTGAATCTTAAGTTCAATGAACAATAACAATAATAAGAAATGTAGGTGCGGAGAACAGCAAGACAACTTTCTATAAGCAGTAACATTGCAAATAGGGATAGATCTGTCAAATTCAGTTTTCTCATTCTCCCAATCTTAAATTTAGTTCTCCACATTTCTGCAATAATCTACAATAATAACAAAAATCCTCATAAAATTTTGGTGTAAATTTCTCTCATATATAATGTTTGCCTCTATTATGTGCACATTGTTTCATTTGAGAACTGCATCGCAAAATTTTGAGAAGTGTGAATTTTGAAAAAATGTTGTATTTTGGTTTTATATTGTTTCAGAAAGTGCAAATTAAGCAGCTTTACCTTTAAATGTAAACTGAATCAAATTCCACCCCATCCTGCAATAAGACCTGCAGCAGCAGCACCTGGTACTTCCAGGAAACTGGAGAAGAGACTTATCATCATTGCCCTCCCGAATAGTGGGGTAGGAGAGCTAAAAAAAATTATCATCTGGCAACTAATGCACCCCTTTGGTTTCAGATAGTAAATGGGTAGACAAATCTAAAAAGCCCAGAACACAAATTTTCACAGCCCCCTAGTAGCTATGGTGGCTCATTTACCAGAAACAATGGAAGTGTATACTTGATTCTGACCAAACAGCCTTCTAGACATTAGCAAGAAATGGCTCTCTCTGTGGTCTAGCAGAGTTGATAATTAACTTTAGTTCTCTACTAGTCTCATATGAGTGTTTAACCTTAGCACACATGGGGTATTCCATTGTTAATCTCAGTCTTGAAGGGAGTTGCCGATTTGTCATTCTCTGGATGCCACAGAGACAATAAAGGATGTGATAATGGCTCTCAAGGAGGTGCATAGCTTCAGGCTGGAATGCAGGCAGATGGAGGCTGTAAAAAAAGAGAGACCTTTGATTCTAGGTTTGTTTGGAATTATATTTCTAAGAAGATGTTGGGCCTTTTGAAATTATCTGGGTGCATCATCGGTTGCTTGTACCTGTTTTGAAGAAGTTCTGGTTAGTAAAGCTTTGAATCAAATACTTATTTTTAGGGAAGTTTTTAATGACTGATGTTTTAACGTATTTTTAATCTTTTGTTGGAAGCTGCCCAGAGTGGCTGGGGAAACCCAGCCAGATGGGCAGGGTATAAATAATAAATTATTGTTATTGTTATTGTTATTGTTATTGTTATGGGTCTGGGGGGAATTCCAAAAGGAGTCCATTTTTTATGCATTCTGTTGCTTCAAGCTAAACAATATTAATAACTGCAATATCCCTGTGGTTTGATTACTGATAGCTAACTATTATGGTTATATTCTACCTCCACTGTCGAAGGCAGCTTGCCTCTGAATACCAGTTGATGGCAATCATGAGGTGTCAGGGACAGCACTGAGGAGGGCTGTGTTGAGGAGGAATGGTGGGAGCCTCCCCCTGCTCCTGATCAGGATCCTGAATCTTCCCAGGAACAGGAGGACAGTATAGATTTGGAACAGTGGTTTACAGAGGAACATAGTTCAGAAGGCAGAAGCTGGGAAGTACTGGACGGGGAACAGCTAGGGGAAGAAGCACTGGGGGAGAGAAAGAGTTAGCAGACTCACTGTCACTGGAAAGCATTCATCTGCTCAGCCCAAGGTCAAGAAGAACAGATAAGGTGGCAGCACAGAAAGCACAATGGTTGCATGATCAGGTCACAAGATGCGGTAGTGACGTGAGTGACTAGGGAGGAAGTGGGTGGAACCTTTAATTGGGAGCACCGCCATTCCTAGGAATTGATTCTTTGTTCTCTCACTGTGATCATTAAAGGTTATAACTGTTAGAAGACTCCTTTCTCTTTGTTCTGCTTATCTACTGCCAAAGGGCGGGGGGTGAGGAAGCTGATTCCCTGAAGCCTGACATGTGGGGAGACAATGCTGTTGAACTCAGGTCCTGTTTACCATCTTCCTGCAAGCAGCTTTGAGAACAGGATGTTAAACTTGATGCAGCCTAATCCAGCAGGGCTCTTCTCATGTTTGGCGAGAAAAGTAAAGTAAAAAGTAAAACTTCCCAAAAGAATCATAGCACAACAAGACAGTGACGTTGGCAGAGGGTGGAGATAAATACATAAGCTGCAGTTTTATAGTCAATTATTACATGGAAACTTTAATGACAGAAATGGGACTCCTTTGTGAAGAAAAGCTAAGAGTTCCACTGTAGATTTTACATCTCTCGAAAGGACATTCCACTCACTCCCACCCCTCAAAAAAGGTTATTTTGAAAGTTCCCAAATAAAGGTTGAGGATTAAAATGCCTACCCAGCCATAATTCATTTTAATTAGTTCATGAAGGTGACCATAATATTTAAATGAGGCTTAATTATAAAGATTGAAGAGATGATTTCATGAAAGTGAAACTTAATCTCCAAGAATTAAGACAGCCAGAACAAGCCAAGTCACTTTCAATTCGGAACGTGGGCTCTGAAGTGAGCAGTCTTGGCTTGGATTTGTGCTTTATCTGAGGCTTATGCACATATTTAACAGTCCTAACATCCCATTCACTGTGCGATCCTTGACTGGTTGGGATCACTTTAGGAAGGAAAAGGAAATCCTAACCAGGAAAAAGGACATAGAAACAAAAGCAGTAAAGAGGAGCAGAAAAAGTGAGCATTCTCTTATAGGCTTAAAAAAAACCCGAAAACAAAAAACTCCCTCTCCCCATCCAACTGGAACATAGCTGTCAAGCGTCCCTTATTTGGCGGGACAGTCCCTTATCCCAGCACCATGTCCCGCTGCTGTCCCTTATTGATGATGTCTCTTAAATAAGCTACTGAAGGTAATGGGGCCCTTTCTATGTCCAGCTGTCCTTTGTTAACAACAAATTGTTGCTGTTTTTTGTGTTGAATATATGCTGTATGGTAATTTATGGACCTGATAGGTATCTAAAGCCATTTGCACGCAACAAAATATGTATTTTATCAAAGTAATTGTTGATCCCTTATTTTGGCTGCTGATCCCTTATTTTTGAGGCTGCTGGTCCCTTATTTTCAAATCTGTAAGTTGACAGCTATGAACTGGAAGCAGTACTTTCCACTTAAAAACTGAGCAGGAAACCATTCTGTGCAGCTTTTGATTAATTTGATTTTGTATCACTGACAGTTATTCTACTTTCTCCTTTAGTTTTCTCTTTTTAAACTTTCATCTACTTGGTTTTGAAGATTCCTTTGGAGTGTCAGTAAATAATCTTAACAGCAGCGCTGAACAATCATTGTTTGCCTGGAAACCACAATGAAGAAACACTTCAAAACTCATTTGACGGGACAGAACTTTGAAAAACAACAATGAAATGGCAGCTCCTAAGGCAAATTGTTGTTAAAGCTGGTCATTTTAAGAGTTTGGCCATAGGAGTTACTCCATTGTTTTAGCATAACATGCTTTATGCACAATATGCTATGATGTTAAATAACATTACTAGAATAGGCACTATGGGGGGTTATTTGTATTGATAGCTTGCTCCAGAATAGACAGACAGGCTGCCACCCAGGTAGTGTTTTACTAGTTGAACCAGTAAAACTGTCTTGTGTGAGTTAAGTTCATTATTAAATGAGAATGTTTGGACAAAAAACAACAACCCCAATTTACTAAAATTCATCATGGAGCTCAGTGCTACCATACTAACGGCACATTGCTCTGTCTCCCCCATCATTATCTTTTCTTTTTTATTTTGACAAAGTAATAATCATAAATAAATAAGAATAAAAATGTGCACCCCACCACCGAGAAAATTCCATTGTAACCTCCCAAAATTTCAACACCTCTTGTGATGGTTTCACCCCTTTCCGTTTTAACAGTACAAATTCTACAAATATCTCCCCAAAATCATTTCTTCTGCATAGTCCCCATCTTACCTTAATAGCACATGTTAATTTATCATTAATAGGTATATCCCACACAACATTATCAAGAGAGAAAGAGGAGGTCCATTGCTACCCCCTTTGCTGCTCAGCAACCAGAATAACTAAAGAGGAAGTATGGAGAACATGAGCTGTTCCCCCAATGAGTACCGTGTGAGACTCCTCGTGTCTGGCAGATGGTCACAGTTGTGCTAGATTTGCATGCTCGTCCTTAAAGAACAAAACCCAGAAGAAAACATTTATTCCTTTTTCTTTTCAGAACAGCAATAAGATTTGGCCGGGAGGGAGGGCTGCTGTGTTTTACGAAGCAGAAGTCACTTCATCTCCTCCTCTCTGCCTGGAACACCCCCTAAGGGTATGGAGTGTACAAAGCGACACAAACACAACCTTGTGAGGCATTTCCTGCAGCAAATTTGGAAACGCCATCAAAAGTCGAGCCTTCTAAGACTCTCTCAGTCACCTTCAAAAGTTTGGTCAAAGACAGCAGCTTTGGTAGAGAACTTTCGTCCTTACCTGCCAGAGTCCCTCCGTATGTGCAAACATAGCTATGTGTGTAACACACTTCCCCAGCCTGCTCATTGTGAGGAACAGGGCGGGAGGAGAAATACAATTTTGCTTGCATTTTACTTAAGAAACTACCTAAATCACGTTTCTCCGACCCACATGTGAATTGAAACATAGCTCTCCTAAAGAAAATTTCATTTCCCCAAATTTTGCAGCACAGTTTTCCAAACAAACATTATTAGCATTCCAAACAAACATTATTAGCATTAGTTGCTTCCCCCCAAAAAATGAACACAAAGAGACTTAGAGAAAGAAAAACAGATAAAAAGACAAGAATAAAGGCAACCTAAAATACAGTGGTATGCATAGAAGAGCAAATTCAACTCTGCCTCAATTCCCACTAATAATATGCAGAGAATTACTCTCCAAAGGCCCTGGGTGAATAAAAATGCCTTCACATAGTGCCTAGAAACAGATAGTGAAGGCCTTAGATGTGCATCCTGACACAAAAAAATGAACATAATGGGAGGTGGGGGTGGGATGTGCATAAAATGCATAGATCATTTATTTATTTGAATATTTATGATTCTCATTTTCATAAAATATACCAAGATGGCTTGCAATGTAAAATATAATAATATCAATCAATATGCATTCAACAATTTAAAAAATAGCAATAAAACTGCAGTAGATAAAAACAGTGAACATATTAGTGGAAAAAACTTACAAATCTACATCATATTACAGAGAACTGCTTGCAAAAATCTGTACATTATAAAATGTGTACAAATAAATGTGTGCATATAAAATGTGTTTATTAAGAGAAATTCAGACTAAAAGGCTGAAGAATTATCATTTGATTTTTAAAAAAAAATCACAAATTGCTGCAGAAATGTGGAGAACTGATTTTTTCAAAATTAGATTTTATATATTTTGATGAAGCTAAACATGAAAACTACATAAAGCATAATAACAAGGGGGGAGCCCTATACCCCCCCCCAGCTCTCAGTGATACAGTTAGGTTACCAGACAGTTAAGAATTCTAATGCTTGTCAGTTTTGTTTCATGGTGCAACCTGGAGTGATTGGAAGGAGTCTAGGGGGAGAAATGATTTTAAGATTGGAAAAATAAGAAATTGAGAGAACTAAGGCTGTCATATTTCTCCAGCGTTAGTGTGGAAGAACTCCCCCACCCCCCACTCCCCGTGAGCAGCTGTGGCAGAGGCAGGGGTTTACGGTGGGACTATTCCATGCGGCCTCATGGATTGCTTTCAGTGTTCTTTCAATACATGGGTAAGTCATATGGGACAGTCCCTTAGCCATTTGAAGCTGGCTATCATATCACCTCTTAATTGTCTCTTCTACTGCTTAAATTCACTCAGTTCCTTGAACCTTTCCTCAAGCCATTTAAAAAAACGGAGTAACCCACTGACAAGCTTTGGGTACTCAGCTTCCTCCCCCCCCCCCCCTTTGGCTGTAGATGAGCAGGACAAAGCAAAAAGAGTCACTTACCATTTAAAGAGTCTTTAATGATCACAGCAAAAGAACAAAGCAGCCATTCTTGGAATGACGGTGTTCCCAATTAAGGTTTCCACCCACTTCCCCCCAGTCACTTCTGCACCTTGCAACCTGATCTCGCAACCACTGTGCTTTTTGTGTAGCCACCTTATCTGCTCTACGTGACCTTGGACTGACTAGACACTTTCCAGCGAGAGAGAATCTGTTAGCTCTCTTTCTCTCCAGTTCTTCTTCACTTTGCTGTTCACACCCCCCCCTTCAACCCAACTTTTGTCTTCAGAACTATGCCTGTCTGCAAACCACTGTTCCAAATCTATACTACTCCACAGCTCCTGGGCAGCTTCAGGATCCTGGTCAAGAGCAGAGGGAGGGGGACGCTCCCACCATTCCTCATCAGAGCAGCACTCCTCAGCCTGGTCTCTGACACCCACATGCTATGGCAAACATATGCTGCACCTTGACAGATATCTGGAAGTCCAATCTCTGATGAGTGGCTGATCATACTATGGGAGTCCACCACCCATCTCTCTCAGAAGGTTGTTCAGGGCCACCACACATTCCTAAACCCCATACCAAAGAACCATCTTTCCCTTGCTCTTTCTTCCTCCCTCTCTGTCTTGTGGAAATACAATTCTGCTGTGTGAACTTCTGCACTCACTCCAGGCTTTGATTCATCATGAATTGTCCCAGAGGAAAGCTTTGACAGATGCATTTCAAGTTACACAAATAAGCCTCGAAGATCTCTCTCTCACACACCCCGTCCCCCAATATGCCCTCTCATATTTATGACAACTGTTTTGATTTATATCATGTTAACATCTTGCATCTTCATTATTTGAAAGCAGCAGAGAATTGGATGAGGTTCAGCCCTGCCTTAGCTACAGATTCAGCAGCCTCGAGGCAGCTTGAAATATGATGCCACCCTTTCTATGCATAATATAGCAGAGATGTTCATCCAGTTCACATTTTAATGGGAAGCTATCAAATTTCCACTTCCCAATCCAATCCATAAATTGAAACACAGCTCTCCTTTGGGAATTTGACCTTTCGCAATGCAGCCGAAGCATCGAATACTTTGCTACTGAGGGTTCCCCAAGGGTTGCATTATCATGTATATCCAAATCGGAATGACACAACCTACTTCCAAGTTCTCTGGCCTGGCCCGTCCTCTTCTGACTCTTTGTTTCCTGGTCACTGCTCAAAACTAGCCCTTAACAATAGGGGTATATGGATCGCCAGCATGTCTGCTGGCGATGCAACACTGAAAAGGGTACTATGATGCATATATGGTGGAATTGTTTAAACATCAAACAATTTTGGGAAACAATATATAATGAAATGAAAAAAAAATGTTCAGATATTCATTTAGGAAAACGCCAGAAGGTTTTCTATTGAGAATAGTATCAGGAAGTCTAAAGGAAGAAGACACGACATTATATTTATACGCAACAGTAGCCGCAAGGCTATTGATTGCGAAAAATTGGAAAAGTGGTATAATACCGACAAAAACAGAGTGGCTTGCCAAATTATTGGAGTATTACAATATATCCAAAACAATGGGATAAATTGGAAGGATCTCAAAAGAGAAGATAGACAAGGACTGGAAGCTGTTTAAAGGATACTTGCAAAATCATATTGAAAAATCAGAACTCCTATTAGAATAAACAAGTTCCGTTATAAATACTGAAATACTGAAATAAGATGGATAACAATGTGTAACAGAAAAAGAAGTAGAAAATTTGGTTTAAAAGTGTGTGAAAGAAAGTAATAGAAGTGGAAAGAAATTGCAATTGAGTAGATTGGAAGTCTAACACAAGGGTGGGGTGAGGGGTGAGGGATGGTGGTGGGAAAAGAAAGTATCTGTGGGATTGAGTGTGGGTATGTATGAATATTTTTAAAGATTGTATGAAATGTATGTTTGTTTGCATATTTGTAATATATATGTATTAATGTTGAATTATTTTAATAATAAAGATTAAAACAAAACAATAGGGGTATATGGAAGCTGTTCTCAGATGAGAATGCTGGTTGTTCACAGTAACCAGTGAGGCCAGAATGTCTAAGGATGGGGGGAAGAGTTTCTAGGGAATCAGTTGATTACAGGAATGGGTTTGGGATTCACTAAATGTTTCCAAAACTCTGGGGTCAAGAAACCTTTCTGTTCACTATTGAGATCCTAAAGTGTTTGAATCCACAGCCAGATGCCGCATTTACAGAACTGCAGGCTGCAAGCTGGGGAATCAGGTACAGAGTCACAGATGATGAACCACCTTACTTATGATTCTTAGCAATAAAAATGGATCTAACTTTCTCTGGGGCACTGTGCTCCTGTGGCCTCATTTCCCAGTTCAGGTGGCCAAAGACACTGATCCTGCAGACGAGCGTCTTGCAATGTACCTGCGGCACACAGTAATCCCTCTGACTTTAGATGCTCCCCGTTGAGTTTCACAGTGCACAAGGTATACGGTATTATTACCAGATCAGTCTCTCAAGTCCAATTGATTTCCTAACTATGCCTTACTGACATGGATGAAGAGGCACAGCATTTGCCCTCCAGCAGCAGAGAGGCAGGCGTGTGTGTAGGGGGGAGTCTTTGTGTTGGAAACGGGTGGAAGAATACAGAACCCCAGAGAATGAAATGATCCTGGGTGGATTTAAACGTTAAGCAGCAGAGTGAATCATTGTGTGTTTATTTCATAAGCACTTAATCTCCCCCTCCCAAATAGCGAAAAACAAAGATAAATGAAATATTTTTTAAAGGATCACTACGCCTGTATTGCTGGCAATTGAAAGTCAGCCACTGGTGGCAAACATCCACTTCAGGATGCTAATTTATAAACTAATGAAGTCTTGCTGAACATAAAAAAGGCATTAGGCATCTATTAAAGCATGAAGCGGCAGGGGTGGGTAAGAGCAGCTAAATGCAAGATGCTGCTCTTTCTTTATTCTTTCTCTTACAACTACAGTAGGTACTGGGAGGCTATAGCAGGGCCAATTACAGGCCAATTTGCCTGGCAGTCATTGGGCCGAGGGTAGCTGCGTGAAGTTCCGTGCAGTGGGTCTCCTTGCACATGGGCAGCCAGTTAAATGCAGCAGCCCTCATGCCACCACAAATACTGTTTAAAGGGCCATTTACACTGTCATTCGAGGAGCTTAGAATGAAAGAGTTGGAAGGGCCCTTGGATGCCATCTGGTCTAAACAGGATGCAATTGCAGCATCCCAGACAGATCTAGCCTCTGACAGCTTTCCAGCAGGTGGGTCATTATTGCTCAGCAGGAGGGAGAGGTCCAAAATAGGGGGAAGGTTGGTGTGGTGCAACCACACTAGCAAAAGTACCCAATTGGGTATGTCAGTGTGCTCCTCTCTCCCTGTAAGCAGTAGCAACTGACAGGGGTGTAGCGTGGGGGGCCATGGCCCCAGGTGCACAATTTTGAGGGGGGTGAACCAGGTGCTCCCCCACAGGTGCTGGTTTCTAGGAACCCTGTTCTCGGCTCCCCGTCCTTCCTTGCCTACCGGCGGGGGTCTCTGGGCCTGGCCTCACTGTCATATCTGCAGCCCCCTCACTGAATGGCTGCTTGGTCAGCGCTCACTCGCTCCTCATTTGGCATACTTCATGAAAGATGAGTGGGTGTGGACGGAGGGAGCTGGGCAAGGGGTGAGCCCAGCACAGCATGGCCCTGCACTCCTCTCCACAGGTGAGGAGGGGATTTGCCCACCAAGGACTGTGTCAGCTGGCCAGACTCCCCCCTGGGCTGGCAAGCAGGTGGTGCACTTGGCTCCAGTGGTGTCAGATGGATTCCGTTCACCCTCTGCCCTGCCCCAACCTGGCATGCATGCCCCGGACACTGGCAAACCATGCTACAACACTGGAAACTGACCTGCTGGACTCTCCCTCATTTTCATCAGGATGCAGAGCTATTTGATACTCAATTCCTTGCTTTATTTTTGTTTGTTTGCTTGTTAACTTATTGCAATTATTTCCCACCTTTTTCTCCAATGAACTCAAGGTGGCATACATGGTTGACTGCAACCTCATTTAATCCCCACGAAAACCCTGTGAGGTAGATTAGGCTGAGAGGCAGTGACTGGTTCAAGGTCACCTAGTGAGTATCATGACTGAGTGGGGATTTGAATTGGTCTCCCAGGTCCTAGTCCGACACTCTAACCACTACGCTACGCTGGTATGTTATCAGAGAACTTTACAGATAGATGCCCTGATGCTACATGGGAAAATGCACATACCAGTGAACACTGCACAACAGACATATTTGTCTGGGCAACATAGTTCCAGCCTGGTTTGCATTGCTGGTCAGTTGTACTTCTTGTCTGTTTTTAGAGTAAGAAGCAGCGAGCTGGATTTGGTCTCCTTCTTTGGGAAGATAATCAGTATGCTTGAAGATAATGTGATGAAAACACATGCACTGCTTCTCTTTTCAGGCAGAGGTCTTCCTGGTGTATTATCAGGGGTGACTGCTAACAGTTTCATGCTGTTATTTAAAGGAACATGCTGCCACATTTCTCTTAGGACTTAATTGAATCTAAAACCCTGTGTGTGCCATTAATCGAGATCTCGGCCATAGGTGTATTATATATATCATCTTAATCAAATTCTGAAATGTCAAACTGATATTAAAAAGAGTTTGTTTTGAAAAACATTTCCATAAACAAACATAATTTCCTAGCTGTTCCCCTGCAGACATGGGTTTCTTCCATATCTGCACCATAATGTCAGGACAGCCCACTTCTACACATGATTTCTCAGCCCACAGGATATGTATTCTTCACAGATTTAATCTCCCTCCAAGATATCTGTTTTATTTGAAGGCCCCAAATAAAACTTTTCATTCTATGCATGCTTTCAAAATGTCTTAAGTTATTTATCTATCCAAGTGGGTCGGTGGGGGTGTTTGGACATGGGGGCCGTGCGACCAGGTGCCAAGCCTAGGGGGCGCTATGGGGTGTCAGAACTCTGATATTGTGAATTGAGCAGAATGAAAGGTGAGAGGTTGTCAGGCATGGAGAGTCTTCCGCTCCCTTTGGTAACTTCACAGATAAGAATTGAAGAGCAGTTGATATATCTATAGTCCTTTTATTATGGCATCATGTTGCAAGCATATATACACAGCTCTCTGCAAGGAGGGCAGTTGGCTACTCTAAATCCTCCTTCTGACCTCCTTCTGACAGCATTTTAGGCGCCAATGGGAAGTTCCTCCCTTCCTCTGACTCCTTTGCTCTCTGATAAATTTGGACCTCCAAGTCCGTGGGGAGGGGGGTCCCACACACACTCAAGTGATGTCTTGACTAGCTGCCCCCTCCCTTCTGGTTCCCTTGCCATTATCTCGAAACTGGGCAACTCCTGCCTAAGCTGTTCAGCTTCTGTCTCTCTCTCTTTGCTTCTGAACATGCTGTGGACAACTCTTCCCACCAGCTCTCCATCAGAGAGAAGCTGGTCTGCCATAGAATGCATTCCCCAGTCCTCATCTTCAGACCATTCCCTGACAGAGGTGGGGGCACCAAATATTGGCCTTGCATAGGGCGCCGCTGAAATTTGAAAGACCAAAGTCCACCCCTGATAGGGGGGAGTCTGCTGAAGCTGAGCAGGTTCTGTTTAGCCCACTGTTTTCCATAAGGATGGGAAGAAATGCCCCACCACCACCATTTGTCACCCCATTTGCAAGTGGTGCTTTAGGAGCAGATTCTTTGGTTTCATCTTTGTGCCTTGCTATTTACTTTTGTGTGTATTCATTTTATTTCATTCACAGCCCATCTTCCTTCTACCATGGAACACAAAGCAGTGGGCATGTGATTTCTGGGCGGTCACCCATCCAAAATGCTGTCCAGAGCCAGACCTGCTTAGCTTCAACACAGCAGTGGCCTCACGTACCTTCAGGCCATGCCATATGGTCAGAAGCAGCTTGCCCTCTACCTTCTCAGGTGGCTTGCTACTGCTTACTGGGATGGAAAAGGGTGGCAGGGAGACTGGCACAGTGCAAATGCAATAGCAGCAGCAAAAAGCAGCTTCTGCTCATGGTTTGACAGTGGTTTTTGCTCTTAGGGTATGGGGCTGGCACAGGCAAGGTTTCTTACCCTGTTCGTTTTGCTTTTCTTATCTCTTCATTTTGGCTATTTTAATCTTTTCTTCTTCTTTTTTCTTTTTAAACAAACTTTTGCTGTTTTAAATCCACCAGTTTTCCTGGTGGCTTTGGTGGCACGGCAAAGTTCTGGCCTCTGCCATTCATTGTCCACAGGAAAGGGAAATAAAACAACAGGAAACATGCCAAGGGACAAAAAATAATGAGAAAACAGCAGAGGGGTGGTAAGAAATAGATGGAACTCCCTTCCTATTGACATCAGGCAGACACATTCACTGCACTCTTTTTGTGCCTGCTTACAACATTTTTGCTCAGGCAAGTCTTTCTGGCCATGTAGACGAGGACCTGTTTCAATTTATTTTGCTGTTAATTTTAATTTTCTTTACATGTTTTCCACTGTTTTTTTTTACTGATGCATTTTAATATTTCCCATAAAATGCTTGGAGATTTTACTACAATCAAGTGGTGCCAGAATAAAAATAAATAAAAAGATGAAATGACATCGCTACACCTTCCCAAAGGTGTCTCTTCCCTTCCCACTTCTCATTCTTGTCATTCAACATGTTACATCCCTTTTGGTGCAATGTTTGCATAAAGCATGATTTAAAAAAAAAACCCAAAAACCTTTCTACCCAGCCCTGTATTCACAGATGGATGCTGGCATGGTGCTGAAACTGCCATTATGAATAAGTACGCGAAGATTTATTTTCATAACTGCATAAGGGTTTTGAGAGTTTTATGGTAATTTCCCCCTAGTGCTAACATTTAGTTTGATACTCTCGGAATTTTTCAGTGCCTGAACATCTCTAAGGAGATTTAAGTGAGCCAAGCAGACAGGGTCATACATATATTCCTTTGTCAAAGTCACGATTGGGCTCTAAAATGTATCCCAAAATTCTTATTTGCCTATCATTTTGCCACTTTTCTGCAGGAAATTCTGCAAGGCCTAATAAATCGTACTGAGCTGCAATCCAAGAAGTCCTTTTATTTTAACGGTATGTGAGGATTTATATATGGGCACCAGAACTTCTTTCTCCCTCAACCCCATCAGCAATTTCTGGCACCGTGTCAAAGTCTGTTCTTGAAAATGCCCCAACTTCTGTAATGTGCTGCAGTGCTGCTGGAAAACGGAAACTCAGAAACACTCCTGTGCCATAGACACCAGGTGTGGGGAAACTTTGGCCCTCCAGATATTGGCCAGGGATGGTGGGAGTTATAGTTCAGCAACATCTGGAGGGCCAAAGGTTCCCCACATCTGATCCATAAAAACCATGGATTTCACTTCCACAGGAGGCAGTGACAGCCACCAAAGGACGATTCAATAAATTCATGGAGAAGAATGGAGCTATTGGTGGTTACAAGACATGATGGCTAAGCTCTGCCTCCACAGTCAGAGGCAATAATTCTTCTGCATTGTAGATGCTAGAAATCACTGGAGGGGAGAGTGCTGTCTCTGAGTTTCCTACAGGCATCTGGTTGGCCATGGTGAGAACAAGATGATGGACTAGAAGGGCCATTGGCCAGATCCAGAAGGCCCTTCTTATGTAATCCACATATTTCATAGATCTATAGATGCATCTATAAGCTATGGTTTTCCCAGTAGTGATGTATGGAAGTGAAAGCTGGACCATAAAGAAGGTTGATCGCCGAAGAATTGATGCTTTTGAATTATGGTGCTGGAGGAGACTCTTGAGAGTCCCAAGGACTGCAAGATCAAACCTCTCCATTCTTAAGGAAATCAGCCCTGAGTGCTCACTGGAAGGACAGATCCTGACGCTGAGGCTCCAATACTTTGGCCACCTCATGAGAAGAGAAGACTCCCTGGAAAAGACCCTGATGTTGGGAAAGATGGAGGGCACAAGGAGATGGGGATGACAGAGGACGAGATGGTTGGATAGTGTTTTTGAAGCTACCAGCATGAGTTTGACCAAACTGCGGGAGGCAGTGGAAGACAGAAGTGCCTGGCGCGCTCTGGTCCATGGGGTCACAAAGAGTCGGACAGGACTAAACGGTTAAACAACAACAACAACATAGATGCATCTGGGGAAATAAAGCTGACTTGCAGCCTTATTCAAAGGAAGGGCTTCCCAATCACCACTAAGCGTCACCCACCCAGGGTCCCAGCACGGAGAGCAGGAAGTGGTGTCACAGGCAGGTCAGACCAGCAATGGGCTCTTTTGAGGCCCTGGGCTCTGCCCAATGCTGATGCCAGTCCTGCAGGTAATTACAGTCTTTAGCAACTTGGGAGGAAGTGCAAAGCTGAATGGCAGAGCACATGCTTTGCGCATAGCCTGGGTTCAATCCCGAGTATTTTCAAGGAGAGCTTGGAAAGACTTGTTTGAAACTGGAGAGCCACTGCTAATCGGGATGGACAATGCCAAGCTAGATAGACTGACCTGATATATAAGGCAGCTTCTGGCCTTCCTAATATCATGATGCAGAAGCACAAGAAAAGAATTGATCTTACTATAGATCCTTGAAGAATTTTGTGGTGCAACTGTAGAACTCAGAAATTCAGCACACAATGTCAGAGGTGAGATCATTAGTTTCTTTTGCCACGGTTTTTAATTCCCTGGCACCTGCTGACTCTGTAACAGGAGGCTGACCAATTATTTTATGGGAGCACAATACCAGTTCCTCTGTCCGGCTTGAAAGGGATCCAAGAGGGAGTGCATTTATGGTGGCTGCTGGAAGTCTGGCAAGAAGCCAACTCTCGTGCATCATGAGAGTGCATGCCAGTGCTAGGCAGGAGAAGGTGGGGTCAGGGCTGGATTAAGACCATTAGAGGCCCAAGCACAGGGAAGATTATGGCACCCCCTCTATGTAATTCAAAATAACTAAGTGATAAACAGAACAGAAAAATGGGGGGAGAGTGTGGGAGGAAGTTTTACAAAGTTCTGATCTGTCCAATGATAACTACTTCAATGTTTGTTTTGATATATCAAATGCCAAATTCTTGCAAAAGAAAAATTATCTCTCTTTTTTCTGGTGCCCTTGTTTTGCTGGTGCATTAAGTATGTGTTTAGTCTTCTTACTAGGTAATCCAACTCCAGGTGGAGGATATTTAAGATCTTCCACTCACTTCCTTTGTCAAACGTGGGCCCCAATGCACCTGTCTGGTATGCAGTGCAAGATTAGCTGGTCACCATAGTTGAGGCCAAGTAGGATTTTCTCTTTGTTCTCTTCTGCAATTAACTAGAAGGAGAGATTTTTTTCATCTACTCTGTACTGTTGCACACTACTCCATTCTCTGAGTGGTGCGAGGTTTGAGAGGTTCCAGGTGCTTACCCAGGCTTCATGTTTCTTTTGGAACGAGGGACAGAGGAGACTGTGGTGCCTTTACAATATATGGTTTATTTACAGATATATATATAACCTGAGCCTATGATGGAGGGGTTCACAGCATTAACACCCCATGAGGGTGCTGCTTATCCTATAGCCACAGCCTTGGATTCCATCAGAAATCAGGCATGGCTCTGTCTCCCAGCTGCCTAGCCTCCAGCCTTGCATTTACATTCTAGCTTACATCACTAAAACTCTCCACCCTGGCCTTTATCTTTCTAATCACCAGACAGTTGAGGGAGGGGGTCCCCACCCATTTGTCATCTGGCACAGAGCCACTTCCTTCGGCTCTGGATCCATTCCAGTCCGGCTTCCGCGCTGGTCATGGGACCGAGACGGCTCTGGTCGCCCTAACAGATGATCTCCACAGGCAGCTGGATCGAGGCAGGTCGGGGCTGCTGATTCTTCTAGACCTGTCAGCAGCCTTCGACATGGTCGATCACAAACTCCTGGACCACCGCCTTGCCGACGTGGGGATCCAGGGCACAGTCCTTCAATGGCTGCACTTGTTTCTCTCTGGTTGGGGACAGAGGGTGGCGCTTGGGGGGGAATTGTCATCGTGCCACTCCTTGGTGTGTGGAGTGCCTCAGGGTGCGATACTCTCCCCGATGCTTTTTAACATCTTTATGCGCTCCCTTGCCCAGCTTATCCGGAGTTTTGGGCTGGGTTGCCATCAGTATGCCGATGACACCCAACTCTATCTGTTGATGGATGGCCATCCTGACTTGGCCCCAGACACACTGAAGCTGGAAGCTGTGGCTGGATGGTTACGTGGGAGCCGGTTGAAGTTAAATCCTTCGAAGACAGAGGTCCTCTGGCTGGGACGGGACGATATGGGATTGAGGGGGCGACTCCCATCTCTTGTGGGGGTGCAATTAGTGCCAGCACCGTCCGTTAAGAGTTTGGGTGTAATCTTCGATACCTCCCTCTCTATGGAGGCGCAGATTACAGCTATAACAAAGGCGGCATTTTTTCATCTCCGCCAAGCTAAGCAGTTGGCCCCTTATCTCTCTCGCCCTGACCTAGCCACTGTGATCCATGCGACGGTCACCTCCAGACTGGATTATTGTAACTCGCTCTACATGGGGCTGCCCTTGAGACTGACCCAGAAACTCCAGTGGGTGCAGAATGCCACGGCGAGACTCCTTATGGGGTCTTCGCTACGAGATCACATTCATCCGGTACTATACCAGCTGCACTGGCTCCCAGTGGAGTACAGGATCAGGTTTAAGGTGCTGGTTTTAACCTTTAAAGCCCTATACAGCCTAGGATCTTCGTACCTATGGGACCGCCTCTCCTGGTATGCCCCACAGAGGAACCTACGGTCTGCAAATAAAAACATCCTGAAGGTCCCAGGCCTCAGAGAGGTTAGGCTGGCCTCAATTAGAGCCAGGGCCTTCTCGGCTGCAGCTCCAATCTGGTGGAATGCTCTGTCACAAGAGACTAGGGCCCTGCGGGACCTGACATCTTTCCGCAGGGCCTGCAAGACAGAGTTGTTCCACCAGGCCTTTGGTCAGGACGCAGCCTGACTCCCTCCTCTGCCAACCTGCACAGAATTTTGCTGAAAGGTTGCCATTAATTTGATTTTAATTAATTTTTTATAATGAAATGTTTTAGAATGTTGGATTATTTGATTGTTTGATTACTTGATTGTTGTTAGCCGCCCTGAGCCCAGCTTCGGCTGGGGAGGGCGGGATATAAATAAAATTTATTATTCTTATTCTTATTCTTATTCTTATTCTTATTCTTATATTAACAACCCATACTTAGGCCATTACCTCACCAAGAAGCTAGCCTGGCTATTCCAAGTATTTGAATAATTCCTTAGATTTTAACACTGGCTAGGAATTAAAAGGGTCTTGGCATACAGCCTACCACCCACCACCACCCCATGTGCACCACTACCAAAAGTCATAACAAGGCTACGATAACTTCCTGTAGCCAATCAGAAGCTGCGCTTTGGTTTCCAAATGTTCCAAACTCCCGGAATGGATTCCATTTGACTTCCAAGGTATGACCGCAATTAGATTGATTGGTTTCGGCAGGTGAGTATGGAAAAGGGAATTGCATGACACAAATAGTTAGCACCCTCAGGCTACAATGGGCTGTGGCTTCCTCCTCATCTGAAGAGCAGGAAAGAGGAATTCAGGACACCTTTCCTCCCTGCAGTGTAGGCTTGCCCACTTAAAACAGACTTGGGATCCTGATAGATTATTGGAATCTTTACTGCACAGGATCTCCTTTCCCCTAAACAGTCCACAAGTTTTCAAGTTGTAACTAATAAAGTGGATGTGGTTACACACCATACCTTGTGTTCTTGCCTCTTTATTTCCAGTCTACTGACAGAGATGTTGTTGCAATTGACTGATGGTCACTAGATCCAGACAGTAAAAGCTCAAGATTTGTGAAAGTATTGACTGCATAAGCAGGGAGGCATATGTAATTCTCTGTGCTTGCTCCTGTAGCTGACATGAATGTGAAATCTCCACTTTTGTCGTTTGATTTTATAAAGGATGTTCGTCAATTGAATTCCAGCCACATTTATAGTCGCATCCCTTGAGTTCCTAGGAGGAATAAAAATACACCTCCTCCTCCTCTATCAAGTCAACGCTCAAGTCAGTGACTGATCTTCACTCCTAACAGTAACATCATTTAACACATCTAGGTATAACCAGCTCTCCAGTTGTTCTGTTGCGCACTGCATAGATCATATCGTGACATCCCCAAATATGGAGTTTAAGGGGAAATGCAAATGTTAACCAGTATTAATGAAAAGCATATCTCAATCCAAACTGTAATTATTAGAAATTAATTTTTGGAGCCAATTCAACTTGCTCACATACAGATTTTCACTGTGATTTAAAAAGAAAAAGAAAACAGCAAACCAACCAGCAAGCCTTACCTCTTCTCCCAAGAGGTATTTGTATTTAGGTGCAAAACCATATGTATTCCTAACTCTGCAATCCATGTAGCCATATAATAGGCAGCTTCATAAACAGCTCATAACCTGAACCACACAAAACCCCCTCATCCTTAAGAGCACAGTGATAAGGTATGAGCAATGGCAGTTCACCTTGACATTTCTCTAGGATGCATTCAGTGTAAACTATTCACTGTGCCCTTTTCAGATCTCACCACCAATCACTCTTCATACACGCAGATATTGCCAATGTAAGTATGCCTAAGGTGTTTCAGCACCTGAGGCCAAACACCCCACAGATTTAGGGCTGTGTGAGTGGTGTGCATACCCTGGGCGCTGACTCAAGGGGGCGCCACCTCAAAACTTGGGAAGCAAGGTGCTGGGCTTTGGGAAGGAAGCATGAGGCTCTGACAGGGTCCCAGAGGCCTCTCTCATCCTTCCCAAAGCCTAGTTAGTGCTCCCCTCAGCTTTAGAAAGAAGGTGGGAGGACTCTAGCACCCTGCCAGAGCATCATGCCTCCTTCCCAAAGTCAAGTGCTTCCTTTCCCACCTTTGGGAAGGCAGCGCGAGGGCTGGAGGGGTTGCCAAATTTTGGTTTCACGCAGGGCATCATGATGCCCAGGTCCACCACTGCCTGCTGCCATCCCCACAATATGGGGGGCAAACTCTATAAGGTCTTCTCTGGAAGAAGCCCTGCCACAATGTCAGGAACAGCGGGCAGGGGGACGAGGAGATCTCCCTCCCACAGAGTGGCACACCTGGGGGGTGGAATGTGTCCTCCCTCCCAGGAGGGGAGGCATTGCACAGTGCTTTGCTTCTAGTCCCTCTCTGCTCCTAGAGACCAGGGATGCCAGGGACACAGCTAGGTGGCAAAATGGTGTCCTCACCACCCCACCCCACTTGACTGCTCCATAGAGTAGACTATCATCACCATGATACACCGCTGCAGAGAGAATTGCAGTGGCTTCCAGTTAGATACCAAGGTGCTGGTACAAAGCTTTGTATGGCTAGGGACCAGGGCACCTAAACAATTGTCTCCCCGTTTAAATTGATCATTGCATCCTGCCGGCGAGGGCACCCTTCAGATTCCTCTTTAAGTTTCCTTTTTCAACAAATGGGGATCTTTATCCTTTTCTGTATCTGCACTGGATTTTAAATAGATTTTGCATGTGAAGCTGCTTTTAATTGCTTTCTGAATCACCGTAATTGTTTTTAATATGTGAAACGATGTCATTGTTTCATTACTTATGTTTTTTTATCGTGAAATCTCTTCGAGATACTTAATGGGAAGTGATTTTAAAAATGGAAATAAATAAGTTAAAGAGAAGGAAGAACTGTGGTGCGATCTGGAGCAAGAACACTCAGGTACACATCTTTCTTACTAGCTGCAAGTGGACAAGAAACACATATTAGAAGGTCAACAATGGCTTTAGAATGCTGGTTGCTGGGAATCACAGGAGGGTAGAGCGGTCTTGTGTTCGAATCCCACTCACTGGTGTCCCACAGGCAACTGTTCCACAACTGCTGAACCACATGGGTCATTGGCCTGATCCAGAGGGCCTCTTCTTATGTTCTTGTGTTCTTAACAAGGTTTTTTGTTTTTAAAGAAATGCTACAAAGCCATGAGCTCAGCCTACCAGTTTTTCTGATAACATTTGGGTTCGGATGTTGAGCATCCTGGATAATTTGTCTTTACTGGGGTAAAGTTAAGCTGATTTTATTATGTGAGCCTTCCAGGGGAGGGACAGTACAGTAGTGGTATCCCGATTGTGGAACCCCTTCCTAAAGGAGATTCAGTTGAACACATCTCCATTTGAGTTTTAGGAGTATGCCAAAGACTTTTTAAAATCTCACCAGTACTTCAATCTCTTTTAACATTTATTGTGATGATGTATTTTCAAACTCATCCAGCTGTTTAATGCTGCTTTTATGCTGCCATTTTAATGATTTAAATGTTATATGGTCACCTCGTTATTTTTATTTTCCTCTTTTTAATTTCGACGCCACCTTGGCAGGTAGAAATGTTCATAAATAGATATATGCATAAATAAGTAAAATATCTCCCCTTCTTTACAAAGAGGTGATTAATACGGCCAAAAGTTAGACGGCATATACCATGCCTATCATATTGGATGGTGTATTATTCATTCACTCTATTTCTATCTCCCATTCCTAGGTGACTTTCTCATATATAATACATACAAAGCCCCAGTAAGGCCCCAGTAAGGTATATGCTTCTAGCCTCTGTGCTTTCATTGGAGCCACAAATATCATCATGCTTTTCTCACCAGCTTTGCTCAGTTTGCCAAATGTGGTCTTATCTAGTGAAAGCAGATCTTGCCGCAGCAATATATGCATTGGTTACATCCAGGCTGCTGTGAAACTGAGGTGCTCCCTTAGAAGCTCTTTGCACTTCTCCTCTGTTTGGAATGAAAGAGAGGGTGGGCAGATGTCCAGTCCTGGCATCCAATGAAATGAAGTCAAGTTTAAAGGGGGAGTGTTCAATGCAGGAGAGACTGAGCAAGTGCAGACAGGAACTGAGCAGGAAGAACAACAGTTTCCTGTGCATTTTAGGTGTTTGAGGGGATATTTACGGAGGCTTTTCATGGGCATCATAGGAGGTCTGGCAGGTGCAACAGCTGCTGCAGGCACCATTTTGGCAGCCCCTGGCCTAAAATAATTACTGTATTTTTTGCTCTATAAGACACACCAGACCACAAGACGCACCTATTCTGAATCTCAGAAGCCAGAACAGCAAGAGGGATCGTTGCGCAGTGAAAGCAGCAATCCCTCTTGCTGTTCTGGCTTCTGTGATAGCTGCGCAGCCTGCATTCGCTCCATAAGATGCACACACATTTTCCCCTTACTTTTTAGGAGGGAAAAATTGAGTCTTATAGAGCAAAAAATACGGTATGTGCTATGTGAAGAAGTATTTTCTTCTTTCCTATTCTGGCAGTGAAAAGCCCTGAGGTCTAGCAATATGAGAGAGGAAGAAAAAAGAGGGCATTCTCTGTGGTGGCCCCTTATGCCCCTCCTCACAGAGATGTGTCTGGCACCTTCATTATACAGCTAGTATGCGGAAGACATACTTATATACCTTGGCTTTTGACACAGAATCGTAGGATTGTAGAATTGGAAAGGACCCTGAGGATCATTGAGGTGTGTTTTTTTTTAAGGGCCCAGTTTATTTTTAATTTTTATGATGTTAAGTTATTTTAAATTGCTTTTAATATGGTGTTTCCATGCTGTAGCCCATCCTGGCAATTTAGGATGAAGAGTGGGGGGGGGGGGATATTTTAATTTTTTCTTGCCAGGCATTATTGGATAAACCTTCACTGTCCCCTCTTTTGGTTCTCTCCCCTTAAACTAAGAGGTCCACCAAATGTTTTAGTCTTTCTTTGTAATGAAAGTGCTCTGACCCTACGGTCGTTTTGGTTGCTCTTTTCTGCACATTTTCCAGCATGATTCTATCCTCTCTTTTTAATGTGAGGCAACTGGGCCTGTACAGATGTGACACCACCCAAAGTTTATGTAATGACAGCATTATAAATATTCATATTTTGCAGTGCCCTGCTACAGAAGGGGAGTTACATACAGACAGTGCTTTTTTTAAAAAAAATAAAATGTTTAGGGGTGCTCTCATTTTCCTACTCATGTTGAAATACTGCCCCTCAATTAAGCCAAACTTAGATTCACAAAATGTTTAGGGGTATGCGTCCCCCTGCGTCCCCCCCCCAGAAAAAAGCATTGCATACAGAGATACATTTCCATGCACGAGTCACTCTTGTGTGACTGAGGGGGGAAAATTATTCATATTGTTGTGAAAGAATAGTACAATATCCAACATTTAACTAAATTAAGGCAATTTTAGTAAGACCAAACTGTTCAAAAGGCTATTTTCTTAGTTTAATTTATTCGCTTTTAAAATCTAATGCATTATGGAGAGAGAGGATTATTGTAATATTACTGTACAAATTTTAATAAGAGTACGTCTCAATTTAATAACTGATGCACCCTCTATTTTTAATATAAAAAATTAGTACATTTTAAAGTGTATCACAAAAATATAATGAAACATTTGGAAAAGGCATATCAAACTAGTCTTTCTTTTGCTGTTCTCTGTAGCTGAAGAATGTACAAGTTCAGATTTTGGGTTTCCACAAATCCTTTGTTTATGCAAGTGTAGGAAGAGGTTGACATGAGGTAATATTTTGACATATGCTCCCACCCCCACCACATAAACACAATTTCTGAATAGAATCTTGTCGCGCTGTATTCAAACTGACTTTGAAACCAAAAGCAAATCTGGCTTTTGGATAGGTTCTATGATTCCAAAATGTCTCCTTTCAACCACCCCTGCCAAAATCTGCACAACTCAGACCTCCTTTGAGTGGCTCTTTCTTTCTTCACTAATTGGTCCCGTTTGTTTGTTTGTTTGTTTGTTTGTTTGTTTGTTTGTTTGTTTGTTTGTTTGTTTGTTGCAATTACATCTCATCTTTCCTCCCTGATGACATACATGGTCCTTTCCTCATGTTATCCAGTAAGGTAGGTTAGCACTCAGTTAGCTTCATGGTTGAGTGGGAATTTGAATCTGGATCTCCCCAGGCAAAAGAAGAGCCTGCTGGATCAAGCTAATGGACCATCTAGTCCAGACCTAGCAGTTTGAAAGCATGCCAGTGCAAGTAGATAAATGGGTACCACTGTGACAGGAAGGTAAACGATGATTCTGTGCACTCTGTTTTCCATCACGGTGTTCCGTTGTGCCAGAAGCGGTTTAGTCATGCTGGCCACATGACCCAGAAAGCTGTCTGTGGACAAATGCCGGCTCCCTCAGCCTGAAAGCGAGATGAGCGCCACAGCCCCATAGTCACCATCCAGGCGTCCTTTACCTTTTACCTTTATTCTCACAGCAGCCCACCAGATGACTTTAGGAAACACACAAGCAGTAAAGCATTCTAACATTGGCTGATGAGTGCCATCTTAGCACCTGGACCTTTTGTTGTCTGCCAGCCGTGTATCTTTTGTACAGTCTTACACACATGTTCTACAGAATCAGAGCCTGAAAATGCTCACAGTTGAATGTGAATTCATGCCTGCAGCTCTTTGAAATGCATAGAAAGACCCACTTCCACAGAATGCTTATCCTGCACTGCATGTAGCAGATGTTCCGGTAAGTGACAGCCTTGTTCCTTTGCACTGTCTCCTCACGGCAGGCAGAGAAGAGCCCCATGGCTGAGCATGTCAAGTCAAGCCAGGTTTAGGAAAGCCTTGGGATTGAGATAGGGCTTCCTTGACTCAGGAAGCTTCAGAGTGTGCATCAGCTCAGGGGTTCAGAGGCTTCATCGTGACTCTTGGAAGGGATGTCACCCTGGGAAGCAATGATCCTTTGGGGTGTTCTGGGAGCCTTTGTTCTTTTCTAAACACATGTCTTGTCCTTTCAGTTGTTTGTCATGCAGGCGGCTGCCTAGAGGGAAAAGCTGCAGACAACAAACAATCTGGAGAGGCGAGCAAGGGGGGAAGGGTCGGTGGTGAAACATACATTAGTTACAGTTTCTGTTGTGTTGCAACAGCTGTCTGTCTTGGGTTAAAGGAGAACTCTGCACTGGAAGGCATAAGGATCTATGTCTTCATTGTCCTACAGGACAGACGGCAAGATATTGAGATGAGGGCAATATGGGGCACTGGAGGAAAGGGTGCTGTGGGGGCCTATATGCCAAGCCACCTCTGCTTTCTGTAACCACAGAGGAGCAAAATAGCTGCAGAAATTTGTGCTGCCCAGACTCCATGCAGTCTTTTTATAGTATAGGAGCATGGAACGCAAACTCAAAGAGGTGTTGTCATCACTGATGCTTGCTTCTTCAAGGTATGAGTTATATGTCATTTATTTAATAACATTTATTTACCGCTTGACTGTAAAAACAACAGCAGCAGCAGCAGCAGCAGCAACAACTCAAAGCAGCTTACAAACAGAATAAAACAATTCAATTATTAGTAAAAACAATTTAAATGTTCAAAAAATTAAATCAGCGATTTAAGTGTTCTAGATATCAGAGTTGACTTGTCTAAAGAAAAAAATGTTTTTAGCTGGGTCCCAAAAAGCACTGCTTATCCTCAAAGAGGAGCAAAAGTTACCAGTCCATCTTTCCATGAAGCAATGCAGTGGCGTAGCGTGGGTTGTCAGAACCCGGGGCAAGGCAAGTAATTTGTGCCCCCTAACTCATGGATTTGCGCCCCCTAACCCCCAGATGTTGCGCCTGGTGTGGCCGGCCCCCCCTGCACCCCCCACGCTACGCCACTGAAGCAATGGGAAGCTTTTGCTTCAGAGAGAACATTTCAGAAAGATGGATGCATTCCTGCACCCAACCCCCATCTCTGTGCTTTGTTTTATTGCTTCTTCGAAGAAAGAGGGGGAGGAGAAATAAATAATAGAAACCATAGAGTTGTAGATTTGGAAGGAACCCCAAGGATCATCCAGCCCAACCTACTGCAATGCAGGACTCACAGCTAAAGAATCCCTGACAGATAGCTATCCAACATCAGTTTAAAAATCCACCATGAAGGAGAGTCCATCATCTTTCAAGGAAGTCCATTCCACTGTTGAACAGCTCTTATTGTGAGAAAACTCTTTCTGGTGCTTAGTCAGAATCTTCTTTCCTGTAACTTGAATCCATTGGCTCAGGTCCTGCTCTCTGCAGCAGGAGAAAACAAGATTGCTCCACCTTCCACATGGCAGCTCTTTATATAGTTGAAGGTGGCTATCATATCACCTCTCAGACTTCTCTTCTCCAGAATGATCATATCCAACTCCCTCATCCATTCCTCATAAGGCTTAGTGTCCAGACCCCTTTTTTTATATACCTGAAGGAGCATCTCCACGCCAATTATTCAGCCCAGAGACTGAGGTCCAGCTCCAAGGGACTTCTGGCAGTTCCCTCACTGTGAGTAGTGAAACTACAGGGAACCAGGCAGAAAGCCTTTTCAGTAACTGCACCCTCCCTGCAGAAAGCCTTCCTGGCAGATGGCAAAGAGTTAAAGAATGATATAAGTTTTTATAGACATCTGAAGGCAGTCCTGTTTTGGGAAGCTATTAACATTGGGTGCTGTTGTTGTTTTTCCTGAATTTTTGTTGGAAGCCACCCAGAGTGACTGGGCAACACAGTCAGATCAGATGGGCAAGGTCTTCTTCTTCTTCTTCTTCTTCTTCTTCTTCTTCTTCTTCTTCTTCTTCTTCTTCTTCTTCTTCTTCTTCTCTTTCCTCTGCAGACGATTCAGCTTGTCAATATCCATCTTAAAGTGTGGTTCCCAGAACTGGGCACAGCACTCCAGGTGGCTCTGGACACTATACTTTTGATGTGAAATTCCCTCCCCACAGAGATGCCCTCTGGCTTTTTCACTATACAGCTTCAGTGAATGAGAACAATGCAGTTCTTTACTCTGGCCTTTGACACCTGAGATGGGTGATTTCAGGACCTGCTCTAATCTTGTGAAAGTAACGCATTTTAAATGTTTTAAATTCCAAATTCCAAATTGTTGTAACCTCCTGGTGAAGGGAAGGTAATAATAATAATAGCAATTTGCAATGTGGCAAAGTGCTACTTCCTTGTACTTATAATCAGGAGGAGGGGGAGAAGGAAAGCAAAAACTAATTTAGGAATCAGAGCTAAGGTGCCATTTGCTTTGTTCCACCACCCCCTGTCACTTTCCACATTAAATTTGATTCTGGTTAAGTTCTGAACTGCAACTTTTGTCCCTTTGCATAAATACATTAGAAGGCGATATGAAGGGAGGGTGAGGAACGAGAAGTACACTTGATCTCAGAGGAGACAGACCTAGGTGAGGACGGAAGTAATTATGCTTTAAATCTTAATAATAATCAAAGAGGACTAACTCATGGGGAAATCTGGTGACTTATGGGGTTTTGGAATCACACGAATGCACTAAATGGATAGCACATGCCCCCTGCTCTCAGAATTCGCTGCTTCATTAGCAGCCGCTCTGCTCAGCCAGGGAAGTTAATTAAAGTCTGCAGCCAGGCGTGCACAGAAGGAAGCAACAGTGTTGCGGCACTAAGAGAATATTCTTCCTCCATGTGAGGCTGGCAAATTAGATTGTGTCCTTCCTTTCATTTCCACATCTGGCAAGAGGAGCGTCGAAATAAGCTCCCTTAGACGTGGCATGGTTCTTTTTCTTTTTAATGCAGTATTGATTCCTTAGGACCACTGACTACTTCTTGCAAAGTCAGAGGTGGGGAACTTGTTGCTCTTTGAGTGTTGATAGACCCCAACTTTCAACATGGACAGTGATCAGGGACAATTGGAACTGTAGTTCAACAGCATCTAGAGAGCCACAGGTTTCCTTTCTCTGATGTAAGTAATGCTCAAGACAATAGACATTTTGGAGGCATTGCAGGGGTTGAAGAAGATGACCCATTCCAACTCTACAATTCTGTTATTCTACGGAGCAAATTATGACTTCTTCTGTATAGCAGGGCTCTTCATATAACATAAGGAGGTTGTTTTATGGCCACGTTAGTGAGCCTTCAACGCTATGGCTCAAATGGCAATCCAAAATGAATTCGACTCCCTCCTCTCAAACCATACATAAGAAAGCATCCTTGTCAATTTGCCTTCTCAGTGGTTTGACAATTAATGCACTGGGGACTGTGACAAATCCTCACTTTCCAGCCAAGTCTGGATGTCACACAGTCTTGGGCAATGTAAACCACTGGTTTTGTTTTCTCAAGAGCATAAAGTACCTGTGCTGCTGAAATGGAGAAGCATTTCAGAAATGGGAGGCTTAGAAATGAATTCTGCTAGTTTTCAAATCCCCACGTGATTCTAAGAGATGAAGTCAACCCACCTGCGATTTTTACTTTGGATCTTAATGGCTTCAGCCTCAGCCCTCTCACCTGTCAGGTCAATGCCCAGTTCCCCCTCTATATTTTTGCGAAATTTCAAAATTGTAATTGGCCTTATATAAAACCTAAATTTGCTTCTAAACCAATCCTAAGCCTGAAATTCACCACATCATCCTGCTCAAGATGCTCTTAGATGATCAGGTGAGGCCCTCTTATAGGTTATGCACATTCTGGAAGTTTGTTTAACAAGTATCTGGGTCAGAACTTTTACAGTGGTGGCACAAGTAGTGGATTATGGGAGCACCATATTAGCAGATGTTTTTGCACTGTATAGATCTCTTCGTTGCCTTGCCCATTGAGTTCTCCTGGTAAGTAGGAACAACTCAATACTTTAGAGGTCAGGTGATTGCACTGTCCACCACTGGGCAGCACCCACCCACTGGAATACACTACAGGCAGAAATTAGGGCAGTGCTGTTCAATCTGTTATTTTTGGATGATTTGTTTTATCCAGTTAGGTTTTCTGTTGGACATCACTACACTTAGTTTTACATATTGGTTCTAATTGCTTTTCCTTTGTAGTCTGCATCTTGCTTTCATTTCCTATTTTATGCACCACCACAATATTTCTGAAAGGTGGATATTTTATAAATTCTTTAAGCAGGGCTGCCCCCCCCATGAGGCAAGGTGAGGTGGCCACCTCAGGAAGCAGAACCCACAGGATCCAGCAGTAGATCCAGCCTCGAAGGAATGCATCGCCTGCTGCTGTTGCCATGGTGGCAGTGACAGTTATGACACACTCCTTGGAGGCCAGATCTGCCATTGTTACTTTTATTATTTATTATTATTTATTGAGTTTATTGAGTTTATATACCACCCTATACCCGGACATCTCAGGGTGGTTCACAGAAAAGATCACAACATATATAATCAGAATAAAAACATGAACCCACTAACACCCCCCCCAAAAAAAGAGCCACATTTTAAAAGGGTACAGGATGTCAAACAGATCAACCAAAGGCCTGGTTAAAAAGGAATGTTTTTGCTTGGTGCCTAAAGGGGTGTAATGAAGGCACCAGGCAAACTTCCCTGGGGAGAGCATTCCACAGATGGGGAGCCACTGCAGAGAAGGCCTGTTCTTGTGTTGTCACTCTCCAGACCTCTTGAGGAGGAGGCACGTGAAGGAGGGCCTCAGAAGGTGACCTCAGGGCCTGTGTAGGGAAAGAGGCGGCCCTTGAGGTATTGCACTCCTGAGCCTGCCATCACCTAAATGTGGACTCTCAATTAGCACATCTCAATTTGAGTCAAGTCCCCTTCAAATACAGCTGCACTCAAAATGTGGTTTGCACCTACTCCGACTGTTACTCCCTTTACCTTTTCAAAGCCCCATCCCAAAAGAAACCTAGCTTCCTCACGCTGGATATTACAGAGCATTGAGGAGTTTTCGGGAAATGGCTGAACTTTATCAACAAGTTCTCTAGAAATCACCAGAACTCACAGCATTCCACATCAAGACAAGCAGGGGTTTCTCTGCATAACCCTCTTCCTTCCTTGTTAAGGAACGGGTTGAAGCAATCACTCCAATTTAAGAAACATGGGGTGAGATTGTTCCACTTGGCAAGCTGAAATGTTTGGCCTGGTGTTGACTTCCATTAATTTTTTTAATGAGGGGTTCTATATAGCAATTAGACATTTACAGCAGAACAGGAAAACTTTGGGGAAGGAACTGCAATGTCCCAATGGTGATGAAGTATAGACTTTTCCCGAAACCTTTGTTTTCCCACCCCCAGCTCAAAACCTGCTGGGGCTGCGAACAAAACATCAATCCTTCTTTTATCTTTTCTGCTGCATCCTCTTTTTTTTTTAAGGGAACAGCAGTTATTATGTCAAAGAGTGTCTTTTCACAAAGCTTGGATTCAATTAAACCAAGTGTGTGATCCGATGCACACTTAATTTAAAAAGCTTTTTTTATCCCTCCTCTCAAGGCAGCAAATGCAAAAGAATTACAAAACTAAGAATGAAACATTTTTTAAAAAAAATAAGAAAAATACGCACAAAGAAACCCTGCGGTGTTAATATAAACCAGCCACTGATCACAACTGCCAAGTGCATGAGTAAATTGTGTTTTTGTTTTTGTTTTTAAAAAAATCAGGCTTCTAAAATAAATCTTATGTTTGCTGCCAGGCAGTTTTGTTTGGGGGGAAGGGCATTAGGAAGTTGGGGTGTCACCACAGAGATGTCTCTGTGTCTGAGAACCACCTATTGAAACTCCAAAGGCAGAGGCATTCTGATAATGGGCTCTGTAGATATCTCAGTTTGTAGGCAGGTAGTAAGAAGAATTCAACTTGGTGGGACCTCTGAGAAAACATTCATAGGAGTGGTCTCCATATGTAATGGTTCATCTATGATATCCTTCCCAAGGTGGTGTTCTCCAAATTTTCTGGATTACAGATTTCATCATCTCTGGCAATTGACCGTGCTGATTCGGGGTGATCACAGTTGAGGTCCAACGGTGTCTGGAGGGCACCAGGTTAGGGAAGGCTGATCTACAGAGTGACTGGATCTATCTCTCGTTTGCATTTCATTTACTGCTCCTGTCATGCCCAAAGGCATAGCTGTCAATGTTTCCCTTTTTTTAAGGGAAATTCCCTTATTCTGAATAGGATTCCTCGCAAGAAAAGGGAAAAGTTGACAGCTATGCCCAAAGGTCATATGCACATACTGTTAGGAAATCATTCTGCAAAGAAAAAGTAGTCATTTTGGACTCACAGCTGTCCATGGAGGTGCAGGTCAATTCTGTGTCCAGGGCAGCTGTCTACCTACTCCATCTGGTACACAGGCTGAGAACCTACCTGCCCCCAGACTGTCTCGCCAGAGTGGTGCATGCTCTGGTTATCTCCTGCTTAGACTACTGCAATGTACTGTATGTGGGACTACCTTTGAAGGTGACCCAGAAACTACAACTAATCCAGAATGCAGCAGCTAGACTGGGAGCGGCCGCCAGGACCATATAATACTGGTCCTGAAAGACCTGCATTGGCTCCAGTACATTTCCGAGCACAATTCAAAGTGTTGTTGCTGACCTTTAAAGCCCTAAATGGCCTCGGCCCAGTATACCTGAAGGAGCATCTCCACCCCCATCGTTCTGCCTGGACACTGAGGTCCAGTGCTGAGGGTCTTCTGGTGGTTCCTTCACTGCGAGAAGCCAAGTTACAGGGAACCAGGCAGAGGGCCTTCTCGGTAGTGGCACCCGCCCTGTGGAATGCCCTCCCATCAGAGGTCAAAGAAATAAACAACTATCTGACTTTTAGAAGACATCTGAAGGCACCCCTGTTTAGGGAAGCTTTTAATTTTGATGAATTATTGTATTTTAATCTTTTGCTGGAAGCCGCCTAGAGTGGCTGGGGAAACCCAGCCAGATGGGCAGGGTATAATAATAATAAAAATAACAACAACAACAACAACAACAACAACAACAACAACAACAACAACAACAACAACAATTTATTATTTATACCCCGCCCATCTGGCTGGGTTTCCCGAGCCACTCTGGGCGGCTTCCAAAAGAATATTAAAATACTGTGATACATCAAACATTAAAAGCTTTAAAAGCTTTACTATTTATTTATTATTATTATTATTATTATTATTATTATTATTATTATTATTATTAAGTTTCTAGAAGGTTTTTCCTTTAATTTGGGAGTGGCACCACCGTTGCCTTTCTACTTGCAGCTCTCCACGGAGATGCCCATGGGTTCTGCCACAATTCCCTCCAAACCCTCCTCTTTTTGTGAAGCTAATGCGACAAGTCATACTCCTTTCTCCTGCTTGCACCTACAGAAAAACAGCTCCAAGAGGAGAAGCAGGGGCAAAAGAACTGATAGCCAGCACTACCATAAAAACTGGAGCAGGGCCAGTGACCTAGGAAAATTCCATGGGCCCAAACACAGAGGTCTGGGGTGTTGCAGCCACTGCTTGGGCCTGAGGTTCTCCACCCCTGGTGGACACAATAATTTTAGTTCCGCAAATCAACAAGTGCCCATCCTTTCACACAAACGCTTGTACAGGCACAGTGACAGCCTGCACTCACCGTATCCTGAAAACGAACCTTTATGGAGACTGTCCACTCCAACGTTGCCAACTGGGCGACCACCTGCCAAGCTGGGACCCATTCCACACAGAGGCTCGCTATTTGTCAAGTTGAGCACATGGCTCCGAGTCGTTACTTCCTTCCCCTTAAAGGACAGCCTGGCACTTCATGTTCACACTGCAAAATTACATCTGACGTGTAATTTAAAAACCCAAGATGCCTTGATATAAAGCCTTACTCCAGTAAATGGGATCAAACAGCAGGGCATTTCCATTTGACAGAATGGATATTTCTAGTTTTAATATTACATTAACTTTTCCTCCCTTTCCCTCTCATGGATTTTTCATCCGTAGGCAGCAGCGCTTGGCTGATAACTGGAGCTGTAAGTCTAGCGGAAGGTTTCGCAGGAGTACGCGGCTGTTTCAAGGCTTCCCTTGCCAAAGATGAGAGGGCTACTGATGCAGGAGGACTGCCTCCTTCTCTCTCCCTTTCTCACCTCCATGTCCTCATGCCCTGCCTGGAACTTTGCCGCTAAGCACATGCTGCTCACCTCCAACCCCTCTCACATCTTTGCTCGTAGGCGCAGACCTGCAATCAGTGTATGCAAGTTATCAGAATTTATCTTCAAGAAATCCCAGTGACCTCATCACTGGAGGCTGGGGAGACCCCAGTCCAGCACAGACCAAAAGTCTAAAAATCCTCTGTACAGTTACCATATATTCTCCGCACATGGTGGTGATGGCTATGAAGTTGTTCTTATCTTCTTAGGAATACACACTGAGCTAGAGGCGGAGGAGAAATTCAGTTCAGTTTGCACTTAAAGATGAACCTAGTTAATTCGCCCCTCCTGAAATTATACAGGAAGCAAAATACAGCCAGCCTTAAAAATTTGTGCTTCTCCAAATTCTGCAGGGCAGTTCTCTGGACAAGTAATGTGTCCAAAAATACATATATTGGGGCAAATTATACATATAAATGCCCACATGAGTGAAAAACTAAGCTGCTATTAGCCATGATTGCTTATTTTAAGGAGCTCAACGTGGCATACATGGTCTCCACCCCCACCCCCATGCTTCTCATTTACAACAAGTCAGTGAGGTATAGGTTAGGCTGAGCAGCAGTGATTGACCCAAAGTCACCCAGTGAGTTCAATAGCTCCATGGGGATTTGAACCCTAGTCTCCCAGGTCCTAGTCCAACACTATGTCAATAATAATATTTATTATCTATATGCCGCCCATCTGAGTGGGTTGCCCCAGCCACTTTTGGCATCCAGCAAAATATAAAATTATCAATAAGAAAATTAGCATCATTCATTTAAGTCTTTTGATAAATTCAGAACAGACTGAAACAGATTAAAACTTGCATTAACTTTCTAAACCTCTGGGTAGGCTTATTTAAGCAAAAACATTTTTTTGCAGGCACTGAAAAGAGTATAGTGAATGTGTCTTCCTATCAATAAGTGCTGCCTCCCTATAAGATCAAGCTTTTAAAAATGTGGAACAGGTACTCTGTGGCACCAGTAACAGTGCCAGTTCCACTGCTCAAAGTTATGGTCTTAATTTCTTCTTCTTTACCCAGAAACCTTCAAAACAACAGGTCTCATCTCCTAATTGAAGGACCCCATCCATAGGTTAAAGATACTTGATGGTTAACTGCTATATAGAATAGATTCATTGAAATCAATGAACATTAGTCACAGGGGTGCCAACTTGAATAAAATATTGATCACAAGACGCAGTGCGAGCCTATCATTTGAATGACAGTACCCATCAACTTGCGGTGGAGGGGGGCTGTCTCCCTCAAATATTTTATTGGGGGGCCAAAGGGACCCCAGCCCCTAGGAGTTGGCTCCTATGCTTAGTTATGTCCATTAATTTAAATGGGTCTACTCTGGGTAGGACTAGAATTGAAGGCCAACCACGGTTCCTGAAATTACTGGTTGAGAGAACGCTCTCAAATGTTTTTAGAATGAGTTTTCAAAACATTTTTAGCATTGATGTGTTTGCCACCCTAGGCTCCTGCAAGAGTTATGGGCAGGTTATAAGTTGAATAAATGGCAATGATCGTCTTCCACCCTGACCCCAGTCCCACTGACTTCTTTGACAAACACATTCTCCTTCCACGACATCCTGCCCTCCTGCAAGCTCCCCCTCCTTCCTGCCTTAACATTTCATCCTCCCCACAATTCCCGCTCCCATCTGGTGCCACTCCAGAGCACAGTTTGCTACAAAATGATCAGAGCCAGCGCAGCTCTGACAACCAGATGCTAGGAACGAACAACAGGAAGCAGGCATTTGCTGTGATACCTGCCTGGGAGCTTCCAAAAGCATCCAGCTGCCTACTATTGGAAAGAGAATGTGTGGTCTGGTCCAGCAACACTGTTCTTACTTTGTCAGGTATTTTGCTGGAACAATTTCTTCATGCCCTATTTTTTAAAAGAAACATTCTGCTGTGCTGTAACCTGTTCCAGTTAAAACCAGAGGGCCTCAGAAATATCATGGGAAAGGAGTTCCAAGTGAAGGTGCTGTCACACAAATGGGTTGATTCCTTGCAAGTGCCTTATTAACATTATGTGGCACTCTTAGAAATTATTTCCCATTTTGCATTAAAGAATATGGACACTGTCCTTTAAACAACACCATAAATGATCTTTACAAGTCCATGTTTTAATACCCTTGCTATAACGGGGCATTTTCAAAGATTTCTATCCCACTCCTTCTCATACTTCAGCTCTGTTCCTCTTCCTTCAGACTACAGCATATAATTTTTTTTTTCTGAAAGCGCCTACACCAGCTCTCTCTGAAGAAAAATAGTTGCAATTAGAGGAAGTTACATTTGTTAAAAAGTTGTCATTTGCCAACGCTAAGCATTTTAAAGCAGGGAAATGACTGGGTAAGGACATCATGCATCTTGCTTGCCCACTTAATAAACAAAAACATTTGTTCTTATTAGGTAGGAAAACCTGAATGTGCCAACGTAGCTCTGCAACTTTCATCCTCAAATTGAAACTATGTTGTGTTCATCAACACAACAGTCCTCAAAGTAGCGAGGACGGGGGTGCAGTGGGTGTGGCCTGTCCCAGGTGTCATCCCTGAGGGGGGTGACATCGCCACGCTGCGCCACCCCCCTGGGACGCTCACATGTGCACCACTCCAGGTGCCGGAACAGCTAGCTCCGCCTCTGGCAAGGACTTCAGGCCAACGGTTCAGAAGAGTAAATCAACATATTGCCAATGAGCCTGAGAATGAGTCCTGAGAATGCAGCTGGATGGAGCACAAGGTTCAATGGAGACCAATTTCAGGAGCTGGCTCCTCGTAAGGTAAATTTAGGTGTCTGTCACTTGTAGGTGGGGGATCTTTTTGAGGTCAAGGTCTGCATCCAAGAATGGGCAGGGTCAAAGCCACAACTCCCACCACATTCATACAGAGTTCGTTCCTATGAATCCATACAAATACCACATTCACATGGAACCATACACACACCACATCCACAGGGATTCATGCACACGCACCATTCACATCAAACTACACCTCTACCCCATTCACACAGATCCATACACACACTCCATTTGCACACAGGAATTTAAATTCTCTCTTTCCCCTCCCTATTCTGCCTCTCCCTCTGCTATTTCTCTTCCCTGTTCCTCCCTCCCTCTTTTCCTCCCCTTTCCTTTCTTCTACCTCTCTCCCCACTTAGCAATTAGACTTGGGGGAAATATCAGGCAGTTCTTCATTCATGCTGAAACTCCACTGACGTTTGAGACTGGCCCATAGCATGCTCTCTGCCAGCCAGTCCCCTTCCCTTTCCCAGGGACACTTAACCTTGCAAAAGCAAGGTCCTGAGCAATGACTGAACAGGGAACAGATTCTAGAAACCAGAATCCCCACACACGCTAGGAACAATATACAGTATGTTTCTAAGCACATTCATCCAGGCTTCGGTAATGAAACTTATAAGACCACTGTTGTCTAACAGCTGGGTCTCCTTAACAGTGGTCCCCCACTTTATGGATGGGAAGGGGAAGAGGAAAGGGCAAAATGGCAGGCAGTCCCCTAGATGTGCTAGCACTCAATAACAAAATACAATGCAACCCAGGTGGAATCTAGACGCAAATAAAAACACTGTGAAAATGCTTTTTTAAAAAGCCTTTTGAAAAATATATTAAATTTGCCATAAGCTTGCCATTGCCATCTAGTGTCACATTTGTATAATTAACTTAAAACACACTTAAAATGTTATATTTGCAGCTGTATAGCTGAGTCCCCAAACTTAAACAACAACAACAACTTCTTCTTCTTCTTCTTTGGCGATTACTTGTAGCCGAGTAAGATTGTCTTCCATAAACACGATTTTAACAATGAGTCTGTAAGTGACTGTGGAGGCCAATTCTGGATCCACACGCCCTTCCACAGTGGAGACAATGGTTTCCGGGCAGGAGTTGATCACTATATGGATTTGCCAAGCGTGCCTTCCTCTTAGCACGTTTCTCCCTTGCGTCCTGAGTTTGAGTGTCTTCAAAGCCCATGACACCTTTGGTAAAGGCTGTTCTCCAACTGGAGCGCTCGCAGGCCAGTGTTTCCCAGTTGTCAGTGTTTATACTACATTTTTAAAGATTTGCCTTGAGACAGTCTTTAAACCTCTTTTGTTGACCACCAGCATTATGCTCTGCATTTTTAAGTTCGGAATAGAGTAGTTGCTTTGGAAGACAATCAGCGAGTGGGACAACAACAACAACAACAACAACAACAACAACAACAACATGTTTTTCAAAGTAGTTCTCAAAGAATGCTAAGAAAACCTGAGCTAATATACTGGAGGGAGCTGGAGGGAGACCATCCATCACTAGGAATATCTAATTCTAACAGTTTTTAAGTTGCTTTTCTCACAGTGACCCAAAGCAACTTATCTTAAAAACAATTAAGAGAAATTAAGTATAAAAAACCCTTTAAAACCCACCACAGCTAAACAGATAAAAGGCAGCACTTACAGATCCCACCACACCAAGAAAGGCACCATGCCACCCTTCAAAGTAAGGGCCCAGAGCCTGAGTAAAGAGAAAAGTCTACCAAAAGACAAAGATGGCACCAGGCATGCCTCTCTGGAGAAGAGAACATTCCACAAGCAAAGGGCCACCACTGAAAAGGCCCACTATTGTGTTGCCACCCTCCAAAGCTTCCATGGAGAAGGAACACAAAGAAGGGCCTCAGAAGATGATTGCAGTGTCTGGGTTGGTTCACATGAGAAGGGTTGTCCTTGAGGTTCTGCATGTCAAGCATAAAGCAAAAGTTGAAGGAGAAGAATCAGCAAGGAGACTTGGAACAAGAAAAAGCACTGAAAAACAGCAGAAATTGCTGGGCACTAGCTATGCATGTCACATCTGCATTCAAAGAGAGCTTGGCTGCTTCGATTTCTGGATATTGCTTACTGCACAGCCCCAGAGATGCTGAACGTCAAATGTTCAAGAGGCAATCCAAATGGTTCTTTAAATTTTGTTGATACCTTGTAAACTCAGATCATGTTTCACGGAAAGATTGCTAATCAAACCTGAGCACAGTCTTGTGAAGACTGTGCCAATGTATTGTTCCAAACAGAAACAGAGTGGAGGAAGGTGGGGAGAAATACATTATGCCTTATTGGAACAGAATGAAAAGAAATGGGATATTGCTTTAAAAGCCTTGGGGGGCCTTGGTGTTCAATTTCACAAACAGGAAAAATCCAAGTGGCTAGGGCTTCCACATGTCCAGATTTTCCCGGACATTACTGGGATTTCAAAGGAGGAATTGGTGTCCAGGGAAATTTCTGAAAGGCGGTGCTATGTCCTGGATCTTAGGCAAGTCAATTAAAAAACCGTGGTTTTTATTTTTATTTTAAATATGGTAACCCTACAAATGGCAAGCGGCAGAACACCACCAACAGATGTTGCAGATCAGTGATTATTGATTCTATACATTCATATAGTCAATTAGTGTGGTGCTTAAAAACCTCCAAAGAAGGAGATTCCACAACCTCCCAAGAAAGTTTTTCCTGGTGTTTAGTCAGAACCTCCTTTCTTCCAACCTCATTTTCATTACTAAAGCTTATTGCTCTAGCATAGGATTTGTTCTGTTGACATAAGTGGATATATAGGGGGTAAAATAGTGGTGGATCTTGGGGTCTCAGATTTTAGCGGCACCCTGTGTGACACCAAAATTCAGTGCCCCTCCACTTCTCAGACTTCATTCTACACAATCATAGTTGCGGTGTCCCCAGCAGTATTCCTGAAGCTCCATGCCTAGTGCAACCAAACCAGCCGTGCTCCCCTAAATCCGCCTCTGGATAAAAAGACAGGGTCAGGGGGGACAGGACACCAGCCTCTGGCCTGGGGACATGAGAGGCCTGCTGCCTAGTGATGAGGAATTATAGGGATTTAGGAAAATGACTTCAGAAAATCTCAGCCAAAGTGAACTGAGTCCAGAGGGAAGTGTTAAATGATCCTTCCCCCTTCCTCCATTTTACCATTGCAACAGCCTTGTGAGGTTATATTAGGATAAAACTGACCCAAGGTCATCTAGTGATGATAATAACTGAGCAGAGATTCACAGCTGAGCTTCTCTCACCAACACTTTAGCCACTACACCATCCTGTCTTTCTAAGGAGGGCCTTCATAGTTCACAGCTCAGTTTCTTAGCCAAACATTCAACACTCACTATTCCACAGCCCTGACGCAGCCTGGACAATCTTGGTGCCAACGCTACCCAAGTCTTGGTGTTCCCTCCAGCCCTTATGCTGTGGCACTGTTGTGAGAGGGAATTCAAACCACTGCATCGGGGCATTGTGGAAGAACATGAATAAAAGGACTTGTGCACCGAATATGCAGCAAAGATGGATATTATCCCTTTATGTACAATTTTATACCCATGAACCAGGAATGGGGTCGCAGTAAAAAGGGTACCCATATTTTGTGAGAGGCAGAGAGCGACAAATCTGCTCCATTTATTAAGTACGGAGTGATAACTTGGCAGCTGGTTCATATGTGTAGGAAGAAGCTGCCCGTTTCCATTGCTTGCATGTTGAATCTGTTAGCTCATTTTCTTACTCATTTGTATGTAGCCAGCTCTTCACCTCTCCTGGTGCAGAAGTACATTTTACTTGGGCAGAAGAGTCGTCATCTGGAGCTTTGCTGGCCGGCTGCCTGCTGCAAACATACAGATGAACATATATTTATCCCAATAAAAGTATAACACTGGAGGTAGAGGGCATGTGGCTCTCTAGATGTAGACGGACTTCAACTCCCGTGAGCCCCAGTCAGCACTACAAATGAGCAGCGATCAGGTGAGTTGGAAAGTTAGAGGTTCCCCATCCCCGCTTTAAATTATAATTGCCCAAGGCTGTGGTGGAAGTGGCACAGACCGTGGGTAATTGGGACATTTTTGGATGGGAGCGAAAAGGGCCTATACAGTTGTACTTCAGCTCCCAAATACCTTGGGAGTTGAATGTTCCAGCTACCAAACAATCGCAAACCGGAAGTGAGTGTTCCGGTTTTTGGAACTTTCTTCTTCTTCTTCTTCTTCTTCTTCTTCTTCTTCTTCTTCTTCTTCTTCTTCTTCTTCTTCTTCTTCTTCTTCTTCTTTGGAAGCCAAATGTTTGGCATGGCTTCTGCTATTGTTGTGATATGTTTTGTCTTGCTACTCAAACAAGCATAGTATTCATGTCTAGATTTGCATCTGGACATAAAAACTAGCATATGCAAACTTTGTCAGGTCTGTGTCCGCTTCTGGGGACAGTTACAAGTTCTTAAAGAAATGGGAGTGCCTGATCACCTCATCTGTCTCCTGAGAATTCTCTATGTGGGACAAGAAGCTACAGTTAGAACTGGATATGGAACAACTGATTGGTTCAAAATTGGGAAAGGAGTATGACAAGGCTGTATATTGTCTCCCTGCTTATTTAACTTATATGAATTCATCATGCTAAAGCCTGGACTGGATGAATCCCAAGCCGGAATTAAGATTGCCAGAAGAAATATCAACAACCTCAGATATGCAGATGACACAACTTTGATGGCAGAAAGTGAGGAGGAATTAAAGAACCTCTTAATGAGGGTGAAAGAGGAAAGAGCAAAATTTGGTCTGAAGCTCAACATCAAAAAAACTAAGATCATGGCCACTGGGGCCATCACCTCCTGGCAAATAGAAGAGAAAGAAATGGAGGCAGTGAGAGATTTTACTTTCTTGGGCTTCATGATCACTGCAGATGGTGACAGCAGTCACGAAATTAAAAGACGCCTGCTTCTTGGGAGAAAAGTGATGACAAACCTAGACAGCATCTTAAAAAGCAGAGACATCACTTTGCCGACAAAGGTCCATATAGTTAAAACTATAGTTTTCCCAGTAGTGATGTATGGAAATGAGAGGTGGACCATAAAGAAGGCTGATAGCCGAAAAATTGATGCTTTTGAATTATGGTGCTGAAGGAGACTCTTGAGAGTCCCATGGATTGCAAGAAGATCAAACCTATCCATTCTTAAGGAAATCAGCCCTGAGTGCTCACTGGAAGGACAGATCGTGAAGCTGAGGCTCCAATACTTCTCATGAGGCCACCTCATGAGAAGAGAAGACTCTCTGAAAAGACCCTGATGTTGGGAAAGGTTGAGGGCACAAGGAGAAGGGGATGAAAGAGGACGAGATGGTTGGACAGTGTTCTTGAAGCTACTAACATGAGTTTGACCAAAATTGTGACAGGCAGTGGAAGACAGAAGTGCCTGGCGTGCCTTGGTCCATGGGGTGACGAAGAGTCGGACACGACTAAATGACTAAATGACTAAAGAACAACAACAGTTGCTCTTTTTTTTGCAATACGTTAAGCATCCACCCTATTCTCTAAGTCCCCTGGAAAATGAATGAGAAAGGGCCATTTGAGTAGCAGCAGAAATTCACTTGGCACGTTCTTTGTAGTGCCAAAAGACCCAGGTCTTTTGAATAACTAAGTTTGAAAGTCCAGGCCTCTCAGTTTCCAGCTGAGTTTGAATTGCTTTAATTGTGTTCTCAAGGGTGGTTGTTGTTTTTTTAAAAAAATAATTAATTAGTAATTGTTTTGATTGTTTTTTTAACATAAACATTTATGTAAAAGGAAAAATACCCATGGTGCCATGGTCTAACCTGCATCAGCGTACACTGCAAGCCTGCTTGAACCCAGAGATGGTACCTTTTGAATTGTCGAATTGTCATTTCAACAAGCAAACAAAATAAACGAGACAATGGCAGGATGCATGTTAAATGCCTTGTGATTAGATTTGCAGGAAGGAAAACAAAGCCCAGACCTTGGAGCTTGTCCAGAAAGAGGAGGAACGTAAGGAGAAGCGCAGCAAGGCAGAGAGAGAGGGAGAGAGAGAGCATCACCCATAAAGGTGACTGTGCTTGTTGCAAGCACCATGGCTTCCATTAAATGCATTGATATGAAGGTTTGAAATGAAAAGAAGGAAAGATTCCTTGCCACTAATTTGTGTTTTCGTGATTCATTCTGCTTGGCACATGGAGTGGCATTACAGAAGACTCATGCAGGGCTCCGCTGATTAATGGATCTGGCTTGCTTTGAAGAGATTTGGTGGGTGGCTTGCAGATCCAGAACATTAATTAGCAAGGCACAAGGATGCAACTGGGTTCTATGGCACCAAAAAGAGTGTGCAGATTACTTCTCTCTGGGATTTTGCTTTCCTGCAAAACCTTTGTGTCCATTTCCAGAACATTTCACAAACGGATTGCTGTCCTGGCCCTAGAGATGCTCAACACGGCCTAGACAGCCAGTGTGGTGTAGTGGCTAGAGTGCTGGACTAGGACCTGGGAGACCAGGGTTCAAATCCTCACTCAGCCAATAAGTTCTCTGGGTGACTCATTCACAGCCGAACCTCCTTCACAGGATTGTTGTGAGGATAAAACGGGGAGAAGCAGACCTATGAGTGCCTTGGAGGAAAGGTGTGATATAAATGCAACATGCTATTGGCTGCACAAGGTCAGGGTTGTCACTTCTCCCAATGGGATGAAAGTAGGGTGACCATTTATGCATTGCCACAAAAGGGGGGAAATGCATCACACAAAAGAAGGGATCAGATTTTCATAAATATTTGCATATGTGTATTTATGTATATAGGGACGCGGGTGGTGCTGTGGGTATAAACCTCAGTGCCTAGGACTTGCCGATCGTATGGTCAGCGTTTCAAATCCCCGCGGCGGGGTGAGCTCCCGTCTTTCAGTCCCAACTCCTGCCCACCTAGCAGTTCGAAAGCACCCCTAAGTGCAAGTAGATAAATAGGTACCGCTTTCTAGCTGGAAGGTAAACGGCGTTTCCGTGTGCTGCGCTGGTGCTGGCTCGCCAGAGCAGCTTTGTCACGCTGGCCACGTGACCCGGAAGTGTCTGCGGACAGCGCTGGCTCCCGGCTTCTTAAGTGAGATGAGCGCACAACCCTAGAGTCGGACACGACTGGCCCATACAGGCAGGGGTACCTTTATTTATATGTATAGATGTAACTGCTGATGGGCCCTTTTTTCCATGCCACATTGGTCAAGCATTACGTGGTAACATATGAGAGGGAGTTGTTTTTATATAGGCACCCCAACTATTGAACTCTGCCTCCTTCAGATTCAAAGGGCTTAAAATAATAATAATAAAATAATAATAATAAAAAATCATCAGTTACACACAGAATTATTCAACCAGGCTTTTGGTTAAATTGCCATACCATGTTCTAAGCTCTCTTTGGACTTTCTGCTGTTACTGGTTTCACATGATGTTAACTGCAATGCATATGCACCCTATACAACTATTTGATGGATTATTTCTACTGGAGTCCTGAAGCCCATCATCCCTGACCCTTGCCCATGCTGTCTGTGGCTGATGTAGCTGGAATCCAGTAACATCCCGAGGACCATAGGCTCCTCATCCCTGGGTTAGATGAATCATTCAGTATAAGCCAGTCTCAATCTGATGAATGCAACATCACAATCCCACGCTCCGTGGATGAAGTACTAAGGGCCAGAGCACTCCTGTACTAAAAGAAGCCATACATTAAAAGAAGCATCCTCTTTATTTTTCTTCTTTCATTTTATAAAAAGCATTTAGTGGATGAAAATAAGCACGGGAATTTTTTTTTAAAATTTAAAAATGTAGATTCATTTTCATTATGTTTAAGGCATTGTTTATCTCTCAGAAAGATGTTATACCTTTGTGACACTGTGTGATTGGGTGGAGGGTATAAATTTGAATAAATAACATGATCAGACTACATTAAATATTACGTTTGACACAAATGCAATCTAAATTTGTTCTTCTTGACTGAGTAACACAGTGGGGAAATAATAAATGTGGATTATTATGCACTTATCTACCATAGAGATTTCCCACAATAAAAGGTGGTGGTTCCTTTTTCTCATTGCAATCACGAAGTAACTGAGCTAATGGAGGGTGTGAGGAGAGACCGTAGCTTGAAATGGACCATTATCTGGGGCTGCAATGTTGGTTTTAATTTTAAAATCCCGTACATGAATTGGGACCATGCCTCCTCTCCCCATATTCAAACTTCAGATCCTCTTCAGAGATCCTTCTCTGATAGGGTGGTCATGTGTCCTACTTTATGGAGGGTGGTCCTCTCTTAGAAGAATTCAGGAGTTTCTCTATCAGGGCTGGGCTATAGGCAGCAGTCTGATGTGATCCAGGAGCCACTGGAAAAGCCAGTATTCAGGATTGGAGAACAAGTTGGTACTAAAGGACAAACCAGGAGGCAAGGCCAAGAACCAAAATAGCAGGCAGGTCTGAAGAACAACCAAGGACAAAGGAACACATCTGAGCACAGCTCAGGCCCAGGAAGCCTTTTCTTTTCCTTCCTCTGTTAGACAATCCAATGGCCAATCAAGATGGACAGAATCAGTCAAGGTCCTGAACATATTTCATGGAATAGCATCCACCTGCATTTCAGCAAGTGCCCACAGGAGGGAGATGCACACAGATCCAGCAGCTCTTGGAATCCCTTCACTCTTTCCTCTTAAGGGCCAGCGCTATTTTTCTAGAAAAAGGGGTGCCAGAACTCACCATGAATGCCTCTCTTGTTCTCTTATAATGGTGATACTGCCCATCTGAGAGGTGCTGGAACTGAGTTCAGGGCTGAAAAAAAGCCCTGGGAAGGACGCTTCTGGAAATTAAGTTTGAAATGCTGGAGCCAAGCTGGGAATGGCAATGGAGATGTGTAAACACATATCATCAGTTTAAACTCTTTTGTGAATCACATCTATGGTATCCTCTTGATCCGGATTTGGAGAAGTGGAGCAAGCTTTTTCCCCCTGGCCCATTTTTCTGATGCAAATCACACTTTCCTGCAAGCTGATATTTGTCCCAGTAATAAAACATATATCACAGATGGAGAATTTATTATTATTATTATTATTATTATTATTATTATTATTAAGACAAGCTTAGAGCAAACATGAGCTGTGGGTCCTGCTGAGGTTTTGGAGCCCTGTCAGTTGCAGAGAAGGAAATGAGTGGAAGAAGAAGAAGAAGAAGAAGAAGAAGAAGAAGAAGAAGAAGAAGAAGAAGAAGAAGCGATAAAACATCAAACATTAAAAACTTCCCTAAATAGGGCTGCCTTCAGATGCCTTCTAATGGTTGAACCTTTACTCAGCATGGAGCTGCAGTGATTGAGAAATGGGAGGGTGGTGAGATTTCTCCCTTTGAGGCAGCTGGTGGGGTGGGGCAGAGAGAGAAAGAGAAAGAGAAAGAGAAAGAGAAAGAGAAAGAGAAAGAAAGAAAGAGACCCACAGCTAGAAAACATGGGCCTGAGCAGTGGCAGATGCTGGCGTCTCAAATTTCAGTGGTCCCTTTGCAACGCTGGTGACTTCTCACCTTCCATTGGACGCCATTGCTGTGGCTCCTGCTGCGGCACCTCAGAAGCTCTGCGCCCATGGGGACCGAACTGCTCACGCTCCCCTAGATCCTCCTTTGACCTGTGCCTCGAATTTACAGCACAAACAGAAGTGTGGATGAGCCTTTGATGTAGGGGACATGTAGCCCTCCAGGTGTTACTGGATTCCAGCTCCCATCAGTCCCACCCAGCATGACCAGTGATCCGGGGTCTAAGAGAGTTGCAGGGGGTGTTTCTGCAATGTAGAGTTTTTCTAGATGACGCTTTGTGTCCCATCTAATTCTACAATTCTGTGAACCCAGAAGGTTCTGGAGGGCACCAGAGTCCCAGAACCTGATTTAAGTTCATCCTTACATACTTCGTACTCCCAAGACTTGTGTACATTGCAGAAAGTTTTCATGAATGTTCTGTGAACAGACCTCTAGACCTTCCCCAACACTCCAGTGTAACAGACAAGATGATTATTTTATGCTCTTCATATGAGGCCCAATTCAGCAAGAAGCATATGTGTTTAGTAAATTAAATATGAAAAATGAATAATAGATGCAGGCCAGCAGCCCTTGTGTTATTGACTTAGGAATTAAATTAAGCTTATTTTCTGCTGTCCTTAAAATTCAGCATGCTGTGTTGAGAAGCACAGAAGCGCCTGGTGGAATGCCTGTGAGTGATAAGGCTGGGGGGTTGACTGGCAGAAGCAAAGAGGCCCAGACAAGCTTTTTCCTGACCGAGGAGGAGAGATTTGTACCCTATCAGTCAACACGTTCAGGGCTGCTGATAGAAGATCACAGCTACACACACACACACACACAAAAAAAAAAAACAACAACAACAACCCCAAGAGCAGTTTAAATCAGTTTAAACAATTGAACACTATGTTAAAAAGCAGAGAAAAAGGTGGCCGTTCTGCCACTGTTCCATAGCAGTACTGGCTGGTGGGGTGCATTTGAGACATGAGAGACAGCGCACCAACCAGCAGTGTGCCTATTGGCACATTTAAAAGTTGTGAGAGGGGGGGGTTGAAGGGGCATATTACAATATAATTGTTGTATTATCCCAAAGGGATACACCAGCCAGAGGGACAGGGTTTGTTGCTTAAATGTTACACTGCAATTGGGCCCCTCGTTGGAATGTCTAGTTTGGGCAGATAGAGATAAAGAACAAGGATTTATTGTCATACCAGGATGAGGGAGGTTGCAGGAAGGAGGGAGGGGAGACCAAGACCCCTCCCATGGTAATAGGAACTTATTATAAGTTTCGATTTCCCAGAAATCAGGTGGTTTACAAGAAATCAGGTGGTCTTCTATTCTGCAAATGTATAAAAAGCTGGCTCGCTCAGAATTCGAGGGCAGACATTGGGTAACGCGTGTCTGTACCATTACTTCGTCATGACAAAATAAAAATATTTACTGCTGTCTAATTGGCTCTTTGAAGCGAATTCTGATACTCCAAAGGAAAGGTCTATCAGGAGGGCAGGTTTTAGGGCTCTAGATAAGGGGCAGCCACCTCCCCAGTCTGCCTCTTCTCCAATGGCGGCACCTTCCCTCCCTGTCTTAAAACCTCTGGATGCAGAAAATAGAGGCACAGCTATCCAGTCTACCCCCTTCCCCAGGCCACAAAAGGGGAGGAGACAAATTCAAGGCTCTAAGGTGAAACAGAAAGTGCTGCCCTGTCCTGCCACCATACCTGCTGCTTCTATTACACTGCTGCCTCCGTGTGCCCTGCCAGGTGCTGATTTGGGGTGAGATCGCACCCAAAATGGCCATGATCTTGCCCAAAATCAGTGCCAATGACAGTGATGCTTCTCCACAGCTGGCGGAGGTGGCAGGGCAGGTGGGGCACCCACAGAGATACCACCAGGGGGCTTCTGCCACCTGAGGCAGTGGCTTCACCTTGCCTAATGGCTGGGCCAGCTCTGGGTGCGTATGTGTGTAACTCTTGTAATTCTACAATGAGGTACAACAGCCCCGTCCTCTGCAGCAGCTTATCACCCTAATTTTATTTCGTAATATTTATTCCATGTGCCATATGCAGTCCTATCTATCAGAATAACTCTGAAGCATCTGAGGAAGGGGTAGATAAATGTTCTAAAAGAACATCAACCGAGTAGCCAATTAAGATTAAATGGGCCAATTCATATGTCTCAAAACTGCTGTTTCAAGCTGAGTAGAGTCTTGGGGAAACAACACATGGCTGGTTTCATACCCACAAAGATGCCACAAGCAATTGTCTTATAGTCAGACCTTTGCAATCCCTTGCAAGGAAGACCCTTTGGAAAGGGAAGGGTTGTAGTTCAGAGGTAGAGTATCTGTTTTGCATGCAAAAAGGTCCCAGGTTCATTCCTCAGCATCTCCAGGAAAGACTTCCTGCCTGAAACCCTGGGGAGACACTGAAAGTCAACGTGGACAATACTGAGCTCGATGGACCAAAGATGTGACTCAGTATAATGATGCTTCCTATGTTTTTTCCTATTGTCCTTGCATCTGAATCCAGACATGGGAATGTTTTAATGCAGGGGTAAAGATCATGTGGCTCCCAAGATGTTGCTGAACCCCAGCTCCCATCATCTCTGACCATTGTCTACGCTGCCTGGGACTAGTGGGAGCTGAAGGCTATCCATGGCTACTAGCCACAATGGCTATGTTCTGCTTCCATGGTCAGAGGCAGTAGTGCTTCTGAATTTCATTTGCTGGAAACCACAGGAGGGGAGAGTGCTCTTGTGCACCCTCTGGCTGGCCACATGAGGACAGGATTGTGGACCAGATGGTCCAGTGGCCCAGTCCAGGCTCTCTTTATGTTGCTAACACCTAGAGGTTCCCCATCTCTCGTTTAATATGAAAACACACAGCAGCACTGGAATGTTGCTGGAAATCTATGGAAATCATTGAGTATATTTCACACAGCTCATAATCCTGCCCCATCTTGATCCTAGGAGAGCTCTGACGATTTGGGATGATTGCATCCCTGAAGCAGTAATCCCAGTAAGAAGCTTCTGCAGAGGAGCAGCCACAGCAGATGGTGAAGCCTTTGTCCTTAGTTCTGGAAGAAAGAACTCGGCTCTCCTCCACCAGCTTGGATTCTTTTTCTTCACCTGAACTTACAGGTGGTGGGGCAGCCCAAAAGGACCTCCTCCTCCACTCCCCTGGGTCACAGATCTTCCAACCTCAGTGGAGACAGCAGACCATTATTGGATGCAGACCCTTTAACTAACACACAGTCTCACTCCAAAGATGTGGGGCTTCACCCAGGATATATAAAGCAAATGAGGCTGGCCTGTGACCCTCCAAATGTTGTCATCATCCAGATGCTGTAGCATAGCCAATGATGGGAGAATGCCCGACATCTGGAGGGCCACAGGCTGTCAACCCCTAACAGAAAGTCTGCCACCTGTGCTGGAACAGCACTGTCTGAAAGTGTGTCTTGAGCCTGAATCTTGTGCCATAAGGGCAAGACTCTCTGCTATCTGACTTCAGCCTGGAATGGGAGAATATCTATGCTATACATTTATACTGCTTTTCTAATATACTAATATAAAATAATAAAAATAATATACCGCTTGAATAACTGTAAAGGTAAAGGGACCCCTGACCATTAGGTCCAGTCGTGGACGACTCTGAGGTTGCGGTGCTCATCTCACTTTACTGGCTGAGGGAGCCGGCGTACAGCTTCCGGGTCATGTGGCCAGCATGACTAAGCCGCTTCTGGTGAACCAGAGCAGCACATGGAGACGCCGTTTACCTTCCCGCCGGAGCAGTGCCTATTTATCTACTTGCACTTTGATGTGCTTTCGAACTGCTAGGTTGGCAGGAGCAGGGACCAAGCAACGGGAGCTCACCCCTTCGCGGGGATTAGAACCACTGACCTTCTGATCAGCAAGTCCTAGGCTCTATGGTTTAACCCACAGCGCCACCCGCATACCTCTCCCCTAAACAATCTTGGGACATGCTAGTTTGGCACTGTCACTCGGAGAACCTAGCATCCCTCTTTAAATAAAAGCCCAGGTTCCCTGTGGAGAGAGAAAGATCATTAAACTACCTTGAGTTTGTTGTGCAGAAATCCTTAGCTATATCCTTCTATCAGTAATGAAGACTGGAACGTGCTTTTATGACTAGTATCCAGTTTGTAAAAACGGTACATTAAAAAACAAAAACAGCTTACCATTACTCTAAGAATTGCTCCCTTCAACCTTTGCTAACTCTGTCGATAATCAGGCATGCCTAAGCCCACTGAAATCAATGGGCTTAAGTGTGCCTGACTCTGCAAAGGATCAGGCAGACTGCCTTTATTTTCTTTGAGAGTGCAGGAGTGCTGAATACAATCTGCAGGGGGGGCTGGAAATTGTGTGCTGAAGCATTAATTATTAACTGTCCATTAACATCACATCAGTGGCGCAGTGGCGCTGTTTCTCCTTTATTTGTACATTCTTTTGGACAGATCGTATTCAAAAATATCTTTGTTTTTAATCTTTCGTTTATGCTCTAAATGATTCTGCAGAGAAACGGAGATCGGCATCCCAGAGGAGTTCCTTCCTGCAAAAGGAAATGCCCCACATTTCAATATCAGATTTGGTTTTTTAATCATTTATTGATTATCACATACATATTCCACCGTCCCTTCAAGGTGGCATGCGGTCTGGATAGCTCTGTTGGTTAGAGCATGGTTCTCCCCTTTCCTCCTTTATCCTCACAACAACCCTGTGAGGTAGGTTGTTTATTCATTTCATTTATACCCCACCTTTCCTCCAAGGAATTCAAGAGACCCATGGTTAAGTGGCTCATGGTCATTCGGTGAACTTCATGGCTGAATTGGGGTTTGAATTTGGTCTCCCAGGTCATAGTCCAGCACTCTAACCTTTATCTCCCCCAACCCTTGCAGACCAACTTTGGTGGACTAGTTGTGGTGGACAGAACCACTCACTGCCCATCATAGTGATGTCAGATGATTGAAACCTGTCAAGGAAAAAGATGGGGGATCTTTATTTTAAAATGGAATATTTTTCCCATTTGCAGAGAAGGAGGTCTGCATTTATTATTATTATTATTATTATTATTATTATTATTATTATTATTATAGATTTTCTTGGTTTAGAAAAATACATGCCTTGTCTCTGTTTTTCAGGTTGTATAGTCTTTCTTACAAATCAGTTACAGTGGTACCTCGAGTTACAAACGCCTCAGGTTACAAACGCTTCAGGTTACAAACTCCGCTAACCTGGAAGAGTTACCCCAAGTTGAGAACTTTGCCCCAGGATGAGAACAGAAATCGTGTGCTGGCGGCGCAGCGGCAGCAAGAGGCCCCATTAGCGAAAGCACACCTCTAGTTAAGAACAGTTTCAGGTTAAGAATGGACCTCCAGAACAAATTAAATTCGTAACTATTTGTTATGAGACCTTAGTGTTGAGTACAGTATAAGGTTGGGGAAGAAAAGGGGGGAGAGGATGGGTGGGGTGGTGAGGCTTATATTCTTTAGTATAGCGTACATGTGGAGTTTTGTGTCAGCGTCAACTGGGTAGGTTCTCTTTCTATTCGTTTACTACATTTCCTTGGAAGTGAAAGCCCTCCCCCTGCCAATCACAAATGCAAACAAACCCCACTGCAGCCAAGCACAGGTGGTCTGTATTCAAAGTGCTTCTTCCTGTGCTGTGAATTCAAATGTCTTTCTGTGGAAATAAAGAGGGGGAAATGGAGGATTCCACCCCACTCAGTTTCCACAGAAAGCTGTTTGTGTTCAAAGTACCAAAGGAAGCACTTTGAATACAAGCTTCTCCCTCTAGTCCTGAAGGGTAACTCTCTCGTCTAGTCTATTAAGTAGTGGGTGGACATAGGAGACGACACAGAGATTTCTCCAAGTAGTTCTTTACAAGTAAGCTGGAACTGAACTAAAATGAACAGCAAACAGCTCAGCCAGCCTGCTTTTATAGGCAGTCGGCTTTCAACATTGTAACAACAGCAGCCCAGGGTTTCCCGACTAAATTAACTTACGTGGACCTGAGTGAAAACTATATACACAATACCCCTTGTGGCCAGGGTGAGAACATCAATACATAACACAGTCAATATCAACTGACTGTCAGGGAGGGCTTTGGCTGTGCAAGGCATCCACAATCAGCTGATTGTAGGCATTTGCAGTGAGCCCTGATCTGTGCTTAGAAGCCCCAATGATCAGAGGACAATCTCCACCCCTGCTCTGACCAATATATCTCATATATTCATCACCATTGTTCTATATTTTTATCCTGCTTTCCGTACAATCATTGTCTCTCGAAGTGGCTCTCATTGATTAAAATAAACAAGCAGTGTCACTACATTTGCACGAGGAAAGGAAGTTCAGGGAAAAGGCAGAAGAGGGAGGCCAGCCCTTGAAGGCCACAATGGGAAGAAAGTAATCATCTTACAGCCAAATGGTGCCCACAGCAGAAGACAGTTAGAAAGAGAGAATCCCAGCACAGCTATTGTCTTTATTTAATCAATGCAATGGGTAAGGAGGCTTCAGGCCAAAACAAGGGAAGAGGACAACATACATCTAGCTCATTTGAAGAGCACAATTAATATCGAAGTGATGAATCTTCAGTGGCGGCTGCTGAGGTGGTTCATTAGGTGAAGCTGCCGGCAGCGACTGCATGGCAATCAAGAGGGAAGGGGGGAAATCTCATTCCTATCTCAGCTGTCAACTGTCATCTAGCAGCAGTCTTTGCGTCAGGCTATAGGAGAGAGAGATATGAGATTGCAGAGCCCCACCATCAGCTCAGTTCTTGGCTCTTCCTTTCTTCAAACTTTCCCCCCCTCTAGCTGGTGATTAGAAGAACACTATAGCAAACAACTAGTGTCTGAATTTGTTTTCACAAATTGTCACAGGTCTCATTGAAAAGCAAAATCTGTATCTTAGCATAGCTACATTCTTGGATCTATTACCCATATGTGTTTTTAATCTGGGAAAGTACTTGATAAATGGTCAAAACTGCTGTGTCCTTAGTTCCTACTTTTCCTTAAACAACAACTCTTCATTCTCCCAAAGGGGAAATCTCTCTGACTTTTGCCCAGAGTTTTTGAAATCAAAACTAGGCAACGTGACCTGTGTAGCCCTAGAGAAAAGAGGAACAGGTTTACCTTCTCTTGACAAGATAAATTTCCATGTTTAAAGTGCTGACTCGTTTTCTTAGGCGCCAGCTCCCTCTAGCACCACATTTGCAAAAATCCCTTCATGGAGGGAAAACAATACATTTGCTTTTGACAGGCGAGGATTTTAAACCAGGGGAAACAAAAATCCTTTGCAGCTAATCCAATCCTGGGAAGAAGTTCTAGAAATGGCCTAGATACAGGTAGGTAGCCGTGTTGGTCTACTGTAGTTGAAACAAAATAAAAAGATCCCTTCCAGTAGCACCTTAGAGACCAACAAAGTTTGTTATTGGTATGAGCTTTTGTGTGCATGCAAACTTCTTCAGATCTGAAGAAGTATCTATAGAAGTGTGCATGCACACGAAAGCTCATACCAAAAACAAACTTTGTTGGTCTCTAAGGTGCTACTGGAAGGGATCTTTTTATTTTGTTTAGAAATGGCCTGTATGTTGAAATTATTTACCTAGCTACTAAATGCAATTCTTCTCCCAGAATGCACAGAATGGCTGCCATTTCAAAGCCACTTGGAAATCTGCCTTTGCTGCTGCCTGCAGACAGCCATTTTGTGGAATGCAGCTCAGACCCCACTACACCATTTGTCCCCATGGTGCTGTGAGACTTGGGGACACAGGAAGCAGCCTTATACTGGGCCAGACCATTGGTCCATTTAGCCCCACATTCCAGGGTTTCCGGAACTTGGGTATCCAGCTGTTTTTGGACTACAACTCCCCCTCATCCTAGCTAACAGGACCAGTGGTCAGGGATGATGGGAACTGTAGTCCAAAAACAGCTGGATACCCAAGTTCCGGAAACCCAGGAGACTCTACACCGATTAGTGACACCATGTTTCACACAGAGGACATTCCTAGCCCTACTTGGAGATGGCAGGGATTGAACTTGGCTCCTCCTGCACACTAAGTAGATGCTGTCTTTCTGAGCTCAACGGGAATGTTTTACAAGCCATACAGATATGGAAACATTGTCAGAGTGTCAACAACCTCAGCATTCTTCTGTAACGAATGATTCAGGAAGATCTACCAAGAAACATAAAACACAGAAGTGACAGAGAAGTAACATAAGCATGAACTGCTGCCAGTGATTTCATCAAACTCCTCTTGCTCCCATTTATTTCAACTAAATCCCAGACTGCGAATTTTCTTAAACCCGAAGCTCTGTTTCCCCCCCTTTCTTTTATCTACCCTGTCATACATTCACAAAACAGTCTTTATTTTTATCTATTTATTTACAACTGGTTTTAATGTTTCCTAATCATTTCCATTTCACATTGCATCTTGTGTTTTTAATGGTTTGTAAACCACCCAGAGATCTGTTATATGAGTGGCATACAAAAGCAGTGAATAATAAAAAAAAATCAATTTCTGCACGGAGGAGGAAATGAGATTTCTGCTGCATGTTAAGCCAAAGATCTGAAAATGGGTGCTTATGTGAATACAACCGTCTGCACATAGGTGCTCTTGTAGTTAGTTTCCTATGTTCAGAGTTCCTGCCTTCTACCAAGTCAGACCATTAATCCATCCAGCTTGGTATTGCCTATACTGACTGACAGTGGCTTCCAGTCCTACCTGGAGATGCCAAGGATTGAACCATTAGTTCTTAAGGGGATGGGGTGGGGGAAGCCCATGCGAAGTCAAAATTGGACAGTGGGGACTGAAGGCAACCCTCACAGGTCATCAACAGGGGTGACTTTTAGCTCTCTCCCAGTCTTCAATCTTTCCACTGAAGTTTCCTTTTCCCAGTCCATAGGAACCAATGTTTCTTACGGGGACAGGGTGCCACTACCAAGAAGGCCCTCTGCCTGGGTCCCTGTAACCTCACTTCTCACAGTGAGGGAACCACCAGAAGGCCCTCAGAGCTGGACCTCAGTGTCTGGGCTGAACAATGGGGGTGGAGACACTCCTTCAGGTATACTGGGCCGAGGCCGTAGCAGTAAGCATGATCTGTTTATGCTGGCCAGCCAGGAAAAGAGTCATCTTCGGGCAAGCAACTTGTTGTTCAGGTATCCCCACCCTGGTTTAACTTGCTGTGTTCCCCCGCAAGGAGCTGATGGCACAAATGCATGCACGCGCACACAAACAAGCAAACACAAATTGATTCCTAGGTTCTCATCTCTGTGATGCTACTTAGAAATAGGATTTGCCTCTCAATTGCATTGCCTTTCAATAGCAATGAAAATGCATTGCTCCTGCTTGACAACACCATTGAAATAAACGAAATAAATGTGTGATCTTGGCCGAATGGGGAAGAAGAAAATGACAAACAGAATTAATAAAAGGGTGATAACTCACAATAGATGAAACGCTTGGCAAATGTTATTTCTCTTTGCAGAATAACGTACCTCCTAAACTGGGCAGGGAGCGGGGGGAGAAATGTCGCGAGGTGGGCTCCGTTTTAAAATTGCATTCCATGTTATGGAGAAATCGCACACTGCCATACAGCATACTGTGTGTGCTGTTATACTTTAATTGAAGATAATGGATTTTCCTTTTTTCAAGCAACCGGAATCATAATGCATGGATCTGCGCAGCCAGCGCCGCATGTATAATCAAACTCTCAGCTGTAAGGCAAACCAGTTTTGAAACTTGGCAGGGGGTTAAAAGCAGCTTGCAAGGCTGCATTGGTGGGCTACAGCTGAAAGAATATTCAAAAAGAACAAACTAGGATAAACTAGGACCATGACTTTATGAAACAATACAGAAAAGATCTGTAGAAATCTAACTGCAGCAAGGAAACTGTGGGAGACCCAACCCTGCTCAGACTGCTTGCAGTGTTACCTACCTGCTTTCTGCAGGCCACAACCTCCCCCCAAGTCCATAGCTTCAAGTGTACCAGCCTAATAATAATAATAATAATAATAATAATAATAATAATAATAATAGCATTTATATCCCACCTTTTCCTGTAAGGAGTTCAAGGTGGTGTGTATGGTTTTCCCTCTCCTCATTTAATCCTTGCAACAACCCTGTGAGGTAGATGAGATTTGTGATAATCAACAGTGAAAAGCAGTCTATAATTATTGAAAATAAATAATGGATAATGTTCTGCATCTCAGACAGAATCAGGGCACGCACAGGCTTTTCGGGGCCTCTGGTAGTAACCACCTGAGCAAAGATGTTGTTTAGGGAAGCTTTTAATGTTTAATAGACTATTGTATTTAAATATTCTGTTGAAAGCCTCCCAGAGTGGCTGGGGAAACCCAGCCAGATGGGCAGGGTATAAATAATAATAATAATAATAATAATAATAATAATAATAATAATAATAATAATAATTAGGTGTCACACCCAGAGCAAACCTTACCCACTGGAACCCATTGGATTAATAGACTTGATCTCCTGTTTGCTCTAGAATGCTGCCTGCATGATTTCCCTTATACCCTCACAAATAAAGTGGTGAGGGTTTTGGGTTTTTTGGTTTTTTTATGAAAGGGGAAAATTCAGGGAAGGGCCTTGAAATAACCCAGGGTCTAGAGCCCTGATAGGTGGGTTGTGGTCATGAAACAGTCACAGAAAGACAAACTATGTACCTCAAAGACACAATATATTTCTCAGAGAGCCAGTGTGGTGTAGTGGTTACGAGCGATAGACGCGTCATCTGGGGAACCGGGTTCGCGTCTCCGCTCCTCCACATGCAGCTGCTGGGTGACCTTGAGCCAGTCACACTTCTCTGAAGTCTCTCAGCCTCACTCACCTCACAGAGTGTTTGTTGTGGGGGAGGAAGGGAAAGGAGAATGTTAGCCGCTTTGAGACTCCTTCGGGTAGTGATAAAGCGGGATAGCAAATCCAAACTCCTCCTCCTCCAGACACAGTTTCCATCATTGAGTCCTAAAAGGCTCTGGATTAAACTCCAGTGATCCATTTGCTTATAATACATAGAAGTCCTCTTTCCAACTGCAGCAGAAATGGAACTCATAGCGATATACAAGCCATCTAAAATATCCATGTTGCTTTCCAGTGATGGCAGAATTAGAGGCAAATGAAATGCATTTTCAGCTGATAACATTCTGCACAGGCTGAAAAAGATTATTTTGCTTTCTCAGCAAAATGCAAGAAACAGCATTCCGTTGGGTCAAGATATTTTGTTTAAAAGTGGGGCATTATGAGGAATGGTGAGGGAAATTCAATTGCTGGTTGTGATTTTTTTCAGGAGGTGGAATGTGTTTCAAATGCATTCCTAAAGCTGTGTCCAAGAGCTGTCCTTTAATAGTGCTGTTACAGAAGATCCCATTGCAAAGATTTATCCAACTCATTCCAGGGTCTAAATTCATTTCTTTACTGCCCTTTAAATAGCTTTTTCTACGCACAAACAGGTTTCATCCAGATAGTTAAACCACCTGAAGTCTTAACTTCTTTTTGTAGGAAATCTCTTTTCCTCCCCTCCCCTCCCTACCTTTGGTTGTAAGCAATTTTTGTTTCAGTTGAGGAAAGCTTGAAGGGGGGGAGGGAGAAAAGAAAAGTCTAAATTGTTGTATCCATACTTAGTTATACCAAGGGGAGCCATGTCCTAGTTCACGTCAAGGCTCTCAGAGAAGACTGGGTTGGAGCTGCTGCAGGATCATATCCAAAAAAGCAGTCATATTTATTTAATTAGGGCAACAATAGGCCAGTGCTTCATAAAGTAAGTGGTACCACCTCCTTGGGACAGTGAGGTTACCTAGAGGGCACTAAGAAGCAAGAGATGGCGGGGGGGTGACTATCAAAATTTGAAAACCGGGCATCACTGGATCGACTTCATCAGTCTTGTCGACTTAATTAAACTAAATAGTTTTCATTGGATTTTGAATAAATGTGCAATTAATTGCAACTGTTTTGAATTTTATTGTGTGTGCCTTCCTTAGTAGGTTGTGAAAAACCTCTATTCTGAATGATGCTTTTTATAGGGTAGGGGGCACTAGGGATAAGTTCATGGAACCAAGGGTGGGTGGTCCCCAGAAGTTTGGAAACCACTGCAATAGATTAGGCTAGTAAGGGCAAGGCAAGGAAGGGCAAGGCACAGTCTGCCAGGAACACAGACAGATCACTGTGGCAGATGATGGCTGTCACTCACAAGAACAGCTGTTTTAGGCCTTCTGAAGTTGGCTGGTCCAGGCCTGTTGTGAACCCAGCCCCTTTGGTGTGTTTCTTCAAGGGCAGTTGCTTGATTCTGCAGGAGGACAGGGAGGATTATATTGCAGCAGAGTCCTTGGGGCCATGGGCTATGGCCTGGAAGGTCTTGGAGTGGGAGACAATGGTTCCCATGGTGATGCCTCCTTTTCTTCTGAGTCTTCCTCTGAACCAGATGAGGGATTAAGGCCAGAGAACATGGCAGGCCCACTGAAGGTAGTCCAGTTAAGTCCTATTGAGAGCCAGTGTGGTGTAGTGGTTAAGAGCGGTAGTCACGTAATCTGGGAAACCGGGTTCGCGTCTCCGCTCCTCCACATGCAGCTGCTGGATGACCTTGGGCCAGTCACTCTTCTTTGAAGTCTCTCAGCCCCACTCACCTCACAGAGTGTTTGTTGTGGGGGAGGAAGGGAAAGGAGAATGTTAGCCGCTTTGAGACTCCTGAAGGGGAGTGAAAGGCGGGATATCAAATCCAAACTACTACTCTTCTTCTTCTTCTTCTTCTTCTTCTTCTTCTTCTTCTTCTTCTTCTTCTTCTTCTTCTTCTATTAGTTTTATTGGGTCTACTATGGCCATTCCTAAGTCTGGATCCAACTCAATGTAAAAGGGAAAACTGCATTGCAAAAGCAAGATGGCGCTGGTGAATATGCACCCCATTTGTCAAGTAAAGTCAAGATCTACTAATTGGCTTGCAAAGGCTGCAATCTCACACATTGGGCAGATGGCAGGGGGAGCTCAGCACCAACGGAGTGATGCTGGCAGCCAGAATGAGGCAGAGGGACTCACACACCCAATCCAACTCCCCTCCCCACTTTACCGGGCAGAAAGGGAGTTTGGATTGCTCTATAAGTGATTGAGCTGTTGATAGGGATGCCTTTGAGTTCTTGACAGTTGGAGGGAGGGGGAGAGAGAAAGAAAGAGAAAGAAATGAGCTAGAATGAGAGAGAGTGAACATTAATGCAGAAGTTCAGGGTGGTGCAAAGATGAATGGAAAGTTCAAGTCAAAACAAAAAGGCATATCATAGCACCTGCCCCCTTCCAGACCTGGAATTATTGATCATTATCTGCATAGTCATATTGAGAGGTCATGTATGGAACTATTGTACAAGTTAATCAGCACAATAATATTTTTTGTGAAGTTATTTTGCCAGGAAAGATGCTTGGGGGAATGTGAAGTTCAATCTCTGTTTTGCTTAATGTGCAGCACATGTATTCTTACTGCTAGCACCAGATGGTTCCACACTAGTTACTTTTATTATATCTTGGGGAAAATCAGTAGATTACTGTGTTGGGGTGGGGGGATGAGCGTAGGTTTCACCATGCTGTCTGCCTGGAAAGCGTGATAGTTGTCGTACTTTTGTGCTATGTATTGAGCTGTTTGGACTTGAGTGTGTACTGCAAAGTGGTGAAACAGGTGTTTCTTTATCTATTGGAAACATTTGCAAAACATTTGCAATTTCAGTTACTGCTCCCCAGATGAACCGCTGATGCAATCGCCTTCAGTAGCATGAATTTCAAGTTATTTCCAAAGAGCCAAATTTGCACCACAATCTCAGTCTCTACTTTCAGAGAGTATCACTCAGGCAGCCGTGGCTGCTGGAAGCAAACACCTTCCCTGTTCTACATACAAAAGAAAAGAGGACACCAATGGAGGCCTTTCTGTTTAAGTAAAAAGGAGCTCTCCATACATTTGTAAAAGGGGATGTTCAAGGTGAATTTTTGTCTGTAGAGTTCACTGAGCATGTGGCTAGAGGTCTTCCAGTCAGTCAGACTGAAGGTGTGCTGACAACTAGAGATGCTTGAATATTAGTTCAGTCCACCTTTCTAAGAGAAACTGTGAAAGTCACACTTCACAGACACAGCTACCTCTCAGCTTTCATATGCCTCTGAATTTTGTAGTCTAGTTCTTGGCTTAAATATACCAAAATGTGCATGGAAAAGCACAGTACATTTAATGCACATTTGAATAATCATATATATATATATATATATATATATATATATATATATATATATATGTAAAGAATCCCAATAACTTTAGTTTACCTGCCCCACCTCCACACATTCAAAACTACAATTTGCAGCATCTTTAACAAACTACAATTCCCATGCGTCTTTGGAGGGGAGGTGCTTTAAATTTGCTTAAAATTAATAGTGTGGACACAGCCTATGTTAAATGGTGATAGCCAATGCTGGTCATACTCAAGAGAAGACCCACTGAAATCAAGGTGGATATCACTAATAGTGCAGAGAAAAATGTGTGCTTTAAGATCAATGTGAAATGTGTTCAGAATATGCATTTTAGGATGAAACTGTACAAATGTCCGTGCAAAGTTTTTGATGCAGAAAGGGGATGGAACAGACATGAATGAAACTAACTCAGTGTGAAACTAACTCAGACCTGAAATAGACTGATCTGTCCATCCATAGTGACAACTCCTACAGCTCTCAAATGATTTTTTTTCTCCGTAAGTGCTCCTGACTCTGAGAGTGAAACAGAGACATAGGAATCTGCTTTATACTGAGTTAGACCACTGGCCCATCTAGCACAGCAATGTCCACTATGACTGGCAGGTAGTCTCCAGGGTTTCATGCAGGGGACATTCCCAGCCCTATGTAAGAAATGAGTCAGCTACAAACCCTTGTCAAAGCAAGTCCTCTCCCCCCCCCCATCGGACCTGTCCAGGGTCCTGAAGAATTTGTCTGTGACTCCTCTTGCTTTATGGCCTATGAACGCCCAGTGGATACATGCTCCATGCCTGTGAGTTCCCTGTTCCATTTATCTACTCCAAACCCATTTTTGACCTCCTTCTTCCAGATACCACTGTGGGATTGTCCTTGCCAGGACTAGGCAAATTTCAGCTTGCTGGTTTTGTTTTAGCAGAGCAGAACATTTGTTCTTAGAATTCCTTAAATTCACCTTCAATTGTCCACTATTGCCAGGTATGTGACATATATGCATTGAGGATACACAGCTCCCTCATGCAGCTAACATTTGCCAGTGGAACCTTCTGAATACAAACAGCATATTATGAGGTTCCTGGAGACAAATGATAAACAAATATAGCCTGGCAGCCTACCTCTTAGCTGCTTCTCCCCGTCTCTTCAAAAGGAAGGTGGGGGGGGGGAGAAACCCTAAATGCTTTTAAACTAGTCTCCTGGCTGTACTAAGATTTGATTTCTGATCAATTAGAGGAAGAAGCAAGGGAGGCCCTGCTTCATGTGAGCCAAATTGCAATGAAGATTTAGACATCTTCCTGCCTAGAGAAAAATTAAGCAGCTGCATCCAAGATTTGTGCTTGTAATAAATGAGAGAACATGGGAGCAACATTCCCTCTGCATCAATTCTCTCCATAACAGCAGATATTTGAATGTTGAAAGGAAAAATATCTCGCTTGTACATTGAGGACAATTGAATCCATGCACTCTCTGCTTTATGAGGAAAGTTTGCTGATCACTATACCATACTGTGCATGACATTTATCATACAGTTTGTCCTTGAGTGCAAGGTTATTCTTTCTCTAGCTGCCAGTGTTGCTGGCCTGGTTTGATTGAGACTGTGGCAATGAATGAGGGTAGTGTGATAGGGATCTGAATTGTGGAGGGAAAGGTCCCTTTCACTCCAAGAGGAGCATTTCCCCCCATAAAAATTGCAGACATGGGGATTCCCTTCTGGACCAGGACCACAACTGGGGGGGCGGGGAGGCTAACCCCCTAATCCCCACGCTAGGATTGCAGTCTGGACTGGCACACTGTGAAAGGAAAGGGTTTTCATTCAAGGCAAACTGTGTGATAGACATCAGGTGATGTTTGGTCCAGAATCTAAAAAGGAGCAATCTATGTTTACGGGGCTTCACAGCCTTGCTCACAGACTGTGACATTTGACTCTCCCATTTGTCAGTGCTTTGTGAAGTTGGGTAGAAGAGAAGTTGGGTGGAACGTGCCGGCTGTGTGGTGGAAGGAAGTGTGTCACTATGTCTCTGAATCCATTATGATCCATGTTGCATGTCTCTGATATACAAGAATACGAGTATGCACGCCTGATGAAGCCCGATTGGGCGAAACAAGGTATTATCCAGGAATCCTTGTCTTATTTTCTGCATGTGCCATTCTTCCAAGTTCTTCATCTGATACCTGCATACAAGGAACACTAGAATTCTTAAAAGCATCTTCACGTGGAACACTACAAGATTGATATAAGAATTCCAATATTAGAATTGCTAATATAAGAACTGAATAGATTGTATTTCCTGGTCTATCTGCTGGACTTTAATTTCTCATAATATGTTTCGTTTATATGATAAGTTGGTCTATAGAACCATATATTTTTATATGACGTGCTGAATCTCATTTGAAAAAGAATGTATATAGTTACATACAGCCTGTTACGTTGTTTGTGTTGTTATCACCTATGTCTCAGAGGCAATGTGAAGATGTATCCGTCTCTCTCCATGTTGGAGCTTCACATTACAGTTTTGGACAGTTCTGGTCTCTTCCCTTCCTGATCTGTAGTTTTGCAGCACATTGCTGGAAACTTCTCTGCACTGAGACAAAATGGCATGGAGGAACAGAGGCAGATGACTGGGCTGTGAACAGCCGTAGAAAAGCAAAACTGAGGTACATATGGGAGTTCAACCAGGCCTTTTATACCCCGTAATAGTTTGGAACATACCTGTATTAATTGCACATGCCAATTAATAAATGAGTGTGCATGCAAAAATGAGATGGCAGAACACAAAAGTCAAAGTTCCATGGTCTGCGTGAGAGGTAACCTAATGCCCATGACTGTTACCAAATAGGATCCGCCATCTTGAAATTTACAATTTATATACAGTGGTACCTTGGGTTAAGTACTTAATTCGTTCTAGAGGTCCGTTCTTAACCTGAAACTGTTCTTAATCTGAGGTAGCACTTTAGCTAATGGGGCTTCCCACTGCCGCTGTGCCGCTGCCACACGATTTCTGTTCTCATCCTGAAGCAAAGTTCTTAACCCGAGGTACTATTTCTGGGTTAGCGGAGTCTGTAACCTGAAGCGTATGTAACCTGAAGCGTCTGTAACCCAAGGTACCACTGCACTGGACATTTCAAGATGGCAATGTATCTGGTAAGTAAATACAAGTGCTTCACCTCTCACTGTCTGTTCTGTTCGGGCTTCACCTCTCACTGTCTGTTCTGTTAGGGCCATCTCACACATCCACACAAAGGCAAACCCGAGTTTGCAACCAGGTTTATCCTCAAGAGGGTTCTGAAGCCAACCACCGTCCTCTGACTAATTACATATTTGTTGCATTCACCCTCTATAAGGTGTACACCTAAGCTGTTCAAGCGTCCAGCTAAAAATGTAATGCACTGTCATGTAGAGGGATGCACCTGTTTTTTAAACAGATTTGCTTTAAACAGATCTGTTTTTAAAACAGATTTTTTTTAAACAAAATTTGCTTTCATTATAAAAACAAATAGAGTAAACCTATTGAAATTGTTGATCTTGCCTAACTTAAGTTCATTAATTTTGGTTTGCTTTGAGTGTGACTTAGATACAGGCCTTTATTTCTGGTGGGATGAAAAGCAGAAGCTGTAAGTCACCCATAGAAATCAATGGAGAAGAAAAACAAATGGGAATGATAAAAAAAGAACGAATTGGCTCCCAATCAGTTATGAAAATGAACGAAAATCACATGAATTAATAATGAAGCTTTTAATAATGAAAATGAATGGTATAACTAAATAGGGGTGGGGAATACTGAATATCCCTAATGGGCAACTCAAATACTACTGATAAATCATAATAATTATGCACTTGTATTTCAAAGTTGCTACAGAGTACTTTATCAATGGAAATATCTACATATGTACAGACTATGCTACGTTATACAGACAATGATTCATTGCTCTGAGTGTGTGTGTGCGTGTGTGTGTGGTGGTGGTGCAAAATCTGTATATAAATATTATGCAGGACAGTGAATTTGTTCTTAAAAATTCTCCCAAATTCTCTGGTATTCCCCCAGTTGTGAATATCGGCATTGTTTACCCAATGTTTGATATTCAGCCGACGCTTTGCAATATTTGATTGCTGGCATGTAGTATTTAATAGAGATGTGCAGTAACCACACCTTTCGCCTTCTATCTGTATCTGGAGCAGCTTCATCTGTTTGGATCCACTCTGTTGATTCTGCTTAGCTGAATAAAGTACTACTGGGTCACTGCCACCAGAGCTATACATGGAACCCCTGTTTGGATCCACTCTGTGTTATCCAATTCAATTCATTATTTGGGTCCAAATCTCAACCATTAAATCAGAAGCTCTGTTTTGCCCAACTCAACTATAATGAGGAATCTAAAAATGGCTGTATTTCTGCCCTTTTCACAGGAGTGGGTGGAATTTGCAGATATCCAGGGTGGATTAAGCCTTCCAAATCTCACACAGATCCATCCAGGGGTTTCCCACATGGAACCTTTAGAGTGTATTCTCAAAATAAAAAGACTTTAGACTTCTTTTATTTTCTGCCATAATTGTATGTTAATTGTGGCCACAGTCACCCCTTTTGAGGGAATGAAGCTGCCAAATTTCAGTGAGAAAGGTGCAGTGGTTCTCCTGAAAGGATAGACCTTGCCATTTGAGAGTGGGAAAATAAAGATCATATTCCCTCCCCTATTTTTTTGGGGGGGGGGAGGCAATCAGTTTGAAAACTGGGCACATGATGCTGGTTCCCCTGCATAAGAAACCTGCCAAAGTATTATTATTATTATTATTATTATTATTATTATTATACCTATCCTTTATCCTAAGGTCCCAGGGCAACAATTAAAACTCAATACTAAACAATTTAGGATGCGGGTGGCAGGTGGCGCTGTGGTCTAAACCACTGTGCCTAGGGCTTGCCGATCGGAAGGTTGGTGGTTCAAATCCCCACGACGGGGTGAGTTCCCACTGCTTGGTCCCTGCTCCTGCCAACCTAGCAGTTTGAAAGCGTTTCAAAGTGCAAGTAGATAAATAGGTACCGCTCCAGTGGGAAGGTAAACGGCGTTTCCATGCACTGCTCTGGTTTTGCCAGAAGTGGCTTAGTCATGCTGGCCACATGACCCAGAAAAACTGTCTGCAGACAAACGTCGGCTCCCTTGGCCAGTAAAGTGAGATGAGCACTGCAACTCCAGAGTTGTTCACAACTGGACTTAACTGTCAGGGGTCCTTTACCTTTTTATTAAACAACATAAAATCACATAAATAAGGTGGGCACTAAAAATGTACATCTCAACTGAAGAGGTACATCTTCAGCATTTACCAAGAGCTGTATAATGAAGGTGCCAGAAGCACCTTGGTGGGAGGTAGTTCCATAGCTTAAGGGCTGCTGTGAATAATGCCTTTCCTGATTCACCTCTCACAACTTCTGAGGGTGCTGGAAAACCAAGAGGGCCCCCTCTGCTTACCTTAACACCCAGGAGGGGCATAATAATAATAATAATAATAATAATAATAATAATAATAATAATTTATTATTTATACCCCGCCCATCTGGCTGAGTTTCCCCAGCCACTCTGGGCGGCTCCCAATCAGTGTTAAAAACAGTACAGCATTACATATTAAAAACTTCCCTGAACAGGGCTGCCTTAAGATGTCTTCTGAATGTCAGGTAATTATTTATCTCTTTGACATCTGTTGGGAGGGCGTTCCACAGGGCGGGCGCCACTACCGAGAAGGCCCTCTGTCTGGTTCCCTGTAGTCTCATTTCTTGCAATGAGGGAACCGCCAGAAGGCCCCCGGCGCTGGATCTCAGTGTCCGGGCTGAACGATGGGGGTGGAGACGATCCTTCAGGTATGCAGGACCGAGGCCGTTTAGTAAAGAAGGCTGTCTTTCAAATATTTGAGGCCTGGGTCATTTAGGTCCAGGGGCTCTCATGATTGATTTTATCTTCTTTATATTTAAAAAAAACTGGAATAGTCACCATTTTTCTCACCATTACCCCCTTTCTGGGAAGTACCTCTTTGAAGAAGGTACTTTCACAGTCAAGATTTGGAGGAGGAGGAGGAGGAGGGCAACTCATGTGTTGACTTCAGTGCCTCTATCCCAGATCACTGTGATTGTAGTGCCCTGGAAAGATAATCCACTGTTGTTAAAAGCCAGACCTGCCCATCAAAACAACAGATTCTCTACATCTATATCCCTCCCATCTCCTCTACACTGTCTCCAGTCTCCAGCACTGGCATTTCCACAGTCAGCCGGGTTTTATTTTTCAGAAAAGAAAAGGGATTGATGAAAGTGCTATTGTGCATTCAGCTTTATGGAGAAACTGAGGCAACAAAGCTACTTGGATGGTTGAGCACTCCATGACACGCCTTGTCAGTCCAACTAAGGCTACTCCCAAATTACTACAATCTGCCTCATTATTTGAGATCTGAACATACACACCTCTGGTATTTAACATTTGGCAGGATTGACAGCTGATGTGCTGCTCATCACAGTGGCTCCCAGAACTTACTCTATCCAATGGGCCTTGTTAATTCCTCAGTTCACCAAGCAGAAAACTACATTTTTGTATCATTCAGAAAGCTGCTAAGCTTGTTAATTGCAGGCTTTATAATTCTGCTCCTCTCTCATAAAACAAAAGTGGCTTTTCTTTCAAAAATATTTCTGTTCCTTCCCAGAACAGAATAAAATTTCTAAGAGTGTGGAAGAGCTCTTAAGTAAATCCTAGGAGGGAGGAGCTGACAGCTAAGAGCTCCACAGGTACAGCCTTGCTCCTACAGTGTGACTGCCCCTGGGGTTAGATCTTCACTGTTGGTGTCTATAAGATGTGTCACTCAGCTTGGTAGGATCTGTCACTCCCTCAGTGATGGGCATCTGCGCTGGAGACTCTTTATCCCACTTTCAAAGCTGAGGAGAATGGAAAATGTTTAGGAAAGAATTCATTCATTTATTTATTTTTGAGTGAGGGCAGGATGGGAGGTGGAGGAGCACATGTTTGAGGCTAAGGCTGATACAATCTAGAGTCCACTGGTGTCCAATGACAGGGCCGCCTAGATCTGGGTGGGGGCTGCCTTTTATACTGTGAAATTAGCTCCCCTTCCATAGTTTCCCACAGCACTCTGAACAGCTGGAGATGAGAAAAGAGCTTGAAAGGAGAGTAATAAGCTGCCAGAGCTTCTGGCGTGCTGGCTTAAGCTTTACACAAAAGTGACTTGAAATGGAACTTTCCGAGCCATTTCGGCAGATGTTTTTGCGGTTGGTCCCCCATCCCTCCCGACTTTTGTTGTATTTGGTATCATTTTTTTCTTCAGAGATCATCACTTTCTCAGCAAAAGCAGAAAGCAGGGGAAAGCATCTCTCCTCTCTCTCCCGTTAAAAGCTGTCAAGCACTGACAACAACAAAAACCCACTTGTGAGGCTATTTAGAAGAGATGGGAAGAGCTTTGTTCCACCCCTTTCCTGACAGGTGATAGCAAAAACCCTCAACACTTTGCACTTTCATGCCTAGAAAGCAAAGGTGTTCTTTAGTCTCACCCCTCCTCCCTCTGCATACACACACAGCTGAACAAAGACACGGGTGAATGTCTACCATAAAGATAAGGGATCTGTGTCCCTCCAGATGTTGTTGGATACAACATCTATCCTTATTCTGACTGATAGGATTTGGAGACCAACAATGACCACAGGTATCCTCTCCATGATCTGCTATCTCTCATTTGGGACTAGAAATTGCCAGCTTCTATATTCTTCTCAGGGACTGCTCCATTTTCACATTTTAATTCAGAGAATCTGAATCTATGATTATTCAGCAGTAGATTCAGAACAGGCAAAGAAACAGGCAAATTGCACAATTAACTTTGGGAATCCGCTGCTACAAGATGTAATGACAGGCAGTATGCCTCTGAATACCAGTTACAGGGAAGCAAAATGGAGAGAGCACCGTTGCACTCAAATCCTGCTTGCAGGCTTACTGTACGCATCTGATTGGCCTCTGTGAGAACAGGATACTGGATGACTATTTATTTAGTCTGATCCAGCAAGGTTCTTCTGATGTTCAAATGGGTGGGGTGGGGGTGTAAGACAAATGCATAGAGAATAGGTCTACCAATCACTTAGTCATGGTGGCAAACAGAACCACTGTTTTCAGAGGTCCTGTTTTGGCATTGAGAGCAGTTCCTGGTGAGCAAAAACAAGGGAGGGTTATCATTCTTTGTTTGGGTGCTTCATAGAAGCATCTGTTTGGCCATGAGTTGCATGGAGCTTAGCCTGCTCCAACAGGATTCCTCTTACGTTTGTAACTGGATAGCCTCTATAGCAGAAGTAGTCAGCTACCTCTGCCCTATAATGTATTGACATGATCTAGAATTAGGGGTAGACAAATGTGTCAATAAGGTTAGAAAAACGAGAAGCTAAGAGAAATCAAAAGGACACATTTGTATATTGGTATTTTCCTGAGGAAGGAGACACACATACCCCAATGTTGTTGGACTCCAGCTCCCATCAGTCCCTGTCAGCCTGGTCAATGGTCAGGAAACATAGGAGCTGTAGTCCAACAACATCTACAGGAACACACATTCTCCATCTCTGTGCCACCACCTCCTTTTTAACAGGAGAAGTCAGAATAAAACCTGAGATGTTCTGCATGCAAAACACGTCCTCTGCCACTGATCCATGGTTTCTCCTCTCTCCATGACATGATACAAGAATGGTGCTTATGTTAACAACACCCAGAAGCTGTGGATTCAAGACAACAAGGTATGTGCTTAGCGTCACTTATGATAACATCCTTAGGTCAGCAGTTCTGTTTGTTACAGACCAATCTTGTCACCCTCAACATTCGTTATGACACAGGAACAGCCTGTTCTCACAGCTGCCCCTCAAAATCTACCGTTCCTCTCTCTCCATATTTTAGTTCAGGAACAGTGAAAAATTTTGCTTAATTGTAAAGTATTCCATATGCTCTGATTAGATATAACCTCATTATCAGCCTCCCTCTTACCACAAAACTATCCAGATAATGAAATTCCTCTCTGGAACAAATGAGGTTTTCCCCCTCTCTCTTTTTTTAATAAGGGGAAGCAAGGGTTGCCTTTACTACATTTGGGCTTGTTTGTTTAGCCTTTTGCATTACCTTAGAGAGAGAAAACAGAGTGAGAGGAAAGGACAAAAATTACATGGGGAGAAAAGGGGGAAAGGGGAAAAAGAAAGAAAAGGCAAAGCAATTGCTATATTTCAAAGCCTAGTGAAAATTAGACTAAGCGTCTGCAGGAGCCAAATGGAAATAATAATTCTTCCATTTCCCTGGCTGTTCTGACACATTTAATAGGCTTGGCAGAGACTCAAGGAAAACAGGGGCCAAGCTGGAGTGTGCAGAGAGGAACTGAAAGGCCGGTCAATTACCAGGGAGCCAGATTTCGGTACAGCTTCAAGTTAGGGATATCTAAAACTACTTACATTACTTTCCCATTTGAGAGGTGATGAGGAGAGGTGAAGGGACATAGGGCACTTTGCAAACAAAGGAAGGGAAGTCCTATTAAAAGCATTTTATATCTTTCAATTTAGCAGAGTGCATCCACAGCCCTGGGCACCATGCAAAATTAAAAATACAAGGATAAATAACTTTGAGACAGCTAAAACACAGGGCCTGTTTCAGTCAGGCTGCCTTACAGCAATATCCCCTCATGACAGCAAAGGAATAGAGAACAGAGTAGAGCTCATAGCTCATAACAATATAAAGGAAGAGCTAACCTCAGCACTTGGCCCAAGAGCACCATTAATGGCCACTGTGGAAGATTTCTATCTTCTTCCTCTAGCTAGCACTAATAGAAGCACGAATTATAATTATACTGTGTCCCCATGACTCAGTGCCCTGTGTGGGGCGGGGAACCACCTTACTACCCTAAATCCAGCACTAGTGGGAGCCAGGAGCTGGTACAGCAATCAAACCCAGATTAAGCCTGATGATGGTGGAGCAGCTGGGAATCTCATGGTTCCCAGACTAGTTCCATCCCTCCCTGCCCTAGAGTGGCCCATTCTGGGCTTTCCACCAGCAGCACTTTTAGCCACCTGCACTTTTGGTGAGCAGAAGGAAGAGCCGGCTGAGAAAACCTGTCTCCCACAGAGGGTCTTACTTATAAGTAAGGAAGAGATTGTTAGTGTCTTGAACCCCCAGCCTACCAGCCAGCAAGTCCCACTGGCATATACAATATGTCAAGTTCAAAGACTAACGGTCAGGAAACACAGTCCAGAGTCAAACCCAAAGCACAGACCCATAGAGGTCCTGGAGTATCCAGCCCAAGGTCCATCAACATAGACAGCTGAACAGACATAGCCTCACAGCTCTGTTCCCTTTTTCTCTCTTGAGGTTTGGTTGTAGCACCTGGGCTTGAAAAGGCATGTGACCCTCACCTGTCCTGAGCCTCACCCAGATGAGGAATCACACACCTCCAAGAACTAATGAGCTCCACCTGGCCAGCTGGTGAGCTGGGTTGTGAGTCCTTGCCTGCTGCAGCCTTCCAAAGTATACTTCCCGCTGCTCTCTATGCCTCACAGCCTGCCTTGTTTGTGGATAATGGGACCTCTCTGGCTCTGATGGTGGGCCTGCCCTTCTGGGCCCTGCACACTGACTCCCCATCCTATCACCATCCTCTGTCATCCTGTGTGTACTTTCCACAAACCCAGCCTCTCCTTTCCCATCCCTGGCTTGTTCTAGACATGGCTATGCCCCCTGCCAGGATCCTTTTCCCCCACCCTGTTCATGACATTTAATCAGGCAAGTAATGATATGGGCTCATCAGCAGGCACATGACTCGGGAGTCACATTTCAGGAATTCATAAACAGGACAAGGAGTTCCAAACTGGATAGAAGCAACAAAGATGTCCCAACAAGTTTCCCCACTCATCCCTCTCAGCTTTTAAAAGTGAGGTGTGGTGCAGCCACATTTGAGACTCTCTCACATAGTGGGAAAGCCGAGATTGCAATTGGGGTGGGTGTCTGGTTCTAGGCAACAACCTGTACCCTCCTGTTCAGTCACCATCACCTCTGTTCTACCTCCCCCTTTGACTGATCAAAGGCCCTCTACTCCACAGGAAGGTTGGAGGGAAGAGCTGGCATCTCGGCTCCCCCTTGCAAAGTGGCTGGAATTGGAGCAGAAAGGATAACATTTCCCCTCCTTCAACTCAGGTTCCCACCATTCACCCCACCCCCTACTTCCTCCTCCTGTGTCAGAGCCTGTTCTTTGTTCCTGGCAGTGCTGTGGGACTCATGACAACCAGCAGTCATATCCTTTTGCTGAATCCAGCCTCTCTCAGTATGGCACAAAGGGAATTGGATTGCACAGTTAATGCTGAGATTGTCTCAAAATTGTCACTTCAGCCAGAACTTAACACTTGACAAAACACTTGTCACTTGACAAAATCACATCAATGATACCAGCACATCCATTAAAGGTTCCTTTGGGTTACCTGAAGGGCATTGTGGAGGCTGCAAACTTGGAATTGGTGATGAACTTTCTGAGAGCCACAGAAATTACTATAGTGCTCTGTTGGAACACGTAAAAGCTCTTCCCACCTTGGCACCATTAGCAAAAAGGTTCTGTAGACTCTGGGACTTGGCAAATTACAAGATGATAACAAACTATCATATTATTAGTTAGTTGATGGCAAATTAACATATTTTTTCAGTGCTGAGAAGGTTGCTCAGCTGAAAATAACTTTGTAAAGTGATGGTCATCATTTGTGATGTTGTGGCATGAACAACTTCCAGAAAATGTATATACCTTATATACTGTTTTTCTTTGTTATAGGAAAACAGAGACCTGGCCTGTAGGTGTTTTTTAAATATAACAACCTAATGATTACTTGTGTGTGTGGAATGAAGATGGGATGCAGCTCTGGACAATGGGAACCCCTTGTGGTGCTGTCACTGGTGGCTTCATGGTCTCACTGATCCACATCAATCACCACCAGGGCGTGTCCTGGTGATGGTGGTCACAGTTGGGTCAGAGGTGCCTCTCTGTTTCCATGACCTGGTGGCTAGCTCAGCCACTGCCTGAAGTGTCTGCAGTCCAAGTTTCCAGCTGGCCATCCAACTGGCCATGGGCATGTCTGTGCACCAGCTCTATTATGACCACTGAGAAGAAGGCACCATGCTTACATTTGTCACAACACCTGGCCCATGTTTGAGTGGTACTCAGTCTACCTGTTGCTGCTCTGTGCTGCTGTGACTCTTTGGGCTGTGTATCCACTTCCATGCTTTCAATAAAGCTTTTGTTAGCATCTCTCTGAATTGTGGTGGTTCCTAGGTCAGGAAGGATATAGTGTGGACACCATCTATGAATGCTTGGGTGTTTGTGAGGGCTGTGATCATGTCTCACTAGGGGTGATGTTCACTCAATCAATTGCAGAAAGAAGAGGAGGAGGAAAACTGGATCTGATGAGCTGGTTGGGTCCTTCTTTCCCATGGGGCAACTTTCAGTCATCCAGTCATGCCCTAACAAACTCGGATAGGAGAAAATGGTGCCAGCTGCAGAGTGTAATTTGTCCATGAATTTTGTTCCCATTTGCTTTGTGCCCCTCTCTTTTTTACTGATAGGAACTGACAAGTTCTGGTTCTGTGTCTAAAATTAGTAGATTGGTTGTTGTTTTTTTCTCTGTCTCTTTCCTCCCATTTGAAAAGATCTGTATCCTCAAATTAAGACCATTCTTAAAATCTGTATGCTCAAATTAGGTCTGGCATGATTTAATTAAGACAGACACAAAAGAAGAAACGTACACCAGAGAGAACACTTGTAATGGGGAAATAGGAAGAGGGGGTTGTGTCTTTGCTTTTAATTTGAAGCATGTTTGAGTGAGCCCTTAGCAAACTAATTATCCATTACTAGATTGCTGAGCATCACTGTGTGCCACTATTGTCGTGCGGCCTTGCAAAGGCAGTTACTGGATAGCGAGGGTAAATCAAATAAAGTCCCAAGTCTCTTTGTACATAAAAACAAGTATTTTGTAGGCTTAATGAGAACACAGAGCAACTGTTCAAAAAGCCCTCTTGAACAACTCATGGAGAATTTGTAGTTGACTAATTTTATGCTGCTTTCCAAAGAAGCCACCTGTGTTTAGGCAAAGCTCTTTGCAAATCTGATGCCTCCATAATGCTATTGCAGGGTAGCACTGCAAATTGGTGTTCTGCATCCAATGGCTTTGGCTCTCCTTGATCATTAGTTCTGTGTTTTTCCCTCCTCTGCATTTTTTTTTAACTAACCGAAATCAGCCCAGGCAGTCTTTATGATGAAGCACAAGAAGGGTAGATAGAAGAAATGATGATAATAATCAGTTCAAGTGGAAACGTAGAGAACTGAACTTAACACTGGAAATACGAGAAGCTGAGAAAAACTGAAATGGACAGATTCACCCATCACTGTGGGTATCTGCCTATGCTGGTTTTCATTTTTCACAGCAAGAACAACTAGAATACTCTTCCAAAGGTAACCTCACCATAGATTTGTAAAAGGGCCTTGCGGTTCTGGCAGTTTTATTTTCAGTCCCTTTCCTAATCATCCCTACCACAAAATTAGTATATTTTTCATGTACTTCCTTCTGAATAAACATACACAGAAACTGGGTGGTGGTGGTGATGGCAGCGGCGAGGGGGGTGGATATGATTCAATATTAGGCTATTGGAATATGGATTTCTTCCCAAATTCTGTAAAAGTGGAATTCCATAAAGATGAAATTTGAGACTGCAATTCTATACTCACTTATCCATGAGTAAGTCCCATTCAACTCAATGAGGCTTATTCTGAGCGCATACCTACAGGATCGTACTGTTAACTAGTAAGCCTGGGATTTCCACATGAAATTCAGAATATAAATGAATGAGACACTAAAAATAAAATAAAACAAAGCAAGAAAGGGAGGGGGTAAAATACTCAGGAGAGAATCAAGAGACATGTGCCTTCTTTCCTGAATCCATGTTCCAGTCCGGAGAAAGCACAAATAATAAATGCAGGCAAGCCCAGAAATGAGAAAAGAGAAATTATGGTTTGCAGAGGTTAGGCTGAAAGTCCCAAAGCTGTAAGTGGAAGAAAGGAAACAGCCATAAGGCATCTACATATTCACTGTCTTTCGGAATGCACAACCTTCCAATGCTAGTTGCTAAATTAGTATCCATCCCATAAACATCAAGGTGAAAGAGGGTATTGGTGATTTCAGCTTAAATATAATCAGCGCTGCTTGTGATGAAAAGGCCTGTACCACAAGGCTTACTGCCCAGAGTCTCACGGTCACTCGTTATATGCTGTAGGCTATGTCTGGCAGTATTGTGTGTACCCACATGAATCAGAAGGAAGGGTCTGTGGTCAATGGACTTGATAAGACTTGGCAGCTTCTCTGTCATATTGTGAATCTTTGCGCTGGAAGACAGCACGCTTCCTGGGAGATGGGGCAACCTGTTACTGCCACAAACTGCTGCGTTTGTCCTCCTTTGTAGGTTGCCACCTACCACCACCCCACATCTCTTCATCCTCGTTGTATCTTCCACAGTCACTTCGGTGTGTTCTGCTGTCCTTGCTCCTCTGGCCCAGAACCAGTGTCCGAGGTAAGGGCATGGAATCAAATTTGCGTCTCCAGTGGCACAGCATGGCTCCTGACAGTCTTGCTTCTGTGTGTCCTGTTCCTCCAAGGGTTCATCTTCTGCAACGGGTAATCTCCCTCCTCCCTAGGGGCACCCCCATCCTCATGAATGCCGCTGTTCTGGGATAGTCCACTCTATCAATAAATTCCTCATCTTGCCTGATAATTCTAAGTGTAGAAAGGTGGGCCTCAAGTTGCTGCACATTCTCTTCCAGCAAGGCAACCATCTTGCACTTGCTGAGGTGTAGGTCTGCGCATTCTCAGGCAGGAAGACAAACATGGCACATGTGTTGCCAGTCACTGCAGTGGCTCCCTCACTGCCCATGTCTCTTGGTCCTACGTACACTGTGAGGCAATACTCCTGGCTTCCTCCACAAAACGCCCTTGCAGATGCCTCTGTTTACAAGTCCTAGTCACAAGCTCCTAGAGGCTGCAAATACAACTGCTGCTGGCTGCTAACTCTTCCCCTCAATAAATTTTTAGACAAGTCAGAAATGGCTGTGGGTTTTTAAAAGCATTGTTGCTGATACTCTAACTTCATTTGACTCAGATAAGTTGCTCCTGCTGCTTGCTGCTCTGCAATGAATCATAATCTTAGAATTGCAGAACTGGAAGTGACCCAAATGATCATCTAGACCAGGCCTCCCCAAACTCGGCCCTCCAGCTGTTTTGGGACTACAACTCCCATCATCCCTAGCTAACAGGACCAGTGGTCAGGGATGATGGGAATTGTAGTCCCAAAACAGCTGGAGGGCTGAGTTGGGGGGGGGCTGATCTAGACCAATGCCCTGCAATGCAGGAATCACAGCTAACATGGGTCAGTTCAGGAGCTATGGCTCAGCTTCACCCCACCCCACTCTGGTTATGGATGAGCAACTTGCTCCATTCATTCAGCCTTTGTGTCCTGATGACTCTGGCCTGCGACTGGAATTGGGAAATGTAAGCAGCGTATTTCTAACATCAAGGGGTACTGTGTGCATGAGAGGGTTATGAATGAGTTTGCATGTACAGTGGTAATGAGGGCAACAGCGACATCTAAGAAAGCTGGGTTGCACCAAGGGGAGTGCTCCAAGACCTGACAAGATCTATGCACCATATAAAACTCATTGTGTGGGCTACCCATACAAATTGCTATGTGCAGGCACAACCACAAGTGTCCTGCTGTGCGGCACCTTCTCTTGCAGGCTGCCAAATGAGTCCTGCACACCTTAATATCTTTTGTGTGAGAAGTGTTTTCATGCTGTTTACTTTATTAAAGCAGCTTAATTAAATGAAAGTAAATATCTGCTCGCAAAATATATTCCTCCAGTAATCTTCACCAACCGTATTGGCATATGCTTTGTCTTCTCTGCCTTTTTCAATACCTCCTTTTTCGTTTAGGAGAAAAGATGAAGGAAGGGAACCATTATGCCCCACTGAAAAAGAAATTTGAAGCAAGCTGTTAAATCTGATCTTAATTTATCTTTCTCCATCATCTTAACCTTGGATTATTTTGTATTTGTAGCAGGATAAGGACCTTGGCATAACTATCATATATTGATATTTGTATAAAGTTGGGACAGGCTAGAAAAATTCTAGTAAGCAACTAGCCCGTTGTCTATTTGTCTTTGTCTCATGATCTTAATCCTGGTGGAAAGGTCATCTTTGGTGTGTGTCCTCACAAAACCTCGCTTTCCCCCCTCCTTTTCCACTCATATTTTCACTTCTCAGTGTTTTCACTTCACTCCCCACACCCGTCCCCCAATGCCCCTAGGTCCTGGGATTCCAGGCAAAGTGGGTGTGATATGCATAATATCAGCACAGAAAACAATTAACAAGGAGCATGTCATATCCTTCATGTCGGAGGAAGCAGCCCAGGGCTGCTATGTGAATTTCTCTCTCTAAATAACACTTAGGGCATTGCCATTATTAGAATATTAATTATAGTAATAGTATCTTTCTTCAGTTATAAATTCCTTAATGTTTCTTGAAGCTAAGGTCATTTGGAAGGAAGCAAAGGAGAAACAAGTGTTACTTTTTCTCAGAGTTTTTGCTGCCTTCGAGTTGAATTAAGGATTGTTTGTTAAGACATTTCGTCATCTCCAGGGAAAGCATTCTCTTGGCCTGGCTTATCTGCATACCACCTTCTAGAAAACTGAAATTGCAAATCCAGTGTGGCAATATTATGTTCTTATTTTTCTAAATGGTTTGAAGGACAGGCAAAGGTTTGGAACAGTGAAATTTGGTTACAGGGGAATATTCTCAAGCAGCCAAATCTCTCTGTTCGGAAATCTTTGCTTGTCCTTCAAATCATTTAGAAAAATAAGGACATAATAGGTCCACATTGGATTTGTGATGAGTCTACAGCCTATTGTTTTGCTGCCTCAAAGGGTGGTTCATATACAACACGGACAATTAGGGCATTAGGAAAGCAGGTTTTCTCATTTCATTTTGTTTTCTTGGATTATTGTGTGTTCATTTCTTTGATAAAATACCTAGTTCAGATAAGTTGCAATTGATATATGCAATTCACATCCATAGCAATGGGTTTAACGCCCGCTAGTTTCAACGGACCTGATTTCAGATAACTGTGTCTTTCATAGCTTTCTATGCACAGGCTCAATAATGTCTTGAAGTGTGATGTCAATAAATAAATAAACACGTGCTTTTGAATGCATGCTCTCACAAAGCACATTATTTCTAAATGTATATTCCCTAAAAAGATGCATTCTAAATGAGTTCTGTCTTTACATACGCAATTTAAAATGCATTTTAATGTTTTTTGGAATGGGGAAAAAAAACACTGCAAAATTCAGTTAAGGGCAAATTTTGAAGGATGACAACACCCCCAGTCCACACATTAGTTGGGGAGGTGCAGATTAGGTTAATTCCCACCTGACTTTGCAAAGATCAGATTCCTCCAGCATCCTTTAAAAATGGTATGGGTTGTATCTGATGTAGCTTTAAGCAGATCATTCCATTAGTGCAATAATTTCTCCTTGTACAATGGAACATTATCCTTCTCTCCTTCCCCTGAGCATCCCTCCCCTTCTGGAGCAGATCTGGGGATGGTGTGGGATGAATGCGGGGGGGGGGGGGTAATTATTTGGCACCAGCACAACTATTTTTTTGAATACCACCCTATATATGTATAACTAACAAGAGGAATTTACCATCCAATGTCGTCTTGTCTGTGTGTGGCTAGGGAAAGCTCTATTCTAAAGTCATTTTCTTTACAGTCCCTATTTCCTTCCTCTGGCTTTTAAAATTCACTCTAGCTATTGCTTATCCCAGGGCACAAAGTAGCCTGGTGGATCTCATGTTTCCAGCAGTTCTTCTGATTTGGCAATTGAAGACTCTGCATGGAGCTAGTTAACCTTTTATTCATCTTTTGCCAACTCTTGCAAAGCAGAAAGCAGAAAGTTGCTCCAATGGAGAGGGGGGAATCTTGTTCTCTTGTCAGGTTAACTTGTCCTTGGCGTAATTGCTTCTCACATCTTTTGCTTAGGGTAGCCATATTTCAAAAAGTGAAAATCCAGACACAAAAGTTGTTGAGCTTTTTTATTTTTGCAAAAATTACATTTTTTTGAGCCACTTTTGAGGAAAATCAGAAAAAAAATGATACTGCCACATTTTCCTCAACATTTCCACCCAGACGGTGGTATTCCATGCATGTACGGGAAATTTCGGGCACATTGCAAACCTATATCTGTCTTCCCACATTTACTTCCTTTATTTTTTTATTATACTTACATTCTGCTTTTCAGCCAGAATTGTCTCCCAAAGTGCTTACGGTGATGGCAATTTATCACCTTTCCTGGAGTTATTTCTTCTGGTAGGTCAAGGAAGCCCTGCTGCTACGCCACAAGAAGTAAGTGAGAAAGAGTGAGGGTGATAAAATAAACTTAGATGAAGACTGCTGCTGACTGCTGCTAGCAAGTGTTTTATGGGCCCCCTGACTCAGGCAGGTGTGGAGTCTCTGATCTGTCTCCAGAGGAACCATATAAAAGGGACCCTGGATGTACATACATCTCTCTACACTTACATCTCTGCCACAGATGTACTGCATGGGGTCCTGCATTCTTTAAATGGCTCCCTCTCCCAAACCAAACTGAGACAAAAGGAAGAGGAATTAAAGGCAAGAGACAGAGCCAGCTCAAAGAAAGAGAGGGGTCTAGGTTTGGGAGGGCTAGATGGCAGTGTCAGCATGACACATTTAGAGGAACTGATGCATTTCCATAATGGAGAGGAATAATGTGGCCAGCCACATACTGGAAGGCAAGGATGTGGGGCCCGAACTAGGTACCCCAGCAGAAAACCAGTCCAGTGAGTGGCATGGACCTGAGAAACTAGCCTGGTGAGCTATATGGACTCCAGGAGCCTTCGGCTCAGACTACTCATATGCGGCAGTGGGGAGCAGTAGACTTTCAAGAAGACTGTAAGGAACATCTGGAATAAAGATGTGGTGGATATAGAAGCCAAACACACACACACAGAGAGAGAGAGAGAGAGAGAGAGAGAGAGAGAGAGAGAGAGAGAGAGAGAGAGAATTGAAATCCCCAGTGATCTTCCCCAGTGTCTGATTTCCCACTCCCAAGTTTCCAATGTGCTGGATCTTTTCTCTTTCTTTATTGATCTCAGGTGGCTGGAGCAAACTGAGGAAACAATGTACTGCAGTAAGAAAGTATTGCTTAGAAAGCCCTTAAGACTTGAGTGAGAAGCAGCCTCTGAGTGTAACTGACAACTGACTGATTTGATTGACTGCTTTTGGAGGACTGGGGGGTGGGGGTAGAGACAATGTCCATTGTTGCCAGACGAGCCTCTGAAGACAGCCAGTATTTCTTTTTCTTTTTTTTCAAGAGTGGGCAGCATCTGCCACCAACAAGCTTGCTCCCCTCCTGACATTCAGGGCTCTTTGATATCCACCCACTCATAGCTGCTGCTGCTGCTGTGTCTGTTGTATTGGACAGTGGCCTTCTGCTTGACACTGGCCTTCTCATCTCTGAAGACAGCTTGAGGCTGTTTGCATAAGGATGAAATTTAGTGCACCGAAAGATTTATGAGGAGCCCAGGTAGCAGCTATGTCTGCTCAGCATGCTGGATTGCTCTGGGAGCCATAATCGCCCCCAGCATATATTAAAAATGGTCTGCAATGAATCCCTGTCTATAACAGCAAAACTTTGGAAGACCTTATATCATTCAGCTACTCTGTTAGCTGTCACTGGAGCTTCAAGACAGGGAAATCAGGCTGTGCCAACAGAATTTGACCCTGCCACATAGCTGTGAAAGGCACAGAAGTATTGGAACCCCTAATGCAGAGTCATGTGGGGTGTCCAACCTGTAGGCTGACAATTCAGTTTCGTTTTGCTTTTAATCTATTGTTAATGAAGAGATAATAAATATGGGCTCTCTCAAGATTTCTCCCCTCCATTTCAGTCAGCAGTAAGCAATATCTGCTCTTGTTAAATGACCTAATCCTGCTGCCTTCTATCCTTCTCTCCTGAAGCCTGGAGAGCCAGAGGGGTCGGTGCGCACCGACCCCTCTGGCTCTCCAGGCTTCAGCAAACGCAACGCGAAGCCTCCAGACCGTGAAGGGAGCGTTCCCTCTGTGCTTCGGAGGCTTCGCGTTGCTAACGCTGAAGCCAAGGAGCCTGCATTCGCTACATAGGACGCACACACATTTCTCCTTAATTTTTGGAGGGGAAAAAGTGCGCCCTATAGAGTGAAAAATACGGTAAATAGCCATTTATCAATGCAGCACCACATCTCTACCACTGCAATCCTAACCAATCTTAATGGGGAGCAAATCCTATTTCAATAAAACAATCTCTAACTTAGCCACCAAAAGCAAGAAAGAAGGACTTGTATGTTACACTTTCATTTTCATCCTCTCACACCTTGGAAAGTGCACCTATAGACATGTAGGGCTAGGGAGGTCCCCGCCTGTGATAGCTGCTGTCAGTCAGTGTAGACAATAGTGAGCTAGACAGACCTTGGCCCAGTCTCTCCACCCCCATCGTTCAGCCCGGGCACTGAGGTCCAGATCCAAGGGCCTTCTGGCGGTTCCCTCGCTGCAAGAAGCGAAGTTACAGGGAGCCTGGCAGAGGACGTTCTCGGTAGTGGCACCCGCCCTGTGGAATGCCCTCCCATCAAATGTCAAAGAAATAAACAACTATCTGACTTTTAGAAGACATCTGAAGGCAGCCTGGTTTAGGGAAGTTTTTGATGTTTTATCATGTTTTAAATATTCTGTTGGGAGCTGCCCAGAGTGGCTGGGGAAACCCAGCCAGGTGGGCAGGGTATTAATAATGATGATGATGATGATGATGATGATGATGATGATGATGATGATGTTCTGGCTCAGTAGAAGGCAGATTGCAGTGTTCTTATGGTTATATATGGCTTGTCCTATGCAAGGCATCCACAAGGGTTAGGAATCTTCAGAAATTATTAGATAACTGCATGTTTAGTTTTGACTTGGAAGCAGTTAGTGGTTTCATCTGTTTTCCTGTGCAATTCCTGGCTCTTAGGAGAGAGCCAGCACAAACACCTGGCACCCTTGAGCAGCTGTCAGGACCCCAGTACTTTGCCAGAACCCACTGCTGATGCCTGCCTTCAGCAACACGGCAGTTCCAATTTTGCCACCCATGAATACCAGGTGCAACTGTTCTTCCAGCATTAATATTGTTGAAAGAAGCAATGGGCTTGCCCCCTATTCTTTCCAGTCCTTTATTAGTTTGTTGCATCCTTCATCCAGCAACTTGAGCTGACAATGGCATTTCATTCAACATAAATTGCAGTTTCTCTCGGAAGGGATTTCTGTTAAGGGCTTGATTCATTGAGGAATAGCTCACCCTGATGAATTAAGAAACACTTCTTATAAAATTCCAGGTTAGCACGTGAGGAACACAGTGGGTGTTGGGTGGAGCCATACCTTTCACCATAACCTTCTCAAGGAGCTATACAGTTTAAGATGCATTTCTGAGAAATGGGGATGAGCAAACTCTGATTTTCCTAGTCTGGCAATAAGCCAGCTAAAGAAACGAATAGATCTCCAGGCACACAAAAGTATGTTTTATTGAGCCCATAACATTTTTGAACTAAATTTTTCTTCAGGGGCACTTTTAAGCACAACCAGTTTATTTCTTTAGTCTCTAAACATTGATGCTATATCTATCTATTTAGCTATCTATCTATCATCTATCTATCACCTATCTATCATCTATCTATCATCTATCATCTATCTATCTAATCTTTCATGTATGTGTATGTATAAAATGCAGCACTATTACAGAATTCATAAATGCATGTGGAATGCATCTATTGCTACAACACCCATTGTAATTTTGGTACTTTTTCTTTTCATCATCCCCCATCCCCTGCCTTGTGTGACAGCTTGCCTAACAAGCAGTTGCTATTATTATTATTATTATTATTATTATTATTATTATTATTATTACATTTTACCAAAGCAACTCAAAGTAATTTACAATAAACAGGCATACATTCAATCAGCATAAAACAAAACAAAGAAAAATCTAAATGACAACTTTTTAAAAAATGAGATAAAACATCCCACCCACTCAGGGAGGCCATGGATAATTAAAAGCCAAAGGTCTGGCAAAAATAAATGTTTCTGACTGGTATCTGGAGTTCTGTTTTTGCTTGAGTTCTGGAGAATTCAAAAGCTTGGCACTTATTTTGTGACAGTTTGATTGGTCCTAATAAAGAATTTTGGCCAATAGTGGGCTTTGGGATTTTCAAAATAACTAAATATTAATTCTTGCCAATCAATTGTAAGACAGCAATGAATGCCAGACACATTGAATGTGACTGAGCAATGTGATGCCGCCTGCCTATTGACCTGAGCCAATAAGTAATCCAAGTTCTGGTGCGCAGTCATGTCCCTGATTGTATCCTGGCTCTAGCTATGCTCTCAGCTAACATTCACATTTGGTTTTTGGGCCCCAATCTTGCTATAACCCTACAATCCGCTTGGCTTGCTTGCTAGGCAGCCCCCACATCTTTAATTATTAGATGTGGCTGATGCAGCATTGTGCCAAATGACAACCCCCCATTGTCAAGACTGGGTCTGGTTTTAGCTTAAAGGTAAAGGGACCCTTGACCCTTAGGTCCAGTCGTGACCGACTCTGGGGTTGCGGTGCTCATCTCGCTTTATTGGCCGAGAGAGCTGGCGTTTGTCCACAGGCTGCTTCTGGGTCATGTGGCCAGCATGACTAAGCTGCTTCTGGTGAACCACAGCAGTGCACGGAAACACTGTTTACCTTCCCGCCGGAGCGGTACCTATTTATCTACTTGCACTTTGATGTGCTTTCGAACTGCTAGGTTGGCAGGAGCAGGGACCGAGCAACGGGAGCTCACCCCGTTGTGGGGATTCGAACCACCGACCTTCTGATTGGCAAGTCCTAGGCTCTGTGGTTTAACCCAGAGCGCTACCCCATAGCTGAAACAATGCCAATCACTGTGTGGCTGGAACTCTATAGCAGGATTGGGGATCCTCAGTTCTGGGGGCAAAATGTGACCCTTCAAATCTCTCCACCTGGGCCCATTGCCCAGCCCAGTGGCGTAGCGTGGGGGGTGCCAGGGGTGCCGGCCGCACCGGGCGCAACATCTGGGGGCGGGGCCCCAGATCTGGAGCTCCACCTACAGCCCAAGGAGAGGAGGGGGCGGGGAGGCGCCCGAGGGGAGGGGGCTTCGGCTGCCTCGGCCCGCGGGGGCTCCGCAAATAATAAATTTAATAAATTCCTGCTGAGCCTTTTTTGGGGGGGTCCTTGGCTCCTTCGCTCGCCCCCAGCCCCAGTGGCGTAGCGTGGGGGTGCAGGGGGGCCGGGCGCAACATCTGGGGGGGCGCGCTCGCACTTGAGTGCTAAAATCCACGGGTTAGGGGGCGCAAATTACTTGCCTTGCCCCGGGTGCTGACAACCCACGCTACGCCACTGGCCCAGCCACACTCCTTATGGATCCTGCTTATTGAGTGTTATTGTTGTTTCTGTCCTTGAACTCTTATAATGCCTCCTGTTTCTTTGGATGGAAGATAGTGAGAGGTATGTGAGTGTATGTTGAAACTCACCTACTGTCCAAATAGAAAATTTTAATCCATTGCTTTGCTCACTTTTGCCTCTGGCCCCAAGGACAGCTGGCAAGTGGCCCCTGAAAGAAATGTAGCTCTCAGGCTGGAAAACAAAAGGCTTCCTACCTTTGCTCTATATAAGATTTGGTCACCCAAATTACAGTTATCTATGAGAACCATTTAAATCACTGCAGTGTATTCTGTGCCTGACTGGGGAGTATCCTGTTTATCCCTTCCTCCTCCTGTCATCGGCAATAAGTCAGGATAAAAGAAAAGTTCAAGAAACATTCTTGCAGATTGGCATGCATTTTAATAAATAAATACACACACGCACGCACCCTGTAGATTTGTGTCTTTGATGCAATCACTGCTTGGGTTTCTAGTTTGCAGCTCTTTTTTGGAGCAGTGAAAGCTGCTAATTACATTATTTGCACAGAGCAGAAGGGAAAAGAGAAAGGGGGGGACCAACAATACAAAAATGAACTCTTGCTTAAAAGTCACATTAAATACTAGGAAAAGGAAGATCATTAAAGAAAAGTAATACCCTAAATAAAGCTAATGTACTCCCTCTTGTTCCAATGAGCTTCTGAATAATGGATAAACAAAATCTTCATCTGCTTTAATTAATTTCATTTCAAAATTAATTCATCCCAACACAAAATTAGCAGGCAGTAAATGGGCTTATTGCTCAACAGGTCTAGAAAATATGTAGAAGAAGTTGTTGAGAAAGTGGTACGAACAACAAAAGCTGGCATTTTATGCCCCTGAGTGGGGAAAAAAGTTAAGTAAAGAACAGTTAAGGAGCAGCCTGTGTTCCACTTTTTTAAAACTATCTCAAGTTTAGTCCCTTGTATATCTCACAGCTTATACGACTCTCATGTGATGATAATTACCATAGTTACTGTGTTGAAGGGACACCTAATTCTACATATTTAGGGCTGGCCCTATCATAAGGTAGAATGAGTTGCCTGCCTTGGGTGGGGGCAGGTAGCAGCCAGATGTTGGGGGCAGAATTGTGCCCTTAGATTAATGACTTCCTCAACAATTTCCCACTCATAGCTGAGAATCTCCAAACTGAATCTCCCTTCAGCTCATGCCCTTTGGCTCACTCCTCCAGGCAAGCTGCAGGTTTAAGTACCATTTGCTCCCCGAGCTAGTTTGCTGCCTGCAGGTGCAGTGGAGCATACTGCCTTGTTGCCAGTGTGAAAGTGAGATTCAACAGCCAGTCCAGGCAGCTTCTGTACATGGAATGGGAGGGGATGCCATCTTGTCTATTGCTTCGGGCAGCAAGATGCCTTAGTTGGCCTTTTTCCTCTGGCCTCATTAGTCCCCACCACACATTTGGTATGAATTGGTTTTCTCACACAATTCTAGACAAATAAAAATCCTCCTGTATGGGGATGCTTCTGTTGTGGCGGTGAGATATTCTTATTGAGAGTTTTGAGATATTTACAGTGAAATACTGTTGCCCATCTGCCTTCCCATTTAAACAGTTGGTGTCACAGTGTATCAGTAAGCTACCATTTTTCCAGTGTATCAGTAAGCTACCATTTTTCCATGGCTCTTTCCCACCCCCCACCCCCCCATTCTTTCAAGTCACTGATATGAGCCATGTGTCTAACTAAACAGTATACACCAGTCCATGTTGGTAAACCACTCCTTGTAAACCACTCCAAGGTTTATTTGTTTTGTTTTTTACAATCAACCGATCTTTAATTTTTATGAATGAATGAATGAATGAATGAATAAGAAAGATGCACCTCCCCAGATGAATGAGTAGATCAGAACTCAGTTATCCTCTGTAGGTCTGCCAAGGGCAGCTGATCTTTCAGATTTGGAGGTGATAAACATGCTTATGGGTGAAGTCTATGGGTTTTATTGGTTGTCCAGGAAATATTAGACATAAAGCTACCAAGCCAGATCATATTAATGCATAGCAAAAATAAAGTATATGGCTACCTTTCAATATCATAATTCTTCTTCCCCTTTGGTTGCCAAGATTTTCTTCCTTGGCATGACAGCAGTTTGACCCTCTAGTGGGTGGAGCTGGTTGGCCCATAGCACCAACTTATGCCCCCACATCCATCGCTTTCATCTCTAGGTCTCCCCCCTCCCCCACGTGATACTATGATTCTGTGATTCCAGCTCTCACAATGATAGCCTTCATCTTGTTGAGTAAGTCACCAACCAAAGTTCCTAAGGCTCTTCCATAATGATAAAAGGGATGAGTAATGAAACTGGCTTGTTTGTTTGTCCTGATCATTGCCTTGGGTCACAGCTTATGACTCCTGGTCCATCTTATGCTGCTGCCCAGCCCTGGTCCTGGGTCTGTCTACAGTCTTATTGAGATTTCCCATTGTTAGAGAGCCAGTGTGGTGTAGTGGTTAAGAGCGGTAGTCACGTAATCTGGGAAACCGGGTTCATGTCTCCGCTCCTCCACATGCAGCTGCTGGGTGACCTTGGGCCAGTCACACTTCTGTGAAGTCTCTCAGCCCTACTCACCTCACAGAGTGTTTGTTGTGGGGGAGGAAGGGAAAGGAGAATGTTAGCCGCTTTGAGACTCCTGAAGGGGAGTGAAAGGCGGGATATCAAATCCAAACTCTTCTTCTTCTGTTAATGATGTGGGTGGTAGAAACAGGATGAAGTCTTCATCTCCAAGAAGGCTGCTGAACATGACTGCTGTATCTTCTCATCCAAATGAGCTTTTTTTCTTGGCTACATTCAAACAAACATCTAAATTTATCATCTCTTAGTATCATTTATTTTGCAAAGATATCCAACAGGAAAAGGCTCTGAAAAATCAGATATAAATCAGCCCACTCGATTCTTTGCCTTCCTCCCCTGTTTAGGTGGTACATGGAGTTATGGAAAATGACCTGCCCCATTGTGGAATTGGATTGAACCTTAGCACTACCAGTTTGGACTTTGAGATAATGACGCAAACTTCTAGCAGTTGATTCAGTATTGTTTGAGCTGCATGATATTGAACATTTGATAAAACATGAAAAACTGTCAAATGAAGCATTGGGTTTTGATTGGAGACTAGAAAACATACTGACCCAGCTCAGTTTTCTAACAGATGCAAGGGGAGGGGGAATCCAACAATAATGTACTCTGCAAAGTAGCTCCAGAGGCATCAATTATGCTTTTCGTGCAGTAGCTTAGAGGCACCAACCAACGAGAGGTCATTTTGTTACATGCTGTACCCTTCTGTCACACAACTGAAACTTCTGTCTGTCTTCAAGTGAGAGAGACTAGACAAACTGATAACAGGAGGTGGGGCAAAGGCCGCAGGAGGCAAAAGGGCTTGCCAAAGGTATTCTAGAAACTTGGTGGCAGAACTGCTTCACATCCAGGTTACAAGGTATCTTATGTAGAGTTGATATGATAAAAATGCTATAAATTCAATAGACAGATGTTAGGTCCTAGAAAGGCTGCCCCTAATCTGTGGAATTTCCATCTCATAAAGGTGTATCGGGCACCTTCATTACATAGTTTCCATTGTATGCTAAAGACACACTTCTTTACTTTGGTCTGGGACAGCTGAGAGAGAGAGAGAGAGAACACCACCCTGTTCTCTTGACTGTAGCTTACATTTAAAACTGATTTTAACATTGTATTTTTTATTGCTGTAACATGTCCTGGGACCTAATGGTGAAAGGTAGATAACAACAAAACAATAAGAATCTTAAAAATAGTATATCCAGTGAAAGAGTTGGGATTCTTCAGCCACCAGACAATGGTTTAGTAAAATATGTTCTTTGGCTTCAATGAACAAGCTAACAAAGAAAATTAATGGCTATAATGAATTAGATTATTCAGACTCTTTTCCAGATGATAGCGATCCATTCATCTCACTTGTAAATAACAATCCATTGGTTAACTGTTTCCCAAGAGACATATGTCATTCTGTTCAGATGTACTTCTGGTATGGTTAAATTAAGTCCCATAATGTTATTTTATCATTATGTACTTCAATTGCTATGGGAGTTTGTTTGTTTTTGTTTTTGCATATTGTTCTTTATTTGCCCCATGAAAACTGTATGGAAGTTTTTCCCTTTTCAGTAAAGGGTTTTAAATTATTGTTTATCTTCCTGAGAGTAAAGCATGCATCCAATTTAAATCCAAGGATGAGTGGGAGGCGGGACCTGTGTTTCTAGTATCAAAGGTTTAGGAAATGCCCCTTCCTTAGGCAAACCTGCAATAGAGGCATAAGAAAAGAAAAGATTGTTGAAAGAAATAAGATAATATAGATTAGAATTATTTTGAATGCTCCAGAAGTGCTGCATTATTTAATTCAAATATTTTTACCTCACAATGCTACCTTTTGCCCTCGAGGCAGCTTGCATAGCTTAAAACGGTAACCATAAAATAAAACAAAAACGCTTCTTCAAACCCAGTAAAGCACAGTCATAAACTCATGTAAAACCATAAAAACATAACAGTGACAAGAATGGCAACATCCAGAAGTTATAAATCTTGTGATGCACCACTAAATACATGGGTGATTTTTCTAAAAGCATTTTAACCTGGTTCTTAAAGCATTTTTACCAGGCAGTGGGCTTATAGATAAAGTGAGGACCATAAGTGAGACACCACCACAGAACAAGCCCTGGTCCCAATAGCCATCTTCTTCATCCCAGAAGGTCAGGGCACCTGAATAAGGTGTATGATGAAAGTCCAAACTGGGGAGCTTCACAATGGACAAAATGCTACTTCAGATACCAGGTCCCAAACCATGTATGATTATTTAGGTCATCACCCAGAAGTGTATTTTTTTAATGTATATGTGTTTATTTTTTAGTGATTATGGAGCAAGTTATATAGTGGTTATATAGTGGTAAGAAAAACTAGGGAGGCAGTGGAGCATTTTTCTGTGATACTTTCAAGAAGATGTTAGACAGGTATTTGGTTAAGGTCATTTGGTCAATGGATTGGATAGATGACTCATTAGGTCCTGCCACTCCTAATCCAATGTGGCCCTAAAGTATGGAAGTCAGTGCTTCAAGAAAATATTTGCTGAAGGAACAGGTTCACGTTTTAGCGGTTGTTGCTGTCAGGTGAACCCCATATTCAACTGAACCCCATATTCTCATATTCAACTGAGCATGCTCAGTGGCCAAGGGGGACACAGGATATTGAGTGTCAATTAGAAATGAAAAATAGAAAAGCAATGAGGTGGGGCTTAGTGAACTGAGTTGTTTGAGTCCCTTGTGAAGGGATATACATGGGGGTGGGTGAAATGTAAAGGGAGGAATAATAATAATAATAATAATAATAATAATAATATTTGTACCCCGCCCAACTGGCTGGGTTTCCCCAGCCACTCTGGGCGGCTTCCATAGAAACCAAAAATACACTATAATATCACATATTAAAAACTTCCCTGAACAGGGAGGGGTTGTGTGGGAAGGGATTGGGCAAAGAATTTGGTGGGTAGCCAAGGGGCACGAGTTGGGGCAGCAGCCCCTGGTACTGCATAATTTAGTTACAAATTCTACTTGTTTCTATTATTACATATTTAGCAGAATAGCATTAGGACAGAAAAACATTGTCTTTGACATATTTGGGAGGGTATATTTAAGCAAGACAAGTTTAGGGAATAGAGAGTAGGCAGTCATGGCTTTCATAGAGTCCTTAATAAAGTCTTTGTTAGAATTAAGTTATTAACAAAGCTAAAATTGAAGCTGTGTTTTTATTTCAATCTCATTACATGAGGCCAGACAAAAGACAAGGGGGCATTTTAATTAGGTCATATGACAATGGGTTAATCAAGATTAAGCTAGCATGCCATTTGGTTAAAACTATAGTTCAAAAATCAAATCAATTGCCTATTGAAGTAGTGTCAGATATTTCTCTTGAAAACCTCTGAAAAAGAGACTTATAAAAACCCGTAACAAAAACTGAGTGGGAACATTATTGCTTGGGGTTTCTTTTCAAAGTAATTATTTCTTTAAAAATTAGAAAGGTATAGACTACTGTCCCCACCCCACAAAGACAATCATCCCTCTTGTTTGAGAATTTATAGGTTAATGGTTAAGAATGGGTGGATGATGTTTCCTCAACAGGAGCTAATGGTTGAGATGTACCACTGAGAACAGCTCTGGAATGAGAGAGCCATTTAGGTAAGGTAATTCCTTCTGCCCCACACCTAAGAAGAGAGAAGGGTGGAATTGTGTGGGGAGGATGCTTCTGTTTTAGAGAGACAGATAAAGAGACTAAGGCCCTATCTGTACTACAGATTTAAACCAGCATCATATAACTTTAAACATCCTTATCTTCCCCCAAGAATCCTGTGATGTGTTGGTTGTTAGGGGTGCTGAGGGCTGTTAGGAGATCCCTGTTCCCCCCACAGAGCTATAATTCTCTTGGTGATTTAGCAGTCAATTCTTCTTCCCAGGGAACTCCAGAAATGGTACTTCTGCATAGGGCAGGGGTCTGCAACCCGCGGCTCCGGAGCCGCACGTGGCTCTTTTACACCTTTGCCGCGGCTCCGGGGCGGATACTAGTGAGGGGAGGAGGCGCATTGTGCGCCCCGACACTACCCACTGTGGCGGGCGCTGTACTGGCTGTGACGTCGCATGGGGGCGGTGCGTGCGTTAGTCACGCACCGTCCCGACGTCACCTTCCCGCCCGCTGTCAGATCGCGGCTCTGGAGATATATTTGTTTTAAATGTCGCAATGGTTTTGCGGCTCCCAGGTTTTTTTTCCTTCGAAAACGGGTCCAAGTGGCTCTTTTTGTCTTAAAGGTTGCAGACCCCTGGCATAGGGATTAGTAGGGGTCAGCAAACTTTTTCAGCAGGTGGCCAGTCCACTGTCCCTCAGATCTTGTCGGGGGCCGGACTATATTTGGGGGGGGGGAATATGAATGAATTCCTATGCCCCACAAATAACCCAGAGATTCATTTTAAATAGAAACACCAGGCAAGCCCCACAAATAACCCAGAGGTGCATTTTAAATAAAAGAGCACATTCTACTAATGGAAAAACACACTGATTCCTGGACCATCCATGGACTGGATTTAGAAGGCGATTGGGCCGGATCCAGGCCCCAGGCCTTAGTTTGCCTACCCATGGTTTAGACAGACTGACAGAGAAAGAAAGAAAGATACACAGCATTTCTCTATAGGCTGTAAAAGAAACAGTAAGAAAAAGAATAAGTTAAGGAGGCACCACAATCACCATGAAGAGGAGAAGGGGCCACAGTAATTTGACCCAGGCCCCATATCTTCCTGGGAACAGCCTTACCTGACACACTAATAAAATACTCAGAGATCAGGCAGCTCCTCAGTTTGGTAGTTGGGGCATTGCCTTCTCATCAGAACAACCCTGGCTGGTGGAGGATCCCAGGAGAAATCTGAAATGACAGGTAGGCATAGACATGTTATCTAGCCAGTCTGAGCTCTTGGGACGTGCAGAAGGCAATTCACTGGGTCGTGAAAAGGGATAATGCTAAAGGGAGCCATTTCCTCCGTGATTCATTGCAGCTATCACAAGGATGGTCTTGCTAGGTCACGGAAGAGTTGATGACTCCTGCTTCATAGATTTATGATGCAAAATGACCTGTCTGTTCCTGATATGTTCCCCTGAAACCTGAATAAAGCTGATATCTAATAATAGTAAAAAAGAAGAAAGTAACATTTTTTATCCTGCTTTTAATTCATTAAGTCTATGCATCTCCACATCCGTTCCTACGCTGCACTCACAGTGACACACAATAATCCACAGGGTAAGAAAAAAACCAACAATAACATATGCTAGCTTTTTAAAAAGTGCACCTATATTAAAATGTTTTTCATTAAACCTAATTTAGTGTTGACTCTAATAATTCTGCAGTTTTCAGCTCCTTTTGAGGCCAGGATTAACAAATGATCTGAAGGCGAAAGAAAGATATTACATATCTTCTTCTTTTTTCAAAAGCCAGTAGCAGCTTTGGAAGTTGTAAGTTGAAGGAGAATGGTCTGCTTACTGTGAGACTGAGACCCCCCACCCACTTTGAGTACTGAAAGTGGTTCAGGTGAATTGTAATTCAAATATTAAGCTTTGCAACTTATATTGAGTTAAACTGCTCATTGCTGAATTTCATAAGCTGCTTAGGAAGTACAAACTTACAGACTGAGCTTCACTAAATTAGAAAATGGGAAATTGAACTAGACACAGGTAATAGGTCATGGAAATCTACCAAGTCAATAATTTTGAGACATGAGCCTGGACAGCAGGACGAGACCACAAATATCCAGTGAAAATTGGGAACTGAAACAGCCAAGCTACAAAGGGACATTACTGAGAGTTGTGGTCTGAGAAAGGACACAGATAATTTATTTTGGGTGGTCTGGCAGCAAATGGATGAATGATTAGCCAGTTCTGCTGGCATCTGTCTATGTCAGGAGACAACAGTGCATCTTCGAGATAAAGTCAAACCATTGGAGAGTTACAGTGCATGCTATGGCTGTAGAGAATGATATGGGAGAGACATGTTTTGTTGCAGCTGGGGCAGATGAAGGCATCCAGTTTTGCTACCACAGCTAAACCATGGGGGTTTTTTCTCTATACTCGTCCCAGTGGTCATTCCTCCTCTGGTCACTGCTGTGGATACATAACATAACTGTCTATCTCCAGGCACTGTAGTCATTAGCAAGGGATTCCCATATGGTGGGGTTAATGTTGCCAACCTTCATGTCATGTTTGCAGACATCTTTGTAATGAAGTGTTGGTCTGCCAACAGTTTTGTACCACCTGGGAAAGTCCAATCATCCCAATATCTGAGTTTGACCAATAGGAGAGCTAGGAATTTGACTTCACAAATGGCACTTTAGTAGGTTTGGTGAGGGCGATTTGTAAGTCATTTCACCAGGCAAAGTTGGACCAGGCGTTTGTCTGACTTTCAAAACTAGTTCTGGAGTAAAGTCATGTTCTCCTGCTGCTGTTTTGGCATACACAAGTACTGATCTCTATTGTGTATTGTTTTTCTCTATTGCTCTCTATGGTTTTTAACCTTAAGTCTTCTTTTCTGTATCAGGGACTATTCTTACAACAAACTCTATTTTATAAACTGGTTTTGGTATCTTCTGATTAATTGTTTAAGTGGTTGGCAAGACCCCTCACAAACCTAGATCTGCATTACACAAAGGAGTTGTCTGCTGACTGCAGATAGATATCTGAAACTGAATTGATCTCACATCTTCATAGTGGTGACCCTAAATAAAAATCCTTTATTCCTGCTACTGCAGTCTTTTTTCTTCTCAAACTCATGCGCCATTCCAAACTGCTTCTCCACTGCTGGGGAAAACCTGTGGGACCCAAATTTCTTTCTGTGATGGTTGGAGATGACACATGCAAGTCACTTTCTACCCTCAAGAAACTGCTGAAGAGCACCCAAAATTCCAGATCTATTTACACATAAAGGAGAGTAGGTCCCAATGAACTCAGTAGCACATACACATAGGAGTGGGACATTCTGCTGAGTAAATATGCATAATTCATGCATATTTTGTCTTCATATCAGTTCACATATCCGGAGGTGTCCCAAAGCAATTTACAGTGATAAAAATATGAAATATGTTAGAAATTCAATAAAACCATAAAACTAATAAAAGTGTTCATCCAAAGAAAAAGTGTCAAGAACATGAAGGGATATTTTAACATGCTTGGTGGATGTGTAAATAAGCTAATATATATATACACATACACACATTGATTTGCAAGATTTTGAAGCTTAATATTCAACTGAAGCCAGAACACTTCCTGCTGGGACTAATGGATGTACAACTAGAAAAAGATTATGGAAGATTATTTCATTATATGATCACAGCGGTGAGATTGTTATGTGCACAAAGATGGAAGGACTTACTATTACCTACTATGGAAGAATGGTTATTGAAATTAATGGATTTGGCTGAGATTGGCGTGTTTAATTAGAGAAAAATCATTGTTGACATTTATTAATTATTAGAAACCCAGAAACCCCTTATGGACTTTTTGCAAAAAAGGAAAAATGAACTTGTGGTAGCTGGGTTTGAGGACTGAAAAACAAAAGGCTAGTTTATAGAAAGTAGAAGAGTTGGGTTTTGCATAAGTCTACAAAGCTGATAGGCAGAATTGAAAGTTTTTTCTTTTCCCTCTCTTTCATTTCCCCTCTTTATTTTCTCTCTTAGTTTTTATGTTTAAGAAATGCTTGGTATTTGATGCAAACTTTTGTATATTTTTTCTTTGTTTTTTCAAAGCTTTAATAAAAAAAAGTTTCAGAAAGCAATGTAAAAAAAAAAACGAAGACCTTTATCCAAGAGATCTGTGTTTGTGCAATGAATCTTCCTCTTCTGTCCCAGCTCCCTGTTGCACCATTCATATCATTTCCAGAGTGTGTGGAAATATTGGAGTGTGTGCAGGGCTAGCCGAGGAAACAGAAGTCTGACTGCACCAGTGGAACTACATGTGCGGAGTACAGTATTGGATGCAATCCTACATAGATGTTTATGTTATTGGTGTGCATAGAGTGCTTTTCCCTCTGATCTGTTTTTCCGATAAACCTCTCCACTTACCTTTCCAAAGTAAATGAGCAAAGTTCACATAATTCTAATGGATTTATAAAGGACATAACTAAAACAAGAGGAGGGGGGAAATTGTCCCAAGCCTGCCAGACTCATTAAAGTAGTCCTCTGACACTAGCAATTATTTTAGATCAATATATACCTTATTATTCTAATTCCAGTTCTTTACAATATCTTCCCCGTGAGATATCTTTATAGTCCTAGGCTGCTAGTGTTCCTAGCCCATTCCCTAGAGACTCTGTTTCCTAGTAACTGACATCCCAGTGCTTGAAGTATCTGCACATTTTTCACTCTATCTAGTTGGAGGGAAAGCATCAGTTTTCTTCAATAAATAAAGTCTGACAGGGAAAGTGACCCATACTTCAAACAGACAAGCTGAGGAAATATACATAAACGTTTCAATAGAGCTCCAACAGAGAGGAAAAAGAGGGATAGTGAATTGGAGACATGCAACTTAACATGGATATCAATTTACTCAGACCATCTATTTACAACACACTGCAACTACTACAATGCAAACTTAGAAATTAAAAGATCAATGTACATGTAAACTCTAGAGAGGAGCCCAGTGGGTTCTGCTAAATCTACATTGTCTGTCTTCTTGGTTGCATCAAATCATTTGGATATCAGATTTCCATATCAGAAGTTCCTTGGGACTTTACAGGAAGCTTTAAGAACACCCTCACCTTGTAAAGCTAGTTGAAAAATGTCCCCACCCAACACAACAAGCACCAGAAAAGGCTGGTATGATGCTGCAAAGTTAAAAAATAAATGTACAAGCAAAAATACACACCACTCAACCACCTTTTAACTATTTTAAGAGACAAACCTCCATGCTTCCACCCCTTAGCAATAGGAAACTAATATTTGACCGCACAAGTTGCTATAATATGGAGTACAAAAGAACATGAATCCCTTATACTTCCCACAGAAAAGCCCCTGAACCGCCAGTTTGGCAGACTTAATCCATTCTGTAGGTACTCCTGTGACTACAAATTCCACCTGCTTCTGCCAAAAGGGAAAAATGTTATAGCCATTTTGAGATTTCCCACAAAACTTAATACAGAACGCAAAACTTTGTTTTATATAGAGTAGCTCAAGACCCAAATAACAGATAAAAATGGACCAAGTTCAGAGCAACTCAGAAACAGATCTGGATTTACATACAAAAAAGCACAAATAGAACAAGGCAAATCTTAGGGTCCACGCTCTCTACCATTTTATTTTGAGGGGCACATTGTTCAAGAAACGCCCCTGAAAAGGTTTTTCAGAAAACATAGAGAAAAGGTGAATAATGGAAACTTCCTTTCTGTAAATATGCATAAATCGACTTCTCTTAGGATTCAAGCCTGAGTTCCCAGACCCACATTTGATTTGTAACAAACATAGGGAGGGTCCTTCACCCTTTTAATTATTGCTGAATTGAACTTGAAAATCCAAACTGCCCATTTTTAAAATATTGTCTCCCAGACAGACTCCAAGATTAGAAGCAAAACTGGGGAGGGGGGAGGCATTGGCAAGGGAGATTGCCAAACATTCACAGTGGGCAGGGTTAGGAACAAGAGAAGCTGCCTTGTACCAAGTCAAACCATTGCTGTGCATCTATTTCAATGTTGTTAACCCTGACTGACAGCAGGGTATTAGGCAGAAATCTTTCCCAGCCTTACCTGAGGACACCAGAGACCGAACCGGGAGTCTTTTTCAGGGAAATCTGGTGTTCAACCACTGAACTACAGCACTTAAGCATTGCTCCCCGTCCCCTGGCCCATTGCTCCCTACCCCTCAAAAAATATCCCTAACCTCTACATTTGCTTCAGCAAACATAGGTTTGGGAATACATGTTTGCTAAGATAATGCATTGCGACACCCTGAAGAATATTCCAGGCTGGTGGGTGCTCTTTCTCTCTTTAAGGCTGTCTTATTAAATGAGGACTGAACTGTTCTAAATATTGGACTCAGATTTTGAGCACGAGGAACATGGGAATCTGTCTGTTACTATAGCTACTCAAGTGATTGATGAGATTGCTGTAAAAGCCTGATCATAATACTTTGGAAAGTGTCATTTTAGCTATCAGCGAACATGGAGTTTTATAATATTTCAAAAGGCATCTCATGAAAAACAGCCTCATCCTTCTGCGGCAAAGTTTCAATGTGCTGCTCACTGTTTCACTATTATAAGCGCTTTTTCTCCTATAGTACTCAAAACCCTTTCTTACATTTCAAGTTTCCTAACCTCGTGACCAATTTCTTTTCCACAGGAATGCGCATTTGGGAGAAAAGGGAGCTCGATTTAGTCTGCCCTTAAATAAAATATGATGTTTTGTGTAGTTTGGAGGAATCAACATGAAAACCCTTTGTGTCAAACAAAACAAGACTCAAGAGAGTTGGTGCAAATGAGCTCAATGGTATCTCTGTTATATAGACAGTTGCCTATGGGGGCCATGCTTCTCAGGTGTTATTACAGTGCAGCTCCAATGATTGAAACAGCCTCGTAGAAATCTAAAACACTGGAAAACTTAGGACTCTATATATGATATTGCACAGAATGACTTTTCAACCAGCCACTGCAGCTATGGCTTTAAAAGCTGTTTTATGTGTATGAGCAGGTGATGGAAGTTGCCTCCATGCTTTAGAAAGACCAGGTGGATAGGAGGTTGTTTGATCTTGATGGTGTTACACTCCCACTGAAGGAGTGGGTGTGCAGCTTGGGGATACTTCTGGATCCATTGCCATTACTTGAGGCTTGGGTGGCCTTTGTAGTGCAGAGTGTCATCCATTAGCTTTGGTAGGTGGCCCAGATGCACCCCTATCTGGACGGGGATAGCCTAACTTCTACCATCCACACTGTGGTCACCTCTAGGTTAGATTACTTCCTGTTGTACATGGGGCTGCCTCTGAAGAGTCTTCAGAAGCTTCAGCTGATGCAGGATTCAGTGGCCAGGTTGTTCACCAGGGCAAGACAATTGAAGTATATAGCATCAATCCTGGCTCTACTGTACTGGCCGCCAATTAGTTACTGGGTCCAATTCAATGTGGTCTTTTGACCTATAAAGCCTTAAATGGCTCGGGATCACAATACCTCATGGACTGCCTCTCCCCATATGAACTAACCCAGACCCTGCGATCGTCACCAGAGGCCCTTCTTCATGTGACTCCTCCACAAGAGGTCTGGAGGGTGGCAACATGAGAAAATGTCTTTTATGTGATGCTTCCCTATTTGTAAAGTGCTTTCCCCAGGGAGACTCACCTGGCACCTTCATTACATAGCTTTAGGCACCAGGGAAAAACACCTCTCTTTTCCCATGCCTTTAGTTAATTAAACAATCTATGCCCTTCTAAACTGGGGTTTATTGTTTTTGTTTGTTACTATGCGGTGTATTTTTGTGTTTTTATATTGTAAATTGGCCTGTGATCCTCAGATCAGGGCCTGATCAAGATCACTGAATTGGGCCTGAAACCAAATTGGTGGTGCTATGCACTGGCGAAATATTCTGATCTAAGCATCAGAGATGGAATGTAGGTGGGCTGCTTATTTCAAAACATTGCCGCTGCAGATAAACAACATCCATAGACAAATATTCATTCTAAGGTGTATTTAGATGTGTGAGTTCAATTTATCTGTTTGATTTATATCCCTTTATCCCAAGAGGCCCAGAGCAATGTTCCCTAAATGTTAATAGCTCTGTCTTCTAGGGGCTCATGGTCTAAGCCTCTGATTTTAAGGCAATGACTTTTTGGGGAGCTGAAAAATGTCACAGAAAGCTGAGAAGACTCATCAGTCTGGAATCCAGACAAGACCTTTATTGAAGAACTGAGCAGTAGCAGGAAACTTATGACTTCATCCACATACAACTAACTCCACGCACAACTATATAGTACAAACTATATAACAACACTATTCACGCATCTCCTTTGTGTTTAAAGAAATAAATCAGGACTGATGAAACATGGTAGTTCAAGTATTCAATCACTCATCTCTAAATCTTGAAGGCTTCTAAATAACTTGACTGGAGTGAGTAATGATCTTAGAAGCAACATCACTGTCAAACTTACAATACGACTCAGGTGGAGTCTCAGAAGATAAACTTGGGGGGTCAGGAACTACTTTTGCATTTGGCAATTGTACTTTCTAATGAATATGAATAAGACGTTGGTTCCTGTTAAGTATTCCACATTAGGTTTCAACAGAATATGAAATGGGGGGTTATTCTGTTGGCAAACTGAGGACAGACAAAAGAAAGTACTTCTTCACACAGTGTGTAGTTAAACTGTGTAATTTGCTCACACAGGAGGTAATGATGGCTACCACCTTGGATGGCTTCAAAAGAAAATTAGACACATTCTTGGAAGATGGGGCTACAAATCATGATGGCTGTGTTTTCCCTTCACTGGTGGAGGCAGTCGCTGGGCATCACTGGTGATGAGAGTTCTGTTACAGTCAAGTCCTGCTTGCTGGCTTCCCCTAGGCATCTGAGAACAAGATGCTGGACTGAATGGATCACTAGCCTGACCCCGCTGGCTCTTCTTATGTTCTATTCCAGTAGAGCTAACAGGGAAACTTACTTAGGCAAAGCTTCTTCTAGACAGATTCTTTAAGCAGAGGTCACATAAATTAGGACCATGGATAGCTCCAAGTTGGCCCTGCTGGCTGTAATTGTCCCTATTACAGACAATTGAGAGATGTTGTCACAAGAGAGAGCTGAAGTCTTAGGAAGGCTGAAGGGTCCCATGCTGCACCTTGCCTTGCCTTCTTGAAGGAGCTGGCTACTGTTGTTTATTTCTGCAACCACTGGCTTCTATAAAGTAAAGAGGGTGGATATATAACTACAGACTTGTCATCTTCAGGCTTAGTGGGCACAGGAGAAGGTCTGAAAGTTGTCCTCTGAGTAAGGCAGTCCATGCCTCCTCATCATGTAGAGAGGCAGCATAGAAAGTGCTTGGGGGTCAATACAGGCAATCTGTTGAAAAATGTTGTGTCAGCTGAAATTATCCTCATTTTAATTTCTCCCCAAATTAGATTTGAAGGACACATTTCAACAAGGAAAAAACACTGAGAGGTGGTGCAAATCAAGGCCAGTGAGGGACATGGTGAGGTTTGGAAGGCAACATTTAGCCCCTGGACCTGAGGTTCTCCAATTTAAATTAGAACCTTTATTTTCTAGGGTAGCACATCGTGATGGCAAAGCAGAGCTATTGCATTCATGCATTGATTCAACCCAAAAGACAAATGCTTGAATTGGACTCTAGTGTGCCACTGTTTTTAATGCTGCACAATTCCTTTGGGTGAAATGATGAACCATATGGACTAAAAACAAAGGGGAGTAGGGAAGAAGGGTCCAAATCAACGAGTAGTAATAAATGTCAAAGTGCTGGTGCAAAGGGTGACTATAACCACGCAGTCATCACAAGAAAGAATGTGACAGCTAGCTCCTTTTTATTAATGTCTCCATTAGGCCTCTGGAAGGAGCTCATGTTAATGAAATTTGCAGCTGTTATTAAATTGGGAAACATGATGAACACCAGGAAGGAAGGAAAAGAAGTAATAAAAGGGGTTTTAAGAAGCTTAGAAATAGGAGCAGGAAATAATCAAATTAGATACACTTTGGTGCAGTGCATGGAAGAAGAAATCCCATGCTAGATGCAGGAAGGACCCTAAAATACAAAACGAAAAGAGCAATTAGTTAAACTATGTTTTTTATGAATTTTATTTTCATTTTTCAATTTAACAGTAATAATCATAAATTACATTTACATACATACTTATATTGACTTCCCTCCTCCCCTTCCCTGGTTTCTTGTAGAAATCATTTTCAAAATTGCATCTCCCCCTTAACTCATTTTATTTTTTACTCTCTCTGTTTCTTCCAATGAGTTAAACAATATTAATACAACTGTAATATATGATTGAAGACCAAAAGACACTTCCTATGTTGTGAAGACAGTAGGTAGAAAAGTGCTTCTGCTAGGATTGGCAAATGACTTGCCGGGTGGGGAATAGCCTGCTCTTTTCATTTAACAGAAGCTAGGTGTGCAGAAATCTGTAGGTGAAACTTTTTGCTACAAGGAAATAAATATTACCTCCTCTGCCTGCACACACCTAGCTTCTGTTAAAGGCACCCATAACAGTAACTGGTTGAAAAGTTGGCAACTCCAGCTACCCAAGTGGGAAATGGAGCCCATGGATCTCTTTCCCCCTTCTTGCACACGATCTGTGAGGTCCAGAAGTTCAAGTTATTAAAGAATGGTAAATATTAAATATGAAGGCTGCATTGTTTCATTGGTGCACTAGTTAGTTTAAGCAATTGAAAACCTTTTGGGAAATGAAAGAATTGCACCCGGTTTTTCAGACAGCAAATTTGGTGTTGTTGGCTTTAAAAAAAAAAAGCAAAAAAAAATTAATATATTTAATACAAGTATTTATAGAAATCACAAATTCTGGATGCCTTCATAGAAGAGGCATTCCCCTCCTTTCTCTGGCAATGAACATGCCTCTTTTAATGATACATAAATAGAACCCTGTTGGTTCAGACCAAAGACCCATCTAATCCAGCATCCAATCCGCACTGTGGCCCACCAGATGCCTATGGGAAGATCATAAGCAGGGCATGAGTACAACAACACATGCACCTACATCATCAAAAAACCAGGAAAGGATGCGCCTTTTCCTTCTTCAGAGTGACTGTTTTGAAATGATTTACAACCAATGATTAAATCACATTAACATATTCAAAACAGATTTAACAAAGCAATCACATCACATGGGTACTTCCCCAGTGCCCAAGATTGCATTTTCCTGGCTCTGAAACAATGACACAGTTGATAACAAGTGGGCTGCCTTGGGGAGAATACTCTAACCTGGGGGCTACTACTGAGAAGGTCTGTTCTCTCATCACCAGCTTCCAGACCTCCCTTTGAAGTGATATGCAGATGCGGGTTTCAGATAATGGCCTCAGATGATGACCTCAGGGTCCAGGTAGATTCATGTTGGTGAAAGTGGTCCTTTAGGACAGTGTTTCCCAACCTTTTTTGGGCAAAGGCACACTTGTTTCATGAAAAAAATCTCGAGGCACACCACCATTACAGCCCCGTGACGTCAGTGCGCAGCGTCACGCCAGGAGGGACGCACGAAAGTGTAAGTTTCAATTTTCCCCCCTCCCCCTTGCCTTCCTTCTGTGCCAACCGCCAAAAAGCCAAGAAAAAAGCCAAGACTTTAGGGCAGCAGGTCGACACGGAAGAAGCTCCTACCTAAGGACAGGTGCGACGGCCGTGTCCTCTTCTGCCACACTTGGCAGCCCTGCCTCACGGTCGTGACTCCCACCCTGATTTCTCCCCGCAGGTCGAGCGGCACAGGCAGCCCAATGTGTCCAGCCCAGACACAAGCCCCGCTTCCCCACTCTAGATCCTGAATGCGACCAAGTGCTCTGGACTCCCGAGCAGGGTGGGAAAGAGGACTCGCATCTGGTAGCCTCCGGGCTCCTCGCCTGCTCGAGGGATGGCATTGCAGGCAAGCTGCCGGCCGTCGCCATCGCCGCCCCCTCATGCGAGTGGACCTGCCCGGAGTGGTGGGCCGGGGGAGGCTCGCTCTCTGTGGGGATGTGGCCCGCACGCGCGGCCCCGCTTCCTCCTGCCCAGGGCTGAGCTCCTTACCCGCGATCTCGGTCTCGCGCACGCGGATCCCACTTATTCCGAAGCTCGCGCCACTAGCCGGGGCTCTCACACCGTGCCAGGGCGAGGCGGCGCGGCCCACTGACGTCATCGCGGCTCGCCGCCGCCCTCGACTTCCCTGTTCCCTCCCCTCCCTCGGGTCGCCGTGGTTACCGAGGACTGCAAGCTGCTCAGGCGAGCGTGGGGCATTAAGTGGGAGAAGGAAAATTAAAATTAAAACTCGCCTGAAGGCCGCCTCTCCGGATATGAAGCTATCTTTCAAATTTTTTAATTTTTCCCGCGGCACACCAGGCAACATCTCGCGGCACACTAGTGTGCCGCGGAACAGTGGTTGGGAAACACTGCTTTAGGAGTCCTGATTTATGTAAGGGTTTAGAAGTCAAACACTTCACTCCGATTTGAACCAGTAGCCATGGTCTACACTAACTGTAGTTTCCAAACTATCTTCAAAGTCCAACTTGTACCAAATCCAGTGTCGGGTTTCTCTTCTGCTGTCCTTCAGAGTGAGCATCATGAACTTGCAGGGCTGCAATCTGCCTTCAGACATGCTCTTGACAGTCATTTGATTCCCTTGCAAAAACGTGAGAAGATCTTGAAGAGGATGAACAACAGCTGAAAAAAAGAAAGTGAGATTGTGGCAAGAGATTTATGATCGTTGTAACACTTCCATGGGACAGAGCAATGAATCAGTCATCCTTTGAAGGTATCATATGTAGAATTTCTTATCTTGATTCCTTAATAAGAAGAAACACCCCAATGAGCAGGAAGAAGAAATAATTAAATGAGAGCAAGGGGGGAAATGTGGGGAAGGTAGCCCCACTGGGTTTCGCTGGAAATCAGGTTTCATTTCAACCTGCGACAAGTGATGCCTTAGAAATAAGAGAGGTAGAAAGAAAGACTGCAAAGGAGAAGGAGAAATTGAAAGGGTCTTTGAAACATGAGCGACAAAGAGACACGATGAAAGAACAATTGAAGAGAGTAGTATAGAAAAGAACAATGGCTTCCGGAATAATAATAAAAAAAACCCAACCCAAACCCCACGCAGAATGGAGGTGCAGATTTGTGAAGATGAAAAGAACCAGACCTATACGACTTAACTAAAGGAGTAGCATGACTGTCTCTGTATAACTGTTTGAAGATATAAATGCCACTGAATGGGAGGGTTGCTTGGTATTAGTTAACTGGAGAGAAAATTGCAACCGAATAAAAGAATGAATAATGCTCCTGAGAGTGTAGCAAATTGAGTTGGCTGCAGGCATAGTGGAGAGAGCTGTTCATAGATGGAATGAAGAGTTAGCTCGGAGTAGAATTGTGAGCTTTCGGAGGTCACGGAGGAGGTATGACAACTGTTCTATGGAGTTCAACACAGAAAGAAGCCCATAGTTTCATGTGCTTCTCATGCAGATGGTGCCAGGTTCAATCCCAGGGCATCTCCACATAGCTGGGAAAGACTCCTGCATAGCTACTGTCAGTCATTGTAGATAGTATTACGCTTGATGGTCCCATAGTCTGACTCCACATTTTGATCTTCTAACACCTTTTTCAGGCTGAGGACTGCATTCTCCTCTGGACAACCTTCCAGGAGGCACCTGCCACTGGTGGACAGGAGAAGTGGCTAGAGTGGGCTGAGCAATGGATGCCTTTCTGGTTTCTATAGAAATTCTCACACACCTCTTTACCTTCTATCCAAGCAAGCAAGAGCCATTAACAATGTTCAAGGTCACATTCCAACCAGACAAAGATACTTGTCTGAGGGTAATGCAAGGCCAGTAAAGGGGTATGGCCTATGAACAGAGGATGTGGATGGGGAGTGGATGTGGCCTGGGTGGACAGACAGTGAGGATTGGAGGTCCACATTTAGCCCCGAGGCCTGGGGTTCCCCACCCTGCTCCAACACATGGTCAGATGTTGCAAGGGAGAGGAACTGAGTTCTTGCTCAGCTCAAGAGCATGAGACTGTCAGGCTGCAACTCTGAAATCTCAAGTTCCAGAGTATGAGCATGTCAGAAATCAGACTGTAATTCTAACTTCAAGATGTCCACTCCAGAGGGCACCCAGGGAGAAAACCAAAACTGAAATAAGCAGGTCAGAATTTAGGAAGATACCTTATATCTATTCGAACCACTGGTCCATCTTGTTCCATCTTGTTCTGTATTGTCTATGCCGTTTTCTTTCTTTTTCCATGCTGCTTTGGAAGGCCCTCCAGACTGCATCAGAGGCAAGCAAAGGTTGCTTTAAAGTTAGTCCTGCACTCCTAGTTCCCCCTTTTCTTCTGTTTTACTGCATAAAATGTTTAATTAAGAGTGGATGCGAAAAAGGCAATCAAATGCTAATTGCCGCCAGCAAAGCAGCAGGATGCCCAAAAGGTTGTGGAGGATCTGTTGGTTGAGGCTGAAAGGACCAAGCTCAGAATGAAGATGGAGATGCTTTGAGGTTTTGCATTAATTGGGGGCATGTTTACAGGAAAGGAAGCCAAACCCTTGCTTCCAAAGTCCTAGGGAAGGGTTGAAGCCTAAGATGAAACCTATAATTAAGAGCATTGGGAATGATTCAGTGGGTAAAGGAAGGTCACCTTAGCCAATCAGCAGCCCAACAGAGGCCCAGAAAAAAATGCAAAAAAGGAGAAAGCCACTTTTGAGAAGTTTCTCCTTTTCACATTCTTTCTGGTCTCTGTTTTTCCCTCCTGGGTTTTGTTGTTGTCAACGTGAGTCTGGCAAATATCTTGCCATGGAGAGCTACGCTCTCCATCCATGCCAAAACTCTGGGCTGGCCTCATGTAATAATTATTGCCACCTCCCTGTACCCCCATTCTGCTCCATCCTGCATCACAAAAAGGAAGACAAAAGAGGATACAGATTTGCATTACGTTTATGCATGCTAATTTATATCCATAAGAGCAAATTTAGAAAATAATAGCTATACTTTCAATAGTGGGGAAGACTGTGGGCAGGTGACATGTCAGTCTGCTGTCAGTCTGCTGATTAGGTTGATGGGCAACTTCAAGGTCTCTCCTGCTCTCCCTTCTTAAGTTTCTTTATATTTAAATGAGACTTGGACCAGACAACCTTTCAAACAGAGCAGTCTTTCAAATAGAGAACTGTCACCTGACACGTCTACAAATTGAGGATGATTCTCTGTAATATAATACAAATTGAGGGTGATTCCCTGCACTGAAATATAGCTTTAACCAGCATGGTTTCAAACCATCATCATGCCCATGATCCTAACCACCAGCCAGCCAACCTTAGACCAGATTCTTCCTTTCCCTGTTTCTACTTACAAGCCAAACTTACCTCGCAGAGCAACAATTCCCAGAGTGGTTAACTATGGATCCCTTTTCCCAAGCTACTCTGGGAATTGTAGCTCTCAGAAAGGAATAGGGGTCTCCTAACAAATCTCAGCACCCTTTAACAAACTACAGCTCCCAAAATTATCGGGGGGGGGGAGCCATTACTGCATAAAGGGGTTTCACAGAGGTTTCAGACTCTCCAAGTGTCCCTATTTTCCAGGGACAGTCCTGGATTTACAGAAGCTATTCCTGTTTCTGATTTTATCCCAAAGTGTCCCGCTTTTCATCAGAGAAATGTAGAAGGGTATGGAGTTATGCCACCCCTGAATAAAGGAGATAAGTAACTATAAAACCTTTAGAAGACATCTGAAAGCAGCTCTGCATAGGGAAGTTTTTTGTTGTTTATTGTTTTATGATGTTTTTATATATTTTGGAAGCCACCCAAAGTGTCTGGGATAACCCAGTCAGATATGTGGGATGTTGTTGTTCTTGTTCTTGTTGTTTTTGTTAAATAGGATGTCCCTATTTTCAATGGAAAATGTTGGAGCTTTGCATGTATCCACATACATTGTTCAGTTGTGTGGCTGCAAGGCCATCAAAGCAATGAACAGCATATTAATATAAAAGAAATAGAGCATAAAAGTACAACGGCTACTACCCATGATAGTATGTTCTACCTTCACTGTCAGAAGCTTTGCTTGGGAGGTTACCATGGGGGGTAGTTTGTGTTCAAGGTGGATGCACAAAGGGAGGGGAAGGGAGGCATGAAAATGGGACTGAAGCAGGGCTGAATAGCAGAACAGATAAATGGCTTCAGAAATGGGGCTGGGAAGTGAAAAGAGAGCTTAGTAGTTACATAGGGTGGAAAGAGGAAAATCTAGGTGGTTAATGTGGGGGATTGGTAGGAGAGTTGGTGAATGAATCAAGTGAGGGGGCAGCCCCCAGCTATATAATTTAATTGATATGCTGTTTGGATTACACTAGTTTTCAATGGGGCCTAGGAGACCACTTTTCATATCTCTTTCTGAAAATACAAGTGCCATCTGAGCAAGGGCAATCTTTATTTTAAGCCCCAAACAATCAGGCAAAATAAATGAATTGACTTGTAGGGAAGCTTTTGAAACAAGTAGATCATCTGTCGAACAAGACTTGTTTCTACCTTCTCATCTTGCTCCTTTCTTCTCACCTCCTGCTGAGAAATGAGAGAGTTGGCTGAAACCGACTCTTTTTTTTATCATTTCCCCTGCTGAGTATTTACTCTTTAAATCATCTGATTCAGCCATTTTGTATTTAATTAGAATAATACTCTGCCTTGATAAAGCACCTTTCATCTGGCGATCACAGGAATCGCTACAGACATGAATTAAATCACTGGTATCTCTATGAGGATAAGCATATCTCTGAGGAGATGGGAGGACATTGCATTATTTATCAGAAAGAAAGAAAGGGAAACAGAAGAGAGGAGCAAATGCTGAAGTTACATTCTTCATTCAAGACCATGCAAGTGTTCAGAATGCAGGCCCAGATTGTGGTCTTATCTTTTGAAATATATGCAACACACTGGCTTGGTTCAGACATCAACATGTGAGTCTTAAAGGTCATAGTTTTTCAGGCCATAAATGAGCAGGATGTTCATGTGCTCCCTCCTCCCGAAAGATCTAAACTGTGGTTTAATCACCCTCTGTTTTCATAAACTGGGGGGTTAGCAGTGATTAAATCACTGTTCAAACATCATGGGAAACAATGGTTTAACAAGCCAGGACAGATGAACAAGAGGAGATGGGAAAAGGAGAGTTGGGAGGAATTAGCATGGGGCACATAGCTCCTTTAGAATGATAAATTGTAGTTTTCTGACTTAAAAATGTGCAAAATGTCAGTGCTTTCTCATCTTCTTGCAACATTCAGCAAAGTTATTTTAGGAGTATTTCTGATGTTATTCTGAATTTCTAATAGTTATGAAAATATCTGCTAATAATCACTAAAGTTATACAGTATAAAGACAAGATTTACCTTTCATGCCTTTCCTGTTTTTATTGTGTTCTGCCTGACTTATTCTGAAGTTTTCTGATTTATTCTCACTGATCGAAAAATGAGTCTGCAAAGCTCAACTCTGTATTGCATTCCCTTAAAAAATAGTTCTTTCTATTGCTATTTCAAATCATTAATATTGTTAAATTGTCAAGTTCTACATTCCTTGTGTAAACTTACAACATCATAAAGTCTACTCATCGTCTGACTCCAAACAGATCTGTCACTGCAATTTTAATTCTAGTAATATTTTTCTGTCCCATCAAGACAGCACATTATGAGAAAAAATCTTGTTGAAATCTGGCATGGCTTGATGTACCCTGAGATTAGTTTCTTTCCCCAAGATTGCTCCGTGTTTAAGCAGCAATTTATGCAGCCTGCTGTATAAATTAGACAGCATAGATTCATGGCAGAATAATTCAAGAGCAGACTGTAAGGGAAAGAAAGTGACTGGATAGAGAACGTGATGTACGCGTTAATTCAGTAGTCACTGGCATAGCACCCACTGGAGTCATTGCACCCAGCAGCACCTCCTATGGTCCCTGCAAAAGTTCTCGGTAAATAACCCCTCAAAAAAACACAGTACTTGAGAGACTGTTTGCTCTTCCTGCACACTTCCTCTTTTTGTACTAGATCAACCTCTCCTACATTGAACACACACCCTTAAACATGGCGAGGAAAGAGACATAACGACTAGAAGTCTACGTTAATAAAAGCACAAAAGGGTCTGCTTTTGCCAGTGAATGTCTTTATTAAAAATCCATCAAAACTCTTATTTCCTTGTTAGCCTACGCTTTTCTTTGTTCCACACCTATGAATTCAAGGTGTAGAGTGGGCTGCTCAGCTGAAAATGTTGAGTGATTAAAAACTCATTGAAGGGCAGAAATGATTGTAGTTCTCAGAAATGGAAGTGTGGGGGGGAAACAGCCCAGGGCCTTTATTTGTGAGTGTGCACTGTGCACATCTAGAAAGTGTATTAGGGGTTTTTCTCCAACGCTACGCTGAAACACCCGATATTACAACATCCTACAAGAAGTGGGGAAAGTATAAAGAGATGGCTCTGTAAGAGGGCAAGGACCTAAAGCCAGTGGGATGGAGCAGATAGAGACAGCTTGGTTCAAATTCCCCCTCAGCCATGAAGGAAACTGAGGAAACTTGAGCAGGTAACTGTTTCAGACTACCATACCTTACACGGTTGGTGTGAGCATAAAATGGGATGTTCCCCATCATGTTGGTTTCATATATTTATACACCACTGAATACAAGAACAGCCCCAAAGTGGTTGACAAAAAGATAAAACATCCTCTTTCCATCCATCCATCCATCCATCCATCCATCTCTGAATAACAAACAATGAAACTAACATACCAGAAACCTACAATACCAGATGAAACAATATCAGGACACTTTGGAAACATCGTAAGAGTAAAGACCATAGCTTATTAACCTGGCCACCAAGTTCCTGCAAGATGGATGAAAGATTAGGGAGAGGTATGGTCCACAGCCATCTGGACTACACTACAGCCCCATTCCAACCATATCCCACCCCACACCGCTTACCATAACACCCCCTACCCATAACCACCTGAACAAAAACACCGTCCCTTCTCTCTTCACTCCCCCTCTTGCCAAGGCACATACCGGCTTGTGCTCCCCAAATGAACAGTGAGATACAAGCAAGATGTGAATAGCCTAACTACAAAGACCTGGCTTTCTAGCATACCTGTAGATAACAGTGAGTGCTAAACTAGATGAGATGCCATTTATGCAACTCACAATTGACTAGGGCTGGATCTACACTGACCTTTCTAATGTTATTAGAATGATATTAGATATACCATTCTAAAACGGTTCCAGCAGCAGCTCCACCTACAGAGCCTCAGTATAGCATTTTGTCTTTCAGGCACATCATCATAGCCTTTCCAGACACAAATCCAGAATGTTCACGTTTGCCCTGTTTTTCATTACCATTTTGTGGTCCACAGTGCAGTGCATGTCTACTCCCAAACTAGTCATACCAATTTCAGATTGACTTTGCTCCTTAGTAAGAATGCACCAGAGTGTAGCCATAGAGACCCAAGTCTCTCTAAGTGTTGTGTGATTTTCTTCAAAGTGCACGCTTAAAAGCACAAGATTTGGTTAACAACTAAGCAAGCATGTTAAGTTGAGCTTCCCACTCTCACACTGTTTGCTCCTTCTCTTTTTTTCCACAGCCACAATTTTGATCTGACATTTCACATGGATTTTTTTTTTCTTGTACCATTTGCTTGGAGGTCAGTCTTGCTGCCTGCACCATTAATTCGCTGTCCTTTCAGCTCTCGGCTATCCAAGGTGACAGGGGTCTTAGCGTTTCCCCATGCAAACATCAATCTGCATTCCAGGGACCAGCTCTGAATCGATCCAGAGAGATGAAATAACCATTAGCCTGATATCGACCTGGTTTATGAATTCACTAAATGTTGTGAATAAAGATATAGATTTCATTGTCAGGCTGTGCAAACAGAGCAGCCTCCCCGAGATATTGGATTTGACGCCTGTTGAATCTGAAGAGGCAGATTGAATAAGCGGTGGTGGTATGGAATCTGCTGATGTTCACGTCACATATGTGAGTGGAGACCACAGTGATAAATCATGGCTTGAAACAAACGGGCATTAGCGAGAGCTCACACCTTCTTTCTGATTTGCTTCTCAGCTGTTCCTTACCTAATGGAGCCTTGAGGACCATTCTAGTACAGCTGCTTCATCCCAGCCCTTCTGCTCTCTTTATTACCTTCCCCACTTCCCTCTCTGCCTCTGAAGGAGGAATTTGATGAGGCCCTGCTGAAATCCATCAGTGCTGCACCTGACCCAGAAAAGCTGCAGCCAAAATCCACGAGAGGCCTGTCTTTCTTCTACTTTCCCATTAGCAGTTAAGCATACACAAAAGTTCCCACCCTGCAGCACTCATTCCAAGGGGTTCTCCCCCCATCATTTTCTCAGCACTTTTATGGGTCAGCTGAATGATGGTTTTGATTAGGGTTGTCATACATCCGGACTTTTGTGTCCAGATTTTCACATTTTGAAATATGACAAACGTAGTTTTGATTGTCCTACTTGCTAATGTTGATGAGTCTCACTTGTCCCTTTTCCTTACGTTTTGCTACCTTTTCTGACTGCTTATGTGATTTTGGGCCAGTTTGTTTGATTGCATTCACTCACTGTTGATATCCTAATTTTTGTTCATACTGTGTTCTTGATTGTGATGGTGGTGCTAATTTTTTATTAACCACTTCAAAGCCTTCTGAATCCAATGTGGGGTACAATTGTACCTTGGTTTTCAAACAGCTCAGTTCCCAAACATTTTGGCTTCCGAATGTCACAATCCTGCTAGTGACTATTCTGGTTTGCGAACTGTTTTTGGAAACCAAACGTCTGACAGGACTTCTGGGGGTTCTGATTGATTTCTGAATGTTTTGGAAGTTGAACAGACTTCTGGAGCAGATTCCGTTCGACTTGCAAGGTATGACTGTATAATTAAATAATAGCAACTGCTTATGGGACATTCAACAAACAGTTGCAGTCCAGGGTGTTCTTATTCAAGATATTCAATTTATTCCCTTTTCTTCTGGCTTTACACACACACACACACACACACACACACACACACACACACCTATCAATTAGCCTTCTGTGGTCACTAAGCATGCAGATTCATAACCAGGCTGCTTTGTTTGTTTTAAGTCCATTTTGTTTCAATGATAACATCATTTATTACACTATTCTAGACTATTAAGTTTATTCCAGGAAGTTCAAGACGTCCTACATGTCCCCCATCTTTTATCCCAACAAGGATCTTGTAAAGTAGCCTAGGCTAAAAAAAAAACCAGTGATTGTTCCAAGTTCATCTAGTGAACTTCAAGGCTAAGTGAACCAAGGTCCATAGTTGGGGGGGGGGGACGGGGACAACCAAATCTTACATATACACACAAACATAAGAATAGCCCTCCTGGATCAAACCAAAAGCTATCCAGGGGTTACCAACATAGCAGCTGCCCATACACCCAAGGAAGCTTTTGTTGGTAGCCCCAGAGTCCCTCTCCCCTGTTCCTTCCCTTCCAAAATAACCCAATAAACTAGGTTGTGGTGCATGCTTGGGTGCATTTGTGTGTGGTGCCCAAAACAGTTTATCTGGTTTGGAAATGTACCTATGGACCCCCAAAACTTGCTGACCCCTGGCCCATGTGGTCCAGCATTCTGTTTTCACAGTGGCCAACCAGATGCTTATAGGAAGATCACAAGCAGGTATAAATTCAATAGTACGAGCATCCACACTCCCTCCACACTGTAGTTAACACCCACGCCCAGTCACTAAAGGAACAAACTCCTTCCTAATTCCAGAATCAATAATATGACAGCTACCTGTGATGTGCATGTGAAATATGGCTTGTTATTGCACACAGATGCTTGACTAGCGTAAAGACATCTGCCTTGAAAAGCTTAAATTTTCAGTAGAAATCAGATATATGAAGCAAGGCAGCTTGTTCATTGTAAAATAAAACAGAGCCCCTTGTCATTCTACAGTTTCTTTTAAAAACAATGACACTTTCCCTATGCACACACACCCTCCAAAAAAATCTCACTAGGGTTTCTCTTAATAACTTTTATTCATTTGCCCCATTCATCTTTCATTGCACATGGATATTCAGCATCAGTTGATCACATGCTAAGTCTGGGGGGAAACTGCTATACAGCCCAGTGTATTTTGGGTGGCTTAATATATTCCATCTTCAACCAAGCATGAAACCATGGAAACGGCATACCAAATTGCGAAAGGTGGAAACTAAGTTAGTTTGCAAAAGCCAACATATGATCTAATTGCTGCATCTTTTTTGGGTGGCACTTGAACTTTCCTCTGCTGGTATCAGCATTGGATTGGAGGGTGTGGGGAAGAGCCCTGTGTGCTAAAACCATACCCTGAGGTTCCACACTGCTATGATTCAGGTGCCAGACTCTTCCCTTCTGCACATGCAATGAGTTGGATAAAGGAAAGCAGGAGGAAAAGGTGGCAGAGCCAATTTGCACTCCGTGTGGCAATTAAAACTGCCCTGGCTACACTGTGGTGTCGCCCACATGAAGTGTAAAGCAGAGACATCCTGAAATTAAGCGCGGGGAATCCTTGACCCTCCAGAAGTTGCTGAACTACAACTTCCATCTTCCCTGGCCATTGTTCATGTTTCCTGGGGCTGATGGCAGCTTGTAGGGTCTGGAGGATCAGAGATTTCCCACAGCTGCTCTAAATATACAGTGCAAACCTGCCCACCACCATTAACTACTCAGAGGATGGTTTACTACTCAGAGGTGCTAATGGAAACTGGAGAGTCGGGACATTCCAGTGTGACTGATTTGTAGGGCAGAGCTGGGATTTGGTAAATACTGTAGATGCTTATTGTTTCAACAAAATGAAGGAAAGAGTTCTCTCCACTCACATCACAAAGAACTCATAACCCACCTACTCTCAGCAGCCAGAAATATCGTAACCAGACACTGGAGAGACCTGTCAGGAGTAAGCATGGACCAATGGTACCAAATAGTAAACAGCCTTACTAGATAAATTAACCAGTAAACTGAAACTGACATGGGGACAAATAGAAGAAGATGCCTTCACCTCGGTATGGCTCCCCTTTATCACGTACACAGCCCAACAAAACAACGACAAGAATCCACCAACAGCATACAAATCAATATGGCTATCCTGATCCAAAACACCTACCCAACCCACTCACACATGAAAACAAAGTTCACCACAGCCAATCACAAACGAACAACCACACCCTAGGCCATCCCCAACCTCTCTCACCACCAAAGGAACACAAGAAAATAGCAAAGAGAACCTGCACAAGCGACGCTGACACAAAACCCCACACATACATTAAGTAGAATACAAACATTGCCACCCGACCCCACCCCCACTCACCAAGCCCCCCTCCACCTCTTTCCCCCTTTTCTTCCTAATGTAACACTAATGTCTCAACAAATGAAACTGATCTGTAGAAAATGTAACTTGAAAAGAGTCATTGCACATGCTTTTGTAAACCAAGAAATCTTTAATAATAAAATAAAATACATTAAAATGACAGATATTACTTTTTCTATGCTACTACCATATCAGAAGGTGTACACAGTATTAGGAATTAGCATAGTAAAGGCATTATGAGGAATGTAATTAATTTTTAATAGTAAATTAAAATATGAACTAAGACCATGGTTCACAAGAAATCTGTCTGGCATTTTGAGATTACCTTTTATTGGCATTAAAGCCAGGAGAAGTTTGGTAATGGGGGGGGGGACTTCCTTCATATGTGGGGTCTGGAGCAGATGGTAGATCCATAGCTGTCAATGATTCCCTTTTTTTAAGGGAAATTCCCTTATTCCGAATAGGATTCCTCACAAGAAAAGGGGAAAGTTGACAGCTATGGGTAGATCTCACAGTACCATGTAAACCTTCAGGGGAAAGCAGCGTCTAGAAGAAAAAACACTGAAGAAAAGATTATGTTCATAATGACACCTTGATAACACTTACTGTGTCTGAATATGAGACCCTAAGTAGTTCCTTTATTTTTGTGGGAGCCTTGTGAGTAGTTTGTTTTCAGGTTATAGAACAAATAACAGAATCAGACTTGAAAGGTTCTAGTCTGACACCACTGCTTATCACTGGGTTGTCTTACTCCCAAATATGGTGTCTTAACTGGGTCAGTTTACTGCTCTGTATTAGGGAATATTTCAGAATACTACATACATGCTGCCCAGGCTTGTGCCCCAGGGAAATCACTTCAGTGCTGTTAATGCAGAGGTTTGGCTTCACCCCTGAAGGTGCACTCCGTTGTCTCTCGAGACAGACTGATGCCAACAACAATGGTTTATTGGAATTATGATGGCAAAATGTTGCCTTGAAGGTGATGTATGCTTCTGAAAACAGAGCTTGTATTTTGCACACCCATCTGCATTATAACTCTACAGATGGTACAAACTGTACAGTTTATCTGCAATGGAGCGATAGTAGCTGCAAAATGTTTGTGTTACTTAATGCAGCATCCGATTACTATGTAAATCAAGTTTTTAAAGTTGAACATGGTTTCTCAGAGCTACAACATGGAAGTGAAAAACCCAGGATTGTAAAAAAATATTGGAGGGTGGGGGATTGCAAGCATACGTGGAAAAGGGACAAACCAAATTAAAGACTGGAAAAAGAAGAAACTGAAATTGACGGATTCAACCACTCATATTTGGTGGTCATTTAAATCAGGGCAATGGCCCGGGAGGAATGTGGTAACCATTTTCTAAGGAAGAAGGAAACCATCTTTTAGAAGAGACCCATCTTTTTTCTCTAGAGCTCCGCATGATCAAATGGCATCATTTGCAATGACATTCTTCCACTCCTGTTTTAAAAGTGCAGGATCTGTGCCTGTGAGAAGACGTTACCTTTAACAAAACTTCACTAATGTGTAACCCTGAAATTCTGTATCCCGTCCAAACTGATGCCAAAGTTTTGTGCTCATTTGTGCTGTTTTGTATCACAAACTCCACATTTTGTACCACCCTGCAAACCGAGTAGTGGATACACAAAAAGGGAGCCACAGGTATCCCCCTCCCCCCCCACAACCCAACATTGTCCAATTCACTTCAAACAAGTGCCAAACTTTTGCAATAGTTTCAAACCCTTCAAATGCAAGTTTTGTGGCACAAAACAAGCACAAAACTTTGGCATCAGTTTGAAGGGGATCAGACAATATTGGATTATGGGGTGTTAACTTGGAACCCTTATTTGCTGTGTCCGTTACTCAGTTTGGGGGACCATACAAAACATAGGGTACACGGCACAAAACGGCATAAAACAAGCACAAATTTTGGGATCCAAAATTTCACATTTAATCATTAATGAAGCTCTTTAACAAAGTTAAAAGAATATGACAGAAATAGTTAGAAAGCCCTTGGGTCACCTCAACATAGGTTTACTAAGAATGCAGAGCCAGCCCTGGACATTTTATTACCTGAGGTAAAAGATAAAAAGTGCCCTTCCCCATCCCACCTACAGAAGGCAAATAAACTGCCTTCTTATTTCAATACTGAAAACAGGATAGCATCCTCCAACACATCTGAAAGTAGCAGGATAATTCAGGGGGTGCAGGATAGGCTTTGTGGAGCACACAACTCTTTCTTCCAACAAAGGGGAATGGTTGGAGACTCCAGAAAAAGGCTTGCTTCACTCTGCCTAATGATAGGGCTGGCTCTGTAAGACGCCCCCTCCCCACAGGCAGATGTGTTTATTTCCCCCTCAGATGTCACATCATTTTCTCTCCTTGCCTTCACTGGAAATATATATATATGGTGGAGGTGGGGGAGGCACCATTGCCCACCCAGTTATCGCCTTAAATGGGCAATTGTGTCATGGCCTAACAATTTTGTAAGAAAATTTAAAATAATTTATAGACCACTTAAGAAAATAATATTGATAATACCTATGTGGTTTACATGAAATATCTCTCGGTGACTCCTATCATATATTTTATTTTATCTAGGCACAATTTTAACTTATGTACATGATTAAAATTTGGGAGTTTTACGTTAACATAATCAATCAGCCAATAAGTCTGCTCCCTTTATTTAAGGGGTGTCAGTACTGAACATATTGTCAAAACAGGGCAGTAAAGCTTGATTATGCTCACTCAGGCAGGCCGGTGCTATTAGCTTTACTGTGAATCTGATATTTAGTGTAGTCTGAGAGAAATATTCTGCTTAAGCCAGATTGACCAGACAAATCCACCAGCTTCTCCAAACTCTGTCTCGGTATGTAAAATCCTCTTGAGGCAGAACAGGATGGAGTAGGAAAGGACAACTTTAATTAAAGTAAAGTTCATGCACATGCAACCTTTATGGTCAGATCAGCATGAAACAATGGGATGGGAAGCAGACAAAAACATAATGGAGGGATTTATAAAACAAATATATCTAAGGCACATTGAGAATTATAACAAATGGCATATCAGGTGTGCCATTTCCAAGCTGTGCTGAATTTAGCCTGAATTAGTCATGTTTCCCTTGTTCACTTGGCAGCCCAAACAGATGTCTATAGAGAGGGCTTTTTTTTCAGATGAAACTTGCCAGAACTTAGTTCCAGCACCTCTCAAGTGGGAGACATTGCCACTATAAGAGAACAAGGGAGACGTTCATGGTGAGTTCTGGCACCTCTTTTTCTAGAAAAATAGCACTGTCGTAGATTAGGGCCCATTGACCTTTTAACTTTTGTTTCCCAGCCTTAATTTCCTTGGGCTTGCCCTTATTATTGCCCACTTATTCCTAGTGCAAAATGAGGCGCTCTCTCCAAGCCATGCCCTTCATTCACCCTTCTTTGAGCTCTCTCGAGGGATGTGTCCTGGAATGGTGATAATAGCTGTTGTTGCCTAGATGCATAAGTGTGTGTGTGTGTGTGTGTGTGTGTGTGTTGCTTGACTGAAACATAGTCTAGCATACATAGCCTCATATGCTTTGCCTCCTGCCCACCACCAGTACACAGCTCTGACACACAGAAAGCTGCCCACTAGAGAACATAGCCCATGGAAAAGCCACCTATGAGGAAATGTAAAGGGTTCCTCACCTCTGGATTAATGGGAAGGAGCATGGTCCTGTGGTAATTCTGGCCCTATATGAACTGTACATTTAATGTTGTATCATACCACTTTAAACAGTCATGGCTTCCCCCCTAAAAATCCTCTGAACTTTAGTTTCTTAAGGCTGCTGAGAGTTGTTAGGAGACCCCCATTCCCCTCACACAACTACAGCTTTCAGAGTGGTTTAACAATCAATTCCTCTTGGGGGAACTTGGGGGATGGTACAACAAACTACCCATGATTCTTTGGAGGAAGTCATGCCTGTTTAAAGTGGTATGATACTGCTTTAAATGTAGAGTACAGATGGAGCCTCTCTCTGGAGCATAACAATGCATTTTGCTCCAGTCTGGTCACGTGTCAGATTCCAAGATGAGTTCAGGGACGAAGCTAATTTTCCTTGGCCTTGGGAGGTGAATATAATTTCTTTGTGTACTACTGTCCCTTTCCTCATTCCTTGCAAGAAAGTCCTTCCTGCAACGAGAGTAGTGGAGAAGAAAACTAATACCAACCCCTCCAGAGAGGACAAGCTTCTTCTTGAGTGAATCTCAGTCTAGCCATTTATGAAGCAAAGGCGCTGTTAAACGGAGGGCGTAAAGGGGACCTTGCAATAACGAGTTTTTAATTACCTCACTCTTTACCTTATTGCTTTCCGGCAGCCCCCCAATGAAAACCAACAGTGGCGGTTTCTATTAGAAATGTTAATTACTTTTGTGGATAATTAGACTTGCAGGGTTTCAGAAGCATTCTGACCTCACTTAATAATGGCAGAAGAAGGTGAAGGAAAGGAAGATCTGTTTTTATAAATGCTGAGAGAGACGAAACCACAAAATAACTCCCAAGTAAGCAGAACTTCTAACTGTAGCAGCATATTTTAGGGCAGTTGCGGTATGCAAAAATGATGACTACAAAATACACCCCTATTTACCCTCCCCCCTTTTAAAATCACACCGATTGGCCTGGATATGAACCACCCTCCATTTTGTTTCTTTTTGTAATGAATATTGCCGTTCTGTTATACATGCAGGATTAACATGAAGCTTAAAATTTAGAAGACTTTGTAGGATGAATAGTACATTCAACTCTCAAATTAGAGGGACATTCTTGCCTAATGATGACTGAGCATGGTTAGTAGGTACAGTATGTTGACTGACTGTTTTCAGGTGGATGGAAAACTTGGAGGAGGAATATATTGGAGTATCTTGCACTGCAACATTATATTGAAGGTCCCAGCTGTTATTATTTAATTATCCCTGCCTTGTCTTCAAAAGAAACACAAGTGGATAATAATAAATTAACAAGATAGTCAACACTATTAAAATCATTAAACCAAACTGAACAAAAAATGGTAAACAAAAATATAAGGATAGCAACAAGTAGTGAAGCAAACTTACATAGACTCATCAAAGAAGCCAAAAGGATAGCACAAAGTCAAGCAAAGTGATATAAAAAGCAAGAAGGACAAGCAAAGCCACAATTCAGTCAATCCCAAAGATTGGAAAGTGATGGGACCAGAAGGGCTTCTCTTGGGAGGCTTTCTCTTGTTCCTCACAACAGTCCTGCTAGATTGAATCAAAGGCCTATCTCCATTCCAGTATCCTGTTCTTTCAGTGGACAACTAGATGCCTATCAGTTGGTAAAGCAGGAGACTCTATGAAAGGACACAAACACAGCAACGCTTATGATTCCTTGCCACCGGCAGTCAGAGGCGTATTGCCTCTGACACTAGGGGTAATACATAGCCATGTAGCAACAACCATTTGCAACTATTTATTCATTTAACAGGATTTTTAGATGGCTTAAATGTCAAACTCATCAGGAGTTATATGCCACTTAATCATCAAAGATTTATACAATGATTCACCGTTAAGGATTTATCTATGGCTGAATCATTGAAACATCTATGGCTCTAAAATGGATGGTGGTAGGATAAACGGATAAAGATACTGTAGTATATTGCTGGCCTCTAGCCATGATAGCCAAAGGCAGAGCTGTTACTTTTATAGAAACCTTGTCCAGGTGACCACCACACAGGGAAAATTAACGAGGTGAAGAAATCATCTTGCTTGGTAATGCCTTATGGGTCTGGATTGGGAGACAGAATGCTGGGTGGTTCATTGTTCTAACCTGGCATGGAAATGTTTATGTTTTAGTGATCGCTGTGCTGTTTTCAACACTCTACACCTATTGACCCTGTGAAGATATTGGGAATCAAATATCCTGACGTTCCCCTCAAGCGCAGAATTTTTCTCCCACTTTCTGCGTGCTAAGTAATTAGGTGGATTAAATGACTTTTTTAAAAAAAGTCTATCATTTCACCTCCTTCTATGTATTGGATTAAACCATGCTATATACTGTATCACTTCCCATTAAGCGCCTGCCTCAGTGAACACAAGCTATTTCACAGAGATGGCAGCCTTAATAACCATGCCTAAAGGGAAGTTATTATTGGAAAGAAAATACCAGGCATATAAACTGGCAAATGTGTCGAGGATATCAGGTCTGGGAATTCACGTTGTCAGGTTGTGATCCATGCTGGTAGGCAGCAGCGAAAACTACATTAGAGGGCGGCCGTTCATAATCATATTGTTTTAACACGCATGCAATATTAACTGCATTTACCAGAGGAGGTAGAAAGAAAGTATGAGCCCAGACCCCCATTTCCTTTGTTATTGCCAGGCTCAAGAGAGGCCTCAGCCAAATGTCAAGTCTCACAGTATTCTGCTTGCGGGGATAGAGTTGAACCCTGGAGCCACTGAAAATATGGAAATGGCTTGTTGTAGCATTCTAACACCAAACAGAAACCTTGTTTCCCCATGTCTCTTGAGGTGTTATGTTTCAGTGTTGATTAATCAAGTTAGGTAGACAATTGGTGGGTGGGAGCATACTAGCTCCACCACCCAGGTCTCAGTCCCAACTCATGGAAGATGAACTTTTGTAACAGAGGACCTTCTGCATCCTTTGAAACTCCCTGCCCACTATGGAACCATGGTTTCTACGTCTTGTCAAGGGCAGCAGTGCTTATGAATACCAGTTGCTGGAAGCCCAGGAACAGAGAGTGCTCTTGTGCTCAAGTCCTGTTTGTGGGTTTCCCAAGGCATCTGGTTGGCCACTGTGAGAACAGGATGCTAGAGTAGATGGGCCATTGCCCTGATCCAGGAAGTTCTTCTTTTGTTCTTACGTTGTGACGGGCATTCCCTTCCCAACCCATCACATTGGTAAGTCCTAATTACATTCAGCCCTATCATGTTAAAAGTTTATGTTCTCACTTCATGTACCTGGTTCCAGGTTACATTTTTAGCACTCATTGGAGATCTTGACATATAAATCTACCTGGGCCCTTCAGTCTTCATGTGAGACCCTACTCCAGATGAACAAGGGAGAGGATATTTTCAGCCATGACTATCTACTCGTGAAATGCTTTTCCCAGTTAGGTCTTCTTTGCATCATCATTGGCATTCTTCCTGCCCCAGGTAACAACCTATCTATTCTGCCAGGCATTTGATAGAATATGATAAATGGTCTGCTGATGACCGATAATTGTTTTCTGTTGCTGAAGTTTTGTTGTTTTTCTGGGTCTGTTTATGGGTTACTGCAATTATTTTATTGTAATGTATTCTTGTTGTTTTCATGCTATGTCTTTGGATCTCAAGTTTTGGCAAGTTGCTTAGAGACACTTTTGTAGTGAGCAAATAATAAGTCAAATTAATAATGAACAATGTACTACTGCCTCTTAGTAAATCTTCGGAGCATGGCAGTAGAGTTATGTAATTGCTTTGTCATATGATCAGTATGTGATTGTTCCTTTACTTAGAAAGAGCTAACACTGATATGCTGAAGATCTAATAATAGATCAGTAGAGTGGCATCTTTTTCACAATAAACACATGTATAAAACCTTCCCAACAAAAGGGATTTGACTGAGCATGCCAATGACTTACAGTTGCTGTCACCTGGAAGAATGAATATCCTGCCAAGTCTGTTCTATTCAAAATATGCCATGTCAAATGTTGAGATATATCCTGCTCCCACACCTTCCTGGAAGAATATTCAGTTGTGCACAGTAGTCTGAAGGGAAGCACCCTCTGGCCTTTGCTACCACCCAGGGCATCGAGGGCCTTTCAGAGATTGCAGCATGGATCTCCTAGGGAGAGCATTATGGTAAGGAAGAGACCAGCTTGGCTGCATCCATGGGGAAAAGAAGGAGGCAGCTGCAGGAAGTTTGCTTTCCCACTCCCTGCCAGAAAGAGTGCTTTGTTCCAACTGCCAGTTAGCTTGGACCAAAGCCAGCCAACTGCCTATCTGAAATACCATATTCCCTCATACAAACGTGTCCAGGTTTTGAAGTCTTCAGGGGAGGCCCTTCTCTCGGTGCCACCACCCTCATAGGCATATTGGATGGGGATGTAGGAACTGTCCTTCTCGGTGGCTGCTCCCAGACTCTGGAACTCCCTCCCTGGAGAAGCTGGCTCCCTCCTTGTTGTCCTTCTGCTGACAGATGAAGACCCTCCTTGTTCCAAGCAGACTTTAGGGAATTGTCTGCTTGTAATCAAAGGGCTAGTGCTGTGCTGTTTTTATTGTAATTGTTTGTATGTTTTAAACAGACTTTATATATGTATTTATTTTTCATTCTATTAAAATTTATTTGTTTCTTAATTATTGTCTCCCCCCCCCTATGTTTTAGCAATTCTTGTTTTTATCTGTAAGCTGCCTTGAGCCCCCATCAGAGTAAAAGGTGGGGTATAAATAAATAGATTAGTAGTGGTTGTAGTAGTAGTAATATCCGGGGAGATCCAAGTTGAAAGAATACAAATCTATTTAATAAAAAAGCAAAAAAAAATCTCAAAGTCCTATTCAGATTATATATCCCTGTGGAACAAGGTAGCCAATTTGATGCTCTTCAGATTAGAGAATATCCCCATCAACCCCAGGCAGCACAACCAATGCTGAGGGTTGATGGGAGTTGTAGTCCTATGTCTTGAGAACATCCTGATGGCTATTCCTGTTGTGGAATGGATGTGAGAGGAAGGGGAACAGGATTACACTTGGTGGTTCTGCCCCCAACTTCTATTTGGTCATCATTATATCTGAACGGAGCCTATGCACATACAACAAAATGCAGAGTAGAGATCACACAAACATTTTGTAATATGGGTGTGCTTCAGTTTTGTGTGGGGACTAAATGATAAGGCAAATCAGTATGATATGAAGCTCTTCCCTTCCCCTTCCCCTTCAAGTCAAAGTGTGATGTCATTCCCCTCCTGAAGTCAGATGTATACAGTGGTACCTCGGGTTAAGTACTTAATTCATTCCGGAGGTCCGTTCTTAACCTGAAACTGTTCTTAACCTGAAGCACCACTTTAGCTAATGGGGCCTCCTGCTGCCGCCATGCCGCCAGAGCACAATTTCTGTTCTCATCCTGAAGCAAAATTCTTAACCTGAAGCACTATTTCTGGGTTAGCGGAGTCTGTAACCTGAAGCGTATGTAACCTGAAGCGTATGTAACCCGAGGTACCACTGTATTTTCCTTTATAATATCCCTATGATTCCCCATGTCTATATACTTGGCAGGAAGTGAGCCTGTCCAAAATGTTGACTGCAGATCACTGAAATAATCTGGATTGTGGGGATGGAGGGTTCTGATATTTTGTGCGGGGTTTTTTTTTTTTTTGGTTGTTGTTGAAGTGCAGCCAGAGAGGATGTTTTTAAAAGTTAAAAGCTTTATTTAAGGTTTTGGGTTGTTTGTTTTTAAAGCCAAAATAGCTCTACTTTAACAGCAGCAGCAAAATCCCAAAGCTCTTCACTACTCCATGGGCAGCATTCTAGAGAGCCTCATGTTGTAAGGCTTCTAAGAGACATGTAAAGACTTATTAGGAAATCAGTATAAACCCTTTTGGAAGACACAAAAAACTACCAGAAAGAAAAACTGACGTGAAGCTGCAAAGCATTAAAAAAATGTACACACAACTCATCCACCTTTTAAATATTTCAAGTTAAGAAAGAGGCGAACACCTGTTCTCTCTCTCCCTTCCATAACAAACTATGGAATAAATTGAACCCTTTTTATTACTCTCAGTAAAAGTCCCTGGACCTATTTGTCTGCAATTTGGCTGGTTTAATCCATTTGGGAGGGGTTCCTGTGCTGGTAAATTCTATTCACTTTGGCCCAGAGAGGAAAATATTGTATTCATTCTGAATGAATAGGGGAACATAGAGCTTTTATACAGAGTGGTGCAGGCATTCAATTACAGATCTAAGCAGAGAGTACACAAAACTCAAAATTAGATCAACATTTTTTAAATGCACAGATACAAAAACAAGGCAAATTCTGTGTCCCATTACTATTCTTCATTTCTATTACTATTCTATTTCTATTATTCTATTTCTATTATTCTATTATTCTATTTCTATTATTATTATTATTATTATTATTATTATTATTATTATTATTATTTCTATTTCTATTATTCTATTTCTATTACTATTCTTCATTTCATCATGCTCCAGAGCAAGCTCTCTGTTTGTACAAACTGGTGACATGAAATAGCCAATTTGCTGTGAGTGTTCAAAACAAAAGTGAGACAAGTATGTGCAATGAACATCCAATACATGCAAAAGTTCTAATGCATGCAAAAGTTCCAGGTACCATCCCCAGCATCCCCACACGCCTTCCTGAACTCCTGGAGAGCTACTGCTGATCACTGTAGAGAATTCAGATCTAGCTGAACCAGTGGCTTGACTCAGTATAAGACAGTTTCCTATTTTTCTTTCAATGACCCTACAGATGACATAACCATATACAGTGGTACCTTGGTTCTCAAACTTAATCCGTTCCAGAAGTCCGTTCCAAAACCAAGGCACATTTTCCCATAGAAAGTAATGCAAAATGGATTAGTCTGTTTCAGACTTTTAAAAACAACCCCTAAAACAGCAATTTAACATGAATTTTACTATCTAATGAATTTTACTAACTAATTGATCCATAGAATGAAAGCAATAAACAATGTACTGCAGTCACACAATCAATCAATAGCTTAACTGGGTTCCACACAGTCACAAAAACAAAACAAAAAAGCCACAAAAACAAAAATGCAAAATAAATAGCAAAAACAGACAGACCTCAGCATAACATTCAAAATGAAAGTGTGGTACTCAGTACAGAAGCGTAACACTCAAAATAGAGCACATTTGGCTTCCGAAAAAGATTCACAAACTGGAACACTTACTTCTGGGTTTGCAGTGTTTGGGTTCCAAGTTGTTTGAGTACCAAGGCATTTGAGAACCAAGGTATCACTGTACTGTGTTGCAATGCAATTGACTAGTCAGTAAGACACCCAACTCAAAGCATTGATGTACAAACACACCGCTTTCAAGGTGGCTATTAGCGAATAGTTACTGTAAACAATTAGCTGGGAAAAGATAGGTTCACTCTTTTTGGAATACAAATGAGCAACAAATGCTTTCCTGGAAATTATTTTGTAAAACAAAACAAACATTGAGTGTAAACTCACAAATCCATAATCTAATTAGTCATGAATAATTTGACCATGTAATTCTGGCAACATTTAAGGCATATTTTGGATTTGTGTGTCATCTGTTAATGGTGCCCTTTGCTCCTGTGAATCTGGTATGTAACGTAAGCAACATTCCCAGTTGCTTCTCTGATTTCAAATTAATCAAGAACAGCAACGAGTACAATGCAAAAGCAGAGTTGAGAAATAAAAGGTGAGAGTGCTCAGTCTAGGGGAGACTCGGAGGATATTTCTGAATGAGTGTATTCAAGACAGTCTTGTAGACATTTTTAAAGAACTGTTCCTAATTACAGACTGAAGTGGAATGCTTAATAATATCTTCCCCAGCCAGACTCCTTGACCTGAAGACACGAGCGGAGATGAAAATCCAACTGGGAATTAATTTTTGTGCGGATCAGAGCTTTAATATGACCTAGTCAGACAGATACTCATAAAGCTAGAAGAATTTTTAAAGGCCCTGATTTTCCAGGAGTTCTGTCTTGGCGCTCTCTTGACCTAATAACTCCCAATTTTCAAAACTAACCCTTTGCCTGCCTATCTGCTAAGCAGCCTGAGTTATTTCCCAGTCAATCAGCTTTTACATGTGACTTAAAAGCAGGAAGGTGGTGCTGAAGTAATAAAGCAAAGACATTTCTTTTCTGGTTCAGTATGTTAACCTGTTTCATGTTTCCCACTAACTACATGCTTATTTGGGAGGACCTGTGGCCAAATGAAACTCATTTGTGAGCCTCAGCATGGTGGTGCACATTGATGGCTCATTTCACATAGAATCATAGAATCATAGAGTTGGAAGTGACCACAAGGGCCATCGAGTCCAACCCCCTGCCAAGCAGGAAACACCATCAGAGCACTCCTGACATATGGTTGTCAAGCCTCTGCTTAAAGACCTCCAAAGTAGGAGACTCCACCACACTCCTTGGCAGCAAATTCCACTGTCGAACAGCTCTTACTGTTAGGAAGTTCTTCCTAATGTTTAGGTGGAATCTTCTTTCTTGTAGTTTGGATCCATTGCTCCGTGTCCGCTTCTCTGGAGCAGCAGAAAACAACCTTTCTCCCTCCTCTATAGTTATGTTCATTCCTTATAATAAGGTTACCAGATTTTTTCCAATGAACCCCGGGGACACTTTTCAACTTCCTACTAAATAGATGGATTTTGTCAGGGGACTGATTTGTAAAACCCAGGAAACAGGGACGTCTGTATGATGTTACCTCATAACATCATATCTGTGAAGGCTTCAGACAGAATTCCACCTTCCAGCTTCTGTTTCAAACCCCCGGAGAGTGGCTTTATGTGAAAATCTGCAGCTCCCTTCATACTGCCATTCATTATAATATTCTGAATTGTTCACTTTACTTAAGGGCCTTGGCATTCTATTTCCCATACGCCTTTTGTTTGCATACACACACTGCATCATGTTTTTTGTAGTTATGTATCAAAAATCATTCTTGCCCATGTATGTGCCACTCATACGACTTGAATACATTTGGTACATAAAGAGAACAATATTGTGTGCAATGGTTTCATCCACATGTATACATTTACAAAAATGCAGATGATTTGGTCCAAGAAAACGTTTAAACATTGTGAGAACACTGTGGAAATTCTTTCCAACTTGTGACCCCTCCCATTTTTGCAGATACACTGTTTAATACTATGATAATGGGGAAAACATTAAACCAGTTGTGAAACTGCTATATGGAGAGAAGCTTATGTATGAAGAGTGGATTACATCTGAGAAACACACTATTATCATTATTTATTAAAAAAATTACCTAGATGCATTGCCTTCCTGAGTGTAAGGAGCAACAATAAAGAAGAAGGAAACTGCCATACTTCCATCATGGTCCAACAGCAAAAGATCCAGAAACTAATTATCATGGAAACACAATGTTTAGGCTAAATTGTTAGCACTGGAAGTATAAATCTGTTATTCCTGAGTATGGATGAAGTGTCTTCTGCATCCTTTCACCAAAAAGTGTCATAGGTAACTGTGTGCACCGAACTGTGCCTGTGAATATCAATGCACCAAATAAGATCCTGCAAAATTCATCCGGGCTGATAAGAGGCACTGGAGGAACAAAGCTTTGTCAGAGATGTCACAGAACCATATTTCCATCCATTCAGGATAGATAGCCTTGTGAACAAGGGAACACAATCTCAATTGCAAACAAGTCCAGAGTGTGATAAACATGCTGCCTAACCAACAACCATATTACTTGTGTCTTTAGACAATGACTTTCTCTGCAAGATAATGAAAACTGCTTCTGCTGAAATAACAGCAGCCAGGAAGCAAGGAAGCATCCTTGCTTTATAGCCACATGTAAAGATATAGGCTACCAGAGACAGAAAATCTCTAGAACACTGTGGAAAGGGTGATGGAGTTAGACGTGCTTACCTGAATTTTTGGCAGCTGAACTTTTGGCTGTGGTGAGTCACTGTTGATTACCAGGAGGGGTGAGATATGAGGTCAGAGCAATGCAAACACATCAGCAGAGCCAATACAGTACTGCTGCTGCTGCTGGTGGCGGTGGTGGTGGTGGTGGTGGTGTTGTGTTTGCCACCTCACCACTCTGCCTTCCAGTAATCAGCAGCCACCCACCTTGCAGGAGGTCAGGTAAACAGCTCTGCCCCACCATGCCACCCACTGCTGCCTGAATCATAATAAGATGTACTTTCCCCTTTCAACTTTCCACTCTCTGTATTTCCAGCATACCTGTTTGGTCCCTGCAAGCTGCATGGGTCTCAAGTCTTCACAGTCTCAAATGCCACTGAGCATTTATATCAACCAGTGAAACCAGTAGAATCCAATGTGCTGTTTTCAGCATTCAAGGTGGCAGGCACCAGCTTGTTTATAATTGTGGCTATTTTGTATTCTGTGCACGTGTCATGCAGCTGCTCCACCACCTCAGATGAATCTGAAATATATGACACCTTCTCCATCCATATTGATTGACTCCTCTTATCCAGCTTATCTCAGCTGAACGGGGAGTTTGAGAAGTGGTTACAATCAGGCAGACCCCATTGGAAGGGTTCCTTTCATCCTTAGATACAGTACCTTTGAGGATTATTTGTGAAAGCCCTGCCATTGCCCAGTTGTATGGTAGCATGATGATATCAGGCTTCATATTAGTCTGAATATCCCATACCATTTCTTTTCCTAATATTCTTAGATTTTCACCCTTGACTCTGAGATGACTGTCAGAGAATAGATATTCTGAGGAGAGAGGAGGGAATTCTCTTTCTCTCTCTCTTTTCTCATGACTTAAAAAAAAGAAGCCCAAGATGTCAGCCATATTCACCTGGGTCAGCCCTATCATTTGGCAGAGTGATGCAGCTATAATAATAATAATTTTATTGTTTATACTCCACCCATCTGACTGGGCGGCTTACATCACATAAAAAATTGTAAAACATTCGACATTAAAAATGTCCCGGTACAGGGTTGCCTTCAGATGTCTTTTAAAAGTCAGATAATTGTTTATTTCCTTGACATCTGATGGGAGGGTGTTCCACAGGGTGGGTGCCACTACCAAGAAAGCCCTGTGCCTGGTTCCCTGTAACCTCAATTCTCACAGGAAGGGAACCATCAGAAGGCCCTTGGAGCTGGACCTCAGTGTCCAGGCTGAATGATGAGGATGGAGACGCTCCTTCAGGTATACTGGGCCAAGGCCGTTTAGGGCTTTAAAGGTCAGCACCAACACTTTGAATTGTGCTCAGAAACATACTGGGAGCCAATGCAGATCTTCTGGACTGGTGTTATATGGTCTCGGCGGCCACTACTAGGTGGTGGACAGTGGCAGTTAAGTGTTGGAGAGGACAGACTTGTGTGTGTCCTGTACCTCCTAAGCTAGACCTCTATTCTTAGGATGCTGCCATGTCACCAGAATTGAAGATTCAGCCTTCAATCAGGCAACCACCACCTTATATGTCGCCTCAGGCACCAAAATGTCTTGAGCCAACTCTGGTATATACACCACTGTGATCATAAGCTTTTACAATGAGTGTAGTGCTGCTTAGGCACTGCAGCAGTCAGGTTGTATTTTTTTGTGTTTCCCATTTTATTGGATGCATCCAAGCACAGGATTGGAGATTCTTCCTGCATAGGAAGTTTGAAGCTGAGCAGCGGTTCCATCAGGGTGCTATAAGAAAGATAGCTGAAATGCTACTAATTATGTGTTTGTGGGTTATCAGGTTTCCTTTGTAGGCTTGGTTACAGACACCACCGTTCACTCTGAAAGCAGAGGCCATTTCTGACTTCTAGCAGGCTGCTCAAAGTGCAAGACTTCAGAGCTTGTTTTGTTTGGCATGGCTGCAATTTGAAAACAAATTCCTCCTCCTGAATCATGAATGATTAAAACCCTTCCTTGCTACAGCAGGGGCACTGAGCAGCCCCCTGAGCAAAAAAGTTCATGTATGCATAATAATAATAATAAAAACAGCAACAAAACTTATTCTAGAAACTTTCCTTACTGCCATTCTTTTAAAAGTAGCTTCTAACCAACAGAAACTTTGTTGTTGGCCCAAAGGCACTGGCTAGGCCACGTTTGGCAATAGTATAGGATCATTTGCAAACATTTTAAGGTCTGGATGATTACTCTCTTGGTGAAGTCTGAGCTCAAGACTTTGTAGCAAGTTCTGAAGTGCCGTTGATGCTCTCTGAGAGGCCAATGGGCTGTAGAGCTGCTGGAAGACTTTGAAAGAAAGGTAACAACATGGGTGTATTTTTAGGAAAGGGGTGAATAACCTTTAATTCTTTGCTTGCCTTTTTTTATTAAGAGGACAGAAACTTGTCAAGAGGTTTCTCCTACATATCTACGTTAAATTCTTTAGAATAAATTGTTTTTTCACATTTTATCAACAAGGAGACAGCCTATCAAGAGTTATAGTTCAGAGCTCATGGATTGCCTTCATGTTTAGCAAGAGGCTTTGGGGCACTGAATAGGAGGGAAGGGTGGCATCTAGGCCTCTCTTACTAGTACAGTATTAGAATCCCCCCCCCCCCCGGATCTTGCACTTCTTTGATGCTCATCTTAAGTTCCAGTCAAGTCTTCACTAAATTGACATCAGTGTGCCACTTTATATTAAAGCTTTCACCAACTGATGAAGATCTGAACCATTTTTTTGGGGGGGGGACGTGTTTGGATATCCACCATGCATGCCAAAGGAATATTTAATAGCTGTTCTGGACCATAACATTTCTCCCCTTCAGTTGCTTCAGAGATCATTTTACAAGTTCTGCGTTTCACTTTACAAGAGGAAGGAGAGGCAAGAAATGCTGAAGGCAGGAAGGGACACGCATCTTAATCTTTGACTCCCTACTTCCCCATCCCCAAAAGCATTCAAGGTGTAAAATTAGACATTTCCATCTATAAAGGTGCTTCAGCCATCCTGTTGGCTTTCATAAAATAGGATTAATGTAGCAAAAAGTGATGTGTTGCAAGAGAAGGCGGGGAGAGACCAAGAATCTGCACAATCCACAGATTATTTTAGAGACCATGCTTTTTTATATATATTTTTAAAAATGGTCCAAAACTTGCATGATCGCACCAGTTATGGTACACCAGGGTGTGGAACTCCCAGCACACAGGCTGGATGTGGCCAGAGGTGGAGCAAGGTGGGGGTGGACTGCCCCAGGTGTCATCTCCAAAGGGGGTGACATTCTGCTCGCCGCCCACCCTTGACTCTTTCCTACTGTGATCCGTCAGGGGAAGAGGGGTATTTCCGCCACTTTGTTTTGACAGCCATGCGATCTCGGGCTGCTGGAGGAGTCATGCAGGGAGGCAGGTATGGGATGGGAAGGAGGCAGGCGAGCAACCCCAAAAAAAAAGCTCAACCACTTTGGTCAAGCCTTCCTCCCTCCTGGCAATGACAATGGATAGATCACAGCCAGTCTTTTTATACTGTGAGTAGATCACAGTTTCTTGGGAGTCCAGCTAGAGTTCAATGTGGGGGGGGGGGAGAAGACAAGAAATTTTCCACACTGGGTGCCACCTGACCTTGCTATGCCACTGAGGGTAGCCTGTGAAGCCTTTGGACCCTGCTGATAGCTTCCCCTCCTTGCCTTCAGCCAACCACTCTTAGCAAGGATTGCCTCTCCCCCTATGAACTGATCTAAACTTGACAATGATCATCTAAGACTTTCCTTTCTGTGCTTCCTATGTGGGAAGTCTGGTGGGTGGCAACATGAGAACAGGCCTTTTCTGCAGTGGCTTTAAAAAAACCTCATTTATCACAAGACAGCAGTTTTTCAGGATTTGCCTGCTGTCATTTGCCTCCCAAGGCAAGGGAGTCACTTTGGGGGGGGGGGAATAATCTGGCTAACAACTGCTAGAATGACAGAGCAAATGGACCTTTGGTCTGATCCACCCTAGTTCTTCACATGTTCTTATGCATTTATGTAAATCTCATTAATTTTATTTTAACTTACTCCCACATAAATATACTTAAAGCTGGGATATATTCAGATTTGTACTCTTGCTATGTTGTTGTTGTTGTTATTGTTGGTTGGAGAATGTTGGAAATCATGATGGGACATAGGGAAGGGCATTATCTTGGTAGCACAGGAAAGAACATAAACATGTGTGCTTAAGTTTACTGCTGTGAGTAGGGCCTTAGAATTCCATGTAACTGCTCACCATAATATATTCCAAAATGTGCAAAGTTGTGGGAGTGGTGCCTGGATGATTAAAAATATTAATTAGTGCCAGATGAATAATTAAGAAGCTGAATTATTTATTCAAATATGTTGTGAAGAAATGCATTGAACAATTTGATGGATATATTTAATTATTTGCTCCGCTCTATATCTATTTTAAGCAAAAAGAAAAGGCACGATTTTTATTTATATGAAAAATATCATGCTAATAATAGTGAGCGAATAGCAATGAACATTAGCCAGAGCCCTCCTGCTGTTAACTTTTCTGTCCTACAAATACAAATTCTGTCTTATTTGTTCTTGTTTGTGTCGGGTGGTGGGTCCTGCAGACCTAGGACCAATGTCTTTGAGAACTGGGGATAGACACCTCAGCCATCTATCCTACTTAGAAGGTTTTTATAAGTAACTAGCAGCCTTGAACCCAGCATTGCTCAGTAATTCTTTAAAACCAAAATATTGGTGCAATTTTGAAAGTTGGCCCGCCATTTTGATTCAAAATAGTGTCCAGTTGTCTGCTCTTTGATCTTGGGAACCACATTCCCAAACACTGGAAATTGTAGGAATGGTGGTGGCAGTGCAAGCTGGATGGGTTTTAAACTTAAAAATGGAACAAACACACATGTTTTGCACATGCCTAGGTCTCAATCTCCAAAAGAGGAGTCAAACAGACATACCACCCTAAAAAAAAATGTGCTAGCTTATAGATAATTTTCCACAGGGGAAATGTAATGTGGTTGGTAGAGATCTGATTTTTGATACAGGAAATGATATTTATAGCGAAAGGAGATGAAGATCATATTTTGCAGCTCCTACCTGGTCTGACCTAGCCTTGGCAGAGAAGAATGTAGCAAAGTGCCCTTAAAGATTAAAATTGATTTTAGTTTTTATAGGCTTTGCTGTAAAGCCTTGGGCTGAAGTTCAATTTGCAGTTATAATTACAGTACATTAAGCACACAGTTCCTTTCGGCCCTAGCCTTTGCTATCTTGGCTCTAGTGTCCTCTCCATAATAATCTCATTAAAAGTGGTGTCTTGTAGGAATGGCAGTAACAGGCCTTTCCCTTTCTCAACTATCCAGAAAGCAGCTTTTGTTTACATAGACCCTGTACCTAATTGCTGGCCCTAAAATGCCCAGATATTTTTATACATCCCTTGAAATATGGGTGAGCCTGTCTGTAGCATGACAGTGTGACCTGGGAAGTCACCCATTTAATCGTCTCTTAGCTGCGAATTCACCAGGCGATGGTAAACAATCCACTGTCCTTCAGCTTCAGCCCCTTTCTGAAATCTGACAATGATGATGATGAAAATGTAAGAATATAATAAGATTCCTGATGCATCAGGCGAAACCTTCACCTAGTCCAGTATCCTGTTCTCACAGTGGCCAACTAGATGCCTCTGGGAAGCCCAGAGGCAGAACCTGAGTGCAACAGTGCTCTCCCTACTTGTGGCTGCCAGCGAATTGGTATTCAGGGGCATCCTGTATCTGACAGTGGAAGGAGAATATAGTATCCATTGAGAGCCTTACCCTCCATAAATTTGTCCAGCTCTCTTTTAAAGCCATCCCAGTTGGCAGCTGCCACATTTCATATATATTTCACATTTATATGAGAACCATCATAAGCCAATATTGTTAACAAGGCCAGCCAAAGTTGTCAGCAAGCTTTTGAATCCTCCAGAACACTTCTTCAGGCTGGATGACTTCACCTGGTGCATTCCCTGAAGTTAATTTTAATCTTCGCTAAAGTCTTCCACATTTCTCTTTTACTTCTGCTCTCTGCCTCAGAACTGTGAGTTCCACTCTATAGGCTTGTCTAGGGTGCCTTATGTTGTTTATTTGTGAGATACACTGCAGCTACAAAAAAGTAAACTCAATTCAATACGTTTCAATGACTTTTTATATTTCAATAAAATATTGTTAACATTGGGAGAGTGCTGCTGAAATCAGATGCTTCCCAGAGAATAGAATGATGGACCAGATGGGCCTTTGGCCTGATCTGGCAGGGCACTTCTTGTGCGCCTATGATAATATGATAACACCTGAAACAACATAGAATCATAGAATCATAGAATCATAGAGTTGGAAGAGACCACAAGGGCCATCGAGTCCAACCCCCTGCCAAGCAGGAAACACCATCAGAGCACTCCTGACATATGGTTGTCAAGCCTCTGCTTAAAGACCTCCAAAGAAGGAGACTCCACCACACTCCTTGGCAGCAAATTCCACTGTCGAACAGCTCTTACTGTCAGGAAGTTCTTCCTAATGTTTAGGTGGAATCTTCTTTCTTGTAGTTTGCATCCATTGCTCTGTGTCCGCTTCTCTGGAGCAGCAGAAAACAACCTTTCTCCCTCCTCTTCTCCATCCCATCCCTTACATACCCAAACAATCACTGCGCTCTGCAGGTAAGGGCTTCCTACAAATTTGATCTTATCAGGAGGTCAATTCCACACAATGTAGGGATCTGGCCTTTAGTGTGTAGGTGAGGACTTTAGTAGGTATGGTAGCACCGACTCTTTAGAACTCCCTCTCCTAGAATTAACAGACACCATCTTTATAGTATTTTTATCCCTTCAGAAGACCTTTATCTTTCAACAAGCTATTTAAGTCCATAACTTTCCCAGTCTTTATCTGTAGTGGAATCATTTTTAAGCTTAGATAGATATAGATATAGATTAGATAGATATAGATATAGATATAGATATAGATATAGATATAGATATAGATATAGATATAGATATAGATATAGATATAGATATAGATATAGATATAGATATAGATATAGATATAGATATAGATATAGATATAGATATAGATGATATAGATGATATAGATATAGATATAGATATAGATATAGATATAGATATAGATATAGATATAGATATATAGATAGATGATAGATAGATGTTTTTATGGTTTTATTACTTGTTGTGTACCACCCTAGGCTCCTTAGGAAAGAAGTGTGGTATATACATTTAATTTTAATAATAATAATGCCTCTTTTCCTGTTGTCTTTGTCCATGGAGTTTTCTTGGCAGGGATACTGGATTGGATTGCCGGTTCCTGCTCCAGGTGGATCACATTTGGTCAAAACTCTCCACTATGACCTGTCCATCTTGGGTGGCCCTGCACGGCATAGCTCATAGCTTCTCTGAGTTATTCAAGCCCCTTCGCCATGGCAAGGCAGTGATCCATGACAGTGTTCTCGAAGCTACAAACATGAGTCTGACCAAACTGCGGGAGGCAATGGAAGACAGGAGTGCCTGGCGTGCTCTGGTCCAAGGGGTCACGAAGAGTCGGACACGACTAAACGACTTAACAACAACAACAGTGCCTCTTTCTTGCCTGGATAGAGGATAGTGAGGGGTGTGTGTGGAAACAATATTACTGTATGAAGATAAAGTTCGCATTCTTTGCTCTGCCCCCTTTGGCCTCTAGCTTTGTCCACAGTGGCATGTGTCCCCTGAAGGTTACATAAAAGGTTTCCCCATCACTTCCTCCATGTACCTTTGGTGTCCTTCCTGTCTCTTTATGGTTGCTCCCCCGGTCTACTCTTCAGCCAGCTTCTCAGAGTGAATGTCACTCTCTTCCTGTGCTCTCTGATGTGATGTGTGCTCTGACCGAGCAACGGAAAAAATAGCTACTACCTGAATCTGAGTGATTCCTAGAATACCGAAGAAGCCAAGGCGGGTGGGGATGGGGACTGCAGGTGGGAACATAAACTGACTCATTTTCACATGCTGTGGCATTGTGACAAGGCTGATGCTGTCCAAGCGCCTCGTGCTTATAGCATGCCAACATGTGACATACATTGATTCCTTATGAATGACTTTCATGTGCCTAAGGCAAAGGTAAAGGGACCCCTGACCGTTAGGTCCAGTCGTGGCCGACTCTGGGGTTGTGGCGCTCATCTCGCCTTATTGGCTGAGGGAGCCAGCGTACAGCTTCCAGGTCATGTGGCCAGCATGACTAAGCCGCTTCTGGCGAACCAGAGCGGCACACGGAAACGCCATTTACCTTCCCGCCGGAGCAGTACCTATTTATCTACTTGCACTTTGACATGCTTTCAAATTGCTAGGTTGGCAGGAGCCGGGACTGAGCAATGGGAGCTCACCCCATCGCGGGGAATTGAACCGCCAACCTTTTGATCGGCAAATCCTAGGCTCTGGAGAGCCAGTGTGGTGTTGGAGAGCCAGTGTGGTGTAGTGGTTAAGAGCGGTAGTCACGTAATCTGGGTAACCGGGTTCGCGTCTCCGCTCCTCCACATGCAGCTGCTGGGTGACCTTGGGCCAGTCACACTTCTGTGAAGTCTCTCAGCCCCACTCACCTCACAGAGTGTTTGTTGTGGGGGAGGAAGGGAAAGGAGAATGTTAGCCGCTTTGAGACTCCTGAAGGGGAGTGAAAGGCGGGATATCAAATCCAAACTCTTCTTCTTCTTCTTCTTCTTCTTCTTCTTCTTCTTCTTCTTCTTCTTCTTCTTCTGTGGTTTAACCCACAGTGCCACCCGCATCCCTTTGCCTAAGTACACCACTAAAAGTGGTTCTAGGACTCCCTCTGAATTTTCAACCTTCCCCAACCCTTTGCCTTCCAGATGTTTTGGACTAAAACCCCCACCAGACCCAGCCAGCTCAGCTGTGTTGAAGGGAGCGCGCCGAACCCAAACGTAACAAAAATGTCTCTCAACACATCACTAAAAAGTCAGAATGGAACTGGGGTGGAATGAGGGCCAGACGTGCTTATCTGCCAACACGCACAGGGCTGGGAACAGAACCACCATGCAAAATGGTCACTGACTGTACAAGAAAAAAGCCCAAGACTTACATATATTCCCCCCCTCCTCGTTTAATCCCTACCACAACCCGTTGAGGTATTTTAGGCAGTGACTGGTCCAAAGTCACCTAGTGAGGTTCATGGCTGAGTGGGAATTTGAACCCTGGTCTCCCAGGTGTCGTATATATCTGAGAACACCCAGCCAGAAAAGGATGCGGTTATAGTAAATGTAAATGTAATGCTTATTGTTTGCATAGCTCTTTTCCTGCATCTTATTTTCAGCATAAAAACTCATCCAGTGTGCTTTTTCCGCCCTTTACTCTTTTTTTACCTGAATGCAGAAGCTACCCCTACAAACAATACAGGCTAAATCATTCCAGGGAGACTTGATATCTTAAAAATAGAATGATTAATATTAGAGGAGACAAGGGAACGCAACAGAATTGGGGGCGTCGTAAAGCACTCGATACCATGTCTCGCAAAACCTTCCTTGAAAAATTGACTTAAATTGCCTCTGGTTAGAAGTGCTGCCACATGGATTGTAAACGGACCGCGAGCCCATTAATGAGTGGTAATGATAAATGGCGGTGTGCCGAGTTTTTGGAGGAGGTAGCTACTTGGGGTGCCAGAGCAATTGGTGTTAGGTTTCATTTAATTTATTGCCTTCACTAATTGATCTGGAAAAGAAAATAAACAGCAGGTTAATGAAATCTGCAGAGGTTACTAAACTGGGAGAGTTTTCAAATGCTAGTAGAAATGGAGCAAAGGGAAAAAAGAAAGAAAGAAAAGCCCAAACAAAAGGATTTAGAAAGATAGAAGAGGATTGGAAATGAGTCATTTTGGCAACACGGGGAAATGAAAATTCCTAGTTAAAAGGAATAGTAATGTTGCAAGATGTAGGGGCAGAGCTGATTATCTCCAGACTCTGTTGGGGTACAGCTTCCTTCAGTGGAGATTGGTTTCCATTGGGACTGGTGGGATGGAAGAAGACTGGGAGGCCACCAGTAGGTGGAGTCAGTGCCAATGACAGGTGGAAATTTTGTCTTTGTTTCCATCCTCCTCCTTGTTGAGTTCTATGAAGCCAACACTGATATTAAGGAGAAGGCCAACAGCCTGTGCTGCCTCCTGGACTGGTTGTAAGTAAGGACTAGCAAGTGGGAACTGGTTGAGCTTAATTGGGCAGTATCCCATTTGTCCCAACCAATCACTGGTACACAACATCCCTGAGCTTGGGCTATATTAGATGGAGCTGCTTGGAATCCAGCAACATCCAGAGGACCACAGGTTCCCCACTCCTGATCTATGGAGTGACAATACTGCAATATTAAAAGTACTGTAGAATGAATAAAGCTCAGTATTTGAGTCCTATTTGAAATTTTCTTCTCCTCACATATGACGATCCCTGGGCAAGCAGTCCTGTGTAGGAACAAGTTTCCCTAATGGGAATGCAGATCCACAATTGCATTAAAATACATATTCAGGCAGCTCAACGGAGCTTAGATGAGCATTGCAAAGCAGAGGGAAATGTGTGTGGTCATCTTTACCAGCAATGCACATCTTCATTTATTTTATTTCTTTTAAACATTTTTTCAGTCATCGCTCAGGGCAGAAGGTGTCCCAAAGCAGCTTCTGTAAAAGTATAAAATTATAAAACATCATTTCCATAAAAGTATCATAATTTAAAACATCTTAATGGCCCATCACCCAGACAATCCCCTCATCAGGAAGCTAGTCTGACTTATATTTTAACACTTGCTGGATCCAGGGAGTAGAAGGATTTCTTCTCCCCACCACAAACCCATAACAATATTTTTGTGGAGTGTGTGTGGGTTTGGGGTTTTTGTTTTTCCTGAGTATGGAGCCATTTATTTTGGAATTTCGAGAAACTTTCCCTCCAGCAAGCAACGCACTATGTAATTAAGCCCTCATTCAACCTGGCAGATGTTTTTCTAACATTTTTGGACTGCAGATAGGCATTGTTTCAGACCTGACACATCTGTTTCTGAAGCTTGTGTATGGCTTGGACTAAATGGAGAGTGGAGTTGCTTTTGACACAGGAGCCAGACCAGGAGGAAAGCCATTGTTTCCCTGTTTCCCTACCGTAACTTTGCAAAATGTCCTGCAATGACAATAAGACAGGCATTGCTCAATAACAACCATATCCAAAGTCACACTGAGCCTACTCGGGGGGGGGGGTGTCAGTATGACCCCATAAACAACTTGCTGCGGGTGATTTATAGATATGTGGGGGGGAGATCATTGAAAGACTTTGATCTAAGGGATCTAGTGCCATCCTGGGTGACTGACACACATACACAACCCCAGGAGAAAATGCCAGCTGGCATAAACCAATCTCATTTATTACCCTCATTTTTAAAAATGGGGAAAGATGGAGGAACACAAAGGCACTTCTTCACTGATACTTCCAGCCTACAGCAAGAGCCTGGAAGGGTGTTTGATAGGGTGGAGAAAAACTCATTCAGCCATATACACCCATGCACACTTTGCTGTCTAAGTGATTTTTTTGATGCTTTAGTTATCAAGGAGGTTTTTGCTCTCCATTTTAATAACCTCCTGAACCACTTCATTGCAAGGGTCTGGATCCTCCCCAGCCAAAAAAGGATGGGAGTGTCTGGCCAAGGAGAGCATGGAGATTCTGGCATATGCTGCTTAGGGATCCAGGTTTTAAACAAAACTTGGATGCATTGCCTGGCTTGCAGATTGCTCTGGCATTGCTGGGACAAGGTTGGGATTGTAATTGCCATGCATTTGGTGGCCGGAGTTCAGAGGCTATTAGGCAAGAAGCCACCTCATAAAGCGAACCAGCTTTGCACCTGTTTCTTCCCAGCTGGCATCCACAGGCCTGAGAAAGGAGCCATGCAGCTGAGGTAAAAGGTGCTTTTAAAAACAATAGGAAATCCCTTTCAGGGGAAGCTCTGAGCCAAGGACCTTCTCCTTGTCTTCTTTTGCCTGCCTCGTTTTCTTCTTTCCCTTGTTACAGGTTTTTCTCTGATAGCTTTCTGCAGTTGTTCCAGACAACTGCATTGGTATGCCCACAGGAGATAATATGAATTAGTGGGAAGCATTTGAGAGCCTGGAAGGGAGGGCTGTCAGTCTGTGAAGTTGGAAGGAATTGCGTGAGATATCACTTCCAGCCTTTAGTTGGGATTGTGTTTGCTCCATCTCAGTGAAGGAAGAGGCCTCATATTGCTTCCATCAAAGGAGAAGAGCCTGTTTTGGCCAACGGCCTTCAGGGCAGAGGGTTGCCTGTAAAAGGATGCTTCCTTCATTTCTGTTGCAGCATCTCGCTCTCTGAGAAGAGTGGGCTTTGCCAGTTGCCATTGGGGGCTGAGTAATAATTTTTTTGGTACACCCTGGTTGGGCTTTGGGTGCACCTTTTTTTTATTAATATCATGCAGTTTGAAGCTACTGGAAGCATAAGAACTGACTCCTTTTGGAAGAAAGCATTACCCAGGCCCATAAAAATGCTATTCAAACTTTTGCTTGCAGAACTCTTGAAAACAAAACAGAAGACATCAAATGATACATGGCAGCTGGGTAGTCCCAGTGTAAATTTTGTGGGGGCCAAGGCCCTCAGGCTCCCAGCCCCCCCCCAGCCCCCAATATGGCGCCTGCAGCAGGGAACTATGGGAACTGTGGCTGTGTGCAAGGAATAGGGATCTCCTAACAACTCTCAGTACCCTTAACAAGCTACAGTTCTCAGCAGGGGTACCAACATGAATGAAATATTGGGAGACCCAAGGAAACCCTGCCTTGCATAATCAATCACAAAATATGGTGAATGACAATGCCCATCAACTTTGGGGGGCAGCCCCCTCAAATATTTTATTGGGGGCCCCAAAGGGACCTCAGTCCCTAGGAGTTGGCCCCTATGATTGCCATGATTCTTTGGAGGTAGGCATGACTGCTTAAAGTGGTATGATACTCCTTTAAATGTATAGAGAAGAGGAGACCCGAGTTCCTTGGGAGACCATGACAGTAAAAACAGGAAGGAAGGAAATTAAACATTGCCCTCCCTAGGGCACTTCCACACAGCAGCTTATTGGGGACTCTGTGCCGCTCATGCATGTAAGGTTGTGTTTTGTTTTTAACAGCATCCACACAGCATCTTCCTCATCAGAATATTGTCTTGTATTTTCCCATTTAAACCAGCTCAACAATTTCTGTCTGCTGAAAATCCAATACAAGGGGAGGGCATGTAAATGGTAGATCCTGATTACCGGTAAATTGTGGGGAGGGGAGGGATTGCATTTGGATGAGGATGACATTGTGTCAGTGCTGTGAAAAAAACATGAGCAGGACCAAGTCCACAATAAACTGCCATGTGGACATGCCCCTATTGATTCTGTGTTTATTGAATTCAGTATCCGCCCGCAAAAAAATATCCTGTATTATGACTACGGTGATACACCTATAGGCTGTAAGCCAGCATTCAAGATTTTGCTGTTATTTAGATGTGTTGGGTTCCGGTGCTTCTTTGGTACTTAAGAATATGATTACTAAAGCAATTTAGTGCAATTTAGTGCCCAGCTTTGTTTTTCCTTTGGGCTGGCTTTTGTGTGGCCAGATTTTGTGTAAAAGCCATATTTATGTTTTGGATTTAGGTGTGCGTGTGTAATTACAAAAACAATAAAAAGCTATTCTTACCTTCCCCAAGAGTCTGGGCAAACATTCCCAGAAATAAATGAACTTTTCCCTTGGTCATGCATCAACAAGGATAGTTTGCTGAAGTCTTGATTCTCATTTGAAACGCTGTGGTGGAGCTTATCTCATGATGTCTGTCACTGATTGCAAATAAATCAGTTCTGTTACCTCGGGGAGAAATATGTAAGCAATTGCAGCGGTAAAGCTTATAAGCAAACCCCAGAATCCTCTAAGGAAATGAACATCCCAACTGTGGAAAAGGCAGAAATGACAAACATTTTATCTTTGAAAGGAGGGGTGGGGTTTTGAAGGAGGAAACAGATGAAGGTATCTAAAAATTCTTCTTCTCCCCTCCTCCCATCCAAAAAGCAATTAGCAAAACAGTCTTCTCTGTGAGAAAATTAATCTTAGTTGCAACCCATCCCTTTTATCCTTCATTTGCAATGCATGGTATGTTTTCCACCACAGATTCCTAAACACCCCATATGCAGCCATTCCAGCTTAGGAGAGAATGGTTATTTATTACCCGCAATCTCACTTCAGCATTTTCTGAACAGTGAACTGCTGGCGGAGAAAAAGCTCTCTTCGGCAAAGCTGTTCCCATCTGTGGAGCATTCCACCAAATGATTTTCTCCCATGCCTGCAAAACTCCAAATTGTGTTCCAGTGTTTTCCTTCAGCGAGGGGATCATTTTGAAACATCTGTAGGTGGATCATTCCGGGCCAATCCACGCCTGCTGGCAGAATCCAGTGAAATTATGACAATGGTGATGGTGATGATGGCAGTGATTATTATTATTATCGTTAGACATTATATACCACTAACTTAAGGGGGGGGTGGAAACATGTCACAAGGGGTTGCTGGCTGTCAAAAATAAAGGGTTGTCACCAATGCTAGCCCTGCTCAGAGTAGATGCATTGAAATGAAGAGCCATTACTGACTTTGGTTCATAAATTTCAGTAGGTCCACTCTGAGATGGTCTGGACTCTATTATTGTTTATGCTCCTAGAACACTATAATCATGCCTAATAACTACATAATAATACCTAATGACTAATAACAACAATAATTTGATTTCCCCGCTGCAAAATGAGAGCGGGCCTCCAATGATGCATGGACATTGATGACTTCCGAGTTAAATACCGAGAGCTGGAGAATAAAGTGTCGTTTGCAAATTATGAAGAGAGTGCCTCATTAGCTCAGAGCCACCCCATCATGTTACCACTCCATCTGTACACTTCACCCTTTACCTCTGCCTCCATTAGAAGCTACATGAGTCGGGGACAAGTTATTATGTACAAGAATCTGTTTTCTTTAGCAGAGCTGCCATGCTGCTCCTGAATAAGCAGGAGGAATGGCTGTCCCCACGCATTGTGACCATCAACCGCAAAGGACAGGACACGGAGTAAAATGCCATCTATCTTGATTTGTCCAAATGAGCTTCTTGCATAACAGCTTCCTCAGAAGTCAGTACAATGGAAAGCAATACCTTTATGTAACTCATAAATAATCATTTACATCATAATCTCTATGCTACGCAGCAATGCCGTCTTTAGAGCCAAGCTTTACAGTACATTCTGTTCCCCCAAGGAAGGATCACTCAGAGCTCACATCTATTCTTTTCATGGCAGGAGCATCAATACAAGGATTGCACTGACTAATTTCATGGTTGTTGCAAACAGTGGAATGCAACATTTTGTTTCTACACAACTGGGCTGCAGAGGTTGAGCACTATCAAATATGCACAACATATATAGGGCATCTGTTCTGTAGAGCACTAACTTCACCTTTGGAGAAGATCCATGGCTGTCATATCTTGCGATCTCATTCACTGGATTGCACGATCCAGTGCTTCACGCATACAAGGATGCCCAGAACCTAACTAGACAATATGTTATTTCTGAATTGGGGGGTGGGGGTGGGTAACCTTATTGCCAGCATGGGCCCTCCAGTCTTGATTAGAACCTTCATGCATACATGTCTATAAGGGGTAGGGCTTTAACTTTTTGTCCCCTGCTATGGTCCTAAATCAGATTAGATGCTTCATACCTGAGATTTGCATGGGGAATTGACCCATTGAAGTAAATGAAAGCTTTTCCCCTATGCAGCTTGCCAGTGCAGTCCCTCAATAGAAACTGGGGACATATGGAGGGGCAAAGAGTAAAGTCCCCAATACCCTATGCTAAGTTCCCTGCCTGGATCAGGGTCCCTATGCAGATAATTAATGTATTAAATCTCTGCACTTAAGGCCACACATATACAGCTATTGTCTAGTTTGTTTCTAAGCAGCCTCATGTGAGTGCAGAATTGTATGAAACAAGTGTGTGTGTGTGTGTGTGTGTGTGTGTGTGTGTGTGTGTGGTGATCTTTGAAAGGATAGCGACATTCTCCATTGGGAATTTTCACAATCCTAGGAAACTGGAGAGAAGTCTTGCGGTACAGTGGTTTGAGCTCATACAGGTAGAAATGTCTTTAATGTCCCAGTTTTACTTCATGGGTGAACAACCCAACCATTTGCTGGAACATATTGGCCCCCATGTTGCCATAGGATGGTTGTTTCTCTGATTTTTATGGTGTCTTCATTAACCTCGATCCCAAGAAATGTTAGTGTCTTCCCATTTTTCTTGATTTGTTGCAGTTGCTTTATGCACAGTTGCCTTCATAGAATTTAAAGATATCAAGAGCCTGCATAATGTAGATCTTTGTGGTGAGATTGGACAATTGTCTACCAGCTAAACCAGTGTATCCAACTAGAGAAACACAAGCAGAGAATGCTGCACTATAGAAAGTTGCTTGGAAGAAATCACATGAGATGAATCCCTCTCCTGTCTTCAAACCCTTTTTCCTTTTGCATTGTGTCTTTTAGACTGTAAGCCTGAGGGCAGGGACTGCTTGTTATTGATTCTTGTAATCTGCTCTGGGAATCTTTTTTTCAGCTGAAGAGCAGGGTAAAAATACTTAACATAAAACAAACAATTTTGAGTTATAATTCCATTGTTTTGATGATCTGTCTCATTCTTCCCATTATCCGTACTATATTCTTTCCTACAGTAACTTACACCTTCGACTTTTCTGCTGTACTACCATCAAGAAATTTTTGACAGTAAAGGAATGAAGGAGAGTGGCTTCTTTAAAACCGGCACAAACACACTTACGTAATGCTAGACCGATGAAGCTAATTGATTGAGAATAATTCCAGAAGATATACAAATCAATGCAGTTGGAATCTTTCAGACCTCCTCCAGCTAGAAGAGCCCTGAATGAGGTACGGGTGGCTCTTAGGAGGGAGCATGAACTTGCTGTAAGCTTCCTGGGCCATGACACTAATTACAGTTGCTCCTAAAATGACACTGTCATTTCTGCTTTACTGGAAAGTTGTCCTGCCTCTGAAAAATGTAAAACATTTGTATGTCCACTAAGAAGGTCCATGAAGAATGTCACCCCACTTTCTTGACCTATGGATGGAGCTGCAAAAATGAAAGAGCATTCTTTCACTTTCTATCTGTGTTCTATCTGTGAAGATCGCTCCTTCACACCATAATGGCTGAGGCCTGATCCCAGTTACTACAGGCAGGCAAGCTGATGATGTGATAGCAGCTGTTCCCCGTTACAGCATCCTTACAGAGAGAGTGAAAATGTCCCACATCATATATCACTGTGTGAATAAGGAGCTCAAGCAATGGCTGTTTGAACACATCAATACAGCTGTCAATGTTTACTGTGAAGATGCTAGCTTGGACTTTTAATGTCTCCTTATTTATTGCCACTAAATGAGTTTTATGCAATATTAGGATTGCACAGTTAAACATCCAATTTTATGAAAAGTGTGATCACATAACCATAAATCTGTCTGCTGTGTGTCAAGCGGGTCTGCAATAGAAGGGGTTAGATAAGAACCTCATTGGGGCTGTTACACACACATACACACACATTTTTTTGTTTTCTACTCTTAAATTTTTGCTCCAAGGTTTTCATGCATTTTAGAAATATATAAGGAATGCATAGGTAATAGAGTGGGCATACCAGAACAGACCAATTTTACACGGGTATGGACATCAACAGAATCATTTGCAGCAAGCACATAAGGATTTATGTATCAAGCGCCTCAGATATCCATGTCATGTCTACACTGGGGGCAGGGTTTGTCTTGGATTCACCAAAGCAATGTATGAGATTGTAGTCACATCTCCTGCTCCTAGGGGATATCCACTGAATATTATTCAGGCAAAGTGTGACACAGATAAGACAGCTGAGGTCAGAACCATGGAGAGCTCTCTGGGGGAAAAACCAAGAATCAAGATTAGGCTGGATACATGACTCATTGAAGTGTTGCTCTAGCACTTGTTTGAAAGCTGGAGCTTTATTATCAGGTATGGAAACCTGTGTCCCTCTGGATGTTATTGGACTCCAACTTCCATCAGCCCTAGCCAGCATGACCAGTGGAAACAGATGGTGGGAGTTGTGCTCTAACAGCATCTGGAGGATCATACGTTCCTAATCATTGCTTTCTGTAGCCCTGCAGAGAGATGTGGGTGAAGTTCCACCACCTTGGAGGAAGCCTTCTTGGTAGTTTCAAAGCAGGGTGTTCTTGTATGCAGTTGTGTACTCTAGCAAGATTGAAATATAGCCCCCATGCATGATGAGGTGGAGGAAGACTTTCTGGAGCTGCAGATAGTTCAGGGGAGAAGTCATCTGAATTTTTCCAGGAGGGCAGAACTGCCTTCTCCAGAGTCAAGGACAATGGCCTCACTGACAGCTGGGGCTCCTCCTCCAGGAAATCACTGCTTTGGACACTGTATCCTGGGGCTTATTCATCCCTGGCTTCAGTATCTTTAGAGCTCTTTTAAAACAACAGCAACCAAGGGTTAATATCCTGGCTCATGATAACACAAGCTACATGACAGCTATGCTGATCCCCGCCCTTACATACACCCCGACAAACAGCATTTCTCAAAGCTCAGTCCAGGTGGTACAGTCCATGCAATGGAAGAATGCACAGCACATATAACCTGCTTTCTTTTTGGGGGGGGGGGTCTTGAACTAACTGTCTTCTGTCTTTCTGCTAAGCAAATTCTGCCGCTGGTACTTTTAATTTGGTGGTGAGCATAGGATTGTGCCAGTAGTTTGAGAAGGCCCATGGGATCCTGCACAAGGAGATTTTTATTTTTTATTGCCTTTATGAGGTCTGAGTGGGTATATAAGGTTGTGTCTGAGTGGGGATTTGAACCCTGGTCTCTCAGGTCCTAGTCTGATGCTCTAACCACTACACCACACTGGTTCTAAATTACCCTGCCCCCCCCCCGCCATTGGCAGCATTGTTGCCCTTATGCACTATGCTGGAGTCAAGGAGTGTCACTAGCACAACAGTGATGAATGTGCCAGAACATCTGTTGTGGTCTTATACAACCTAACCCCTGAAACTAATTCTAGTTATTCTGACAGCAGAATGTTGGATTCCAGAATCAAGCTGCAATATGCTTCCACTTCCCTGCTAAATGCCTGATTCCCAGCACCAATGAATTCTTCCTCTCTCAAATAACACCCTCCAAAGTGTTATGTCAAAAAGCTGCCTCTTTCCCCAGCTTTAAATGTGTAGCTTATTTCATTAGATGTCCCTTTGTTTTCTTCTGCTATATGAGAGGGCGTACCTGATCTAGCTTTTCAGTGCTATTCATTATTTTTATGCCCCTCTTATGTCTCCTCACTAATCTAAACAGCCCTAATCTTTTCAGTCTCACCTCTTCCAGGACTCCTTCCATGCCCCTAATCATTTTCATTGCCTGTTTCTGACATTCCATTTCTGAGTTCTCTTTACTTTTGGCAGAGAGAAGGAAGGAACACCAGGTTGCCTGGACCTGAAAACTGTATTCCTGGTAAGGGCGTAGCAATGATTTATGCAGAGGTGCTCTAGCATTTATGGTATTGCTTTTGCTTCCGTTGTCTAATGTTTGGTTTCATTCTCCTTGGCTATTGGAATGGAAATTTTCATTATGCAGTCCACAATGACATCCAGTCTAGATCACACAAACACACCTAAGCACTTGCGAGAAATGAGCAGACAATGCACAATTATTTAGGTTAGCCCAGGCTAGGGGAGTTTGGGAGGAATTCCAGAAGGACCCAAGAAAGTTAGATAATTGGGTGCTACAATGGCGGATTTAATTCGCTGTTGGCTTATGAAATGTAATGCGTGTCCAAAGGAATTTGAATTATTCATCCACTTTACAACCCAATACTGCTCCTGTAGCATTCCACCTTCTTATCTCCCTTTCCGGCATTCTCAGGTCTCGTAGCATTAGTGGAAACAGAGCTAACCCTTTGCTATTGCTTAGCAACAACTCACTGCTAAGCCCCCGAGCTGCTGTTTTCCTTTATTTATAACTGGCCAGGAAGATGATGGCAGAACATTGCTCATCCGCAGAAGCCATTCTGAGGCTTCACAAATAAGCTTGGAGGTGTGCAGCAGTCCACGGAGCCTCATCAGAGGGAAAGGAGGGCATAAAGCTGGGTTTGAACCTCCTGCTGCCACTGGAAGAGCATTCCAAAGCCCTCTTTTGACTGGAATCGGGCAGTGGTATCTCTCCACCCAAACTGCTGACCTTCATTGGTGTCCTGCCAGCTGCTGCCTGTGGAGTGTTGTGCAGGTGGCATAGAAACTCCATTGGCAAGAGCCCCATTAGTAACAGCCAATGGAAAGCAACACAACAGGGTTTTCCAGGGACAAGGAGGGGGCTGGACTGTGCTGACTTAGGATCTGCTGAATGATGAAATGGCCCTGCTGCCATCATATGGCAGGTCCAATTTAGGTCTGATCAGTGTGTCAGCTCTAGGCTTGCACAGAAATCTGCCCGCCTCATCCACCCTGTCCCTCACCATGTATGATAGAGCTGTGGATGTGGTGGTGCCCCCTTGTTGGGGTGAGGGAGGTTTTAGGATTGATTCCTAAGTACATTAAAAGTCTGAATTTTCCTGGCACAGGGTAACTTGGTGGCAATATGGGTTTGACCTCACATGCACTTGCTGGCAGAGTAGTGTCTCCAATAGTGATACCAGTTTACTGTTTGATTCCTCTACCCTAGCTGCATACTAATAATGGTCACATTAGGGGCAGTAGTGGTCAGTTGCATCCCCTGTGGTCAGTTGCTTCACAGCCGCTTACCTAGAGGTAGAAGGGGAGGAGCCAAGCAGCAGCGTGGGTGGTATGGTGCAAATGCACTGATATAACCAATCATTCGCCCCTGCCAGTGGATTTGACCTTGCCAACCTTGCCACCACCTCCCCCTCTACCTCTTAGAAAGCAGAAGTTGCACAACTAGCCAGAGATCATGTGAGTGGCATTGCCCCCACCATGGTATTCGCTACTGATCAGTGGAGGTTTGATTTCATGGTGTTTGTTTCATATAAGTGTGGAGGAGACCACCCATAACAATTACGTTCTTATCTTAAGGTCCTCGGGTTTATGTGGTCTCATGGTTGTTGTTTGCTATGGCTATGAAACTTCATGATTATCAGTCTTCTCTTGAGTTCATGGCAGTGATCTGAATGACCTTGTATTTGCTGTTCTAGCCCTCTACAACATGCATACTGCCATCTCTTTACATCAGTTGATGGTCAGGTAAATTCTTGGCGATATGTTGGCAAAGTAGTACCTACATGCCTTGCAACCCACTCACCGGAATGCAATCCACTAGCCAGGCCAGCGCCAGGTGCTTGAAAATCCTCCAGCATACCATAGCAAAAAATAAGTGGGTTGTCAAGCATCTGGTTGGCCGTAAAATATTTCTGGGTGGACTATGTTCAGTTTGGCGAGTCATAAGTTGTATTTGGTGGATCACAGCTTATGTTGCTTGATCTAAAGACAGCAAGGCATTGCTAGATTAGTTCGTGTGTGGAGGTGATGGTGGGATACATAAGGCAGAAACAGCAGCAAACTGCCAATCAAAAGAAACTTCACGACTATCAAAAGTCTTTTGCTGTCAGCTCTCTGTAAAACTTGAGAATGATAGCCTAGACACCGGTACTTAAAAGGGAAGTTACTTAAAAGGGAAGTCTGTAAAATACCCCTGATGAGAAGCCACACTTCAAATATGCTAGGAGGACTAAAAAAATAAAAATATTGCAAGGACTTCAGGAAAAAACATGGTTCATGGGGGATCTTTTCCCTTTTAGGTATCAATAGATGGACACAAGGTCAGGAAGCCAAAAGCAAGTCTATATTTTTTATTTTTTTAAAATCAACACAATAGAGAGTCTGTTAAGAAAGTTGTGTTTGGTCGTGATCTAGCTACCAGACTGTCTCTGGGGTGCACAGAGCAGTGGGGAGAGTGACATTAGCAAGAGAAGAGAATTTGACAATGGGATGCATGCAGGCACTGTAGCAAGATTATGGTTAGACTAGCAGATCAGGAGTGGAGAGGTAGTCAACATGGTATCCTCCAGTTGTTGTTAGACTACAGCTGCTGTCATCTCAACATTTGGTTGTGTTGGCTGAGGCTTATGGGAGTTGTGGTTCAACAACATCTGGAGGGTATCATGCTGCTTAACCCTGCAACAGAGTACAGGAGACCCATCAGTATAGCCATAGTTTGCTAGATGCCTAGGGCAAAATGGAACCAATTGACCCTTGAAGTTATTTAAGGCATGGAGACAACTCACTATGGGGTTAATCTTGGCCAAGACTGCCCTGGGGGCATTTGCTAAGCTTAATTGATGCATACCATTAGCAAACTGATAGTCTATTGGTGTGTGTATACGGGGGGGGGGGCAGGAGAATGGCATAAAAGCACCAAAAATAACTGTTTTGCCAGATTAAATCAGTAGGGCACCCAGCTCAGTAATCTGCATACTAAAAATGGTCAATCGGTCATACACTTATCAGGCTGTTGCTTCAGTTTCCATGCTGGAGGACTTGTGCACTTCACTTCAAACACAACATGTCATGTGTGGCAGAAGCATGCAATAGCCCAGTTGGGATTATTCTGTTCCATCAAAAAGGAGGGCTGAAGATCACACAGAACCATAGACTCATAGGAGTTGTAAGAAATCAATCTTTTTAGTGTGGCAGCACGTGTACTTTGGAACTCCCTGCCTATTGACATTAGTCAAGCGCCCTGACTGAACTCTTTCTAGCATCCGCTTAAAACCTTATTTTTTAGGCAAGACATGTAGAAATTATGTGCATGTTAATCTGTTTTAGCATATTGTTGATTTTAATTAGTCTTGAGTGTTCTAAAAATACCTGCTTTAACTATATTCTAATGATAATTATAATGTTTGTTTTGTAAACCACTTTGTGCTTTTATTGCAGTCAACTGGTGCCTGAATTTTGTTACATTAAAAAAAATAGATACATCCTATAGTCCAGCTCTCTGCTTGGTGCAAGATTTGCAATGCAGGGATACCACAACAGTATCCTTAACAGATGGCTGTCCATCTGTAAATAGGAATCAAGCAGCCACTGCAGAGCATCCGCTCTGCTGTTTTCTTTGGATTTGTGCTTGTGGAGAAGAGTCCATACATGATCTCTTCTGCCCTGTTGTCTGAGGATCTGCAGGATCCAAATACTAATTCAGATCTCGCTGAATCCAGTCTTTAACACATAGAACGGCCTCCAAAACTGTGAACAGTAAGTATCAGGTATAAAATGATTTGGGACTGGAGGAAAGGATTTGAGTTTTGATTCTGTCCTTCAAGCACACACACACACACACACACACACACACACACACACACACACACAAATTACCAAGGCTGGAAACAGCAGGCAGGCAGCAGCAATGTCAGTGCAGTGCTGGAGTTCATCTCAAATGTTCCCTAAGTTAAACATGGTTATAATTGTACCTCTCAGTTAGATGCCTTTCTAGTTCTGGAGGAATCACCTAAGCTAAGCCATGCCTGCTGCAAAGCATTTGATATATGGCAGCAGGTATGCTAAGTCCTCCAAAAGTGCAAAGATTTATAACCATGTTTAACTTTGACTTCAGTGGCAAGATCATAGTACACAAAGAGACTATTTATGAGGTACTAACTTAAACATCAAAATAAAGAAGTGGTGGGGGGGTTAAGGAAATGGAGGAAAATACTTGTCAGTGCCTGCAGAGTGTGGGATATTTTCAAAATGCAAAGCTCAATGCAATTAAATGAATAATGTCATAAATACCAGTTCCTTCCAGGATCATGGAGCACTGCAGTTCATAGATATTTAGACTGCAATTCTATGCACACAGGCCTGTGTGAACACAGTGGGAGTTACTTCTGAGTAAACATGCAATCGTAAAACACATTACACACTTACATAAACACTTATAAACTTCCAGATGTTTTGCTAATAATGCAAACTTGTATCCAGATCAATCCACATTGCACTACAGTTTAGTGCTATGCTGAAAAATTATCCTGTCTGCTCTCCCCCAACCATTCTCCATCAGTTAATGAGAGATCCTATTGCATTCAACAATCATCAAAAGGGATAGAAGATTTTTTTGAAATTCTAATAGATGGGTTGCAGGGTTTGTTTGGGAGGGGGCTTGTACTTGCCTTTCTTTTGAGGTGGCCAAAGCATGGTTGGAAGTGTCCTTTTATTCTACAAATCATCCCATCAGCATCTGCAGCATTCTCACTGGCCTGCTCCCCAAGTAAAGCCCAAGGGAAGACACCACAGCCCATGACGTAACTGCTCAGTTTGGGCTTTCTCAGTTCAGTAAGTGCAGGCAGCCAAGGAGGTTGCAGGACACTGGGGGGGGGGGGAGGAATTACAGGAAACACCATAAACACATGTCCCACGCTTGGCCATCTTGCAAGAATAAGGTAAGCTTAAAACCACACCTCCAACACAATTCCTACCCCCAAAAAAATTCAGCTGCCCTGAGACTATGGCAGAAATATGGATGCTTCTTGTTACAGAGGAGGGAGGGACTCTTGAGAAATTAAAGAGCATATTTCAGTGCAGCCCTACCACAACTGGTCCCAGCCTCAAATAGATCTTAATGCATTGCACCCCAGAGAAATTGATATTTGCTGATGTTACCGGAAAAATCCGAGGGCTCCCTTGGACAAAAACAAAGACACCAACCAGGATAACTTGGAGCAAAACAGCAGCCTGTAGGCTTGGCCTTTATTGAACTGTTGCAACAGGGTGTTCCCCTCACTTGCAAGAGAGAGGAAAGACCCAGAAAGATGGTGTGCAAGACCTTATAAAAACTTTTGAAATTCCCATCCTCTAGGTCAAGCCCACCCCCAGAAACATCATGCATACATTACAGAAAGGAGTGGTTGAGGGAGGAGTTGTGGTGATAACCTGAGTGTCCTGTCACCTGGCTGGTTCCTCCTTTCCCCCTCCCCATGAGTCACTTCCAGGAGACAAAGGGGAGTTGGCAGTTTCCTGCCCCCAGAGGGAAGATCTGATCATTGTCCTTTGTTTCAGTCCATGCTGAATCCACTCCCATATGCAAGTTCTTTGTGATCTTGATGGTCTTCTGTCTAGGACCATCAGGGTTGGCATAGCAACTGGGCAGGGCTCCTGTGGATGTGCTGGGATGGTGAAGGGATTATGGCTGACCAGAACCAAGCCACCCCCCTTTGATAGTCCTTGTCATATGGAATAAAATAAAAATGGAACAGTGCAAATCCGATGTATGGTTGATTTTTCTATGAATTTATAACAGAAGTGTGGCATATGTAGTGTGTGAGTGTGAGTGTGTGAAGTTTGTACAAGCTGAATGATTGGGGTGGGGGGTTCCTGCTACACTGAAGCTTCTGATGGTTTTCTAGTGCCAGAGTGATAACAGGTTGACTCTCACCTGCCATGCTGCACGACAGCAGTTGCGTCAGTGTTTAAATAAGGAAGTGAACAGTGATTCATTTTGACACTGATGGATAAAAACCTCAGCATTCTCAAGGTAGATAGGTGGTACAGATCTTCATGTGAATTTTATCTTCATGTGGGTAGAAAACTCTGGAAAAGGAAAAGAAAAACCCCACACACATGAGCAGCAAGGCTAAGAATAGCACCAAATAAACATTCAGGACAATACATAATTCCAAACCTGCTCATGGGATGTGTTGATTAAGCTAATTTGCATATTAATTCAGGAGAGAAAACATCAGCTCTTTTCTTGGGATAAATATACACAGCTGAAGCACCAAGGCAAGGCACCGACTGGTTTATTTGCTTTCAGCTTTGTTTCTTCAGCAACAGCAAAATCGTACCATTGCAGGAAAAACACCTTTTATTATCTCGGGGGCAATTGAGATTGCCTGCAATGTGCAAACAACTGGGAACTGCTATGGCTGGATTTGAGAGGAAAGATGCCATTCGTTAATTACATTTGAAATACGGCTATACTCATCCATGAGAAAAGTTTTGGGAGTAAATCCCAAGGAAATATCTGTTCCTGCTGCCTTGTGGGACATCTTTGGGGGAAGAAAAGGCTAAAGAGTCAACCTTACACAAATCTGGTGTGGAGTCCCTAAGACCGTTGGATGGTGCCTTGTACACCTCTTTCTAGCAACTCACGCAGCCAAGCTGGTGCCAAACATGTTGCTCTGCTTTTCTTTGGACTACATATGTGAGGCCAAGAGGTGGGTAGCCCAAGCCTGGGCAGCCCAGGATCTCCATTCACATGGCCCAGGCTTGTGCGCTGGAGAGATCACTTCAGTGCTGCTAATGCAGCAAAAACAACATGGGAGGCATCAGTTATGACTTACCATCTCTGCAGCCACAGCAGGCGCTGTGATTCTCCAGTGGTTGACTTCACTCCCAGAGCTGTACTCCATTGTCTTTTGAGACAGATGGATGCCAACAATCCTCCCTTTTCTCCAGAGAGCTCAAGCGGACATGCAGTGTTCTTCCCCTCCCTTTATCCTCACAAAAACCCTGATGTCCTGCCCAACCCACAGCCAGCCAAGGAAGATACACGTCACTCAGCCATGACACAAAAAGCATCACTACAAATAGCATATAAACCAGCATGTGTAAGACAAGCAACATTTCCAGCACACGTTCAGACACATGGAGGGATTCCATAAATAGCTTATTTACAAGAGGGAGCTGCTTCTGTACGTCTCTGACATTAATAGTGCAAAACAAAGCATTATAAGAAAGGGGGTGCAGCTCTCATGGGACAGGAGAGGCTAAACTCCTGCAAGAGTGCAAATTGTTTTCACTCTCAAAAAATGATCTTTCTGCAGTTAAAAAAAATCAGCACACAGTTATGAGACTGACTTCTGGCACAATGCAAAGTGCTCACTTGGAGACAAAATATAAATCCACAGATGCACACAGGGGAAGGAGATAAGGGAGAATGGAAATTATAAGGTAACATTTATGATTTATGGGGAATTCTTCATTTTACTGCTAATCATAATGGACTCCTGCTGCTTATAACCTTATTGTAATCAAAGGGGTCTATTCATTTCTCACACAGTTATGTGCACATAACTCTTATTAGCTTCAGTGCAAGCTATGCTCTCGCTGTGAGGGGCAGAGAGGTCCCATACAATTAAATCATTTGCTGTAGCTGCATTGTAAATGATTAGAGTGGCTTGTAGCATTATAATTATAGATAACAATATACAGTTTTAATTTAAAATAAGATTTGCAGCAGTGGCCCGGTGGCTTCACGCTAAGGGGGAGGAAAGGGCTAACATTGTCAAGAGGTTACATTCAGACCAAAGTGTGAGTTGGTCTAGGATCTATTTATTCCATCATTAGCACCTTCCTGCAGTAGACCTGCTCAGCCTATAGAAGGAGGTTTCTTGAACCAGCATACTGAGATCCAGCAGGTGGCTGCTTTCGTTTCACGGATGGGATGCGGGAGAAATTCAGTCAGTTCACCAATCCAATTCACACTACCCAAACCAATGCCTGAAGTGAATGGCTGCCATCCTTCAAAATATACACTTCTCCAAATTTTGCTATGCAGTTCTCCAACCAAAAAAATGTGTACAAAAGCACATATATGCACAAAAAAGTGTGCACAAAAATGAATATAGCTCTATCTTCAACACATACCTGCCAAAGTTGCCAAATAGCCAATTAAGCTGTTTCTTCTTCAGCACCCATCTGAAGTACTTCTTCCCTTGCCAACACAATGGAGTAGGAAAAGAAGAAACCTTCATGATAACTGGACAATTGATCATTACTGTTGACATTGATGGAAACCTACTCTCCAAGGTTCCAGGCAGGGATCTTTCCCAGCCTTACCTGGAGATGTCAGGGACTAAACCTGGGATATTTTGCATATGGATCATGAGGTCTGCCACTGGGCTATGGCCCTTCCCCTTAGACAAAAAGAAACACTGCACTACCAAGTCAATCTCAGCATGAGTCAACATTCCTACAAGGCATCATGCAAGGCTACCTGTTAATCTTACAGTAGAAGGTGGGGTGGGTGCTGGCAAACACCAAAGAAGGTGGGGATTGGGCATAGTGGGTTTAAATATCTGCACTTGGCTTAACCTTTCTCCGTCAATATGATATGTGTCCACACATCATGCCAGGGATTTCCTGACTCTGCCTGCAATCCCATCCCTGCTTGGAACAGTGTTGTGAGTAAGGCTTCATATCTACTGAGAGAGTGATCATTTGTTAGTGACCCACCAATAAGTTCTGCAATGCAGTATGGAGTTGCTGTTACTGATTCCCCATCAACACCAAACAAACCATTTCACGCTCCCTCATCGACTGTGTGAAGGGGGTGCTATGAAGACAGCTCATTGCAAGAGAGTATTGCGATGACATGTCAAAAGTAAAATAGCCCTACATATTTCATCACCTTGTCACAAGTAAAATAGCCCTATATATTTCAGTACCTTGGACAGCAAACACTATGGTAGGAAGATGGAAGGAACATTCTTTGAGATTGGAACTGCAGAGCTCTCACTATGGAATTGCTATGCTCTCACTTTAGCCACTGAGAAAAGAGTTACTATGGGAGAATGCTGTACCACTATAAATTCTGTAGTGACAATGAAGCAATGTGGGCTAACCAAGATCACCATCTAACTTGTGGAAGATTAAGATGCACCTAGAGCATGCAGCCCTGAAAAATGCTTCATGCTGAAATGTCCCCAGAGGTGTCTGCTTTTCATGTCCCCTCTGAACCCAGCCTTGGTAGTCTACACATCGCTAGTCTTTCTGCCCATAATACCTGTGACATTCATTCTGATGGTCCAAAAAAACAGAACAACCAGTGCTGCTTAATTCTGCAAAAATTCTCTAGAATGAAGAGGTGACTCACACCCGTTACGTATTACTGAGCTCTTTTACAGACCTCTCTTACACTGAGTGATTGAGGCACAGTGGTACCTCGGGTTACATATGCTTCAGGTTACAGACGCTTCAGGTTACAGACTCCTCTAACCCAGAAATAGTACCTCGGGTTAAGAACTTTGCTTCAAGATGAGAACAGAAATTGCATGGCAGCAGTGCAGCGGCAGCAGGAGGCCCCATTAGCTAAAGTTAGCTAAGGTTAAGAACAGTTTCAGGTTAAGAACAGACCTCCGGAATGAATTAAGTTCTTAACCCGAGGTACCACTGTACTGGAAAGTCCCTCTTAAAGATTCCCTCTTCCATCTCACAAAGTCACGGATGCTAGGGGTTCTGGAAGAGTCCGATTATTAAATGCGCTCCAGAGTGTTGTGTAAATATGCCCCACAAGTCTGTGATTTCCATGAGTGCAATGTGTATTAAACAGACATTATTTTGCAGCAAGTCACTGGTGCAGAAAAACCCATAATTTGACAGAGCTGTCAAGTGTGTTGAGGACTACTGTACCTTAATGTTGTATTAACTAACATTATTCAGTCACTTCGGCCAAAGTGACTCTTGAAATACATGGTTAGAGTAAGTGTTTAGCATTCAGTACAAGTTCTGGCAAGGTGTAAATGGCCAGGAATATATAGATTTGCTTGCTTCACGAAACTCTTTTCCTCTGCTATGAGTTGGCTGCCTGCATGTAATTAAGGAAGATGGCAAGATGTGACACAGTTATTTGCTCCACAGTCACTCACCATCTCTTTGCCTCTCTCTCTCTCTCTCTTTGGCAAGCTGAATTAATGTAAAAATGTTATAATTTTGAAGGTAATCATACCATTACTTATCTCACCATAATGCAGATGAATTCTGTGCTTGTGTCATTCCTAATCTGGAAATCTTTCCTTCCTTCTTTACAAATTTAATGAATAAATAACTAAGAATAACTTTCTTTCTTTCTCTCTCACCCATTCATAGGACTCGAGACAAGCTATAAAATATTAGCACACATTCAGTAACATCTGCTTAGCCAATTGCATGCTATACACCTTCATGCATATATTTTGAGGCAGAAACTGTCGCCGCCACCAGACATTGCTTGTTTACTGCATCCACTTGAAACATCTAAACAGGCTTTGGAGCCTTCCATTGGCTTGACTGAAAGACCTCAACTTCAGACTCCCCCACTCCTCAAACTCTTCCCATTCTAGCTGGTTGTTACAGGAACTGTGCAGCTAATAACTAGTGTTTGTGCTTGCCTTTCCCCCTCCTCCTTTCCCAACCCCTTTCCTCTTGTGTTGTGCATTTTAGATTGTAAGTCTGAGGGTAGGTACTGTCTAATTACTGATATGTATATGCCACTCTGAGAGTCTTTTTTTCAGCTGGTGAATGGGGTGAAAATGCTGTAATAATTTTTTTTTTAATTAAAAATGGTCCTTGGAGGAAGCTACAATGAAAACATAAAATACAATAACATCAACAGAACAAGGCAATTGTGAGGAGTGAAATCCAGAGCAAAACAGAACAATGACCAACAGCTTAAAAGGTAATATTTTATTTTTTTAAAAAAAAGAAAAACCTTAGATTTTTAAAAAATATGTTTTTAGCTGGCACCAAAAAACAAACAAACAAAGGAATAAAGATAGCCTTGGTTGAACCACTCTGAAAAGAAAATACCACAATAAACTATTTCTGGTGACCTCAGCTAGTGAGGGGGGTTAATTCAGCTGGGAACAGGGTTTCAGATCTCAATAGCCAGATAGGCTCATATAGCCTGTCCTGACCTTCTTTATTAACAAACATGATTCCAACAACAGTTTTCCCCTTTGAACAATGGAATATCATGTATCCCGTGCTCAGATCTGAACACTGCCTAGTGCTGATTTCCAGTAGATGTTGTAGGTCTTTAAGTCTGCATCTGCTTTAACCATAATATCAGGTTAGGAAACTTGCTGCCAGCAGTATACATCTTTCATAGCTGGCTGATTTAATCTTTGATGTATTGTCATCAGTTTACAATATCTCTGGTTGTTGTGAATAAGAAGCATTGGTGACTCAGACGCCTAAGACCATCACATGTTTCTGAATAGGCAGTATGATGTGACTTCAGTTAAAAAGCTGAAAAGAAAGGTGTTGGATTAATAGAGCTCTGTAACCTGATGATCTTGGTAGAATAATACCGAGAAGACAAAAGTGTATTTCCACCCATACCCCAGTTTGCTAATGTTTTGTCCACCTGCTCAAAGGAAATTAATACAATTACCTGCTGGTATCAGTACATCTCAACCAAAGAATATAATTTTTATCTCAGCATCTTAAGGAACCACCTGCTATTTCAGTCAAAAGGGAGGTAAGCCCTTGACTTGGCCCTAGTCATGCTTATTTTGACAATTATGCAGGTGCTGGTTTTCTTTACATTTAATCCGCACTCTGGGGAGTCCTTCCTGTTGCAGTTGCTACAGTTTTCAGCACTAGAAACAAAAGGAAGGGCCTAATCCCATAATCATTCTGGCTCTGAGTAGTACTTAAGGCATGCTAAAAATATATATCCTGGAGATGCAGTAGTCATAAACATTTTTTATGGGTTAGCGGAATCTGCAACCTGAAGCATCTGTAACCCAAGGTACCACTGTATTCTTTGAGGAAGCCATCACTGCTAAAGCAGTATAAGACTGAGGCACATTTGTAGTGCAGAAATGTCCATGGAGTGGAGGGGGTCTAAAAGAAATCTGCTGTGATCCAATTAAGGCAATGAATATTCAGAAGCCATGCACATCAGTTGGTGCTATGCATACAATTCTGGGCAGCATCAACTTCTGAGTTGCATGTTCGGGTCTCATCTCTAGATCAAAAGCTGCAACATAGCCCTGATTAAATGATCAGAGAAGCCAGCATCAATAGGCTCAATAGTACCAGTTATTTGGGCAGAGAACACCAACATGAAAATACCTTCTTGAATCTTGATCTCAAACATGATACATCTGCCAAGTGAAATTCTAATGGCATGCAAATCTGTGCAACCAGAAACTGGTCTCATACTGTGCCTGCCCCTGATGCTCTGCCCTGATGCTCAGAATCTCATAGCTGAACTATGGCATTTGTTCCCACAAGAGAAAGTGGTGGCCTCCAACTTGGGTGGCTTTAACAGATTAGGCAAATTCCTGGAGGATACACGGGTGGCGCTGTGGGTTAAACCACAGAGCCTAGGACTTGCCGATCAGAAGGTGGGCAGTTCGAATCCCGTGACGGAGTGAGCTCCCATTGCTCGGTCCCTGCTTCTGCCAACCTAGCAGTTTGAAAGCACATCAAAGTGCAAGTAGATAAATAGGTACCGCTCCGGCGGGAAGGTAAACGGCGTTTCCGTGCGCTGCTCTGGTTCGCCAGAAGTGGCTTAGTCATGCTGGCCACATGACCCGGAAGCTGTATGCCGGCTCCCTCGGCCAATAAAGATGAGCACCGCAACCCCAGAGTCGGCCACGACTGGACCTAATGGTCAGGGGTCTCTTTACCTTTACCTTAAGGCTACCAATGCCTTCTATCCACAATGCCTGTGTCCTACCTCCACTGTCAGAGGCAATATGCCTTTGGGGACTTGTTGGTGATGATCAGATCCGTCACTTACATTGCTGTGTTTTACATGTGTACTTAAAAGTAAATTCCACCTAGATCAATGACAGTTCCTTCCATGCAAGTAAGAGACACTCTGGGGATGGAACTGGGACTTGAACTGGGAACGTTGCAGTGTGAGACTGGAACCTATCCTAGTCTGTTTTCAGGGATAGAGGTGTCATGAACATTCAGACCAAGGTGAGGCTAGTGCTGAGCCAAACTGTTCAGTCCAGACTCTCTTTTTTTGTGGGGGAGGAAATAATTGGCTAATGGCAAGCAACCATGATGAATATGTTCTTTCTTCACTGTTGGAGGCTGTATGCCAGTTGCTGGAAACCATAGGATGAGAGAGTTGCATTATGCACAGGTCCTGTTTGCGGGATTCCCATAGGCATCTGGTTGCCCATTATGAGAAGAGGATGCTGGACTAGGAGGGTCCCTGGCCTGATCCTGCAGGGCTCTTCTTATGTAACTGCTAATGCCTCTTTCTTGCCGAGATGGATCTTTGGTCAGTGACCATAATAAATCAATTCATTCATTCATTCATTGCCTAGATGGATAGGAAGTGTAGGACTTTGTGTATTTGTGTTTGCATAGAAACATCTGACATTTGCATGGCTGGAATATAACCTACTGGTTACAACGTTTAGCCTTGCCCACCACTGGAGAATAGATCTCCTAGAAGGTTGTCCATGAGGATTGAAAAATATTCCCCATCCCATAAATAGATAGATAGATGATAGATAGATGATAGATGATAGATGATAGATGATAGATGATAGATAGATAAATAGATAGAGAATTTGCCTTGATTTCATTTTGTGTGTTCCTAGTGCTTTAACTGGCAGCACTTTTGCTTGGTGCCTGGAGACTCTCCTTGTTTTCCTCTTCCCTCTTGCCTTTCTGCTTTCCTGGCTCTCATGCTCTCTGTTCCTGCTTTGACAATGCAAATTTTAAAAAATAATAAATAATAAATAATACAATTAATAATAATAATAATAATAATGGAAATAAATCAATAGCGCAGCAGTGCCTGCACTTTGGAACTCCCTGCCTCTTGAGACCAAGGAGGCGCCTTCACTTGTGCTCTTTCCAGCATGGGCTCAAAACACCCCCGTTTTGACAAACCTGCCCAGAATAGATAGATACCGGATTTGCCTTGATTTCATTTTGTGTTTTCCTGATGCTTTAATTGGCAGCACTTTTGCTTGGTGCCTGGAGACTGTGAGCACAGCTCCATCTGGTGGCTCCTATGACTTTAGGAACACCAGATCAGCCTGGCCATCTTCTCTCATCCAGGCCAAATCAGAGGGGGGTGGATTAAATGAATTAGCATCAGCATATTTATTTAAATTCTGTTTTAATTAATCACAGATTGAGTGGTAAATGAGCCGCTAAGTGGAAAGTGGGCAGAGTGGGGAGGGGTGCTGAAGTGAGTGATGGCTCACAGATAATGAACCTCATAAACGAAAAGGGCAGTTATGCTTCTAATCGTACACTTCCTATGGCCAAACTGCACATGATATCACACGTGCGTCTTTGTATCTAACATGCAGGATCTGTCCTTTTGTTTAAAGTAGGAGGGGAGTGATAATTCATGGGACCACAGTGTGCATGGAGAGTGGGATTTAACCCCTTTCTCCCCTGCTAGGATCCTGTGTAAACTCCCACTTCCGAAACTGGTATTCACAGTGGGGTGGGAGGAGGAAATCCCACACTGATACCAAGAAGGAATTTCTTCCCAACGGCAATCTACACTGAAGGATTTTCCTCAGGGCTGCAACAGAAGAGGAAAGGGTTAAACTCCCACACTGCCCCTGATCTGATCCCATTATTTCTCTGATCCCCTTCCATGGTGGTCCAAATTATATTTTAAAACAAACAAAGAAGCAAATACACTTATAACGTCATGGGTAGTGTGGCCCTGAGAGAGACGCTTCCTTCTGAGGTGGGGCCACTCCCTGCTCCCCACTTCTGCCAGCCAGCACCCCAATTTGCCATCTGCTGCGCAAGAGGTTTGTTTTCCATGTTTTTTCTTCCAAAGCATATGAGTGTAACAAGGGAAAGAGAAGAGGAGGAGAGAGTGTTTTTATTATTATTATTACCGAATAAGCAGGAGGAGCAGATGACACTTGACAGAGCTACATGTTTGCAGCTTAGTGGTCCTAATAACAAAAAGTCTTTTTAAAAAAATAGTCCAAGGTCTAACTAAACATTATGGGGGATGCCTTGTTGCTGCCGCCTGGTTTCTCCCACACATCTCTTGGCAAGCCACTTCGAGCACAGCCTTTGTCGCCATTGTTTGTCTTTTAGATTTCAAGGCTTCGAGCAGTAATATATTTGTGGCATAACCAGGAGATGTAAGACATATTTAGCCAGCACAGCTAAAGCTGAGAACAGTTTTATATGAGATTTCACACTGTGTTTATACTACAATGTTGTATGCCACATAAGATACTGTAGCCATTATTGTATGTTTTATCGGCTACCAGTTATATATTCATTTTGGGAATATTTTTTAAAACTCTTGTATACAATGCAATGAGCCCTGCTTCCTGTCTCTCCCACTGAAGCATTCTGGGAGAATAGATGACTGCTGAGGGGAAAGAAAACCTGAAGAATCTGGCCTGTTGCAGCAGAGCCAATGGAGTGAGCTTTGCTTCCCAGCTCTCCTAGCGAAGCAGTCAGAAGCCAGCATTTTTTATAGTGCTCCTTTATGGCGGTTAACTCAAAAAAAGAGAACCCCTTCTTTTCTTAAATAGCATACCCTCCAACATTTTTCCAATGAAAATAGGGGCATCCCATTCCATAATGATAATTTTACTATTTATACCTCACACATCTTACTGGATTGCCTCAGCCACTCTGGGCAGCTTCCAACATATGTAATAACATAATAAAACTTTAAACATTCCTTAAACACAAAAACTTCCCTATACAGGATTGCCTTCAGACAGCTTGGGGGTCAGATAACTCCATACCCTCCAACATTTCTCCAATGAAACTAGGGACATGCTAAGGAAAAGTGGGGCATTCTGGAATCAAATCAGAAACCAGGATGACTTCTCTAAATCAGGGATGTCCCTATAAAGGGTCTGATATCTGTGTGGCCAACTTGCCTCCCTCCCACCTCACCTCCAGTTCAGGCCAGCCACAGCTCTGGAAAAGTTGAGTTTCTGCAACTGGAGACTCTTGCAGTGTGCAGAGGATTGTCAATTCCAGCATGTTGCACTCATGGCATGACAAAGCGCCGCCGCCGCATCCCTTTCATATGGGTAGCTGGAGAAGGCTTTGTCAGTAATAGTCTGTGCAAAAATGCACAAGGCATCCTTGAGAGAAGCACAGCTGGGGACATAAACAAAGCCTTGTTGCTTTTAGCCCCGTTTTGTTTTGCTATGTCAGGCTGCGGGAGAAATTATTGTTTTAGCTTAAGTAGCTCCAGAGCTGCGATGGGAGACTCATCCAACCGAGGTGGCTGCTGTGTACAGTGAGAACTAATTTCAATCACTACATCTCTTAAACAAACTGGGCAGAGAGAGGGGCGCCCCTGCTTGGAATTTACTTAGCTGTCGAGAAAGGCAATTACCAAAATTCTAAGCCGTGTGCGCAGTTACGAAAAGGACTTGCATACAGCTGCTGTAAACCTAATCAAGTTGTCTTAAGCTGCAGTCCTATTCAGTGAGGATCCAGCTGATCTAGATAGCCTGGAATGGAGGGGGGCATTCAGGCAAGACTCCTTCCATATTTCAATACACTGTTCTCACTGTCTGGGAGCCATTATTCCTAACATATCGCTGGGTGATTTGACATGGGCGGCCAGCATATTCTTTCTTAAGAACTGGGAAGAAATTTTATCAGAAGGCATGTTTTTCTGAGAACATTTCTGATATTTTCCTTTTTTTTCTTTTTTCCTCCTCCTCCTCCTCCTCCTCCTCCTCCTTCTCTAACAACCTCCACCTAAAAAAAGAGCACTTTGAAAAAATTTCTCTATTTTGAACCTTAAAAAAATAAAAATAAACAATAAGCTAAAAGAAACTAGGGAGTTCCGAAGTGTGGGTACAAAATGGTGGACAGGCTGCCAACACAGATGCTGACATAACAACAAGAAGAAAAATGGTTTAGGTCCAAAGAAAGCAGCTAGTATACTGCCGCTGCAAATGGAGAGCCCTACATCTGAAAGACTGGAGAATTTGGTGGAATAATCCCTCCCACCCTCCTTTAATTTTTCTTCCCACACTCAGGTTCAAAATGACCATTTGCACACAGCTCTATTATTTCTGGGAAACCTGGAGTTGGTGGGGCCAGAGCAAAGGTGGGTGATAAAAGAGCCTTTTCTCTTTATCTTTCCCTTTTCTTTCTCTATTTTTCACACACACAGTTTTTCTGCCCTTATCATCTGCATGATATTAGACCAAGGGCAATAGATCCATTGCCACACAACTCTACTGTAGGCTAGAAGGAAGGCCCAAACAGCCCTGATTGTTAGCTTCGTGTTTTGTCCTTTCCATGAACTAAGACGATTTCTAGGCTTCTCTAAAGCCACCACTTCAGCTTCCCTCTCCACCAACCAAAGTCTATGAAGGCAACCAGTATAAGAAAAGCCTCTGCTCTGGAGTCTGGAAAACTGTAGCCTGTTAGGGCCTTCTCTGTTGTGGAATGCACTCTCCAAGGAGGCCCACCTGGTCCCAACCTTGTCACTGTTTTGGCACCAAGCAAAGGCATCTTTTGTTCTCCTAGGTATTTGGGCAGCACCAAAAATATTTCTGATTTATCATTATTATTTTGTTAAACATGTTCTTAACATGTTTTCATAATTTGATTATTGTATTTATTTATTTTTACTACTATGCTTCTAAGGCATTTGGGGACTTTTTTAGTAGGAAGCAATGGATAAATGGAATGAACCTAAACCTAAGTATTAGAGTTGATGACCCTGGTCTTATTGAATAAGAAGCAACTCTTACTGTTTCATATACAGTGGTGCCCCGCAAGACGAATGCCTTGCAAGACGGAAAACTCGCTAGACGAAAGAGTTTTCCGTTTTGGAGGTGCTTCGCAAGACGATTTTCCTATGGGCTTGCTTTGCAAGATGACAATGCCTTGCGAGTTCCTGCAGGGTTTTTTCCTCCCCCCCCTTTTCTAAGCGGCTAAGCCACTTATCAGCTGATCCGATCAGCAGATAAGCTGCTAAAAGCCGCTAATAGCGCTAATCCGTCAATGGGCTTGCTTCGCAAGACGAAAAAACCGCTAGGTGAAGAGAATCACAGAACGGATTCTTTTCGTCTTGCGAGGCACCACTGTATAGCAACTGGGAAGCAAACAACAGGGTGCACTGCAGAGCCTTCATTCTCTTTCCTTTACACTACACATCTCCAGAGGTATCTAGAATAGGGTCTCCGTGTTTCCATTAGGCATCTCTAAGATTTCCTGAGTAGCAATGATCCTTGGCTATCTGTGCCCTTTCCTGTTTCAGCATTCTGGTTGTCTCTGGGGAGCAAAGGCAAGGAAGCCACTTAATAGGTCCCCTTGGGATAAACATGAGCAAAGCAATACAACAAGAACAGAATTCATGATTTGCCTCAAGCAGGAGGGCACATTAAAGCCATCTTCCCTCTGGAGTGGATTAAGCGGGCAATCCAACTGGAACCATTAGAAAGAAACCACTCCAAGCACTGAGCGTCCAGAAATCTTGCATGATTCACCATGTTCCTACGTGAGCACCTACAAGAAGAGTCCAGGGAGAGTGAAGCTCAGCAGGGAGGAAGGGCAGCTTCAATCAAAAACAAAGAAATGTAGCATGTTCCTCACAATAGGGAGGCATATGAGGAAGAAGCCTGCACGTGAAAGGAGTTTCTTCTGCCCTCTCTGTGGGTCTTTCTTTGCAACATGCTGCTTTTATTTGATTCAGGCTTTGAGAAATGAAATTCCTGCACCTGTTTTGCTGGACGTCAATGTATTGCTTTTTTTCACTGGCAGTTTGCCAGGCTGACATAACACTGAACTGCGCAGACTGAAATGATGGCGCATTGTCTGCATTTGGAAGTGAAATACACAGAAAGACACACACACAGACATTCATGAGCAGGATGAATGAAAATTGCTAAAGTTCATTCTTATTTGTCCTGGGAGTGTTATGCACATGAACAGGGCCAGCCTTGGAGTGAGCTGGGCATTCGCCCAGGACTCTAAGCTGAGCTGAAGAGGATGCTAGTCTAAGTTCAGTGGTTGTGGTTGTTTCAATATACTGTCTGCAGCGTGCTTGGGATCGTCTGCAGTGTGCTTGGGACAGCAAAAAGTGTCTGCAATTTTCCCTACCAATCTTCCACAGGTTCCCTTGGGCACTGACTACAAAAATGATATTCCTTCGTTAGTTAGGAGTGGTGTGAGGCCAGGTCTTAAGGAAGAAATCCTTCCTGAGTGAGATGTTGAGAAGTCCAGCAGCAAGCCATAACCAGAAGACCTGTGAGATTGATCCCCAGGAAGCAGAAATAAGCTCTGCCAGAGGGAGCTTGGAATTTGGAGGAGTGTCAGGCTTCAGAGAATCCGATCCCTCCCATGGTAGGCAGCCAAGTATTAGATAAACAAGAAGAGTTCTTATCAAGTCGTTTATTCAATGCATTCACAGAGAGAGGCTTGGAAAAGGTGCCTCTTGTAGTAATGGCGTTGCTCCGAGTGAAACCCCACACCCTCCGTCTCTCCCAATATACGTCATTCCTACAGTGGCTGATCTGTGCCATCTGCCTCTGAGCTCTCTGCTCTCCTACTTTCAATGCCCACTGGGTTCTAGGAGAGGGGGGTCTGGCATGTTTCTAAAAACACTGAGTCTGTCAGTTGTCTCTCCCCTGGTGCTGCTTCTTCTTCCTGCTCCTCTCCCATTATTTCCCAGCTTCTCTCCTCCTCTACCTCTGAGCTACGCCCTCCCGCAAACCACTGTTGTAAATCTATACTGTCTTCCTCTTCTCTGGAAAGTTCAGGAGCGGGGGAGATGATCTCCACCATTCCTCCTCTGTTGTCCAGTCTCTGACAAGGAGGTACTCAGGAAAAGCCCAAGATGATCTCTATTCCCTTATCCCACTGTAAGAAAAATGAAGCACATCCGTCATTCTGTTTGATCCCAGGACAAAGTGGAGCTGCATGTGAGAATCTTCACATGTAGTCTATTTGTGTAATAATTCTTGCATGGGGCCCCTAGCTTTATATAGACATGCATGGGAAAGCAGCAGATCCAACAGCATCACACCTGCGCCAGGAACCACAAAACTGTCCAGGTGGCCCTGCAAAGCTGGCCATGGGGTCAGGGATGCCAAAAAGAAGACCTTTGGAAACAGAATGTACATGAAATAACAAGGATTGAGAAAGAGCCCCAATTTAATTTAATTATCCTTCTGCTGAACAATGAGCGTGGAGAGGGAAATTCTCACCATCCCAGAGTAAATTAGTTTCTTACCGATCAACAACTGCAGTGGTTGGAAGCCATCACCAATAGTGTATAATCAATTATCTAGATTCAAACCATTTAACATTTTCCTCTCTCTCCCTACCACACAATAATTATTATTGTTATTATTTTATCATGAAGTAATAGCTTTTTGAGGCCATTTCACCTTGATGGATTACAAGACTGCCTTAAATGTCAATTGATAATAATTATGCCATAAAAAGCACAATAAATGTTATTGGTTTAAACCCACAGTGCCATTCTATTAATATTTCTAATTTACAGGCTCGTTGGGACATTTTACAGAGACAATGGGGGTAATAAATCCCAAGGGAAAGCTGAATGAGCTGTCGAGTAGATTGTCGGCAGCCATTAAACTTGAGAAAGTTTTTTTAAAAAAACTGGCCCAGGTACAGCCTAAAGTCCAACAGGACACAAAACTATCATTGTGAAAATATGGTGTGTCTCAGGGTCAAACTACACATGACGCGGAAGTTGGAGAACTGGAACTCATAACATCTTATTGAACATAAAGCAGACAGGCAAGGTGACTTTATTTTATTTTTAACCGAAAGGACATTGGGAGATTCTATCACGTGCGGCAGATGGGCCATAGAGCTTCCCCCAGAGACTTGGGAGGGCCACCCCAGTAGATCCACATCTTGTGGAGGACCCATAATCCAAGGCTCGACCTTGTCATGTGTCAGCCACCACCTGAAGGCTGAAAAGGGAGATACATCCAGTGCCTAAGCCAAAACCGACCTACATCTGGAAGCAATTGTCTTGCCAAAGGTGGGTCTTCTGTTTGGAATTCAGAAGCAATACAAAACACAGGTGAGTGAGAAGAAGCAGCTTTTATTCCTAAACAGCAAGCAATATATACATACCAGGTATGAACTTCTATCTGCCACTTGGAAACCCTCAAGAAGTGGCGGACTCCTCCAGGTAGCCTTAATTAGCATGGCCCTGCGGCCAATCAGTTCATACATGACCTTCTAAATCACTCTGCTCAAACAATTTGATTTTATAGATAGCCACCTCCTTTCAATGCCCCACCCTCCAACAACTATTTGCAACACTAAAGAAGGTTCCCAGCACTAATCTCCCAGACTGATTAAGACAACTGGGCGGGGGCTTCACCTCCTCCCAACTGATTAGGACATCAGAGAAGATTCTCACACCTTCAAAAACTTAATAGCTGCCAGGCAGGGGGAAGGAACATAGGGAGGAAGGGTGACCATGTTAGAATCACTACCTCCTCAATATACAATTGGTCTTCTGGTTCAGATTTTCCCATACAGCAATGTAGTTGTGGCCAGAACATTGTCTTGTCCAGTTTGTACACCTTCATAGACTAGCCATTGCTACCGGGAGGGGTCACTTCAAGAGGATCTGCAATGAAATGCTTAAGAAAAGGGTCTCCACTCAGTTTGTATAAACATGCAGCAAGCATGCTTCACAATAAAGAACATGGGCATCTGTAGACTGACTGCCAGAGTTGGCAGACTTGTTTTCCTGAAGCCAGATTCCCAGCTGCTTTATCAAGCTATGAAGTATTCTTAAGCACAGTCGCCTTTTCAGTGCCAGAGGAGAGGAGCACGTATATTGGGGAAATGTTTGCTGAGGAAGATGCTAATTCTTTGTCCTTAAATAATCATGGATTGTTCACATACTGGCTGACTAATATGCCTAGATCCCTCTTTATGTGCTTCCTTTATGTTTCCGGAGGAAAGGTTGCACAATCATTTGCTGTTTTACAGGGTAACAAACAGAGTGGCTTTGTGCGTGACTCTGTAGAGGACAGCCCCGTACTAGGAACCATCATCAATGGTCAAGGATCATGACAGTTGGAGTCCAACATCTGAAGGGCCACAGGTTTGTCACCCCTACAAAAAATAAAATATTTATTTCCTTAGATGTTTCTCCTTAGATGTCTCCTTCCTTAGATGTTTCACATTTGTCTTTAGATGAACATTTCAGTGATAACCAAGGCCCTTGTTGCTTCCGGCTCTACTTGTTTCAGACAAATGGAGTCATGTGTTGATATTAAGACTGCAATGCTAGCTGTTTTCAGCTTTCTATAGTTAACACAGTAGAACATAGTTGCTCACCACTGTCAGCATATACTCACCTTTAGCCATACTAACTTATTTTACTCTTCTTTAATATCTATCTGCACCTAAAAGGAAGGAAATGACAAATGGGCTATGTTTTAAGCAGTACTGCTGTGTTGAACTCTAAGACTATTTATTTTCACTTCTCTAGGGACTTGCTGAATTGTCTGTATGTTTTCTGTTGTAAAAAAAAATCTGCCCTTTTTCCCTTATGGGGTATCCAAGAGCCCGTATAGAGGACTTACATGGGTTCCCTATTGCTAGGAGAAAATAAAAGAGGCCAACCAGAGAATATTGAAAAGCAAAGCAGCTAGTAAGCCTGATCTTTATTGATCTGTTGCAACAGGGTGCTCCCCTCACACGCAGGAAAGAAGGAGGACCCCGAACAAAGGTCTGCCTGCCCTTATATAGACATTTTAAATTCCCTGCCCTGGAGCTCAAGACCACCCCCCACAAAAATCATACCTACATCACAGAAATTTGAGTGGTGTTGTTTTTCCTGTCTGGCAGGTTTTCTGATAATGCCTTATCTGATTGCCTTTCCTGGTAGTCTGCCCATTCCTTTGAAATGGTGATTATGATTACCCACTTCCTGAAACAATGGGAAAGTTCCCTCACGCCCGCCCTCCTTGCAGAGAAAACATTTGGTCAGTTTGGGAGACAAAATGGTTTCAGGGAGTCAAAATGGTTTCAGGAAGGTCTTCCTGTGCTGCTCCAGACATTGGTACATTTATGAACATTATATATATAATATATAATGAAGACACCCGAAGACACCCGAAGACACCCGAAGACACCAAAACCTACATTCCTGTACCCGTGAAAATCTACGAAAGCATATATATATATATATATATATATACCTTAAAATTACTATATATATGACCTTAAAATTCTTATAACAATATGTACCTGTTGTTGTTTAGTCATTTAGTCGTGTCCGACTCTTTGTGACCCCATGGACCAGAGCACGCCAAGCACTCCTGTCTTCCATTGCCTCCCGCAGTTTGGTCGAACTCATGCTGGTAGCTTCGAGAACACTGTCTAACCATCTCGTCCTCTGTCATCCCCTTCTCCTTGTGCCCTCAGTCTTTCTCAACATCAGGGTCTTTTCCAGGGAGTCTTCTCTTCTCATGAGGTGGCCAAAGTATTGGAGCCTCAGCTTCACGATCTGTCCTTCCAGTGAGCACTCAGGCCTGATTTCCTTAAGAATGCAAGGTTTGATCTTCTTGCAGTCCGTGGGACTCTCAAGAGTCTCCTCCAGCACCATAATTCAAAAGCATCAATTCTTCAGCGATCAGCCTTCTTTATGGTCCAGCTCTCACTTCCATACATCACTACTGGGAAAACCATAGCTTTAACTATATGGACCTTTGTTGGCAAGGTGATGTCTCTGCTTTTTAAGATGCTGTCTAGGTACCTAGATACCTAGATATGTAAAATTGTGATGGCTTCTTTTTTTCTTGTGAAGGAGGGAGGGTCTAGTTTTTTCCTCTTAGTTTTTCCTCTTTATCTTTTTGTTCTGCTTGCATTCTGATTTACAATTTTAAAAATGCCATTTTTTTAAAAAAAAAGAGCATGAGATACCTTGTCTCCCAAGGGAATGAGATAAAGGCAGCAAGATAAACATCAAACAAGACACTGATAGAGCATCAACAAAGGGGCTTAGGCTGCAAGAGTCCTTATTCTTGGCCTTTTCAACAGGTCATGGATCATAAAAATGGAGAGGGCAAAAAGCTTCTGCAAAGGAAAGTAAGGCTAGATTACAGTATATGTTGTTGGATGGCAGGGAGCAGGTATAGCTGTTCCCCATCCACCTACATGGCAGCCTCTTCTTAATGAGAATAGAGCTGCTGTGAAGGGAAGGGGAGAATTTGCAGTGCCTTAATTAAACAGAGAGATGATTGCTGGCAGGATTACCGGCTTCTGTGAAGTAATCCTGTGAAGAAACCAAGCCAATAACCCCTCCCCAAACACATTTAGAAAGCCATAGAATGTTTAATCAATCAAAGGCCTGGTTATAGAAAAATGTTTTCGCCTGGCACCTACAGATATGTAATGAAGCTGCCAGGTGACCCTCACCTGTAGGTTAACCCAGTGTGAGGGACAATGGCTGCATTCATTCAAAGGGGTCTGTAAAATACCTTGACAGCAGAGTTGTTCCATATAAACAGAATCAGATTAACTGCAATACGCAATAAAACAGGACCTCAACAAAATGGAACTTCTGCAAATTCTTGGGTCTGCCTGGCTTTATTATCACTATTTAAATCCTGCCTTTTGACCTAAATTGCCTCTTCTTGGATGATGATGGTGATTCATTGTGCTCCCAGGCTGCGATACTATAGACACTTACTCGTAAGTAGCCCTCATTGAATTCAGAGGTACTTATTTCTGGGTAAACATGCATAAGATTATGCTATTATGTGAGGAGGCTTATAAGATTAGTTAAACCATAAAATTCCAAATGAAGTTATCTGCAAAGAACTGATAAAGGATTGGTGCTACTTTAGTTATCAGTCTGAAAGATAGTCAATAGCCTATCTTGCTTTGTAGAATAGAACTTTGATTAGTACATTCAGGCTGAAATCTTATGCCCACTTATTCAGGTCAGGACTAAGCCTCATTGGAATGAATGCAGTTTACTTATAAATAGACATGCACAGGACTGCATTGTCAGGGTAAAAACCTGTGCATACTTCTCTATGAATAAAATCCACCCAAAGCATGGGATGGTGATGTTAGATTAATTGAATATACACATTTCATTCTGCCTGACATGCTGGTGTTCCACCATAATTACTGTCCCTGGGCAGCTAACTTTACCAGCCCTTGGGAATAGCCAGAAGTCTTTCATCTTGTCAGGTGAGTTTTATTGCCACCTTGGTTACACAGTAATTTCAGCCTAAGCTATACAAAGAATCATATGATGGGATATCAGGTAATTGGGCAAGTAAGAATGGTCTGTCAGTACAATTGTGGGATAAAGATAATGAAAGGAACCAAAGGGAAGAGCCGACCAAAAAGGGAGTTGACTTTCATGGGGGGGCGGAATCTTAGCGGAATGTACAAAATTTCATTTAAATGTGTTAAAAACAACAAGAGAAATCCAAAGGAGTGGGAGAGGAAGATGAGCCTCTGAAGTTCTTCCTCGTGGAGCTTACGTGGAAAGGAATCTCTAACCTTTGGGATGTTTTTCAAGCAAGATCTGTCGAAGTATTAACAGCAGGGGAAATGACTCTTCCATTTGCTCAGGCATTCTAGGAATCTTTGTATATATTTATTTTTCGTTATTGCCATTTTGGCAAAAGCTTTTTGCAAAGCAGCAGTTTTGGGACTTTTTGCCGAGTTGTAAAACTTGACAGAAGATAAAATTCCCAAATCATTTCGGAAAGGATAAATAGTATGAAGGTCCAGAGAAGCTTGTTTATTTATGCTCAAGACTTTCAAAGACTTCCCAAATAACCTTGAAGAAAATTATATTTAGTCCAATTGCTTTTTCAAGTGCCATAGCGCCTATTGGTTGAAGAAGAATGTGCTGGTTCTTGTTCATTGGTCTCCTTGGAAAGAATAAAAAGGAAAGTAATCATTTCTAAATTCTTTCTTACATTAAGCTTCTCTTTAGTGGGTCTTTCTAACAAGATCTTGAATCTGTTAAGAAGAACACTCCTCTTGGGATTACAATGAGAGTGGATGTATGAAGAGGCTTAGAAATTTAAATGTGGGGGTGTTGTTTTGATAGGGGTGGGGCTGCACACACTGCTTCTATTTGGTTGTCATGCTGTTACTTCTGACTCAATTTTTTTTCTAAATATTGTAGCAGATTTCAGGGATCCAAAAGAGAAAGTGGGCTTTATTCCTCCTCCCGTCTTTTGAATTAGTCTGAGTAGGTGTCAGCAAGGAGAGAGAAATCAACATTTATTTGCCTTTTCCTTGCATAAAATGAACAACAGCAAGAGTGTGGTATACACAGTATATTCTCCATATCATCATATATAAATTTGACTCTGCGTTTCCACCTTCATAATGGAAAAAAAGATGAGTGACTCAAAGGAACGTGATAACGGGGAGAGGCCCATCCTACATTTTTCTATTGAAGAGATCTTAAAAAGAAAATCCAGGGAGGTCTGCTTACGCACAACGACGATCTGCAATAACCATGCTGAGGATGCTCAAATCCTCAGAACAGAGCCAATTTCAGAAACGGCTAAGGGTAAGTAAGTACTGCTGCTTCTAGTTTATGAAACTTATATGAGCCTTGATCCTCTTATGCCCTTGATCCTCTTATGCCCTTGCATGACTCCAAAGTTTGATTGCTTAAGACAGCCACCAGCCACAATTTATTTCATGACTTAATATCATCATGCTTCGCATTCAAAATTACTTTATTTATGATACCAACGTATAACCCTTTGGGCAAGATGGCGGAGGGGTGGAATTCAAATGTGTTCTCCAGTCGGCAAAACACTCCAAAAAGTTGGCCTGGCAAGGGCTGCTGAGATGTTGCACCTGTAACAGGAGTGCGCTTGGCAGAGGTTCAACAGGTGCAGCTTTTGCCAACATGAAGACGCATTGATGACATCCCTTCTACTTGAGAACTTTGACAAACTTCATACAACTAAGCCAAAATTTTGGTCTTTTTGTTAAATAGTTGATCTGGCAACCCTACAATATATGTACAAGTGCAGGTGAAACGGGAAAGAATGGAGCAGGGGAGGGGTGTCCTGACATCACATCCCGACACTATGAAATGAATTGAAATTTGAAATTTCAAGCCACTTTGTTCCATACGAAAATTGCAAAACTGTCAGCCTGAGATTTCAAAGAGATGGGATGCTTGGAAGTGGAAAGGCCCTGTGCTAACATACACAAAGACAAGCAACTGCTAATTCTTTAGGAGGGCTGTGCAGAGTGGAAACAGTGTAATTAGCAACTAAGACTGGAAGACCTGAGGTGGTTTCTAGTGTTGTGAATGTATACTTCTGGGTGGCTTCCAACATATATAAAAACATTATAAAACATTAAACATCAAATCCTTCTATGATATATGACAGGATTAATCTAGAGCTGTTTTTTCCAAATGAGATGATTTTGCTGCAAAAAAATCTTTCATCCGTGTAGAAAAAAAGGCATGCACAAAACACGTACACCATATCCTATAGCAAAAGGAAATATCTGTTTTACACAGTTTATTCACGTAGCAGACAGAAACAGATTTAGGGGAGTGCAACCAGTTCGGATCCATGGGGTGCAGAGCCTCGGAGATGCCTCAGGATACACCACAACTATTATTTATAATGAAAAGAGAGAGGCAGGGGGCACCGAATTTTGGCTTTGCACAGGGCGCTATTGAAATTCGAGACCCCAAGGTCCACCACTGTGATGGAGACCCACCAACAATTGTGATTTTCCACCATTTATTAAGGGTGTTCACTGACTCTATGCAGCCCAAATTATGAAGTGAATCAGATTGATTCAGGGAAAGTTAGTGTGCTTCCAAGTCAGATCACGCAGTTAACAAGGTGCCTTAAGGCAGATCAGGGATTTCCTACACTTCCAAGTAGGGATGGAATGAGCTGTCAAGTTCCATTCTCTAAATTTCTCATTTGTCTAATCTTAACTTCAGCTTTCCACATTTCTGCAGTGATTTCTGGTGTTTTTTTATTATAAAATCCTCATGAACCTTATTGGAATTTTAGTGTGACTTTCTCTCATGTAATTCACTTTGTAAATTATTTTCTGTGCTATGTTCATTTTTATGCACGTTTTTCCTAATATAAGCATTTTTGTAACCATTGGTTGACCAATTGGTTGGGAAACTACATTGCAAAATTCGGATAAGCATGGATTTCAAATGGTGGCTATGTTTCGCTTCCCAAATTGTTTCAGAAAGTATGAAATTGATAGATTTGCCTTCAAATGCAGACTGAATTGAATTCCCCCTGTGAACTGCCCTGAGACCTGCGGGTATAGGGCGGTATACAAATTTAATAAATAGCATAATAATAACTGTCCAAAAATTCATTAGGGGGAAATCTCATTCAGTCAAACCCGGGCCTTCTCCTTCATGTGGAGTCGTCGCTTCCATAGACAGGGCTAACTGGTATATTTCCTTTCCACCATCACCTTTGCAGCTAATGGCCTGAGAGCAGTTTCAGCAGAGTTGCATGAAGCAGAAATCTTCTTCAAATAGTACTCCAGTAACAAAAGATCTATTGTATCTTTTTTTTTTCCTAGGCTCCCAAATTTGCATCTGGCTTTCAGTCTGACTTTTCAGTCATTACTTTGAACTAAGGCTTCCAGAAGTGAATTCAACCATCCTATCTTACATCTTGCTGCAAAGGCTGAAGCCAAGGCAATTTGAAACAAACCTCAAAGCCATTTCTCTCCCGATTAGTAACATTTCTCTCAGCCTGCGCCAGGCTAAAATGTCACAATTTCTGGAAGTCAAATGCTACATTTACCAAAGTAAAATGTCATCCTGGCTCCAAAGACCTCCCCCCGCCCAACATTCTGTGTTTCACCTGCTCCACTTTCCCTTTTCCTCAAAGAGAATATTCTAAAGGGTGCAGAGAAAGTTAACATTTTCCTACTCATGTTTTAGAAGCTTATGCAAATATGGGACTAGAAAGGGGCTGAAGAGACTGGCTTCTTAGTATTGTCAGTCAGAAGGGTCAGATGGAAAACTAGGACCCATTGCAAGAGCTTTTCGGAGTACATTTTTACCCCTGATTTCTTAGGACAGTGCTGACTGGGGATGATGGGAGTTGTAGCTGAAAACATCTGGAGGTCACCAGGTTAGAGAAGGCCAATTTATAGTCACCGCTTCTTCCTTTTGTCTAGCAGGCCTCCTGTTCAAGTCCATCAGGCCTATCATCACATGCAAGTAGGGGTTCTAGGCTTATTTCCTCAGTTTGGGAATGTGGCAGTGTTACTGGGTAGTTCAGAATCTACAGAATTTCCATCCTGAGGGAAACTATCTCAAGGCAGGGCAGTGCTCAAAATATCTATCACTAGCAAGACACAAATTGTTAGCACTGGTTCCAATCTGGAACTGGGGTATGGAGCTGTCTTGTACTAAGTTAGACCCTTGGTCTATCTAGCTCAGAATTGTCTTCAGGAAACTGAGACATGAGTCTGTCCTGCCTGGAGATACCAGGAATTGAACCTGGAGCTTTTTCTATGTAAAACATGCTGTACCACTGAGCTGCAGAGTGGTCATGCAACCTACTTTTCAGAGGACAGTCCTCTATTTTCGAAGGTGTCCTCTGCTGAGGGGCTGTCCAGTTCAAGTCTGATTTAAAAAAAATCATAAAAGGAGCTTTGAAGTTACCCATCCGCAGTTAACAACACCTGGTCAGCAGACTGAACAGGTACACATTGGTCACCTGGTGTTTTCCCCACTATGGTGAGATGTATTATATTTGGATAAAATGAGAGATTTGCAGGAGGTGGGTGATTTTCATCAGGAACACAGCAAGTAGGGAAAGAGTTCAGCTTTATCTCCTGAATTCCTGCCTTCCCAAACCTAACTGCCCAACATGGCTGCTATTCAACATTCCTCCCCAGCCCTTTCCCCCCTACACCTAACTGCAATCTGAACCCGTGGCTGCTATTTGCATTTTTTAAAGTGCACATTAAATTTAAAAAACCCTGTAACTTACTGTAATGATTAGCTTGGCTCTTGGACTCCTATCCAATACCTTACCACTGAGTTAGAGTGTACTCAAGTCCTGTTTGTAGGCTTTCCATAATGTTCTGGTTGTCCACTGTGAAAACTGGACAATTGTCTAGATGCAGCCTTGGCCTGATGCAGCAGGACTCTTCTTACATTTTCTCTGACTTGCCAGTTCCCCTCAGATCAGCCTCTATAACCCAAGCAATGTGCATTTCCTGGGATTTCACATATGCAGCTCACATTTTATAAGGCTGTTCGGTAAACTTATGATCGCAGCTGTAGGGCTTCTGCTAATAGACACTGGGTTATGGGACTATTTTATAAATTAATAACATTGTTGACCATTTCCTCTCTAACATCTTTTGTGGTTTTATTGGTCTTTTCCCAAACTGATCTAAGAACTCGTCATTGCAGCCCAAGGATTTGCTTTCTTGGTGTGTGTTTTTTATTATTCCTTGGCTAAGAATTGAGGGCATGCCTTTTATCTGTTGTTTTAACAAGAGTTTTATCTTATATCAGTAAGGAGCAGAGGCCAGGTATACTGAAGTAATGACAAAATTACACTGCAGGAATGGAAAGGGAGCAGGAAACCTGATTGAGACAGAGATCTGAAAGAGGCAAGAGCCTCTGATTGATGTGTAGAGCTTTGTAGGTACAAGTAACAACAGATAGCAACAGGTAGCTTGTAAATGGTCTGACAGAGAAACCTATAATAAATCCAACTTCATTCTATAGTTCTATTTCAAAAACACAAGGATCATCTGCTGTATATTTTGGAAAGTTGACTGTTCCAGGTCTGTGCAGGGGGTGTGGGGCAGCTGGGCACACTGAGCCCCAGGCCTCATTGGGCTAAGCTGACCAGGGCCCCCCTGTCAGGGACCAACTGCTTTTTCTTTTAGTTTATAACTTTAGTTTCACAAGACTTCTGCCCTGGGCAAGCTCTGTATGGACTATTTCTGTTCGCTATGGATAACCAAATTTTGTGTGATGGTTTCTGAGATCAAGGAGCAGGCTTTCATCTGAGATCAAAGAGCAGGTTTATGTTGGGTGCCATTTTGATCAAGACAGCAAACTCGACTTTTCAAAACTGCACTGATTTTAACCAAATTTTGCATATCATTTGCTGAGATCAAGGAACAGGTTTTCTTCTATGTTTGGATATACTTGGGTGCCATCTTGAATCAATATGGTGGAATGAACTTCTCATAACTGTACTGATAATAACCACAAATTTCAGCACTGCACTGATTGTTTGGTTTCTTGGAATTCCCAAGCACAAGGTACAAGGCTGTTAGTTAAATGCAAGAAGGGGCTTGCTGGATCAGACTAAAGACTCACCTAGTCCAACCCTCTGTTTCTTACAACAGCCAAAACAGGGCATGAGAGCAATATCGTTTCCCCAATCTTGCTCCCTAACAACTAGGGAAGGTTGAATTAGTCTATTTCCATCCCATGCCACATGTATTCGCTGATGCTTGTCCCATTTCCACAACAATCTGCATTTTTTAAAGAAATGCATTTTTTTTGCAATCTGATGTGTGAAATGGACCTGAACCCTGAATTCTAAGACTATATTTGCATCCTCAGGAGAGCCAGGGACAGCTCCCAAGTTTGGTGCAGTCCTTGGGCAAGATTCCCTTGTTCAGGGCGGAGATCCCCAAGTAGGATTAGTCTTTGTCACTTTCATCCCTGGCCATTCAATTGGCCTCTCCCACTTGGCCCAGTGCACAACACTGCTCCAAAGGAGAGGGGAAGTTGCGAGGAACTTGCTATTCCTTTCCCTTGTGTCGCGATAAAGCTTGCTGGGTTGGCATGAGAACTGGTTGGGACAACTGCACTGCTCTCATATAGTTTTGAACTTCTTAGCCTAACATTGGACTTTGGAATTCTGGTCGTGTTCCTAGCTTGGTTAACTCCTCTGTCCTGTTTGTAGGCGCTCTGGGACAGAATTAGCTTTTCTTGCTGCTGTTGCAACTATATTGTACTTTGCTTTAATAAAAGTCCTTCTCTTCCTCTCAAGTAACAGCCTCTGATGTCATGTCTGGAGCAGGAGGCAGGACACAAAACTATTAAATACTGGGAATCTCAGAAGCCTCTCTACAAATGCCCCCATCCTTTCCAGGATGAGAGTTGCTGTAAATTTGCCAGAAGCAAATCCATTCCAACCATACCAGTTGCCAGCACATCCTTGCTGGTAATGAATTCAAGGTGTGTTTGGCCTCCAAAGGTATCTTCTTCCACACTGCATTTGGTTTCAGCACACTGAACAGGGACCTTCACAAAACATGGTGAGCATTTCATAGCTTTGCATGAGGAAGGGAGGAGTTGGGGAAGGGAGGGAGAAAGAGACAGAGAGCTCCCAATCCTTTTCAATATCCATTCCCACTTCTCATGTTTTTTTGTTTTCATTTGTTTTTGTTGAATGATTCTCTGCTCTTAGTGCCTGGGGCTTTCTGCTTACTGTCTGTTCCAGCCCTCCTCTCCAATAATTAAGCAATCTATGATTGGTGTCTGGGTAAAGGCAGCTTTTTGTCTGAAAGTTTTGGGCTGAAAGAAATGAAATGGAGCCTTTAAACGTCCCAGCATCCTGCTGCTCTGTTTCTGCAATGCCTCAACAGATAGCAGCAGGATGCTAAATGCTATGCTTCAGTAGCAGAAGGCTGTACCCTGAGCAATTTGTATGTACCCAATTAGAACCATTCTCCCTGACTACACTAGTCCCTTTTAATAAGGGGTGAGAAGCTCCTTTAATAAAAAAAATTAGCCACAGCACCATACTCTCGCCTCGTCGTCTCTCCACATGCTTTCTTAAATTGGAAAGCAAGCTCTTTAGCTTGGAGGAGAAGCCCCAGAGCAGACATATCTCCTTATGTATACAAGCAAATTTGGTTTGCTTCACTGAAGCTCAGCATGGTTACATCCTTTTTTATATTTTTAATGAACTGGCTGACCTGTACTTTCATGGAAGGGCCAACACTTTAAAAAGCCTTGCCACACCATTCAGACACCAGTGAATTGGATCACCTTTTTGAGGAAGCAAAGCTGATGTCATCTTCACCATTGCTGACAGCACTAAAACTGGCCTCACCATCAGCAACATCATCATTACCAGCACAATATATAGATATATGATAACTCATAGCAGGGCAGAAGTGGGGGACCTTTTTCTAAGCCAAGGGCCATGGTAGACTTCCTGTGGTAGAGAGGGCCAGTGATAAAAGAGAGCAGATAAATGGGTGTTACTTTTCCCTCTATACAGTAGACTATATTCTAGCCATGCACACAGGCATCTATCTAAGCAGGCAAGAGGCATCACTACAGTTCAAGGACACATTGCAAATGAGCAACAGCAATTGAGGGGGACATGGAGCAGGACCAGTGAGGATTGTGACCTGGAGAGAGTCCCAAGGGCAAGATAAAGTCCCTACCTTAGGGACCACTTTCTTTCATACCAGTCTGTCTGCAGCCTAAGATCTGTGTGGAATTGATGAGCCTATTTGTAATACTCCAGCATGCTAAGGTTGCTCTTTGTTCCATGAAAGCATGGGGACTTTTGCAAGAGGTTTCAGGAGCTACGGTACATTCAGGGAAAGGAACTGCACTCCTAAACCACTTAAGCTTTTATTCTGAATGACTTCCCTGCAGCTTTAAAAAAATGCATTTGAACATCCCAAGCTTTTGCATATGGAAACATTTCAAAAAAGAAATGGTGTCTTATTTCCCCAGGGATTCTGGAGCCAAATTTGTAAATCTGGCGTTATGCTCAACATTCTCTAGCCTTATATCTTCCTCCCACATTCTTTATTAGACTGTAATTTTGAGCGCTGTTGTTTGCTGTGGGATCTCCGAAGTTGAAATCCCAAAGGCACTTACAAATATTCGGAGCTGCAGTCAGAGAAAATTTCACCTTGTGGGGGTGAATGCTAACATAGACGTGCCACTTCTTTCTTCCCCTTCCTCTCCCCACGCCCAAATCTCTCTCTCTCTCTCTCTCTCTCTCTCTGAAACATAAACAGAATTATTAAGTTTAATCAAAAATGCACCATCTCACTTTCCTACTGGCGAGTTCTTGATTAGCAGACTGTAACTATATCAGCAGCAATTTCATTTAGAGCTGAAATCAAAGCCAGTCTACTCAGACTCTGTTGGTCCACAGCTGACCTCAGGTTATTTTATTCTTTTAATTTGATGAGTTCCAGCTTTGGAAAAAATGCTCTCAACAGGACTGGCACTCAAAAACTCTGTGTGTTGTTGTCCATATGCAACGAGCTTGTCAGTAAACAGCTTGTCACACCAAGTGCAGGAAGCAGCAAGACCTATATTACCTTAATATTAACAACAGTGTTCTTTAGAGGCATCTGCAGTGGGACACCCAAGGTGGCGAACATCTGTACTCTCAAGGGCCAATCTGTTCTCCAGACAATGGCCACTGTCAGTATTCTGTGGAAAATGCTGAAAATGTAGGTTTGTGCAACTGAAGTAGATTAAAGCATTCTGGTGAAACAGATCTACTTTATAAAAAAATACTTTTGTGATAAGGAAAGTGGTGGGTTAACAGAATAAAAAAAATGTGGGATAAATGACTGGTTGATGAGGATACCTATAAACACCATACAGGCAAATCAGGATGAATGTCTCAGGTTGATGACAGCTGAGAGGGGTGACAGATCTGGGGGGCAGCAGCATGTTGCTGTTGTTTAGTAATTTAGTCGTGTCCGACTCTTCATGGCCCCATGGACCAGATCACGCCAGGCACCCCTGTCTTCCACTGCCTCCCTCAGCTTGGTCAGACTCATGTTTGTTGCTTCGAGAACAGTGTCTAACCATCTCGTCCTCTGTCGTCCCCTTCTCCTTGTGCCCTCCATCTTTCCCAACATCAGAGTCTTTTCCAGGGAGTCTTCTCTTCTCATGAGGTGGCCAAAGTATTGGAGCCTCATCTTCACGATCTGTCCTTCCAGTGAGCACTCAGGCCTGATTTCCTTAAGAAACACCATACAGGATGAATGTCTCAGGTTGAGGACAGCTGAGAGGGGTGGCAGATCTGGGGGGCAGCAGCATACTAGTCACCATCTCCTTCACTTGTCCCCCACCACCTCCAGCATGTCCTGGCCTTCCTGGGCTGCCTCCAGTCACCTCAGGCAGCAGTGGTGGGGGCAGAGGAGCAGGCGAGAGTGCTATTTTCTGCTTTGCCTCAAGTGGCAAAACATTCTTGACCCCTATAGTTTCTAGCTCATATAGATTTTTGTTAAAAACTGAACAGAACTTTCTTCTGAAACAACTTGTTTCAACAAGATTGAAATTTACAGGACTCCTGTCTTTAATGCACATCTAAGGAAATGTTTGCTTATCTCTGATCACTGCCCTCATAGTGTCCGCAAGACTTAGTGTGACTGGCACTTGTTCCTTGAGGCAACTTCAAGAGATGCATCTAATGAGCTGTATTTTGATACGCTACTTAAAGGTCCAAGGGTTTGAGATGGAACTTTCTGGTACATAAGCTTCATTCATTCAATCAATCTGACCCTTCCTTCTGAGATGAGCCTGTGATGACAGTATTCATTACGATGGATGCTTATATTTCTGCCTAACTTGCAGCCACACTGAAAACTGAGCTTGTAAGATTGTCGTCTCAGAATATATTCCCTTCAGCATTACCCCCACCAACCATGTGCGTCCTGCTACTTGCTGTAACGCTACAGCTATAAGATTGTGTTGTTTAGTACTAAGGTGGCTGAGGCTAAACATAATAGGTGATAAAAGTGTGCCTAATATGTGGTTGAGACTGTGACTGACCACCTACATGTGAGCAACTGCTCATTATTAGATGCCACTTTGCAGGCATCTATACTCCGGGCCCACTTGTTAGGGGCAGGGTTGGCGGAAAGGGCAATATGGACAGGAACTGTAGACTTGGTCCTAATCAAGCCTTCACATATAGCACTTGCAAACAAGGCTTTATATCTCAGCCTAGCCATCCTTAGTAGCCTGTTGTGATTTGTTGTGACACATGAATTACTTGGAAAGGAGTGTGGTGCGTATGTGTTTGATCTTTCAAAAAAAACAGCCAATGAGATGTGCTTGGTAGAATTGTGTAATAGCCACAAGACTTGGCTTGATTTGATCATGTGTAAATCAGGCTGGTTTTGCTTGGGAGCAGCTTTTCAAGTGTGTAATAAACATCTCTAAGCTTAAGGAGACTCAGGACCCTTGCATCAATTCAGAGGCTGACTAGTGCACTTCGGGGATCTGAGTCTTCTTTGTCCCCCACCCCTCCACTATTGAAAAATCAATATCCTTTTGACAGAAGGGGTTAAAATTTGTAGGCAAAGTAGCCCCTCCAGGTTGGGTAAAGTTTGCCAAATTATAGGCAGATAGATCCTGGGTCTTTTTGTGCTGGACAACTGTAAGATGGGGGGACGGGTCCTATCTATACTTTTTATTTGGGGCCATAATTGGATTAATCCCACTCCTCTCAAAAAGGAAACCAACCATACTCTTTTTTTCCCCTTAATCAGAATTTAGTGGTTTGTTGCTTTTCTAGAGAAGGGTGCCCCCCTAGCAGGAGCGGAGGAAGGGGGTGAAGTGGGTGCGGGCCACCCTGGGTGACACCACTGATGAGGTTGACAAAATGCCTGAGCCATGCGTCTCTCCTGGCAGAGATGCGGTGGCTTGGGCGCACACAGGCTCTGTGCTGCCCAAATGGTCCACCCGCTGCCTCCACCTCAGCTGTAGGGTGACTGAATGGGAGGAGGCAGGCAAACTCTGAAGGCGGTGTGCCCTGCCCCATGGGTGGCTTGCGCCACCCCAGACACCCAAGTGGCTTCCTCCGCCGCTGCCCCCTAGATCAACTTCAAACATGTCCCTGTCTTATAAAGATAATCCCCTAAAATACCTATTCCTCTGTTTGTACAGATGAAAAGAAAGGGAAACGAAGGATCAGGACAACATTCACAGCAGAGCAGCTTCAAGAGCTAGAGAGGATCTTCCACATCACACACTACCCAGATGTTAACATCCGCAACCAGCTAGCAACAAAGATCAATCTTCCAGAAGCCAGGATCCAGGTAAATTATTTGTCCCTCTGATGTAGGGTCAGTCCAATACATTTTGCTGCCTGAAGGAAACTAAAGTGTGTGGCTGTAAATATGCTCAGGAAATGGGTGGGATAGAATCCTCCCATTCATTACAATCCACGTGCCTGGATATATTGGAACGGGCAATCTGTTTTAATTAGGTTGGTTCGCAGAGCCTCTAAATCAGTGTTTCCCAACCTTTGGTCTCGGGCAGCTTTTGGACCACAATTCCCATCATCCCTGACAACTGGTCTTCCTAGCTAGAGGTGATGGGAATTGTAGTCCAAAAACAGCTGTAAACTCAAGGTTGGGAAACACTGCTCTAAATTAGTGGTTCCCACCAGACCCTTGGTTCCATCAATTCACTCCCAGTGCCCCCTATAAAAAGCATTATTCAGAAAATTGGTTTGCATGGCCCACTAAGGAAGGTAATAACACCATAAAATTCACAACAGTAACTATTCATTGCATATTTATTCAAAATCCAATCAAAACTATTTAAGTAATTCAACAAAATGGATGAGCCAATGATACTAGCTTTTCAAAGTTTGAAAATCAATTGACGCCTCCAGCAGCACCCCCCCCCTTGCCTCTTAGTGCCCTCCAAGATAATCCTAGCACCCTCCAGTGGGTGGGACTGCTCACTTTGAGAAATGCTAGATTGTTGTATTTCAGTGACTATAACCTGCTCACCATAAACATTTGTGTCGTGATTCTTCTTTTTAGTGGCAAAGCCCTGTTCTCATCACCATGTGAGTTTTATTGGGAAATAACTTTTAAAAATGATTTCCCAGTAAGCAATCTCCAGTGCCCTGCGTTTGTAGCTGCATTCATTATATTTGAGCTTGTATTCAGTTGCAAAGCCATGTGCTTGATAAAAGGTAATGTTCTGACCAGAGTAGCCCCAGCATGTCCCACTTTCAGGTAGAGATAAACAAACCCACCTTGGCACACTATCAGAATGGCTCGTAAAAATCAGCAAACAGTTCATTGCTTACTCCAAACCCAATTTTCCCGAGGCAGTTCTTCAAAGCAGCCCCCAGCAAAGCAAGAGCGAAACTTGTTTTTGAATTTAAATTCTTAGATTAGATGAGAAGTGTCTTCTCTCCATCTTGTTTAAATGATCATATCTAAGAGCCATTTCACAGGCAAGGCTTCCCCCCCCCCCCCTTCACAAGGGTTTCATAGGGGGGGGGGGAATGGAGAGCGTTCAGATGTGAATATCATGTGCATATATTCATTGTCAAGAAGTGTACACTTATTCTCAGCTCATTGCCAATCAAAAGAATGAAACCCAAAAAAATATCATTTGCCTCTTGGCCTCAGTGAATCTGCAGGGTTGAATTTCCATAAGATGTCACAGAATCACAGAATCAATGAATTGTAGAGTTGGAAGGGACACTGGGGATCATCTGCCCCAACTACCTACAATGGAGAAATCTCAGCTAGCCAGTCAACTAGCTACAAATCCACCTAAATTTGGGTTCCTCACCAAATTTGTCCTTCCAGCAGTCTTCGCCATTTGTAATTCCACAGGTGTTCAAATTAATTTCTTTCTTTTTAAAATATTTTGTTGTTTGTTTTTTAACAATGTTCTTATACATTTAAATCATTTTCAATTTTTCCACAGCTGAGATTACTTGAATCCCTCTACTTCTCTCCACCCCCCCGTTTCCAATATTTATCTGTTCTGTCTATTGCATCAAATCATATTTTTCAGATCCATTTTGTATCCATTTTTAACTTTAGTCTTATTACATTGTAAGTGTTATAACAATCCTGCTAACGTTTTTAAATATCTACAGTGATCTTTAAGGTACTCTATAAATTATTCCTTTATACTCTTTGCTGAATTTCTTATCATCTTGGTGTCTGATCTTCACAGTCATTTTTGCCATTTCACCATAGTCCATCATCTTGATTATCCATTTTTCTTTGGTTGGGACTTTCTCTTCCTTCCATTTCTGGGCGAAAAACATTCTTGTGGCTGTCATCGCATACATAAACAGTCTTTTCAAGTCCTTTGGTATTTCATCTCCTATTCTTCCCAATAAGAAAGCTTCTGGCTTTTTGACAAAGGTTGTCTTGAACATTTTTTTTTCAATTCAATATATATCATTTCCCAGAATTCTTTTGCTATTTTGCTTGTCCACCACATGTGGTAGAATGTGCCTTCTTTTCCCTTCTTTTCCCACTTCCAGCATAAGTTGGAAATGTTTTTTATACAGTTTTGCTAGTCTTATAGGAGTCAAAAACCAACAGTACATCATTTTCCAATAGTTTTATTTCAGCGTACAAGCCGTGAATTTTAAATCCTCCTTCCACAACTTTTCCCATGAGTTAAGTTGTATATTATACCCAATATCTTTTGCCCAGTGTATCATTATTGATTTGACTTCTTCATCCTTAGTATCCCATTCTAACAGTAGTTTATACATTTTGATAATAATTTCTCATTGCTTTCCATTAGATCTTTCTTGAACCTTGAAACCCATCCCTTTGTCATTCCTAAATATATCACTTAGTTAGTGATATTGTTACCAGTCCATTAATATGTATCTTTTATCATATTATCAATTTTTTTTCAGTTTCAGTTGATTTTCAACTTCAGTTAACAGCTCTTTATAGGTTGCCCATTCCCTTTTCAATGTTAAGTTTTCTAAAAGATGTCAGTTCCAATGGGGAGAGCCACCATGGCAACCACAGGTGTTCAAATTAAAATCCATTTAGTTCTTATATTTTACCAGAAACAACTCTCAGTTGCGGGTACATTTATTCCTTCTAATATATTTTTGGTTGATTTCATTTCTTCTCCCCCCCCTCCCCCATAGATCTGGTTTCAGAATCAGCGGGCAAAGTGGAGGAAGCATGAAAGATTTGGCAATTTTTGTGGTCTTCAGCATCTAACTGAGGTTGATTTTATCCCAGCTCCAAAGGCAGAGACAGTAGTAAGTATAAATGACCATCTGTAAAGGGAGGACCGACCTTGTTAAACTGAGACTTTTTGTACGTATAAATTGTACTAATTAAGTACAAATACTGAACCTTGAAAAAGCAGGTAATAAACACCCTGAAATGTTTCTGATTAACAGTTTTGTGTTAGGCACTACTTGCCATAGTTTTGCATAGCCTTTGTGGGTGTTTTTTGTAAAATCACAAATAGACTTAACAGTAATAGCCTTGCACAGAGAGGCATCCAAGAGTCTAGCACACTGAAATACCATAAACTCAGACCTTGTTATCCATTCTGGCCTACAAACCTCAAAAAAAATACATTCCTTTCTTCACCCTCCAACCCCATCTCTATGGAGCTCAGAGTTTAATGTCTACAGACCATGGCTAATGCAAACCAGAAACTGAAACAATAGTCTGAGCTGTGTTTGCAAACCATGGTTTTGATTACTTCAAAACTTCATCTCTACACAGCTGCTTTTTCTGTTCTAATCCCAACACGTTCTAAACCCTGGATTTACATGTTCTGCAAAGGCTGGGACTGTCTGACAGTGCAGTTCTATTATTGTCTACTCAGAAGTAAGTCCCACTGAGCCCCTGTACAGGGCTGCAGCCTGAAAGAGTTATTTGGTTGGCAAACAATATTTCTGTCCCGTCCTCCGCCCACACAAACCCTTGCAATCACCAGAACAAAATGATTTCTTTTCTCCCTTACTGATTGCCTGTCACTATATTTTAAGGACTCCATTTAGAGGTACTCTCTGAAACTTTGTTGCTTTTTTATTGCTAAACACTGAAGGGAATTGATAAGGCAAGTCGTGTGTTGCTCATAAATTGCACCCAGCTAAAAGCCTGCATTAGTGTGCCTAAGATTCTCTTTCTCTCTGTCTTATGACAGGGTCCCTGCCGAGCGCCATGTAGCCGTTGTGACATAGGCCCCCACCCATGGCAGTACTCCTCAATCCAAGAGCATTCCTCATCTTCCTGGTTACCAGACATGGCGCCCTGTGCCCTGCTGCGCACGGATCCAATGATGTTCTCAAAGCCTTATCTACTCTTTGACTACCTCCCTCAGTACAGCCTCCCACCTCTGTCCTTGAAACCAGAATGGAGGCATATTGGTGGCAATTTCACATAGAAGAGGATGAGGAAGGAAGAGCTACTGTGCTTTGTAGCATCATCATTGAACTAGCCTGTTGCGGTGGACTTACACCAGGGGAACCTGCTGAATTCAGATCCCCAAGTGGCTACAAAAGTGGCTAGGTGGTCTTGAATTGATTGCTAGAAGAACATAGGTAGTTGCTTTTTACAGACTCAAAGGTCGACCTAGCTTAGTATTATACTGACAGGCAGTGGCTCTCCTGGGTTTCAAAGAGAAGTCCCTCTCAGACCTGCCAGGAGGTACCAGAAACTGAACATGGGACCTTCTGCATCATAGGAGCCAACTCCTAGGGGCTGAGGCCTCTTCGCCCCTCCCATAAAATATTCGAGGGGACCAGGGTCCCCAAAGTTGATGGGCTTTAGCATTCAAATGGTGTGTGTGCCACATCTTGTGATCAATTAAGTGAGGCTTACCTGGGCCAGTCCAATATTTTATATAAGTTGGCACCCTTGTTCTGCATGCAAGAAAAATGGTCCACTGCTGAGCTGCAACCCTTCCCCATCTCTCAGCCTCACCTACTTCACACCGGTGAGGATGAAAGAGGGAGAAACCATATGCTCCTAGAGCTCCACAGAAGAATGAAGAGATGCAAACGTAATACCGATAATTGCTGGAGGAGAATTCAGCTTAATACAAAGCTAAAATGCTTCTCGTTGACCTTGAAGAATGAATGCTGCTTGACCTAAATGAGAAGCAATTATAGAAGAAAGCCAACACTTCCTCCATTGAAGGACTCTGCTTGAAAAAAATATCACTTTCTAGGTGTGGGGTTAATATACCAAATGGATATTGCATTGCAATGTCTGTTGGAGAGCTGAGGCTTTACACAGCCCTAAAACTGATGGATAACACTGTTGCAAAAGTGGCCTGGGATGATGAGATTTTATTGGTCAGTGCTGGAGGTGTGGAATCACCTTCCCTCTTCGGGAAAAGCGCTATTATTCCGTTGATCAAACTGGACAATCTAAAGCAGTGTTACTCAAACTTGGGTCCCCAGATGTTGTTGGACTACAACTCCAATCATCCCTGAGCTCTGGCCTTGCTAGCTAGGGATGATGGGAGTTGTAGTTCAACAACATCTGGGGACCCAAGTTTGAGAAAGGCTGATCTAAAGGATAACGCTGTTGGGTTCTTTGCCTTGCACACTTTGTGTTAGTTGTGCTTGGTGGGGTAAAATGTACGTTCAAGAGAAGGGATAAAAACACCAAGGTAGCTTTTGAATAACCTTATTTCTGTGAAGTGAGGGATGAGGGTGTTTGCTTTATTGTATTTTGAACCTGAAATAATGGGTTATAGATTAATAGATGGACGGGAAGAGAGATTAATAGATGGAGGGCGAGACAGAATTATATTGGATGAAATACTGGATGGCTTCCCCTGTTGCATTAAGGAGTGTCTTTAAATGATTAAAATCTTTATACAAGGAAATGGCTTTTTGTGTTGTTGGGGTTTCTCCAGTGCTGAGGATCAGTGAACCACCAAAGAACAAAACCAGAAGGAGCCATGTTGGAGGCAGAGCGATTTTGAATTCTCCCAGAATTCCTGTGTGCTTTTACAGGAAAATAGAAAGCTGTCCCATGCCAATCGGGCCAGGTACACAAAAGTGAGGTTCCCCAGGTGGCACAAATACCACAGGCTAATAGCATAAGAAGAACTCGATGTAATTGACAGAAATAGGAATACGTTTTCAGGGCCCTGAAGCTTGAACTGATATGGGCGCCCCTTTACAACCAGAAATGAGGTTTGGGTAACCACTGTTATCTTCTTCAATAGGGTTTACTAAGCAACGGATCACCATAATTTAAAAAATAATATTAACTAACTACTCAGATTAACTACCTCTTAGATTTTGATTAAAATTGCTGTATTTATTATCTCATATTACATGAAGCACATTTTACAAAACACTCTTTCTGATTTTTGTAGCAAAATATTCATGAGAACATGGATTTGGGACTATGTCTAGCAACATAATAATGTCTGACACACACAAAGAGCTTCCAGTCTCTTAAAAGCACTCAGATTCTGCAACAGGGATAAATGAAATGAGTGTGGTTAAAGAAATCTATGCAGATTGCACAGATTTCAGTCATGCATTCTGAATGCAAAATGTGAGGATTTTGGTTGCAGAATTTGAGGTGGTTCAGAATTGTGTGTCCCCAGCATGCAAGATAGTCTCCAAAGACTGAGAGGCCTCTTGATGCCTCCCCAGATGTAAAGTGCAGGAAGAGACTTTCCACATATTTCAGTCCATCTCTTCAATAGTTTTGTGTGTGTGCGCGCGCGCCACACACACACACACACATATTTTTTTCCTGAGAGGGGGAAATAGTGGAGCAACCTGCAGGCTCTTTTCATTTAAATGATCAAATATGAGTCCAGTGTTGAATCTTCAGGGGATTTCAGATTAAACACTTTAAAGGGAAACTCAAATAGATTTTTTATCAGCTCTAATAACATTCCCACCTCTGAAAAGTTGCAAAGAATTTATCGCTCTGGTTCTTGTTTTCATAAAAATTTCAAGGAGAAAATGTTCCCTGCCCCCATGGAATAGCAACAATGGCAGTGAAATGCTGGCTAGAAGCCCTGGGCATGGTCCTCGGGAATGCTAATTTAAGTGGGTTTGTGTTGCGGTCTTTCCAGCTACCCCAGTGATCTATTAAAAGAATCAAAGCCTGTTGATTAGACGGGCCCCTTCTGCTTGGGATCTTCGGTGACTGCGCCTCATCTCTGTTTTGCCAAGCCTTCTATCATCTCATTTCTCATCATTGTTTCCAGTGCCTCTGCCATGTCATCAGTGTCAAGTTTATTCAATCATTAAATGTAGGCACTGCTACTCGCAGCCTCCTAAGCCTAAAGCTTTATCATTCTTCAAAGGTCTTAAAAACTTTCAGTAGCTGAAATGGCCTGGCTATTTTTAATGGCTCCCAGTACAATAAGAAAAGGCAATTTAACAACCCTACACCTGCCCCCTTATCTGTCTCTTTCGCTCCAGGAAACATTTTTTTCCATCTTTTGAGTGTTCCTTTCTTTATGTCTGGTGCAGAAAACATTGTTTGGGACTTTCAACAATTGCTTCCTTGTTGGCTGTTGATTGTCCACTCTGGTCCAACAACGGCTTTGATGACCTCTCACCCAAATGTCTCTTGCTGTTTGTATTAACAGGACAACTGTGGCCCATCTGCCAGATTTAAAAAATAAAATAAAAATCTGTGTTTCTTAATCTCCTTCCAAATGGAGAACTATATCCACATCCTATTGATCAGCAAACAGGCTGATCACATGATCTTCAACTATGAGTTCCCAGATGCTATTGGACTACAACTCAAATCATCCCCTTCCAGTTTAGGCAATGGTCCCTTTGCTAATGAAGCACAAGTCTTAGGGAACGGTGGAGACAGCCACATGCAGAGCTTGTCTGAGGCCTGAAGTGGAAGTCTTGTTGGAATAAAGTTTTCACACAAACCAAGTAGCTAGTCCCTGGAAGCCCCCCCCCCCCCAAGCTGGCCTAGTCCTCTGAGGCATGGGACAAGAGTACTTTGCTACCTGGGTGGAGATTTGAGGTAGAAGCAACATAGCACCACATAGCATATTAACACAGCCTTACAGCAGTGTGGGGTTGTCTGGTTGCCTTTTACAGGGATCAAACAAGTCTTTTTTGCTCCTCACCATATTGTCTCTCTGTGACTAGACTACACCATAAAGTAAGTTTAAATTCCTTTACTTACACAATGCAAGGTCTTATTCACTGCATCAATCAATGCTACATCAAAGTTCCTTTCAGGTAAAAGCTTGTTGTTGTTGTTGTTGTTGTTGTTGTTGTTGTGGTTTAGTCGTTTAGTCGTGTCCGACTCTTCGTGACCCCATGGACCAGAGCACACCAGGCACTCCTGTCTTCCACTGCCTCCTGCAGTTTGGTCAAACTCATGCTGGCTTACTGAGCACAAAACACAGACTAGTATCTTCAAACATGGAGTCTGGGCTTGGAGTGCCAGTCTCACACATCTGATCAGCTGCATGGTTCAAAGAAGAAAGAAAGAGGGAGGGAGGGGGAGAGAACAGGAAGAAAAAGCTTTACTTCCTCCCTCTCTGGAGAAGAGGAGACATAACCTGACTGAGCCTACTCTACCAAATTGCATTTCTATGGTCTGAATCTGCCTCTCAGCAAATACAGCTCTATGGTCTTAGCCCCTTCATACCTTAACAAGCACTGTGCTTGCTGATTATGTTTTGACTGTAAATTTCCCACAAAATTCCCCTTAGCCCCCAACCCCCACAAGACCTGACCATGGCCATAAGCAGACTCTCCCCATGGAGGCTGGGGGTACACGGCAATGTTTTTGTTGCAGCTCTCACTTTATCATAATACCTAACCAGTGTGGTCCCCCTTGTTCCAACATGCCCATTTCTGTCATGCCAGCAGAACAACTGCCACTGGAGAATGGGCAGGGAGAGAAATGGTAAAGGCACATAAAAAATAAAAAACGGATTAGAACAGCTTAATTAAAAGATAAACACAAACCAGATCAAAGCAATCAATGGCAGTTCAACTCTGATTGAATTTTGTCATCATCACAGGCTGAGCTCTTCCCCCTCCTTCTTCAGGCTGATTGCTCCAGAGGGAGAATTTCCCAGATCAAATTTCACATTTAGCTGAATTAGTTTTGGGCATCTTGTTTTTATTTTGCTTTATTTATTTATTTAAAACAACAACAACTTTGCAGATTAGATAAGAGTCTTCTGTTGCAGCATGGCTCAAACAGAATCATAGAATTGTAGAGTTAGAAGGGACCATGGGGGTCATCTTCTCTAGCTAGGGAAGATGCACTGAATTCACCATGTGGAGTTAGTTGTTGCACAACACCATTGTAATGCCCAGAAGGAAGAATCAGGAGCTCACGTAGCAGCCAGAAGGGTTGATATTAAGTGGTGAAATTATATATTTTTGTTTCCCAAATGGTTTTATTCTGGATTTTTCCACTAAGAGTATTCAAAGTGGTTTACACACAACAGTGAATTAACGGTCTAGCAGCAAGTATTAAAGCCAACAGATTAGGGAGGGGGAAGTTTACAAACTTTGTTTAGTTTAATTCAGGAAGCTCTGGACCTCCAAAGGTTGTTGGACTCCATACCACATCACCCCCAGCCAGAATGGTTGAGGGACAGAGATGATAGGAGTTGCAGTACAATAATATCTGGGGACCCAAGGTTGAGAAAGGCTGCTCTAAAATAGCCATCACTTGATAGCTAAATGAGAATGATGTCATTGTCAAACATCCCAGGGACCAACACTGAAGGTCAACACAGGTTAAAGGACCACTGGAAGACTGCCCCATTGTCTGCCAGGGAGGACATATTGGCCCCTTTCATTAGCCAGAGAAGGACCAGTTGACTAATGAATATCTTCAACTGACATTGCTTAAGTCCCTTCCCCTCCAGCTAGGAAAGGTGCACCGAGTTCATTACGAAAGGGGTGTTGTACAAAGCTTCCCATTTCTTACCAGAAAGAAGATCCTACTGCAATTGCCAGTTGTTCCAGCTCCGGGATGGGGGAGAAAGTCACCTACAGTATTTTTCACTCTATAGGACGCACTTTTTCCCCTCCAAAAATTAAGGGGAAATGTGTGTGCATCCTATGGAGCGAATGCAGGCTCCTTGGCTTCAGCGATAGCAACACGAAGCCTCCGAAGTGCAGAGGGAGCGCTCCCTCCGCGCTCCGGATGCTTTCGCTGCTTTCGCTGCTTTCGCTGAAGCCTGGAGAGCCAGAGGGGTCGGTGTGCACTGACCCCTCTCACTCTCCAGGCTTTAGGGATAGCCGCCTGAAGCCTTTGGAGCGCAGCATGAGTTCCCACTGTGCTCCGCAGGCTTCGGGTTCCTTTTGCTGAAGCCGGGAGAGCAAGACTCTCCTGGCTTCAGCAGAGAGGGAGAGCTGTGCAGCGCGCCTTCAGCCAAGCGGGAGGAGAAATGGAAGGGGCTCCATTTCTCCTGCCGCTTCACTGAAGGGGCGCTGAGCTGAGAAGGAGAGAATTTTTTTCCCTTGTTCTGCCGCTCTAAAACAAGGTGCGTCCTATAGAGCGAAAAATATGGTACTTTCTGTACTTTCTGAAACAACATGCAAAACAAAACACAGCCATCCTTTGATGAAATATGCACTTCACCAATTTTGCAACACACTTCCCCATCAGTGAGCCTGAGGCCACACATGTACCATTAGTGGCACCTTGACATACCAAGAACCAGGCTGATCTCTTATTACCAGAGGTGGTATGCCCCTGAATATCAGCTGCTAGGAATCGCAGGAGAGGAGAGTGCTGTTGCGCTGAAGTCCTGCTCCCAAGCTTCCCACGGGCATCTCGTTGGCCACTGGGAGAACAGGATGCTGAACTAGATAGACCACTGGTTTGATCCAGCAGGGCTCGTCTTATGCTTTTATGTACCAGTGGCACTAATGGGTACAACTCCAATCAATTTTAACAGTGATGTTTCCATCAGCATGAATCTTTACAAGATCAGGAAAAGAAATATGCCAGCATCAGTACTGGGTCCTAGACATTCAAGGTTTGTCGAGTCCCTGTAGCAGAGTTAAAGGAAGATCACCTTGCCAGAAGGCAGACTTCTGCACTTCACTTTTGCAGAGTTAATCCTGTAGAAGCAAGTCCAGCTGAGACTAATCCAGGTAAGGTACAACACGTGCTATGTGCTCGCTTGACCCAGAGCAGAAAACAAAGTGTTTGCCTGAGGAAAGACTAGAACTTTGTAGCTTCCTTGGCTGAAGTTAAGCCTCAAGACTCACCTTGAATAAATGTTTAGGGATTTTATTTTGTTACATTTATTCCCTGTGTGAGGAGGGACAGTCAGCACATACATACTCCAAACCAAATCTTCATCCTGGAGAAGAGTGACTAGTGGGGTGCCACAGGGTTCTGTCTTGGGCCCGGTCTTATTCAACATCCTTATCAATGACTTGGATGATGGACTCAAGGGCATCCTGATCAAATTTGCAGATGACACCAAACTGGGAGGGGTGGCTAACACCCCAGAGGACAGGATCACACTTCAAAACGACCTTGACAGATTAGAGAACTGGGCCAAAACAAACAAGATGAATTTTAAGAGGGAGAAATGTAAAGTATTGCACTTGGGCAAAAAAAATGAGAGGCACAAATACAAGATGGGTGACACCTGGCTTGAGAGCAGTACATGTGAAAAGGATCTAGGAGTCTTGGTTGACCACAAACTTGACATGAGCCAACAGTGTGACGCGGCAGCTAAAAAAGCCAATGCAATTCAGGGCTGCATCAATAGGAGTATAGCATCTAGATCAAGGGAAGTAATAGTGCCACTGTATTCTGCTCTGGTCAGACCTCACCTGGAGTACTGTGTCCAGTTCTGGGCACCACAGTTCAAGAAGGACACTGACAAACTGGAACGTGTCCAGAGGAGGGCAACCAAAATGGTCAAAGGCCTAGAAACGATGCCTTATGAGGAACGGCTAAGGGAGCTGGGCATGTTTAGCCTGGAGAAGAGGAGTTTAAGGGGTGATATGATAGCCATGTTCAAATATATAAAAGGATGTCACAAAGAGGAGGGAGAAAGGTTGTTTTCTGCTGCTCCAGAGAAGCGGACACGGAGCAATGGATCCAAACTACAAGAAAGAAGATTCCACCTAAACATTAGGAAGAACTTCCTGACAGTAAGAGCTGTTTGACAGTGGAATTTGCTGCCAAGGAGTGTGGTGGAGTCTCCTTCTTTGGAGGTCTTTAAGCAGAGGCTTGACAACCATATGTCAGGAGTGCTCTGATGGTGTTTCCTGCTTGGCAGGGGGTTGGACTCGATGGCCCTTGTGGTCTATTCCAACTCTATGATTCTATGATTCTATGATTCTATGAAATGGCAAATGCAGGAGAGGAGGCAGGTGAATGCAAATGTGTCTTGGTGGCAAAGTGGAGGGTGGTCCAGGAAGGCAAATAACTCATGAGAACTTAAGAACAAAGATCTACTGGATCAGGCCAATGGTCCATCTTGTTCAACATCCTATTCTCACAGTGGCCAACCATATTTCTCTAGGGAAACCACAAGCAGGATGCCAGCACAAGAGCAGTCTCACCTCCTATGGTTTCCAGTAGGGGGGTGGGAATATCCCACCAACTCCATTATGTCCTCTAACCCACAACCAGTCCAAACAGTGGCGCTGCCTGTCAGCTTCTTCCAACTTAGCCTCAGTGTGTTGCTTTTGTAGGACTCAACAGGGAGGCAGATGGGGGAGAAACTAAAATAAGTGGTTCCACCTATATGGACTCTAGCTCAGGCAAACCCCAATTGAAATGAATGGGAGCTGTCAAAGAGTACCAGAGTTCATCTCAATGAGGCTTGCCCAGACAGTCCTGATGGTCTGTGTCCCTGGTATGACTCACTGTAATTTCCATTCCCTCCAGAGAGACTTTTCCAATATGTCCAGAAGATTTTGTGGAAGTCATAACTGGGAAGTACTGTCCAATGAATTCTGCTGAGCCTGTTTTTCCTTTAAATCATAGCCCTTTCCCTGCAAAGCCATAAAGTCAAAGCATTTTACAAATGCCCTAAAACCACAGCAGTTTTCACAAATGCCATAAATGCAAGAAGAGGGGGAGACATTCAAAACACAGCTCCACATCTAATAAATTACTATGACAGCACAGTTAGGACCACATTACCAAAACATATCAACAAGCTACATCAAGGCACATAGGGATGTAAAGCATCCACAATAATGCTGGCAAATGCTTGATAGTAGTGGTTAAATGCAGATCTCGAAAAAGCATGGTGTGTTTTAAAAGCCCCAGCTTCAGTAATAGCAGGATGTAAAGATACGCATTGACTGTACAAAACATCCTTTGTTCCAAAGTTGTACACAAAGTGGGTAGGGGAGGGAAGAAGATCTAATTTGTCCACCTCATGCTTTCAGTCATTGCACATTCTCTGACTGGGCACTGTTCCAAGATGTGATGGAAAGAGTTGTCCCTCACCACAAAAGAGAGTTTGGATAATTCTAGCAATTATGGCTCACTCCTTTAGTTCCAAAAGCAAGGTGGGAGGAAAAAAGGAGATGTGAGAAAACAGCGGAGAGGAAAGAGGTGAATATTTGTGACGTGGGGCAGGAGAGTTTAGAACTCAACCACAATTTCAGAGTATTTCTTCAAGCAGCACATAGTTAAGGCATGGATCTTGCTACTGTTGGTTCTGGGAAAAGGAGTTATAGTAAAGAGAATTCCTTGATGCCAAGATCCAAGTTTGGGGAAAGTACTCTTTGGTGAGAGAACCCCAGCAGAGATTTAAATCACACAATATAAGGTAAAGCATGGAAATGCAGGCTAGGAGACTTTTAAAATATGTGTGGTTTTTTTCAAGCGACTTCCAAAGGTTCCATCTTCCCTCAGCATAGGAAAAAACACACATTTGGTAAGTTAAAAACTAGTTTACATACAGACTCTTCAGATGTCTGGTTCAGGTGCTTTTCCATACATTGGCACAGAAAGGTTGCACAAGCAGTAAAATTTAGTTTAGTTCCAAAGTGGTGAAAGTTCCTAAATTATTGGCATCAGATCTCAAGCATGGCTTGTGAGAGCCATGCAGCTAAGCTGGAGCAACCAGCTTAGTCTCTTCATGCACTAAGCTTCTCCGGTAGACTGAGGGGAATAAAGGCTTGATTACCTAGTTCCTCCAAATGTGAGGGGAAGTAGACATAGCTAAACATAGCTAAACCTGGCAGGACAGCTTACTCTATGGTATTAACCATGCCATGCACTAATCAGACTTCAGCATGTTCATACTTTGCCCTGTCTAAAATTCTTGGTGGACTGCAGTTGCAACCCACAGGAGGCAGTGATGGCCACCAACTTGGATGGCTATAAAAGATAGGGCAAATTCATGGAGAATAAGGCTAGCAATAGCTACTAGCCATGATGGCTATCAGAGACGGTTTTTGTATCTATTACACAATGTGTGACCTATGGAATTGCAAACATCTATGTAGGTAAGGATGGCATCTTTTACTTTGAATCTAAGACATACTCTGCTGTCACATACGTGCTTAATCACTGCAGTGCAGTGCAATGCCACAAGAGCATTATCAGAATGTGAGCACAAGAGTTCAGGAACAAGGTGTTGAATTCTCGGTACACACCTTATCAAACACCTGGGGCTGTGACCACTGCATGACCTTGCTTCAATTTCAGTGGGACAATAAAGTTGTTTAGCAGTAATTGGATTCAAACTCAACTGAAGAGTTTATGATTCTCAGGTAGTTAACTTACTACTCTTATCAATACCACGAGTTCCATTTGGAGTACATATGTCATAAGCTATAAATGGAACTAGTAGGATATTGGGATCTTGTGTAAATCTGGTTTGGATAAGAAATGACTAAGTCGGGAACTATATTATTTTATAGATTATAAATGCTGTATTGATTTGTTAATCATATGATTTGACTCTTGTATAATTGTGATGTTTAGCTTAATTTTTAGTTGTTGCTTTGTTAATAGTGTTTTATACATTGTGATTGTTTCACTGCTGATTATTCTATATGATTTATGCTGTATTTGTGATGTTCTGTTATGTTCTACCATGTTATTCTCATTAATTGTTTGTAAGCCACTTTAGAATTCATTTGAATGAAAGCGGCATCAGTAGGTATCACTTCTTCAAGAACTGGAATAACATGGCATTTTCCTGCAAGGCTGCTGATATCTCCTTCTTCTGAGTGGGTGGCACCACTATGGCCACATAAGGATAGGTGCACAGATAATAGCTATTACTATGTATGGTTACTTTGGTGCTTGGACATGTTATTCCTCCTATTAGGAGTTGCTACTACCACAAATGTATGACTCTGGCCAGAAAATGGTTATGTATAAGAAACCTATCCCAGCTTTTTATCTTTGTATTCTTTGGAATCTCTCTTTAAGGAGATTTCTTAGTTCAGTCGAGAGCCTCGGGACATGCTCTTGGTGAAGAGAAGGCTAGTCACCAGCCATGCAATTAGATTTTAGCCTTCAGCAAATTGTGCCTTTTCTTCATCTCTTGGGTAGTTTAGTGCTCCTGGACAATCTCCCCTTCACTATTTCTGAAGGTCACCCATGAAAGGACAACAGTTTCAGCAGCTGCACCTCATATACCTTCTGTAGAAACTTCCAGGATGCAACATCGCTGGGCTCTGAAAGCTGCAAATGTCTTTGAAGCAAATTTAGAAAGGATCAAAGCACTCTTGGCAGCTCCTTTTATCCCCGATGTGCCCCTGCTATCACTGCATAAAGCAGAGAATTAGCTCTTGGCAATGCTGGATCCGTGTGGAATACAGCCTTTACATCCTCTGCTGAACTTCTGCCTATCACCAGGCATATTGTTCAGAGGGTTTGGAAGGATTTTGCGTGTTGTGGGTTTTGCTTTACTTCTTACGTTGGCTGTGGCGTACAGAGTCCTGAAGGAATTTCCCCCTTACGATTTTTGCCTGAGGGGCATTGAAAGATGGGGCTCATCCACACACTTTTTGCCCTGTGCTTTTTGTGCACAGGTCTATGGCAATTTTCTTTTTCTGCCCCTCTTCTTTCCCATGAAAACCTGCTCTCTAACACTGAATTGAAACAAATGACAATTTGGTTTTTCCACAGCTTGCAATTTGGCAGGAAAGAGTGGGTTTTCACAGGGCAAAAAAGGGGATGGGGTGAGCTCAGACATGGCGCTTTAAAGCACAGTCCTGTGCCCAGAAACCTGGCACAAAAGGAAGTCTGGATGATCCTATAGCTGCATTTGGAAATGGGGTGCAGTGTGAAATGGGGTGCAGGTCTTGTGTGTAAGAGCAAAGTCTACATGGAGAGGCTCAGTAGGGAGAACATGTCCAGGTCTAGTTGCTCACCATATCTGCAATTGGAAAACTATTTTCCTCCTTGAGTTGGCTTGAGAGGGGCTCATAGAAGCATAGAATCATAGAACTGGAAGGGACCCTGAGGATCATTTTTCCAACCTCCTGCAAGAATATGCAGCTGTCCCATATGGGGATCAAACCTGCGACCTTGGTGTTATCATGCTCTAAGTAACTGAGCTATCTAGTTGTTCATGGTACTTCCATTCACCAACATAGTTATAGAAATATTGTTAGAAGGGGCCTTGAATATCACCTAGTTCTACTTCATTGCAGGCTAGACTTTTGGGCAAAGAGAGCTGTAGTCCTACCAAGATTCTGAAATCCCCCCCTACAAAAAAAACCCAAAGGCATAGCCAATTTTTACTCCTATCAAACACAGTCATACCTTACCACTGACTGAGAGGCTTTGTAGATCCTTCTGCCTATCTCCTCTCTGCTTAGACAATAAGAAAAAATCATTTCCAACTGGTTCCCACCTTGGGGGGGGGTGATGCTTGCATTTCCTCAAATGTTGTTTCCAGAAATGTAATTGCAGAGAAGCAAGTGTGACAGTGAGGACCCCCCAGGACCAGATTTAGGTTTGATGAGGCCCTAAGCTACTGAAAGTAATGGGGCCCTTTATATGTCCTGCTGTCCTTTGTCAACAACAAATTGTCACTGTTTCTGTGTATTGAATATATGCTATATGGTAATTTATGGACCTAACAGGTATCGAAAGCCATTTGCACATAACAAATAGGAGCCTACACAACACAAAACACTGTTGCTGTATGTAGGTTTTATTTTATTTCTTTTTTATCTTCTATTTTGAAAATGTACTTACAGTGGGGTTTTTCCCTTTAATTTTTTGGGGGGCCCCAAGAGAGTGGGGCCCTAAGCTATAGCTTGTTTTGTTGTTGTTGTTTAGTCATTTAGTCGTGTCCGACTCTTCATGACCCGATGGACCAGAGCATGCCAGGCACTCCTGTCTTCCACTGCCTCCAGCTTGTTTAGCTTATACGTAAATCTAGCACTGGGACCCCTTCTGAACCAAGGTTAGACCCTTTTAGGTGCTAAGCATTGGTACAAACATAATCCTTAAATGTCCACTATTTATTTGGAAGGGAAGAGGATGGGCACCTCTCAAAGAGTCACCTCCTAGCTGATCTTCTAGGCTCCACCCAGGTACAGGGGACACCAGCCCACCTGCCCCCCACCCCACCCCACCCCGGCCTCCAACTCCTTTCTCAATGTAGTATCTACAGTGCAGGATGCAACTACAATATCCCTGAACCTGAGATGGGCATCCATCCCTTGTTTTGCTACTTCCAGTGAAGCAAGGTATAGCACTATTTGCTTCCTTGAGTCATCTGGGTGTAGCTTTACTGAGCTATTTCTGAGTCTAATTAAAGAAAGCATTGTGACTTGCCTATCTTTGTATTGGTCATGGGCTTTAATTGTTATACAGGCATACTCCAGCCCCTCCTTCCCTTCTGCTGGTGATATACAGTGGTACCTCGGGTTACAGACACTTCAGGTTACAGAAGCATCAGGTTACAGACTCCGCTAACTCAGAAATAGTACCTGGGGTTAAGAACTTCACCTCAGGATAAGAACTTTACCTCAGGATGAGAACAGAAATCTCACAGCGGCGGCAGCGGGAGGCCCCGTTAGCTAAAGTGGTACCTCAGGTTAAGAACAGTTTCAGGTTAAGAATGGACCTCCAGAACGAATTAAGTTCTTAACCCAAGGTACCACTGTGTATCAGCTGGGTGATATGCAGAGGGTGTTCGGATGCAAGTATGTCAGACTGAATGGTATAAGGCCACTTTCTGTATTCCAATTTAAAGCATGCTGGGCATCTCTTCTGAGGATGTACACAAACCATGGGCATGATCCGCAGGGAACATCTCCAGTGCAAGTGTCATACAAGTACAACAGCATATTTTTGCTCTTATTTAAATTCCATGTAGAGAAACGAAGCCCATGCCGGAGAACTTCTCTGTATATTCCATATTCCACACACACAAACATTTGTTAGAAATGGTTCAAACACGGATGATAATGGCAGGTGAGTGGTTCATTTACCAGTGAGCCTGGTATAACTGCCTTGTAGAAAGATTCTTGATTGGAAGTTTCAAATACTCAGGAGGACACAAGAAGACGGCTGAATGAACTCTCCTTACTGGGCAATATCCACCCTATCATTGAAATATCCATCCTTATACTCATGAACTGAGACTGTAACCACCTTGCATTTTGCATCCTGTTTAAGGTGTCTATGGGTATTCTTAATATAATCCTAACAGATACTAATAGGATTTACCAGACCTCTTTTCCAAAAGATGCATTTTCATTAGTTTCTAAGACGCAATTATTTTTAAAAATCCATTAGCATTTATAGTCTCAATGGAATATAATATTCTTTCAAAGCAAGCCTAATAGAGCATTAATAAGGATGTCGTAGTGTTTTCCAGATAGGAGGGTTTTTTATATATTTTTGCTTCATTAGGAGAGATGAGTGAATCTCTGGGATTATTGCAGCATCATAGATATAGCCATCAGCATTACTGGCAATGAAGCCTCTTCTTATCGGTTCTAGCGGTCATTTCAAAGCATTTTCTCAAATGCTGCTGTCCCTGACATCTTCTGCTTTGAAGAAGGACAAATTTGTTGTCTTTTTGCATGTTGTTTTTTGTCTTTCTTGCTGCAGTTTAATTAAAAGTTGCAAACCAATGTAGTTTCAGGAAAGAATATTTATTATTCATGTGTTTGTGTTAGTAGGCTGCCCTGTTACACCGAAAAGCTAAAGGGACGTAACAAGGCTATAAAAACCAGTCACCACTTAAAAATGTGGTCTTTCAGGGGCATTCTGAGATTAATGTGGACCAGTGGACCTCAGGTCCCAGTTCCAAATGTGCCCCCAGGCCTCTCTCTTTGGCTCCTAGAGCTCTTCACAGGCCATGCCTCTCACTGGCCCTGCTTTACACACACACACAGACAGACACACACACACACACACACACACACACACACACACACACATTTCTATACAGCTGGAATGTGTTCTTGAACTTTGATAATGTCTCTTGCTTGTCTGGATGGAGAAAAGACAAGGGTGCATGAAATTAAGACTCTTGCACATATCACAAGCAGAGCAAAATAAAATTCCAGCATAAAATAGAATAAAGGGAGATTTAAAAAGCTTTTGAAAATTAGAAGGTGGCACCAAAAAGAGGTCAAAGATGGTGCCAGGGCACCACAACTGAGTCTCTTTCAGATGAGACTCAATATCTGAGCTAACATTCTCCTTTCCCTTCCTCCCCCACAACAAACACTCTGTGAGGTGTGTGAGGCTGAGAGACTTCAGAGAAGTGTGACTAGCCCAAAGTCACCCAGCAGCTGCATGTGGAAGAGCAGAGACACAAACCCGGTTCACCAGATTACGAGCCCACTGCTCTTAACCACTACACCACACTGGCTCATACAGAAGGTAATGGCTCATATATCAGTAGACAGGGTAGTGCAATGCTCAGAACAGGAATGGGGGAATTTTTCCAACCTGAGGGCCACATTCCTCATGAGCAAGCTATGAGGGCTGCATGCTGGGGGGGGAGTGTGCCAAAAGTGGGTGTGGCCAAATCCCTGGGCCTGAGTGTTGAATTAGGACCAAGGATCTGGACCAGAATTATGACCAGTCATACAACTCATTCACCATCACAAGGTTCCTGGAGGCTATAGCTATTTGGTAAGTGTCTGTAGAGGCCCATGTTGCATATTCTGACTCCTTCCTTAGGGATCCCTCAGTCCCTGGGTGGGACCTGAAACCCAGTACCAAGAAGGCTGTACGTGCTGCCTATCAGCCTCCTGTCCAGGGAGCTATGCGGGTTTATTAAGGAGTCAGTCCCACTGAACATAGTAGAATTTACTTTATTTCTAAGTATCCACTTATAGGAATGCATTGCTAGAGGCAAAGCGTAAGCATCAGGTATTCTATAGAACAGAAAAGGGAATGCGAGCTTTTTATTGTTTTGCATGACCAATACATCAAAGCATTCCACCAACCATAAAATGGATGAATCACGTCTTCTATTAATCGCTTGTGATGGTTATCCATCAAAAGGCAACCATTTTTAGCTGCTACACGTAGGTTTGTGAATTCTACAGCTAAGACTTTGTTCTGCTGCAATCTTGAATGACATTTAGAAATCTGAATAATTATTATTGTCCTTTTTTGTGAAAATCCCCTCATCCAGCAGTGGGGAAGCAGTTGACCTCCAGATGTTGCTGGACTTGAACTCCCATCAGCCTCAGCCAGTCATCAGGGCTTATGAAAGCTGGAGTCCAGGAACATTGGTGCGGGGCACAGATTCCTGATGTTTGGCCAAACCCAGACCACAAAATTCCTAGGAACAGCATTTCCTAAGTCTTACTAGGAAATGTATAAAATTCCTGTGACTTACGTACAATATCTAAATTGGTTGTGGAATACAATTTTTATCTGAGTCTTATTTGGTACTTTAATGGCTTTTGCCTAAGACAGCGGTTTTCATCCAGTGTGCTGTGGCACCCTGGGATGCCTTGAATGATGGTCAGAAATGCCACGGGCAACAAAGGCCTCTGTCCCTCGTTCCTTCCCTCCCTCCTCTGATGCCCTCTCGCATCTCTGCCTCCCCAAGGCTTGCACAGCTGTTTGTTGCAGCAGGCCTGGTTAACAAGCTCTGCAGGCGAATGGTGCCTCTGGGGCTGGCCAGGGGGTGCTTCCCAGGCCCCTGTGGAGCAGTGTGAGGAGGCACCTCTCTTTGGGGCAGGGGGCAGCTCAGAGACGGGGAGCAGCAGTGGATGCTCAGAGGACTCCCAAGAAGAGGGGAGAAGAGAGGAGGCTGAGGGAACCCCCCCCCCACATGGGAGGGTGTTCAAAAATGGGTAGGGGTTGCCAGCTCTGCAGGCAAGGGATGCCCTGAGCCCCACAGGATTGCCGCAGAAAACCTGTAGTTGGTCAAGGGAGCCGTGGACTCAAAAAGGTTGAAAACCTGTGGCCTAGGGGTAATATAGTGTTGTGAGTTTGTGGGTGCCCTATATCCCTAGTAAGTGTTAATAACTACTCAAGTCAGGCTAGCTTCCTGATGAGGTAAGTGTCTGGGTGATGGACCATTGAGAGAAGAAAGGAAAAGGGGCTCTGGGCCAGATGACAAATGGGTGGACCCCCTCCTCTAGCTCTCAGATAGTTAGAAAGATAAAGCCTGAGTCTGAGGGCTGAGTTTGCAGTGGTATGACCTAGAAGAGAAAAAACAGTGGGCTGAAAAGACAGAGAGAGAACATGGCTGATTTCTGCTTAATCAAAGTCTATGGGAGAAACACGACCCTTTGGGGTGTTAATACTGCAAGCCCCTCCATTGCAGGCTCAGGGTGTGGGTGTGGGTGGGTGTAGGTGTGCAAATAAACCATATATCATAAAAACACCACAGTCTCCACTGTGCCTCATTTCCAAAAGGAAACAGAACCCTGGGTAAGTGCCTAAAACCCCAGGAAGCTCGGCAATTAGGGTGACGTACCACTCTAGGATGTTCTTCACACCTTTATCATTTCTTCATTACTGGCGAGGGGGTGGAACTTTGCCCTTTACTCAGTAGAATTATTATCTTTCTTCATAAATGCATAATCTCATGATTAATAATACAACCCTGGGGCAAAAGTTCAGTTTGAATAGCAAAACGAGAATCGGGACTCACTGTGACTCTCCTGGCCAAACCAGACTGTACTTATTACTACATATCTGCACTTATAACCACAGGCTTGTTTTTCTCAATGTAAATTGAAAACAATGTTCACACTGAGATGAATATGAAGGATTTCCCCCCAACATTAATTGCAGACATGGGTGGGGAGTGGGCTATCAATCCATATTGGAACCATAATAATATATGGCTTCTGATCAGGATCAGGGAGTCCACACTTCCAATTTGCGTAAAACAAACCCTATACTTAAGGTTTTAGGTACATACCTAATGTACTGTCTAGAAAATAAGGTGGCAAACTGGAGTCTACTTTAGAGACTGAGGGCTTGTCCCATGCCTATAAAGCAAAAATCAGAGTGGTTTTCTACTTGACCAGTGCTTTCTAGGCATAGGTCTGAGTGATTTTGCCTTTGTCCTACCACTTCCCCCAGAAAGCCTGCTCTTTGGTGCTAAATTGGAACAAATGGCAAACCACAGAAAACCTGATTGCTGTTTGTTCCAATTCAGCACTAAAGATTGGGTTTTACAGGCAAACGGAGAGGTGGATAAACTGAGTCTGCATTAATCTACACTGCAGACTGAGTCTGGTTTTATGCCAGTGTAACTGTAATGGCTTCCTTCAAAGCAGCCTGGGACCTGTAGTTTTGTGGGAGAGCTGAGATTTCTCTTGTTTGAGATCCTAGCTTCACCCCCACATAGCACTACAATTCACAGAGTTCCCTGGGACAAAGGAATTACTAATATACATCCTAAGGCTGCTTTCACAATGATATTTTAAAGCACGTTTGTTGCTGTTGCTTGCCTGACATATGCCTGAAGTTTAAAGCTAAACTAGGTAAAAACAACAACAACCCACCACCCAATTTAAAATCAGCTACCTTTCAATTTCGACACACACATACCCCTAACAAATCATGTTCCCTACAATTGATATACCTTAATTTAAATGGGTTTTCAGCATCACTTGTGACAATTTGGCTTTCAGATCAAATGTACCAGTACTGCAATCCGAGATGAAGAGATATACACAAACTGAAAGCTCAGGATAAAATGTTGTTAATCACTTCTTTTTTGTTTCCCAACAGAGGAAGTAAAAGATCACAAGAACGGTATTATAGCTGCTAGGACTGCTAAGGTTGCTTGAGGAATCAATGGTGGGACATTGGGAGTGGGGTATGGAAGCACTGGCACCTTGAGCATCTTGAGCTCAGGATAGGGATGGAATGGAAGGGTGTGAAGTCAGCAGAGGTCTGGTTTGGTCGTGTTTGTCCTTCCAACATTCAGCTTCATTGGGTTGTCCCAAATTCTAGTACAGTGGTACCTCAGGTTAAGTACTTAATTCGTTCCGGAGGTCCGTTCTTAACCTGAAACTGTTCTTAACCTGAAGCACCACTTTAGCTAATGGGGCCTCCTGCTGCTGCCGCACCGCCAGAGCACAATTTCTGTTCTCAACCTGAAGCAAAGTTCTTAACCTGAAGCACTATTTCTGGGTTAGCGGAGTCTGTAACCTGAAGCGAATGTAACCTGAAATATCACTGTATTATGAGAGGGAGAGAAAAAATTCTCCTAAAGAAAGCTACTGAGTGGATTTTAGGTATAAGATGACAACAACTTTCTCCACGTCCACCGTTAGTTCTCACTAGTAGCAAAGGTGGCCCAGCAAAGCAAGTTTTGCATGAAAGCAGCAGGTGATTATAGATCGAGCAAGAATATTACACACATGTTTTGCATCAGATTTTAAAAGTGTCAGACTTCCTGAATATGTTGACCTGCAATCAAGAGAAGAAGAAGAACCTAGAAAATTAAGAACAAGACATAATTATCTAAGAAGAACAGGGTGCCCAGCATTATTTCAAAGCGACATGGAACCTGCAACTCATAAGGGGTGAACTTTAGGAAAATGAAGTCTGATGCTGAACTTGTGAACTTCTCCTTTCACCTTCATCTGAACCCTGCTAAATGGTTTTACAATGGTTATTGCTTTATAACCCCAACTGCAAATTCTTCCATTACATTTTATTACTTGAGGATAAAAATGTGTGCCCAACACTTGTTATTTAAAAATAAAGTATCGCATGCACTTACACACAGGATGATTGGTAGTTTAGATAAAGGAAATGCAAACTGTTCCCAGTTAGAGGTTTCAGGACACACTGTGAATATGTGGGTGGAACTGCAACAATGTATGATGGAAAGCAGTCAGCCTTATAATGTCAATCAAGAACATCAGAGCATTCAGACTTCTTGGACAAATAATGGTAACTAATGATACAAAACCTCCAGCATCAGGGCAGGGTGTGTGTGCCCTTATATCAGTATCAAAATTCTGCAACTACCAGAAATTCACCCGACCCGAATGAAGTCCTGATTTCATTCAGTGATAGATCCACCTGGGGAAAAAAGCTTCTTTTCTCATTGAAATGGGCAGCCTGTGGCCCCTAATTATAAAATTAAGCATGGCATGGGGAAAGTGGATGGAGAAAGGTTATTTCTCTCTCTTGAAACACCAGAACTCATGGGCATCCAATGAAGGTGGAGGTTGGAAGATTTAGGACAGATAAAAGAATGCACTTCTTCATGCAGCACAGAGTTAAACTGTGGAACTCACTTCCACAGGAGGCAGTCGTGGGCACCAGCTTCGATGGCTTTAAAAGAATAGCAGTCAAATTCATGGAGGAGAGGGCTATCAATGGCTATGGTTCAGTGTGTCTGGCTGTTAACCAGAAGGTGGGTGGTTCAAGCCCACCCAGGGACAGCTGTGGGCAGGATTCCTGCATTTCAGGGGTTGGATTAGATGACCCCCGGAATCCCTTCCAACTCTACAGTTCTATGATTCTATTATTCGTGCATCATGCATACTGTTAAAATGCTGCAAAGTTAAGGTTCCACTCATTTAATTGAAAATCACCCTTTACTGACATCCTGATATGCATCACAACATACGTGATTTTGTAAAATAAAATAAGAATTCCTAGAAACTGGCTACTTTTTTAACTTTGAAGAAAAAGCTACTTCAAAAACCAGGAGCAAGCTCCTGATCCAGGCTGAGGATCCAGTTCAGAACAGCTCTCCCATCCCCCACTGACCCCCCCCCAAAAAAAAAAATTCCAGAGCAAAGAGCAGACAGCGGAGGAAGGGGGTCTTCAGCAGAAAACTAGCAGACGATCAGGAGCATATTCTCCCCCTTCCAAATAAAAATGGCCAGCTGAAGTACAATTGTTACATAGTACATTATCAAAACTTGGAAGTTTGGCCCTGGGTGATAAAGGGGGTCACTGGTAGCATTCACTGCTGCGCTTATGGACTTAAAAGGCATTTATATGGTCATTGCGCTGCCAGTCACACTTTTCAAAGGCAAGGGATGCCATTTCGTCTACTCTTCAGTGCCAGTTCAAGGGACACCTCTTTGCTCAGGCTCTCCCAGGAGGAGACTGATGTGATGAACTCCAGGCTGTAAACCTTTGGATTGCATGCCTGCTGCACTATTGACTCTTGATTATTTTACATGTTTATTTGATGCTTCATATCTTTTATATTTGTATCTGCTTGGTTTGATTGGATTGTTGCTTACCTTTAATGTCCTAACCTACCCTGGGACTGTGAATCACTGTAGGCTGAGCTAGAAATTGAAATAATAACTATAAAAATAAATTGCAGGTATTAGTGGCTGGAGGAAAATCATGGCGGGGGACTTTTACAGTGAGGTTCAGAGACCCAGTCTTGGATATTGTCCATATTAAATCTCAGACAAGCAAACAAAGAACATTAGCGGCGTCTTCAGGGTTCTTGTTCTTTTATACCTTGTAACAGCAAGGCAAGTTGTGCTATTTTTTCAACACCTCGTAACAACTACTGCAGTGTTCTCAGCACAAGCTAAACGACTGTCCTTTTTGTGTCGATGCTTTGTTTTTCAACGCTTTTGTGTCTTCAGTGTGCACAGGTCCATTTGGTTGTTTATAGTAACAGCTTCGCCAAGCATCGAATCGGTACGTTTGAGAGCTGTGCACCAGCTCTGGATGAATCCTGGATCCTGAACTGCACTGGGTCGATGGAGGTCTGACCTGAGATTTGGTCACAGCAGACTGATCCCCTCAGGTAAAACTGTGTCCACCCGGAGGTTCTCAAAATAGGGGTCATTGGGTAGCAAGGAGAGGAGGAGGAAGAAGGCAATGTGTCAGGGAACTGACATCGGAGCAGAGTGGAGAGGCTAGGCTCCCAGATTCTGCCGGAGAGGGAACCAGTAAGGGAAGAGAAAGAACGTCCTCTGGGGAAAGAAGTCCAGGTGACACCAGGAAGAAGGGAGAGGCAGAGAGCATTTCGGAGGGGAGGCTCCGAGACTCTTCCAGTGAAGTAAGTGAGGAGAGTGGAGGACCACCGCTTGGCACGCCCACTCTGCGCAGAAGGCTTCCGCGCAGAGAGGCGAGGAGAAGGTTGTCCGTTAAGGAATTCTTATGCTGGAGGAAATTTAGGAGATGCCCACTGACGGATTCTGCAAGCGACTGAGCAGCAGCGCAAAAGGGCTGCTCAGTCAGGGAAAGACGCAACCACCCCTAAGCAGTTTGGAACAGCTGGAGGTTTACACACAAGCAACCCCAATTCCCATGACACAATGCAACTGAGTAACTTACAAAATTTGATTGCCGCCCCCACTCTCTGCTGAGATGTAGCAAGATTCCAGAGGGTCCCAGGCACTCACCCAGGGTTTGTGTTCCAGTGGGAATCAAGACATGGCAGAGGCTGTCGTAGCTTTAAGAAATATGATTTAGTCATATTTCTATGGAGGGTGTCCAGATCTTACAGCACGGTCATCTCAAGAGGGGCTTGGTCCTCTAGAGCATGGGTAGGCAAACTAAGGCCTGGGGGCTGAATCTGGCCCAATCGCCTTCTCAATCCGGCCCATGGACGGTCTGGGAATCAGCGTGTTTTTACATGAGTAGAATGTGTCCTTTATTTAAAATGCATCTCTGGGTTATTTGTGGGGCATAGGTATTCGTTCATCTTTTTTTTTTTCCAAAATATAGTCTAGCCCCCCACAAGGTCTGAGGGGCAGTGGACCAGCCCCCTGCTGAAAAAGTTTGCTGACCCCTGCTCTAGAGCACTGGAGACCAATGCATTTCCCCCAACCTGGCCAAGATGGATCTCTCTATTTTTACTCCCTTCTTCCCAGCACGCCTTGCTAAAAGCACTCTTTTCCTGTCACCTCACAAACACATCATCATCATCATCCTTATCACCTTGGCATCCTCTGTCTGCCCAAGCCCAATATTACTCTCAAATGAACCATCACCCCCTTTTATCATGTTAACACCTCTATCCCAGGTGAGCCACTAGCTTGGAAAGGAAGCTTAGCCTCTATTTTTCCACTGGCCTGCAGTCTTCCCTTCAGTACCCAAAATTTTAAAAAAATAATCCAACCATTTATTAATTTCTAGAGCTTAGGGGGACTTATAACACCATATCTCCTTCTCCCCACACCCCAACTGTATGTTTAATGTTTATCCCTATGTACACTCACTGGGGAAAACATTGCACATCCAAAATCTCAGGACATTTGGATTATTAAACATTAAAGGTAAAGGTAAAGGTACCCCTGCCCGTACGGGCCAGTCGTGTCTGACTCTAGGGTTGTGCGCCCATCTCACTTAAGAGGCCGGGGGCCAGCGCTGTCCGGAGACACTTCCGGGTCACGTGGCCAGCGTGACGAAGCTGCTCTCGCAAGTCGGTGCCAGCACAGCACACGGAAACGCCGTTTACCTTCCTGCTATAAAGCGGTACCTATTTATCTACTTGCACTTAAGGGTGCTTTTGAACTGCTAGGTGGGCAGGAGCTGGGACCGAACAATGGGAGCTCACCCCGCCATGGGGATTCAAACCGCTGACCATACGATCGGCAAGTCCTAGGCACTGAGGTTTTACCCACAGTGCCACCCGCGTCCCTTATAAAACGTTAGATAACGATGATTTTCCATGGCACACATGCGATGATTTAAATTACCATAGACTTTGTTCAGATGGCTGCAATGTATCAGGAAAGATACAAATTGATACGTGTCATGTTTAAAAATAAGTGTCATTATCATTCCAGTAAAATATCTTTTCAGACTATTAACAACATAATTTCTCCTCTGCTTGACTGCTGGCATACACCAGTCTTAAGGTCTTTAGGAAGCTGATGTCTCAGTTAGTCTGCCATGGGGGAAATGTCATTGTCATTAAAGCGCTGTTAATTAATTAATCCCCATTATTTGATTGGAATAGCCATTCTGCCCTCATATTGCACCGTCATTATTTCCTCCATTTAATTTTCACAGAACTAAAATTTTGCAGGGATGACTGTGAGGCAAATGTGATATTTCATGCAGGTAGAATTAAGGTGAGTAAGGAATTTCTGTTTCAAAAAGAGCAATTCATGCCAAAATGATACATGATACGACCACATTACAAAACACAGGAATCATACTGCCTATCATTTCCCAAAAATATTTAGTGTGCTTGGATCCTCCCAAAACCAGGGAAAGTACAAACAACATGCCATATGGAAATTTCTGTCTCGACATTCGGGTGAAAAATTGTCAACCCAGCTCTGCCACTTAAGGAAGCACCAACTTCTGGCTCCCTGCAGACTGTGACACCAGCTGTCAATCAGTACTTCACTGACAACATCAGAGACTTCCCTACTGAATTGAAAGCTGCACAGAATTCTTTCCAGAGGTAGAAGACACTCCTTATCTTGGCAGGAGGTCCGTGCATTTCGCCAGACTGGAGCAATGCATATGTCTGTAACCATTTCTCCTGTTTGCCTTGATGGAATGGGAAGCCCTGCGATTAAATGCTGCTTGAATTTAGACTCAGCTAGGGGCCAGAGAGATTAGATATAGGAGATCACATAGGAGGGCTTCCCTGTTAACATGCAAAAAGCTCCTAGAAGGGAAGGAAACACAATATAAAGTAACATATCAGATATTTCAGGGGCGGGGGACATTTTTTTCTGCCCAAGGGCCATTTTCCCTTCTAGGCAAACCTTTCAGTGGTGGGTGGAGCAACAAATGCTCATTTACTCACAGCTTGTGGTCTGTGATGGGAGCTTAAAACTATGTCTCCACCGCACAAATTGCCTTCTCGTTTTTAGCTGCTGCAAGGCGTGTTTGGTGATCGTCCTCTAATGTGTGTTTGGCTGCTTGCTCTCCTCATCACCTGCACCACATTGCTCTGATTGTGATAGCGCTTCATGCTTGCTGGGAAGTTATCTGAAGTGCCCAGACACAGGTCTTCTGCCAAGTGTTTGGGAGCACGCATATTGATTCTGAATGTGTGCCATCGTGCCTCTTTCGTTGCTGTTGTTGGTCCTTTCTTACACTAGGGGAGGATTTAAACTCTGTTTTTTGGGGGGTGCTTTTCTCCCCCAACAACTGTCAGATTCCTCTCCCCTAGTCTGCTTGATCCATAAATGCATAGCCTCTGCATAAGACAACAGCTCTAATGGCCTTTTCTATAAGACTGCTTTTTCACCCGTGACCTACCAGAGCAGGCATCCAGCAGGCAAATAGAAACACCGTGTGAAAATTTCAGCCTTCAACAGATACACAGATGGTGCTTAGAGGTAGTGCACTCCTGGCGGTCATCTTCCGGCCATTTTACAGGTTGTTTTAGAGGAAAGCTGGAATGTATGTAACTACCAGGCAGTGTTGTTAAAATTCCTATCTCCTGCAAGTCCTGCAGTGAAAGAGAGAGAGGGATTTTACTTTAGTTTACTTTAGTTTTTAGTTTAGTTTTCTCCATATGCCAATACATTTCAAAGTTGTACTTTAATTATTTCCTGGAAAGAATGTTTTGCAATAACTCTCTCTCTCTCTCTCTCTCTCTCTCTCTCTCTTTCTTTCTTGTTATCACCATGACATTCAGGTAAGTAACAAAAAATGTGTGTTAAAACAGACAGGTACAGTTATTAAAGGTGAGCTATGTATGTGATTTGATTTGTAAAACAATGTACTAATATTATTACGCATGTCCACTGGGACCCCAAAAGCAGCTTTCAAGGGCAACAGAAAAAGCAATTTGAGGGCTGCTGTCCTAGTCCAAGGGAAAAGAGACAGAAGGCAGTCAGGATGCTGAAATGCATTTCTTTTTTCACTGTAGAGTAGAGCTCAATATACCCCACTGCAGAGGTAGCTAGCTAGCTACAGAGGACAGACGGACAGGCTGACCAACACCAACTACACACCTTCTTATATCACCCAGCAATCAGAACAGCAGCCACTAAATTTGTGTGTCAATTACCCAGTTTGTGGGGTGGCACAAAACGGGGGTTTGCAGCACAAAATGGCACAAAGCTAGCACCAAGCATTGGCACTTGTTTGCAGTCAGTCGGACAAGGCTGAATTTTTTTCCGGTATTAACTTGTGATCCTGAATTGCTGTCCGTCCGTCCCCCATGAAATGTGGGGTTCACAGCACTAAACTAGCACTAAACTTTGGGAGGATCTGGAATTTTGGGGTCTCATGTTAATGAAGCTTATATTCCACCTATATCACGATACTTGTTTTATGTAGGCTATTGATATGTATATTTCTATGCATCTGGTAGCATGGCCATAGAGCACCTGTCATATCATAAGGAAACACCTGCCACATATAAAGAGATATAAATAAAAGTGCAAGTTTTAAAGAAGCCTGGCAGATAGGCTCTCACTTTTCACAGAGGCACCCTCAAATCCTTCTGTTTACTATCAAACCCTAGTGGTGTGTGCCAACAGGACTGAAACCAAAATGAGACTGCAAGTGGAAGAAATCAACTTAACTGAAGGATCCTGAGACTGACAGGGAAAGGGAACAATCCAAGGAAGCGAAATAAACCAACAGCCAGCTCAGAGAGGATCGAGCATGATCAGTGGTCACAGGACTGTCAGCTGGAAAAGAAAAGGGAGGGATAGAATGGAGTATATTGGATGGCAAGTGCCCCAAACTCCTGTTAGGTGATGAGAATACACTGCAACCATTTTTCAGAGGTCCCACTTATAATTACGTTCCCATTTGCACTGTTCTTTACTCTGACATACTCAGTTTAACAGCAAAATGCCAATCTAGCCTTTTAATAACCCAATATCGATCCACACTTTACACAAATGTAACCTCCAATGGTATTACGTTTTTGGAAATGTGATGTGTGTGTGGAGTTTCTTTCCCTTTCCCCCCCAGTTAACAAAACTTTCTTCGGTAACTTATCTTTGCCACATCTCTTGAAGGGCAACCGATTACTTACTCTCTCTTTACCTTTTCACCTCTGCCTGCTCTGGTTATAATGTGGAGTTTATGATGTAATTATATCAGACACAGCTGAAATAGCCCCCCTTATCACTGAGCTGATTACACTTAACAAGGCATAAACTCCCTTTCTCCCTCTCTGCTAGGAGTCCAATTTTAAGCTCTAATTGTTTTATGGCCCTTTTGCACTCAGAGGGAGGGGGCGGGGGGAGAAAGAGTAGAAAAATTGTTGCCATTTACATATGTTGTGCAAGGCACATTTGTCAACTGCCTTGCTAAGGAAAAAAAAGATAGAAAAAGAGGTCCCTAAACAGCCACTTAAATGGCTGGGAAATAATACAAAATGGAGACCATGAATCGTTAACTTATGAGAGGATCAACAGTGAGACCTAAAATTACCCTGGTTCCTTTACAGAGCTGTTGTCAATTACTGGGGGGGTTCTTTATTTTGCATTCTTGTGGAGGGCCAGCCCAACTGTTAGACAGATGAGGTAGTCAACTTAGGCGGAAAGCATACCCTGCAACTGTCCCATTTTGAGCGGGACATCCCAGTATCACAAAAGCCAATCCCAGCTTTTGTTTGCATCCTGGAATGTCCCATTTTTTGGTCCATCACTCACACCAGAGCGCTGGACCGAAAGATGCTCACTCTGCCACGAGTCAGCAGGGTCGCAACAAAGCTCTGCCATGACCCTACGGTTGAGCACCAGAACACCTTCCAATCTGATGCTCTGGTGCTCATCACAGGGTTGCATTGAAAGTCCAGCACTCTGGCACGACCCTGCTGATGAGCACCAGAGCACTGGATCAGAAGGAATGCCCCTCCTGACGGCCTGATTTGTGTGATGAAAATGTCAAAGGATATGGCAGAAGGTGATGGGGGTGTGGGAACAGCCATGAGGAGTTGGGAGGGCAGTGTCCTATGTGTCATGCATGGCCTGCCCTTAAGGGTAACTGGTTATGCATTGTCAAAAAAGAGCATGCACAACAAAAGAGGGCACCAGCTGCCATTAGATTTGCACATCTAACCATGGAAGTCCTTGCATTGCAGCACCTGCCATGTGAACTTAAACTTTCTTGATCCTAACCATTTAAATCTTGCCTACAAGATCCCCTTTTCACTCGTTCTCCCCACAGCACATATATTGAGCACATTGAGGGGGACATGGAGTTGAGATCCTGTGACCATTAGTAGAAACATGAAAGGGTCTTCTGTGTGCATATAGTTCCAACCTTCGTTATATGTGGTGGGGAGGCAGGCAAAGCGAACTGAGACAGAGCATCTGGTAGACCTTAAGCTTGGGAAAGAGAGAAGATGATTGGCTGAAAGAAAGTATAATAAGGGGTATGGCAATGCAGTTAATGCCAAACCATTTATTTGCAGTACAGCACCGAGCAGTTTTCAGAGAATTGCCGTGTATATCATGTTGCTGAGAAATTGTAATCTATCTTTATGTGGTTTTTGCAACCCCTACCTGTAATACCATGTTCCTTTCTTGACATATTAGGGGTCAAAAGAGGAGAACCATGTGTAATAATATAAACTGATATGTTTAAGCTGATTTACAGATGACGGTGAAAAGGCTAACTGTACAGAAGCTGAGGAAGCAATGGTGAATATTGGATAGGGTAAGCAAAGATGAACGTGGATGAGGGGTATATTTAAAGAGGAAATTGAGTATTTACCTAGGGAAATAGAAGATTAAGATTAAAAGAAATTAAACAGCTAAATTTAGGGCAGGCAGCATGCAACCTTTTTTTGTTAGTTCTTGCCACAACTTACCTGGAAAAGCAATAGGTCTCTGACATCGGTCCGTTAAACATACCTGTGTGTGACTACATTTACTGTAGGGAATTGGCTTTCAATTGCTTGGAAGGATGGGTTCTTGAAGCGTCATATAAGTCTCAACCATTCTCTACATTTGTGGAGTGCTAGGATTTTAATAGCTGTGAGTGTTGCGTGACAAAGATCAAGAAGGGTATTAGCCAACTGGCACCCAAGAATAGGAGGAAGAACTGAATTGCATTGGATAAATCTAAGCCTGGAGGGTTTGAGTGTGAGGGAAGAGAAAGCTTGCACAACACTTTCTAGCACAGCTGTGGGGAAACTGGCCCTCCAGATGTCATCGGACTCCAGCTCCCATCAGCCTCAGCTGGCATGGCCAATCATGGGGGATGGTGAGAGTTGTGGGTGTCTGGCTTCAGCATTCTTTTGCAATACAATATGCAAGCTTTACGCCAGGGCCGGCTTACCCATAGGTGCTAGGGGTGCGGGGCCAAGAGTCCGGGGCTGAGATTTGGAGTGTGGGGATTGAAGAGCCAGGCCAGCTGACAGCTGCTGCAGAGTGGAGCAGACCCCGTCGGCGTGCCACAGGCTTTTCTGCTGCGGGCGCAGAGGCAACCAGCCAGCTCTGCCCTCCTGCGCACCTGGGATTGGTAGGCCATTGAGAGGCCCACCCAGTGCACACACACTGCTCACACAAGGCATGCAGCTTCCCTCCCAAGCCTCTGTGGGGATTGCTCTACTCCCTCCACCCGCAGTGGCATGGGAGAGAGTTGTGTCCCCTCCCAAAAAAAAAGCTCAACAGCTCTGAGCTGCCCCCCTAAAAATGCTGGACAACTTTGATCTGCCCCCCCCCCAAAATGGGGTGCTGGGCAGTTTTTTGAACCCCAGTGCTGCATATGCTAAAGACAGCCCTGCTTTACGCATACAACTAATGAAACTGCAGGCAATCATCTTTCCCAATGGCACCATTAATAGGAGTCTGTTGTGCTTCTGAAATGTTTGCCTCCAGCCAAAATACAGGCTGCTCTACCTTTCCCCTTTTAAATTCTTATCCTAAACAAGATTGTGTGGAAGAAGGTTTCATTCTGTATCAGGTGAATTAACTTCCACACAATCTGTTTACGGTCAGGGAGGATTTGTTGGAATAACATTAACACACACCCACACACACTTTTGGGGGGGAGTTTATCTGCAGTAAATTCAGAAATGACTGTTGCTGCGGATCTGTACTGTAACTGGGCAGACTGTAGCCCTCCTGAAGCAGATCAATGAGTCCATTCAGCCCTCATATCTTATTTCACACAATAGTCATTTCTGGATGTTGGAAGCAGTACAATACAATGTAGGTGTGAACATGGCATGGCTACTACTCAAGCAAATCTGCAATGAGATCGGAAGGGCTCACCCATTACTATATTAAAACTTCCACTCATGCAGTGAGACTTCCCCTCTCTCTCGCCCTCAGCTCTCTGAGTATCACAGCCCGCTATTCATGCAAAACATGGTGGTATTGGCAGACTTCAAGGAATCCAAAGGTTTACAGAAGTACAAAGAAGCTCTAGGTAAGAACCCCATCCCAAACAGCCTACTGAGCATGCTCAGTGGCTGTGGAATGCCTGGGCAGGGAATGGAAAGCCTGGTGTGAAGGGGAATGGAATGGAATGGAATGGAATATCCTGAACAGGAGCACTCTGCCTGCATGCTCCAGTTTTGCATTTTGCTTTCTTAATATGACTGTCACCTGGAGATGCAGACTGTAGAAATTGCCTTCCCTGCATTGTTTCCCCTTTCCTTCTTTTCCTTCCTGCACCTACCATAGACTGAAGCCAAACTATATTCAGACAATGCTTTATTTGTACAGTTTGCCAAGAGACCTTGGGACCAGGAGTTGCTGTAATGTTGTTTATATTTACATTAGAAGTAGTGCAGCTGGCAGCTGAGATTTGCAGCTTAGGTAGCCTCGTAGGAAAGAACATCACATTTTGGGGCTGGAGAATAAATAGCTTTAAAATTGTATGAGGAAAGAATTTAAATGGAACCAAACTGACCCTCTCCCCCACCTGTTCTTTGAGCTTCTTTTTTAAAAAAAGTCATTAGCAAGCACAAGCAATAGGGAATATTTCCAAGAGATCTCTCCATATGCAAAGCTCTTTGGATTAGGAACCCACATGTTCAGAGATGCCAAAATGTCTGCACAATTTCTGGCAGCCAGGAAACAGGCCCACAAACTTTTTTTGATGCTTCCAGCCACAGAAGCTAAGCCTGGGTCTTAAAGAGGAAAGAGCTCATTGATCCCCAAGTGTTAAAATCAAGATCCCAAAGATGATAGAGGCCGGGAAATAATTAGTTACTTTGCTCTGTCTGATCCATGCCAACTTTGCAGGTGATTCATAAGTCAATTCCATCCCCATTCCCATATGCAGTATGCACTAACATGCATATTTTATTACAAAATAGCATTCAAACATGTATTTTTCCTGTGTGCACATTTCAGGGATGTGTTTTATATTAAAATATACATTTTACTCATTTTGGTTTCTGTTCGTTTTAGGAGAGAACTATATTGCAAAATTCAGAGAAGTGAAAAATCTGAAAAAGAATTGTGTTCCAATCTGTGCGTTGGTCTAAAAGGTGCAAATTGGATTCATTTACTTTTTAAATAATAAAGCAAATTAAATTCTCCTCCATCCCTAACTAGGGCATGTTGAGAGGGGGCTTCCTCTGTTCCTTGTTAAGATTCTGTTTTCAGGAAATGGAGGGGTCCTTACACCAAGTCAGAACTGATCGGTTATATACTCAGAGTGGCTGCAGCTTGTCAGGGCCTCAGGGTCTTATCCAACACAGCTGCCTGATGTATTTTATCAAGAGATGCCAGGGATTGTAAATGGGATTATATACTAGTGGTACAGTTAGGTAATTTTAGACCAGACTTAATGGTCTTCTGAGAGCCATTTTCTTTAGATGCTAATGCAAATAATTTCACTTCAGAATGGGGTAAATCAGGCCTGCCCTCAGCCATTCTGCTGATTTTGCTCATTCTGCCCCCATACCCCATCCTGATGGTATCACTCTCTTACATATGCAAAACCTGTTTTCCTAGCCAGTGAGATGAAGTCAAACACAGGCTTTTTCCTCACAACCCACCGAAGTCTTGCCTCCTTACTGGGATGGCGATCAGCGGGTGCCTCACCTAGATGAACCCTGTCATGCCTCCAGTCACACTGCTGTATCCAGTGCCAAGGTGGGGAACCTTTTTCAGCCCGGGGGCCACATTTCCTCGTGGCAAACCTTCCAGGGGCCACATATCAGCGGATAGAGAAGCAGGTGGACATGACTCTTCCCTCTGTGTGCTAGGCTTCCAGCAACCCATGCACAGTTCAGGGGTTTCTACATCTGAATCTCTCCACCCAGGCAAGCGAATGTATTATTATGGATAGACATGCTGCAGCCAGGAATGGGGTTCAAGGATGGGATGGATCAGGGCTAGTAAGGGGTGTGTGACACTGGATGAAGTGCAGCCTTGGAAGAGTTTCAAAGTGGACAGAGAGGCCGCATTTGCCCCCCAGGCCTGAGGTCCCCCACCCCAGCAAAAGCCAGTGTTTTACAGATGTCTCAGCTATGCCAGACTTCAATGTACAGGCTGCAAGCCCTCGGCAGATGATATCTCTTTTACAAAGCCAAGCATTTCTAAACAGCATTGTGCCGTAGCTACACCTGGGAAACCCTTAAAACAACAAGCTTCACATGAATTGTTTCCACAGATGGCAGGGAAGCAATAGGCATTGCAAACACCGGTAAAGATAGAGATGTAACGCTCAAAAGGGGACAGTGAGAAAATAATGAAATGAAAGTCATCTGAGAAGCGATTTGGAAGCAGAGAAAGTCGATGCAGGAAAGGAACCCAGGCTGCAATTATTGCTGGAAGTGGCTTTGGATGGTGGCAAAGGAGAGCAAATTAACTAGAACTACACAAGGCGATACGGATAAGGGTAATGTGCGGTGGACTTTGGTCCAAGTCATAGCTACACAAGGAAGATGAGCCGCTACTGACAACTGTCAGCCAAATTTCCCTTGACAGACTGTTGGTGGGTGCTGGAAGCATTCCACACCGACTTCATGGTAATGGAAGCCTAGTGCTGCCTACCGTATTGAAAGATCTGTGTGCTAATTGACACACTGATATTTCACGCATGGTGGGGTGAAGAGGAACTAAGCTTGGCGCTGCTGAGCTGTACCATTGCCCAACCATATGGAGCCCAAACCTAGTTTCTACAGTAGAGATGATAGAGAAGGATAGGCAGGCAGCTGGGCCACAACAGCTGAAGAGCAAGGAAAGTTGGATCTACCTAGTTATCCTACTATGCAGTCCTATTTGAAGGACTGCTTGGTCCAAGTCCAGTTTAAAAAGAAGAATAGCCATAGGAAGGGGGGACAAGGGTTTTGAAGTTGCCCACCAACAGTTAAAACACCTAGACAGCAGACTGAGTTCTTAGAAGAATTCTGTATCTAAGAACTAGTGCCTGAAATCAATGTTTTCCCCCCTTATGCCTCCCAATTCATTTTCCTTTTGTGTCGTGTCTTGTAGATTGTAAGCTTAAGGGCAGTGACTGTCTTATTATTTATAAGAGAATACACAAAGCATTCTTGACACTGTGGATATATGGAAGTAGGTGTGAAACAGGGTTGTGTTCTCACTCCAAATGTCTTTCCCTGGTGCTCTTCTATGCATTCAGCTCGACTGGAGACAAGTATGGACTTCCATTCAAAGAGTGATGAGGGTGTGTTCAACCTGCCAGATCTCCAGGCCAAAACAAAAGTAGCTGTGAGATGTTGTTTGTGGATGATGTGGTCTTGACAGTGCACTCCAAGTAGAAAGTTGCCCACAAGGGAATAGGCCCTTAGACTGGGGGGGGGGGGAATGTTCCCTGTTTCTGCACTATAGAATGAGGGTGTTTTGTAGTGGGAGGACAACAGGCAACTCCTTGACACTTTGAAATCAAACTGTTCTAGATCACTTGGTTAAATGTTTTTTCACTGCTCTAGCAAGCGAGGACAAGAACAGAATCTACACAGGGTTTTTATTTTTAATAAGAGTTTGTTTTGCTATTGACTTTTGAAGCATCTCACCTACGCGAGCAGGAAGGTGATAGCTCATCTTGATGTCAGCAACGAGACCAGAACTCAAGCCTGTGTTTCATGCAAGGCCCCTTGCTACTTAGAGAGAAGTTGATGAGCAAGAGAGAGTCCAGAGAAGAGCTGTAAAAATGATGAAGAGGACAGGAAGTCTTGATTGATGAGGGGGGAAATTAAGAGTATGCTTAGGTCGGCTGAACAGCAACTACCTGGAGATTAGCAGATCACCTTCCAAAAGGGCTTGAAGGGTAAAGATAAAGGTGGGGGTGAAGACGCAAATAGTGGGGGCTGGACCAAGTCACAGAAATGAAGACTAATGAGATTAAACTGAGCAGAAGGGAAAAATTTAGGCTGGATATCCGGGAGGGTTGACTGGCTTTTGACGGCAAGATGGATTAGATGGTGGAGCAATCTCCCAAAAACAAGGAGGTGGAAGTGCTTTGGATGAGTTATTAAGATAAGCAGGATGAACAGGACAATGCAGGATCATAATCCACCCAGCTCTTAAGGACTTAACATGGGCCCTAACAGAAGACTTTTCAACCATTGTGGGTAGGTAGGCAATCCACTGGAAAAGGGGCACTCCACTGCAGACCTTCATTCCAATAGGAGAACATTTCTGGTTCATGATGGCTTGTGTCATCAGTACATGGCATGGATCTGGAGGTGGGGGTGTCAAATGCATTGTTTCAGCACATGTGAGCCCCACAATCAGCATGTACCAAGAGTTTTAGCCCACACTGCTTTGCCCTCCCATCTGCCCCTCCACCCCAAAAGCCATGAGGCCAGTGGAGATAACAGCATGGCTTTCATTTGATGTGAGATCTTCATGACTAGATGTTGGTTGCTGGTCCAATGAAGTGTCTGCTTTTTGAATGACAACCCTTACTATGAGTATGGGCAGCTGTCATGGGCTTCCTATCATGAGCTTCCTATGCTACAAAGTTCTCATTGCAATTAAGCACAGAGTGAGATGTGTAACTGTCCTGCTAAATTTGCTGTAATAGGACATGTGTGGGTATGCATGTGCATGACATTGTGTGGCACCGGAGATACCACATCACCCAAGAACACAATGAATATATGGTTGCAGGACAAGGATTCCCACCCAGTTTTCTGTGATCATTTATATACAGGTAGAAGACGCTATTTTGTCTACAAGTCAGAGGGATGCAAGTTTGCAAAATATGTACCTGCTTATGGACTTTTTATCATTCAGTCCATAATTCTGTGAAAGAGTAGTGAATTCTGCCAACTTACGTGAAAGCAGTTGCATGGATGTTACCTAGGATATAATTATCAGCATGTCCAAAGCTACAGGTGCAGGATCTGGTTCAGAATGAATCATGCTGAAAAATCCAGCTCTCCTTTCTAAAACCCAAGTTTCTACCTCTGAGGACAGCAGCAGCAAGCTTGAAAATACCACCCACAACTCTGTCTCTCCCATGCAATTAACAGAAACAGCATAAATTAGGCAAAATAAGTAAGCAGCATGCAAATGTGCACAATTTGCATAATCTAGACTGCATGATCTGTGCGGTGTTTGTGGAGTGCCGAATTCAGCTACCTACATGTACGTTTTCACATTCTCTTTTATGCAGACAACACTGAATGTGAGAAGCTATGTTTGAAATGTGAGAATATAGCTAAGCATTCCTCCGGAACCCCCCACTGCTTCTGCTTTGCTCAGTTTCGGGTTGTACAGTATAAGGATATTCTTGTTATTTCAATTTACTACCTTCCAGGAGAAACAGAACAGGTGGACAATGTGAGAGCCAGCACTCCTTGCAGTGAGAGTCCCTCCTGTGATCAGAAACCCAGCTGGGAGTATCCAACGGCATTTGGGGCGCCTGCTGTGCTTAACAGTGTCCCTGCATTTCAACACAGACAAAGGGAAGACAATAGACAAAAGGATACAGGGTTGAGATACTCACATCCCCCTCCTACAGAATTTTGATCATTGTCCTTTAATGAAGCAGGCAAATTCTTGCTCTTTGCAATGACGCTTAATGCTGTGATCCCTCCTCTTTCAAACAAGCAGTCAAGGAACACAGAGAACTGGGAAAGACACTTGCTTTCATGATTAGATGGCATGGTCTAAGGCTCTCAGATAGTACAGTGATATATGACAAAAGAAATACCTGATAAAAACCAGATAATCAACGGAACTCTTCTAAGTGTGTTTTTGGCTCTGTGTAGAGCTTCCCAGGGAGACCATTTTATCTTTCAACTCCTGTTTCCATTTTCACTACAAAGGGAGATGGCAGGAACTGGCTGGCGGGGAAGGACATTGCCTCCTAACAAAGGCATCCCTGCCACTTACTGAGAGGGACAAAGCCACCCCTCTCCACTGGCCACTCCAGGGGGGTGGCACACCATGACTTCATAGGGTTTTGTGAGGGAAATGGTGGCCATATGTCCTGCTCTATTTGAAGGTGTCATGTATATGAAGGAATGTCCAGCATGAGTCCAGTTGAAGGATGAAACCCTAAGAAAGGAAAGCAGGGTCCCTGAAGTTGCTCATCAACGTCACCTGGAAGTTAGCAGACACACAGGACCCTTGTAACAGTCTTCCCCACAATGGTGAGAGGCATGGTATTCCTATTGCTGCACAACTTGGTTTGCCCTGTAATAAAGCAACATATTAGCCCGAAGTAGATTAAGAGGCCATGAGAGACCTGAGGTGTGAGGACTAGCTCCAGCATAGTCTACAGGGTTTTTTATCCCCAAATAAGAAGCATCACACACTCTCTATAATACATGACTTGATTGAAAAAGATATTAAATGATTTATTTCTCAGTTTGAGGTGCACTGTAGTCACGAGCTCCTCATTAACTCAAGGAGCCCATTTATTACAAACCTCTGCTCCCTTGTTAGAGCCCACATGAAGATCCTGATGCCGCAAAAAAAAAGCTTGTTTGTTAGATCTTGATGGCCTTAAGGCATCTATGACTCTTACTATCCTGTAGCAGGAATGGCCTTTGTTGGCATCCATCTATCTCAAGAGACAATGGAGGAGTGAGCCTTTGGAGCTGAAGTCAAACTGTTGGAAGTTTACAGTGCCTGGTGTGACTGTAGAGATATAAGAGAGACATGTTTTGTTGCAACTGGGGCAGATGAAGGCGTTCAGTTCTGCTGATGCAGATGCACCATGGTGTTTCTTCTCTCTGTGCTCCTCCCAGTGGTCGTTCCTCCTCTGGTCATGGATATAGATGCACAGCCTGACTGTCATGAACACATCTGCCCCAAGTAACACAGCATGAGTTAGGAAGCAGTCAGACAGCTGGGAGCAGTCCCCCTCCCCCTGACATGGAATGGGATGTAGATAAGGTGTTAGCAGAGAGTGGGAGGGAGAGAAATCAGCTCGCTCAAGAAGCACAGGCAGGTTCGGAAAGTAGGAGGGGTAGCATTTCCTCACCGGAAGAGGAGGCAATTAATCCCCTGAGCCCAAAGAGTAGACATATGGGAAAGGTATTAGACAGGAAACAAACCCAGAAACGTAAGGGTCATAGGTTCAGGATATTCTGCAGAACCAGGAAGCACTCCTCAGAAGGGTCAACTGACTCGTAAGGCATGGACACTTGGTTAGACGTCCGAGACCAATTGTTTGTATTGCAATAAATCTTCAAGCTAATTACGACTTGGCAGCCTGGGCTCCTGACACTGACTGCCTGTCTCCAGGCACCACAGTCATCTGCAAGGGATTCACACATAGCACCAACATTTTGATAGTAGCACCCTTCTCCCAGAAGTATACAATGTGTTTTTTCTGAAAGAGTAGATCAGCAGACATGTATCCTTGGTACTTGTCTTGAGGAACATTCCTAAGGTCAGTACAGTGGTGCCCCGCAAGACGAATGCCTCGCAAGACGAAAAACCCGCTAGACGAAAGGGTTTTCCGTTTTTTGATGCGCTTCGCAAGACGAATTTCCCTATGGGCTTGCGTCGCAAAACGAAAAAGTCTTGCGAGTCTTGCGATTTTTTTCGCTTCCCCCCCCCTTTTTCTAAGCCGCTAAGCCGCTAATAGCCGCTAAACCGCTAAACCGCTAATAGCGCTAATCTGCTAAGCCGCTAATAGGGTTGCTTCGCAAGACGAAAAAACCGCTAGACGAAGAGACTCGCGGAACGGATTAATTTCGTCTTGCGAGGCACCACTGTAACAATTCTAAAAGTTTTGCATTTCTACCATCTGGATAGAAACCAGCCATTGAAATACCATACAGTTTAAGCACGAATTCTGTCTGATGTTTGTTTGTTTGTTTGTTTGTTTGTTTGTTTGTTTGTTTGTTTGTTTGTTTGTTCGGTTGGTTGGTTGGTTGGTTGGTTGGTTGGTTGATTATGTAAAGTTCCCTTAATGTTCCTGTTTTAATTAAATCTCCTTACAGGGTCCTTTGTTTCATTTTGGACACTTGTCTTCCCTGTGAAAGCTCCTACCATAGGAATTTCAAGAAGTCCCTTCCATCTTCATTTGTGGATTGAAGAATATGTCAATATATATGCTGCTATATCCCCTGATGTCTTCATAGCCATCAAAGAAGAAGTGTGGCTTTAGGCGACTCAAAATTGATTTCACATTTTGCATCTTCCCCTTTTCGCTTTCCTATCACCTCTCCTCATAGCACACACATTTGGATTTACTCTTTAAAGGCTTGTAGTCTCCGTATTGAGGCTAGAGTTCAAATGTGACTGTGGGAAAAGCAGAGATAAAGTACTTGCAAGCGGATAATCCATGCAAGGGAAAGTTCAATGTAATATAACCTTAAACCAGGCAATTGGTTCTGCTGAGTAATAGTGGTATGATGCTAAAAGAGTTTTTAATACTGCTGGTACTACTTAACATTTATTTAGGGGTAGCATTATGCAGAACTCAGCACTATGCAGAGCCCAGAAAGGGGAACAGGAAAAGACAGGAAATTACCGTATTCTCCCTCTTTCTATCCAAGCATTAGAGAGGAGTAGCCACTGCAGTGCCCTCCAGATGTTGGACTGCTGCTCCCATCATTCCTGATGCTTACTGAGGCTGATAGGAGTTGGATTCCCACAGCATCTGGAGGGCAATACATTAGGATTATCCAATAAAACTGACTGGCAGTAGTTTCTGTGCAAACAAAAGAATGCATTTCTTCACTACACACATACTTAATTCACTGAATGTTAGTTCCAATGCATGTATATATAGCTCACAGTATCGCTGCATCATGGGTTTTGTAGTCTTTAGGCTGTTTAAAGGTTTAATAGTTCCTATCCTTGAAGTCAGGGACATGGGTGGCACTGTGGTCTAAATCACAGAGCCTAGGGCTTGCCAATCAGAAGGTTGGCGATTTGAATCCCCGCGACGGGGTGAACTCCTGTTGCTCGGTCCCTGCTCCTGCCAACCTAGCAGTTCGAAAGCACATCAAAGTGCAAGTAGATAAATAGGTACCACTCCGGCAGGAAGGTAAATGGTGTTTCCGTGCACTGCTCTGGTTCACCAGAAGCAGCTTAGTCATGCTGGCCACATGACCCAAAAGCTGTCTGCGGACAAATGCTGGTTTCCTCAGCCTATAGAGCGAGATGAGTGTGCAACCCCAGAGTCATCCACGACTGGACCTAACTGTTAGGGGTACCTTTACCTTTAACTTTATGCTTGAAGTCAGTGTTATTTTTCTAGAAAAAAAGGTGCCGTGACTCACCATGAATGCCTCCCTTGTTCTCTTATAATGGTAATGGCACCCACCTGAGAGGGGCCAAAACTGAGTTCTGGCTGACAAAAAGCCCTGCTTGAAGTCATGAGGTAGACCCTACTTCCTGGGTGGGAGTGCGTTGGATCTTACAAAAGTAAAGCTATTGAAACATTGACACAGAACTTTCTAATGAACCTGGCCTTTTTATCTAAAATTCATTTTAGGCAGAACTTCAGACCAGCCATAGCGAAAGGGCAACACGCAAGCTGGGGAAATGTCTCTGAGATTTCACCCACAGTCAGGGCTTGAGAGATGGTTTGATGATTGTAAAGACGAGCTTGAAGCTTATGAGGGAGAAGACAGCAGATATGATCGTAGCAATTGGGGAGAAAGTTATTCAGTTCCACATTTGTAGCTTCAGCGACTGAAGCGACAGCAGCAATAATAGGATAGACTCAATTCCAGAGCAGAGATGAAAGTTTCAGGAAAGGGCAGGTTGTGGAGCTACAGAGGTGGAAGAACTTGTTTGTCATAGGGAAGTAAGGAGGGCAATGGAAGGAAAGTGTCAAAGATATCTCTAAAGCTGAATGATTTGGAGAGGTGAAATGGTATCTGTGACAAAGAAATGTGTCAGGGAGGGAGGGAGGTTTGGGAGGAGAAGAAATGTACTGGATTTGTTATTTTCAATTTGAAATGCTGTTGGCACATCCAGAAAAGAAAAACTAAACCAAAGGGAGAAAAAAGTTCTTCAATATCTTCTGATGCCGTATGCTCATTAGCCAACTATTATTTAATATTAAAGACCTGGTGTTCACTACTTATATCCAAATTCACACCTGTGTTTTTCAACAGATTTTGGGGATGATTCATATTATTTTATATTTAATAAGAAAACATATAGGATATTGTCAGGTCTGTAGGTGGTTGCTTGCAAGTAAACAGCCAGGACTCCGACCTGTCTTTTCCAGGTTTTATTTAGTGCAACTATGTACAGTTCAGAGATCCAAAGTTCATGTCTGTCTCAGTCACCTGCAGATTCCGGGAGTGGTTTCTTCCTGTTCCCCACCCCCCACCCCCAGCATAAGAACTTAGACAAATCTCCACCTCCTTTCCTTATGTTTAACCCCCTTGTGAAAACTGGGCGACGGAAGTGACATGTTTATTTCCCGACCAGCCTGGCCAAGAGAGGTGCTAAGGCTCACAGTAACGTCTGTGAGCCTTTGCCTCGCTTTGCCCCTCCTTTCCACCTCTGCTTCTTCGGAGACTTCACTCTCTCCACTCCCGACGAAGCGCTACTGCAACGTTGGAGGCTCCCTGTACTCTTCTGCCCCCCTCCTCCCTTTCGATGGCAGTACCCTGACAGATATCATAAGCCAGAGTTGGGGGACATTTGCCCCTCTAGATTTTGTTGAACTACAACTACCACCACCGATGAACCAGGCCTGAGGGGAATTGCCCACCTCTCTCCTAAACATTCAGTAAGTCACTATTTGATCATTGATGCACAGAGACTACAGGGAGAAGGCCAAGTTGTCACTTGAAAAGAAACCCCTCATAGATAAGTAAAATAACTGGTTACATTCCTTTCATTTTCTCCTGCAGAAGCTGATGGATGCTGGGTCCTTTGTTGGTAAAGTTAATATAAAGGCAAGAGTACCTCTGAACACATGCAATGTGCCTGTCAAGTACATCTACTACTCATCTCGTACTTGGAAGAAGGGCTTCCAAGACGTTCAGCAGAGGACTAACAGGCTAATTTAAGACATGGGAGTGGGGGTTTTGTGTTTTTTTAAGCTCTGGTTGGAGGGGTTATAAAGGAGCTTGGCAGTCTTCTGGCAGCTAGTCATGCCTTTCTAGGAAAACGTATCTCACACTCTGAGAGCGGCTGCACCAAATAAACACCAATTTGTAGTACTTTAAATACTGGGAAACCTTCACACCTATGGTTTTTCTAAATGCACTTTACATCCATTAAAAATCTTTTACTCTGCATATAAACAGCCCCGGCACATACACAAAACTCCCACGTACTCTTACGCATAAATATTTTACACCTACTTTCAGGAGAGTGAAAAGTGTTTAATTTGCATCTACCACCAGGTCTGTTACCACACTTTCTTTTCTTTTCCCACTGCATAAAACTTTCCCTTCTCCCTCCCACGCCCCTGACTGGCTCCACATCACCACAGGTGCATTTCAGGGCTCTTTCATACATGTGCTCTCAAGCACTGATAGTTTACTATGGCAGAACCTTGGGAATAAGTCGCTCACTCCTGTTTCCTTCCCATCGGAGTGCCTGCTCTGCTGTATCAGCAGTGCGGACAGTACTTCACTGCAGATTTTACTGCTAGAGCAAGGATGGGGAACCTGCAGCCTTCCAGATACTTGTTGGGCTCCAGCTCCCATCAGCCCCAGCCAACATAGCCGACTGTCCAGGATAATGAAAGTTGTAGTTCAGCAACATCTGGAAAGTCCACTAGTGCCTTCATCCCTATGCCTAATTAAACTACCACTGTTCTGAAAAGGTATTGGTTGTGTTTAGAGTAGATTTATGAAAGATTTAGAAAACTTATTGATTAGAATATGTGTGTGAAAAATACGGAGTAACAGATACAATCTTGCTTAAAATGTATATAGGAAGTAGAGTGTAAGCAATGGAAGTCAAACAATGGATTATTATTATTTTCATATTGAGATATTTGTAGAATAAATTTGAAAGAAATTCTTCCAACTTTTCTTCTTCTTTTCTCCTTATTTTTTTCTTTTCCTGTTTTGTTCCTTTTTTCATATATATGTGCTTATTTGAAATATATACCGGTATGTATGTACGTATTTGCAAAATTTTGCTTATATTTTGTTACAATTATGTTAAATGAATTAAAAATTCATTTTAATTCAGCAGAGCTGAAAACGCCACCCTCCACTCTATTTGCAGGCAGAAAAGATAGGATGCACTTCTGTCCTTATTTTCAGGGAGATACTTGTTACATTTGGGAAAAACCTAAAAAGCTAGGGCTCAGGCTTAGCTGTCATCGTCCCCAACTCTTTTGGCTTTTTTTTAAACTTAATTCTGACTCTCCTCCTACTGCAAACCCCAGCAGCTATTTTGCGTCCCTCCAGGTGTCCTTTTTATTTGTGATGCTTTGTACTCATGCTGGTATTGGGGCAGTTAGATGTAATCCCACTTTCTATATTGTTTGCACTTGCAGAAGTTTTAGTCTTGATGGGACAACCGCTCCACACTCTTATCTCCTCTCCCCCTGTTTTGCTTGACACTCTGTCTGGTGAAGAGTTCTGAGAAGCTCAAAACCTTGCTTGTTTCTTTGCAACATTTTTAGTGGGTCCTAAAGGTATTGCCTAGCCGTGGATTTGAGATTAAAGCGAACATATATCTCAAAACAAACAGAGGGAAGTGATGTAGCTTTGCACTTCTTCTCCAAATTGAAACCGTTCCAGCTGAATCGAGAAAGCAGCATATTCTGTCTTGGGGCAATGCAGCTCACTAATCCTGGACGTCTTGCCAAATATGCGAGATATGAGAAAACAAAACAATTAAGAGCACAACAAGAAGAAGAAAATAAGAAGAGACCAAAAAAAAAGGAGGTGGGAGGAAGGCGGTGTGCAGCTCTCAGAGGATGGTGTGATTCTCTAAGTCTCCACAACACTAATCAAGCCCCGTAGATTCTAATCTTCGCTGTAATTAACTTTATCCAAACGAGCAGCAGGCTGAGTGGCTTTGTCTGGGAGTTCTTCTGGCAATTTAATGTGTCTTGAAAATGACTTGGCACTTCCTGGATGGAGAAGGAGGAAGGAGAGGAAGATTAATGGGATGCCAAATGTTTATTCCTTCTAATGAAAAGGAACTGCAAAGGAAGTCTTATTGCACTCACACCTGGAATAAAGAGGCAAGAGGCACTTGCATTAGGGTAGATCAGGGCCACAGATTTATTTAAATTTTAACTTGGGGATGGGGAACCTGAAACTAGACTACTGTGCAAAGGTAAAATTAACGTTTGTTGCTCCGCCCACTTTTTCTGCTGCACCCACCTCCCTGTCACTAGCATGTGGCCCCTGGAAGGTTGCCCAAGAAGGGAATATGGCCCTCAGACTGAAAAGTGATCCCTACCACTGCTCTAACCATTTCCCCTCCCCAGATCCCACCCCTGAAAAATCAGCCACCAAATATGCAGCAATTTATGGGGGTTTGATCACCACACTTTTTGCAGTTTCAAGCTCTAATCTATGACTAGTGTGCTAAAAATTTCATTTTCTGGAGAGGGAATCGAGAGAGAAAAAGTTTAAGTTCCAGTGTTCCAGGGCCTGCCTGCAGAACTTTCCCTGTCAAAATGCCATCTCCTTCCATTTTCTTCAGCTTATGGTTAACTATGTCTACTATTTCATATCTTGCAGAACTATAAGTTGAAGAAAATGGAAGGAGCTGACATTTTGGCAGGGAATGTTCTGCAGGCTTTTTGTGCGAATGCGATGACATTCTTTTTTTTATTATCTTGATTAATAACACAAAGGTGTGGGGGATATTACCATAAACTCCTCCAACATTCCACTGATCAAAATCAGGACACTGTTTTTTTAGTCCTGAGCTCTCACACACAAGACCCCAAAAAATAATGAGCATCTTTTTTAGTTTGGCACACTGGCGCAAGCCAGCTGATTCACACCAGAGCTCCAGACCAAAAATTGGACATTCCATGATCTAGTTGGAAGCTGAGACAGCTTCTGTAATTCTGGGTTGTTCCACTCAAATTAGGATGGTTTTAGGTTATGTATTACATGATAAAATGACAGCAGCAATCACAGATAACAATGGCTCTCAAAGTGAACCATTCACAGTGAGATCAGGTGTTAAACAGGGTTGTGTTATAGCCCCAACTCTATTATTTTCATTGCCATTATCCTACACATTGTCAAAGGGAAATGCCCCACCAGGGTAGAAATCTGTATCAAACGGATGGAAAGCTCTTTAACTTGAGTAGGCTGAAAGCAAAGAATAAGTTTACCATAACTTCCATCATTGAGTTTCAATATGCTGATGATAACGTAGTGTGTGCACACTCAGTGGGTGACCTCCAAACCATCCTAAATAGCGTCACAGAAGCTTACGAAAAGCTTGGCCTATTGTTCAATACCCAAAAAACCAAAGTGCTGCACCAACAAGCACAAAACAACCCCTCTGCAGCACCACAAATCCAGATTAATGGTGTAACGCTGGGAAATGTCAATCACTTCTCCTAGCTGGGCAGCTATCTTTCCACAAGGACTGACATTGATGCCAAAATCAGCATCGCCTGAGCTCCACAAGTGCAGCTTTCTCCTGATTGAAGTGGAGAGTGTTTGAGGACCGGGACATTTGCAGGGAAACCAAAATGCTTGTTTACAAAGCTATTGTACTACCATCCTTACTGTATGCTTGTGCAACATGGACCACTTATAAACACCATCTCCAACTCTTCAAAAGATTCCATCAACGGTGTCTTCGGAAAATTTTACATATCACCTGGAAAGACAGATGAACTAATGCCAGTGTGCTGGAAGAAGCAAAGATCACCAGTGTTGAAGCAATGATTCTTCAACATCAACTTCATTGGCTTGGTCATGTTGTTCGGATGCCTGCTTATCATCTTCCAAAGCAACTACTCTATTCCGAACTTAAAAATGGAAAGCGTAATGCTGGTGGTCAACAAAAGAGGTTTAAAGACTCTCTCAAGGCAAATCTAAAAAAAATGTAGTATAAACACTGATAACTGGGAAACACTGGCCTGCAAGTGCTCCAATTGGAGAGCAGCCTTTACCAAAGGTGTCATAGACTTTGAAGACACTCAAACTCAGGACACAAGGGAGAAACATGCTAAGAGGAAGACACATTTGGCAAACCCTCACCTTGATCAACTCCCGCCCAGAAACCTATGTCCCCACTGTGGAAGGGTGTGTGGATCCAGAATTGCCCTCCACCGTCACTTACAGACTCACTGTTAAAACCATGTTCATGGAAAACAATCTTACTCGGCTACGAGTGAACACCAAATGAGAAGAAGAACTCTGTCGCCATGTGCGTAATAGACACTATCAGAACAAAATGTGCCTATCTATTTTTTGTCATGTGCATAGGGTAGGTGAATCATGCAAGTGAAAGACATCACCCCAAGCTGCTTGGAAGAAGAATCAAATAAAAGCGGTTAACACTTAACATTATGCAGATTTTTATAGTGCAAAATGAGAGCACTTACACTTGATCTCTAGGGATAAACTAATCTGTCCATTGCATTTTCTTCCTTATTTTTTTCCAATCTCAAGCCCAGTTCATTACATTTTCACATCAGTTTTATTTTTATTTTTTTAAGAAGTCCTCATGAAAATTCATCAGCAGTTTAGTGCACATTTCTCCTAATATTATGCAATTTTGCCTAATGCACACTTTTTTAACAAAGCAATTTTGCCTAATATAATGCATTTTTGTTGTGTTCACTAATATTTTTATACACACTTCCCGTTAATATACACATTATGGTTAGGGGGGGTATTGGAGAACTGCATTGCAAAATTCATAGAGCTGTGAATTGCAAAGTGTACTGTAGCTCTGTTTTTGTTCATATATTGTTTTGGAGAGGTGCAAATTATCTAGACTTTTGTTAAAATGTGAACTGAACTAAATTTCTCCCCAGCCCTGGTGTCTGCTACTGGGCAGTTGGGGAAATTATTTATATGATGATTCTCCTGCTAAAGAACAGATTTCAACATGAAGATCTGGACTGTTCAGAAGTCAAAGGATTGTTCTTCCACAAGAAACTGAGACAACGATTGCAACAAATGTCTTCTTGCTTCTTGTCTTACATATACTGACGTGAGCTGACAACACCTCCCTTTGAAGCAGTGATATCATATTAGTTTGCAGCCACTACACCTAAGTGCTGCCTCAGGCAGGCCAAATACAAATATAAGATTTGAACGGATTTAAAAATAATCAGGTGAAATAATGCAAAAGCTATTTCAAAATGTCAAACCTAAGATTTTTCAATTAGGTGTGTTGCAGGGTAAAATGATGGGAGAAAGCAGAAATGATTTTCTAGGTGGCTGGTCTAATTCTTGGAACGAGTCGATGCAAATCATTCCCTCCCTCTCTTTCCCTATTCCCCACTTGTCATTGCTTCCGGGAATGACTGATCAGCATCTGCCACATGTCCACAACTGCATCTGGAATGCTTGTATAATATGGTTAAGTATTCTGTGCAGGCCAAATTCTACATAAGCTTCTGAGTCCAAGCTTAATGCTGCTGATGAAAAAGGAGTGTTTTGGCTTTTGTTACTGCATCAAAGGCCATTGCCCTTCATATGTTTGCCATCCTGCCCATCTGGATCACGGTAGATGCCGGAGGTCTGCAAATGTCCAAATAAGAAACATGAAGACATCACAATAATGAGCTGGTGTCAGTTCCATTGCATTTCAGGTTCTGCTAGAAATAGTCAATGGCACAAACAAAGATTGACCATGTATCCAAATATTTTTGCTTTCAGATTATTGGTGGCATGCATTTGATGTTTGTTCTCAGCACAGGGTGGCTAGCACCACTCTAGGCCATTGTGGGAAATTTTAATGGCAGCGTGGGGTCCTTGCAGCTGCTCAGGGCTGGGGGTATTCTGTGTGTTGTCACTGGGCCTGATTCTATGCATTCTCAGGATTTCATCCAAAACATCCCACCACTATCTCAGACTAAATTCTCTCTCTCTCTCTCTCTCTCTCTCTCTCTCTCTCACACACACACACACACACACACACACACACACACACACACACACAATTATTAACAATAATCAACAAAACTGCTCCAGAAAAATGTTGACAAATGCTAGCTGTAAATTACTAGTAATGAAGATAGTGCTAGAGGGCCAGGAAATGTTATTGCTCAATGTGTATTTCCCTCCCACTCCCACTGCCACAGCCAAGAACCTACAATGGGATCTTATTACACATGTGCTTGAGAATCTGGACTCCATCTGCCCTGACTTACCTATCATCTTGACTGGAGACTTTAATGCCCGCCTAGGCATTAAAGTGTAGAAAAGTGGGAAGTGTAGAAAAAAATTACTTAAGATCATAATATTCTGCAGGAAAATATGACAACATTTCATCTAGGAAAACTCAAAAACCTGCTTGAATTTGCTTTCACAGGAGGTAGTCATTTTCTTTATAATATTGTATAAGGAGCAACCAGTTTTTTCCATAGTTTAGTTCTAGATTCATTTGCAGTTCTCTCTCTTAGACACATTATTTTGGCCATTATATCCAAATCTCCAACTTTATTAAGCCATTCTGTCCAAGAAGGGAGAAATGTAACTTTCTGGTTTTGAGCCATTAACAATCCTTTCCCAGGCAGATGTTCTTATCTGCCCCCTGCTTTGAGCACATATAACTCTGATAAACATATTGAAATCTCCACCACCTCTCCCATTCGGAAGCAACCCTTTGGTTTCTAGGATGAATTCTACAGCACAAACGTCTTAACTCTATTTGTATACTGAACATAATTCATTTTGCTGCTGCCAGCCATGAATTATACATGGCAAACATCTGCAAAACTATGCAGGAGCTGAGGGCAGGAGGACCTGAAATCCACCCCAGCCCTTGGGGCTTAGAACCTTGCCCAGGGATGGCTCTGCAGGCACTCACAGGATGGTTAAAGTGTCGGACTAGGACTGGGGAAAACCGGGTTTAATTCCCTATTCAGCCAAGTTCTCTAAGTCCACATCCACACCATTCATTTAAAACACTCTTTGGGCTTCCCCCAAGGAGCTGTAGTGTGTTAAGGGTGCTGAGAGTTGTTAGGAGACCCCAACTCATCTCACAGAACTACAAATCCCAGAGTTTCCTGTGGAGAGAGATCACCACTCTGTGAATGTGACCAAGATGGGCTAGTCACTTCATGCTCTCCAACATTTCTCTGATGAAAATAGAGACATTCCCTCCAACATTTCTCCAATGAAAATAGGGACTTCCTATTGCATACCCTCCAACATTTCTCAGATGAAAATAGGGATGTCCTAAGGAAACGTGGGACATTCCAGAATCAAATCAGAAACCTGGAAGGCTTCTGTAAATCTGGGACTGTCCCTAGAAAATAGGGGCACTTGGAGGCTCTGCACTCTTTCTCAGCATAGCTTCTCTCACAGTGATGTTATAAGGCTAGAGTGGGAGAACACCTGTCACTTTGGAGAAAAGGTGGTACATAAATGTGATAAGTAAACAGAATACGCTTTGTATGCTGAAGTGCCAGGGGAAGAGATTTCCAGTGATATTTTGCAGAGCTGACCTAGTATCCTATATTCTTACGTTTCCCTAAAAGCACAGACTAGCCAGTGCAGAAGCAAAATTAATATGAAGACATCAAGGACTTTACAACCAATGCCCTTCTCTAGACCAGTGTTTCCCAACCACTGTTCCGCGGCACACTAGTGTGCAGCGAGATGTTGCCTGGTGTGCCGCGGGAAAAATTAAAAAATTCGAAAGATTTTTTTTTTAAAAAAAAAAGTCAAATTTTCGATTGGGGCGCCGTCACTAGATGATCCCTGGGGTTCCCTCCCTCCCTCCCACTCTGCGCCTCCCTCCTCCTCCTCCTCCGGGGAGGCCCTTCCTGGCTCTCGGCCAAGGCTTGGCGGCTGCCACTCACTCACTCGCTCGCCCACCCGTCCCTCCATCCCTGCACCCGGCCTCTCCCCCTCCGTCCCCAGCGCGGGGGCTGCCGGGATCCGTAGTCCCCTCGCCCTTGGGCTCCGCGCCCGCGCGGGGTGCGCAAACTACGTTTCCCAGCGTGGCCTGGCGGGCCGGGCGTTTTGTTTGAAGCGCTCTTCTCCCGGCCATGGAATGAGCGCGGTGGCGGCGGCCGGGCGGGCAGGGGCTCTTCCGCGCAGACCCCGCGCAGCCTGCCTGCGCCCCCGCGGAGATCGGGCGGCAGGATGGAGCCCGGGGATCCCCGCGGAGGCGGAGCGGCGGAGGCGGAGGCTGCCCCCCAGGTAGGGCTGCGTCGGGGGGGTGTTTATTTTTGCAATGCTGCATCCGCGCCGGAGGGGACGCATCGGACCGCGGGGAGACCCCTTGGCGGGCGTGCAAGGCAATGCATGCGTGCAGGCATTGCATGGAGTGCAGTGCAATGCAATGGCAACGCGGCGCCCTGCATGCATGCATGCAACTTCCACCGGCGCTCCGGACTTGGCAGGTGAGGGGGGTCCCCAGTGGGCGGCAGAGAGAGAGCCGGGAGGGTGAAGGGGAGCCGGGGGGGAGCAGCGCTGCTCCCCGAGCCGAGCCCGGGGGGAAACTTCGGCGTCGTTGTGCCGGGTGTTGGAAGCGGAGGCTGGCGGGGGCCCCTCACCTGCAAAACCTGGTCGCCTCTCATATATTTCGTGCATTGCATTCATCGCCCGCTTTCTCCTCCAAGGAGCTCCCGGGAGCGCGTGTGGTTCTCCCCGTGTTATCCTCGCAACAACAGCCCTGCAAGGTGGGTCAGGCGAGTGGCCCAAGGGAGCACCCAGGGATTGTCCTGGCCAGGTGGGGTGATTTGAACCCTGCTCTCTGCCCGGTCTTCGTCCTCATTTAGCCCCCACATGTGCATGACTGTGCATGACTGAGGTTTTCCCCCCTCGTCTTGGCTATGGTGTGAGTCTGTGCTGTTAATTAATGGGGTTCTGCCTTCGGAGAAGATGAGCCAGCCCTCAAGGAGGTGATTATGTAATTTGCTAGCAATTCATGTCTCTCCCGGCGTGACGCTGCGCGCTGACGTCACGGGGCTGTAATGGTGGTGTGCCTCGAGATTTTTTTCATGAAACAAGTGTGCCTTTGCCCAAAAAAGGTTGGGAAACACTGCTCTAGACAACCTGGCACAGGATTGCATGTCCTACTTAAGAGCAATCAGGTTTTTACACGTGTTGTGATTTAGCTTGATTTTTGGAAGAAGAAGAAGAAGAAAATAAAAGCGCACAAGCCAGTGATTAAAGGAGACATTTTTGGCTGTGCACTTTCAGAGATGGAAGCTATTTACTTTGATGAGATTGCATCGGTGCTAAATCCCTTCCTTGTCGATTAGTAGGCTGGAATGCACAAGGCTGCTTTTGCTGAAAACTCAGCCTGAAAAGAAAGAGAGAGTATTCAAATGCTAGGACTGGGCAGTTAACAGCACATATGTATGCAGAAGTAAGTCCTGCTGAATTCAACTCCCCGCTGAATAGACAGTGACTAACCCAAGTCAGCTTCCTGGCTGAGTGGAGGTTTGAAGTTCCCAGGTCCTATTTCAACATTTTAACCACGACATCATGCATACTCTCTTCTCAGAATGATGCCGACATAGCGCCAGGGCCTTTTTTCAGCCAGAATTCACCCAAACTCAGTTCCAGCACCTCTCAGGAGAACAAGGGAGGAGTTCATGGAGAGTTCTGGCACCTTTTTTCCCTAGAAACATAGCACTGCTTAGTGTCACTCTGAGGCACTGTGGGAAATTAAACCAGGTGGTGGTAGAATATCACTTTAGAACATGCAGATGTATTGGTGTTCTACCAGAAAACAGATCAGTACCAGAACCTCATTTCCATAGTATAAGGGAATTGGGACGATTTGACAGCATTTGGCCCTGTTTCATCCTGATCTCAGTCCTGGCATTGCAGGACTCTGAGGTCATAGGTCGGTTGTTGATGAGAAAGAGCCCATCTCCTCATGCAAAACTAATGTGGCTTTTGCAAACACTAAGGCCTTTTTGTTGCCAGGAGCACAAATATATGAACAAGCCTTCCCACCACACCCCTCTTGCATTCATGGCAGCTAACATTCATTACAGCTAAGTATATCTCTACGCCTTATTGTCCCAATTACATTATCTTTCCATGTTATGAGTTTATTGCCACAATTACACCAAAGACCAAACAATCCTCAAAGGGGAACCTCAGCAGGAAGGTACATCTTATTGACCCTGGAGACAGACATAGGGAGGAAAGGTAATTCACCAAAGCGCAGAAACACCCAGGCCTAGGAGAGGAAACATTTGTTTTCTCCAACTAGCACAAAGGAGGAGCAAAACAGCTGAAATTTCCTTCATATAGGAATGTGGGGAGCTGACTTATACTGAATTAGACACTTGGTCCATCTAGTTCACTATTAGCTACACCAGGGCTGGTTCAAGATACTCTGCCACTTGAGGTGAAACTGAAAATGGCACTGTCTCCCCGATACCACCTGATGTGGCTGCAGGACACCTGGGGAAGCCCTGGTGCTCTGAAGGTATCAGGGGAGAAAAAAGGAGGATCAGGAGGAGGAGCCACATTCCTCAGGAGCCCTGATTTTCTGCCCCCTCCCAGCTGTCCCCAGCCTGCCACCTGAGGTAACTGCCTCATCGAGGCTAATGGGTGGGCCAGCCCTGGTCTCAGGGCCTGCCCAAGACATTTTGGCACCTAAGGCGAACCACAAATTGGCATCCAGCTCACTGCCACAGAAGAATGGGTCAGTGAAGATCTACATCATGAACAAGGGAGGAGTAAAGATCTTCATCAAGATCTGCTGCCCCTGTGGATTCTGCCACCTGAGGCAGTTGCCGTCCCTTGCCTCATGAGAGGACCGGCACTGTCTAGTCTACACAAAGAGGCAGTGGGTCTCTAGGGTTTCAGATTGGATACATTCCCAGTTCCACCTGGAGATGCTATTGGGGACTGGACCCAGGGCATTCTGTATGCAAAGCAGATGGTCTACCACTGGTTATGGTCCTTTCCCAGCGCTTGCATGTTTGCTCTTTCATGCTATGTCATGGTTTGGCTTTGAATTATGTGCAAACTTGACCATTGTGCAACCATCTTGATTGAGATTTTTTTATTTAAAATGTTAATTTAAATTATTAAATTAAATTGTTTCATTTTTACTGAAAATGCAACAGGACGAGAGAATGGTTTGCATAATTCATGCTTTGTCCGTACTGCCCACCTTCAGACAATAGCAACACCTAGTGGCCACTTTCTGACACTGGTCTTCAGGCATCCTTGTCCAAAGAGCAGCCAGATTGAACCACTCAGGCCCTGCCTGATCTAAAGCACTTAATTGCCATAAAGGATTATTGCTTTTTCCTTTGCATATTTTTTAAGGAATAATCAGATTAGCTTTGGAGGCTGTTTCCTTAAGCAATGCACCCTTCCTGTCCAGGGTGCAGTCTGTGGAGGCCACATGATGCTTGCAGGTGAAACAGAATGCTGTTGTGGGGACTGGGAAAGCAAACAGTATTAAATTATGTTTGAGATAGTATTTAGTGACATGGAACTGATTTCCTTGGGGATATAGTGAAGGAGCCCCATTGTACTATTGTCATTATGTGGCAATATTTAGTCAAAAACCTGCTGGAATTTGAGGGTATATAATGTATCAACACAGCTGCCTGAATTTTTGGACTCCTTAGGGGCAGCACAACTAAGGCCTTTTTTTCATAGGGGTTTTGTAGGGGTTAGGGGGAGAATGCTCTTGTCTTCATGTCTTGCTTGTGGGTTTCCCATGAGCATCTAGTTGGCCACTGTGAGAACAGGATATTGGGCTACATGAGCTATTGGTCTAATCCAGCAGGCTCCTCTTATGATTGCTGGAATTAATTTAGAGCTCATTTGTTGTCGCTCTTTAAACAATGCAATCAACAAACAAAATGCAAAAGGCTACACATTAGCACATAGATGTTGAGAAACTATCGTTTCCCCAGTGCTTCGTTAATTAAATGTGGCTCGAGGCTGAGAGGATGACACACACGCTGCTCGGAAAGTCTATTCCTTAAATCAGGCCAGGCTCTTGTGCCTAAGGGCTGCACGGCAGTCAGCAATTCAGCTGGTGAAGAGTGTTCTTCTGTTAGTGCAGGCTGATGTTCAGAGAACGCACTGTTAGCATATAGTTCCATTCCACCTTTAGAACAGATGTGTGGATTGTTGTATGCTACATGTCTGTTTACTTCCAGCACAGTCTGCTGGGAACTTCTGCTGTATATTGCTTTTGGCTATACTGCTGTTTGCTTGGACACAAAGGGAAGCAGACATGTTTTTCTTTTGTCCTGCTGCTGTAAATATGCTTACACATGTCTCTGTCTGCCACTTCCATTGTGAAAAGTTATTCACTCTGCTGATTAGAGCGTGCTCAGTCTCTGAAGGCTTCTGAGGTTCAAGTCACTGATTGCTGCTGTTCTGAGAACCGGAGTTCGCCCAGCTGCCGGCCAGTGGCTGGAGCCAGCTGGGGGCCTGCCATATGCCCCCGTCTCCCTGGACACATCCCAACACGCACATCCCTTCCTGACATACAATTGTTAAAAGCATATCAGTCCTGCCAAGAGTGAGGAAGGTGGAGAGAGAGAGAGAGAGAGAGAGAGAGAGAGAGAGAGAGAGAGAGAAGGTTATAGATCAAGCCCTGGTGGGCTATTGGTTTTACATTTAGTCACCACCTAACATGGAAAGTGCTGTAGAGCAGGGATGGGGAATCATTGTTCTACCAGACAATTATTCCCAACTAGGGAGCAATCTCACAAGTATTTGGTTCTGGAATTGCTAAGGGCTTTGTATACTAACATCAGAATGTTAAACTTGCCCCTGTAGCACATTGGCAGCCAATGCAGATCATTCAATGAGGGTGCTACTGGGAGACAGTAATTGGCTCTAGTTAGCAGCCTAGCTGCCACATTCTGCACCAGCTGCAGTTTCCAGAGCAGCCTTGTTCCCAGCTCCCATCAGCTCCAGTCATCATGGCCAAGCATCAGAGCTGATGGGAGTTGTAGTCCAGCACCATTTCTTGGAGCACAGTCCATCAATATTTTGGTTTGGTGGATCACAGTTGTGCAGGCTTACTCCAAGTCATGATGCTGCTACTTAGCCACAACCAATACTTCTTTTCCTTGAGAAAGGGCAAGATCAGTCTACAGACACTGTATCTCATCTGCGCTGGGTCCCTCCCAGTGCTATTTTCCTAGAAAAAGAGGTGTCAGAACTCACCAGGGATGCCTCCCTTGTTCTCTCATCATGGCAATGGCACCCACCTGAGAGGTGCCAGAACGCAGTTCTGATGAATTCCGCCTGGAAAAAAAAGCTCTGGTCCCTCCAAAGTTTGTTTGCGTTCCTGGAAAAAGGCCACATGGCTTAATATATATTTGAAAGTCTATGTTCATCTAAGAACGTTATCAATAATTAAAAGATGAAAACAATATGATTATGGAAATCAAAGTACCTCTGGGTCTGCGGGAACATGCAATTGCCTAATGAGCTGCTGGCATCCCGCAATGCGCACTGATCAAGAGCATTCCTTTCTGCGCTATGGCGTCGCACGCTTGAAATGAGCCATCCCTTCTCCCTCCTAGACAGCGTTGCAGCACTGACATTTTATAATTAAAGAGACAGCATCAAGGTAGTTCTCATAATTTTTTCAAAGTAAAAAATCCCCCCTCTCACTGTTTATATTAGCTACATGACAAATCCATTTTCTTTACAGTCACCAGAATACCAAACAGGAACTATCTGAACAGCAAGAATAATTCATGTTCCTTGAGTCTCCCTAATCCATGGTGTAAAGAAACAGCACATTTTGGCAGAGAGAAGCATGCAAACATCAATAAACAGAGACGACGCAGGGTGGGAAACAGTGGAGGTGATGATGATGATAAAACTGAGCACTTATACAGCACTTTAAATCTTTAACGCAATTGGCAATTGTAGAGCAGTGCTCCCTGTGCATGTCACAGTGTCCTTGATTCACTGGAACCAGCTTCAGAACAAGAATGCCAGCTGATGGGAGGAAGTAATTGCCCTGGCATCTCAGAATATACACACAGGGCATGCTAAGCTACGCAGAGAAATTCTCCTCTCTAGTGCACCCTTTGAATATCAGAAAGCTAAGATTAATGCAGGGTTTATTTCCTCAGAGATAAAGTCTGTATACATACTCCCATTTACTCAGTATCCAGTGCTGTTTTGGGATGTTAGTTGCAATCCAGATCTATCCCAATGTTTTTCATGATGTGTTCCCCTCCCCCCCTCCAAACAGCTTCAATCTGAATTGAGAAAAAGAACAATCTGGCTGTGCTTTGATCCAGTCATGAGTGTAGAGCCTATATCTCCATACCGCTCAACTGTCCCGATTGTCAGGACATCCCATTTTGGGTGTGCTCTTGCGTGAGAGCACAGTACCCCCAAACATACATTTTGGGGTGCCGTGCTCTCTTGCGGGTCATACGACTTGCGAAGGAGCAAAGCCCCAGAAGACGAGTGTCCCAGTTTTCTGCTGGGACATGTTGGAGGGTAAGTATCTCACATGTATTAGTGATACAAGGCTGAATAACACTTTTATCATCCAAAGGGCTGCGTTCCCTTCTGGACAACCTTGTGAGGACCACGTGCTGCTTGCTGGTGGTGGGTAGAGCAAGAGGCAAAAGTGAGCAGAGAAACAATGAATGCACTGGTTTCCTACAGTTGGATTATTTCTACAAACACACTTTTCTATCCTTCATCCGGCAGGATTTATGTTGGGGGCTGGGATGGGGTGGGCTTCATGTTAGTGAGGGCAGAACCTCAGTTAGTTATTTTTATTGATTTACTTGATTTAGGGCAGCAGCTGCCTCCCCGCATACCTGAGGAGGACTCAAAGAGCCATAGAGAGAGGTCTGGAGGGTACTCTAAGGTACTCCAACCCAGTAGTAATGGGGAAATAAACACTTTGAGGGTGACTAAGTAGGGATTAGGGCTACTCCAGCCACAGTACCACAAGAACCACTTTCCTCCACTGCTGGAGTCAGATTTCAAAATGGGCTTCCTTGACATCCTTTGTAGTCCCACAATAAAGTGCCATTAAAATGAAGATATACAAGAAGTCTTGGCATTTTGCTCTGCTTTAAATGCAAAGGAATGCATTTATATTAATTGAGCTAAACTCCATTAGTTCTTCCAGAAATGATGAAGTGGCTGCAGCTAATGGTGAAATGAACTTGTTTCAACATCCCCTGTACCATTCCTCAGGTAAGTACTTGACCATTTCCACATAGGTAATCTGAGAAACAATTAAAACCTGTGAGTCAAATGGTTCTGTCATGCTCCAGGTTTACAGATCATGCCACTGGCAAGATTGTTTTGCTTTTTGCCTCTACCCCCATTCTTTATATGGAATATAACTCTAAATTTTAGCTACCTAAAAGCTAAAATAGATCCTAGAGATTATTAACTCCATAACTTAATACCATGAGAGATATGCAGAACAATCGTATTGTGTTTATTCAAATCCCACTGCACTCAGTTATGTTTATTGCCTAGGATTGCAATCTAATTTTTCTTTCTAGCCATCTGCTTTGGGATTAAGCAAGCAGAGATTACCTGTGCTGAAGAATTGGAGGGGCGGATGGGGAACCTCTGGCCCTGCAGAAGTTGCTGGACTCCAACTTTCAATGGCTAAAATAAGCGGTGATGGGATTTGGAGTCCAGCAACATGATCATCCTTTCCTAAGGTCCATTATGCCATTAGTCCCAGTGCAGATTTCACAAGCTAGTGTAGATGCACTGGTACTTATGCAATAGCCATGATGCTTCTCTTTGTATCATCCATTTTGCTGCTAGAGAGGAAGCATCATAAATTGCAAGCAACTGCCTTTCTGTCCTTTCGAGTTCCTCCTGAAGAAAGGAAATCAATGCCTTGATCTTTTCTTTTGCCTTTTTGAAATGCCTGCATTAAAACAGGCAGTGTGAGTGCTGACATTTTGCGTGTGCCCTGAAATTACCCTCCATCCTATATTGCCATTTAAGCAGTTACATGGAGCCCACTTCCCAGAGGAAGGCAATCCCCTCCACTGAGACTCAAAGGCATCAGCGTGTGGAAGTATCTCCAGTGCTGCAGACACAGAGGGGTTTACCTTAATAAAATGAGCCCAGACCTACCTCCACTTACTGATGCCCCTTCCCTTAGTGCAATTCTGTGCAATCTAATCTGCACTTTCCAAAGCAATATGCAAACTAAAACACAGCAGTCCTTTGGAAATTGCACTTCTCTGAATTTTGCAATGAAGTTCTCCAGATGAGTAATGAGTAGAAAGAGGTATGTACTAAAGCAAAGTGTGTATAAAAATGCATGTATTAGTGTGAATATCACACAAAATGCTTTGTATTAGGGAAAATATAAATATTAGGGAAAATACGCTTTGCAAGAATGTGTGTATCTCACAAAATTGGATACAACAATGTATGTATTGGGAGAAATTCAAGCGAAAAGGCTGGTGAACCTTCGTGAGGACTATTTAAAAAGCTGGAAACCTAAAATTAGAAAAATGAGCAACTGAAATTAACAGATTCATCCATCCCTTTGCACTTGTGTGATAAAAATTGTCGTGATGGAGCATCATATCCAAAGGTAAGCTTTGTTGGCATCCATCTGTCTTCAGAGGCAATGGAGTGTGCCTCTGGGGGTGATGTCAGACTGCTGCATATGCAGCACCCAAGTGACCTCCACAGGGTCTGCAATCTTAGATACTCTAATATCCATCCCTTAATTTCACATTTCAGTAATATCTCTGTGATCACGGACTGGTTTTTGAGTTCCCTGTTTTGCTTATGAGGATGCATTTATTTATATTTTAAGTTTCAGCCTACTTGCTTGTTGATGGCTCTGGATGGATACAGTATGTGAAGACACTGATACCGTCCAGTGACATAACTATTCTCATGGCCATTGCATCACGTTGTGGCCATGGGATAAAACTAGCCTCTTGGCTCTCGCCTGCATCAATCTGTAGTGTGCCAGTTGTGTGCATCTGCCAGGCATAGCCTCCAGCTTTCACCATGCCACTGCAAAGACATTTTTTCAGCATTCGTGGTAGGGTGCCTGAAGCTAAATCTAGGCTAAATCCCATTTAGAACTGCCACCTTGGTGCTTGTAAAGTTCTGCTATTATTCGGCATATTTCAGCTCTCAGTCTTCATAATGCTTTTCTTCCTACAACAGCAGAACTGCCTCTCTCTCTCTCTCTCTCTCTCTCTCTCTCTCTCTCTCCTTCATTTCAGTGAGGCACAGATGGTGTGAAGGTAGTTTGAAATGCCCTAGTAAAGTCCCACAGCTAGGAGTATTAATCACTATACATTGCTTAATTGGGTAACCTTTATTGTGGCTTAAATAGCAATACCAAGTTGCACCAGCACAGATGGTAATCTGTTATTAATTGATTGCTAATAGTAATGAATGGCCCTGCAATATGGGTTTATAATGTTATAAATAAAGCATCTGACAACTATATTAATGGCAGGCAGCACGCGGAAATGTTCTGGTGGGAGCATTGCTCCCTGACCACATGACCTGCAAGCTGGCACCCAGGACCATGAAAGGGGCTATCATTTAGCCCACAGTTTAAACACACACACACACACACACACACACACACACACACACAGCATTTGCCCCTTTTGGAGTGAGAAGGGGTGATCTTCCACTTGCATGCCTCCTTTCATTCTTCACAGCCATGGTGACTTTGGTGTCCAATGCAAGAGAGAACTGAACAAGCACAAGGGTGTCTCAAGTAATCAAAGCTGGGTCCGTGCAACTCCTACCACCACCACCTTCACTAGGAAGATGTGTGTGCTGTGCCATCCCTGCATCTACATAGAATAGGCTCATCATAGGGAGAGGCAGGGGCAGGAAGGGCAGGCCCACCTTGGGAAGGGTCATGCACAAGGTCTCAGGTTCAACCTCCCTCAACTCCAGGTAGGACTGGGAGAAACCCAGCCTGAAATCCTGGAGAGCTACTGCCAGCAATACTGAGCTAGATGGACCAATAGTCTGAGTGAGTATAAGGCAGGCATCCTATATTCCTAAACCAGGAATGGAAGAGGAAGCAGAACTCACACATCATCTTTGGCTAGGCTGATCAGCAAGGAGCCCTGGTCCAGTACTAAGAACATCAGAGCATAAGACCACTACTGATGTGGATGCACCTGCTGGCCCCAGTCTGTCTACATAACCTGTAACCAACATTTCTGCTGGATAGAGAGTGCATATATTTTGTACACAGATTGGGTCTACTGACACGACATAGGGTTGCATCCAACTAAGTTCTACTTAGAGTAAAAGTTAGTCTTGCCTACTCTAAGTATGACTAGCATTGAATATAACCCACAATAAACACATGGAAATTATGGGCATGGCCAGCAGAGGTGATTCTGCTCCATTCTCCACGAGTTTGTTGCATTCCCATGTGTACACACCTTTCTAAGAATGGCATGAGCCCATTCAGCAATTCTAGCCACAGGAGGTTGGTCCATTAGGACAAATAAGGCACTGCCCCCACCAGCCTCAGCCTGCCTCTCAGCCAGCCCCCACCTGCCCAACTTCCTGTCTTCCTACTTACAACCAATCCAAGGGATGGCACTTTGTCAGCTTCTTCCTTAGTTTCAGTGTTACCCTTGTAGAACTCAGCAGGGAGGAGGATGGGAACCAAAACCAGGAGAAGTTGGCTCTGCTTACCAGTTGCTTTGCCTGCTCTGTGCAATTGAGGTTCTGCATCGTTTGGGGAAACTATTCCCTCTTCACTGCAAACCTTTGCCCTCCAACACATGGAGGTCAATGGGTGGCCGTGGAGAGTGGTTCTTTGCACTCACATTATTTTCCTTAGAAGGTCCAAACAGAGTTCAAGAGGTTCAGCTTTGCAGGGGAGACGAGAGCATCTGACCAAAGGCATCTGTCTGAGCATTTCTGATAGAGAGGTCTTCAGTTCCGGAAGTGAGCTGTCTCCACCTTTCTGCAGCACTGAATTAAATCTGTCATTTGTTATTTTGCCTCACTGATGTGCATTAAAAAAAAAAACAGCTCTGGGCTGTAATCGCCACTCTTCTAAGGCTGCACAGTAATTGCTGGCAGCCATGGAAACCAACTTTCCATAGTCATTTATAAACTTGACCCTCCTTGCCGCCTTACTACTGTGTCAGCTGCGGTAGGGGTGGGGGAAAGAGAGAGAGAGGAATCTGGAACTGTGTTTGCAAACTGGTGGTAGGCTTGTCAGCCTAAGTAACAGAAGGCATGACCCTTCCTATAAGCCATATGGGAGACAGACAGCACAGCTATTATATGAGTGATACAGCAGTTTTACAGCAGAAACCTTACAATGATGAGTTATCCAAAGAGTCTGATTTCTCTTCTCTCCCTGTCAGCCTGTCAATCTCCTGTAGATGTGTGGAGGGTGGCCCTTGATGAGACAGGGCCTTTACACCAGTGGTCCTTCTCAGCCTGTGGAAACTCTCCCTAAAAAGGTTTACCTGGTGTTGACATTATCCTCCTTTTAGCCCCAGGCCAATACTTTCCTTTTCTCCCAGTCATTTTACTACTAATTCTGTTTTCCTGCTGCTTGGTAGTTTGTTGTGATGGTGCTGGTGTCGTGGGGAGGTTGGGGTTTTATTGTACGATCACTTTTAACTTCTTTTTAAGATGTTTAATTTGTGTGTGATTTTATATTTGGATTGTATTTCTTGATGCAAGTCACAGGAGAATATGGAATGTGTGCTGTCATTTTTGAGGTACATGTTTCTAGGGAAAGACAAATCTGTTCAATTCAGTTTCTCATTTTACCAATCTTAAATTCAGTTTACCATGTTCCTTCTTCAGATTCTGATTTAAAACAAAAAAGCGAAATCCTCATGAAAAACTTTCAGCATTTAAGGTTGGTTCAGAAAAAGGCTTAAGGGAGCAAGGTATAGATGGAATACACTGTGGAGCAATGAGCCCCACCTGTCTGTTTCATGGCTGTGGCTTCACTTAGTAGAACAATATACAGACGTGTGAGCACCATAAGTTGTGTATTCCTGTCATAACTGCAGGCCCGACTGTGGATTTGACTCCATAAGAGGCCAACCAGACAATCTCTAGTGCTGATGCCATCTCCTGGGAGTGACATTCCGACTTGTGAACCTTGTCACCTAGTTTAGTTGGTCAAAAGAAGCTTCTGGGAACCCGAGGAGAGCCCTTGACTGAATAGCAAGAAGTGTCAGTGACAAGAGACTGACAGAAGCAATTCAGTTTAATTTAATTCAATCATCCTTCTGTTGCCCTGACAAGCAAAAGTCTCGGGAAAGGACGTCCCCTTAGGTCTCTGTCAAGGGTGTGCAAAGCCTATCCAGGATGGGGGGGTCACACGCACTCATTTTGGGGTTTGATCTCCCGAGCCCATTTGTCATCCATTTCAATTCTGGGTCCGATGGCAGGTTGTTACATAGCCCGGTGGCCTCTCTGCCGTCTCGCTCCACAAAGGCCAAATGCAATTTTCTCCATTTCCTTTTGACATGACGTCTTATTAGGGTGCTTGATAAATTGAGGATGCCATCTTCCTTGCCGCTGCTCATACTCAGGGCAGCGGCAGAGAAGCCCTTTCCCACAGGCAGTAGTAGCTCCCTGTTGCCGATCTGGGCACTTGCTTAGTACACAGTGGCAAGAACACACCTTGGGGTTTTTTTGTAAATAATTACAAGCATGAGGAACCCAACTCTTACTGTGAAGGCAGCAGATGGGAGGTATATCTCTTCAGTTCCCCACCATGATTAGAACCAAGATCCTGCTCCCTGGCATAGCTAGCAGCCTGAGAGGTGGTGTCTCTATTGGTGCCAGGGCAGACATTTTTTGGTAGTCGCAAACTCTCCATTCTGATCATGAGTTGGGAAGGGGTGTGTGTGAAGAGATAAGCCTCCTCTCCCCACGCACTGACTTCACAGTAGGAATCAGGCTCCCCTGCACACTTCTCGCTTGGTGCTATTGGGTGTTTAAAGTGCAGCTATATTGGGAAAAGTTCATTCTACCCATTTGATCCCTAGAGTGATTTTTCCCCTTCAGTTATTATTATATTTTTAGCCTGTCCTTCCTCCAAGGAGCTGAGGGTGGAAGACACAGATCTCTCACACACCCCAGCGTAATACTCCCAGTCATAACAATCCTGTGAGGTATATTAGGCTACCTTCCACCAAGGAGGACCACAACATGTAGCTCAATATGGCATACATCAGGGGTGGGAGCCTCAGGCCTGGTGGCCAGATATTGCCCCTTCCAGGGGCAGATTTAGGGGTGTGCGACTGACTTGCCTACACTGGGCGCTGCACCAGGAGGGAGCCACAGGGGGCACCGCAACAACAATGTAGAATGGAAGGCAAGAGGCTGGGGGGCATGGAATGCTAGTGTCTCACAGGGCGCTACTGAAATTTGAAAGCCCCAAGTTTGCCACTGCCTGCTCCCAGGTCTTTCTTTCTGGCCCAATACTAGTCCCAGACTTCAGCCTGTCTTAAAGAAGCAGATCCTTGGGAATCACAAATAATATCTCTTCTAGGCTTTTTTATCCACATAGCGTTCAACTGAGTTTTGTTCCTTGCTTTATGCCAGGTTGTTACACCAGAGCAACTGTAGGCAAACTTTTACTGTTGAGGGACACATTTCCTTGGGGGCAATCTGTCAGGAATTTTGTACTGGCAGTAGGTGTGTCCAGAGCCAAAAATGGGTGTGGTAACCTTTTCTTTGTCTTGCTGTCTCTTTCTGCCACTCCTTATTCTCTCTCGCGCTCTCGCTCTCTGACAGCCCTTTCTACCCCCTCTCTCACCCTTCCTTTCCTCTCTCTCTCTGACACCTCCTTCTCTCTCTCTTAGACAGCCCCCTTTCCTTTCCTTTCCTTTCCTTTCCTTTCCTTTCCTTTCCTTTCCTTTCCTTTCCTTTCCTTTCCTTTCCTTTCCTTTCCTTTCCTTTCCCTCCCTCTCTCTATTTGACCCACCCTTCCTCCCCGCTCTTCCCTTCTCTGGACCAAGAAATAGCTTTTACATAGGAATATTTTGGGGTTAGTGTGGAGCTCCATGCTGTACCGTAATATGTTCAAGTACACTGAAAGGAAAATGTGTTGTTTTCTTAGAGGACTGAAAGAGAGAAAAGTCAGTTTCCATCCTGAAGATGAGAAACATTTTTGGTGTGAAAAGTGTGCCAAGATATTTCAGGAAGACAGATCGGAGGTGGGCTAACAAGACTCCAACCTGCTCTGCTCCCATCTGCCACCAAACATTACAATTCATTAACCGGGTTGCCTCATCCCGGAAGGATGGCTGGCTTTGCCCTGCAAAGCTGCTTAAGGGTTATTACATTTTGTCAGGTTGTGTTCAGCAATGTCTGTTATAGTTTAGAATGTGGCCCTCTGGAATGCATATAATGTTGGCAGGTCAGGCACTCAGAGACAACTATTTCTGGTCAGATAATTTCAGGATAAGCAAAGTAACCCCCACATACAACTCTCTCTTCCTCCAGTCCATGAAGGCCAATTAAGATATGCAAGAATTGGTTCACTTCTCAGGACAGCGGTTGTGTGTGTGTGTTTTCCTCTGGACTATGTTACAGCACGCGCGAGCTGCTGGGTTCTGTAATTATGGACATGAATTTTCTCTAATTATTCCCCATTTTCAGCAGGTGTTCTCTAAATGCTGGCCTGAGCTACGAAGTGTGAGATCAAGAGCTGAACTTTCCCTTTGACATTTCATTTTGAAGTTTCACTTCTGCTTAATGCGGGGTATTTTTCATAGAAATTGGAGTTAGCTGGGGCTGTAAGATCACCCTCCCTGATATCTTCCCACTGCGCTGGAGCATCTGCCTGTGATGAGACTAATGAGTCCAGGCAGGGGATGCAAAACCTGTAGCTTGATTTCAGGTAGGCAAGGGCAGCCCAGAGGAAGAGAGTGGCAAGAGGGCAAACCAAAATGGATGGAAGGAGGAGGGGAAAGCCCTCTGAAAGCAATCCGAGAGAGCGTGTGAAGAGAGTAGAAAGGATGTGGCATACCCACTTTTGAGCGCTGCCCCTGTCTGCCCCCCCCCCTTTGTTCCCACACTCCATCCCTGCCCACATGTGACCCCCAACACACATTATCCCCCCAGACAATGTGGCTCTGAACAGAGAGAAAAACATATGTTCCCTGCGCTTCCCACCTCTAGTCTAGTAACATCATTTTCCAGCTGCCTCCATCTCTTCACTGCAAACTAGGGAGGAAAAAACCAGTTGCTTTTCCTATGGAAGAGGGTAGAAGGAGCAAAGTTGGCATCTGTCAAGGCTGGTTCAGCTGTAGGTCAGCACAGAGACTCAGAGACAGGCAATAAAGTTGATTCTTTATTCGAGGAAACAGACTACAAACAGGGAAACCTACGGGCAAGACTGGCCTCAGTAAAGCAGTTGCCAGAATTAATCTGTGCCTGCCACTTCCCCCTAATGTCTCCCCCAGCTATTTTCTCTGCAGTCTTTAACTCCTTCTGGGAGGGGCTCCCTGTGTTCTCTGTGCTATTTGTTCTGCTACATGCAAAGCCCTTCTTGCTCCTGGAGACAAGGGAGGAGGAGAGCTGAATACAGTAGGACTGGCAGGGTCCTGTGAATCTGGTGCTTAACTCAGTCCCCTCCGCTCCTCAGCCGCCTGTTCTACATCTGCAGTGCTTTCTGCCTCTTCTTCCTCTTTCTCGCTCAAGCCTGTTGCTTCTTCAGCATCCAACCATTCTTTCCCCACCCCGCTTCATCCTCTTCAGTGCTCCACCAGCACTCCTCCCCTGGCTCTGAGCCTTTGTCTTCTGGGGCTTCTCACCACTCCTCATTTTCCAGCTAGTCCTTGATAGCATAGTTCAGGGAGATAGTGGGATGCAGGCAAAGACCCCTGTTGTGGATGATGCAGGCCTGCCTCCTGTTGTGGATGAGCAGTTAAGGAGCTTCTTGTTGTCGTCGTCGTATAGTCGTTTAGTCGTGTCCGACTCTTCGTGACCCCATGGACCAGAGCACGCCAGGCACTCCTGTCTTCCCCTGCCTCCCACAGTTTGGTCAAACTTATGCTGGTAGCTTCGAGAACACTGTCCAACCATCTCGTCCTCTCTCGTCCCCTTCTCCTTGTGCCCTCCATCTTTCCCAGCATCAGAGTCTTTTCCAGGGAGTCTTCTCTTCTCATGAGGTGGTTAAGGAGCTACTCTGTAGTATTTTTAGCATCCTGGGAACTCCCTCTTTTTCACCCCTGACATGCCATAATATTTTGCCAGGAATGCAAGCTGGGAGTGGAGGACAGGGATGTAAAAACGCACCATTTCCTGCTCCACTCTGTATCCATCGCATGCAGCGCTGCTTCCGTCCTGCTGCAGTTCAGCATCCGCCAAAAACACCTTTCTTTGTCTCACTGTCCCCTGTGCTGAAATGATATAACTTACCTAATTTATGTAATTAATTACGTGAATTACCTTGCCATTACCTTATTCCACCCTGTTCTTCTCAGCACAGAGGAAACAATGCAAGTTGCGGGAGGGGCATAATAAATTCCTTATTGTTGGTGAACTGACAGGAACAACAGTGAATACTGATTGTATTTGCTGGATTGATTTTTGTTCCGGACATGAGACAAACATACAAGTACAGTCACAGACCTTCTTAAATACCATGTGCTTTGGCATGGGGGTGGCACACTGTTGTGGCCGATCATGGGACAGCAGCCGTGCAGAACAATTTTAAGTGCTTTTCCTACATTAGTTCGGATTTGCATCTAACAGGCTAGGAAGCAGCTCTGACACCAGACTATTGACTCAAGCTAATGCAACTGACAAGGGAACAAACTTATCCCAGTTCTGAGCACTTGAGCCAAATCGATAAGCCAAATCACCCTTAGATGGGCAGAGGTTTCTCATAGATGGCCTTGATTCAGAAAAAGGAGCCCACAAATTACTTTAGTGCCTGAGTAGTACTTGTGAAAAGCTGAGCCAAGACCTTAATTCCCATAACCATGATTAATAAAAGACTCTGTATGCCAAGGGTGTATATTAAAGAAAGGCGGGCTTTCTAAAGCCATTAACTTGCTAACGTGCTCGTACGTGGACCTGAAAGAAAGGTGCTGGGTTGATGGATGTACTTGTCATATTTACGGTTTGTAGCAGGGTGATTAATGTGCTTTGTGGTTTATAATGCAGTGCTCATTTAACGCTCCTTTTAAAGATTGCAGTGATTTATTGGATCCAGCACCATGGTAGCATTCCAGTGGGACGTCAGCAGCAGTATTATTATATCACGCTGGATTATCAATTAGGCTTGTGCAACTGAGTGAGTGCCCAAATGAAGTCTTCTTCCATCAATTGGAGAGTTGGTGACCCTGGTTAAAGTGGAATTTGTACAGACAAATGCAAACACAAATCATGATGCTATTGCCTACCCCATGGTCTTTCTGTTCTGTAGTGGTGGTTTTCAAGCTTTGTTCTGGGAAGTTATAGGTTTCCTTTAGATCGAAGCTTGTCACAGCAGATGAGACCGTTTGCCTGTCACTGCTGATCTGCCCTCTGATTCACAGATGCAAAGGATTGTTGCAGGTGTGCTCAGAGGAAACGCATGCCCTCCAACATTTCTCCAATGAAAATAGAGATGTCCTATTCAGTTGTTGTTGTTGTTGTTGTTGTTGTTGTTGTTGTTAAACTCCACCCATCTGGCTGAGTTGCCCCAGCTATTCTGGAAGGCTTCCAACATATTAAAAAAAAATAAACAAATTAAACATTAAAAACTTCCCTATACATGGTTGCCTTCAGATGTCCTCTAAAGGTTGTATAGTTACTTATCAGGTTGGGGGTCACATAACTCCAATACCCTCCAGCATTTCTTTGATGAAAATAGGGGCATCCTATCATACCCTCCAACATTTTGCCAATGAAAATAGGGACATCCTAAGGAAAAGCAGGACATTCCAGGATCAAATCAGAAACTGGGGCGGCTTCTGTAAGTCCCAGACTGTCCCTGGAAAATAGGGACACTTGGAAGGTCCAGGTGCTCTCCCAGAAATATAGCCTTGAAAAGGCAGATTGGTGTTCCCACATTTTCCTGGATCCCAGGTTATGGAGGGCTTTAAATATAAGCACCCATACTTTGAATTGTGTTCCAAAATGGACTGGAAACCTTTGGTGCTTTTTAAGCCCTGACCAATGTCAAGTCCTAGTCCATGTAAAGTTCCTACATGCTGGCTTTCAAGTTAACTGCAATTTCTAGTTTTCCTGTCGCACAGCTACAATTTCCAGCACCCTAAAGAAACTGCAGTTGCCAGAATTCTTTGGAGGAAGCCATGTGTTTTAAATGTATGTTGTAGCTGGGACCTGGAGGGCACCAGGTTGGGGAAGCTTGCCTTAAAGCATGGACATGTTGATGTGGGAGCAGTAGACCAAGTCATGAAGGGCTTTATGGGTAAGAGAGAACCTTGAATGGAGCTCAGTCGTGAACAGGAAGTCAGTGGAGTTCTTTCTTTTTTTCTTTTTTCCCCTAACATTCTCCTTCCCTTCCTCCCCCACAACAAACACTCTGTGAGGTGAGTGGGGCTGAGAGACTTCAAAGAAGTGTGACTAGCCCAAGGTCACCCAGCAGCTGTATGTGGAGGAGCAGAGACGCGAACCCAGTTCAGCAGATTACGAGTCCACCGCTCTTAACCACTACACCACACTGGCTCTCCAGTGGAGTTCTTTCTGAACATCTGGAGATATGTTCCCAACCACTGGCCAATATCGCAGCAACTGCCTTCTGCGCAAACAGACATTTCTGGGCCATCTTCAAGGGCAGCCCCACATATAACACATTGCAGTAGTTTAAACTAGAAGTTACCAGGACACAAATAACTGTGATCTTCCCTTTGTAGATATTAATCCAAATAGATTCTGTAACGAAAGGGCAAAAATGTCCTCCATTTAGTAGTTCCCCACAACCCCTACGTTGGTGAGGATAAGAGTGGCTTAACGATACCTGCACTCTCCTTATTTAAGAGACTAACATCCTTCGTAGTAGGTGATAAATTTTCACCCCTTCTCTGAATCCCCCTTATCAAGAAAAAAATTGAATTTCCAAGAGCACTAACAGGCTTCTGGAAAGAAAAGACTTATGTCAAGGTTAATTGCCTGATAATATTGGAATAGGACCAATCTAGGCCTTCTGCTGGCCTGACAGCAGAGACAGAAATGTCAGTGCTGGCTCATTATCCTAATATAAGGAGAGCCAGGGGAGCATATATCATACAGCAAAGCAGTGGATTGGCTGGCCAAGGAGCACGGTCTGTCTGCTTGCTGATTTACTCTTCTCAGGGAAATTCAGTCCCATGAGAAGACAAGAGATGGGTATCACTTGGGGCTTGCCTATATATTATGCACCGCAGATACAGAATTACTTCTCTATATGTCAGCCTTTCCCAACCTGGTGCCCAGGATTTGGACTACAACTCCCAGAAGCCCCTCACTGAGCTACAATTTGGAGTGATTTAACAATCCCTCTTCCCAGGAAACTCTGGGAATTGTAGCTTTGTGAGGAGAATGGGTTTGCTTTTTTCCTCCTAACAACTCTCGGCACCCTTTAGAAACTACATTTCCCAGGATTCCTTGGGGGAAGTCATGGCTCATGGCTGCTTAAAGTGGTATGATATTGCTTCAAGTGTATGGTGCAGATGGGGCCGCGACCTTGCATTCTCCTTCATGGCAGCACACATGCCTTATGAGAACGGTGGCGGACAGGTCATTGATGTCCACCGCTACCAAAAGTGCGAATGGGTCGTGTGTGTTGAGCACTTGCTGAAAGGTAGAAGCCCGTGAGCTCAGTTTGCAGCACTTCACATCACAGCTTTTTAGCAAGTGAAGAAGCTGGTCTGCTTTCAGTCACTAACGCGGAACTCAGCTGACACCAATGGCAGGTACAGGCTGCACACATTGGCAAGACGGTTTCACAGAGAAGCCCCAGTATGGGAGCATTTGCAGCGTGTAAGAAGCAGGGCTTTGTCATTTGGTGCAACTTTCCACTCCTTCCTCTGACGGCTGCTTTCTCCCTCCATGAGCTCCTGCACACCATTGCTTCCCCCTCTGTCCCCCTGCAAATAAGAAAGTCAAAAACTACAATGAAAAAATGTTTCCGATTGAAATGATAATAATTTACCAGGTTTGCATGAGTTCAGGTTGCAGAATTTATTCTTTTCCAGGTCATGGAAATTTCTTAACCGAAATTCAGAGCTCCTGGTAATGATAGACTTTTTTGGCCTTAAGTATTATCATAATCATTTTCACCTGCCCTTCACCAGCAAGTCCTGAGGCAGATTCCAACAATTTAACATTCAGTATTAAAAACTTTTAAAACAAATCACAGTCACAAGACCAGGAAATAGGCTTGGGAATGTTAAAATGAAATCTACTTAGAATGTTTTATGCATTGTCTTGTTTCTTTTTGTATATGTGCTTAGCAATAAATTCCAAGTTGCCGTCATGTTATTATCTAAGCTGTTTGCACAAGCCATTCAAAAGAGACAATGTCCAAATGATGCTAGTCTTTTGACAGCACTGATGGACCATTTTCCCTTTCTGCAAATAAAGGTTATACTAGTCCAATTATTCCAGTAAGGTAATATCAATAAGAATGCTAATTATGGCAATTGCATAATGGATCATTAACTAGTGATTATGACTTTGTCAAGTGCTTAGCAATTTTATGCAAGAATCGCTCAGCACATGTCATGGAAAAATTATCCTCTTGGCATCGCTGACTTCCTGGCTGCAAACAGAATCTCAAAAGTTGGGCATGGGGGAGGTGGAAGTTTCCTGTTTGCAGGGGAAAGAAAACAAGCTGTAAAAAAGAAGAAGAAGAAAGGTGTTCATGATTATGTGTCTCATGCAAAAAGCACCCATAATTATACATCAAAAATTGGCACAGTCCACACAATATTGATGCTCCATCATCTAAAGGGTCTTAAGTTACCCATGGAGATAAAAAGGCCTAAGTGTAAGGCAAGCATTGGCACATTTCTTTCCTAACAGAAGGCATTATCATTTTTATAGCTTCCCTGGAGAGTCTCAGCACGTCTCATTTTATTTGAATAAATTATTCATTTTATTTAATTAGGATCATCCACCAGCCTGAAAATTGATTTTGTTTTCTGTATTCAAGATGCATATATGGGGACAGGTAGGTGTCTCGTACTCATCATAATTATTATTTTTTAAAATGTAGCAAGAGGCTATTCCCTCTTCCCCCAGAATAAGTTGCTACCCATTCAAACTTCCATGGGGCAAAGCAGCAAAAGCAGGAGTTTAGCTATTGCTGTGCTGCATATATTAATTAAACTGAAACTTGCCTATGGAAATATTTAGGGCTGTAACTGATACAGCACAATCATATACTTGTTTACTAAGGAATAAGGCCCTCCAAGTTCAATGACATTTATTCCCTAGTCAGTGCATAGAACTGCAGCCTTAATTGACTAATTGGTTTGATTAATTTATTTCAAAACTAAATGGCTATTTTGATAAATTCGGGATATGATGATGATAATAATAATAATAATAATAATAATCTTAAGCATATAAAAAATCTGCAGGTGGCAAGCATTATCACACTGACATGAAGCAGTGCCTTTTTCTGTCATGATGCTCACTGCAACATGCATACATCATCTATAAACAAAGAAAGCATTATTTGCTTGTGGATTATTGGTTTTATGCATATTCCAACTTGATGGATCACTTAGATCAGCAGTAACTCATGTAGATGATCCACTGATGGTTTCTTTAATAAGGTGACAGCCCTAGAAATATTGCAGCAGGAAAGGAATATTAGTCCACAACTATTTAGAAAGATCAGATGGATGGATAAGTCTGTATAAACCATGGAAGATGTACATAGCACAGGATTATCCAAACAACGAGCACATGCTTAACTCTCCCATCAAAATCAATGGGGTCTAAAGGTGCTTGACTTTGGCTGTATTATTTCATTATTGTTATGTATCACCATGTATAAATCATTTATAATGGCATCTCTTATTTATATAGAGCCATCTATATACACAGGAGAAGGGAACACTAAAAATATTGAAAATAAATATTATAAATAAATAAATAAGCAACAAGCAAGCAGACATGACACCTCTGTGCCCCCAAGCAGTTCACAATCCAAAATCAACCACAGAGGAAGGGGAAAATGGCAAGGGGGAAATATGTGCTGGTTTCAATTATGCATGTACTGGCTCAACGACAATAAGGCATACATAGGAACCAGTGGCAAATCTAGAAGAAAGAGGAGAAGGGATGCAAAGGGACAATGAATAGGAATAATGTTCCAAACTAGCATCTGAGGAGTTCAAACACTGAAGGCTGTTCAATAGCTTCTTGCAGTTGTGGCAGTTCTCAAATGGGAGGGACCAGTGCTTTTTTTCTGGGGGGGACGTAGGGGTACGCATACCCCTAAACATTTTGCAAATCATTGTACTTTTGTCAATTTGCTGTATTTATTTTTCCCGATTTGAACTGTAAAATGGTGATTTTCTTGAGTCAAAATAAGAGTACCCCTAAACATTTTTTAGGGGGAAAGAAAAGCACTGGGAGAGAAAGCATTGGGGTACAATCTGGAGGGATATGAGGCTACCACCTTGCTGAAGCTAAGCCCTATTCCTCAGGTTGGGAAGGCTGGAACCTGAAGCCAGGATGAGAGCTGCTGCTTCAAGCAATAGAGCAGCTCAGACTGGGACTGTGTCAGGCACTGATCTGGGCAGCGGTTCCTATTCACTGCCCCATGCCCCAGAGAAGCTTAATTTGCAGTTAGCCAGCCACTTTGGTGGTTACACTCCGGAGATAGATGATCCTGTAGCTCTGGAGGAGATATCAGAGAGTGCCCAAGAACCCAGGCCACGGGTGTGAGGAACCTTATGTACTGAGGCAGGATGTCCAGATCTGATGGTTTCACAGGTTTACTGACAGTGTGGATATCTTATGGAGGGTCCTGCTACCTTTGCTTCTCATATGAGGAGGCCCCAGGGTTCAGAACCCTCTTCACTGCTTCAGATAGTGGGCTACTTTGCTTTAGACCGGGACACGGGTGGCGCTGTGGGTAAAACCTCAGCGCCTAGGACTTGCCGATCGTCAGGTCAGGCGGTTCGAATCCCCACGGCGGGGTGCGCTCCCGTCGTTCGGTCCCAGCGTCTGCCAACCTAGCAGTTCGAAAGCACCCCCGGGTGCAAGTAGATAAATAGGGACCGCTTACTAGCAGGAAGGTAAACAGCGTTTCCGTGTGCTGCGCTGGCTCGCCAGATGCAGCTTGTCACGCTGGCCACGTGACCCAGAAGTGTCTGCAGACAGCGCTGGCTTCCGGCCTATAGAGTGAGATGAGCGCACAACCCTAGCGTCTGTCAAGACTGGCCCGTACGGGCAGGGGTACCTTTACCTTTACCTTTACCTTGCTTTAGACCATGGGTAGGCAAACTAAGGCCCGGGGGCCGGATGTGGCCCAATCGCCTTCTCAATCTGGCCTGTGGATGGTCCGGGAATCAGCGTGTTTTTACATGAGTAGAACGTGTGCTTTTATTTAAAATGCATCTCTGGGTTATTTGTGGGGCATATGAATTCGTTCATTATTATTCATTCATTGTTCCCCCTTCAAAATATAGTCCGGCACCCCACAAGGTCTGAGGGACAGTAGACCAGCCCCCTGCTGAAAAAGTTTGCTGACCCCTGCTTTAGACTGTATCAGCTTACTCTTTTTGGAGATCTGAGTACTTCAAAAATGGCCCACATTGGTTCCCTACTTGGGCTTCAACCACGGTGGATGTGCATGCCAAATGAGGATACACAGAGTTGCTGCAGATGTTATGTCACAAGTGCCAGTGAGTGATTCAGAATCTTTTCAGTGTAATCTTGTACAGGCATGACTGGAAGTACAATTTGCGTATGAGCTGATCCAGATATTTAGCAGGCAGGAGTAATGACTCCGCAGTGATTTGCTTGCAAGAATTCATTCTAGCCCTGCAGCCAAATTGCCATCAAGGTTCTTCACCTTCCCTTTTAATATGAAATTACCCAAATAATAAAAACTTGACAAACCTCCCAAGTACAGTATAATGCCTACCGTACACGATCAAAGAGATGCAAGCAGGGGAAAAGGAGATAACACCTCCATATTCATTCGACAAGAATAGATTAATTATGATGGTCTGCAGCTTTGGGAAAATCTGGACTGTTTGTTCTCCGCGGTCAGCATCGATTTACCCTTGCTTGAACTGAGAGGCTATTTAAGCGGTAATTTCAGTTTCCTGCAACTCGGAGGCAATAAATGGATTCTCACTTGTGCTAGACACATTTTATTCTGCGCATTTGTGGGGATGGCGACTGTTGATTATACTCCAGAACCTTTGAAATAATACTTGTGATAACAAAATGTCACTAATGTATGAGGAGGGACATGAAATCACTAGCATTTCTTTTTGTAAAATCTGCCCTGCAATTTCTTCCTCCCCGCCCCTAGGAATCTTACTCCTTACACATCATCACATGCCCTAGGTGCAATATACCTTTCTGTAGCTCAGTGATAAGAGCTCAGATTTTGCGTGCAAAAGGTCCCAGATTCAATCCCTGGAATTATCCAGCTTGGGCTGGGAATATCCTGTCAGAAAACTGGGGGAGACTGCTGCCAGTCAATATACTGACTGGACTAGTAGTCGGAATCACTACAAGACAAATTCCTGTGTTCTTTTGCTTGATCTTTCCTGTTTATAGAAGCAGGAGCAGAAAATAGCTGAGAGTGTACCCACACAACTGATTTCTTCATTTCCGGTGGCCTGGTGCAGTTTTGTAGCACAAATGCTGAAAATAGTAACTACAAAGAAATACAAAATTGGATAGGATTCTGTGCAATGGATTACGCTAGCCAGTGCCCCTCAATGAATACTTATCCACAAACTAGTTTTGCAACTTTAGTTATAGAATGCACACTGGCCTTCAGTCTTGCCCCTCCCCTCATAGGTGGGCTGTCTGCCACCTTTATGAACATCACTTGTACATTTATGTTCATCCCTCAGAAATGTGTTTTAAAATAGATGCAAATCTTCTCCGGGGCTTGGGGAGAATGGAGGTATGTTGGTGATGCTGCAGGAAGTAGCCAGTTAGGGTGCCTTCACTGCTAACTTTTCCCTATTTGGGCTGAGACACTGCAGAATCATCCCCCCACCTCACATGTTTGTTTACAAAGCGAAGAGGAGCTATCATACCACCTTCACTATATGACTCTTAAATTGTTGTGTCTGTTTTCACTCCAGTCTGCTGTTTGGATCAGCAAAGACCACCATGAGTATAGGCACAGGTGTTCTGTAAGCTTACAGGTATCAGATGCTCTGAATGCAGTGCACCTTGTGCATAGCTTGATGAGTGATCAGACTTTTCAACAGAGTCAGCATCAGTCACAGTAGCAGGAACATGTCCAGTTATGGAGCACATGGGACTCAGGTATAACCAAGCATTATATATAAAAATGAGAGCTACTGCATTGTAAGAACTACAGCTCCCATCAGTCCCAGGTCACCCAGCCCAAATCCAACAGGCTAACTGCTAACAACTCTTTGCCGGCATAGTATCCCATGACTGTTGGCTGATCCTAATAAACTTGGTATTGTGCTAGGTACCATTGCTCGGGGGAACAGAGGGTTGTAATGGGTTATAGCCAACAGAGCCATCCCATTATCACAAGGAATTCTGCTTGTGCAATGGAACTTCCGCTTCCTCTCCCCCACCCCACCCCCATGCAAACACACCCTTATCTGTTTTGGGGGTCCCCTAACCCTCTGGAGTGGATGAGGGCATGTTGGGAGAGTTAAGGAAAAGTTCCATTGTGCAAGAGAAAGTCCTTGCACTAACAGGATGAGTTCATTGGCTACAGTCCTGTATGTATATATATTTAGGTACAGTGGTACCTCGGGTTACAGACGCTTAAGTTTACGGACGCTTCAGGTTACAGACTCCGCTAACCCAAAAATAGTACCTCGGGTTAAGAACTTTACTTCAGGATGAGAACAGAAATTGCACGGCGGCGGTGCAGCAGCAGCGGGAGCCCCCATTAGCTAAAGTGGTCCCTCAGGTTAAGAACAGTTTCAGGTTAAGAACGGACCTCCAGAACGAATTAAGTTCTTAACCTGAGGTACCACTGTACTGTATATAGATACATGTAAGATTATGTATATAATCTGCGGTCTGCATTTTTTGGGGACTCCTTTTGGATGCCTTGCACTTCAAAATCTACCACTACACTACTGCCCAGGGCAGGGAAAGATATTCTTGTGTTTGGGTGTTAGAGGCAGTGCTGTTAAAATGTTACATTCCAATGCCTCAATTCAATGGTTTAGGCTAAATAACCTGGAGGTTCATTCCAGTTATGTAATTCAATGAGCGTCTCTCTAAGTTAACTTGCAGTGAACTCAGAGGGATGTTCTTGTGACTCACCTTATGGAAAGGTATTTGGGGGGTGGGGAGAGAAGTGGTAAAGAAATTTGCATATCTCGTAAACACACAGACATTGTGTGCTAGAGATTAAGAAAAATATTTCCAGCTCTAAATCCATTATTGTGCGGCCGTTTGCCAGTGCTAAATTCAATTTAGAAAAATAACGAAACAAAAGGGAAGAGCAAATCTCTCGGCTTATAGCATTAATCAGCAAATATGAGTTTGCCTTGATGGCACAAAATGGATGTAACGGGAAATTCAAATGCAATGGCCATCAGGCTGGTGTGCCACCAACTCAATAAAGGGCATAATCTAAAAGCTATTTTTAAAATAATAGAAATGATCATGCTGTTCTCAGACATTTCTTCCCCAAAACCCTAATAATGGCACATGTGTTTTAGCACTCAGGGAACGTACCAGATCAGCAGTTCCAGAAGTTGCTGTTTTCTCCTTCTCTATAAATTAAGCTCATACCAGACAGCATCTGAGCTAATTGAACAGTGCTGTTAGGTCATTTTTTCTCTACTCTTAATGGTCTTGTGGGTCTTGTTCTTTAGAAGGTACCATGTTCCTTCCAAATGGGGTGATTCAGCCCTGCTGCATTTGGGATCCTTCCTGCTCATTCTACTGACTGGGACTCTGGACTTGTAGGATGTTCACCCCTCCCTTTGTCACAATTAGGCTTGGGAGGGAACCCTTCTGCAAGAATGCTTAATTGCAAGAGGGTGGGACATGTTTTGGTGCAAGGGGTCACCATTGGGGAGGGAAGGCTTACTACTTCCCTCCACAGCTATAACTTCACCCAGAAATTATCCCTCCCCTATTGTAACTAAGCTTGAAGACCAGGCACTCCAAGTGTCCCTATTTTCCAGGAACGTCCCTGATTTAGAGAAGCCATCTCGGTTTCTGATTTAATCCCAGAATGTCCCACTTTTCCTTAGGATGTCCCTATTTTCATTGGAGAAATGTTGAAGGGTATGGAGTTATCTGACCCCTGAGCTGTCTGAAGACAATCCTGTATAGGGAAGGGTTTTTTAAAAAAAAATGTTTAATGTTTTATTATGTTTTTATATATGTTGGAAGCCGCCCAGAGTGGCTGGGGCAACCCAGTAAGATGGGTGGGGTATAAATAGTAAAATTATCATTATGGAATGGGATTTTCATCGGCAAAATGTTGGAGGGTATGGAAGACGCCTTCTCTTAGCTACATTAGGCTTCTTTCAAGCCCAATTTCAGGTGGAGGGGAGGATAGGGCCCTGTGGGCACCTGGGAAGGCCTCCAAGGCTGCTGTGCATCCCTGGGTGCTTCGTTGGCAATGCATGACAGGAACATTGCCAGCCCTAAATATATTCTCATCTGAATAATTGGCATTGGCTTTGATTTCCTCAGGGGGAAATTGCAGAGAAGCACACAAACCCACTTAGGGGGTTTGGGGCATTGAAACCTGCCACCAAACAAAAGCAACCATAGCATCTGGCTCTAGGCACAGCAATCAGATAGCTTTAAATATAGCTTCATTCCCTCCTGACTGACAAGTGAGAAGGAATATGCCAGGTTTATTGATTTTCAGCCTACTTTACATTCATTTTTCCCTTGTTACCCTCACCCAAATGATTGCAGTGGCCTGAGCAAGCAGAATCCTGTTTGCGGAAGGTGTAGACAGGTTGATTTTCTCCTGTTATGTTCAGGTTAATTGGTCCAGCTACTAGCTACCTTAGGGAGGGAAGCGTCACAAAGGTTGCTGGAAACTGGTCCTTAGTCACACAGGCTCTCTACGGACTTGGAAAGAGCTAGTGGTCTTTGGAGATCAAGAGAACTGGGGAAACTGTGCAAGGGGGCAGTTCTTAGAATTTGCAAGGACTGGTTCAAGGCAGGAGTGAGAGATATTTTTCGTACAGCAAAGAGTCTTGGGCATCTTTCACAAATTATGGCACAAGGTTTTGCGGACTACACGTTGCATTTCATCAGTTGCAGAAAGTGTTATCCTTTGTTACAAGTAGATGCACACAAATACATACACATGGGTTTTCCTGGGTGGACTTGTGAATAGTAAGCTCAGAGGGAATTAATATGCAGAGCTGATAATTATATAATTAGCAGTGTTCATCTTGCAATGTGTTACACGCCATTATCTGCCAGCACTGCCTTTCTGCGTTTTACATAGGACAGAAAGGCCAGTCTCTATGCAAACGAATAAATGGACTTTTATCTGGCATCAGGAAAAAAAATTAAAGAAACATTTCAGCCTCCCAGGACACTCTGTAACTGACCTTGAAAGTGGCTATATTCGAACAAAGGAACTATAGTTCATCAAGAGGTCTAGCTCTATCATCCATGGCTTGAAATGCTTATGTTGATAAGCTCACAAAGGTTGGGGTGTCTGTGTAACCCATCAACTACTGGTTTGTTAATGATCATTTCTGCACTGCATTTCTCTTTGATCCCACTGTTTACAACAAACAAACGCTCTCTCTCTCGCACGCACACACACACACCCCACATGCATACCTGTAACTTGCTCATAGGCAAGTTGCATTGGTGGCTGGTACCCATTGGGACTAGTAGGGAGGAAGGCAGAGGCCAAGAGTAGGAGGAGCCAAGAGCCAATGACAGGCAGAACCAACTCATTCTTGCTTTGTCCCCATCCTCCTTTCTGCTGAGTTCTTCAAGGTCAACTCCGAGACTAAGCAGGAGAAGGAAGCTGACAGGCAGTTCTGCTCACTGGACCAGTTGTAAATAGAAGGCAGGCAGATGGGGGCAGACTGAGGCAGTACTTCATTATGAATCAGTCTTCACTGAATTGAGCATTAATACTTTTGAGTGCCACCCCAATCTGCAAGCAAGGGTTCCTGCCATTACCAAGTGTTCAGTTTCCTTGGAATGAAGGTCAGCAGAGGCTGCGGTGTCTTTAGGACATATGGTTTTATTTACACATAAATACAACCTGGGCATAAGATGGAAGGGCTCAGTTTTTAGCACACCAGCAGATTTTGCATTCTCTATTAGGTTTCCAGGGCAGCCCCCAGACAGTTGGGGTTCAGCACAGAGCACACTTTTCTCCGTGTGTCCAGCTTCCAGCATGAGCCAGACTCATACAACTTTCACATATACAGCCCTCCCCATCTTGGCCTCTTCTTCATCCTAGGATAATGTGGCATCCAGCCAGGTGAGGTGGGAAAAGGCCCACCCATTTGTCTCCATAGCAACAGAGCCCCCTTTTAAAGATGTGAACAATGAGTACAACTGACTGGCTTGGGCCATTACCTTAACAAAGGAACTAGTTTGACCGGTTCTCCAAGTTCCCTTATATCCTCACAAATACAGGATCACAGGTTTGGAAGGGACCCAGGGTATCACTGATTCTCCAAAAAACATACAATGGTACATTAATATAATTGAAGCATGTATATATTTTCCCTTAACCTCCCCCCCCCCCCCCCGCAACTCAAGAAAAACAATTACAGCAGGGAGCTGCCAAAAAAGACGAAAGTAAAAGAACAAAAAATTATATCCTGCATTAATGGAAATGTAATATTCGTGACACAAACTTGATCTTGATAAATTAAAGCATAGTTGAACATTTCATAACTAAAGCATTGCTTAGCTTATGAGTTCTACAAGCATTTTCTCTTAAGTATATCTCAGGGAGTTTTTAATATAAAGTGCTTTAGAATTTCTCAAATTAAATTTTTAATGCTGTAATCTCTATAATGTGTGCACTGCTGGCAGACTGTGATTTTCCACAGAATAAACTATTTTCCTTGCGGACTATTTTGTTTCATTTGGAATAGCGGGGGGTGGGGTGCCTTGCGCAAGTGACAAGGAAAACCAAGAGTGCACTGCGAACTACCACGGGAATCAAAGATGCTGCAAAATAATAATTTCACCCCAAGAGTCTTGCTATCTAATCGGGGCAACCATGTACCAAAGAGCCCTCAGCTCAGGGGTTACAGGAGCAGCAGAATGCCAGATAAACCATTGCCATGACAAAAACATCTACAGAACCCCTTGGGTTCAGGCAAGGTGGAGTTGGCTGCCTCCCCATGCCCAATGGATTGCATACAGTGACTTGTTTCTCGAGTGGCATGTGCACTGTCTTCCTGCCTGTATGTCATTTCCTGCACCTGCATGCATATGCATCTTGCTCAATACCACTTCATTCCCATCCCAGCCATCAGAAGAGATGTAATATGCTCCTGTGTGCTTTCTAGCCCAGATGGTGGTGGTGCATTGCCTTGGCAAACCCTGCCTGGGTTTGAGCTCTCCTTTGACACATTCAGCTTCCTCCTCCTCCTCCTCTAGCCCCTTCCAGACAACCTGTTTTATTGAGCATTCATCCTGATCTCATTGCACAAAGCTGACACAAAGGTGAGGCTATGTTTGCTCCCAGATGACTTGTTTCATGAGCATTCAACCTGGTTTGTTTGCAGAGAGATTAGACGGCATTACCTGTTTAATGAGCAGTCATGCCCATTTGTTTGTGGGGAGTTTAGGAGACCTTTCAAAGCCAGAGTTATCTCACATTTTCCAGTGCATTTCCCCATAGTTTTCCTTATTGCAAAAAGTCTGATACTGGGGGAGTGGGTTTTTTGTTTTTGTTTTGTTTTATTGCCAGAGCCCCAAATCAACTTTAATTGTGCTTTCTGAATTTGTCAAGCTGTGGTTGAATCTCACCTGAAAATAGTGGCCATCTGAAAGCACCTTTAGTCCAGTCTTTATTAAGTATTCATCCTGATTTGTTTTCAGGGATGTTCTACAACAGTGTAAACTTCATAAGTCTTCCCACAATTTTTGGTTCATTATCTCATCACTTTCCTAACTGCAAAAGTCAGTGTTTTTCTTCTTTTTTAAGCAGCTGGATTTGCTGTTCTTGGGCAAGAGAACTTTAATCTACTTTGTTTTCTCAACAAAATTCCCAGTATGTACTGGATACCCCTCCTGCAAAATAGTGGCAGTCTGGGGGTACCCATTCTAGGTGGAAATAATCCATCCTGAAATAAACTTTAAATAAGAGTGCTGATTAAGGTTTTAAAGTTCTCTGAAAATAGTGTTTGCCTGGAACGAAGAATTGTGCCTTGCATGAGTAGTCATCAAGCTAAAAACCCTCACTGAGTGTAAATAAATATCAAGCTCCCATCGTTCAGCCCGGACACTGAGGTCCAGCTCCAACAGTTCCCTGGCAGTTCCCTCACTACGAGAAGGGAACCAGGCAGAGGGCCTTCTCAGCAGATGAGTCCACCCTGTGGAATGCCCTCCCATTAGATGTCAAAGCAAAAAATCATTATACAACCTTCCGTAAACATCTGAAGGCAGCCCTGTATCAGAATGCTTTTAATGTGTGCAGTTCTGTTGTGTTTCTGTATATTATGCTGGAAACTGTCCAGAGTGGGCAGGGTACAAAAATATTATTATTGTTATAAATTATTATTAATCTAGTTTTGTTCCAGAAATGCCTCCTCATTACTGTGAACTTTTGAATGGGGAATAAGTGGACACAGGGCATCATTCACAGAAGTAAAACACCTGACTGTGGTTTAATAAAACACTACCACAAATAGTTAAAACAGACTTCTCTAGTGTTGTTAACAGGGAGAGTTGAACCTGTTGCACACCCAGAAAGTCATTTTCATTACCCATCTTTAGTGAGAGTCTGTCACATTTGTCACAAGGGGATTCAGGCTAGCCATCCTAGGAGCAAGTGTGGAGGGCCACTACAGCAGAGGGTAGCTCAGATTTTCCTCTGGCTGCAACTGGTGTTTCTACCTGGTTCTCCATGTTGGGTGAATCCAATGTTGCAGAATGCACTCACCCCCCCCCCCCAATTCCATGGACACATTGGTTCCCTCTGTGTCCATGGAGCATTATGTTGGCTCACCAGTTGAGAGTCCGGATGCATTTCCTTGGATGACCATGCAGCTGCACCCACCATTTCCCCAACATATTTGTATCTTCTGATTGTACACATATACACCCAACTCCAAGACTGAGCCTACAGTGGCTATAGCTTTGACTGGGAACTAGGAGAAAAGAGGGAAACAGCAGTTTGAGTCTAAAAGGAGAGCAAAAAAGAATAAGCAAAATGGTTGCAGAGATGATAAAGGATGGCAAAGTGACACAGGGTTAGCAAAGATGACAAGGAAGACAATTGGGTGGGGAAATCATATTAAAAGTTGCCAGGTCTTGCACACATGGAAGAAATGGAAGTCTATTTTCTGCCTTTTCAGGGGTGTTATTTGCCAGACACAATTTTTTAAATCACCACTGGCATCTGTGCAGTTGAATTTATGAATCCCTGAGCCATTGACCGTTTGGGGCAGAAATTGTTCTCTTGCATTTTTAAAAAACTTCAGAACATTTATATTTTCTCCGACTGACATCTGCATTTAATGGAGATTTGCGCAATTGAACAGCTTACCAATTGCTTGTCTGACATTCATGAATGAATACAAGAAAACGCCTCTCTCCCTGAAGAAGAAAGTTATGTCAGTCTCTTCTTTCAGCTGTTCCACTGCAATTAGGTTTTAAATGGGAGGAAATTGGTTTGTGTGTTTTCTGTGTGTTAGATTTTGATTGGGGTTTTTTTGTGAAATTTGAATGCAAATACCACTCAATGGAGAGAGAGGAGGGAAATAAGTGTTAACTCATATATGAACTGGTTGAGATTAAAAAGCTTGTATTCCTATTTCATGTTCTAAAACCTAAGCTGCACTTCAGAGGTGCTGTCATCTGAAAATCTTCGGACAGAAAGACAGCACTGGAATTAACTGTGTTTTTAGCACATTCTCTCCATGAACTTTTCCACCTAGCTGGTCATTGGAAGAACTGGTAATTAAAACTTGTAGCTGAATTTGCTCATTTCCTCATCCTTCCCAATCCATTTTCCACTTAGGTTGTGTCTTTTTAGATGTTAAGACTGACAGGACTTTTTTTTTTTAGTGAGCCTGAAAGTTGCGTTGAAAGCCTTTGTGGCTGAAGAGTGGAATAACATTCCTTTAAATTAATTAATCTCTGGGCTGATGGGAACTGGATTCCAACAATACCTGGAGGGCCACAAGTTAATTATGCTAAGGAGAAGATTCTATCAGAAATCCCTTGTTGTGTTTGAATGCATCATCAGAGCTTGGATGAGATGATCCTTCCAGGTGAAGGGAGGAGAGGGAACTCTGGGATTAGAAGGGATCCTGAAAAGCAACCAAAGTTTAACAGGTGCCTGCTTGCAATGTGCTCAAAGCAGTCATCATCAGAGGCCTTGCTCCATGACCCACCATCTATGAAATATGGTTGGTTGGAGTATGACCTTTTTAGTTGCAGCACCCAGACTGTGGAACTTCCATCATAAAGAGGTTCCTAGAGTATTCCTAGAGTCAAAATAAAAAAATTCCTTCCAGTAGCACCTTAAAGACCAACTAAGTTAGTTCTTGGTATGAGCTTTCGTGTGCATGCACACTTCTTCAGAAGAAGTGTGCATGCACACGAAAGCTCATACCAAGAACTAACTTAGTTGGTCTTTAAGGTGCTACTGGAAGGAATTTTTTTATTTTGACTATAGCAGACCAACACGGCTACCTATCTGTAACTATTCCTAGAGTGTTGCTGGTGGTCCAAGTAGTCCAATCTCCTGCTCAGAGTAGGAAATTCAGAGCTAGAACAACCTCAACAGATTTGGCTGCCTCCTTCTCTTTTAAGCTTAGGCAATCGGCTAAGAAGATTTTATTCTACCTAGCTTTTAATCTGGCTTTGAATGTCTTGTCTTCTTGCAGATAGTGTTTTGGTTGATTATCTTCAGCACAGTTTTACAGTATTGTAACTGGATATTATTGTGCTTCTCTTCTTTTATTGTGAGCCAGTTTGCGTGCACACTTCAAGACCACAGTGTGTTACCAGGGCCAAATGATTTTATAAACAAAGAAACAAAATGAAATCCCTTTACTTAAAAAACAGAAGTTGGTGCATCTGCATTGAATTTAAAGAAGCTGAGCATCTGCATCTCTTTGAAGATTAGGGGACAATTAATAGGAATGTGGGGGGATCACACTCATCATTATGAATCAGTGCAGACATAGGAATTGACCCTTTGAATAACACAAGAAGTTGTGGGTCAGAATAGTTTGCTTTTCAGGAGGGTGTTTAGTGAAGGAAAGATATGTAGAAGTCATTGGGAAGGTTTGGTGAAGGTCAACAGAGCAAAGCAGGTGGATTTGCATAAGATGAAGGACTGCAGGATGAGAGCCATTTAGCCTGCAAGGGTGAATGGTTACAAGGTGGCATGTCTGAGGCATTCAGGATGATCAAAGGTTTGCTGCAAAATAGATTGATTCTCTCTCTTTACCTTGTGCCCCAGCATTACGAGAAGCAGCAGCCACTTGCTGACTTTAAAGGGCAACAGGTTGTGAACCAATAAGACAAGAAATAATTCTTGGTGCAGCATAGCATTAACCTATAGAATTCATTGCCCTAAGAGGTCACTCCAACCCAACACTGGAGCTAGATTTTAAAGAGGGTTGGCTAATTTTATATGTTTGCTAATAACAGTTTGGACTATGAAGGCAGTAAGAATAATGAGGGAAATGAATATTTTCAGGTCATTAAAAAATTGCCTTTGAGGTTAAAGAGATTCATTGCCCTACAGACCTCCTTTGTGCCTGTGTCCATGTTGTGTCCACTGCTTAGAAAAGCCCCTCTCTGTCAAGTTACCCCATTCAAATCCCTCCTCAAAAACCTAATCTCCCGTGGAAACCATTGGGAATCTGGCTGTTGATTTCAGTGGAGTCAGAATCCCACCCTAAGAGGATTAAAGCATTATCCCTTCAGCTCAGAAACAAGTATCAATATTAGTTCGTTTTTGCAAAGCAGCTCAGCTGAGCAAGTCAGGCACAAAACAGTGAGCTATAGGAGCCGTGAAGCTAAGGCTGTTCGAAAGGAGCCAGCCTGTATTTTTAAAGGAATGCTCCACATACAGTCAAGCAAGATTGTCTTTCTTACTTGCACTGTGGTAGCACATTGTGTCAACAGGGTAGAAATCGTGTCTCTTATTGGTTAAGGCTATTCGAAGTCCTTAGTGAGAAAGTGTACTGTAAGAGCCCTGCATCTCTTACGGGACAGATTAGGGGGTTGATATTTAAGGGCAGGGATGGCCAACATGACCCATAATGAAGCCACTTAAACTTAGAATATTGGTGTCCTAATGGCACCTTAAAGCACATGTCAGATGCTGGCTCTACCCCACTCTCCTCTGAGAAGGATATTGATGCTAATCACTTACGAGATGTTTCATTGGAAGTGGACTAAATACATGGACTAAAATATATAAAAAATCAAATCAACATCCACCTTGTTCCGATGGTATATGACCCCCACCTACCCACACCCTGAGTCCTTTACTCTGACCCATCTCTCTTTCACTTCCAGCTTTCTCAAGCATACACCTTTCCCTTCCTCCTGCATACAAGCCCAACTTAACATTTACTCTTTTGTTAGTTTCCTAAATACTCAAAATCTCCTCTCTCAATTCCCAATGGTGTCACAGCTTTATTGCAAACCATGGTGGCAGTGCCATCTCAGCTTAATTGGGAATTGACTTTTCTGAGGAACCAGCTTCCCCAACTCTATGCTCCTGCTATATTGTGACTTGAGCTCAGCCTGCAAGGAGAGGAATCCCTCGCACAAGGCACAGATCCAATTTTCAGACTTTCCCTCCTGTGCAGGACTTAGCTGACCATAGTCAGTTTCCGTGCTGGTGCTGCCAGCCTGATCTTGGCAGGCTGGACACTTCACTCCCCATCTTGTGGACGGTATCGCATATCATCCAGCTGGTTGTTTAAGAAGGCAGGGGAGAAAAAAAGGAACTTTTAACTCCACTGTTTACTCTGCTGGCTAAGTAATAAATTAAATAGGATTAAGGAGAGCATTGGTATACACACTCTCTCACACACACCATAAGCCTACTTGTCTTATATATGTAGCATTTATTTCTGACTGGTGTGAGGACAGAGCCCATCACTCATTTCACATTCTCTATGTCCTGTGAGTTAGCTCAAAGTCTCTTATCTGTCTCCCTCCTGCCAATATTTTCAAAGCACAAACACACACCACCCCATGCACACACATTCTCTCCTGCTGCCCCTCCTGCTTTCTCTCTGTCACTTTGACCAAGGAGGAACTGGCGCTGTGACCTTCGTATTGCATTTTGTGTGTGCACCCCTCCCCCCGCAAGAGCAATGGTTGAGAAAGAGCTCCAATTAAAAGGCATGTCTGATGGTGCAATGCCTCTTCCTCAAATGTATCACTCTGGGCAACTGCCCCATGTTGTCTTGCCATAAATACATTTTTGGTCCCACCCATAGATTGGGTGTTCCTGGTGTCGATGACCTTTTGGGAGGGGAGGGGGGCTAGAGAAGTATTAAGTTTGCAAAGCTAAAAAGTCTCCAGCTTAGATCAGCAACAGCAAACCCTCTTCAATGGGACTGGGGATGCTTTGCAGCATGGTACCACACAGCTGTGCTGAAATGAATAGTAAAAACAGGAAAGGCGTAAGAGCCATTCTGCACATTACATGGCAACAACTTCAGGTTAGCCACTAACTTGTTAACTAGAGGTGCAGCCAATCCCAGATCTCTGAGGAGTCTAACTGCATCATGGTAAATGAGCTTTTGGAAACTAGTTAGCATTCTGCCCCAGAAGTGGTCCAACCCTTGGGACAGGATTCCAGCCCAAGTGGGAGCACGTAGTAGACTCAAGTGGAATCTACACACATATTAAAAAAAACCCATTCTGTAAATGGGTTTGTTGTTTTTTAAAGTGTTTTTAAAAATACATTGAATTTCCCTAAAGCTCACCATCACCATCTAATGCCACATGGTATATTGCACTTAAAGGTAAAGGTAAAGGGACCCCTGACCATTAGGTCCAGTCGTGGCCAACTCTGGGGTTGCGGAGCTCATCTCGCTTCATTGGCCGAGGGAGCTGGCATACAGCTTCCGGGTCATGTGGCCAGCATGACTAAGCCGCTTCTGGCGAACCAGAGCAGCGCATGGAAATGCCGTTTACCATCCCGCCGGAGCAATACCTATTTATCTACTTGCACTTTGACGTGCTTTTGAACTGCTAGGTTGGTAGGAGCAGGGACCGAGCAACGGGAGCTCACCCTGTCGCGGGGATTCAAACCGCCGACCTTCTGATAGCCAAGTCCTAGGCTCTGTGGTTTAACCCACAGGACCACCTGTGTCCCTTATATTAGAACACACTTAAAACATTTTATTTGCAGCTGTATAGCTGAGTCCGTAGTCTTGGGGCACCAGGTCACATACCACTATTTCAGGATCCAGAAAGCAAAGTCAAGCAAAGGCCAGGTTTCAGCAAGGCAAGGTCAAGCAAAGCAAAAGGCAGGCCCAGATAAGCAAGGCCAAGGAAAGCAAATGTAAAAGACCAAAAGATGAACAAGTATAATGGGCAGCACCCTGGATAGCTCCCAGAAGCACCTAACCTCTAAGGCAGTTTGAATCGTGCTTCAACAACTGTATAAATGCATAAGAATGAAGTTTGTTTTATAGCTGGCATACATGAAATGAAATGAAACTTGACTGTATCCTCACACTTTCTCTTTCTTCAGATGTGAGCTGCTCTCCGGAATTCTAGAGAATATGCTATTGTGGGTGGAATGATATCATGTCCCATTCAACAAAAGTTGCATGGGTCAGGAGACGGAATTATCCTTCTGTCTATAAATGCATCTAGATTAGCTGCTGGGTTGTGATGAGGTTCACTAAAATGCATTTAGCCAAGCCTAGATATTAGCTCACCATTCAAATTACTTTATCAGAAATCTATTATACACATTACCATTTTTATTTTCAGAGCAGCTAAGGTGATTTCTTTTCCCCCTCCCAGCCAACACAGTTACAATCTACTTTTATAGAATAAATTGCTATAAATTATGTTAGCAGCAGCATAAACAGAGGTAATAGATCCCTGTCTCTATAGTAGCAGCTGACAGCGTTATGCAAATGCAAGATGTCATGTCTATTTTTGAGTTTATTCTGATGCTGATGAGTCTCCATTAATGTTCGTATCTCATTTTAGTGCCTCTTTTCCATCAGAAGCCTCAAGGGTAGAAAATTTTCATCTAGTCTGATTCCTCTTGATGAACTTGGATACAGCCCTGAAGGCTAGATGATATGACATATTAGGCAGACTTATTTATTATAATAATAAAATTTTATTTAGTTAAAGGAAAACAAAATCTGATGGTACTCAGTGCATTTAGACCAATAATGGCTGAATAATCTAATTTCTTAGTAATGTTCAATGATTAGAAAGCCTAAAACCAGTTATTAGAAGGGGGGAACTTGTACAAATCTTGTCAATTTCAGCCACCAGAGTGAATAGGTTTTCAGGTACAAAGGTGTGTGAGTTGGAAAAGGCCTAAGTTTTTTAGAAAGTTATATTAAGAGGAGAAAGTCCAACTACATAGCACTTGAACTGAACACTGCAAAACTTTAGGGACAGTAAAGATGTAGTGTCTTCTCATCTAGTTCCTCTCCTTCCTCTATAACTTTTAACAGAACTCGTTTCACGTCATGTCAGAGACAGGACAGAGGAGGAGTGGTGGAGACCACCTCCCCAGCCTGAACCTTCCAGAGAAGAGGATGACAGTATAGATTTACAACAGTGGTTTGTGGGAGGTCACAGCACAGAGGCAGATGAAGGGCAAAGTTGGGAAATAATGGGAGACGAGGAGGAGGAGGCAGAGCCGGAGCAGCTGGCTGACACATTAGCATTCCAGACCTGGCTCCCTCTTCCAGAACCCAGTGGGCATTGAAAGTAGGAGAGCAAAGGGCTTGGAGACAAATGACCCTAAATGGCCACAATAAGGTGGGTGGTGCTGTTGACAATTGAGGAAGTGGAAAGAAGGGGGGGTGACTTACTTGGAGCAACACCATTACTCCAAGAGGCTGCATTTCTAAGCCTCTCTCTGTGAATATGGAATAAAAGACATTGGTAAGAACTTTCCCTGTCTTATCTATTCCTGGCAGCCTACCGTGGGGGGGGGGGTCGGATTCCCTGATGCCTGACACCTCCCTCCCTTTTCTTCCAAGCATCAGCAGTCATGTATAGTCGGGATGGGGAACTGAAGAATGCATCAGATAAGATCTTCTAGAAGATCATCCTGATGCTGGGACTATTGAGTAAAAGTTATGAACAAGTTGCATGGGCACCATTTTGGACAGTAGCTGCACATTTATGATAATATGCTTTATAATTCAGCCCAAAGAGTCATCTGTTTGTTGATGTTGATGTTGGTTAAACGTTTAGTTGGGGTTGGTGATTATCTTAATTTGGATATTACTGTTTATTATTGTTATTATTGTTGTTATTATTATTGGTTTCCATTGATTTATTGGTTTGTTTGCTGCTTGTATAGGATATTTTGTTTTTTTTAATGTTTGATGCTTTGTTGTGTTTTTATTTATGTTGTAAGTTCCCAGAGATGCTGGGGAAACCTGGCAAGGTGGGCAGGATATAAATTTTATAAATATTATTAAATTTATTATTATTCTTTAACAAGAGAGGCCTACTGGAGCACACTCAGACTGCTCTGGCCAAGTGCTCCCAAATCTTCCTCCAAATGTAGTACTGTTAGTCTACGGCAATGGTAGAAAACTTCTGGTCTATGGGCCAAATATACTGACCTCTCAGTATAGCTGGCCTCTTATAACATAATCATGTTAAGTATAGCCTAGTGAAAAATTGAGTTCCTGGCATACAGGTAGAGCAACATTCTGTGCCCCTTAGTGCTGTTGTTCTAATTTCCCAGTATCTGAAATCTAGTTAAACGAGGAAATTGAGGAATAAAGACCAATATCACAGTAATATAGTGGGGAAACATATATTTGCTTAAAAAGGAATCTTTACTCAGTAGGGCTGGTTCATGTTTAATGCACACTTTCATGTTTAATGCAGACTTTCAGTGTTTGGAAGGGCGTTCGTGTCTTGCTGTGATTATACGTTAGGCAACTGTGGCAGGGAAGAAAGTGTGTGATCCTAATCAGAATTGCAGTGTAAGAGACAGAGGAGTGGAAACCTTGGTTAACAGCACCACCAATGGGCCATGTGCATAAGCATGATTTTTCCCCCCTTTAAAATATTTGTATGCCACCTTTAAGGTTTAAAAAATGACCCAAGATGCTGTAAAGTTCAAATGCAATACAATACAATAATTAGAAGTTGGGGGAAATAAACCAACCAGCCCAAATAATATTTTTTAAAACTATTTTAAAAAAGCAATAACACAGTTGAAAAAAGCACACATAAGCAAGGATTATCAAAAAATCTTGACATGATAGGGTCTACCAAAGCACAGCTGGCAAAGTATTCCAGAAATGTGGGGCCACTGCAAAAAGGCCCTTTTCGTTGTGCCCCCCCCCCATTGAGATGGCATGTGCATCTATTTTTTGTTTATTGCTGATACTAATTTTTTTAAAATATTTAAATATTTGCTTTTCACTTTTTTCTCTTTGTAAACCACGTTGAGTTTTTACAATCAAGCAATATATACATTTTATGATATGAGTAAAATAAGAAAATCTAGGCACGATTAAATCTATTCCAACTTGCCCTGAAGGAGCTAATGTGGCATTGATCAAGAACAGAGATAACTAGAAACACTGCATATACATTGCCATAATTAGTACCAGTCGACTTCCAGTGCAAAATGGATTCATCGGTTTTCACAGGGCATTAGACTACCACTTTGTCTATTTCCAAAGGTAGAATTTGATTGTTATATTTCAGAGACAGCACTCTCATATTACTAGGTCCTCCAAATAGGTATGTGCCTACTGTACACATATACACTTCCTGCACACACCTTCTCACTGGGCCTAGAAAATCCCATTTTTTATGTAGACACTGGGAACCTTCAAGCAATTAGCAGACCACAGTGCAAGGTTAGGCTGCATTTGGCTTGGTGGGTTGCAAGCTTTAAACCTATCCTAAATCTATTCCGAAGCTCACTCAGCCAATACAACTGTGCCTTGTAAGCAAATGCAGTAACAGTCACAGACTGGAGGGGTGAGATTGTACAACACCTCTGTTGTCAGACACTTACTTTGCTGTTACAGAATGTCAGCAGTTCTTCAATCTTCCTGCATCAGAGCAAGAGGTGAAACACCGAGAAAGACTATAGTTCCGCAGCAGAGTGCATGATTTGCCTGCAGAAAAGCCCAAAGTCAATCCCCAGCATCTCCAAGTGGGTATGGGAAATATTCTTGTCTAAAACCAGGGAAACCCACTGCCAGTCAGTGTAGACAATACTGAGCTAGATTGATCAATGGTGCGATGTGTTATAAGGCAGCTCCTTATGCGAGGACCTCTCCACTGGCTCAGCTGGGCCCAATTGCCATTTGGCTGCCCATAATAATAATAATAATAATAATAATTTATTATTTATACCCCACCCATCTGGCTGGGTTTCCCCAGCCCACCCGTGTGATGCCCAGTCCATGATGATGTATTATGAAAAAGTTGGAACATGAATTTGCTTTTTGCTTTTCCTTCTTGTATCACAGATCTTAGGCTGTAAGCATTATTTTAAAATGGTCTATGGGAAGGGAATATAAGGAAATAAAATATATAGAAAGTGAGAAAGTTTAGTTTCGTTGTCTACTAGAAACAACTGGCTAATGAGCCCAGGGAACATTTGTGAATGATTTCTTTAAAATTAATTTTTTCAGGTAAGAATGAAGAATGCAAATTAAGAAAATATCATGATAGCTCTATATTGATAAGACAAGGTAACAGGTGCTGTGCTGCCTTATCTCAAGTAGAGATGTACATACCCAGAATGGAAGGGGAAATCTGTTTTCCTTTTTTCTGCCTCCTCCTCTTCCTAAGATTTGCTGTTCTTGTGCTCAGTCAGCTGCCCACCTCTCTGACTATTATAGACAAGTTATATGTGAACAAAGCCTTAAAATTCATTTACAGTTGTCATTGGAATAAAAGCATGACAACAGCTGCTCATCCTACTAATTTTACTAGAGCAGTTTATGGGGGCGTTTGAGCATTGATAATGTGCAAATCTATTAGTCATCATAATCTTTTCTTCAGGTTTCTTCAACCAGAAACAATTACAGAATGGAAAATAAATAAGCAAACTAACAACGACCAAAATAGGCAGTGTGTGGGAGACTTTCTGATTTCTTTATTTGTTTGTTCATGTCCATAGAATAAAAAAGCACTATTATTGTGGAAGAATAAGACAGAAGGAGCAGTGTTATTGAAGGAGCAGATCCAAAAGCCTCTCAAGCTGATTTAATACTTGTGGAAGAGTGTAAAACTGTTTTGCTGCAGCACATAATAAAATATGGCTTTACACAGATGGAAATTGATATACCAGTTTTATAGTGAAGGTGCAAGTTTGGATGCAAGTGTATCATGCTAGCTAGCAGCCCTATTCCATGTATATTTACTCAGAAGTAAATTTGACTGAATTCAATGGAACCTCCCTCGGTAATCATCTACAAATGTTATTGAAACTTAAACTGGACTCTGTTCTGGTTCTCAAACCTATGGTGGCCAATGGATTTACCTTTCATTAACTGACACTGGAACTTAAAATAGCGGTGCATAAACCAAAAGGGCGAACTATGGCTTGTGGCAGGGATCAGCTGCCCTCAACCAGCTGCATGTGGGAAATGTGCAATTTCCCACATGCAGCTAACTCAGCAGGGCTTGTATGCAGTGCTAAACTTAAATTCAGCACCTTAAGCAAGTCCAACTTGTGGCTGGGATCAGATGCATTTAGAAGCCCTGATCAGGAGCTCCTGAACACCAGGCAGAGCTTGTATTTGGTGACAAATTTAAAAGGTGCTGAATTCAACTCCTACTTGCAGAGGATCAACTGGGAGCACACTATAATGCTCAAAATTGTCCTTTTGCAGGTACAGATATACATGCCATATAATCTATTTAGTGGCAACCATACATACATGGCACTTGATAAAGCCACTTCCAGCTTGCCCAGGAGGTGGGGTTGCGGGCTTCACGCCCACCCCACGTGAGCGGGGGCTGGTCGCAGCCCCCGCGAGAGCAGGGAAATCCCGGCCGGGCCTGCCCCCCCAGCCAGCCAACCAGCTGGCTGGGGGGCGTGGCCTGTCCTATTTAGGGCCGGCGCAGAGGGGGCTCGCCCTCTTTTCGCCGGCTAGCCCTCACGTTTTCCCACCCTCCCTCCCTTTAAGTGGGCTTTAGGTAGGTCTTTGACTTTGCTATGGACTTCGGTCTGTCGCTGCAAGGGGCATGGTAGGAATTTTTCCCAGTTGGCAATTTCTAGCTTTTTGGTTTTTCGCCTACCTCGTAGCAACTCGTCACAACTTCTCGGCATTGGCGGTAGGCATTGGTAAGAAGGGGTTAAGAGGATGTGGGGGGGGAGGAACGCCATCACCCAGTGAGCGAAGGGTGGTTCGTTAAAGGACTCCGGGGGGTGTGGCCCTGTCCGAAGCCTATGGAGGTGAGGGCCAAAGGCACGCCCCAGAGCGGTGACCCGGGGGAGCTCCTAGTCGACGTGCCTCGGCAGGAGACTCCCCCGATATAGTGTTAACCCTTCCCCGTGTCTCCAGCAAATGGGCTGGAGCCGGATAGTCGTTAGGACCAATGCCTAAGCCAATGCTTCTCATTCCTGAATTCAATAAAGTTGTGGCCTAATTCGCCCAATTAACCTTAAATTATGGTGTCTCGTGTCTTTATTTATCCTGGTGGGGGGCGGGAACTCGCCACGCAAAGAACAGGTCAGAATTAAAAAACAATAAACTGTTAGATTTAGAAGGATTTGATAACAGATTTGGATGGCACTCGTATTTATGGTTGGAGAAGAAGAAAAGTCATAAGGGCGTTGAGAATCATATCTTCAGGAGTTCCATAATAGAAATATGGGATAGGTATAAAAATATATTAGAACCCAAGTTCCACACTGGTTGTCTCCATTAGAGGTTATGAGTGTAAAGAAAATTAATATGAGAGGGAACTGGATTACTTACAGAGATTTAATAATTAAAGAAGGGGGGAAATGGAAAATGAAGCCATATGAACAAGTAAAAGAACATGTGTTTGATTGGTTGCATTATTTTCAGGTAAATGAAATGTTTAAAAAGGACTTAAAAGAGAGTGGATATACAGAAAAAGAATCGAAATTTCAAACAGAGATAATAAAAAATGATTATAAGATAATGTCAAAAATGTTGTTGGAATGGCAAACGATGGATGGGGAGGTAAAGTCGGTTATGATACATTGGGCCAGAGACTTTGGATATAATATACAATTGGCTGACTGGAAAAAGCATGGAATGAAAATATGAAATTTACTGCATGCACGGCGTTAAAGGAAAATATTATGAAAATGGTATATAGATGGTATATAACACCGGTTAAGTTAGCAAAAATGTTTAAAACATGTAATAAGTGTTGGAAATGTAAAGAAAAAGAAGGATTTTTTTCCATATGTGGTGGGAATGTAAGAAGGTAAAGGGTTTCTGGGAAATGATATACAATGAGTTGAAGAAGATGTTTAAATATACATTTGTAAAGAAACCAGAAGCCTTTTTGTTAGGAATAATAGGAAGAGAGATAAATAGAAGGGACTACAAACTTTTTCAATACGCAGTAACAGCAGCAAGAATATTAATGGCCCAAAAATAGAAACAAGAGGAGTTACTGACCCTTGAAGAGTGGAGAATGAAACTTATGGACTATGCAGAATTGGACAAATTGACTGGGAAGATTAGATATCAACGGGATCACAAGTTCATCGAGGACTGGGGAAAGTTTACAGATTATCTGAAAAGCATATGTGACGAACAGACAACGCTAGTGGAGTTTAATGAGGCTTTGTGAAAGTTAAAGATGTATTGTAAAAAAGAAATAGAACTGAAAGGATAATATAAAATGGCAATATTAATTTAGAGAATGTGTAAAAATAGAAAATATGGATGATTGGTGGAGAAGCTGGTGGAAGTCCAAAAAGTTGAAATTTGTGAATATTGTTTGAGATGGCGAATTTGTAAAAGGAAAAAATTAATAAAAATTATTATTAAAAAAAGATAAAGAACAGGTCAGATCCCCACCCCAGGAGAAAAATACACATAGAGAAGCAAGAGAAGGGAAGTGGAGATAAGCGTTGGGGGGGAGGGTATGTGATTATTTCAATCACGTGTACTTTGGCTTAGTTACAAAACGGTATTAGTTGTCCAAAGACTTTCTGAAGTCACATATGTCAGCATGTGTCTATGTGCATTTTATTTGGAAATAACCTTTCATTATGTATTTGCAACAGAATTGCAACGTAGAGTTGCTAAACGTAGGAAGCCACTCTCTGTGATGTTGCTGCAATAGTGATATAGCCTGTGTCACTCATTTTCATAATTTGGCTTGGAAGACACATAATAGAATTTTCAAAACACTTCTGTGAAACTAGGGGAGCAAAAAGTGAGCTCATCATGTAAGCTTTGTGTGTGGTATAGACAGCATTTCAGTAACTTCATGTAGCAAAGTGATTTGAATTCTAATGACTAAAATTCATTTCCTTCAAAGAAACGAGACATTTCTATGATTGAGACTGAAAGGAAAACATATGGTTTCTCACACCCACATACAATCTGGAATGCAACCTAACCATGCCTCTAAACCATTTGCTATAATAACTAACCTTCAAAGGAAGTACATTTATGCCTAATTCTTGGAAGCAGAGAGAAAAGCTTTCTACACATTCCCTGTCCCTATTCACTAATCATATGTCTGTCTTAGCTATTCTATGTCATCATCATCCTGGTTTTCAAATGTGATACAAAATACACTTCCTTCATCCTCTAATGCTAGAATTGCTTCCTGCACTTGTGTTTATTGAGAGCTTGTCTACATAGCCCCTGTACTTTCAAGCAGTTCTGGATTTGTTTACATGATAATGACTAATTGGAGGCAGAAGTGGTTTTAAGGGGAAAACTGACAGGTAAACCATAGTGGATTATATTATCCCAGGGTAAAGAACCTCCAGTCCATGAGTCAATTTTGGCCTTTGAGGGTAACAAATTTGGCCCATGACATCATTTCCCTAAAAACTGCACCTATGAAAACTGTCCTTCAGGGTTGTGCTCAGAAGAGATAATAGGCAATGAATCTCAGACGAGTCCTCCATTTGATGAGTCCTCTATTTAAAGGGCTATTTGGTCCAACTCAGATTAAAGATAAAGAACTATCAGAAAGGAGGGCGGGGTCCTGAAGTTGCCCATTGAATATTAGAAGCTAGACAGCAGACTAAGCATGCTCCTAGGTCACAGTCTTCTCCACTATGGCGAAATGTATTGCATTTCAATATAAATTGTAGTTAGTGATGTATGGAAGTGAGAGCTGGACCATAAAGAAGGCTGATCGCCGAAGAATTGATGCTTTTGAATTATGGTGCTGGAGGAGACTCTTGAGAGTCCCATGGACTGCAAGAAGATCAAACGTATCCATTCTTAAGGAAATCAGCCCTGAGTGCTCACTGGAAGGACAGATCGTGAAGCTGAGGCTCCAATACTTTGGCCACCTCATGAGAAGAGAAGACTCCCTGGAAAAGACCCTGATGTTGGGAAAGATGGAGGGCACAAGGAGAAGGGGACGACAGAGAATGAGATGGTTGGATGGTGTTCTTGAAGCTACCAGCATGAGTTTGATCAAACTGCGGGAGGCAGTGGAGGACAGAAGTGCCTGGCGTGCTCTGGTCCATGGGGTCACGAAGAGTCGGACACGACTAAACGACTAAACAACAACATAAATTGTAGTACTTGTTACGAGGGACACGGGTGGCACTGTGGGTTAAACCACAGAGCCTAGAACTTGCCAATCAGAAGGTCGGCAGTTCGAATCCCTGCTACAGGGTGAGCTCCCATTGCTCGGTCCCAGCTCCTGCCAACCTAGCAGTTTGAAAGCACATCAAAGTGCAAGTGGATGAATAGGTACTGCTCCGGCGGGAAGGTAAACGGCGTTTCCATGCGCTGCTCTGGTTCGCCAGAAACGGCTTAGTCATGCTGGCCACATGACTCGGAAGCTGTACACCGGCTCCCTTGGCCAATAAAGCGAGATGAGCGCCGCAACCCCAGTCGGCCACGACTGGACCTAATGGTCAGTGGTCCCTTTACCTTACTTGTTATGAGAAGCGCATAGATTTAGATAAATCATGATGTGCAAATTTGTGCCCCCCTTTTTTTTTTTGCTAACACGTTTCATCTTTTTTGGGGGAGTGATGTATAAGTGGTTAGTAATGATGTAATGTGCTAGTGTAAACATTTTTCAGTTTTGAGTAGCAACAGTGGTGAACCCCAACAGAGAGTAAACACTGGGTGAAACTTGATTGAAAAAAGGGGGGTGTTAACATTCTCTTATTGGACACCGAGGGAAACATAGTATGCCTGAGAGTTCAGGTTAAATTATTCCTTCCTCTTATTTTCCCATACCTGCTCCACGTCCTGATCCAATTAAGAGCTGATCACAAATTGGGCTAAGGTTGAGTTCCCTGTTTTTCCCTATACATAACTGCTTAAACCTCCTTTGAGAATCGTAGTGAGACCTATGCCACACCGCCAACTGCAGTCTAGGTACACGAGGAAGCCTTCAATTGAACAAAAAGACAAATCACTAGCAAATGCCTCTTTGTATTCACGTACTGTATTTAAGAACGAGCAACGCTACACAGGTTTACTAGGAAGCAAATTCCACTGTATTCAACTGTAGTTACCGAAATTCTGCACAAAACTGGGGGGGAAAGTCCCATTTCTGTACATCTACGGGGACTTGATTCCGAGCAGGCATGCCTAGGATTGAACTACAGGCTCCCCAGATTCTGATGTACATTTGCTTTTATTATTTTCTGAAGAATAATAAAAATCGCAACTCAAAAGGGTCCTAGAACCTCCGCTCGATAGCATCCTGAGCACCGGCTTTTGTACTTCGCTCGCAGAAGCCCAAACACCTGGCAAATCGATGTACTCGGCGCCAGGTTTCAGCCTCTGCACTCTTAACGGAGTCGAGAGCGGAGGAGCTCGGCGCTCGGCTGCTTCGCCTTAGCGGCTGAAACTGGCGGGCGTCCCTTTCCCACACCAAGATGGCGGCCGCTCGAAGCGGCGAGGCGATCTGAGGCTGGCCGCTCCCCCACCCCCTTCCGCCGCGGGGGAGGGAAGGCAACCTTCTGCCGGGAGGGGGCAGGTCGCTCCGTTATCTGCCCGCCGCCACTCGCTGCGTCGACAAATTCCTCCGCCCCGTTCCGGAGGCTTCTGAAGCCCGCCTGGGGTGAGCGCGCGAAGGGCGAGGGGCCACAGGGCGGCCAACGGCCGGGGCCAGTTCAAACTGAGGAGGCGGGAAAGGGGTCGCGCGGGGTCCTTGCCCCCACCCCCTCGAGGGGCGGGTGCGCATGCGCAGTGGGCGTGGCGCCTGGGCAGCCCGGGGGCGAGCGGGGTTTGCCGACAGAGGGCGTCGCTGCGCCGCTTGGACCAGGTGCAGTTCAGAAATGGGCAGCAGCCGCAGGTGAGGAAGCGGCCGGCGACGCGGGCTTGGCCGCTGCTCTTGCCAGCTCTGGGTTCGGATGCTGCTCCGTGCAGCGGCCCGCAGGCTCCGCCCGCTGCTGTTTTCCGGCCACTGGGGCGATCATAATCGAGGCATTGTCCTTTGTCGGGAGCGATGGAAACGATCCTCCCTACTTCTTAAAACTATTTGATTTGATTTCCCCAGACAAAAGGGGTGTTGTTGCTCCTGGATCTCTGGCATCCTTTTGTGATGACTTGTGTCAAGCCGGAATGTGCTCCGCTGCCGGGCTCCGAACTCGGTGGCCTTTGTGGAGCTTCCGATTGGATGCCCAGAATGAATGAATGAATGGGATGGTGCCAGGCTGGTGTTGAATGGGGGAGAAATGCAGACATTGCAGTGGGGCATGGTTGGGCTCCAGGTCAAGAGTAAAGAGCTGGCCCAGGACTTGCCGCCTGGGGCTGTGGTGCTCCACAAGGGCTTGGGTGTCCACCTATTCTCTCTATTAGGCTGGCCCTTGCTGACCCTAGCAGACGCTTGCTAGTAGAATTGTAGAGTTGGAAGGGACCAAGAGTCCAACAGGAATCTTTTGCCCAACTGGGGCTCGAACCCGTGTCCCCGAGATTAAGAGTCTCATGCTCTGCCAACTGAGCTAACCCAGACATATGAACAAATAGAGCTGTTAGTAGGAGAATAACACTGGAAACATAAGTTGCCCTTTTCTGATCTTATAAAATCATGCGACTTTGTAAGTCCCTTGCAGTAGAGTAATGGGTGGATGCCTTTCTTCACATAAATAACCAACGCCTGTGTGGACTTCATGGTATAGGTGATACTGTTCCCATACTGCTTGTGGTATACCACTCTTCCAGGCACCATGTCATTTAAAACTGTTGCTGATAACTATTGTAGTTAAATGCTTGATAGCCTATCCACTACTGGCAAGTTGGAAGCCTCAAAAGTATTCCTATGAAAGATGGCTGCATGATGTAACAAAATTAAATTGCTGGGGTTGTTAAAATCACTTGAGAGGTAACTTGCAAGCGCTGCTTGTGAACACCCATTTTTACAGGACTTGCAGCGTCCTCCTCCAAGTGTTTACTCAGAAGTAAATCCTACTTTGTTCAAGCCCACCTACTGCTAAATAAGTGTCCATAGAATTGAGTTGTCAATCCTGTAAATCGTTCAGTCCTTTCTGCCTATAACCAGGGAGCCCTGCTTTGTACAGGGACCAATTCTGCTGAGTTACAGCTTATTGTATGATTGTCTGTGTGTGGCCTGACCTTTAAGTATGGTACTTGAAGAAGCAGAGGGTTGTTTTCTAGCTTATATGCAAAAGCAAGGTTTGTGAGCTCCCTTTATTCTGTTAGTGAATTTGTTATGAATGCATCATAAACAATTAATGAGGGAATTCTAATATGCAGATAACTTTTCTTCAAAGTCTTCTTCATCAGATGAAATATTCCATTCACAGGTTGAAATATTCTTCAGGAACTTAACCCACTAGTTTACATTAATATCTCTAACAGCTGACATTGGTTAACATCTTGTATTTTTGTATTATTTGTAAAATACATTACTATAAGGAGGTCAAAACTCCCCCTTTTTAAGAGCCTATGCTTTAATTTGGCATTTTTATGACAGCTGTGTATAAATGCATTCAAAATTCAAATAGTTTATACAGGGGAAATCATGTTTATTCAGGAGCTGAATCTTTTTAAATTATTGTGAGACTCAAAATAAAAACTGCACAACTATGCTTTGAGAGATATTGCATGTCTGTCATTTTAAGGGGGATAAAGCATTATTCAAGAACAGAAATAGCAAGTGCCCCACTTCCTGAATCAGTATCCTTCCTGAGGCAGGTTGGGGAAATCCTGAGCATCTGAGGTGACAGAGACTGGAAATGCTGCAGAGGCCCTGGAAAAAGGACTGCTTCTTTCAGTCTTCTCTCTTTCTCCTCCTTTTCCTTCCCTTTTCCTTCCCCAGTTTGGTACTCTGAACAACACCTGTGGGAATAATAGGACTAATGCCTACTATTGCTGCACCATCACTAGCTTCTAAAGTTTGATATCGTTGAACATCACACAGGACTGAAAAATTAAATTCTTCTCTCCAGTCAATTCACTTTATCCTAGAATAAGAGATTATAAAACACTCATTCCCTCATCTCCATGGCTCTTACACACTTTCCTTTAAAAAATGCAGGATTCAATACAGTACTCACCCTGAACATATTGCAACAATACAAAAAGCCCAATATAGTTATTTGGTCACTGTCCTTGTGTTTCATTGAAAAAGATCACATGGTGTTAATCTGTTTAAAACTAGTGGAACAGAGGCTTGGTTCTCACCTTAAAAAACATTCCTCTCCTGCCTTTTAACATGAAAATCAGCTAAACCAAACTGCCTGCTGAATCTGGGATCTTTCTCCAAGCCCTGGAATGTCTGGAGGATAAAGATAAACTGCTGAGAAGGCACACCACTTCACCCTCCTGCTTCCCATTTCATTCTTTAAAAAAAAAATCTTCATTCAGTCCCTTTCTGCATTATGATTCCACTTTATGGGAGGGTTATTCTCATTCTCTGTTTCTTAGACCTTGTCCTGTAGACGGGAACGGGGGAAGGAGCCCAGGCGTGGCAACACATTCCCAGGCCCCTGCAGGACCACCATGGCTTATGATGACTCCAAGAAAAAAGAAGGTAGGATTGTTTCATAATCTGAGAGGTGTTACGAGGAAAGTACAACTCCCCCAGTCCGTGGAGTGAGAGACTAGGAAAGAAAGCCAGTGTCCTGCATGGATTGGGTTTCTGCAGCATTCCAGATCCCTCCCTTGTACTCAGAAAGTTAAGTGTACCTGGATTGAAACATGAGTCTCACAAGCTCCAAAGTGCTGATTAATTTTTATCAGGCTTGGCCACAAGGGACACTTCCTAACCCTTGTCAGCTCCGTAGAATTATAATTGGATTGGGGCCTGGATCCAGACCTTCAACACAGCACAACACTGATGCCTAGGTCCTGATTTGGCTGAGAAGCCTTTTCAGTTCTTGCTATCCAAGGGGGGGAAACCCAAGAGTAGGAATAAAACTAAAGCCTTTGATATGGCAGCCTAAAGCATTTCCCTAAAGGTTTGGGGCAGTGCTTTACAGTAGTGAGTAGATTGTGTGTATGTGTGTGTATGTGACTGCTTGCTTCCTCTTGTGCATTGTGTTTTATCTTTGGCCACAGTGACAGTTGTGAGAGCGTGCCTTGATTATTTCTGACCACGCCAGTGTTTCCTCCTTCAGACTGCTTAGAGAGCTACCGAATTGATGGCGTGGGACTAGTAGCTGGCAGAACCCAGCGAGAAAAGAAACGTTCCTACAAGGACCTGCTTCGAGAAGAGGAGGAAATAGCTGCTCAGGTCAGGAAAAATTCACAGAAGAGGCTGAAGGTGAGAGAGTCTGAGAAGAGAATGGGAAAAGCTTGCCAGTCCAACTTTGCCTCTCCCAGCCCAATTTGAACTGCTCTGTTGGTAGTAAATGCCACATTAAAAGAAATGAGAGAACAGGATTCTTGGGGTTATAGAAACAGATGTAGAAGTCATACTATTTCCCTATTTTAGAAAGTTTAGTAAAAGTTCTAAAAACTAGGATGAGATGAATGTAACTTTTTATCATCCACTCATCTTAAACTGCTGTTTGAATTAGAGATTGAATGATCATTACAGAATAGAAATTATTCTTTTGGATGCATAGGTCATCATTATATTGTTGCAGGATGCAAACTGATAGGTTGTTGTTTGCCTGATTCTGCAGGTAGCCTGAAAAATAATGAGGTGTGATCTATCTCATTCAATTCCCTGGGGATGATAACACAGACAGCTTTTCCTCAAAACATTTCCTTTGACCTGAAATCTCTCCTATTAGTCTAGAGGTGATTATTTGAGCTTTGCTTTTTTTTCTTCTAAATCTTCAGCTTGGAAAAGTTGTTTTCCGCTCTTAAACAGGGAAGTTCTGCTTTCTCTTGAGAGTATCATTTCTAAAATTCACATGGCAACGCAGACCATCTTCTGTTTCAAAGCACAGAAATGCCATGCCATAGAGAGCATATTTGTTAGCTAATGTGACTTCTATGATCATCTGTATTAGAAATGAATACGTATATGCCTTCATTATTTGCTTCTTTTTCTTCTTTCCAAAATGCTGTTATCTTCTTTTGCAGGAAAGTGACATTTTCTTGCTGGGGACAGACACTTATAAGAAGAAGAGGAAGCACTCCAATGAGTACTATTACAGAGGTAGGAGTGGAAGCAACATAGGAAAGGATATGGCAAAAGAGAAAAGTTGAGAGGTGATTTTAAGGTTCAATTTGTATTTCTAAGGTTCTGCCAATAGGCTTTGTGCTTCCTGGAGGTAAAGTGAGAGGCCAGGTCTTTTCCCATAAAGCTTCCAGTCTAAAGATAAATAAGGGAGAGGCCAATCAGTGAAAGGGAGGCAGCTGTATATATTGCATATTCACTTTGACAGCTAATTTATTTTCATTTACTTATAAAAATATTTATATACCACTGTTCATAAATAGCATCAGAGTAGCTTACAACAGTCACACATAAAACCATACAATAAACAACAAATACAATTTAACAAAGTCAAAAATCAGGTAACTGTTATGGAAATAGGCATTCTGAATAGCTTGAATAAGCCTGGTTGAATAGAAAGGTTTTCAGCAGGCATTTAAAGGTTGAAACGGAAGGTGCTGATAAATCTATTGGCAGAGTATTCCACAGGCCTCGGTCGAGACTTGGTTTTGTATTGCTGTCAAATAAGCCTCACCAACTTATTTGTAAGTCGACTTTCATACCTGGCCTCCCATCACAGGTGTCACTGGCTTACCAATAGGAGAAGAGGCAAGATCAGCTGTCAGTGTGTTTGTTTATCACTGCTACCTCCCCTCTCCCAGAACATTGCACTGACACCACTCACAGGTCAGGTAAGAGCTGCCAACCATTACTGAATACACCAGAAACAAAATAGCCTCTTAAAAACCAATGTGTCCTTATATTTCAGCCTCACCAATTGGCCTCACTGATTTATAAACCAAAATTGATTTACAGTAGGATAGCTCTTAGCAGTTCCAGACCGAATATCTTCACCCGGACATGAGGCCGTGAAGTTATGACGGTGTGCAAGTGAAGATGGGTTTGTTGCTGGGTATACTTCCATTGATCCTTCTTCTCTGAACTTTTTCAGAACTTTCTTCATTTGAGTTATCCCTGCCTTTGGAATCGTCTGCAAAGAAGAGGAAAAAAGTAGTGACAAGCCCACCCTCTGCTGACACTGCCATGGATCTGCTTAAGGCCATCACCTCGCCTTTGGCCACAAGCTCCAAGTCCTCGAAGAAAACATCTGAAAAGTCATCTCATTCTTCACTCTCTGCCTCTGGCCATTCAGAAGGCAAGAAGGAACACCACAAGAAAAAACTGAGTGGCAGTAGCAGTGACCTGTCCTTGGATGAAAGTGCTTTCCACAAGTCCAAAAAGGTGAAGCCCCCCTATGTGAACACTGAAATGTTGACCTTGCGTGAACCTGATGGCTTAAAGATGAAACTCATCCTCTCACCTAAGGAGAAGGGGGGAAGCACAACGGAGGAGCCCTTTCCACATCCGTCAGCCACAAAGAAATCCTCTAAGAAGTCAGCTCGGGACGAACAGGGATCATTTCTCCCAACTCATGATTCACACGGCTTTTCGAAATCATCCCGAAAGAAGCACAAACCACTGGAGAAGGATCCGCATCGCTCTCCAGCTGCTGAGAGCTTTAGCCCAGACACACCTCTCTTCCCTGAAAGCCAAAGCAGTGAATTTGAGCTTTCAGGCCTGGAACCACAAGCGGAATCAGGTTCGTCCTCTGGAGGTGAACTGGAAGCTGGAGAGCTAGTAATTGACGATTCGTACCGGGAGATAAAGAAGAAGAAGAAATCAAAGAAGAGCAAAAAGAAGAAGGACAAGGAGAAACACAAGGAAAAGAAGCATTCCAAATCCAAGAAGAGTTCTGGGCTTTCCTCTTCACTGGCAGTAGCAGAAGTAACAGCTCCACTCCCAGTCTCTCCAACCAGTGCGCAGTTTGCCGTTCCTGCCCCTCCACCACCACCGCCTCCACCGCCACCTGTTTTCCATACAGATGGCCAGAGTGAGAAGAAGAAGAAGAAAGAAGAAAAGGAGAAGGTTGAAAAAATGGACAAAGAAAAGGTAAAAAGGAAAAAGTGGCAGCACAAGTGGGTAATTAGAAATGCTGAGGACTGTTGTTCCCAAAATAGAGGGCGCTAGAGTGTTCTTTACAGTTTTGTTAGTTAACTTCAGAAATAGCAACCAAATATATAAATTATCTTGATTGTTGTCTTCCTGAACTGCAGATAAGCAGAAACACTCTCAAGGAGTACACTTCTCCTCCCCCCGCCCCCCTGAATGAAACAAATTGGTTTCTGCTTTAGAAATATTTAGGTAAAAGTAGCTGGTAAAAGTAACTATTTTATTCATTGATGGCAGCCCTGTACTGCCCAGTAGCTGAAGCTCTTTGAGTCATGTATATAAACATTGATAAAAGACAATGAGAATAGCAAAACAATTACAGAATAAAATAAGAAACTTTAAAATAGCAGTATAAAACACAACATACCAGATACAAATCAATAAAAGTTAAATACAAATAGGCTTTGAAACTTTTAAACTCAAAACCTCAAAATGCACAAAAACCCAGTGTGGATAAAAATCTACATTTGTAATAAATCAGGGTTTTTTTGTTTACACTGCATTTTTTAAAAATTATATCTACTCTGTTTCTCTTCAATAATAACTATAAATAATAATAACAATAATGATTAAGCCTGATAGAAGCATGATAGCCCTACACAGTGTTAGAAACAGATATGAAAGCTATGAGCTAAATGGCACCTTAAATCTAGGTTATGAGTGCAACAATGGAATGTCTAGGCTTGCTTTTTTAATAACAAGAATACAAAGCTGAAAATGAATGAACGGCAACTAAAATATTATGCCCATTTTTCACATGGTTTAGTCCTTCCCCTGCCCACCACCCTAATATTCTTAAGAGGGTCTTTTCTCCGGTCTTCAGAGAGTAGCTGGAAGTGGGGAGGCAGAAAAAGGTCCTCCTTTCTTTCCACTCTGCAGATTTAATCTGAAATCTTAGGCTCAGTACTGCTCCCAGAGCTCAGAAGGTGCTCGCGCTAATGAAATTCCCTGTTGCAAAATGCAACTACAACAATGGGAGTTTCGAACACTGGCCCTACAGTAAATATCTAAGTTCAGTCAATGTCTCTACCAGATACAGGATGCTGTCCAACTAAGTTATGCAGAGTATACCCATGGAAATTAATAATACTAAGTCATGATGTAGTGAGATATAGCCCACACTGAGTTTGAAAAAAAGGCTTTTATGTAAATGAAAAACCAATTGGATCCTTTCTGAAATATGAATATGTATATTCTACCTGCCAAACATAGGCATATCAATTTAACCTAATGAAAATAAATTGCTGTAGTCTGCCTGGTACGTTTCAGACGTCTACCTATCAAGGTAAGAGTGAAGGAAAGAGAAGAGAAAGAAGAGAAAACAAAAATGCCCACTGTGCAGTATATCCCCATACTTAACTTTGTTTGTATGCTGTTACAGTGGTGCCCCGCAAGACAAATGCCTCGCAAGACGGAAAACTCGCTAGACGAAAGAGTTTTCCGTTTTGGAGGTGCTTCGCAAAACAAATTTCCTATGGGCTTGCTTCGCAAAACGACAATGTCTTGTGAGTTCCTGCTGTTTTTTTTTCCTCCCCCCCCCCTTTTCTAAGCCTCTAAGCCGCTTATCAGCTGATCCGATCAGCAGATAAGCCGCTAAAAGCCGCTAATAGCACTAATCCGCTAATCCGTCAATGGGCTTGCTTCGCAAGACGAAAAAACCGCTAGACGAAGAGAATCACAGAACGGATTCTTTTCGTCTTGCGAGGCACCACTGTATGGGGCTTATTGTAAGAAAGACCCAATATCAGTCCATCGGTTATTTTACTTGTATGCTGCCTTTCTAAAGTTAAACCACACTCAAGCCATGGTTTACAACATATAAAAAATTACTAGCAAAAGTAGTCATAAACAATAAACAAGACATCAAAAAGTGCACAACCAAATTGAACCATTTCCACATAACTCATAAGATACAAAATAAAGATACAAAAAAATAACAGCAACACCCCCCCCAAAAAAACCCACTTAAACAATGCCTCAATCCAAGATTCTGTTCAGCAGCCTCAGCTTTTGTAGCAGGAGTCAGTCACAGCCCTGTCCTCCCAGGCCAGGTAGAGAAAGGCCTGCAAGGCAGGGAGCAAGTCTCCCAGGACTCATAGCCAAGATGGTCTGTGTGGGAAGGGGTTAAATACATTCTAGCTGTCAGTAGAGAAGGAACAGTGCAACAAAGCAATGCAAGTTGTAAGAAAGAGTGGTTTAAATGGTATTGTTTATGACTGCCGCAGCTAGAGTAGTATATCCAAAAAAATTGAAAGAAAGAGATACAAAAGAAATTTGGCAGAATAAATTGATAGAATACACAGAATTAGTAACTGAAATTAGGATGAGTCACAGATAAGATGGGTGGAAGTGCTTTGAAGAGTATCCTAGACGGTATAATAGTCAATTTAACCTACAAGTAGGAATGAACACATGTGAGCAGCAGATAACACTAACTAAAGGAAGACACACACTAACTAAAGGAATGGGTGGAAAAATAGAATATGCAGCTGACAAAAGACTACCTAGAATGCCATGAAGAGAGATGGACTGGGAAGTCTGAAGATAAGAGATAAATGATGAATATTGTATGATGTATATATAAGTTGTAAAAATGCATTAAAAATAGTAACAACAAATGGTATTGCTTAGTTGTAAATTAACATGCTTTAATAGTGAGATTTCCACCATTGTTTAGGAAATAGGAAGAAGTATCAGTTGATTTAAATCAGACTTACATTGACTTTTTTTTTCTTTTTGATATAAATAACCTTGATGCTAAGCAATCTACTGATTAAAAATCCATTAAAAAGCATGGGAAAATAAAAGAGTATTTGCCTGGTACTGAAAAGGTTACCAAGTATGCACCAGGCATGCCTTTCTGAGAAGGATGATGCAGTGCTGCCACAGAGAATACCTTCTCTTTCATATCCATCCTCTGGGTCTCATTTGGCACTAGCACTCAGAGAGGTCTCCAGCAATGACCTCAAGGACTGAGTATGAGTATAAGTAACTAGATAACATACATCATACAAAAAGTCGGCTTGAAATTAACCCACTCCTAACTTGTCTAAGAGAATGCACCAGGAGATTATTTTCTTTGGGGATTTCTAAAGGAGCTTGAATATTTTACAACATATTCCAACAGAAATTTCTTGCTTTCTTTTTCCTCTTCCTGATTAGCCAAAGAAGAAGAACATGTCTGCCTACCAAGTATTCTGTAAAGAGTATCGTGTGAACATTGTGGCTGAGCATCCAGGAATAGGTAATAGAAGTGTCCGGTAAGGTTTGGGAGATATCCAGTTGTGGCATCCCGCTTGGACACACTGCACTTCACTTTCTCTCTTTCCCCCTGCAGCCCATCTGTATATCCCCCAAATCTGCTCCAGAGAATTGGGGGACCTTTTGGAAAGGAGAGGCAGGGGAGAGATAGGTAGGGGAATGCCTGGCATCTTTACTGGCATGATGTTGGATCCTGCCCATTGGGCCACTGCAAAACGAAAGCTGCGGAGAAGAAATGTTTAAATGTTTGAAAGAACTCTGCCTGCTCCAGCGAAGGCTCTGTGTTCCCATTATGAATCTGAGCAATACACTTTTTCAGAAAGCACATAACCAATCATTCTGGACAGTCTCTTTGGTATTAAAGTGGCAGCAGAAATAAAAATGGCACTAAGAGTTGTAATGCAAATGCCATTCTTCACTGCTTGGTCAAGGTGTGATTATCAAGCAGGGAGGGTAGGCAGACGTACAATATTTTTTCTCTAGGTAGATGACAGGATTAAATGCCAAATATATATGTATAGCAGTAGAAATTACCTTCCATTCTTCTGTCACATATCCTCCCAAGCATAGAATTCTGAATTTCTTGGCTCCTGCTCCTTTCCACTTTTTGTCCCAAATCCTGACCATGTAACATGCATTACAACATTGTGTGGGATGGACTAGACCAGCCACTAATGTAAGAGAGCTTTAAAAGGGGGGGTTAGACAAATTTATGGAGAATAAGGCTACTTTTCATGATGGCTGTGTGATACCTCCAGAATCCGTATGCCTCTAAATATTGTTTATTGGGGAACAAAAGTGGGAGTGGTGCTGCACTTATGTCCTCCTAGGGGGCTTTCCATAGGCATGTAGTTGGCCCCTGTGGGGGAAAGAGGTGGGCTAGCTAGGTCTCTGGTATGTTCCAGCAGGGCTCGTTCTTATGTTCTTGCTCAAATTCCTCGCTGTGATTTTTTTTGCAACTGTTCCATGGATTGTTTTTCCATGTATACAGGCAATAATGAGATATTTTAGCATCATGTGTATTGTAAGCAATGAGTCCTATAATGGTTCAAGTAGTTAACTGAATGTCCATAGAAAATCTCTGCTTTTCTCTGAATGGCTTACTTTCTCTGATTTCCCGTTAGATTTTGGTGATCTGAGCAAAAAGCTGGCAGAAGTTTGGAAGCAGCTTCCGGAGAAAGATAAGCTGGTAAATATCTGATAAACATTTGTACAGAAAATGACATGTGTAGGCAGAAAACTGACTTGGTCCTGGAATACTGCCACCATGGTTCTTGTATTTATTACTTTCCAAATCTGTGTATTGCATATCACCTACCCCTGCTTGCAAATGGGAAATGTTTGGTATTCATTCATTCATTCATTCTCTCTCTCTCTCTCTCTCTCTCACACACACACACACACACACACACGGCCAGACATGCTTTACAATTGCTCCATCTGTATGGTTGGACAGCTGATGATGCCTTTTTAAACACTAGTTTTGTTTTCCCTATTCTTTTCAGGTTTGGAAGCAGAAGGCGCAGTATTTGCAACACAAGCAGAATAAAGCAGAGGCTACAACAGTGAAGAGGAAAGCAACCTCATCAGAGGGTGCACCAAAACTGAAAGGTAACCTCTATATTCCACTGTTTCTTACATACCATTCTTAAAATGAGGCTGTTCAAGTGTAAGACGAGGGTGTCTGTTAGTCCATTATGAGTGTGCGTGTAATCCAGGATCTTCAAAGATCCTCAGTATTTATCCCACACAGCTTTAGATGGCAGACCCTCCATGTTGCTTTATGCAGATGGCATGCCCTTTGTATCTTCATCCATGCATAGTATGAGGGACCCTCATTTTCATTTTGAAAAAAAAGAACACCTACCTTTGATCTATTGCTAAAACAAAACTTAATTTGCTTGATAAAAGGCCTAGGCCACATACACAGGCAGTAATACTACAGTGGTACCTCGGGTTACAGCACCTCAGGTTACAAACACTTCAGGTTACAAACTCTGCTAACCCGGAAGTAGTACCTTGGGTTAAGAACTTTGCCCCAGGATGAGAACAGAAATCGCACAGCGGCAGCGGGAGGCCCCATTAGCTAAAGTGGTACCTCAGGTTAAGAACGGTTTCAGGTTAAGAATGGCCCTCCAGAATGAATTAAGTTCTTAAAAGAGGTACCACTGTAATTTCAAATACTTTAAGGACTTTAAATATTTAGGAATGCAGTTTAATCAAAATCATACCTGGGTATCCACAGGACTTCCAAACCTATAAGTAAGGCCATATTAAACTATGCTTGCTTTCAGGAGTTAATCTAAGATCTGCACTTAAAATATTTTTCTGGGGAAAGTTATTCCACATGTGGTATATGGTACAGAATATAAAGCTGCTCGACAAATGCTGTTGGAGCAAATTCCCAATAGATTGTACAAATTAGGCCAACAATGTGAAACCTGAATAATTAAGGACAGACTGATTCTCAGTTTCCTTAAGGATGTTGCTACTGTAGCTGCAAAACAGTTGAACACATTTTTGTTTCAACAAGCTTCTCTCTCTGGATGGAAAGGTTTAGAACAGTAAAAAATGAACACCTATCTTTTGCTTTTTGTAGTGTTTTGAAAACTATTTTTAAGCTGTTTTGTGGTATGTTTGTGAATCAGCTAGAGCCAAATGTAAGAGATGATTCATAAATAAATAAAACTGCATTAAAAATAAAGTAAGTTAAAGAAATAGTGTGGGCTAAACTTCTATGGCCATACAGTTTGGCTATGTAAACTGTGCAGTTGATGCAGAGTTTTCATAATATGTAAAATGCAGAAATAAGTGTTTTCCTTTCTGTTTTCAGCTTCTCTAACAGGGGCACTTTCACCCCATAAGAAGTCTCCATCTAGCACTGTAGTGTTATCTGCATCACCTGTCAAAGTTCCTGAAACGGATCCCATAGATGTAGCTGCACATCTGCAATTACTGGGTGAATCTCTAAGTCTTATTGGCCACAGGCTACAGGAGACAGAGGTAGGTGCAGGAACCTTCGCACGTGAATGTAGTCATTTCATTTTTAAACAGCAGAGCTACTTTATTCACGAAGTTCAGATAACTAATTGGAATAAACTGAATTGAACAAGTCTGCCTGTTCCACATACTGCATTCAGTGCCACATTGAACAAACTATTTACTCCAAGGGCTCTTATTTGTGTACAGTCTTACCTCATGTTACGTTTGCTTCATGTTGCGGCTTGTCAGGTTACTTCCGGGTTCGCAGCACGCGTGAAGTGAACTGCACTCTATAGCGCACGTGCAGTAGCGACACTCTACTTATGGACTTTTTGGGGTGCAAATGGCACCCTGAAACGAATTGTGTTACCACTGTATCAAGACTCCACTTTTGCAGGTTAAGCAAGCTTCATTCCTGAGTTGCCATCATTAAAAAAAACCTCATGGTTTCCAATTCTATGTCAAGATGTTTGGTTGAACTAAGGTTTATATATATATAAAGCAGAATAAATGTTTTCCAAAATACATATAAGACACAGCTCTTGCTTGGCTACTGCTGTGTTTGAGGGATTAGAGGGAAACTGTTGATCACATTAGTCTATTATACAAACTACCCGCAGCCATTTCATGGCATCATTCTGGGATGACTGCCTCTGCAGAACAAGATGACACGCCCTGCATTACTGCTAATGACATTAAATTAAAATGCCCAAATGGGGATTTTGGCAGCCACCCAAACAGTTTGCCCTGAAATGATGAATCCATTAAGAGTGAAAAGCTCTTGCATTGTAAAGTAGCATGAAGTAACAATCCACCCAAATTGATTTTACCCTCATTTACTAGTTTAACTACATTTCGTGTCTGGGTATACAATTCCTGAGTACATTTCCCTTTATTCGTATTCTTTATTTATTTACTTTTTGCTTTCAGGTGATTTTTTTGTTTCCAACTTTGTTTATATGACTTACTTCTGCTATAGTCAGGCTCTGTTTCTGGGCTTCCCATGGGTATGTGGTTGGACACTGAATAGAGACCAGAATGGCCTGATTAAACAGGCTCCTCTTATGTTCTTAGTATAAGACAAGGTTTCGCCAAAGTTAGGTCTCTAGCAGTTTTTGGACTACAATTCTCACCATCACTGGTCCTGCTAGCTAGGGATGGTGGGAGTTGCAGACCAAAAACAAACAAAGAGCTGGATACCCAAGTTTGGGAAACCCTGCTGGGATATGAAACTGAGATCTATTGCCTCTGAACATGGAAGGTTAACATAGCCCAGGGGTGTGGATGCTTAAGCCCAGGGGCCAAATGCAACCCTCCAGTCCTGTCCGTGAATCTTGGGACTCTCCCCAGCCATACACCCTCTTCCCCGGCGATGCCTCTCTCCAGCCCTGCTTGATAGACTTCTTGCTTGTTTTTGTCTGGCTGGAATGAGTCCTTGAATTCTGAGAAGGACTTTTGCTTGCTTGCCTGGATGGGCACTTGAGGGGAGTTTCAAAAAAACCAGCCTCTTGTACAGAGATAAGATTTACATTAATTGTTCTGCCCTTTGCTAGAATGTGTCCCCTGCCCCACCCTGAACAGAATGAAACCCTTGAGCTGGAAAGGCTTTCCAACCCCTCATATAGCCATTAATTTGTGGCTTGTAGTCATGATGACTGTATGGAAGCTGTATGTACACTGTATGTACAGTGCACAGCAGGACAGCAGCAGCAGCACATCAAACATTTAAGCATCACAGTAAGGGAATACAAGGTGGGAGCACCTTACTGGTATCTTGCGCAAAGCTGCTTTGTCATCTGCTGTGTTCCCATATTTATCATTCTGCCTGGTGCTTTAGACATAGGGCGCAGGCTTGCAGCCATGGTGTGTTGAGTAGAAGTGGCCAGAAATAACTTCAAAAATGAGAAAGTATATCTTCCATCTCTGATCTTTCATTCCTGCATTTGAGCTTCATCTTTTCTAAGGGAAGAGCGCTTCAATAAGCAAATCAGAGTTGCCAGCTCCATGAGAATGAGAGAATCTGTGCTGGGCCTAAGACAAAGATAAGAAACTGACATCAAGACAAATCTCTTACTACTACTTCCTTTTTTCCTTCCCAGGGTATGGTAGCTGTATCAGGAAGTTTATCTGTGCTCCTAGATTCAATCATTTGTGCTCTAGGCCCTTTGGCATGCCTGACGTCCCAGCTCCCTGAACTAAATGGCTGCCCCAAACACGTTTTGGTAAGTTCTGTGTTGTTTTGGAATGCCAAGGTCTCACACTATTTCTTACAGCTTCCCTCTGCCCATGAAAGGCATGGTTTTTTCCACAATTGTAGCACAGATTCAGCACTTTGCTTTATATGTAGGATACTCCCGTGTTAGTACCCTCTTCTCTCACAGCTTAAGGAATTTATAGAAAGGAAATGCTGATTGAACTTAGCAGGATTCAAGTTGTCTTTTTTTCCTTCTGCACAATCATGTATTTTTAGTCCTGGAGTAGTCAGTGTGGTGCCTTCAAACTGTTGTTGGACTGTAACTCCCATCAGCCCTAGCAAGCATGGTCAATGGTCAGTAACAATGGGAGTTGTATTCTTTACAACATATGGAGGGTGCAATACTGGCACCCATTGTCTGGGTTGAACATGCAGTTTGTATGTAATTTGTTGGTGGTGTCCACGTCTTCCTTGTTGCACTTTAGTCCCACCTTTCCCTGTGTTCAAAGCACACTTTTTTTGTATGTGAGATGATGCAATATACACTCCATACCAGATTTTGTATTCATTGCATATGAATAGAATATTTAGAATAGAATATGTCTCTCAGCCTAACATAAGTCTCACGGATGTTGTGAGGATTAAACAAGAAGGGGCAAAACTATGTACGCCACCTTGAGCTCATGGGGGGGGGGTGGAATATAAATAAATAATGATTTTGTTATTGAAAGAAAGCTTGTGTAAAGTAAAAAAAATAGAGGATAGTGCATTTTAGAAAACAATATGGCACCTGTATCCTACTTTTTCTAGAATGAATGCAAGGCAACATAGATGGTACCCCCGTCTCCTTATCAAATCAACCCTGTGGGATAGGTTAGCCTGAGAGATGGTGGCAGGCTCAAGTTCACCTAATGAGAATTGAACCCAAGTCCCCCCCCCCCCCATTCTAAACTAACCCTTTAACCATCACAGCACATTGGCTGTGGAGCACACCTAATTATGTGGAGAGTTGCTTCATTTGTCCCAGGCAGCTGAAACATTTATTAAAGGCCTGTCCCTCTTGCAACCTGCTGTTAATATTTTCTACCAGCAGGCGGCTGTGTTATGTAAGAACTGCAATTTTATAAAAACATGTCTTGAATTTATGTTAAATATTCATATCCTGCCTTTTCTAGGATGCTCAAGGCACCTTCCGTGTTAAAAATTAAAGCACAATGCAGCAAGCTAATACATTCAGTGCTAAAAAGCAGAAAATCAGTAAAACTTAATTCTGAGCAGCAGTCCAGTTTCGCTCACCATGGTGAATGTTCCATTGTCCTTTCTTCTCCAGCTTGGAGTTGAGGAAGCAGTGGGGAATCATCTCTTAAGACTTGCAGTGAGCTTTGGAGGTTACAACAGAACTACAGGAAGATATCTGTTCCCCTTTCCAGTTCCACAGAGGGCTGAGTCTTGCCATTTTGAGTCTCTGTGATCAGTATGTGGCCATTTTGGCTATGAGTAGCAAAGATAAAGCACACAGTCAGTGACCCAGTCTTACTGTCTACTCAGAAGTGAATTAGATAGGACCTAACTGCAATCTTAGGGCTAGTTTCCTGGGTGTAAACCCCTGCAGGCATCATGGAGCTTATTGCTCATGTGCTGTAAGTCCTGAGGACCACAGATTTTAGTCCAGATACCAAGGCCAGCCAAATGCTGTGGCTCTGGCTTCTATAGAATTGGGTGCCATAAAATCATTGGTGCTGAAATATTTCTTTATTGGCTTAGTGACAGCTATCAAAGCCCAGGGCAAATGAAAATATTCCCCAGTACCTCTGAAAGATCCACAGGCTTTTGTGCATCTCCAAAGGAAGCACTCTGTCTCCCTTCGTCATGTCTTTAAGGGTTTGGTTTTCCCTAAGTCATTTGTTCTGCTGCATTAATGTCAAAGGCATGCTTGGTGTTTTTTTTATAAGATACTGATTCAATTTAATATGCATTTCTCTCTCCCCCCCCCGGCCACCTTTCCAGTCAAACACATTGGACAACATTGCATACATCATGCCTGGACTCTGACAGGAAAAGGATAATGGGAAGTGACATGCTGCCAAGTAACTGAAGTGTGTACAGATACACTATCCTGGTATTCTTCCAGAGGACAATGTATAGGGCTTTGAGTTTTTCTGTCTGTAATATATCAAATAGAATTGTAACTATTTCGCTTGATTTTACGAAAAGTTTCAACCGCAATTTGTGGGAATCGGTTTTGTCTCAGATTGGATGTGTCTACAATTAGAGTTGGGAAATATTTTGATAGATTAGCCTTAATATGGTTGGGGTGGTTTTTTTTTAATGAATTTGTTTTACTTGGAAAAGTCAAGCAAGTTTGGTTGAAGAGTTGGCTTGCATGTTGTTAAAAGAATGGTGGGAAAGAAAGTTGAGGGGATAGTGTTTTGCTGAGGGCTTGTGCTGGCACCAGGAATCCTCATTAAATCTTCCAGTTGTAAGTAGGTTGCTAAATACAGATTCAGGTGTGGTGAGTGAATTCTCAAATTCTTAGGAGAAACAAGGGCTTCTTAATATGGAGAAGTAGTAAATCCTAGTGAAAGCCTGCATTACTTCTTCACAGGTTGTAACTAATCAATGGATTGTGATATTCTAGAACTCTGCTGGGATATTCTAAAGAGGAGGATCCACAAGCCCTACTTTCAACTCCTCCTGATTTTAGCTAATTTCTCTTCCCCTCTGCTGTCTCTCTACCCCCACCCCCAGTACCCTTCAAAAACTAGTACCTAAGGTAACACCATAAAAGATTGAGGGCCGGGGCTCCTCCAGCTCCCTTACAGTTCACATACTGATTTATAATTGCTTATCACCAGCAGTGAACTGACGTGGTCCTCCGCTCATGGTGCTGAAATGTGTGTTGTAGAGGCAGTGATTAAGCTGAAATTTAAGGGCTTTTAGCTGAGAGGAAGACAATGAGAGGGCAGGTCCTTTATCCCAGTCACAGGATTTAGCGCTTTGAGTGCCTCTTTGAGGAAGCACTTCTCTCACACCTAGGATGAAGTGTGGTATTTTTAACATGTGTATTAACATTTTCATATACTGCATCTGTAGTAGATTAATTTATATTGTATATTTCTGTATATAGCTATAATGAAAGCAAAAATTCCCTCCACCAACCATGTATGGAAAACGAGAACTATGTGTTTTTACCTGGATACCCTGCCAGAATTGCATTTTATCTGCCGTTTTCAAGCATAGGCTGACAATGAAGGAAATAGTAGCGGTGGGATTTGGATGGTGGATGGAAACAAAAACTGAAAACTTTATATTCTGCCCTAGGTTCCCTTGCCACTTGTTATTTAGAAAACTGAAAAGTGGCAGACAGTGGGATAATTTTGGTTCCAGGACTAGCAAATTAAATAAATAAATTCCATGCTCTGTCTTCAGACCCCTAGGGTGGTCTTGGCAGTTTAAAAGCCCCTACCCACATTCCGCCCAACTGGCTCAAGCCCAGTAGGGAATTGACAATGGCAATAGAACCACCTTTGCATTCCACGTGCTCCACCCACTTTAGGATCACAGGCTCAGTGTATGAAAACTATTTCTGCCCACCTTTTCCAAACTTCTTGGCAACGTTTTAATAAAAAGGTTCTCACTTCACAAGTTTTCCCTAGTTAATCCCAAGGGGGACAGGCTAGCTGTATTAGGTGCTATTCTGTAAACAAACCCATGTGCTGGGAGCTAACGTCTTGATTTTTACAGAGCCTTTTGTGTCTCAAGTAACATTTGAGCTTTGAAGAGAATCCTGGCGCAATCACTTTAAACCTGGATAATTGTCAGAAACTTCCTTTCTACAGGAGACGTGTAACATTTGGCTTTGAGTCAAACAGTCGAAGGGGCTCTACTGCAGTTCTGCCATCTGCACTATGGCAAACTTGACTTTTTAAAAGATAAATGTACTGATGTATTTTTATTTAAAATTTGTAAACATTTGTATAATCTGTGTTGTGTGACATTTGGTACTGGAGAGCTTTGGATATACCCCTCATACTTTTTTACATTTGTTATTTCCTGCCATCTAGTCCAAGTTGCATTGTATAAATGTTTTGCTAATGTATATAAACTTTTTAAAAAATCAGAACTTGAATCCTGATTAATTTCATATGCCTCATGACCACCAATATTTCATCTATGAGATGTTTGGTCTTGGCAAATTATTTTTTATTATTTTTTTAAAATCAGTTTTACAACATCCCTGTTCATAAACCCCACACTTCACAACTATATAAGTTCTCTATTTGGTAATTTTTACATACCTCAGTATAGTCCATAACTATCTTTCTACTTTCACTCATTCCACCAGTTTTCTTTAGATTGAAAGCAAGCAGTGTGATTTACCAGTAACGGTCACTGTGTTAACTCATTGATTGCAATTGGGTTTCTGTGTAATTCTTAAGACTTTGTCAGAAGGTGTCTTTACATAAGCAACACTGGCTAGGAGACCTTTTTTCCTAACCTGTTCTTCATGAATTACTGGTTCTTTGGAACTACCGTACTATTTTGTTTTATGTTACGCATTTTCATTGCTACTATTTTTGAAATTTAATATGAAACTACTCTGGAAGAGTGCTACTCAGAAAGGTGGCATATAAATATTTTAAAATAATGCCAAAGTTGCAGGTTTGATCCATGTATGCGACAGCAGCATATTCCACCATTGCAGGGGCTAGGACTAAATGATCCTCAGGGTCCTTTCCAACTCTACAAATTTGGTGATTCTGAATGACTTTGTGCCTCCTCTGCTGCCCAGGTTGAAATACTGTCCAGTGCCTAGATATGGAACAGCCATGAGGAATCCTAGTGTGTTCATTTGAAGAACACAATGGTTCACCTATATACTGTATGTTGTCAAATCTGGAAACCATTTACTCTTCAAGTGAACATTCCTGTGGGTGATTCTTTTGTTTGTGAGGTTTTTTGTGGTTAGGCAAGATTTAAACACACTCTGAAAGGAAATTCTAGTGACCGAGAATGCTGGAAGCAGTTTAAAATTTCTATGCATGTTTTTAATTGCTGTGTTAACAGACAAACCTGCCTCTCCAACTATATTTTAGTCAGCACCAGGCTAAGAAGCCCATCATCTTTCCCAATCATATCTGTGTTGTTGTTGTTGTTTAGTCGTATCAGACTCTTCGTGACCCCATGGACCAGAGCACGCCACGCACTCCTGTCTTCCACTGCCTCCCGCAGTTTGGTCAAACTCATGTTGGTAGCTTCGAGAACACTATCCAACCATCTCGTCCTCTGTCGTCCCCTTCTCCTTGTGCCCTCCATCTTTCCCAACATCAGGGTCTTTTCCAGGGAGTCTTCTCTTCTCATGAGGTGGCCAAAGTATTGGAGCCTCAGCTTCTCGATCTGTCCTTCCAGTGAGCAATCATATCTGTATCCTGTTCTTAATCCAAGAGTAGTTCCAAACTAGTTTGCTACAGTTTCAGCAGCTGCTGAGGTTTTTGCTCCTGTGTTTCTTTAGTCTGGATGGTAACGGAGGAAAAACAATTTCGTTTGGCAGGCGCCACAACGATCTATGAAACCCGCAGGCACTATTGCAAAAGACCCGCACTGGCCACGTTTCTATTTCAAAGCAGCAACTGCCTAAGGAACATATTAGACCACAGGGCAGGGGTGGAGAGAGTGTGGGCGTCCTTGTGTCCCAGTTAACAATCCGCTGTGACGTCACCCGCCACCGTCATAAACCAATCGACCTCTCCGCTGAAAACCTCTACTCCCAAGCATGCTCGCAAAGAAGCAAGTCCCACACACATTAGGGCTTGCTCTCCTGGCGAGCATGTTTGGGATCGGGCTCTTCCCCTTGGCCCGCTGAGTCATCCCTTCCGTGAAGCTCCCCAACAACATCGCCTTTGAAGTTCAGCTTGGAACGCGCCGGGGCGCTGACGTCACGAGGGCGGCGGTGGGAGAGAGGTCCGCGGACACGCCTCTCTCGGTCCCGAGGAGGTCACGTGACGCGCTCTCGCGGGCCATGTCAGCTGATCTCTTCTGAGCTGTGCGGCAGCGGCGATGGAGTTTCTCCTGGGCAACCCTTTCAGCTCTCCCGTGGGGCAGCGCATCGGTAAGAACGCTGAACCTCGCCGCGGCCCTCCTTTTACCAACTCCGCAAATTCGCTTCTGTGGCGTTTGCGCGTATTTCCCTTCCCTCCCCCTCCCGTCGAGGTTCTTACCTCAGGCGGGGGGGGTTACCTTTACGGTGAATAGGCGGGGTTCAGGGTACCTGGGCCAATGGGAGGAAGGGATTATGTTGATCGGCAATGAGTGCTAGCCAATGGGGAGCGAGCTAGGAGGTGGGTTCTCGGAGCTGCCCTCCTAAACCAATCGGGGCTTGTGGTGAGGGGGGGGGAGACAGGAGGAGTCTCGCGCACTAGATAAAAAGTTTTCTCATTTAAAGGGGCCGCGCCCCGCTCCGAGTGGGCGCCACGCCCCCTGGAGCCAAAGCCTCTTCGCTGCTCACCCCGGCCACCTTCCCAAAGCGAGGGGAGTGGGGGGCAGCGGGCTGCCTAAGGACAATATGGAGAGGTTGTAAAGTACCTGGCTGAGGGGAAAGTCCCGCTGTCCTCCTCGGCTGCCAACCTAATGGCTCTGTGTAGAGGCGTGGAGGAAGCTGCGAGTGTCGCAACGGCATTTGTTGGCAGGCCACTTTAAACAGGTGCTGCTTTCTGGCCTTCTGTTTGCACCTCCGTGCAGCACTCCAGACAAGCAGGTCTTTGACCTAGAGATCTCAAAAGCCAGTCCTAAAAGTTGCTAGTCACATATGGTTGTCCCGAGGAGAGACATAGAGAGAAGCGCCTTTCCAGAGAAACAGGCTTGATATTCTTTCCTAAATGTGTACATGCAGGGCCAGATTTAGGTTTGATGAGGCCCTAAGCCACTGAAGGTGATGGGGCCTTTGATATATCCAGTTGTCCTTTGTCAACAACAAATTGTCGCTGTTTTTTGTGTTGAATATATGCTATATGGTAATTTATGGACCTAATAGGTATCTAAAGCCATTTGCACATAACAAAATATGTATTTTATCAAAGTAATACACAACACAAAACACTGTTGCTGAAAGTAGGTTTTATTTTATTTGTTTTTTTATCTTATATTTTGGAAATGTACATCCAGGTTTTTTCCCTTTATATTTTTTGGAGGCTCCAAGAGAGTGAGGCTTTAAGCTATAGCTTGTTTAGCTTATACGTAAATCTGGCACTGTGTACATGGATAGGGGTAAGCACAGGTTGTGGCCCTTCATCTATGGGTTCATGTGCTGGGATGGCAGGAGCAGCACTGGGTAGCTGGCAGTGTTGCACTGGATATTGCGGGAAATTTAAATGGCAGTGAGACCCAACTGCCTGACACTTTGGGTTGTCTAGCCACAAAAAGAGAGCCAGTGGTGGATCCCGGTGGCGGGCCTGCTAGGATGTTTAGCAGATGACTATCGCTGATACTGGCTCTGAGTTGGAAGGCAGGGAAATTTTTATTTCTGAGGCAATCCAGTGGTATCTGTAGGAGGTGTGCTACAAGTGATTATAAAGCTGAGGGCAGATAAATCCCTTGGGATTCCTTGTAAACTCTACACAAACAGGAACACCACAGAGGCAGATTTAGGGGAGTGTGATCAGTTTGGCTGCACTGTGCACAGAGCTTTGGGGTGCCACAATTTTGGCTGCCACTGCACCCCACACCAAAAAGTGGGGGGAGTGGAGTGGGATGCCTAATCCTGTATATTTTCTCCAGGTTTCATTAGTTAAGGATGCACTAAAGGCTGGCAGAAATTAAATGCTCTGTTCTGTCATTCATATCCATCTTCTGACAATGCTATGTTCACTTAAAGCTTCCATAGTGCAGGGGAAAATTCTGGAGATTATCAGACCCACTGGTGAGTCAGGATCCAATAGGTGGAGATTACTGTATTTTTTTTAAAAAAGTTAAGATGACAATATAGATATTACATGGTTAAAATCGTGCATTTTCTGTCCAGTGTAGACTTAATCCCTTTAAATGGTTATTGGTCATGGGTTTGTGACTGATTAATAAAGGATGATTCAGAAGTTGAAACATGAGGAAGAGCTAGCATAAAATGACAGTTCTCTTCATAGTTACTTATTTCATTCCCATGGCACACACTGATTTAGCTGTACTGTACTGTACTGAGAATGTGTCTTCAGAAAATATCTCCTAGTAACAATGTATAAGATACTGAATGAACACTAAATCTATCCAATTAGGATTATTGTGAAGTAGTGCCTGATGAATCATTTGAGTAAAAGTGATTTGAAACTGAATGAAATACTGAAACATTTCTTTCTAGGTAATATTTCTAAAATCCCTATTCTGTAGTTTGAAAACCAGCTTAAAAGCTTTGCCCTCTTTCAAGGGAGGCACATGTATTGTTTACAACAATGTAATCAGCACTGAACCATTTCACAGAGAATAGCTAGGGTTAAAGTCCGATTTTAAAATCCATGTTTTACAACTGCAAAATTTGCAGCCAGTGCTGTGTGTTAACAATATAATGTTGCCCTTGATGTTCTACCCTGTCTTTAGAATAAATTCTTAATCTGATAGTTGCACTGAGAATTTTCACTGATGCATCCTTCCTGGCCCTTATTTTGAGAACAGCTAGTAAATGCTTCAGTTATAGAGCATACCAGAGCCCCCTGAAATCTGAAATAACCTGACCAGCCTGTAAAACATAACACTTAAATGTTGTGTGACAAAATTGCCAGTCGCCACACCCTGGAGGCAAACTGACACCCTCCTGAACTGACTTTGAAGTAAGCCAGAGACGCTTGCACAAGCTGAAGCTTGGAGTGCTCCATTTGCTAACCTACAATTTGGCATGTTTGTTGTCAGTGAGATTTGTGCTCCTGTGTCTGTTGTCTGATACACCCTTCTCTGCGGAAGCCATGTTGCCCTGGGTTAGTTTTCAGAAGGTGTGGATGGTTCTAATTACAGCTCTTGAAGCAGAGCCCAGCATCCAGATCCTTCATGTGACCAATGAATAGCCTTTGTGTTTATGTAAATCTTCATCAAAGCAGTAAAATCCAGGATTCCCCCCCCCCTTTTTTTAAAAAAAATATCACTAACTCAAAATCCATCCCATGGATTTATTACAAATAAGAAGCTGGAACTGATTAAAATTCCAGCTGTATGAAGCGTCCGTCTAAAAAGGTGCTCTTTAAAATGCTCAGTTAGAGTGACAGAAGAGGTTTGTTGCACTGTCAGCATCCCTGTGGCCCACTTCTTTTATAGATAGTGTTTGAGTGGGTGTGTAGCTCATTCTCTGTTTTTAAGGTCATTCCAGAGGTCCCCTGCGGTAATTCTCCCTCCTTTCTTTTTTCATCTGATAATCCCACATTCACTCAGATGAAGGATGGGAGCAATGAGATGATACAATTTGAGGTGAACGTTGAAGGGTTTTGCATATAGGTATTTCAGGAGACTCCCTATCAAGTAGTTTAAAAAGCCTCTGAGTTAGATTGTCAGGTGTCAGAATTGGACCACCCACACTCACCCACAACCACTTCCACTTGAATGCCTGTGGTCTGTCAGAGAGATTGTTAATTGCTGGAAATGGCAATGACAGTTTCCATAAAACAGATGATAAGCTGAATTAGTAAGTAATAAGAGCATGTTCTGTTTGGGTCTGGAAGAGAAGTGTGTTTGATAATGATTTTAATTTGTTTTCCTTCATATTCGGTTACTGAAAAATAATTTAACGTAATAATATACTTTATATTTTGTTGGGTTAATTTACTTGTCAACTATTTTATGCTATTTTAAATTAATTTAAAGGGGTTTGTGGGGTGGTAGGTCTACATCTACAAGATGCCACCCTTTCTCTTATGCTAGGTAGGAGAAGAGGGACACGGGTAGCACTGTGGTCTAAACCACAGAGCCTAGGGCTTGCCAATCAGAAGGTTGGTGATTCGAATCCCCACAATGGGACAAGTTCCCGTTGTTCAGACCCTGCTCTTGCCAACCTAGCAGTTTGAAAGCACATCAAGTGTAAGTAGATAAATAGGTGGGAAGGTAAACGACGTTTCTGTGCGCTGCTCTGGTTCGCCAGAAGCGGCTTAGTCATGCTGGCCACATGACCCAGAAGCTGTCTGTGGACAAATGCTGGCTCCGTTGGCCAGTAAAGTGAGATGAGTGCCACAACCCCAGAGTTGTCCGTGACTGGACTTAATGGTCAGGGGTCCCTTTACCTTTACCTAGGTAGGAGAAGAACAGCCCCTTTCTCCCAAAAATCTCATGGAGGCCTTCCTATACCCAAGCTGGCAGCTGAGCCCTGTCCCTAGTTTGCATGTCCTAACACCTTCAGTGGCAAAGTCTCTATCCTGGCATCCATATACTTCTGGTCTAGGTACGTAGGTGTAGGTCCTAGGAATATATCTTCACAGACAGATGTCTGTTCTATCACATTTACTTCCTTTCAGAACTTAATAATCATAATAAAAATTATAAATATTACAGGACACTTTGAAAAATTGGATTCAGTGTGCTTCCCAGTTGTTACCACAGCAACGCTCCCAACAATCCTATAAGCTATGCTAGTATTATATCAGTGTTGCAGGTATGCGGCTGAGTCTAAAATATGAGTCTATGGTCCCTAGTGAGAATATGGTTAAGCTCTTGGGCTGCAATAAACCTAGCAGTAAACCCCACTAAACTGAATGCTAGCCACCCGCTGTAAAACTTTGCCTGTGTGTGTTCTGTGCTGACCAGCAAACACATCATGGAAAGTTGTGTAGAGTTTAACATGTGGACATTTACTTTCATTAAAATCAATGAAATACTGCAATATATCTGTATCTATCTATATCTATCTGTCCGACAATCGGTGTGCATAGCGAAAATGTGCAGCCTTAGTTCTGAAAGCAGTTTGGATTTTCTGTGTTTATTTTTTATTTAGGATATGCAGCATGTGCCCAGCCTTCCTTATATATTGTTGCTCCCAATATATAATCTCACTCCTGTCTCACCATGTACTGGCTGGTGTTGGTCTCTGCTCTGATTTCTGTGTGTACTTTACATGCGTCAAAATACAAGGAATTGTTTCAACTTCCAAAGCTGTTGCTGTTGGCCATAATAAAACTGGGTTCTAAATTGGTGGATTAATAGTCATCTAGTTGTTTGGCTGAATTCTGCTCCTTGGGACTTTTCTTCTTATTAGTAAGCCTCTTTCCTGGGCAGCTAGAGGAGTATGTGCAGTTTGTTTGCATTCCTTTCTGGAAAGTAAATATTTTGGGACCTTGAATAGATCTCTTCACATTGGGGTAGAGGTTAGCAAAGTGAACCGAGGCAGAGGGAAATGTAATATTAAAGTATCCCCCTTTTCAGCAGCTCAATCAGTGAGTCTTTTTACACAGAAACGTATTCAAAAGTGGTATCCCCCACTTTAATAACCTAATGAAATTTGAGTATGGTATACTCTGAAAATAGAATTAAAATTATCTCACGTGAGTTTTGGGTTTTGTTTTGTTTTGTTTTAAAAAGGTACTAAAATTGCTAGCTTCTGATACAGATAATTTCAGTGTATCATCAAGATCTGATGACTTTAGCAGCTATATATTTTACCTATCATTTACAGTCGTACCTTGGAAGGAATCCATTCTGGAAGTGTGTTTGACTTCGAAAACGTTTGTAAACCAAAGCACGGCTTCTGATTGGCTGCAGGAAGCTCCTGCAACCAATCAGAAGCCCCGTCGGACGTTCGGCTTCCAAGAATAGTTCACAAACCGGAACAGTCACTCGGTCCGGGTTTGCAGTATTCGGGAGCCAAAACGTTTGAGAACTAAGCTGTTCGAAAACCAAGGTACAATTGTACCACCCTTCAAGGACTATTGTTGCCAAGCCTTTTCTGTGCAGATTACTTCCAGCCCTCCTTATCTCATTGGCATCCTTGACTTCTCCTTAGACAGCAGTGATAGGTCTGCGTCTCCATCCCTTTCATCAGAGCTTCAGAAATTCTCCTAGGAAAGCTTTGTCTGATATTTGCAACACAGTCAAGTGTTGGAAGTTCTGCTTACCTTATACCTGTCAAAGGCAGAGGAGCACTTCCATGTACAATTGATGGCCATCCTAAACTGTACTTCTAAGTGCAATGCTTAGTTGTCCCACTACTCCACTGACCACTGGTACATGCTACTGTGAACAATAGAGAGAGTTGTTCTCTGTTTCCCTCTTTCCTTCAGCCTATTATTTTGCAGACTTTCATGTGCCACTGCTGCTAGGCTGGTATCCATTTTCTCTTTGTACACTGTCCAGGCTTCTGCCTAGACTTACTGGGCCCACTTGCCACAAGGGGTTAAGGCTGAGCTGATTACAGGGTGGAGACGCTGGTAATAACAACTTGCTGTTCAACATTCTGCTGTGAGTAACACCGCCTGAAAGAGACACCATCAGACGAAGACTGGGTTTGCCCTCATTGCATTCTGTTACCCATCCCACTCATTTGGATGCTAAGAAGTTAAACAGCTTCTCCATTTTTGTACGACCAGAGTTAACCCATGGCATTTTGGTGTGCCTCTTCCCCATCCCACCCCCCAGTAAAAATATAATGAAAATACTATGTAACAATTTGACTTGTAATGAGTATCCCAGAATTTGCTGTCTAAGGCAAGCAGCTATCCTCTCATGAGAAGGCTCCCATAGGACATGATCCATGTGGAAATAAGAAGCTTGATTTCCCCTCCTCCTTATACATTCACACGTATTTACTCCTGATTTGGCTTGATTTATGGGGCCTCTTTGGGAGTCCTTAAGAATGTGAAAGAGCCTACAGTGAGGGGGGAACGTATTTGATCCCCTGCTAAGTTGGCCCTTTTGCCCTCTGAGGAAGTAATGGCCAGTCCATAATTTTAATGGTAGGTTTATTGTAGCTGTGAGAGACAGAATAACAACAGAAAAACCCCCAGAAACCCAGAAGACAAAAGTCACTGTAGATATTTCTGGAAGTTTACAAACAGGCTGCTGTGTTTCCCCCGTGTTGTTTGCCCTACTCTCTGGCCTTGCAGCATGGGGATTCTGCTCCGAGCTGCTGGCCATGTTAGCTGTCTGTTGCTTCACTTCAGCTCCCCATTGCAATTTTCCTTGCAACACAAGAGAAGAACAAGGAAGTCACTGTCTTCCCTCCTGTGTCTTTGATGCTGTACTGCAAGGAGAATCCTTGCACTGCCAGAGGGCGAGTGGCCAGAAGCCAGCGGCATGAAGAGAAAGCTGGAATAGGGCTCAGGTGTTGGCTGGTTACAGTCAGAAGCTGTCGCTAGGTGGAGACCTGGGAACAGCAATGGCTCAGGAGGCAGTTGTTTATAGGCTACTGTACCAGCATCTGGCGACGAGGGATGGGGACCTGTTGCCTGTACCAGAAGGTGTTGTGATGCAAAGGTTTAGCAGCTGCTGGGTTTGCCACCATTCAGGTACAAGGCAGCTGAGTGGCTCGCGGTGGCCAGCACAGGCTACTGATGTCATGGTGACCTCACAGACTGCCAGTGCTTCTGACCATATAGAGGCTATTTCTAGGTCTGCTGTGGGAAAATATTATTGGGCAGGGGTGTATATTTGGAATCTTGCCTCTTCCTTTCTTCCATTCTCAGTTCTGCTGCAGCTGCCATTCATAAAGCCTGAGACTTTTAATTTCATTACAATGAGCTGGGGAAAAAATGTTTTAAAAGATAATTTGTTAAAAACCCTTTTTCTTTTTGGTATAATAGATGTAAGTTTATTTAAAGACCAAAAATCTCTTGTTATGTATGCAACAGCAGCACAAATGGCATGTGCTCAGAAGTGGAAAGGTGATACAATACCGACAAAGGAAGAATGGCAGACAAAATTAATATAGAGAAATAGAGAAATGGCAAGATTAACGAACAGAATAAGAGATCAGGATGAGAAAGTATTTAAAGATGAATGTTTTATAGATTGTTTTCACAATTATTGTAAACATATTAAAAAGTTAGCAGTGATAGAGTACATTCAGCAGTAAGAATTACTGGGATATAAAAGGATGAAAAAGAAGATATTGGGGAAAAATAGAATATGTAGTGAAGAAGAAAATAATAAAATGAACTATGGAAGGGGGAAGGGAAGTAAAAAAATATGTGTTTTACATTTGTATTATTGTTATTGTTTAAATTGTAAAAATGAAAGTGATAAAAATTAAAAAAGAGAGGCTCTTAATCTCAGGGTTGTGGGTTCGAGCCTCACACTGCGCAAAGGTTTCCTGCATTGCAGAGGGTTGGACTAGATTACCCTCATGGTCCCTTCCAACTCTGATTCTATACTTCAAAAGCAGATCTAGGGATGTTGTCTGTTTTCTTCCTCCTCCAGAGAAAGCTACTGATGGCTCCCTACAGAACGAAAATTGGGCCCTCAACATGGAGATCTGTGACATCATTAATGAGACAGAAGAAGGGTAAGGAAGCCAGTGCTGCTTACAAGACAAGTGGCCTTATCCACATGCTTGCACGTGCTCACTGGCGGACTTGCGTCAGTCTACTACGCTAATGTGTATGAGTGGAAAAAGTGTTCAGGAAAAAATCTCTTGAGTAGGGGTTGGCAATGTAAGTCATTAGTCTTAAAAGCCCAAGTCCCTTGACACCTTCAGAAGAGAATGCTGCCAGAGCAACATTCTGCTTGAAGCTGCCTTTTGTACCACCAGCTGCCAGATATGCCATTAGCCCTTTCCCGTAATTTTTTCCACATAGTATTAAACTCTGTCTTGCATTCTTTCACTGGCATTTCCTTTTTTTGTTCTTTTCCTTTTCACACAAGGACAGCTTACTGCTCAATGGGTTCCTTCTTTATTGTCCTCCTTTCCCTTCTTCATTTTTTTTTCTCTCTCTCTCTTTCTCTGTTTCTGCCTTCTTTTCCCTCGCTGGGAGTCTAATACTCTCCAGGCTGGTGACTACGGAGACAGGAAAAATCTCAGCTGGCCCATTCAGTGCTTTGACATTATGCAGTTCCAACTGAGGTTCTCTCAGGTATAGGGATAGTACAGTAATAGCAGAGAGGTGCAAAGAAGTGTGAAGTTTCCAATCCATCCAAATCCTTAATTTCCCCCTGCCAATCTTTTCTTCTTCTTCTCTCATACATATACCCTGAGCAACCCAGCTTTGAGGCATCCAGAAATCTGAGGAATGCCAAACCCATCCATGCTGAACACTATAAATAACTCTCAGTGGGCTTGCTGGCGACCTCAGGAAGGGCAAGAACAACATGCAATAGGAGTGGTGCCTCTCTGGAATGCAGCTCAGCGCTTACGTGGCTGCAGATATCTCCCCACACAGAAAATAAAGGAAGCCTTCTTGTTCTTTTCATTATTGCAACGTGGTATGGCTTCAGGCTGCATTGTCCTGTTTCTGTCAGCTGTATCTCCTCGCGCCTGCCTTGCAGCCCCTGTGTCTATTCCAACCCTAGGCCTTTGTCCCACCGTGAGCTCTGCATGACTGCATCGCACACACACACAATTTTGTTTTTCATACAACACCATCATGGCTCATTGGGTCTGTTCTAGTAGGTTCCATATTTTACTTGGACATTGGGGGGAAATGGATTTGCATCCTAGCTTAGCTGTGTGCTACTCAGGAGCTCCCCATCTGAATTTGTTGTGAGAGTAAAAGATGAGCATCTGATGGTGTGGTCTAATCCGTGGGCAGTTGTTTGCCTTTATTTATTTGTTTTCAGGAGATGCAAGGCTCATTGGTGTAATTTTTGTTATCGGGGTAAACATTGTGAAGCCCTTTTAATATGCAAAGTGTCATTGGTGATGTGAATAATAATAATAATAATAATAATAATAATAATAATAATAATAATAATTTGTTATTTATACCCCGCCCATCTGGCTGGGTTTCCCCAGCCACTCTGGGCAGCTCCCAACAGAATATTAAAAACAGAATAAAACATCAAACATTAAAAACTTCCCTAAACAGAGCTGCCTTCAGATGTCTTCTAAAAGTCAGATAGTTGTTTATTTCCTTGGCATCTGATGGGAGGGTGTTCCACAGGGCGGGCACCACTACCAAGAAGGCTCTCTGTCTGGTGAAAGCTAGTAATCCTATTCATGTGAAGGCTAGTAATCCTATTTATGGCTAACTCCAGGTTTGAGGGGACCCTCAGCAAGCTGCCATCTGCTGGTCTACCCTTTCCCCACATCTGTGAGTCCTCTGGCATCGCTACCAGGCAACAGCACAGCAATTGGGCTTCAATTACCACTCGGTAGCCCCCAACCATCATTAACTGCCCTCAAAATCCACTGCCTCCTAGCATGGTTACATTTGTCTTCTGCTTCTCATTCTCTATACTACAATGAATCTCGTTCCACCTTCTCACCCCACCCCTGCCAAAAAAAACACCCCACAGCACAGTAATGCAAAGATAATTAGCTTCTTGCCTTGTGTTGAAAAGTATGTTAGGTGTTGCTAAAGTTTTGGGTTTCATCCAGAAAGCTTGTAAAGTGTCAAGAAAGCAAGACATGCCGAAATAAATAACGGTGGTTTGGTTTGTATGTCTTGCTTCTGAATTCTTCATCTTCCGTAACATGGCAACAGATAGCATGTTCACTATTACTCCTGTAAAGCTACTGGTGGAATGGATCTCAAGCTTGCAGAATGAATGTGCTCTTTGAAACAGGATATTCTTCAGTAGGTGGGCTGTTTATGTTCTTCTCTGATTTTGCCCAACAGCTGTCCCTTACTGGCATGCTATATATGACTCTTTCATTTCATTCCAAAGGAGACAACAATATAGGACTTTACCTGGACATGTTTCATAAATAACACTTTTCCTTGCACATCTTTTTGTTACTAATTTTTTTATTAAATTGATGTACGTATCTGTAGCTTGCTCTTTGCATTCTTTGCAATTCTTGTTCCTGTTTATATCTGCATTTCTGCCTCTGATTCAAGCAAACACACTTTGGGGATAAGATACTGATATTGTAGGAATGGCTAGCTTGGCAGACTCGATTGGCTGGTTGAATTGAGTTCTTAACAGTAGCGACTGAGGAACAAAACTGATGAAACCTTATGGCCTGCCAAATTCCAGCTGCATATTTTGTCTCTGTTCCAATGCTAGTTCTTTTGTAATCTTGTTTTTTCTGTTCTTAGCCCCAAAGATGCTTTCCGAGCCATAAAGAAAAGGATTGTAGGGAATAAGAACTTCCATGAGGTGATGCTGGCTTTGACAGTGAGTATGATACCCTTTTTTCAATAACCACAAGAACCCGTCAATTTCTTCCCACCCCCCAACCCAACAGTATTCTGCATTTGCTTCTTGTCATCTATTGCAGGGGGAGTTATAGGGCAGAGTGCCATTATAATCATTTGATTCTGTTTACTTCAGTAGCTAAATCAATGACAGAGATAGTCTGAAGGTATATCCAAAAAAAGGTATAACCTTTGAGCGGGGATGTTAAATCTTTGATTAAGTAGTGGAAAAGCACCAAAAGACTACAAAAATATGTTGTGCGTGTTTGATTTAGTCAAAAGCAAGTGGAAATACCCTGGGTACCAAAACATATCCTTATGCCAGCCTGCCATTTGGAACTGGAATTTCCAGTTGGGATTGATATTTCCAGTTGGGATTGCATGGGAAGGAGGACCGAAAACCCCTTTACTGACATCTTATTTGGTTCTACAGGTCCTTGAAACATGTGTCAAAAACTGTGGCCACCGCTTCCACACGCTGGTCGCTAGCCAGGATTTTGTAGAAGGTGTGCTGGTGCGAACTATTCTTCCCAAAAACAATCCTCCGGCCATTGTACACGACAAGGTGCTGACCCTCATACAGGTGAGTGCATGAGATGAGTTGCACAAGTGTGCACAGTTGCCTTCTTCCGCAGGCGAATAACTCCCAGCAAATTAAACAGAAGGGAGCAAAGGAAGTCAGTTCAAATGTAAGTATGGCAAGGTGCTACTTTGTGCATTAATCTCTCTAGCACTGTGTCTGCCCTTCAGGGGCTGCCTACCATGCTCATGCTGCACGCAAACAGTGTCACAGAATTAAAATGTGACCTCCACAATATATATAGTTATTTTGAGTCTGAACCTGGGCTGAGGCACACACCCAGGTTTTTTTCAGGTCTGAGTGTATTCCATTCCTTAAAAAGTAAAAAAGTTACACTCTTTACAGTCCAAATCCTCAGTCAAGAAAAGCTGAATTCGGCAACACACACACATATATAGATATATTCAATTTGCATAATATAATATCTCATTTGCATAATGTGTTCTGCAGCATATGCTGTTTTGCATAATGTATCCCGGTGTCGGAAGAAGGAAGGTAGGAGGAGGAAGAAAGCAGACAGGGCACTGAAACCTGCTTTCAGCTACCAAACATATTATTCAGCCACGGCTGAGGTTTCAGCTGACATAGTTGACACATTTTTTAATACATATATTTGACGCCATAAGGCCTAGAAGCTAAATAAATAAATAAAGCAGAGATTTTCAGGAAACTTGAATCCAGCTCCCGATACCACATTATGCAATTTTTCTGTGCTCTTACAGATACTTAGCAATAACACACTCTGCTCTTCTCCCCCATGAGAATTTAAGAAAGGGAAGACAGATTATGAGACTGTGAGGCGGTACCTGTTTTCTGTCTCTGCAGTCCTGGGCAGATGCCTTCCGTAGTACACCAGACCTGACAGGAGTTGTGGCTGTTTATGAGGACCTGAGGAGGAAAGGCTTGGAGTTTCCCATGACTGATCTGGATATGCTCTCACCCATCCATACACCACAAAGGGTAAAGTTAACACTTTTCTTTCGCCATGAGGGTCTTTTTAAGCCCGTAGCTCCTGGAAGAGTATAATTCAGCCTTGCAAATAACCCCACAAAAAGTTACTAGCCTGCAAGCATATTTACTAGTTTGCTAGGGACTGGCAGAAGAGAGGCAGAGAGCTCCATTCCTCTTGCACCAGCCTGCTGCAGTTCTGTTCTAGAGACAGAGGAGGGGGATTCCCTCTCACCTTTGGCAGCCCACTTAGTTTTCATGCTTGGGGGGAGAGATGCAGTGACCTACTGCTCCCCCTTCTCCGCCATCCAGTTCACAAGCCTGCATGGAATCCCAGGCACTCTCCTGCATGCTGTTTCTTCTTGTCTATGGCGACGAGGGAAGGGCTTAAACAGAAAGCTGGTGTAATGTGAAGAGTGAAGAACCAGAGGGAAAGGCATTTGCAAAGGGGGAACAAACTGAGAGCCCAGATTCTGTGTTCAAGATGTGTAGAAATTACGAATATTTCCAGCATTTTCAGCAATAATGGATGCACTGCTGTTGCTTTCAGATATAATGCTGATAGGTTTCTTTGCTATTTTATAAGATAAAGCAACATTTGGATTATTGGAAACATTTGGATTTGTCTGAAGTGGTTTCCTACTTCACAATGGTGAAGAAAAGCTGGCCTGAAAGGTTTGACCCTAGTATATTTCCAGCCATTTCTCCATTAGCACAAGACCTAATTCAGTCTCTTCAGTTTTAAAAAGCAACCAGTACATTGAAGCTTACTAGAGTCCTCACTGCACATATGGAGACAAAAACCTCGTTTCCGCCAGCTCATTGGGACCTGTGGCTGGGGTGCGTCTCAGTGAGGGCAGTCTGTTTTGGAATCCATAAAGGACCCCTGACCATTAGGTCCAGTCGTGACCAACTCTGGGGTTTCGGCACTCATCTCTCTTTATTGGCCGAGGGAGCCGGCGTACAGCTTCTGGGTCATGTGGCCAGCATGACTAAGCCACTTCTGGCAAACCAGAGCAGTGCACAGAAATGCCGTTTACCTTCCCACCTATTTTCTACTTGCACTATGACGTGCTTTCGAACTGCTAGGTTGGGAGGAGCAGGGACCGAGCAACGGGAGCTCACCCCGTCGTGGGGATTCGAACCGCCGACCTTATGATCGGCAAGTCCTAGGCTCTGTGGTTTAACCCACAGCGCCACCCGCGTCCCTGACTCCATAGAGGAGGATTAATGGTCAGCCCTGAGAATGTAAGGAGGTTTGCAGGCTTCATGTCCAGCTCGTTACTGGAGAGCCAGTGTGGCGTAATGGTTAGAGTGTTGGACTAGGACCTGGGAGAGCAGGGTTCAAATCTCCACTCAGCCCTGAAGCTCACTGGGTGACCTTGGGCCAGTCACCATCTTTTGGCCTAACCCACCTCACAGGGTTGTTGTATGAATGAAATGGGGAGGAGAACCATGTACACTACCTTGAGCTCCTTGGAAGATGAAGGTGGTATATAAATGTAATTAATAAACAAATTACTCAGGGGAACACCAAAGAGAGCAGAAAACACTGTAGAACATTGCTGGGTGAATTAATAGAGATGGGGGGAAAATAAATATCCTTTGCTTTTTTTCAGCTGTTACTGAACCACTTTCTCTTTTATTTTATGGATTCCTCTCTAGACCGTATATACCTCGGGCTCCCCTACTGGGAATTCACCAGCAGCAGACTCCCCTCAAGCAATAGAGTCTATTTTGCATCCTGTGTCTCTCCCTGTCTCTCCAGGGGCCGCCACAGATGCCCCCATCACACCGACACCAGAGCAGGTAAGTTCAACTTCAGCGTCGTAGAGATGGGAAGGCCTGAGGGGGGCAGGAAAATTGGGGGGGGGCTGTTTTTTTCCCAAAGCCATTTTTTTTCAGGAAAATTGAAAACAAAACAAAACACAGTTTGATATAGTTTGAATATTCCACACACTATTCCAATTTTTCTGGGGTTTTTTAGGCCTTTCCATCTCTACAGTGTAGTGATATTATTGCAATACATCCAGCTTGGGGGGTTCTCGCCCCCCCCATATTCCACAATTTGATTCCTCATATGGAGAAGTGACTGTTTCATTAAAATGAACCCCAGTTCTTCCATGGTTGCAAGTTCCACAGTTACAACAGTAATGAAAATGTGCCTGAAGGAGCAGTGTCAGAGGTCTCATTTGTTTAGCAAGGGTATGGCCAGGTCCTAATACACACACACACACACACACACACACACACACGTATGTATAAACAGATATACATCACAGGCAGCAGGGTGGGGGAAAGCCTGTCTCTGGAGAGATCAGATCGTACTGGGCTAGGTCAATCAATAGTCTGATAATACAGTGGTGCCCCGCAAGACGAATGCCTCGCAAGACGAAAAACTCGCTAGACGAAAGGGTTTTGCGGTTTTTGAGCTGTTTCGCAAGACGAATTTCCCTATGGGCTTTCTTCGCAAGACGAAAACGTCTTGTGTTTTTTGCAAGTTTGTTTCCTTTTTCTTAACACCGTTAATACAGTTGCGACTTGACTTCGAGGAGCAACTCATAGAACGCGGTGTGGTAGCCTTTTTTGAGGTTTTTGGTGATTTTTGAAGCTTTTCCAAAACTTTTCCGACACCGTGCTTCGGAAGACGAAAAATTCACTAGACGAAAAAACTCGCGGAACGAATTAATTTCGTCTTGAGAGGCACCACTGTACAAGGTAATTTCCTGCGTCCTTCTCTGAGAGTGGAAAGTCCAGCTGGACTTAATGGGTGTATTTGTGCTTTCAGATTGGGAAACTACGCAGCGAGTTGGAAGTGGTGAATGGGAATGTGAAAGTGATGTCTGAGATGCTCACGGAGCTTGTGCCAGGACAAGCTGAAACCTCCGACCTTGACCTGCTCCAGGTAAGAAGCGGCTGCAACACAAGTTTGCCTCTGCTACTGTGAGCTAGGACTTAATTTGGTTCGGGCCAGCAAGTGCTGAGGTGGGCTTAGCTTATGCCGACAAAAATAACCCATCATGCCAGTGACTCGAGCAGTAGGAACGGATTTTTAGCCCGGGCTGGTTACTAGCTGCCACTTGTTAACCTAGACTGTTTGGTTCAGTTTTCACAATGTACGTTCTCTTGCCATGGGTAGGAGCTGAACCGGACATGTAAAGCGATGCAGCAGCGCGTGCTGGAGCTGATCCCCCGCATCCTCAATGAACAGCTAACAGAGGAGCTGCTCATTGTCAATGACAACCTCAACAACATTTTCCTGCGCCACGAACGGTATTCCCATGCCCCTCCCCTGCTCGTTCCCCTGCCCACACCCCCTTGCAAGCAAAACAGCTTGTGTAAGCCTTCCACCTGAGCTCATCTGCTCACCTCTCTCTTTCTCATAGGTTCGAACGGCTCCGATCTGGCCAGCCTGCTAAGGTGAATGAGTGTTCCTTTTAATGCATGCTAACAAGGTTTTTAATGATCTGTTGAAAGCCACCCAGAGTGGCTAGGGTATAAATAAAATATTATTATTATTATTATTATTATTATTATTATTATTAATGTTTCTTAGAAGGGTAAGATAGTAGCACATTAGAACCAAGGGGCACAGTCCTCATTGTGGCGGATTCAGATATTTTGTCTTGGTGGGGCTGATTCCATTATTCCCAAATTTCTCAGACTTTTTGGGGGGATGAATGCTGTTTTAGATTTCCTCAGTTATTCAAAACTCGTGGTCTCCCAAAGCAGAACCACACTGGGGAAGCCTGGCGAGATGGGTGGGGTATAAGTAATAAATGATGATGATGATTGGTTAGAAATGCTGTGAGAATAGTTTCAAAATAGCGACACAAACTTTCTGTCTTTTAAGCAGCTAAACAATGCAGAAAATGCAAGCAATTTGATTGATATGGGACCTAATGCAGTAGAAAAAAAACCAGAAGCCGCCTCCACGCTCTCATCTCAGCTTGCAGAAATGAGTGAGTAACTTAATTGTGTCCTTTCTGCTGTGTGGTTTCCTTGTCTGCCCCCTACCCCAGCCCCATGATTCTGGGAGCCACTAGCTCACCTGTCTTCTAGCTTCTGTATCTTTTCTTCTTTATGTTCCCTCAGTCCTTGCTTTAAAAACTTCAGAATTAATTTAATATAAGGTAGCAGAATCAACCATGTCGAGCCAGCAAATGTATGCTGATGTTCATAACTTACCCTGATAGCAGCACTTAGGATGAGTGGGTTGGAGGGAGGGGAGAGGTAGTTTACAGAGGAGGCATGGCTCATGCAACCCTTCATAAAATTATTCTTATCGGCAAAAAGAAATGAAACCTCCTGTGATCCTATTTTCAGACAGTTATGTATATCACATTATGCTTTGCTGATCTGAACGTGTGTTAGATGTTACCTTGTTCTTGACTTTTTGCACCTTTCAGATCTGGGTTCTGGCAGCGTCAGTGCAGGATTGCAGTCCCTCAACAATTCTGGCAAGCTGGAGGAAGAGTTTGACATGTTTGCACTGACCCGAGGCAGCAACTTGGCCGATCAGCGCAAAGAGTAAGTGACGGCACCTGCTGCGGCAAATTAGGTGTTGTATACAAGAGTTGTATGCTGGCTGTTCAGGCTTAATAATGAACGTTCATTCATTCATACTCAAAACAAGAGAAGTTATGCAGGTTTGCATAATGTATAGAAACAGAGGAATTTGGCTTTCGGTGCAAAATATGGTTTATATCCATGCAGAATTTTTATGTATTTTTTTCAAAAACAGGACTTGTTTTGCTAGAAACTATGGCCCTCTGCCCTTTGATATTTTTTTCCATGTGATTAAGCAAATAGATAAGTCCTAAATTCTAGTGTATCACAAGTAGGAAAGGGAGAAACTGAAATCAAGGGTGCTTGTAGGATGAATAGTATGTTTAATAAGAGATACCAAACAAACAAGCTTGTACTCAGCAGGTGTAGCTGAAGCCCGCTAGGGACTTGAGTGTCAGTACAGAGCCCTTTGGGGACAAATAGTTTCTATTTCCAGTGAACTGCTGTTAGATATTTTGTTTTCCAAACTGTGTTGGCTCAGCCCTGCTTATGCCCAGTTTTTCTGGATAGGAAAAAGCCTACATGTTTGTCCTTGCTCTTTCGCCAGCTTCCATTTCCCTTTTGCAGGGTTGCTTGTAGTGCAGGAGTGAATCTTCCAATGTCACACCCATCTTTGATTTTCCAGTCTGAATGTTCTTTGGTGGTGGAGTTCAAGAGCAGACTGTCTGTGTTGTTTAAAACCCTGGTCTTTTAGGAGACTGATTTGTTTTGGTTTTGTTTATTGCTGCTGTTGTTGTCCACCCCCACCAGAACTAATGAAGGCAGACTCGACTTTTTATTAGCACTTAAACTCTCTCCACTACTCTTCCCCCCCCCCCCCCTTGTCTGTTATGTTGTCATTCTCTAATGGCTTCCAGGAATTTTAGCAGCAGTGAAATAGATAATTTATTGTTAACAGCGTGGGCCAAATGGAGAGCAGAGCTGTGTTTCAGTGCTGCAGATAATACTCCAGGAGAGTAAACACCAGCCATACCCAGTACTTGTATTTTGCTTCTTATGGTTGCCCATGCTTGTGGCCTGGAAAAGAAGACAAACCTCATCTCATGATGCACACCTACTTTACTTAGCATTGCTTCTTTCCATTAAAGAATTCATATAATTTTTATATTTTGCTTTAGTATTTTGTTGTACAGTCCCCAGAGGGAAATAGCTATTGTGGTACTAAGTAAATAAATACATTTTTAAAAATTCACTGGGGTAACCTAGAGTGAAAATTTCAAGTTTTTGGAATTTCCCTTTCCTCCTTAGTTTTGAAAACAAATCTCACACATACAAAAATGACTTGAACTATGTGGGGAGGGGGAGTTTAAAGCAGGGAATGAATATTCCTGTAAAGAGGAGGTTTGCTTTCCCCTGCACCATACATTATCTGTATTTTAAGTCACATACCTTGTTTGCTCCTGCTGTCCCAGCCACAATGATCTAGATTTCTTGAGAGCCGAAATGTAAGAATAGGCCAAAAGTTCTCCAATGAAAACTTTTTGAGCAACTTGGCGACAATTTCAAGGGTTCACATCCTTCTGCTCACATCCTTATGCCTTATTTCACAGCCACCACATGGCAGTAACAGCTGAAGCAGTCAGTGTTCCTTCTGACAGCCACAGTCTTTTCCCCCAGAAGCCTCTTGACATGTTATACCATGATGTACCATTGAGCTGTGGGGATTTCTGGGAAGAAGGGCCATCAAATGTTTTCCCCAGAACGCTTTCCCTGTGCAACAGGACATCATGGTGGAACATCAAGGGGATGAGGAATTGATGGCCAGTGACTAGTGAGTGGATCTTACCTTGAAACATTCCCCATCTCCTTTGTTTCCCACAAATAGGGTGAGTCTGGCACTTCAGCTAAACGCTACGAGAAAGTTCCTGAGGCCAATTTCACCTCAGCCATTAATTCACCAGTTGGCTTCAGGGCAGCCACTATTCTCACAGCCACCCTTTCCCCCTCCACCCCAAATCTGCAATATGGGGTTAATTATAATTACAACCTATCTTTCAGGTTGGCTGCCTGAAGGATTACTGGTTAGAATTATGCAGAGCACTTTGCATGCTCAGGAAGTAGTATATAATGCTAAGCATGGTTATTCTGTAGAGGACTTAGGTGTGGAAGATCTGGTCTTTTCCATTGTACTCGGCAAATACGGCCTTGTAGTTCCAAAACCCACAGATGTGTCTGAGGGAGAAGTCCTAGGCTCGGTAATGCAAACCTGCAAGAAGCCTTTCAGTGACCCCTGCTGATTGTAGAAACAGATGTTTGTTTTGGGCATGTGCGGTTACGCTTGAGCACGAAACGCACTCCACCCCCAACACTTAGCAAACCGGGCTGGGAGCCAGCATCCTTCTAATTGCCGTTGCTGCAGCTCTTTCTACCGCTGAAAGGGCTTATAATTCTTGACTCACAGATTGCCCTCCCAAAGAGCCAGTCGAGCACACCAGACACAGGGAGAAGGATGCTGTGAGCCTGTGTACCAGGCTGTCCGAATGTTGTTCTCAGCAAACAGTTTGCTGAGTGCGGAGTGGAGTCGATTTTTGAAGAAACAAGGCAGAGAGCGAGAAGGCTGGAAGCAGCTGATCTTATACTGAAACCCAACCTCTTGGCGCACACTCCGGCACTCTCCTCCCAACCCTGGAACTGAGCGCTGTTAACTTCTCCAGCAAAACCTGATCCTCCTGTGACGGGTGTGATCATTCCGATAAAGAGGCTCCTTCTATTTATTCCTCTTTCTCCAACTGGACTATCTGCCTCCTACTTTTAACTTTCTTGCCAGCAAGCCATCTCAGGACTGTCTCTTCTACAGCCCCTCATGCTCTCCTGTGCCTTTTTTCCCTTCCCTTCCTGCGGCTTCGCTTCCAGACCAAGACCCTTTTTGTGGGCAACCACCACAGCTGGCTCGTGTGTCTTCCCAGAGCCCCATGAACATCTGTCTGCAGACTTTCTGGCAGCACCTCAAACCCTTCTTGCCCTTCTGCCTCATCAGCGGCATGGTGGTGGCACTCTACTTCATCCTTGACGCCATTGTGCACAGCGGGCCCTTCACGGACGAGCTCTTTTTTGAAAAGTTTGAGCAAAAGTGGCCCAACCCCTTGGCCCCAGCAGGGAACAGTTCCCGGTAACCATGGGAGGGACAGAGACATGGCTTGGGGGAGCTCACCACTGGGATGTCATCGCCCAAGGAAACTTTGGCCTTCCTGTGTAAGAAATAATCTGCATAGATTGGAGGGTGAGGGCAAAGGATGGGTGGAATGGTCTTGAAACTGAAGGTATTTCTTGCAGGAAATGGGGCAGTCGTGATGTTTGCAGAGGTATTGTTGTAGCTGTGCATGCACTGATTAATCAGAAACAGTTAAGTCTGTCCAAGCCCATCTGCACCGCATAAGTTTGCCCACCATGTCTCCTGAAACAAAATAGAAATGTGGAGGGATGTAGAATGTATTTTAAGGGCATGTGCTTAGGTAGAACAGAAGTGCATTCATGTTTATGTGCATGTCACAGTTCTGCAATAGCGTAGAAAAAGTGCAAAATGTGACAAGGAGTGCAGAATTTAGTTTTCTGAGAATCCCAGCTTTCTCTTTTTTCCCCCTTTTCATATATAAATGGCACTTTTCTAGTCCCTGTGTCTAAAAAGCTCTGCTTGAAAGCATGGAGGCAGTGTTTGCAGAAATCTCAGGAGGTGGAACGGTGGTTGGGTTAAAGCTTCGGTGTCCTCCATATTTCCTTGACTCTGCTCATAATTAGCAATACCAGACAAAAGCATGCAAGATTGTAAAGATCACAGCATCTGTTGTACAAAATAAGAGAAGTTATGCATATGTACTCCATTTGAACACTATAGGGTGCAGAAATTTTCTTGGTCCAGAAATTGGAATGTCTGGACAAAGAATGTTCTTTTTAAGTTGTTGTTGTTGTTATTCCACTTACTTACTTCTACACACAACTCTAGATGTGTGGTGTATATTAGCAATGAAGGAGTTGTGTATGGTCTGAGTATCCTAGTATGCATATATATAAGGGATAATCTCTATTGATAGCCTATCTCTTAAGGTGCATGATAGACACATATCCTTATATCATTTTACCTTCCTTCAAACCCTTGAGGACAGCCCCTCTTTATGTTACAGGTTGGGATGGAGAGAAAGGGCTTGCCTAGAACCACTTGGTACATGGCTGAGCTTGGGTTTGACACCAGCACCAAGGCTAACACTCACAGCGCTGGGCCATGTTGACGAAATCCACAATAAACTCTCCCCAAACCCATGGAATATTGGTGCAACTTTAGGGCTTGTCCCTGTTTCAGTGGGATCTCTAACTAGGCATATATACATGTGTGAGCTAAGGTAGTATAATAGCAAAAGCTTTGGGTATAGATATAGATGAGCCATGCTAAAATCCACTGTTCAGCCATAATGCTCACAGGGCATCCTTTTGGGCAAGTCACTGGTTCTCAGACTAACCTGCCTCGCAGGGATTTGTTTATTATTTGTTTATAAATTGCATTGCTCACTCTTTCATGCATTTGAGCACTCATGGCAGCCAAATAGATAATCGTCACATTTGTTGGGATTCCTAAGTACAACTGAGCCATGTTCCGCTGGTTCAGACCTACTTCAGAATGGGCAATGTCCAGGTTCCACCACCTGGAACCTGAAAACCTTTTATAATGCTATAAACCTTTCCATGGCTGTCTGTGACTATTCACAACCACTCCCCTGCTCTTGCCCTGGTGCTCTTTGTTTCTTTCTCTGTTTCGTTCCATCCTCAAGTGATCCCACCCAATCAGCATCACATATTAGACCCAATGGCATCACGGTGCTGCGATTGATCCGATTGGGCTATGAGCTTATGTCACGAAGGGCAAAGAGTGTCCATTTAGAAATAAGTCAGTACTTCAGATAATGATCACTTAGACTATCCTAGCCCATTAGGGCTCTTGCTAGCACATGTGCATCCAGCCTGAAAAATTGCTGAATGGTTAGTAAGTGGCCTTTTGATATTAACATTTTCACAAAAATTATTCCAGCTTGGCCCTGCTGTCAATGAGAGAGTGTGGGGTTGACGTTCACCAGATTTCAGTCATTCTTCCTTATGACAAAGGATGTAAACGATCCTGTGTACATAGGAAAAGCAGGATCCCCAAGCACATCCATTTTTTATATCTAGTTTAAAAGAAGATTCCATAGTGCATAACCTTCAGTAGCTTCTCTGTTTGGTTTTTTTGTCATTGACCTGTTTCTCTCTTCCAGGGTGAAGTATGAAGACCCTCTGGCCAGGCAAGGACTAGCTGGAGCCTTGGATGCCCGGCAACAGAACACAGCAGCGGTGAGTTGCTAACTATAAAGATATTCCATGTAAAAGATGAGCCCCCTGCCTTCCCAAGACGTCAGCTGTAGGTCCATGTATACCATGATGCCCTCCATATGGGGTTTTTGGGGGGACTACAACTCCCAAAATTCCTGACCATAGACCATGCTGGCTGGAGCTAGTGGGAGTAGGACCTAGGTCATTGCTCACTCAGTTCATCAGAGCAGCTTTGTAGGTTAATTACATAGTTTTGTGTATTTTCCTATCTCATTAACACCTAAACATGGACTCACACATCTCCCCTGTCCCCACAGCGGTAGTGGCAGAACATGCAACTGCACACTATTATGAAATCATAAGTACCTAATTGCACAGCACAAAACAACAACAACAAGCAAGCAAGCATCGGCATATCAAACAGTTTATTTAAGAATTCAGTAAATACGGAGAACTAGTAACGTTTTGAAACAATTCTCGATCAGTAAGACGAAAAAGTAAAAATAATTATAATTCAGTAATACTCCAGTCATTTTCAGTTACTGCTGATGTGTATTATGGTTCTGAGCTGTAACAAGTTAGTAGCAGCTATCAAAACGCAAGATGTAAAGCCTTAAAAGCCTGCAACTAAATAATCATTTTAAAATCACAAAAATCAGTAAAAAGAGGTTTGGGGGTGTAATTTCTAGGGGATCCACCCAGGGTGGGGGGCCTTTTCCAGTTCAAGGGCTGCATTCCATCCTAAGAAACTTTCCAGGGGCCACAAGCCAGTGATTGGATGGGCTTGCAGTGGTGGGACCAGAGGCAAAGGTGGGCAGACCAAAGGATATGACTTGTGCCATCATACTGTAGGCTACATTCCAGCCACACAAAATTAGAGGTTTCTTTCCTCTCTCTCTTGTCTCTCTGTCAAGAGATATTATTAAGCCACTTGAGAAGGGTGTGGAGCAGTCTGGCAAGGAATGCAGCCGGATTAGCCCCTGGGCCAGTGCATTGTTAAGTATATGAGGTTGGACTAACTACGATCACACAGGCTTTAAAATCCTGCTTCCTTTCAAGGTCTGGGTTAGAAGGCTAGCAGGCCATCCTTCTTCAACTCAGACCTTCCCATCCATAGGGAAAGAAACTGGTTTGGGATTGTACACCTTTCCGTCCCCAGAGGCAATGCAACTATATCTTTGTGGTCATAAGCCATGATCTCAGTTTGGGGTTCTTCCGCACTCTGTTTGTGTCTCAACAAAAACGGGAAGGAGGAAGGAAATTTTCCAGCTCTCTTTAATTTGTAGGAGAGGGGAGCTGCTCTCCCTTCTGAGCTCTTGAGCCCTTTATCCTGGAAGGCACCTGCATTTCTCCCTACCCTGCCCCACATTTCCCACCTTTTCCAGCTGCTTTGAAAGCAAACTCTCTCTCAATTAGCCGGAGCCAGGTGCTTCCACTGATGGAGCCCCAATTGCAAACTGGATGATGCGCCAAGGAATGGTGAGAATGTGTCGCTGCCAAGGAAGAGCAAAATAGAGGCTGCTATGCAAGCGTGCGGTGTTGACTGAACAGTGTGTGGGGACAGACATCAGAGAAAGTAATGTGGCTGGGATGGAAGTCAAGCAACCTCTCCCAGTAATAAAATCCACAGTCCATAAGGCTTCATGAACTGGACAAGTCTTATTAACACAATGGAAGAAAACAAGTGACCGTTTTTAAGCCTTATATTCTCATCAACATAGTACAACAGTGTAGAATATTTTCCCCTCTAAGGGGGGGATTTCCTCGGAGGAAAGTAGTTTGTGGCTGCATGCCCAAAGTGGGCAGGGCCAACACACAGAATGAATGGGGCTAAAGCACGCATATTTATGTACATCACATGCTTTCTGTCCGACACACATGCCTCTACTTTGCCTTCCTTTTTGTGCACTGAGAAAAGAGCTCCTTCATCAGCACACAGAATTGAAACATGGCAGTCTGGCCATGAAGCCAGTTCAATGCCGGTTGGGATGGGGACATATATTAGAGTGCCAGAAGCAAAGAGAGGCCTAGCTAGGCTTGCCATATGTCATGAAAACTCCTGATATGTCCTGGCTTCCAGGTGTAAAAATGGCGTTGGGGAAATTTTGCCCAAGCGTCAAAAGGTAAGGGAAAACACGGACATATGAAAAAGCAGTAGAAACAGGTCCAAAAGCTTAACATCACTATTTTTGGGGGAGGTCTCCCCTTCTCCTCTAAAAAAGCTCAACAACAATGCTTAACAATTTTGGGGGTCTTCCTAAAAAAAGCTCAACAACCTTGCGGGTGTCAGGAATTTTTGAAATCTGATAATCCTAGGCCTGGCAGGCTAGAGATTTTCCATTCCTGTGTTAGTGGGATAAAAACTGAACTCTGAATCCATTAGCATAACTCCCCCCACCCAGCCTTTTTCAGCTAGCTTCACAATCCAGGGATCTGTACCACAATTGTACAAGAAATATCCATGATCCATTGCTGTCTTTTCCTCCTGCACTGGAGACTAGAGATGTTTCTCCCACCAGGTGAGAACATCTATGGGATGAGAGGTTTGTACTACTGGCCAGCTCTTAGGCTGCCACATCACAGAAGGGAACTCATGAATGACACACCATTTTCCATATCCTCCATGAAGCACCAACCCTTTCAGGATTCTGCCACTTTTGCTTATTTTCTCCACAACACCCAATAAGAGCCAGCTCAAGGGGAACTTACACTAATAACGTGATCGGTATTGGGCTTTCTGTCATTTTGATTTCTGTGGTTCCAAATTCAATATATACAGTTGAAAATAGCTACAGGATTAGAAGACCCATTGAGATGCTTTGTCCAAGGTGTGCCCACACACTGTACCAACTGGCTTGCGTATGCCTGTCTTCCCTCTGTCTTGGAAAGCTCTTCTAGGGATAAAGGAGGTCTTGGTTTCATTTTCTTAAATTGTGTCGCTCCATCTCAAACCTCAGCACATCTCCAGTTATGCTAACCAGTCTGATGGAGAGCTTTTACCTTGGCAGAGGAAAGAAGGTTAGGCAAGAATAGCTCAGGATCTTGAGAAATGGCTTTAAAGGGATCTTTTCTTTCTTGGGTGAGATGGAGTCTGACATTATGCTTTTACACTTTTTCTTTGATTTGGAAGCTAACTTTCCTACACTTAATAGCAAGAAACCGCTTGCTTTTACTTCTCCTTAAGGTAACCTATGGGAATTACTAGTTCTCTTCTGTGCTCTTGTGCTCTCTCTCTCTCTTAAGCAGAAATTCCTTGTTGCATTTAAGGATCTGTGAATTTGGGAGATCATCTAATTGCTGACAAAGGCGGGGGAGAAGAAGTTCTTCACAGTGAAAGGGAAAATCTCACTTTTGAAAATTCACTATTATGGAGATCACTTTTTTCACCTTAAGCAGTTTCCCATAACTTGGGTTAGCACAGGGTCCAATTTTGGAAGGAATCATTGTAGGAAGTAAGCCTTTCTCCTTGCCATACCTACCTCTTCCTCATTTCCTGGAATTACAGTATAATTCCAGACAATCCAATGTGTCACACAGGCTCTTTCCTTCTATTTAGGATCAAAACAGAATTCTGTTAGACTTCATATGCAGGTTATATGCTCAGTAGCAATAGCTCAGCTCTTCACCTAAAATACCAAAGAATTGATGCATGGCCTTCTTTTTCTTTTTTTCAATAGATTTTATTAAAGTTTGATAAAAAGTATACAATGGTTAATATCAAATAGCCAAGAAACTAATCTAAATAAAAACACAATCCAAAAATAGTTTGAAAAGAAAAGAAAGAAAAAAGGCCAGGGGAGGAAGAGGGAAAAAAGAAAAGAATAGAACTTCCAATTCTTCATCTGTCAGCTATATATAGAAAAATATTCAAGACATCCACTCCAGGATAACACCCAACAATTCCTCTTTCTATAAACCAATAATTTCTTCAATCTTCATGCAAATCCACTTCAATTCTTTTTCATGCAAAGGAGTTTCCAATCTTTAGTAAATACTGACAATGATTTTTCTCTTAATTGCACATGTCAACTTCACCCTCTCAGCTAAGTCCAATAGTCTTAGCATGGCCTTATGTTTCCATGGGTGTTAAGATTGTATGAGATGCTTTCCTGGGTCCCACCAGGGTCCATAAAGTGATAATCCAGCGTTTGGTTTCTAGCCATAACGAGGCGTCTGCTGCTGATAGTTCACAAGCAGAGCATATGAAGGTCATGGCCATTAGCTGCTCTTTGTCTCAAGCAGATTATCTTCCATGAAATTGTTTTAAGCAACTTGAAGGTGGCATGCTGGAGATGGGCAGGCACATTCAAGTACCCAAGATGCAGACATTCAGGAAGGCAACCTCCAATGCATGCCATCCACTGAAGACAGCCAGGAGTTCACAGATAGGCCAGGTGGACCCTGCATGCCAGTCCACCAATTCTGGGCTTACTACCAGACCCAAGATGTGCTCCAAATTGGAGGTGTAAACATAGCAATTTTCTAAAGTGACAATATGAATGGCAGGGGTCCAGACAGCATTGCATTTAACAATCTCACTGAATTTTACTTTAAAGTGAAACGAACCCTTTAAGAACAGGAAGGGTGAGAGAAAGTGAATGAAGAATCCTTAGCAGATCTGACATGCCACATCCCAATTGACTAATAATGATGTACCTGTTTCAGTTGCGGTAGAGAGAGCATTGAGTGGCATTAACATCAGGAAGTGGTGGCAAAATGTTAAATCCACTGAGGCATTTTCCTGTGTCACTGGAATGTGGTTCAGCATGTGCAAATTCGCTGCTTTCATTCAATAAAATCAGAAGTTTCTGGTGCTCTTTGATTTATGGAGGGAAAGCTCGAAAAACAGGATGGTGTGTCCTGAATTGACCAGGAATGCAAAAGACTGCAATATTGATATTTTTGAAATGCCATGGCTACAGGGAGTTTGCTCTGTGGTATTTGAAGTTCACTGGAATACATTGCAGTTTGTGATAGGCAGCTTGTCACAATTCACCAAAATCTAATCCTGTATTTAAAAAATGCTTGCCCCTTCAGAATGTTTCATGCTAAGAATCGAAATAAGAACTTTTTTCATGTTGTGTTGATAAAGACTAAAAAACAGCTAGGGCTTCCCAATTGACTTTATTTTATTTATATCCTGCCCTTTTCCCCAAAGTTGCCCAAGGTGGCATAATATTGGATAATACTATGTATGCACGATAGATCTTGTGGCTGAACAACTTTGCCATCTTTGAGGGTCACTTCTGAACTACTACTTAATTGATACCACCCATGAGACCCAGTGCATGACGTAGCTGTTTATCAGTGTCATTCGTGGTCAGGTGTAGGCCTAGGCCATTTGAAAGGTGAACCTGAGAATCATCTAACCATTCTCAAGTGATGTTGGAATTAGCTAAGAAATGGATTCCCATCAGATACTGGTCCTAAAAACAGTGCTAAGTAAAATAAGCGGCTGTCAGTTAGGAGCATTTTTGCAAGGATGGGTTTCATTCATGCTCTTCCCTGCCTTTCTTTGTTGTTTTCCCTTTCTCTGCCAGGTTCCCGTCCCCCAAGCTGCCATCATGGAAGATATTGAGCAGTGGCTCTCTACTGATGTGGTAAGTAACGTAGCCCAAGCACTTACCTATTACTGATGGCTGATTATGAACGTAGTTATTAGGTGAGTGGTAGAGCCTAAAACCCCGAAGAGCTGCCACCAGTCAGTATCTACAGTACTGAGTTAAATGGGCCAGTGGTCTGACATGGTATGAGGCAGTTTTCTATTTTTAAATATCTGTAATAGATGCTCAGCAGAGCTACCTAGAATCAGCCTTTGGGTGTTCTGTCTCTGGAGTTGGGGTCCTAGCTCAGGGGTAAAGCACATCAGAAGGTCACAGTTTCACATCCCTGGCATTTCCATGTAGGGCTGGAAGATGCCTGTCGGAAACCCTTTTGCAGGAATAGCCAGTGTGATGCCCTCCAGATGTTGCTTCAAACTCACATCATCTCTGATCATTGCCCACACTGATGGAAGTTGGAGTCCAATAACATCTGGAAAGCACTACATTGCCTGCCTCTATAGCCAACTTCACTGAGCTACATGCATCAGTGGTCTGGCATGTCATTATGCAGTTTCCTTTGCTTCTAATGCCCCTTCCCATTCTTACTACTTTGCAAACTACTATAAGCACCCGCTGCTTGCAGTATATTGAGCTAAGGTGTGGTTTGCATTGCCACACTATCTGCCGTGGGTCATTTCATTTACACACACCCCAGTCCAGGATTACATCATCGTAAACCCCAAACATGACCTGAGTTTTCAGTATTCACATAACTAGTTTGCCATGAACCAAATGCAGGCCAAGCATAGCTGAAGCTGCCTGCCACAGGAAAGTTGGTTGTGTGAATCAGCCTCCTCACTTACTGGCTAAAACAGTGTCTGCTTTTTCCACTGTCTTGTCTGTTCTGATATTGGTGTAGAACTAATTTCTCTGCATTTCATCCTTTCTGAAAGGCAGTGACTGTTGTTTGACTAAAATGGTAGTTTGGGGAAGTAGACTTTTGGTATCCATATGTCATCCTGTTTCTGCCTTAAAATGCTGTCTGTTTCTGCTGGTATGGGTAAGCACACACTAGATCCCTGTCACAATAAAAATTGGATTTTCTGTCCATGTAATTAAGCCCTTCACACTTTCATTTGATCTGCCATAATTTCCACACTTCCTTGTGTTCTCTTTTCTCAGGGAAACGACACGGTGGATCCAAAGGGTGTCACCAGCGAAGGCAAGTTGCTAGCAGACCCTGTGCCCTGCCTTTGAGGGTTACGTTTCCAATGAATTCTTGCAGGCATAGGATGCTATCTGCTGATTGATTCCATGTCTATGCAAAAATTTCTATGAATGAGCAATCTGTGCAAATGGCTTCTCAATCTTTGGGATTTTTGAAAAATCCCAAAATGTGGCTCTCCTTGCACAGATCTGTTGGGATGTATTGCTCCCATGTTTAATCATGTAGAAATGAAGGCGTTGTGTTTATGATTGGCACCCCTGAACAGTGAATGTGAACTATCAATCTCCAAATGTATCTGGAATTATAAATGTGTCCAGTCCATGGAAACGATTACATAAGAAGCAATGCTCGGGGCTTTTCCAACTCTTGATTTGATTCCTCATTCTCCCTTTTTTCTTCCTTGCCAGAGTTTGACAAGTTCCTGGAAGAGCGAGCAAAAGTGGCAGAACGGCTGCCTACACTTCCCAGTCCCCCAACTGGAGCTCCTTCCTCCAACAGCAGCTCTGGCCCTCCGCAGAAGAAGGACAAAGAAGAGGAGGCGATGTTTGCTTTATGAACCCTACTGTGGACTGGTGTGCTGTGGTTTCAAGAGGACCTGTGTGCTGCACTGCACTCCTCTTTCTTGGGGTAGGAGAGGAGGGAAGCAAAAGGAGAATGTGTTGGGGAAGAGACACCTTTCCCCCACCACCCCTTTCCTCTCCTCCTGCCTCCTTTTCTAGGCTGCTTTGGGGTTAGATTAATCATTGCTGCATTTGGGGGCGCAAGAGAGAAACAAGCGGGAAGGGTTTGCAGAGCTGCCAAATGGGTCGCCGCCTGGTGAGTCGACGGGCTTGGGTTTCCTTCTTTGTGGGCAAGACAGTTTCGTTGTTCCTTTTATGATGAAGAGACTATTAAGACGCCATGCTGGAAATCGGTAGTGGGCTCTGTAGTTTCTTACCAGCCCTACAGGCAGCTGCACTGCGTTGTAAAACCAAGCAGCTCGTCTATGTCTTTTCCATCCTTTGCCCTCCCCTGGATGAGCAGGAACGATGGAAACCCTTTGTAATGACCAGAGAACACTGTTGGGAATAGGGTTAAAACCCCAGTGGGCCTCGGTTGCAACACTGCCTGTTGTGTAAGGACTGCTTTGAGAACACCCAAGTTTACTGTAGCCAGCCCAGGTACCTGTCTCATGAAGCACCACAGGGAAGGAGGCATATGTCTTCTCAGTGGTACCAAATCCTTCTAAAACTGGGTTCTTCCTGCCTCCTAAACAGGAACATCCAGGAGGCAGCCTCTCTTCTGAAATTAATTCATACGGCCCCCATTGATCATGATCTCTCTATCCCTGCCATAACCTTCCCTTAGAGCTCCTCCTCACAAACTATCCCTCTTTGCTGCAGAGGCTGGCTGGACACTCTTTGTGCATTATCAGAAAACACACCGAGGAAACAGCGTTCACTGTGTTAATGGGTGGAGCTTGTTGGGGTGAAATACCGAATTATTCCATGTAACTGGGAGACTTGCCTTTTATATTCCTTATTAAAGACAATATTTGACTTCACTAGAGATGTGCGTGCTTTCACTGAAGTGTGGGCTGAAGTGAAGGCCCAGGACAGGGGTTGATCATCATGTGAGCTGCGCACAGGTGGTCTGAAGCGAGCGAGCGAGCTACCACCATTCCTGTGGAGCCTCTTTTTATTGAGACAAATATGCAAGCTAGGCAGATACATTTTTGGCTGTGACCTTTACACATCTTCTGTCCCGATATCGTGGGGTGGTAAAAAGCTATTTTGGCACCTGTTCCACAGCGTCATTTTCCCCTTGCACTGTGTATGACGAATGGAGACAAAGGTCTCATGGAAAAGGGTTACAGACAGGACACCGCAAACTGCTGAGATCGTGAAAGGTCAGGCAGAGGTGGAACGATGTACAGACAGCTGTGGCTTGTCTGGGGGGGGGGGTTGCCCTGCACCCCAAGGTCACGCGTGCAGGCCGACCGTGGCTGCCTGCTGCTGGGGAAGTGTGCTCCCTCCGGACCCCACTGCCCCACTCCGCGATATCCCTACAGTGGGCCTTGCATCCTGGCATAAAATGTCACCTTGCAAGGTGCGGAAGAGGGAGGAGCAGGAGAAGATTCTGGGCTTCTGAGCAAGAGATGGTGGCTCTGCATCCTCAACAGAGTCCTGTCTGGGAAGGCAGTGGAAGGAAAGGAACAATGGTGCTCTTGCTGGTATCAGACACCATCTGTATTTACTACTAGAGCCATCACATCCAAACTAAAAGTAATTTCTCTCCCACCTTTAATATTTTATTTCATTTCAAAGGTACACTTCATCACTCAACAGTTATAATCCTAGTCTACAACATCGATGAATTCCCCCTCACTCAACCTTGGTGTTTATAATTGCAATTACATGCAATTGTGTTTGTTAAATTCCATCATACCCAGTTTCATCCTTTCAAACAAAGTTCTTATATGTTCTGCTATTTTTTTTCCTTAGACTTCAAACCCCACTGTGGACTTTGCATATGAGAAGTTTTATTTTAGATAGACCCGAAAAGGTTTCCAGTCCTCCTTGAAAGATTCTAAACTTGTGGCTCTTATCACCGCTATCAGTTTTGCCTTCTCTGTGTATTCCATGATTTCCATCAGCTATTACTCCTGATCAAAAATATTGTAGGCCTGGAGAGCATAAGATTTCTGTCCTGCCTCTGTCTATCCAGAGCTTTCCATTCATGACTGCTGAACTAGTTCCCTGTGGGGGGGATGGAGGGGCCAAGCCACAGTGCCTCTTAAAATGGCTCTAGGAAATTGTCTTCCACAAAGCCATTCAACCAGGCACCATCGCCAGTGGCTCAGGGAAAGCCAGTGTTCACAGGCAACAGCTTCACCCTTTTATACTTTTCTCACACAAAAAAGTACTTCTGTTTAGAGCAGGAAACCCAATAAACCAGTGTACAGAGTACATAAAGTTACACATTATTTCACTACATGTAGGCATACCATAAAGAAGGCTGATCGCCAAAGAATTGATGCTTTTGAACTATGGTGCTGGGGCAGACTCTTGAGAGTCCCATGGACTGCAAGAAGATAAAAGCTATCCATTCTTAAGGAAATCAGCCCTGAGTGCTCACTGAAAAGACAGACCCTGAAGCTGAGGCTCCAATACTTTGGCCACCTCATGAGAAGAGAAGACTCCCTGGAAAAGACCCTGATGTTGGGAAAGATTGAGGGCACAAGGAGAAGGGGACGACAGAGGACGAGATGGTTGGACAGTGTTCTCGAAGCTACAAACATGAGTCTGACCAAACTGCGGGAGGCAGTGGAAGACAGGAGTGCCTGGCGTGCTCTGGTCCATGGGGTCACAAAGAGTCGGACACGACTAAACAACTAAACAACAAGGCATGCCACTATATGCTAGGAGCTATTGACCAATCGCAACCTATCCACTTGCATAATTCCTGGGAAATACATCCGGGTAAGATTGCCACTTCATGTGACAGACTTAAAATTTTCGCACTTTTTCTTCATGCATAAATCTTGTTCTTTGTCTATGTAAAAGAGCTTGCGTCCAAAATAAACAGGCCAGCAGAGGTCAGCAGAGCTGTACTATGTACAGAGCAGCATACTGTTTTTGGACAAATCCTTACAGTTCTTTGTCTTCCTCCTCTTATGGATTACCTTGCATATGACCGTGTGCCTATTTTGCGTTTCAGGCAAGCTGTTGCAGGATTTTTATGTTCTAAAAATGTTTAAGACTACTACTCCAAGCTGGGGAAAACAGCTCCTGTGTTATTTCTGCCTTGTAAAGAATTTTTGAAGGTACAAGAGCTCTACCAGAAAACAGTGGCAGCAGTACCCTATTTGACTGCTGAGCAATACTTGTGTCACAGCGCAAATTTCAGAAAGCAGAAGCAAAACTGCAAATGTCATTTTAAAATATTAAGCAATTTTATAATACAGCAAAGCTGGCTCATTATTTTGAGGGTAACTACAGTTTTGCAACACTGGCTGCATTCACATAAGGGGCAATCCTTTAGGAGCTTTGCATTTAATACTTTGGGTACAAATATATGATTATAGTAATTGGGATAATATGAAAAGGCGGTTAAGTTTCACCCCAAATGTTGATGTGCCAATGTTGGGCTACTTTCCAACTCTACAATTCTATGATTCTGTAAACATTGGGCAAAGCAATTCTATACTTGCATTGTTCTGGCACCAGAGATGTGTTGTTGCAGGGTCAGTAGAACTGCTGCTGTATCCAATGGTCTGGTTCACACGCAATGCTAAACCATGGTTCATTAAATCATAACTTAGTGTTATGTGCCCAGTGGTTTAACTGTGCTTCGTTTACTGGCAACAAACCATGATAAAAAGCCATGGCTCATTGGTGGCTTGCAAGCTTTAGTTTGTTTTAACTATGGCTTCATGATACATGTGAAACCAGCATCCTTCCTTCGCTGTGCTTTGTCCAGACACCTCACCCCAGACACCCACCAAAGACTAGCAGCTGGAGAAGAAACCGAATTTTGGAGAGAAGCCATGGTTTGTCTATGGGATATCACTCATGGTTATCTCATGGTTTGTACAACAAACAGTAACAGTACAAAATACATAAAACTGTCATGGGCCTGAGTGAGGGCAGGGGTGTGTCACACCTCTCCTCTCTGGCTCAGAGTGACTAATGGGGAAAGCAATGAGCAGAGGGGGAGAGGGGGTCTTGCACACACACCCAACTTAAAAGGTGGCAACCAGCATAAGAGGCAACATTGAAGACCTGGGGAAGCCTAAAGGTCTTAGCGTGGCATGTAAAGACTGACCATGAAGGTGCCAGACATGTCTTCCCAAGAAGAGCATTCCACAGAACTTTGATTTAAAATAAAATAAAAATCCTGGTTTCTAAGACCTTTTTTCTAAAAACTTTGATTTTCTGGCTTCTCAGAGATATAATAGACAAGTAGAGACACAACAGCTTTAGTTGAGAAATCAGAACTTCCCCAATTCAAATGACCTTTCCTCTTAAGAAATTTTACATGCGAATGACAGGGACAAGCCTATTCCATTTTGGTTTGCTGCTCTTTCTGATTTATTCCCTCCATCCAGCTGTTACGCATTTCATTCGATCTCAGTCTCTTCTACATATGCTGTGGTCTAAACCACTGAGCCTCTTGGGCTTGCCAGTCAGAAGGTCGGCGGTTCAAATCCCCACAATGGGGTGAGCTCCTGTTGTTCTGTCCCAGCTTCTGCCAACCTAGCAGTTCAAAAGCATACCAGTGCAAGTAGATAAATAGGTACCACTGCGGAGGGAAGGTAAACAGCGTTTCTGTGTGCTCTGGCACTTGTCACAGTCCTCCGTGTGCTAGTAGCGGTTTAGTCATGTGGCCACATGACCCGGAAAGCTATCTATGGACAAACGCTGGCTCCCTCAGCCTGAAAAGCAAGATGAGCACCACACCCCATAGTTGCCTTTGACTGGGCTTAAACATACAAGAGTCCTTTACCTTTACCTACATATGCAAGAGAATGAGGTGGTACAATCTGAAAAGAGTTGAGTGGTCTACACCATTCCAGACTTAAGGTCTTACAACTTCCTTGCAGCCTAAAGTGGAACAGTCTACTCTAGGCACTCCAGACTATCCCATTTTGCTCCCGTCCTAAATACTGGATATTTATCTCCTAGCTTTTCAGAAGCAGAGGCATCTCTTGGGGAGTGCAGCCAATGCAATCACACTGGGCATGGAATTTCTGGGACGCCGGATCAGGCTCTGCCACTATTACTCCAATGGAAGGCAAGAGGCATTGGGGAGGGGCAGATTTTGGCGCCGCACAGAGTGCCACTGACATCTGAGATGCCATGGTCTGCCACTGTTAGAAGTGCTGAGCATATCTGAGTGGAACTGGAACTCAATAGAAACTGCTGAGAGTATCAACTTTTGTGATATGTCCATCAGTATATACCCTTGCGTTTTCACATAACTGCTGCTTGTAGCGGAAATGATTTCCTCTTCTTATTTTTGCCAGCGGAACCCTTAGGGCTGAGTTCACATGACCGTTTTTAACCCACAGGAAGGTCATTTCCCCCTCTTCTCTTGTATGATCCACATAGAACTGGATCATTATTTCATGCTGGCCCAAGATTAGTTGACCAAGCCTCAAGGTGAGCAGCTAAGAGTTAGCAGAGAAAGTCCAAGAATTAGAGCCATTTCATAGTCTGGAGTCTAAATGGGAGGGCGAAAGAAGAAGGAAGGACAAGAAGCTGCAGGGACAACACAAGAAGTGAGGTCCAGAAGCAATCTGGAGGATAAAGCTCTCGGAGGCTACTAGGTTTGATGGCTCCACTAAATGGCAGGCACTGGGAATCACAGGGAAAATGCTTTGCTCCCAGGTTCTGCTTTGGGGCTTCCCATAGGCACCTGACTGGCCACTGTGAGAACAGGATGCAGGACTAGACAGGCCATTGGCCTAACACTGCAGGGCTCATCTTATGTTCTTACAGTCCATGGTCCAAACAAGGGGTGGTCTAGTGACCATCAAGGTGGCAAGGTGCAGAGATGTTGTTCCACCACTCTAAGCTTGGAAGAAGAAGACTTTGAAACCTGACCTTCCAAGGCTTCACCCAGAACACACAAGATACCTGTGTGGCTTGCATATTTCATTTTACTCAAGCATACTCACATATACCGGTACATTTACTCTGGAGGAGTTGCTCCTCAGGCACACACTCGGTCTTCTAGTGTCTGGCTGAGACTTCACCTTTAAGTGCCCGTGCTCCTTAAGATTTGACAGCTGTTCAGCTTCTGCTGCTGATTCTGTGAAGGGGTTATCTGTGTCTTGAGGAAGAAGTTGAGCTGCTGTGACCCCTGAAGTCCCCAGATTCCCCTGCTGTGCCTCACAATCCTTTGACACAGGTTGCTCCTCTGTGCTGTCTGCCTTGAGGAGCTCCGAGTCAACTTCCAAAGAGGATTCCTCCAGAGGGGAGGTGTAACAACAGGATCCTTATGTGTTGTACAGGATTAGTGCCGGGGAGGGGGAATAAGGAGTTAGGACAAATGGATGCTCTGCTACTCATCCCCATGTTCCAACTCTTCCTATTTGCTGTCCCCTTTTACTGACCCATAAAAAACCCACATAGACCTGGAGGAGCCCTTCAGCCATATTTTCTGCATTATGAGTTCCAGCTACAAAACAACAGCACAATGTGCAGAGAAAGAGCTAATGGTCTGAATTGTGCTGACTAACCCTCTCAAGAACCTTCCAAGTCATGCATCTGTCTCTACATCTTGCTGTGTCATGGTAGGCTTTGTTTGCCTCTCCACACTTGCTGAGTAAGCTAAGCTGTTCCAGTCTTGAGGCCACTTTTGCTGAGTCACTGTGGTGAGAACACGTGAGCCTGTATTGAATCAAATGGTTTCCTGCTGCTTTTCCTGAGATTGCAGCTGTATGCATTGGCTCACATCCCTACTTCTTCTTTTTTAAACCTTCAGAATGATCTAGAAGCAACTATTTTTCCAAGCGATCTGATTGCTGTGCCTTTAACTCTTTCTGTTCCTTAATGACTACTCCAGGGGAAGTATGAATAATACACGCCCATAAAACTACACCTATTTCTTATACAGAGTTTTTACCCTGTTGTGTTCTCTGTTGAAAGAAAAATGTATTTTTTTAAAAAAACCTGAGATGGGTTGCATTGGTTTATAAGCTGGCAAACTTTCAAACCTAATGCAAGGCAGCATGAGCAGGAACTGTAAGCTTTCTAAGAGATTCTGAACTTGTCAAGAAAGACGGCTATACAGATTTACTAAACAATGTCATGACTTTTGTGACTCTGAGTAGGTCATGTCTAATATGTCCCTGAATTTAGGACAAGTCAAACAGTACAGGTTTGTTTATTTTAAGAACATGTTTGCTCAGCTGGCATGAAAAACAGAGAGATCTGCAGCAACATTTTGTCCAGCCACCATAACAATCTAGGTAAACCAACAGCTCATTCTGTGTTCTCAACAGATGTAATTAAAGAGCCAGTGAAAATTGGGGTGGTTGGGTTAGAAATTCAATTCAGTTCACATCTAAACATGAATCTACCTCATTTGCCCTTTCTGAAACAATGCATGACCCTAAACACACCCGTTCTTCAAAACTGGCACTTTCTTCTGGCAAAATACATATACTAAAGTGTGCATATGATGTCCATGAGCAGCAATTTTCTTTTGAAAAGGGAAATTAGTAGAGAAACACTCCAAGACAAATATTAAGATGAAATGCTAATTAATGGAACTCAAAACTAATGCAATTTGAACAAATGAAATATAAACCAAATAGAATTTTCAATGAGCAAGAAAAGTCAAATGAACCTCCTCCACAAAAAAATAACCATATTTTATTCTCGCATGTCTTACCCCTGCTTTTAGCCATGTTGTTAATCTGAGAAGACAAGAAAGCCATACTATACACATTTACCTGGGACTGAGTCCTACTGAACTCAGTAGGACTTACTCCTTAGTAAACATGCTTAGGATTGCACTGCAAGAACCAGAAGTGCGTGTTACTATTTCAAAAGCACAGAAGGCAGGATGCAAGTGATAGACTACATGGAATTGGCAGAAATGACTGGCAGAATCCGAGACCTGGGAGAAGAGTTAGTGGAAGAGGACTGGAAGAAGTTTAAAGACTACTTGCAAAAACATTGTAAAATGTTGGAGTGTTAAAATGTTAAAATGTTGGAATGTTAAAATGATGCAAGATATAAAGACAATGTGGCATCAGTGACATAAGTAAAAGGAGTATGTAACAAATGTTTCAAAAGACAAGGGTGAAAAAACTAGATTACATTGTGTCAAATGTAAACAAAAGGATATAAAGGGAAGAATTGGAGACACATTGGGTTGAAATCTATAATATAGATCAAGATTTGAAAGAGGGTAAGATATTTGCTGAACATGGTTGTGTAAAAAGGAACACAAAAAAGGGAGATGTGAGGAAGTCAGGAAGAAGGGTTATGAAAATAACAAGTAAAAAATTGGATTTTTATGTCTTTTTTCATGTTTTTTTTCTTTTATTTCATATATTTTTTAGGTTTTTTACTGTATCTTTTTTGTTTTGTTTTGAGTGTGATGATGATGTTTCTTTTAAAGTTTGATTGGAAGGTTTCTTTTACTGTTTAAAATTTCAATAAATATCTTTTTAAAAAAACCCAAAAGCACAGAAGGCAGATCTCTTAGCCCCAGTTCATTTTTCCACTTTCCAGCTCACAGCGAAGGCTTTTGCCTGGTTACGTTCTGTTCAGTGGGGCTTAAGTCCCGAGTAAGAGTCCATACGGCTGGAGCCTAAATGTCCAGAGAAATTCCCTGTCTTCAAGAACAATGCCTGTTATATCTTCAGAGTACAGCCCTGAAGGACAGTTTCCTGCATTGTGTATCAGTCCAGCTTCTGTCATATATGTCAATATGATGTCAATATGATGAGTCACGTGTGTGTGTGTGTGTGTGTGTGTGTGTGTACATCAGCAAGGTGTACATCAGCTCATTCCAGAGATGTCTCATATGCACCTGCATCACACAAGCAATAATTACCTGGGACTCATTGTGTGCTCTCTTCTCTCCAGATGCATCATTAATACTGCCATTAGGATCAAGGTCATTTCTGGCATATCAGAGATGCTTTTTGTTTTTGAGCCTGCTTAAGGATAGTGTAGGGATGCGGGTGGCACTGTAGGTTAAACCACAGAGCCTAGGACCTGCCAATCAGAAGGTTGGCGGTTCAAATGCCCGCAACAGGGTGAGCTCCTGTTGCTCAGTCCCTGCTCCTGCCAACCTAGCAGTTTGAAAGCACGTCAAAGTGCAAGTAGATAAATAGGTACCACTCCGGCGGAAGGGTAAACGGCGTTTCCGTGTGCTGCTCTGGTTCGCCAGAAGTGGCTTAGTCATGCTGGCCACATGACCCAGAAGCTGTTTGCGGACAAACGCCAGCTCCCTCGGCCTATAGAGCGAGATGAGCACACAACCCCAGAGTTGGTCACGACTGGACCTAATGGTCAGGGGTCCCTTTACCTTTAAGGATAGTGTTCCTTGGTATGGCAGGACAAGCAGTAGTTAAAGGAGTCACAACGACCTGAAGACCAGTTTGCAGTGGAACAGCTTCCTGATTTTGTAGAATCATATAATTGTAGAGTTGGAAGGGACCACAAGGCCAACTCCCTGCAATGCAGGAATCTTTTGCCCAACTTGGGGCTCGAACCCACAACCCTGAGATTAAGAGTCTCATGTTCGACCAACTGAGCAGGGTTATTGGCCTCCCTTGGAGCCCTTTAGAAGTTACTATGCTCCTTCCCATTCCAATGGCTTTCCTGATCTCACACCTACACCACGCCTATCAAGCTGCCTTTGTGATCTGTGGCAGTTTCAAGTCAATGACTGATTGACTTGAATCCATTCTTAGGCTCTGTATTCACATCTGCTCTGAGTCTAGTCCAGAACCACATGCCCTCCCATCTAAGCTGATTCAGACGCTCTGAAGCCTCTATGATCTAGTGATTGACAAATATCATACAGGTGAACCAAGGGATCGCCATCTATTTTCATAGATCAAAATCATTTGCGCATGCATAGTGTGTGTGCATTGCAGTTTCAGGCCAGATCCAGCAATCTGGCCAATTTTATTCTGACCGATAGCTGCCAACCCAGTCTGTTACAATACTCTTCTGTTCTGACTGGTAACAGCTCCCTGGCAGCTAAGGGGAAAAGACTTCCACGTCCCCTGCTACCTGATCCTTCTAAGCCAGGGACCGAACCTGGAACTGTCTGTGTGCAAAAAAACATGAGCTCTCTACTAAGTTATGTGTTCCCTCCAGGAGTGGCTCATCCCACGGTGCAGAACAACAACAATAGCTTCCTAGCAGTGGTATTGTTGGCACTTAACCAGGAGGGGAAGACTGAGGTGGTGGCAAGGTCAAAGCTGAGAAGATGCGCTAGAAGAACCTGCTGGGTGCTCCCACAAGTGCATCCACACAGCTTCCTCTCACTAAGTGGCAGCAACATCTCTGCTGGGAGACTATTGATGCATCTCTGACCCACCAAGTGAGCCACACCTGGGTCTTTTCCTCTCAAACAGGAGGCTCATTGTCAAGGCATCAAACCACTTTTGCAAGCAGAGATGCTAGCTCCTATCCTAACAGGAGATCATAGAATCATAGAGTTGGAAGAGACCACAAGGGCCATCGAGTCCAACCCCCTGCCAAGCAGGAAACACCATCAGAGCACTCCTGACATATGGTTGTCAAGCCTCTGCTTAAAGACCTCCAAAGAAGGAGACTCCACCACACTCCTTGGCAGCAAATTCCACTGTCGAACAGCTCTTACTGTCAGGAAGTTCTTCCTAATGTTTAGGTGGAATCTTCTTTCTTGTAGTTTGGATCCCTTGCTCCGTGTCCGCTTCTCTGGAGCAGCAGAAAACAACCTTTCTCCCTCCTCTATGTGACATCCTTTTATATATTTGAACATGGCTATCATATCACCCCTTAACCTCCTCTTCTCCAGGCTAAACATGCCCAGCTCCCTTAGCCGTTCCTCATAAGGCATCGTTTCCAGGCCTTTGACCATTTTGGTTGAGATGTTCTTGTGGTTGTTTTTAACATGTGTATGTTACAGCTGGCTGCAAAGTGGTTTGGCTAGATTAATCTGGACAGTTTCCTGAGGGGAAAATGCTGCTGGTTTTGTGCAAATAAAACAAACCAAGGGAAGGCATTGCAAGGATGTGTGTGGTGCTCTGCTAAGGTCCCAGGAACTACAGTTCTACTAGAACATGGACCACAGTGAGTGAAACTATAGCTGTGTTCAGGTGGTTGGCACCATGAACACCTGTCAGATCCTGAACCTTGCCGACTCCAGTCTCCAGATGGTCTGAAGGGAGATCGTCAGTACACTTAGCTGAAAACATTAAGAATCTCTGAATGTGTGAAGATCAGGATTGGAGAGATGGGTCCAATGTACAGGAGGGCATTGGGGTGAAGCTAACACACTGTGTGTCCCCACACATTTTGCTTAATGGGGTTCTAGAACAAGTACCAAAGTACAGGACTATGATGGAAAGGGAGACTGAGAGAAGCCGATCAGGAAGCACTATTGCTGTGGTACAGGACTGAAGGGAAAACTTTCCAATGTGCAAACTGGGGATCCATTGGCCATTACTAACACAAGCATTTCCCAAAGATTTGATGACTTGGAGCAAGAAGGAGCTAATCCACAACTTTCCTGATTTGAAATATATGATCATTACTTCACAGTTCCTCTCTCCTCTCTATACTGTGAGAATAAGAGATCAGGTACAGCCTCTTACACCCTGATATAACCGTGTTTATTCATAAATCCAATTTATTTCCCTATAATTTACTTTCAAGTAGATGAGCTTGGGACTTCAGCCATGATATAGAAAACCGCAACCAGTAGCAAACATACTCTATCAAATGGTCTATATTTCATGGAATGCATTGTTTAATGTTTGACTGAATGCATTACATTAAAGATCATTTGTAGATTTCTCATGAACTGGAAGAGACAAACAAGCACTGAGTAAGTACACAGTTTGCCATGTAAAGTGGGGTATGTTGTAACCTCTGCTCTTCTCAGCAGTTCTGTCAGATTTGTTAATTATCATGATGGCTAGAAAGCTGATTGCTTTGAATGCCAGCTTTTATTTTCAGCACAATCTGCTACACAAATGTCTAATGGAAAATGTCCTTGGAATTCCTCACTGTTTTCCTGGCATGTGAACCATAATATCAAGCTCAAAGTTTGATCTGTCTGTAGAAAAACAAACGACTGCCCCATAGGAGTATAACATGTGAGTTGCCTGGCTGTGGGCAAACATAATTGTGCTACCAAAGCACTTGTGAAACTAGTTTTGCTTTAATTGTTGAATTCACTCAATAATTGTTAACCTTTGCCCATTCGCTCTTACATTTCCCTTGCACTGACAAGGAGGCCTTTCAGCCTCTACGAACAAATCTGTTACCGCTTTCAGAAAAGCTGTTGTTTTTTCCTGTTGCACACAGCTGTACATTCTGTTTTCTGATTCAGCGTTTCCTTTTGAGGCTTTAGCAGCACATTTTGCTGTGTCACGACGTTCCCTTATAAGGAAGGCATTGCTTTTTGCTGAGTAATACATGCATCCCTCTAACCTCTGGCATTGTTCCCTGAAGCTGGAAAAGATACAGCCAGTCTCGGAGGTAACTTAAGGCTGACTTTCAGATTTACTGTCATGTGCTATAACTGGTAATGCCGTTGCATGTAAGTCCCAGTGTACAGGAACATCTAACCTTGTAACAATGGTGAAGCTAAGGAAATAGGGACCAGGGCAGTCTTTAAATGAAAACCCAATGTAAGCAATCTTAAGCTTTCTAAAGGAAAAACAGAATATAATGATAAGTTAGGAAAATATTATTGTGCAGAAATACTTTAACGCTATTGTTAACCAATCACTGTGGCCATTTTTTCAGAGATCTGTCAGATTTAGAATAATAGAATTGTAGGTCCAATTGTAGGTCCAACCCCTGCAATGCAGGAATCTTTTGCCCAACATGGGGCTTGAATCCATGACTCTAAGAGTCTCATGCTCTACCAACTGGATTTATTTTATTTTTATTTGTGGTAAGGTGCTGTGCCTTCAACAACTCGATGAGGGGAGAAAGTTCAGCAAAGCAATGGGTACTGTTGAGCACCATGGGGTTGTTGTTGTTGTTTTTGTGATACTGGGAGTCACCAAAGGCATACATGGTGTTCCCCCAGCACACTATCTCGTTACTGCTTTGCGCTGTGGTGTATATCTTTCTGTCACACAAAAACCGCTGGTTGGTGCAGGTGGAAAGAGGTATATTTCCTCAACTCCTGGTGATCCTAGTCTGTGCAGTAGGCTGGTTTCTACACAGACTTCCAGACTCCTCTCTAAGTTTCCATCCAGGCAAGCAGGAGGAATTATTAAAGTTCAGAGACACATTCTACCTGGGCATGAACACGCAAAGAGGCTGGAAAGAAGGGCCAGTGAGGGGAGTCCTGAGGGCCAGCAGAGAAGCATGGGCATAGCCAGGATTTTTTGGGGGGCAGGACTTTGTTAGGGGGCAGAACCGTCATGATTGGTCAGTTATTTCTCTTATTTTATTTGGTCTAGGGGGGCAGCTGCCCCCTGCCCCCCTGGCTACACCCATACAGAGAAGTTTCAAGAGCTTCATTTGACCCCCACCCCCCAGACCTGAGGTTCCCAGCCCCTGTTCTATCAGCTGCCTACACCACACTGGAATTATTCTTAAATCCTGATAAATGTGGGGTCTTTGTGACAGCACAGGTTTTATACCCTATTTCCCCCATACTGTTCTTTCTCTGTCCCTACATACTGAAGTGGGGAAACTGCTGTCACATTGAACACCTTGGACAGCCGCGATGAATAGATGAGTGATGCCAGTGAAACACCTGTGAAAACACGATGGTGCTCTGTGAGGTAAATCCGATGCCTGAAAGCGAATGGTATGTGAGTCAAGTGAACTGCGAGGAAGGCTATCATTTGTAGGCTCTGATCCCTGCTCCTGCTCCTAAACTGGAATCTCTTCAGAACTTCGTGGTAATTGTCCTTCACGGTCATTCTCACATGGAACCATTAGACAGTCATCAACATATATGGTACTTCGCTATATCAGCTCATAGAATGCATCAGCCTCTTGTGACATCCCGTGCTGTTATATAATTATTTTACTTTATACGCAAAACGAGCACAGTGGCGGAACTGCTTGCCACATTTTGGCGCCTCAGGCAAAGGACAAGATGGCGCCTCCTTTCGTTCCATATACAATTTTTTGGTCAGAATGGCATTGGAATCTGACATTGTCACAGGGAATGAATGGGACAGCATCTGACAGCGCTGCACCTGGCTAGCTAGTCATGCAACAGACCTGAGCGCATTCATAATGGTGTTCTGGAATGCTCTGCTTGTGTCCAGCGAAGAAAAGTGAAGCAGTGAAGAAGCTTGACTGAGTCAGCTGCAGTGTCAACACATTTGCCTTTTCTGGACTTCCAGCCACTTGGCTCAAAATGCCTTCCTCTTAAGACAGAACAAATGAAAATGCACATCCTCAGCTAGCCATTTTCTACATGTCAATATTGGAGAGGCCCTGCATCTACATTGGACCAATCAGTCAATGAACCACCTTATATTATGATGTTGCTTAGCGTTCCATGGTTCCTATCATTAATTTCTGCGAAGAGTTGCCACCTTTCTTATCTGGCCCTGCTCCTGTACTTTTTTGCAGCAGCTTGATCTGCAGATAGCATGTAGTACTACTTCATGCCATGAAAAGCATCTCCTACTTATTTTCAAGAGCACAATACCCTTAGTCTTAGTGGAACAGACCAAAGGTCTTCTGCCTATCCCAGAGATGGGGAACCTGTGACCCTTCAGATGTTGTTATCAATTCCCAACTCCCAAAAATCTCAGTCAGCATAGCCAGTGGTCAGAGGTGATAGGAGCTGGAGTCTGACAGCATCCAGAGAGCCACACAAGTTCCCCACCTCTGAGTTATCCAGATGCTTCAGGAAAGCCTACAAGCAGGACATGAAGACAATGACCCATTGTTCGTCCCCAACGTCTGATACGCAGAGGTTGTACTTCTTCTAAACATCATGGCTAATGTCTTATATTTCTATAGATAAAATTGTAGTGAAAGGAACAAGATTGAGTCAGGCTCATTTCCTCCCTGCCCTGGCCAGTTGACAATGCTATTCATTGCCTTTTCTGATTCAATTATACTTTATTTCCTGAAAATGGCCCATCAGCAGTAGTGCAGATTTTAGACTCCGGGGTTACTGGTCTTAAAAAGCAGGCCTCTATATTACCAAATATTTTAGGTTGTTAGTATTTTGTTTAAAAATGAATTTATTTATTTTTTTAAAAAAACCTTTGGTTTCTCTATTTGCAAAGCTGAGATACAAGTACAGTGGTACCTCGGGTTAAGTACTTAATTCGTTCCGGAGGTCCGTTCTTAACCTGAAACTGTTCTTAACCTGAAGTACCACTTTAGCTAATGGGGCCTCCTGCTGCTGCTGCGCCGCCGGAGCCCAATTTCTATTCTTATCCTGGAGCAAAGTTCTTAACCTGAAGCACTATTTCTGGGTTAGCTGAGTGTGTAACCTGAAGCGTATGTAACCTGAAGTGTATGTAACCCAAGGTATCACTGTATCTCCCCATCCATCTTCCTGGCGGGGTTGGTGTGATAGGAATCATCACCATTGAACACATGGTCACTCTTGTTCCAAAGTAAACATCAGGGGGTTAATCAGGAAAAACTGAGGATCTCATTGTGTGCTGGAACAAAGAACATGGCATTTCCTGATGCTTCAGGGGTTTTTTGGGGGGGACATTCCCAGCTGTACCCAGAGATGCCAGGGACTGAACCTGAGACTCCAAGGCAGATGCTCTGCTACTGAGCTATAGTTCTGAAGGGTGGGGAACACAATTAATAAATGAATCATCATATTGATTAAAAAAAAATACTTAATGCACCGAAAAGCTGTTTCTCCCCAGTGTTTGCATGAAAGCAGTGGCAGATATTCACGAGTCCTTGTACAGTACTAGTATTCCATACTTGAAAATATTCCAGGTTAACCTGACTTAGATGGAAGACAAGGAGTTAAAACCAGCCTGGGCAAAATGCCCAGGATTCTTGAGAGAGATGTCTCTCACTTGACATCCTGTTGTTGTGCTTAGTTGTCAAGCTGCGTCAGCTGACTCTCCCTCCTCCCTCCCTTTCCCAGAGGAGGAAGAAGAGGGCCGGGTTCAGCTTCCTCATCGAGGGGAGTATGTGCGCGTGCATGTGCGTAGTGAAAGAGAACTGTACAGTGAAGTCAGATGTTCCCCGGGCTGAGCACGTGACCTCGGAGCAAAAGTATAAAGAAAGATGCGGGGAGACCAGATGCCTAACTCAGTAGCTTCTCAAACTCTGGCGAGAAAGGGAGCAAGGAGCCGAGAGTGAAGAGGAAGGAAAGAAAGAGAGCGGCCGCAGGATAACAAAGCGAGGAGAATGGCACAGCGCTCTGAAAGGTGAGTGGCAATCCTGGGCTGGAGACAACCCTTCGAAGGAATTTACACAGACTCTCTCAGGTGTTACGATTAGCAGGGAGGGAGGCAGGCTCTTGGTAGGTCTAGCGTCCTCGGAAGTGCGGTGTGTGTGTTGCCCAGGAGAGGGCATTCTCTGTGGCAGCACCCAGCACTGTTGGACACCCTTCTCACCCAGGTGTGTGCCGTCTGGCACCTTCATTGGCATGGCTTCCATCACATGCTGAGGATGCACCGCTTTACCTTGGCCTCTGGTTGCATATACACTGTACATCTTACACACATTATTTTTCCCGTGGAATCTCGGGAATCTGTACAGAACTACAGTTCCCAAGCAACAAACTATAGCTCCCAGGATTCTCTGTGGAGCAGTGTGTTTGAAATGTACGTCATTTTGTGGGACCTACCTCTGTTGTCAGATATTTTGATTTTGCTGTGGAATGGCTTCATTTTATTTTTCAAACTGGGACCGTGTGGTGAAGGGCAGAAGAAATCTCACGACACGAATAGAGTACTTTTGCATTTGTACTTTTAGTGTTAAATGGCATCACTGTTTCTCTTGACGCCTGCATGCATGTAACAACTGACAACTGAGGCTAACGTTTAATGTGTATGAAGAATTAGACTACTCATGAAAGCTTATTATATCAATATACATTTCTTATTTGTTAAAGACTTTGTTGTTCAGAGGCATGCCACTTTTGGGGGGTGGTATCTGAATTGCATATTTCTAGTTGCATAGGCACCAAACATTCAGAATAGCTCTGCTCCCAAGAATCCTGGGAACCGTAGCTTGTTATAGATGTTGGGAAGTGTAGTTCTGTGGTGGGTAAACTACAGTTCCCAGGATTCTTGGAGGGGGGAAATGTGCTTTAATTATATGGTGCGTATGCAGCCCCTTGCTGAAGAACAATGGGGTCCATTTTCTTGTCAGGATGTTAATTTATCCTGCTTTGCCACAGACTGCCAGTTTACTTCTGTGCAAAAGTGCTGGTATGTAAGATGCTTAAGTTAACACTGAATTCCCCCCCCCTCTCCCACCAGAATGTCTCAGGACCTGTCAGAAGCCCTGAAAGAAAGCACCAAAGAGGTGCATGAGCAGGCAGAAACCACAGATTTCATGATGCGGTTCCAGAAGGGGACGATGTCACTTCATGAATTCAAGGTACTGTGCCTGAGTTTTTATTCCAGAGCGGGGGGTGGGGGGCGGGGAAGACTTTAAACACCTCGAAGAGTTTTGTTTTACAATCAAGTGGGACATACATTTTATGAAATCTGTCAATCAGTGACTTGTTGAACTACAACTCCCATCATCCCTAGCTAGCAAGGCCAGAGCTCAGGAATGATGGGAGTTGTAGTCCAACACTGGTCTAGAGAAAGCAATGGAAGGAAGAGGGGGAGGAGGAGAAAGAGGAACAGAAACCACCAGCAAATGATCCCTTCAGACCTCTGCCATGGCAAGAGCAATCTGAATTTCCCTTAGCAGTCCACTGGGGCAGGGGAAGGAAGTGGGGGGAAAGAGGGGAGAGGGAGAAGAGGAGGGGCAGAAAGAGAGCAGAAGAGGGGGGCACACTGAGAGAGAAAAGGGGTGACAAAAAGAGAGAAGATGGGCTGTCCATCCATCCCACTTTTTGCTCTAGCCCCCACTCACTACAGCTTTCCCCACTGCAACAGTGTGAGCCCTGACAGACCACTCCCAAGGGATTGTAGCTCTTGACAGAAAGATTTCCTAGCCCTTCTCTGACCTCACAGAAACTGCACTTTTTTCATTTCCTGGGCGTGTATTGCTGAACTGCTGTATTTTCATTTTGTTTCACGCCGCAGGCAAGGGCATAATTTTCTGGGTTCATTTCGGAACTTGAGCAAAATCTGCCTTCCAAGTGTGCCCGTCTGAGCTACTGGAACTAGCTTATTAAACAAATGCTAATGAGCTGAACCTTCTAGTATAACCAGTTAGAGGTAATTATTAGGCGTAAGTCCCGAATGAGGTGGCACGAAGCACAAACACAGATTGAGCAAAGCCGGGGGGGGGGGGTAGGAGGTAGCAGCAGCCATGGTGAAATTCTGGAGAGGTGACTTATACATTACCCAGCAAAAACACAGTTATAATTGCCATGAGATTTCCGTTCTTTGTTGATTGGCTGGTTTCTCTTACAACAGACCAATGCAGTGGGCAAGGAGAGCATAAAGATGGCAGGTCATAAAGAGTTGGTTCAACAATCCATTGCTTTCTGAAATTATACAGAGAGAGAGAGAGAGAGAGAGAGAGAGAGAGAGAGAGAGAGAGAGGTATTGAAGCAGAAGATACTGATCTCAACCATGAAAACCCAACCGATTTTGGTGCTTAGGAACATAGGGATGTGCCTTACACTGGGCCAGACCAAGCGCAGAACTGTTTACATTGACAGGCAGTCGTTCTCTATGGTTTCAGACGGGAAGTCTCTCTCAGCTCTATTTGCAGATGGCAGGGATTGAATCTGGGACTTCCTGTCCACAAGGCAATTCCTCTATCCCGAAGCTATGGCCCTCCATCAAGTTCCGAAAGATAATCAGTCATATAAATCCATGTCAAGGGAAGGCGATCACACAAATGTGGAATGAGAGAGAGAAACCATTTGACATGTGTTTGGTGTCAAATTTTCCTCTTGGTCACTTTGTGGAAGCTCACAATGGGCCTCTTAGAAGGCGACCGCTTCTCAGGTGTGTGGAAATCCAGGTCTTCAAAGGCTTTATATAGGTCAAAACGCACACCCAGTCGCTATCCGGGATGTGCAATAATAGCCTGCACTGCTGGTTGACTGAAGAGAAGTTTTGTGTGAAGGTATTTAGGGTGTGTTCATAAGGCAGTTGTGAACAGGCTCAGATGCACCATCTCTATTTGACCTTAGAATCATAGATTTGTAGAGTTGAAAGGGACCATGAGAGTTATCTAGTCCAGCCCCCTGCAATGCAGGAATCTTTTCCCAATGTGGGGCTCGAACTTACGACCTGGAGATTAAGAGTCTCATGCTCTACTGACTGAGCTATCCCAGCTCATACTGGTGGCTGCATCCCACTGTGCTGCTCTTTTGCCCAACTGTGCCATAATCATCACATAGAGTACAGGGATCCAGAATGGGACAGACAGTCCAGACAGCTAAACTAGTGCTAGAATCTCTCTCACCCAGTGCATGTCCTTTGCATTCTCCTTGCCTGCACAGATGCTGAATTGAGGTCAAAAGAAGCTGTAGAAGGGATGTGTTGTTAGCCACAGTTACTATTGAGATGAATGGGAATCATGCATAACTTCCATGTGAGAGCCCTTTTGAGTGTGGGTCTCAAAATACTTGCCTCAAATGGTTGGGCAATATGTTGCTGCACTGCCTTGCTTACTGTGTTTAGCTAGGGTCACTTCCAGGCAACCTGTTCATCAAGCATTCATCTTGAATTGTTTGCACAAAGTTTGTGGGGTGGTTATATATTGGCTACAGTGAACATCTGTTTGTGGAGTCGTTAGATGACCTTGCATCATGCAAATATTACTCCAGAATTTCCAGTTCCTTTCTTCCCACCACTTACCTTGTGGCAAAATTATCGGATTTGGAGGAGGGAAGAGAGAGAATGGGCTTTGTTCCATATTGACTGTCATGGTGCAATCTGAATTTACTGGAATGTGTTTGAACCCACAACATATCAACAGTCTGGAAGCACCTCAAATTTTTCATAGAACTTGGTTAATGTTTAAAATGTATTTTAGTTGTGTGTGCGTTTTGTATTTGCAACAGGGACAAAAAGTACTTTACCAGAGAGTTTGTAAAGCAGCAACATAGAAATAAGTCCAATTGCTTCTATAAAAGGAAGGTGCTGGTGGATTTGACAGATTTGCTGTGTTGTATCCAGTGGTGGCTTTTTGCTGATGGAAAATTCACCTGCACAAGGTGGGGCACTCATAAGAAGAGCCCAAATAGATCTGACCAGTGTCTCAACTAGTCTGGCTTCCTGTTCTCACAGTGATCAACTGGATGCCTATGAGACGCCTACAGTAAGGTTACCAGATGTTCCTGTTTCCCAGGGACAGTTCCCGGATTTACAAATCAGTCCCCATACAAAATCCATTGAAGTTGAAAAGTGTCAATGGGTTCATTGAAAAAAATCTGGTAACCTTAACCTACAGGCAGGATCCAAGTGCAGCAACAACTTAGCTTTGCCCACTGCGGCCCAAAGTTAAGAGAGATCAGTGGAAACTGGGTGTCCCACCTTGTGCAAATGGAAATGTTTTCTGCTAGGGCAAAGCCAGCATTGGATGGTATGGCCAGCCCTGCACTCCATGTTTAAGCACATGGAACTACTGCCATCCCATCTAATTCAAGTCTGAGGTGCCAGGGATTGAACACAATAGGTTCTCTACATAGAAGTGTATACTCGATTCTGAGCAAACTAAGCCTCCGGGAGCACAATATACATCAGAGCACAATATACATCAGGAGGCTTAATTTGGTCAGAATCTAGTATATGCTTCCAGAGTTAATGCTAAATACATGACTTCTGGTAAATGAGCCACCATAGCCGCTAGAGGGCCGTGAAAATTTGTGTCCTGGGCTTTTTAGACTCTTCTACACATGTTCTATCTGAAACCAAAGGGGCACATTGGTTGCCAGATGCAAAATATATTGGCATTATTTTCAGCTCTCCTACCCCACTCTATGGCAAAAGGAAGACTTTGCAGCTAAGCTTCTCCCCTCCTCTCCATCCTTTGTTTCAGCTGTACCTGGCTTCTCTCTACTACGTCTATGTTGCCCTGGAGAAAGAGTCTGAGCGGAATAAGGACAACCCAGTCTATGCCCCTGTTTATTTCCCAAACGAGCTCAATCGCAGGGCAGCTTTGGAAGAAGACTTGGAGTATTTCTATGGCCCCACGTGGAGGAAGGAGATCCAGTGTCACGAGGCAACTCAGAAATACGTGGACAGGCTACACCACGTGGGCCAGTACGAACCTGAGCTTTTGGTGGCCCATGCTTACACGCGATACTTGGGAGATTTGTCTGGGGGTCAGATTCTGAAAAAGATCGCTCAGAAAATGTTCCATCTGCCCAGCACTGGAGAAGGGCTGTCGTTCTTCAACTTCCCTGGAGTCACCAACATCAGCAAGTTCAAGCAGCTGTATCGAGCGCGGATGAACAGTCTCCCCATGGACTCAGCTACTGAGGAGAGAATACTTGAGGAGGCCAAGAGATCTTTCCTGCTGAATATAGAAGTGAGTAATCAGCTTTGCCATGAGGCCCATAACTCTCTTGAAAGTCACAATAACATCTCTGTTGACACTCTTAGGAGATGGTGAACATTTCTAGGAGCTGACCGAGCTTCTTCTGATTAGAGATTTATTTTTGTAAGGTGAATCAGGGTCATTGAAATAAGGCAAATAAGTCATTGAAATAAGTAGGATCAATTACAAAGCAATAAACTAACATTTGACTTATGTACAGGTTTTCCTTAGCCTCAGTGTTGAACAAAAAGAGAAAAAATAGGAGATGATTATGATATTGGTAATGGGGTTATGGTAGAAGCCAGTCTGAGAACAAAAAATGCAGGCAGCTGTGTTGGTCTATTAGAAAAAATCCAAACAGAAACAGTGTCATAAATAACTAATACTTGTTCCAGTCTTAAAATGTTAATTCGGAACATTCTTTGCAGGCTACGTCAACTTCCCTGGGAGTTAGCCCCATTAAAATCAGTGTCACTTACATCTAAATAGACATTGATAGGATTGAACTGTAAGGCAGAAATCCTAACTCCACTTACTTGGAAGTAAGCCCCACTAAATTAAGGATAATTGAGTAGACATGGTTGCTACAAGTTACTTTTACATCCATAGGATCACAGGTCATACGAAGGTTTGTCGGGACAAAAAGTGGTGGGCACAGTACTTTTGAAAATTCTAAAAGGCAGCAGCTATTTAAGTCTGTCCTGATTGGTCTTTGAGTTTGTTGACAGGCTATGATGTATCTTGAGTCCAGCTCTTCCAACCTCCAAATTAATTTTAAACAACAACAGAATCAACATTTGTCAGTGAGCATTTAAAAACTAAGTACATACGCAGGAACGCGGGTGGCGCTGTGGGTTAAACCACAGAGCCTAAGACTTGCCGATCAGAAGGTTGGTGGTTCGAATCCCTGCAATGGGGTGAGCTCCCATTGCTTGGTCCCAGCTCCTGCCAACCTAGCAGTTCGAAAGCACGTCAAAGTGCAAGTAGATAAATAGGTACCACTCCAGCGGGAAGGTAAACGATGTTTCCGTGCGCTGCTCTGGTTTGCCAGAAGTGGCTTAGTCATGCTGGCCACATGACCCAGAAGCTGTATGCCGGCTCCCTCGGCCAATAAAGCGAGATGAGCGCCACAGCCCCAGAGTCAGCCACGACTGGACCTAATGGTCAGGGGTCCCTTTACCTTTACCTTTACATACGCAGTTGGTGGATGGCCTGGTTTATTATTTCTTTCCCTCTCCAGAAGGAACTAAGAAGTTCCAATCCCATTAAGATCGAAACTTTCTTCAGTCTGGAGGGTTTAAACAAAAGCTAGCTCACTTTTTGTTTGGCTGCACACACACCAACCACTTAAAGAACATCCTTCACAGAGGTTCTTAGGAACTGCAGTTTACCCTTCACAATGCTACAATTCTTAACTACACCCTTAACAAACTACAGTTCCCAGGATCCTAAAGGGGAAATGTGTGGTGTGTACACAGCCCAGCTTCCTGATGCAACTGGTGCTGTCCCTACATCTTTCTTCATTTGCAACTTACTCACATAGGGATATGGAGACACATGTATGCAAGGACCAGGATCCATACCCTTTGTACAGTATATGCACTGGAAGATTTGATCGGTGTTTCTCAGCAGGTTTATAATGAAAGGTAGATGTTCACATGCTCCAATATAAAGATGAAAGCAAGTGAGGAAGACTGGAGGACCTTCAGACTTTATTAAGATGGGTTGTGGTGGTGGTGGTTTGCAAAATCCTAAAAAGGGAGAGAGTGCTTTTTAGTAACAAAACGGTGATCTATCTCAGGTGTTCAAGGAGTTGCAGAGACTGACAAGCCAAGGACAAACCACAGAAAACCTTCGCCTTGAGGAACCAAAACTAGACCTTCACACAAGAGGAATCAACAGAACTCACAGTAAGATAACTTCTTAATTTGAGCCATTCCTCATCTTCTAGCCGCACCGATTGCAGCAATCATCCTAGGAAGCTGCCTTATCAGAACACTGATCCATTTAGCTTAGTTCTTCCCATTACACTGCCTGGCAGCAGCCCTCCAGGGTATCAGGTGAGCTACAGCACTTTTCCAAGACAGATATTTGTGCTGGCATGGGCCTCGCCATCAGGGGCAGCCATTTGTGATGCCCATGACTGGCAGTAGTAACTTGGCTTCTGACCTTGCCTACTATGCTCCCAAGGCAAGCGCCCTTCCTTTTAGCTCCATTTCCCCTTGGATCTTCTAAATACAGTGGTACCTCAGGTTACAGACTCTTGAGGATAGACGCTTCAGGTTACAGACTCCGCTAACCCAGAAATAGTACCTTGGATTAAGAACTTTGCTTCAGGATGAGAACAGAAATCGCGCAGCGGCAGTGGGAGGCCCCATTAGCTAAAGTGGTACCTCAGGGTAAGAACGGACCTCCAGAACGAATTAAGTTCTTAACCCGAGGAACCACTGTAATAGAAAGAGGAGTGATTCCTATCATAGCCACTTTCCATTAGAAAATGTGTATGGACCCTACAGTTATCATTAATAAATTCTTATGAGGTGCTTCAGTGTTGTATATATATTGAAAAATAAGAAAGGCTCACAGCCTCAGAATCTAATATACATGATATAAAAGGAAAAAGGAATGGGGTAGGAAGAGGAAAACAAGCACTGAAGCAACTGCGGCTCTATAGGGTACCGGATGGGGTCAGATGGATGTCCCCTTTGCCATGATGAACTTCCTAAGAGGCAGGGGGTGCAGCCGCCTAAGGGCCCCAGGACACCTGGTTAGTTGAAGAGGCCAAAGTGTTATTTTAAAAGTCTCTCCTTCTCTCACAATCCCTCCTTCCGCCCAGCTCCCTAGGATTTCTGTGCTGCAGAATGCACAGCACAGTTCTTTAAATGAAATAAGATTCCACCTTGCTGAATGAGATTTATGCCTATAGATGCACATGTAGAGCTGTAAGCCTTACAGTTCTGAAACGCAAAGTCAGAAAAGTCGCTATGCTGGCTCTCCCTTTTGCTTTCTGTAACCCCCCGCTTGCAAGGCTGTGTCCACCCAGCTGGCTCAACTGCATCAGTGCTCTGTAATATTATTTGGTGGCTGCTCTGCTCAGTGTACCTGCCTTGCACCCAATGATGTCATCAGCGTGGCTGGAGCATTGCTGAATGTTCTAGAAACGAAGCTCCCAACCTGACCAATTTCCATTCTCTTAATATAGGTCCAAAGGAAAGTGACCGTGTGCAGATGGGGCATCAGCAGATGCTACCAAGCACGCCGCTCCTGCGTTGGGCTCTTGCCATCTTCTTCTTGGCAACAACAGTCGGTGTGGGCTTGTATGCCATGTGAGCAGAAGGAACATTAGCCATGTCGTTCACCAGCACCTGCCTCATCCTGTACTAACAGTCCTTTTCCTTGTGGAAGAAGGCCTCCTTAGATGGCCTAGTTTGGGCGATCTAAGCTCAGCTCTTCTCACATCACTAACTTGACAAGTGACACAAAAAGACTCTTAAAAGACTTTAGAAAGTCAAATCAAATGCAGCAAACATTTCTAGAGATATTGAAATGCGAGAGGGAGCCATAAAGACTGATAACTTGCCAGCTGGGACAACTGAGGAATAAATGTTGCTCCTGGTACTTTGCCTAGTGTTATGTAATAGTACTGTCTACTGCAGACTTCAGCAACCTGATGCCCCTTCCCTGATATTTTGAACTACAAATCCCATCAGCCCTAGCTGCCACATGCTGGCTGAGGATGATGGGAGTTGTAGTCCAAAATATCTGATGGGCACAAAGCTGGTCCAATGTTGTGTTGCTTTCTTCTCCTTATCCTGAGACAAAAATGCATTGCTCAAACTATGATTTTATGTAATAATGTTTCTGCTTTATGTAATGTTGTTTGTTTTTGAAATGCATTTGTACCTCGGTCCTGTATTTTTTTTGGGGGGGAGGAATATATTCTCTTGCATCTGTAACTTGCCTTTTATAAATTATGTGCTCAATCATTAAACCTCCCTGTGAGTAGAATGAACTGTATCCTTCTGATTTTAATGTTTTAGCAAATCGTGAGTAGAGTGTTTTTCTTTTCCTGTGTACAGTACTATATTAACTGATGCTGAAAGGATATTGGGCTGATCAGTGCTCAGCCTTAAAACTAACTTACCTTTGTGTCTAAAGACAAAACTGTTGAATCTTTGTTTTTGTTTATTTTATTTCTTTTATTTCTATACCGCCCTTCACCCAAGGATCACAGGGCAGTTTACAATATAAAAACACAAAAATATTTAACATAGTAACAAACAAAATAATAACCCACAATTTCTTATTTGGGAAAAAAAACGCAGGCACGGTGTGCTCAGCACTGGTCAAGTTTGCACATGACACTAAGCCATGGTTTATTAAATCATGGCTTAGCATTAAGTGCCCAGTGGCTTCACTGGTTTGTTTACTGCCAGCAAACCATGATCTGAATCCATGGTTTGCTCTTAATTTATGAACCTTGGCTGGTTTTAATGATAGTTTGGTATTACATGCAAGCCCATCACCCTTAATTAGCCATAGTTTGTTTAGCCACCCACACCATAGGCGCTCATCAAACTACAAAGTCACAAGGCAAGAGCAGCTAGAAACATAACTAAATTTTGGAGAAACAAGTTTGCTTGATAGTCTGTGGGACAATTTGTGGTTAACTTGTAGTTTGTTAAGTCCATCGGTATTATTTGCAAATTAGTTCTTTGTAAAATCCCTGGAAAGCTAGGATTGACACCCAGTGTTTAGGAACAGGGTGATGTGTTGCTTCACAAGCACCTGTATTCAATAAATTTGTTTAGTAACCATAGATGTAATGTTAATGGCTATTGTGTATACTAGTTCATGTCTGTAAAGGAGGATTAGTAATTTGCAATACAGTCAAAACCTCTGCTCCTGAAAGCCTCCGTTTTGGAATGTTTCAGCTCCTGAACACCAAAAACCCGGAAGTAAATGCTCCGGTTTTTGAATGTTTCTCGGAAGCCAAACGTGCGACACGGCTTCTGCTTGAGTGCAGTTGTCAAACATTTCAGAAGCTGAACGGGCTTCCAGAACAGATTACGTTCGACAACCGATGTTTGGCAACAGTTACTTTACCATAGTTTGGCCAAGGAAAATGTTTTGTTCTAAAATAAAGGACATAGCTGTCAACTTTCAGATTTGAAAATAAGGGATCAGCAGCCTCACCTGTCCCGGAGATAGTCTATGGGATATCTAACAATCCGGGATAGCAGCGGGAAATGGCGCTGAAATAAGGGAATTTCCCGCAAAAAAAAGGGAAGGTTGACAGCTATGATAAAGGAAAGCTGAAGTTAATAAATTTCTAGGTTACCAAAGGAGAATGACAAAACACATAGCCAAGTGATGGTGTCTGATGTACAAACACTGCAGAGCTCAAACAACAGAAATTAGTTTACAAGTATTTGTACAACCAACAAATAATAATCCAGAAATCTTTCATACTGAACTATAGCTGCAATCCTAACATTATTAAATGATCATTCACATGACCATACCAATTGACTCTAATCTAAGTTTAATCACACAAATTAGTATACTCTGCCATGTATATGACGGACACACAAATGGGAGAAAAACAGCTTGAATTCTTAACCCACTCTGCTACAGTTGCTGAAAGGTGTTGATCTGTCCCAAGTGGTCTTGACTCGAGTACACATCTTGAATTAACTCCTAAAGATATTGGGATTTCAACTTTAGATGCCAATTTTATTTCCCCTGCCCAAAATCTAATTGAAGATTGCATGCCTATTATATGAAACTGAGCAGCAGAAAAGCCTGGGGAGTCATACCCTTTAGATTCTGTATTTACATGGATTTATCTAATTAAAGGGATGCGGGTGGCGCTGTGGGTTAAACCACAGAGCCTAGGACTTGCCGATCAGAAGGCCGGCGGTTCGAATCCCCACGGCGGGGTGAGCTCCTGTTGCTCAGTCCCAACTCCTACCAACCTAGCAGTTCGAAAGCATAGGTACCGCTCTGGTGGGAAGGTAAACGGCGTTTCTGTGTGCTGCTCTGGTTCGCCAGAAGAGGCTTAGTCATGCTGGCCACATGACCTGGAAGCTGTACGCCGGCTCCCTCGGCCAATAAAGCGAGATGAGCACTGCAACCCCAGAGTTGGCCACGACTAGACCTAATGGTCAAGGGTACCTTTACCTTTATCTAATTAAAAAATAGTGGTTTCAGGATGGAGAACAGTAACTTTTGTTATTTTCCTATAAGAGATCGTATGAGGAGACAACAATGCCTCAATCTGATTCTATCCATTAACTCTTTTGTACTAACTAACAGTAGAGACTTGAGGAGGGCTAAGTGGCCGCACCACAGTTAACATGCTGGAGAAGAGGAGAATAGCATTTCGCCAGCGGCATGGCATCTTGAATGCTGGTAAAAGGCAATTTCACTGCAAAAGGGAGAACAGGCCATCAGGAAGCCCTGTAACTTCAGCAATCATTGTAAATTCACCCTGCACAGATAATTTCTTTACAGATGTTTTTGCACCTCTTAAGTCTAGTCCTTGCAGTACGTTTCCAGAGAACTCAAATTTGTAAGCACACTTCTTTAAAGCCAGCTCCACCTTCAGACGAGGCCTGAGCATTACATGTACGGAAGAATGAGGACTGTCAAACACCATTTGCACAGTAACATTTGGATGTTAAAAACACATCACATATTCTGTTACAGTTTTGACACAATCCTGCCTGGTACACCAGTACAGTATTATTTACTAGGTAGCCTTTTATTAAAAGGTACCCCCTGCCTGTACGGCCAGTTGTGTCCGACTCTAGGGTTGCGTGCTCATCTCGCTTAAGAGGCCGGGAGCCAGCGCCGTCCGAAGACACTTCCGGGTCACATGGCCAGCGTGACGAAGCTGCAGCTGGCGAGCCAGCCAGGGACGCGGACTTATAAAAAATATTGGGGGGGCCCGGGAAAGCTCATGAATAATAAATAAGCTCATGAATATGCAAATAAAGTGGCGCCGCCTCCTCGTGAGCGAATAGGGGAGAGTGTGCTGCGCCTATTAATCAGCTCCGAAGGAAATTGGGTGGAGCTTTTGCCCGGGAGGGAGGGCAGGAGGCATGCAGCCCGACCCTGTGCATTTTGGGCTGGGGGAGGGGCGGCGATGGTGCTCTGCTGGAGGGGCGCCGGAGATTATTGGGGGGGCAGAGCCCCCCCAAACGAATTTTTGAGGGGGCTCGGGCCCCCTCAAGCCCCATGGAGTCGGTGCCTATGGAGCCAGCACCAGTGCCGCACATGGAAACGCTGTTACCTTCCCGCTATAAAGCGGTACCTATTTATCTACTTGCACTTAGGGGTGCTTTCGAACTGCTAGGTGGGCAGGAGCTGGGACCGAATGACGGGAGCTCACCCCGCCGCGGGGATTCGAACCGCCGACCTTGCGATCAGCAAGTCCTAGGCACTGAGGTTTTACCCACAGCGCCACCCGCGTCCCAGCATTTTATTAGGCATTGTTATTTATTAAGCAGGATCTGGTATGGTTTCAAATTGGTAAGGGGGTGGAGGGTCGCGTGTTGAATTTCCTGCATTGCAGGGGGTTGGACTAGATTACCGTCCAACTATGATTCCATGAGTTCCATGGCTGACTGGGGGTTTGAACACTCTTGACCCCGCTCACATACGGTAGCTTCATGGGCACGGGGGCAGTAGCGCCCCCCCCTCACTCAGCTTTGGTGGTCTGCAAGGGGGCAGGCCGCTCAAAGTATGGGACACATGAGGAAGGTGGCAGATTCAGCAGGTGAATCTCCACACAATACAATTTCCTCTATGGAGGGGAAAGCGCTGCCTATTTAGACTTCTGATTTCCCATACAGTTTTTTACAATCAAAAGAAGCCTCTGTGTCAATGTTGTGGGTGAGCATTGGGTGCCTGGGTACCTTCTATGTATACGAAGGGGTCGTGGTGGTGGTGGGAACCAGGGCCAGATTTAGGTTTGATGAGACCCTAAGCTACTGAAGGTAATGGAGCCCTTTATATGTCCAGCTGTCCTTTTGTCAGTAACAAATTGTTGCTGTTTTTTGTGTTAAATATACTGTATGCATCATCATTTATTATTTATACCCCGCCCATCTGGCTGGGTCTTCCAACAAAATACAATAGTCTATTAAACATTAAAAACTTCCCTAAACAGGGGTGCCTTCATATGGTAATTTATGGACCTACAGTGGTGCCTCGCAAGACGAAATTAATCCGTTCCGCGAGTCTCTTCGTCTTGCGGTTTTTTCGTCTTGCGAAGCACGGCTATTAGCGGCTTAGCGGCTATTAATGGCTTAGCGGCTCTAAGAAAAAGGAAACAAACTCGCAAGAACTCGCAAGACGTCTTGTGAAGCAAGCCCATAGGGAAATCCGTCTTGCGGAACGACTCAAAAAACGGAAAACTCTTTCGTCTTGCGCGTTTTTCGTCTTGCGAGGCATTCGTCTTGCAAGGTACCACTGTAATAGGTATCTAAAGCCATTTGCACATGCTGCCATACAACCAGTCCATGCAGAATGTAGGCACCCTATTTATAGAAATGAGCACACCAGTGAAATTTTAGGGAGCAGGCAGAACCCATTACTTACATCATAGGAGCCTACCTACGCAACACCAAACACTGTTGCTGTATGTAGGTTTTATATATATATATAGAAATCTACATAGGTTTTTTCTTTAATTTTTTTGGGGGCCCCAAGAGAGTGAGGCCCTAAGCTATAGTTTGTTTATCTTATACATAAATCCGGGACTGGGTGCATCTCCGCACAATGCAATTTCCTCTATGGAGGGGTTAAGCGCCGCCTATTTAGGCTTCTGATTTCCCATGCAGTTTTTCACAATCAAAAGAAGCCGCTGTGTCACTGTTGTTGGTGAGCATGGGGTGCCTGGGGACCTTCTATGACCCCCTTCTACGAAGGGGTCGTGGTGGTGGGGACAACAACAGGACAGCAGCCCACGCCGCCGTACTGGCAGCCGCCATCTTAAGCCTTTCCGCCTCCTGCATCTTTTCCGCTCCGTTCAAGACTTTTGGCGCCAAAACCTTCTCCAACGGCGCTTAGTCATTTCATTAAAGAAAAAAAGCAGACGAAGGGGCGTGGTCTCATTTCTCCTTCCTCCAATCGGCTTCGACGCTTACCGGCGTCGCTTCCTCGCGATCGGAGAAGGCGGGGTTAAGATGCTTGCGCCTGAAACCAATCACAAAGCTCTTAGGCCCTTTGGCCCAATGGGAGCGAGCGGTGCGAGACAATAGGCGGGTTACTTTTTCTTTTTGCCGCGAAAACGTCTGGCGTTCTCTTCGCGCCGAAGGGGCGGAAGTTTGTTTTTTTCCGGGAATCGAGTTTGTTGCTGGAGAAGCAGGTGGGTGTCTTCGGGGTTTGCCAGCCCGGCAGGGCGGGGAGGGGGAAGCGGCTCTCGACTGCTGGTTTCGGTGGGTAAGTAGCTTTTACCACTGGGATGTCGGGTGCAAGGCCGGGGAAGTGGCCCCTCGCTCCCTAACCGTATTGTCTCCATATCCGGGGCCTCTTGTCCTGTTGATGGCCTGGCAATGTCAGAATCTGACTTTTTGAAAGAACACGCAAAAAAGTAAAAGTGCAACTGACTATTGCACCTTAGCTTTGTACATGCTCAGATCCACTTTTTATCTTTTTGGGCACTCTGCTGTGGTTTGGATTAGGTCAGGGGTCAGCAAACCTTTTCAGCAGGGGGGCCGGTCCACTATCCCTCAGATCTTGTGGGGGGCCGGACTATATATTGAAAAAAATATATGAACGAATTCCTTTGCCCCACAAATAACCCAGAGATGCATTTTAAGTAAAAGGGCACATTCTACTCATGTAAAAACAGCTGATTCTCGGACCATCCGCGAGCCGGATTTAGAAGGCGATTGGGCCGAATTCGGCCCCTGGGCCTTAGTTTGCCTAGCCATGGATTAGGTATTAGATGCCAACCCGTGCCTAGTCTCTTTTCTCTCTTGTTCCTTTACAGATCCTTCCTTTTCTGTACAGGGAATCATGTCTGGTTTTGATGACCCTGGCATCTTCTACAGCGACAGCTTCGGTGGGGACCCAGTAGCTGATGAGGGGCACGTCCGAAAGTCCCAGCTGCAGAAACGTTTCAAAGAGTTTTTAAGACAGTATCGGGTTGGAACAGACCGGACTGGCTTCACCTTCAAATACAGGTGCCTTCTTCCTTTTTTTGTGCCCATTTAACTTGAAGGCTAAAATGCTGCACGGTATCTACTTATCTAGGAGTAACCCCACCCACCCCTTTGAACTTAGTAGGACTTAACTCCTGAGTAGATAAGTGTAGCATTGTGCTTTTAATGTATTGTGCTTTGAATATATTACTGGTTTGGATTAGTATGGCTCTGTTTACTGTATTTATAGGCTGTCCTGTGGCAAAGTTCTCAGGGTCTTATGGCACCTTAATGACTAATAGAAATTAGGGTGGCATGAGCCATCTGACAAATTGTTGCAAGACTCTTGGATTGTTTTCACTGTAAGAGGCTAACATGGCTACTACACCTTTGCAAGTTTCTCAAGGCAGCTACCAATCTGGGGAAAATAAGATTAAATAAGAAAAACAAAGGAGCATGAACACAGTAGAATATTAGTGTGTACTAGGGTGTGAGCTTGTCACTTTTAGGTCCTGCCAAACTAAACTTGTTTTTTCTCTCCCCCCCCCCGCCCCCAATCTCAAGAGATGAGCTTAAGCGGCATTACAACCTGGGGGAGTACTGGATTGAGGTGGAGATGGAGGACTTGGCAAGCTTTGATGAGGACCTGGCAGACTACCTGTTCAAGCAGCCTGCTGAGCACCTGCAGCTGGTATGTATGGGGCAAGGGTGAGAAGGGCTGGGAGACAGAAATAGTGGGTTGCAGTCAGGTGAACATGGACAGCATTGATTTATTATTAGTTATTACATATTATATCCCACCTTTCCTCCAAGGAGACTAAGGTGGCATGCTTTACTCTCCCCTGCCCTTCTCCATATTATCCTCCCATCAACCCTGTGAGGTTGGTTAGGCTGAGAGTTGGGTACTGGCCTGAGGTCACCCAGTGAGTCACATGGCCAGGTAGGGATTTGAACCTCAGTCTCTCAGGTCCTAGGGACGCGGGTGGCGCTGTGGGTAAAACCTCAGCGCCTAGGACTTGCCGATCGCAAGGTCGGCAGTTCGAATCCCCGCAGCGGGGTGAGCTCCCGTCGTCCGGTCCCAGCTCCTGCCCACCTAGCAGTTCGAAAGCATGTCCAAGTGCAAGTAGATAAATAGGGACCGCTTTCTAGTGGGAAGGTAAACGGCGTTTCTGTGTGCTGCGCTGGTGCAGGCTCGCCAGAGCAGCTTCGTCACGCTGGCCACGTGACCCGGAAGTGTCTCCGGACAGCGCTGGCCCCCGGCCTCTTAAGCGAGATGGGCGTGCAACCCTAGAGTCGGACATGACTGGCCCGTACAGGCAGGGGTACCTTTACCTTTACCTCTCAGGTCCTAGTCTAACCACTACACCATACTGGCTCTCCCCAAGGGGGACCTGAAACAAAATATTGCTGGCCAGTTATGCCCTACTCTGTTCCATTCCCCCCCTTTTCTTTTTGCTCATTCAACCATCACTTAGCATGCTCAATTCTTCTTTGGTAGTCTTGGGCTTTTTGCCCCTGCCCAATGTACTTCTGCTTAGCATGCTGATACCTCCCTCATATTTCTTAGCAGCTTCATTTCTGTTGACACTTACCACCTGAGCTTGCTAACAAAGGGAGTGATAGCCATTGGCTTCTGATGTTCTGAGCAGCAATGTTCTTTTTCTCAGCTAGAGGAAGCAGCAAAGGAGGTGGCTGATGAAATAACACGCCCTCGTCCAACGGGAGAGGAGACTCTTCAAGACATTCAAGTCATGCTGAGGTCGGATGCCAATCCAGCCAATATCCGCAGTCTCAAGGTGAGCTGGGTGGATTCACTATGATAGACTGAAGAGGAGAAGCTACAGTAGAGCATTTAGATGTGGAGAAACCCTTTGGCGGGGGGAGCATGGTCTTGCTTGATGCCTCATAGTGAGTCAGTAAAAGTGGGTGACAAGCAGTAGTTTTTGCAAAGCCAAAACCAATGTGGAGCCCCTCCGCATCCATAAGCCTTGTAAACACAGAAATTGTGGTAGGCAATTTGCTTGACCCAGGAAGTTTGATGGTTCCCTCTCTCTGTGTTGGCAGGGAGACAACAATCCTTAAGTTCACATGGGAAGCTGCCCCTGGAAATTTTCATGCCTATGTCCAAATCTTCCACAATTCTCAGCTTTGAAAATAAAATCTTTTAAAAACCATATTCTGTAGTCGAGTACATTAGGCACATTGTACGTTTATTAAATGTTTTGATTTGCATTTTTGGCTTTATTTCCTCATTTACCTAGCTGCATTTAGAAACGGGAACACTTCGAGTTTTTAAAAACTGATTTTGTTAGGTATAGGGGAAGAGAAATTCGGATTTGTGGATTTATTGCATTTGGCTCTGAACACTTTGGAGTGCAATTTGCAGCTGTTTCCTTTGGAGCTCATTCACAGCTGTGTTTCCCTCCTGCTTGCTTTGCAGTCAGAGCAGATGTCTCATCTGGTGAAGATCCCAGGAATCATCATTGCTGCCACTGCTGTGAGAGCCAAAGCCACCAGGATCACCATCCAGTGTCGCACATGCCGAAACATCATCCCCAACATTGCCTTGCGCCCTGGCCTGGAAGGATACGCTCTTCCTCGGAAATGCAGCACGTAAGGCTGAAAGTCCCTTTCCCAGTGCATCTCTTCTCTTGTTTGTCTGCCCCATCTCACGTGCAAAATCCTCCTGCAGGGCAACCCTGTACACGCCCAGCCAAAATGCATTATTTAGAGCTTGCTCTCAGGGCACTGGAATTTAGTGGACCTTACTTCCAAGAAGCCAGGTACGAGTTTTTGCAGCCTTACAGGGCAATCTAAACTTTGCACTACCAATGCTCTGCAGAGGCACAACCAGGCCACCCACAGCAGATGAAAGGTGGAGGGGACCAGGCAGATCAGCTGTGAGAGCAGCTCAGGATCTAGTGCATTTCAGTCTGGCCCAGCTCCAGAGTGCCCCACTTTGGGGTTTGCTGGGTGGGATACTTTTAGGTATTGGGCCGAGCCAGGAGATACAAGCAAAGGGTTGCCTTCACTCGATACATGCATGCCCCAGGGGAGGGTTGGATTGCAGCCCCTGTCATTTGTTTTCTGGCAGAGTATTATGTGTGTTTGCTCAGTTGTTAATCACGCTAAGTTAAATGGATCTTGTCTCAGATAGGTAGCCATGTTGGTCTGACGCAGTCGAAATAAATAAAAAAAAGTCCAGTAGCACCTTAGAGACTAACTAAGTTTCATGTACACATGAAAGCTTACACCCAGAACAAACTTAATTGGTCTCTAAGGCAGTGTTTCCCAACCTTTTTTGGGCAAAGGCACACTTGTTTCATGAAAAAAATCTTGAGGCACACCACCATTACAGCCCCGTGACGTCAGCGCGCAGCGTCACGCCGGGAGGGACATGAATTGCTAGCAAATTACATAATCACCTCCTTGAGGGCTGGCTCATCTTCTCCGAAGGCAGAACCCCATTAATTAACAGCACAGACTCACACCATAGCCAAGACGAGGGGGGAAAACCTCAGTCATGCACAGTCATGCACATGTGGGGGCTAAATGAGGACGAAGACCGGGCAGAGAGCAGGGTTCAAATCACCCCACCTGGCCAGGACAATCCCTGGGTGCTCCCTTGGGCCACTCGCCTGACCCACCTCGCAGGGCTGTTGTTGCGAGGATAACACGGGGAGAACCACGCGCGCCCCCGGGAGCTCCTTGGAGGAGAAAGCGGGCGATGAATGCAATGCACGAAATATATGAGAGGCGACCAGGTTTTGCAGGTGAGGGGCCCCCGCCAGCCTCCGCTTCCAACACCCGGCGCAACGACGCCGAAGTTTCCCCCCGGGCTCTGCTCGGGGAGCAGCGCTGCTCCCCCCCGGCTCCCCTTCGCCCTCCCGGCTCTCTCTGCCGCCCACTGGGGACCCCCCTCACCTGCCAAGTCCGGAGCGCCGGTGGAAGTTGCATGCATGCATGCAGGGCGCCGCGTTGCCATTGCACTGCACTGCACTCCATGCAACGCCTGCACGCATGCATTGCCTTGCACGCCCGCCAAGGGGTCTCCCCGCGGTCCGATGCGTCCCCTCCGGCGCGGATGCAGCATTGCAAAAATAAAAAAACCCCGACGCAGCCCTACCTGGGGGGCAGCCTCCGCCTCCGCCGCTCCGCCTCCGCGGGGATCCCCGGGCTCCATCCTGCCGCCCGATCTCCGCGGGGGCGCAGGCAGGCTGCGCGGGGTCTGCGCGGAAGAGCCCCTGCCCGCCCGGCCGCCGCCACTGCGCTCATTCCATGGCCAGGAGAAGAGCGCTTCAAACAAAACGCCCGGCCCGCCAGGCCACGCTGGGAAACGTAGTTCGCGCCCAAGGGGAGCCCAAGGGCGAGGGGACTACGGATCCCGGCAGCCCCCGCGCCGGGGACGGAGGGGGAGAGGCCGGGTGCAGGGATGGAGGGACGGGTGGGTGAGCGAGTGAGTGAGTGGCAGCCGCCAAGCCTTGGCCGAGAGCCAGGAAGGGCCTCCCTGGAGGAGGAGGAGGAGGGAGGCGCAGAGCGGGAGGGAGGGAGGAAACCCCAGGGGTCATCTAGTGACGGCGCCCCAATCGAAAATTTGACTTTTTTAAAAAAAAATCTTTCGAATTTTTTAATTTTTCCCGCGGCACACCAGGCAACATCTCGCGGCACACTAGTGTGCCGCGGAACAGTGGTTGGGAAACACTGCTCTAAGGTGCTACTGGACATTTTATTATTATTATTTTAAATGGATCTTGTTCTCAATAAGGTTTTGCTTAAGGTTTCCTGCCTTCCTCCTAAGATTTTTGATACCTCCTTTGTCAGCATCACCCTTGAGCCAGTGCCACTAACTGGACTCATCCACTTCAGCCCCGACTGGGATAGGCGAGCTGGGTAGCACTTCCAGAGACCACCTTCTGCACAGGAACAGGTCAAAGTGCTGTGGACTCACAGCTTAGAGTTGTGAGCACTGGATTCACTCCCACAAGAAGACAGTCGTCGCACAGCAGAGTACAGCAGAGTCTAGCAGAGTATATAAACAACTCGGAGAGCAGCTCTGTAGAATATCTTCTTTATTCTTTATTCTATAACTACAACTATAATACAACTATATACAGAGGTAAATAGGTCTAAGCATAAATGAATGCTCAACCGCACTGAGTGTCTGCAGCTGCTCTTAGCAGCAACCTTATCTAAACACACAATCTCTCTCTAACACTCAGTCTCTCTCTCTCCGACACACTGACTGACTCTTTGATGTGGTGCTGGAGCAGAATAAGTAGAGAGCAGAACACGGCTCCTCCTCTCTGGAGAATCAGCAGAGAATCAGGAGATTCTTGGATATGGGAGGGGTGAAATCTCCTCATCCTTCATGGGAAATGCAATTGTCCCGCGTTCTCAGAAAGGACCTAAGAATTAAGCAGAACCAGCACGGTGATCAGCAGCTTTTAATCAAGAGCAATTGGCTCACTTGGGGGCTGTGGGCGACTTGGGGGCAGAAGTCCAGGGCCTCCAGATGAAGAAGGACTGGCTTACTTTACATTTTGAAGCTGATGGAAAGATGCACAGCACCCACGCACATCAGTTGGTAATATCAGGTGCTGAGCTCAGAGCCTAAAACTAACCTAATTGTACCACCACAGAAGAGCAAGTAGTGCATTGGGTCAATCAAATCCTTTTTACTCAGGTGTGGGGAACCTTTGGCCCTCCAGAGGCTGCTGAAATGCAATTCCTATAAACCCTCAACAAGCACGATTGATGGCCAGAGGTGATGGGGGTTCTGGGTTCAGCAACATCTGCAAAGGTTCTCCATGCCTGCTTTAGCTGACTAAACTAAAGTCTATGTTTACTTTTACTTTTCTCCCAGCAGTGCACAGGTAAAACAACCCTATATCTTTAGTATGTCCTCTGAAGGCTTTCCCTTAACACTTTTGTGAGTGGGGGTCAGGTGAATATATGGTCCCCACATGAAGCTGACGTCTGTGGGTTCAGCAACCTTCCTTGGGCACAGTAGGTAATCTTGGGGCAAGTTTGGTGTCTCTTGGTTCCATTTCCTTAATTTGCAAAACAGGGATTTTCATGACTTGCCAGACTAGGTGTCTTGGAAGACTTAGACAAAGATGATAAAAGCACACCACTCCTCCTAATGGAATCGGCAAAGGAAGAACGGATACAAAAACTTATGGAATATGCAGAAATGGCAAAACTCACTGGAAGAATAAGAAATCAAGATAATTATTGAATATTTACAGATGAATTTCAAACAGATAAAAACATTGGCAGGGTCATTGTAATAACCTGCAGTTTATATTTAAAGTAGATAATCAAATGAGCAAATTAAATGAATTTGGATATGCAGAAGATGTTAAAAAAATTAAGGAACCGCAGAAAGAGGGGAAAGGAAGTCAAACTTTGAAATGTTAAAATGATTGTAGAATTAATAAAATGTATAAATTTGAAAAGTATAAATAAAAACTCTAATGTACAACCTGCTCCCATCTTCCCTGCACCCATTTCCCCCTCTCTCTTCCCTCCTCCCCTTTTCAGAGAACAGACAGGCCTAACAAAGTGCCCTTTGGACCCATACTTCATTGTTCCAGACAAGTGCAAATGTGTGGATTTCCAGACCCTGAAGCTCCAGGAGTCGCCAGATGCTGTCCCCCATGGGGAGATGCCCAGGCACATGCAGCTCTACTGCGACAGGTGACGACTTCCATCAGCTGATTTAGACAGGGATCTTTGTTGTTAGGAAGAGGGGTTTATTTCTCGGTGGTAGAACAAACACTTTGAAATCAAGAGTTCTCAGGTTAAACCCCCTAGGCACCTCCAGGTAAAAAGTTCAGATAGCAGGTGACGGGGAAAGAGCCCTATCTGAAAGCCTGGAGAGCTGGTGGCAATTAGTGTAGACCAGGGATGCTAAGCTCTGGCCATCCAGATGTTGGACTACAACTCCCATCAACCCTGACTGGTTCCCATGCTGGCTGGGACTGATGAGAGTTTGTATCGAGCCAGTCATTTTTATGATAATTCTGCATTGTTTTATGGTATATGATGCTTTTTTTGTTGTAAATTTTGCTGTGTATTACCCCGGTATATATATGAGGAATGGTCTAGAAATGCTTCTAGAAATTTTAAATAAACAGTATCTAGTGGGGTCGCAGGTTCCTAATCCCTGGTGTAGGCAGTAATCTAGGTCAGGCATAGGCAAACTCCGATCCTCCAGATGTTTGGGACTACAGTTCCCATCTCTAGCTAACAGGACCAGTGGTCAGGAATGATGGGAATTGTAGTCCCAAACATCTGGAAGGCCGGAGTTCGCCTGTGGCTGATCTAGGTGGACCAAATGATCTGATGCTGATGTAAGACAGCTGCCTATGCTGAACCTGTCATAAGAATGGCTACATTGAACATTTGAGTCGGTTGCAGTGTCCTCTGGCTCTACAAAATTGGATACCTTCTGTGTGACACCTTTTGTGTACTTTTGGGGTATGGGTTGTTAGATAATGTTGGTTCCTGAAGACATGTAGGTGGGCCACAGGAATGGCCCTGTTGATACTTATTTAAAACTGCAATCCTACGCACACATATCTGGGAGTAAGTTTCAGTGAACTTGCTGGGTCTTACTTCTGAGTAGGCATGAAATAAGACTGCACTATAAAGCTATTTAACAAATTTGGAAGGAACCCAAAGACTTATTTTCTAGTCCATTCCCAGCTGGTACACTGGGTCAACCACCCACCAGCTGAATGATGCAGGAACACAGCGATTGCCATCTTGCTTGCATGTGTTGAAAAGAGTTAGAGCATTATTGGCTTGTTGTTAACCACTGTGAGCATTCTAAAGATAAAGATGTACAATGGAAAAGCAACATAAAAATACCTGATAGTAAATAAAATGACAAAGGTTTGTCTCCTGGGCCAACTCTGCAATATTAGAGGCATTTGTACTTGGTAAGCTTTTTGTCATTCAAGAGGAAACAAAAAGCAATCTTATAGTTCCACTTTTCTTTCCCTTCTTGCTTATGGTCTACGGCCATACTACCCTGAACACGCCCGATCTCGTCTTATGCTAATTGTTTTTCCAGGTATTTATGTGACAAGGTTGTCCCTGGGAACAGAGTGACCATCATGGGCATCTACTCCATCAAGAAGTCTGGCCTCACGAAGAACAAGGGCCGGGACAATGTTGGTGTGGGCATACGAAGCTCTTACATCCGTGTGGTGGGAATCCAAGTGGACACTGAAGGCTCGGGTAAAGCTGCTTTTGGAAAACTCTGCTCCTTTGTTTCTGGTTCTAAATATTGTCCTTCCTCTTTTGTATTCTTGTGAACTTGAACCACCTGCTCAGGAATGCTTTGATTTGAAGAGCAGTGGTTTGGTGTTGTGGCTGAGAGGCAACATAACCTCACGTTAACGTTTTTAATGTGTATTTTAGATACTTTGTGAACCACTTAGAGGTTTTATTTACAACTAAGTCATATAAAAATGTTGTTAAATAAATAAACCTCCACCCATATTCTTCTGGGGATGTGTCCTCTCTGTTGTAAAATAGGGATGAAGTTCTTCTAAGTGTACAGAAAGAAATGGTAATGTTTGGGATGGGGAAAATATAAAAAATGGGGGCTACTGTGACATTGCAGTGAATGCTTGAAATAATTAAAATTGAGTGTCCTGAGTGTTTCTGTATTCTCTCCTCTAGGACGTAGTGTCAGTAGTTCTGTGACTCCTCAGGAAGAAGAGGACTTTCGACGACTCGCTTCCATGCCCAATATTTACGAGACGATTGCCAAGAGTATTGCTCCCTCCATCTATGGAAGCAGTGATATCAAGAAGGCTATTGCCTGCATGCTCTTTGGAGGCTCTCGGAAGAGGTATTGGCAACTGGCATGAAGGAAGAACAAAACAGGGGAATACAGTTAGAAGAAAGTGTCCTTTCGTGTCCCCCTCCTTCCATGTTGAAGGAGAGCAGCCCATTTAACAGTTTCATTTGTGTCCAGTGTGTGTCATGACTATTCCTGTCGAGTAGAGTCGAGACATACCAGAAGTATATTAAAATGAAATAAAGGTCATGCTGGCCACATGCCTTCTTCACTGAGGATGTCTCTAGTTGACCTGGGCAGTTCCTGGCTCGCTTCTCAAAACTTCCACTCACTAACTTGGGACATAATGCATTAACAAGCCAATCAAATGATAGCACGAGCATCTGTGGTTAATTTAATGCCAATAACTTGGTAAGGTGGAATGGAAGAAGGTGCCAGTGGCCTTGAAGCTCTTGGCAGCTACTTTTCGACAGGCTGGTTTGAAATACATCAGTTCTGTTCACTCAGGTGGTGAGTGCTGACAGGTGGAGCCAAAATGGGGCTACTAAGAAATGAGCTCACCTTCTCTCCTCCTCTCTCTGGCTTTACTCTACAGGCTTCCAGATGGGTTGACCCGCAGAGGAGATATTAATCTGCTCATGTTGGGAGACCCAGGCACAGCCAAGTCCCAGCTGCTGAAGTTTGTAGAAAGATGTTCACCCATTGGGGTAAGTGTCCTGCATATTGCCTCTTCGGGATTAAAAATAGAAAAATCTGTACTGCTTTATTGCACCAAAAAGAAATAGCCATACAATGCATCAGAACTACCCAACTGAATTCACAAGGATATAACCTATGGATATATCAAAAATGCATTCAAACTGATCTTTGATGGGCGTGGGTTACTGCTGTCAGTAATCTCTGCTCTACGGACCTCGTTTGGATTGTTGCAATACGCTCTTTGCAGGCTGCCCTCGAAAACAGAAGCTATAGCAAGTGCAGAATCTGGCTGCCAGGTTTATTAACTGGGGAAGTTATATGGGATGATGGACCACCTATCTTAATAGTTGTACACCAGTTGCCTGTATTCTGCTGGGCTTCATTATAAAGCCTTGTACAGCCCAGAGCCCAAATATCTGCAGATGAACCTTCCTGACCCCATAATGGACGATTCAAAAATTTAATTGGGGGTGGGGTCTTTCCTTGTAGTTCTTGCCAGGATTCGGAGTGGGGTGTACACAGAAGGCCTATCTCCATGATAAGGCCTTGACTCAGGATGATCTCCCCCTTTGAGATGTATCTGTTTCCCACATTATTGGGTTACACCAGGTTTTCCATAAACTGACTGAGCTGCAGAGTGTATACATCTGACATGACATGCATCTCTCTCTCTCTCTCTCTCTCTCTCTCTCTCTCTCTCTCTCTCCCCCCCCCCTCTCTCTTTCAGGTGTACACCTCTGGGAAAGGCAGCAGTGCAGCTGGCCTGACAGCTTCTGTGATCAGAGACCCATCTTCACGGAGTTTCTTCATGGAAGGAGGAGCCATGGTGCTGGCTGATGGGGGAGTGGTTTGCATTGATGAGTTTGACAAAGTACGAATGGGATGTGCCAGCAAAACTTTGCATTACAATATGTTCAATGGTTGAAGCAGGCCTCCTAGTACACCTACTTTCTCCAACATAGAGCCTTCCAAATGCTGTGGATCACATCTCCCATCATCTCTGGCCATTGAACGTGTTGGCTGGGGCTGATAGGAATTTTAGTCCAAAGCAACCGGTTAGCTTTGGGGATGCCACAAAAAGATGAGGTCAGGACAGTGTATTGATATATATTAAGTAATGCATAATATAAGCAGATGCTACGAGGCCAACTGGCCCTAAAAAAACAACACCCATTAGGACTGTGGGCAAATGGTTACAATCCTGAGGTAAAAGTTTTTCAAAATGTTGATCATATGCTGTATAGATTCATTTGTTACATGAAGGGTTTACATTCTGAAGTTTAATGAAGCCACTAGTTAATGGATAAATAACAATATTGTAGTGCAGCCCTCAGGGAGGGGGAGATGGGGTAGCATCTTGCATCAGTTACCCATGCCTGAAAAAGCAGGAAATAGTGTAGATCAGGCATGGCCAAACTCGGCCTTTAGCTGTTTTGGGACTACAATTCCATCATCCCTAGCTAACAGGACCAGTGGTCAGGGATGATGGGAATTGTAGTCCCAAAACAGCTGGAGGGACAAGTTTGACCATGCCTGGTGTAGGCTGTTTGATGCTCTCTTCCATTCCTATGAGAAACCTGACTCTATACTTTTTCTGGATTCTGTTTCTCCTCTCTCCTCCCCCCTCCCCGCCCCCCTTTTTTTTGTTTCTATAGATGCGTGAGGATGACAGAGTGGCTATCCATGAAGCGATGGAGCAGCAAACCATCTCCATCGCCAAGGTGAGCTCTGTTGCCGTGGCAGCACCAAACTTTTAGGCATGGTGTCCCACCTGCTTGCTTTAAGTATCTTCAGCCTGTGAGTCTTGCGCTTAAACTTGGATCTCTTATTGGGCTTTTAAATGGTAAGGGCCCAATTAAGCGGGGTTAATTTCTTCCCACTGGCATGCAAAAGGAAAAAGAGCGGATGAGTTTCCAAAGTGGCTTCGAGCATTAACCTTCACCCTATGGGCCTGGTCTGCATTCAGCACTTGCATGTGGGTTTACGTGCCCATTGATTTTGCATTATTTACTGTCATGCTTCAGATTGTAGCTGATGTGACTTTTTTCCTTTTCACCTTGGTGCGCTCACACAGGCCGGTATCACGACCACCCTCAACTCGCGCTGCTCCGTGTTGGCAGCTGCCAACTCCGTCTTCGGTCGCTGGGATGAAACTAAAGGCGAGGAGAACATAGACTTCATGCCCACCATCCTTTCCCGATTTGACATGATCTTCATTGTCAAGGATGAGCACAATGAGGAAAGAGATATGGTAGGTGGGCTGGGTAGCTCTGTGTACAGGGAAGGCACTTTAGGGCTGCCTGCCGGGGAGACCAACTACCTTGTGATAGCAGAAGAGGGACTGTATCTTCAGACATGACCCTGCTTTTCATGCATTTGCCATGGAAGAGCACTTCTGGAGGATGGAATAGGCCCTTGGCCCCAACAGTGTATGTTTTCTGATCAGCTTGTCCTCCTAGGTAGCATAACATCCTTGATAGGATTTAGCATTTCCCCAGGCTGGGAAGCTGAAATCCAAAGGCCAATCTGAACTAATCTTGTGCTCCAAGTCCCATATCTGCCCCAGAATGCTTTGCTGCTCGATGAGGCCACACAACCTCTCAGCCTCTGGCATGGGAATATTGTGCAGTCTGCCTGCACAAGATGATTTTATTTGCAAGTCTGCAGAGCATGCTGTAAACTGAGACTGCTTCCTAAAGGATAGATTATAACTGAGGACTAAGGCAGGGCAGAGCCACTGTTAGAGCCTAGCCTGCACTTGTTTAAATGAATTCTTTGCCGGCCATATGTTTCCTGCATGTTGAAAAGACTCCTGTTTGGTCTGCTTCGTGCTTCCAACCCCTCCTGCTCTGTGCTGTATCCACAGATACTGGCCAAGCACGTGATGTCTCTGCATGTGAGTGCTCTGACCCAGACCCAAGCTGTGGAGGGGGAGATTGAACTGAACAAACTGAAGAAGATGATCGCGTACTGCCGAGCGTGAGTCAATTGAGAAATTGTAGCACCGTCACCTGCGAAGGATGGCAAGCGCTTCTAAACAAGCTGTATGGTGGGCTGAGACATAGCTAGTGCCCCTTTCTTGCTCTCCATGCCCCCTTTAACTGAAAGCAGCCTGAATAGTTGTGAATGTCACAATGCTAAAAAGCCTTGTCCACCTTAGCTTTTAAAAGCTCAGAGTGAATTCTTTTGTTGCCCTAAAGCAAATGGAGGGGTGGCATGGAACAAATATTGATACCACCACTGTCCCCCATTCATACACACACACACACACACACACACACACACACTCTATTGGTTTTTTTATATATCATTTTCAACAATCATTTAACATATAACAATATTTTAGACTTCCGTCAACCACCTCTGATGATTTTCCGTTCTTTATCGCTTATTCTTCATTTCTTAATTTCTCTATTACTCTTAATTATCATTAACTAATAATTCTCTTCACAGTCTTTCTTGCAATATTTCAAATAGTCCTCCTTACAGAACTTCTTGCAGTCCTACTAGCGTAATCTGTTCATTACAATTGCTTTTCAAATAGTTCATATATTTACCACTGTCCCCCATTCCTAACCCTCCCAACATTTTCACTGTCATTCCTCATCACACTGCATTCTACTGTCAAGGGCCATATCCCACAAACCACAAGGCCAAGTCTTCCAGAACTATGTGAAGGCATATTGCTCCAGTATAACCTTTATAACTTGCCATTCAAACTTCAGTTTCTGCAACTTGAGCTTCCGCTTAGCTGTTTTGGGTAGTGCTTCTGAGTTTAATGACAGTGCTGAGTCGTTGGGGATGCTGTAGGGAAAGCTGGATTAGATCTCCAAAAATCTGCTCTCAAAAGTATAAAGCTGTTTTTGGCTCGGGGTTTGAATGGGATGGAGACTCTTCCAGATGGGTGAGACTGGAGAAGATCTGTGGCGGAGCCAGTTGGTAGGGAAGCCTCTGGTAGAATTGTGCGAGTTCGGTGCTCCCTCTGATTTATTAAGCCCTGAAATGTCCTCTGCAGGAAGTGCGGCCCTCGTCTTTCTGCAGAGGCCGCAGAGAAGCTGAAGAACCGCTACATCCTCATGCGCAGCGGAGCTCGCCAGCACGAGAGGGAAAGCGACCGCCGATCCAGCATTCCCATTACGGTCAGGTGAGGTGGCAGCAGGTGTCTGTGAGGGATGGGGAGGAATGTAAAGGACGGTGCCTAGGAGGATGGCCTAGGCAGGCTCCCTTGTGTGAGGCCAAGACAGATGCACTGTTGAGACAAGATGGTCAGATCTTTCTCAGGGAAGTTGCGTTGGATGACGGATGTGTGTCCTTCTGCTGGCTGCTTGGATCGAGTGGGGGCACAGATGCTGACTGAAGGTTCTCTTTAGGAATCTTGCCTGACTGGTTGGGCTTGGCCTGGGCCATGAATTGGGACTGTGCGCTGATGAGAAGGGAGACTTGGCTATGTGAGGCTTTGTTCTCTGCCTGGCCTAGTTTTTGCTGAGATGGTAATATTGCACCTCTCCAGACCTCAAGTGTAGAAAGTGTTTCATGACTGAATGTTCTCGGCACAGGAATGGGAAACCTGTAGCCTTCCCATACGTTCCTGCGTTAACTGCTCCCATAATCTCTTGACCAGCTGCAGTGGAGATCCTCTACAATTAAAAAAATAAAAATAAAAATCCCTGCACATAGAAATCTGTATCTCAATGGAAAGCATAGGTTTGGGTGCCTTCTTCCTTGTCATATACCTGCTTTATTTTCCTACATTGTATAGATGTACATTCTGTGTTGAAGTGCAGCATGTCTAGGCTTAAGGGCAATTTCTACCTGCTATTAACAATTGCAATTTCTAGCAAGTGTTTCTTCTATTCTCAGCATTTGATTTGAGGTTTTGCCTCCGTACGTTTCCCGTTCCCTTGCTGCGATAACCTTCATTTCTTTCCCCTTCGAGATATATACAGTGGTACCTCGGAAGTCGAATGGAATCCATTCCGGAAGTCTGTTTGACTTCAAAAAATGTTTGGAAGCCGCAGAAGTCACATTGGACGTTTGGGTTCCAAAGAACGTTCGCAAACTGGAACCACTCACTTCCGGGTTTGCGGCATTCGGGAGCCAAAACGTTCAATTTGCAAGGTGTTTGGGATCCAAGGTACGACTGTATATGATGTTTCCTTTCTGCCATGCAGGCAGCTGGAGGCCATTGTGCGGATTGCAGAGTCCCTCAGCAAGATGAAGCTCCAGCCTTTTGCCACGGACGCAGACGTTGAGGAAGCCCTGCGGCTCTTCCAGGTGTCTACGCTCGATGCTGCCATGTCGGGCAGCCTCTCAGGTGAGACAACAAAATGGCCGCACACTTGCACAACACCCGTGTCCTCTGGAAGTATTTGGGTATACATAGTCTTGTTGGAAAGATACAAAATGTGCTCTTTCCAGTGGAAAAGGCAGTCGATACCATGTGCCATTGATTTACAAGGTGTGTTTAGGGTAGGCCACTTTCCCTTTTGGACAGCGTTCCAGAGGCCACAGGCAAGGGACATTCCCAGCCTTATTTGGAGACGCTGAGGATTGCACCTGGTATATTTTGCATGTAGATGCACTATACCCCTAACCCACCCACTCCATTGTACTGTGTTAACTAGGTGGTGCAGTGGTGCCCACATATTTTTGCATTTAAGCTTCTGTAAAGAGAACTGCAGGGATGCAGGGGGCGCTGTGGTCTAAACCACAGAGCCTAGGGCTTGCCAATCAGAAGGTTCGGCGGTTCGAATCCCCGCGATGGGGTGAGCTCCTGTTGCTCGGTCCCAGCTCAGACAAATGCCGGCTCCCTTGGCCTATAGAGCGAGATGAACGCGCAACCCCAGAGTCATCCATGACTGGACCTAATGGTCAGGGGTACCTTTACCCTTAAAGAGAACTGCATTTAAATCTCTTCTCTAGGCGTGGAGGGTTTCACTACGCAGGAGGACCAGGAGATGCTGTCGCGCATTGAAAAGCAGCTCAAGCGTCGCTTTGCCATTGGCTCCCAAGTCTCCGAACACAGCATCATCCAGGATTTCGTGAAGCAAGTGAGTTCAGTGGGTCAGGCAATTCATGGCATGCTTGGGAGAGGCTGGCAGAATTTGCGACCTACGAAGCCACACGCGAGCTGCCAAACACTGATAATCCGTCTCTCTTTGTGGTCCTTCAAAGGCAGTAACAAAATTTTTAAGAGGCTTACACAAGCCAAGGGTTGCAGTATCATGAGATGCTATCCACCCCTGGTGTGCAGAAATTTGGCTTTGTTCAGGTTACAAGTTTCGCAGGCCTGAGCTAGAGCCCTTGTGGACTACTACTTCCATTGAAGAGAAACTTTTGTACTGCTCTTAATGGTTTTACAGTGCTATACAACTGCCCTGGTATTTTATGAGAGGATATTTATAATCTATAAATAGAAATAAGTACACACACCTGATCTCCTTACCCACATTTGTTGAAGAGCAACAGACTGGGGGATATTTATTTTAAAAACAAACACTTCTAGCTGCTTTCACAATTTCTTCATGATGCTGAAAGATCTGAAGTACCTGTTTTCTGAAACAATAACACTTTACACTCAAGGATGCCTAGAATTGACTCCCTTTTTTTCGTTAACACAAGACATTTAACACACTTAACATAGTTGAGGGCTCTTCACTCACTCCTGCTATGCTTGTGCCCTGGTTGTGAGATTCGCAGAGGAATCTGATTGGCTGCTAAGAGAACAAGACGTTAAATTAAATCAGCCTGATCCAAAAGCTTTTCTTAAGTTCTCACCTTGCTTCCGACGCTGCAAGTCATCTCTGAAGCAAGTTAAGAGGGGTCTGTTCACTTCATCTCCATGGGAACAAGCCAACATTTCTGCTTTTGGAAGCCAAAGTTCCCACACCCCCTAAACGGATTGTATGACATCTACTTGCAGGCTCACAATGCCATGTATCATTGCCCAGTAAAGAAAGGTTCTGGAAAAGCTGCTATGGCACCCATGGGGGCCATAGGGCAGCTTTCTCATGAGCTGTTCACCCACAGCAAGCCCTGGGGTGATGTTGAACAGCTGGCCACAGTCGCCATTTTGATTTGGCTCTGAGCATGCCATCTTCGGCAAGCTGCTGGGGATAATGCTCTGAAGGGCAGACGAGGGATGCAATTCTGCTGCTGAAGTGAAGCAGGGGTAGCCCTGTAAGCTGCCTGCACAGGAGACGAACTAGGAAGCGCATAAAGGGACTCTGTGCTCTTTTGAAGGAAGGAAGAGGGGGAATAAGGTTTGACTGTCCCCACACGAGGATGTGGCTTCTATGTGCAAGAGCTATCACTGGAGCCCTGCTTCTCGTCACTGAGGATGCAACCCTGCACACCTACCACTGCCACATCCAGCTCTGACCCTTCTCTGCTCTCTCAAGTTACTTGAGCTGGATGGACCACACTGGGAATGACCATAGACCCATAATACATAGCATAGAGTGAAAATGAAAAAAGCAGTGTTTGACCTTCTCTGCCTCACCCACTCCACTTTCCCCTTCAAACCGAGCACTGTGTTCTTGTTGCATCTCAGAAGCAAAGCTTCTCTGCTAGAGCAGACACTCATCTAGACACCCTGAATGATAAATTTACCCAGGAGCTGGCTTCTTAACTCACCCAACATCCCCACCTCCAACCCAGCTCAGCGATTGTTTTTCAGCAAGATCTCCTCATTCCATATATGTCCACCTGACTGCTTTGACCTATGGAACTGTCACAGCTTCCACTCTCACCACATTTGTAAGTACAGTGGTACCTTTGTTCTCAAACTTAAATCCATTCCGGGAGTCCGTCCGACTCCCAGAACGGTTCGAAAACCAAGGTGTGGCTTCCGATTGGCTATAGGACCTTCCTGCACTCAAGAGGAAGCTGCATCGGATGTTCGGCTTCCGAAGAACATTCGCAAACTGGAACACTTACTCTTGGGTTTGCAGCATTTGGGAGCTGATTTGTTTGGGAGCCAAGCCATTCGAGTACCAAGGTACCACTGTAATTGATACTTTAGTGTGGCAGCACTTACACTTTGGAACTCCCTGCCTGTTGACATCAGGCAGGTGCCTTCACTGTGTGCTTTTTGGCACCCACTATAGGCGAATGTAGGGACGCGGGTGGCGATGTGGTCTAAACCACTGAGCCTAGGGCTTGCCGATCAGAAGGTCGGCAGTTCGAATCCCCTCGACAGGGTGAGCTCCCATTGCTCGGTCCCTGTTCCTTCCCACCTAGCAGTTCTAAAGTATGCCAGTGCAAGTAGATAAATAGGTACCACTCTGGTGGGAAGGTAAACAGCATTTCCGTGTGCCGCTCTGGTTCACCAGAAGTGGCTTAGTCATGCTGGCCACATGACCCGGAAGCTGTCTGCAGACAAACGCCGGCTCCCTTGGCCAATAAAGCAAGATGAGTGCCGCAACCCCAGAGTCGGCCACGACTGGACCTAATGGTCAGGGGTACCTTTACCTTTTTATAGGGAAGTGTATACAGACATGTAGAATATTGACAAGTGGTTTTTTAAAAAAATTAAAAATCCTACAATTGATTTTAAATAGTTCTTTTTAAAATTTATTTATAATTTCATTGTTTCCTCCTTTTCGTAAAACACTTTGAAGGTGGTGAGGGTTTTTTTTTTAAAAAAAAACAACTGAGCGGCAAATGCCTTTTTGTAAATAAAATAAACAGTGGGCCTCACAGACTTTCTTCCTGCTCTCTCGCCTCCTTCCCAGAAATACCCTGAGCATTCCATCTACAAAGTGCTGCAACTCATGATGCGCCGTGGCGAGATCCAGCATCGCATGCAGCGCAAGGTCCTCTACCGCATCAAGTAGAACGCCACTTCCTTCCGTGAGCTTCAGGAGCCGATTGGCTCTCCCCACACTTGGCACAAAAGTTCTGTGAGTCCCCTCAGGCTGTTTGCTTCCTGTCCCTACCAGAAAGGTCCTTCAGAGACTGGCCCATCTATGTCTTGTGGATGGAAACTCTTTGTGGCACAGAGGCTGATAAGAAGAGCTGCTGCTGCTGCTGCTGTTGTTATTTTGTTCCAGCTTTCCCATTAAAGTGTCGCCTTGATGTTTTGCTAGAACATCAAAAGCTTTTTAGCTGCATTAAAACTTAATAAATGAAATATAGTCGTGTTTGTTGTGGGCGTGTGAGTGTTTGGTGGGCTGCCCGGCATACATGCAAGAGGGTCACCTTCCCGGCTTGTTTCTGCTAGATCTTGTTCACACAAGGCCTGGAAGCTTAGTCCAGGAAATCAATACCACGATCTGAAGTGATCCACATTGCATGGTGATCTCAGGTGGGCCTGCATTGAGGTCGCTGAGACGGCTCCAGGAGCGAAGCGTTTGCAGAAAATAAAAATCCTTCCCTTGAGTATTTGTTCCAAGGCATGTTTATGCCACCTGATTCTTGTGCACAGCGGTGACGCATCGGTAATGAATTAATTGCCAGTTAGTAAGTGAAGTCATTTGTGTGTGTGTCATTCAGTGGTAGAGGCAAGGAAGGAAGCGTGCTGAGGGTTGCAGAGAGGAGATGCTAGGATAAATCTCCCCCCCCTTTTTTTTTTTGCAGAAACAGATATAGCAGGTCCAGATGTTGGTCCTCCAGATGTTGTTGAACCACAACTCCCATCAGCACTGGCAAGAATGGCAGTGGTAGACAGGGATGGTGGGAGTTATCATTTGGGATTTGTTCCCATGGGATATGGGGGTGGCCACCAACTTTGAAAGGGAGTTAGACCGTTTCATGCAGGATAAGTCATGATGGCCATTTGCTACCTTTGCCTAGTGGAGGCAAAATGCCTCTAAATACCAGCTGTCTAAGGGACGCGGGTGGCGCTGTGGATTAAACCACAGAGCCTATGACTTGCTGATCAGAAGGTTGGCGATTCGAATCCCTGTGACAGGGTGAGCTCCCGTTGCTTGGTTCCTGCTCCTGCCTACCTAGCAGTTCGAAAGCATGTCAAAGTGCAAGTAGATAAATAGGTACCGCTCCGGCGGGAAGGTAAATGGTGTTTCTGTGCACTGCTCTGGTTCACCAGAAGCAGCTTAGTCATGCTGGCCACATGACCTGGAAGCTGTACGCCGGCTCCCTCGGCCAATAAAGCGAGATGAGTGCCGCAACCCCAGAGTCGGCCACGACTGGACCTAATGGTCAGGGGTCCCTTTACCTTTACCAGCTGTTTACAGACATGAGGAGGAAAGGCCCATTGCCCTTGTATTCAGTTTCTGGCTTCTCACATTCCTACACTGCAGGGGGTTGGACTAATGGCCCCTTGGGGTCTCTTCCAGCTCTAAGATTCCATGATCTACATCTCATTGGCTGCTGTGGAAAACAGGATGCTGGACTAAATAGGCCTTGGTGATATTTTTGCAGGGCACTTAAGAGTTACTTCTAGATGACCATTAATGCCAGAGCAGAGGCAGCAGAGAGTTCAGCCTTATTCTTGCAAGTAGGGAAAGGTTTTAACCAGAAAGGAGCCAAGACACTTGGGCCAGGTAGCAAATGCTCGCAGGTGAGTGGGGTGCACCCCTGCACAGCTTTCCTGCATGCGCTTATATTCTCTTTTAGGGAAGTGTCCGTTTCTGCACATAGTGCTGCCCCCAAAGTGCAAAGGTTCTCTTGTACTTGCTCTGAGGGAATATGTCCTTATTGCATTTTTATTTTGTGCTCTTCGCCCCCCCCCCCCCCGTGTTGCACAAAGGAGCACCTCAATAAGAAATTCACTAAGGCCATCCTAAGAAAATCCTCGTTACCATTAAAGCCAAATAACAGGACCAACGTAACAGGGATAGTTAGAAGAGCTGTGCTAAGTTATCCCCCAAAGCCTTGGCAATAAAGTGACCTCTTTACCTGCCCAGTATATTAACACAAGTAGGTGGTATATGTACAGGGAACAGCTTTACACAAACCAGCTTCCTAGATGGTTAATTGGGCTGTATACAGGGGTAGGACTACTCAGAGGAGAACCTTTAAAATTAATGGGCATGGCTAACGTAGATTAATTCATTTCAGTGGGTCTGCTCTGAGTTTAACTCAGTTGCCTACAACATATAGTAAATCTTAAGTGCAATGCCTGCTTTTAACTTTTGGGTAGTGTATTGTGGTTTGAACTGGACACGGGTGGCGCTGTGGTCTAAACCACTGAGCCTCTTGGGCTTGCTGATCAGAAGGTCTGTGGTTTGAATCCTGTTGCTCTGTCCCAGCTTTTGTCAACCTAGCAGTTCGAAAGCACGGCAGTGCAGGTAGGTAAGTAGGCGGGAAGGTAAACTGTCACAGTGTTCAGCTGCACCAAAAGCAGTTTAGTCATGCTGGCCACATTCCCTGGAAAGCTGTCTGTGGACAAACACCGCCCCCCTCGGCCTGAAATAGAGATGAGTGCCATAACTCCATAGTCGCCTTTGACTGGATTTAACCATCCAGGGGTCCTTTACCTTTTTACCTGTGGTTTGAGGCATTTTAGTAATGGTTATTAATGTTCCGGTGGTAACAACATTGCTGTCGTGATGTGGGGAAGTTTGACCTGTGACTTAGCGATTTGGAGACAATGGCGGGAGGTCCATATTACGAACCTGTCATTTTCTCAAACTGCCTCCGTACCTTCTAAAAATGACAATAACATGGAATTTTGGCGATTGATAAGTTCACTTGAGTGCTACATAGATATTGGTCAGTAGAGGGCACTAGCGCTTTGAGAACAAAGTGCAGGGACTCAATGAGTCCTTGGTTGAGATGTTAAAAGTTGGTTTACCAAAATTAAAAGGAAGAGACAAAGTGGCTTGTGATGAGAGAGTGACTAAGCCATCCGCTTCTGCTGCCCTCAGCTGGAAGGGCACCACATGAGATCCGCATGCAGATTCATGTCTATTCTTGAACATGTGGACTCATACTCGTAATAGGCAGATCCATTGAAATGTGACAAGTGGGGGTTCTCCATGACAAGCGATAGCTGCTTTTTCTGGATGAATTTGCTGCAGCACGATCCAGCTTTTGCAAAAAAAACCCCAGTTTCTTTTGGCCTGTGTTGCATTGTCAACCAAAGGCGTTGCTAAATCATGTAACGGTTGCAGTTTATGGCAAGTTAATAGGCTTGCCCCACTGAGGTAATGGATTTTGGGTTTCCCCCTCTCATCTGTTTGTTACATTTTAAGTTAGTGTAGTTTTGCATCCTGGTTTAGAAAGCATTGATCTCTTCCCTCCAAAGCTGCTATGGGTCCCTAGAGATTGCTGGAACCTTGGCCAGCTAGTCAGGGACAAATGATGCCATTTTGGCTCTTGGGCTGGAGTCTGACAAGGCCCAGAGAGGAACCTTTGACCCTCTAGACGCTGCTGAGCTACAACGTCCATCGATCCATGGCTCTTGGCTATGCTTGCGGGGACTGATGAAAGTTGTGGTTCAGTGGCATCTGGAGTGCCAAAGCTTCCCCACGCCTTCCCTAGGTCAAGTGGCAGTGAGTTCCAGAGCCCATTACAGGGGTGTAAGGACCTCTGAGCTTTCCTTTCAGTTTAGTACCACTGTCAATACCTCAAGACCCTCTGTGTAAAATATAAATGAGTCTCAGAGTGCATTTCTCTCCCACGTCTGCATACTCCTCTCAAATTAAGGGCCAATCTTTGTGATTATTTCCCAGAAGCTAATGGCAGTGCAGCCTGCTGCTAAGTCCTTGCTTTGTAGCCCTTTCCCCACTGCTCTCTGGAAGAAACTGTCAAGCAGTCTTGCGCAAGCTTCGTACCCTGTTCTCCATTAGCTAGTCTGGTGGATCTGTTTTCTAATTAGCAGCAGAACTGACAACATCGCCCGCAGCAGAGAATTGGCAAGCTCTGTGACCTTAGTATGTGCTAGGGACTATTCATCCTCTCAAAAGCCATTGTGCGTTTCCACACCCAAATGAAACCCCTGTGGCAAGAATCTAAAAAAAAAACCTGGGCAGCAGGGAGGCTGGTGACACTCATTAAGAGCACTTGGTCTCCTATTGTCCTAATGCAATGGTTCTCAAAATTTTCCTTCTGGGCCACAGTTTCAGAACAAACATTTGCCACACCAGTTTTTTTTTTTATTGATAAGAAACACATTGGAAGACAAAAAGAAGCAACTCCTAGCAGTCCTTGATTTATAACATGGAACGTGACTACTTTATAATATGATCATGAGACATCCAGGAAGTATGAAACAATGCAGAATATGAATCATTCCCTAAATATAAAATGGATTGTCCTTGAATATTCCTGCCACGCTTGCCATCCTCTCCTGCCACACCCTTGGAGAACCACTGCCCTAATAGTTTTGTCCTGCTGCTAACTTTCAAACAGGACTTCTATGCAGAAGGCACCTTGCGGTGGAATGGTGGATTTGAGGGAAGAAGGGGAATCTTTTATAAAAGGCTCCGTTGCCGCACTTGCATCAGTATGCATACAGGCATGCACTGTACATGTTTTTTAAAAACAAAACCACAAAACGATGCCATGTGCTGGGGCGGGAGGGTTTGAGGAGTAACCAGGGTTAAAGGGACCCCTGACCATTAGGTCCAGTTGTGGACGACTCTGGGGTTGCAGCACTCATCTCACTTTTTTTTACCAAGGGAGCCGGCGTACAGCTTCCGGGTCATGAGAGCCAGTGTGGTGTAGTGGTTAAGAGCAGTACTCTCGTAATCTGGGGAACCGGGTTTGCGTCTCCGCTCCTCCACATGCAGCTGCTGGGTGACCTTGGGCCAGTCACACTTCTCTGAAGTCTCTCAGCCCCACTCACCTCACAGAGTGTTTGTTGTGGGGGAGGAAGGGAAAGGAGAATGTTAGCCGCTTTTTCACTCCCTTAAAGGGAGTGAAAGGTGGGGTATCAAATCCAAACTCTTCTTCTTCTTCATGTGGCCAGCATGACTAAGCTGCTTCTGGCGCAACGGAACACTGAAACCAGAGCAGCACATGGAAATGGCGTTTACGTTCCCGCCAGAGCAGTACCTATTTATCTACTTGCACTTTGACGTGCTTTCGAACTGCTAGGTTGGCAGGAGCAGGGACGGAGCAACAGGAGCTCACCCCATCGCGGGGATTCGAACCGCTGACCTGATCGGCAAGCCCTAGGCTCTGTGGTTTAACCCACAGTGCCACCCACGTCCCTAACCAGCTTTAGCTTTTGCTAAAAGGAAACATGGCACAGCCAGCTGAATATTATGGTGAGCAAAACCCACTGTGTTCAATGGCATCTACTCACAGGAAGTGAATAGTAGGATTGCTGCCTAAGGGAAAGAACACAAGGCTGAAAGAATGCAAGTGTTAGAACTCCTTTTGTTTTATGAAGTAATGAGAGAGAGAGAGAGAGAGAGAGAGAGAGAGAGAGAGAGAGAGAGGCCGGCGGGGAGGGACAATGGCCAGGGAGATGTAACAGCCCAAGGCTCCTGGCTGCAGCAATTTCAGAAATGCTTATCCCTTTTTAATGGGCCAGAAGCTTTTTGTGGCAGGAAACACCCATGCAGTGATGGGGACAGATGCGAGGAGGTGGTACAGAAAGTGCAGCCTCCTTTGGTAAATATCAGTACCGGGTTACATTGGAATAAACACTGATGAGCACGTGCACCTAATGAGAGTCAGCAGCTTGAAAACTGAAGATTTGATTTGATAGCAGGGCCGATTAACGTGGGGTGGTCTTGCCTATCACGTCGCAGGGGGTGGCATTCTTTCTCTGCAGGAACAGGCGGCAGCTCCGCCAATAGCCTTGGGAGTCAGTGCACATGCCACTTCGCCCAAGTACACATGCTTGAGCCTTGCTGACATTTCCCAACGGCAGGCTGTGGTGGTTCTTTTTGGTCCCGTGGAGGGGAAAGAGAGCCCATTAATTGGCCTGACATTCACAGAGCGTGTGTGCGAGCGATACAATTAAAGAGCACTTAACTGCATCCCCTTTCCCAATTCTGCGCAGGGACCAAGGGGTCAAGTGTAGTCAAAGCTCAGGTCCGGCTTCTGCCATTTGCCTTCCAACAATTCTAATGACTTCCGACATGCTTACAGGGGGAGCGTAAAATGCCAGAAGGTAGCAAATGGAGCAGAGGCACAGGGCTGAGAATGGGGCGGTGCTAAAGAAGGGAGTGTTTAGGCAACATAGAAGCAGCCGAGTTTTGTTTTCTTAGTCTCTCCAGCATCCAAATCTTTTAAGATCTAAATGCTCAGCGGCTGCACTCCTTTGGCATGCAAGTCGCGTGTCTAATTTTATCAGAGCTGCTCGGAGCAGTGATTTTTGTATGCTGATGGCATGCACAACTTTATTTCTCCATAACATCCGAATCAGGAGAGGCCTTAATGCAGTGGTGGACCGGATGAGTGCCAGTAAACTGAGTTTGAAGATGGAGGCTCTGTGGTTCCTGTGCCCAGAAGATATGCAAGTGAGGAGAGTACTGTTACGCTCAGGCCCTGCTGGCCACGGTGAGAACAGTGGTGGATCAGATGGGCCTTTGAGCTCACTGAGCAGCAGGCAATATGCATTATGATGCTGTGTTAACCACTGGTGGGAAGTTAGTCTACACAGGTTTGGTGTGTGACTGTCCTGCATTGCAAGAGGCTAGATGGCCCTTTCTTGGTATCGCTGCTCTTGTTGCTCCTTTAGTCGGTTGCACCAATATTGTGAATAAGGATGCGATCGGTCAGAATTGCAAGCATCACACTCCATCTGGGTGGGCTGCATGAGTCATGGATATGAATTTGAACAGCCCATTCCAACCAGCGGCACGTGCTTGAGAGTGACAGCACCCCATGCAGCGCCAGGAGTTCAACTGCACAAGAGAGCACTCTCTGCCAGTTCAGAGGTTGCCATGGAGACCCAGAAGCGCTTTCACTCTTGCATTCTCTCCTTTTCCCTTCCTTTATTGTCAAACTTCAGGTGTAGAAAAGTCTCCCGTCTGGCCTGCTCGTCACCCCTTGGTTGTTTTGCACCCTTCTCTTGCTTTTCAAAGCCCTCCCCCGCCCCCCGGTTTGGTCTTTTAACTACAGGGCGCAATCAGGACAGTGGGTGCTTCGTGCAGGATAAGAAATAATAATAAAAATTAGAAACAAATTGCTTTTTAAAAAGGCCCCATGAAAATCTATCAGCATTTTAGTGCAAATTTCTCCTTATACACACACATCCGTTTTCCCTATTATACACCTCTTTGCAAAGCAATTTCCCCAAATTTAATGTGGGTTTTTAAAATGTTATTTTCATTGACATGTATGCCTTCCAAATAACACTTTAGCCCAGTATAAGACTTATGGTACGCGTTACTTGACTGGAGGACTAAATCGTAAAATTCAGAGAGTGTGAATGTTGAAGGACAGCTGTGTTTTGGTTTTCATGTTGCTTTGGGAAGTGCAGGTTTGATAGAGTCACCTTTAAATACAAACAAAATCAAATTTCTCTCCCCCTCCCTAAGAGATGCATTGACGTAGCACACAGGCTGCAAGAAGCCATCTTCAAGTCACTGTGAAGGGACCTGTGCCTTGCCCTTGTTCAGTCTAGCTTGCTTCTGGTGGCTGAGAGCTTTGAATTAGAAAGTCCCTGGTTTCAAACTGTTGTAGTCCCACAAGATCTGGGCCCCCAAGATTGAGGAACAGTGTTGTAGCCCAATGGCGTATCAGAAGCATGGCCCAACGACAAAATGATGCCCTGCTACAGATCAACCAATTTTCACACATGTAGCAAAACACCACTTTCCAGCTCAGCCCACAGGGAAGCCCAAAGCATGCCTGCCTGCTGAAGAATGCACATTCTTCTCTGGAGCATCTTTCTAGGAGTTTGCCTTGATAACAGAGATACTATGGTCATAGGTAGAAGCTTGTCTAAGATTTCAGACACTCCGTGCAAACTTCTCACCTTTTGTTGCTGGAGGCTGTCCAAGCCCCCATCTAGGGGTGTGTGTCGAGTTTGTGCTGTTCCTTTGTTCCTTTGTGCCCTGGCTCTGGCCGGACGTGGCAGCATTAAGCACAAGGAACGCTCCGTGGGGGGAAGCTGGAGAGTGCAACGTGCCACCTGCTTGCTGACGTGGGTTGCACGGAATGTAGCATCACCTTTCTTCTTTGCGAAAGGGCTCCAGGGAGTACGCTAGGGGCAAAATTGGGGGCGGAAGCCTAATGCACTCGATCGCTTTGCTCTCCTGCTACTTTAGCCGTGAGTTAAATACGATGAGTCGTAATGTACCCTGTGCCGAGTGTTTCGTCTCCTTTTCCCCGCTGCTTTTTATGGCAGGCTTGGCGACGTCAGTACTGTCCAAAGAGGGGAAGGAGAAAGGAGAATGAATGTTCTGCTCAGAAATAAATAGCTGGAGGGAAGGAAACAGCAACACTCGTTTGTTTCCACGTTAGAGCCTTACCTTAGCATCACTGAGACATTGCTTCCCCATAAGCTAGAGGCAGAATTTAAGAGGTGGTTCTGCCTGGCTTTGAGTATATAGTATTATATGATCAGCCACTGCCTTTCCCTCCTGGCTTATTTGTTCTTTAATGGTTACCCACACATATGTCCTGTTTAGCAAAGCTCCCCTGCAATGTTAATTAAAACGCTCCCCCTTGCAGGTTCAGCCCACTGCATTGCTTCCCGTTGAGCCCAGCTGGGGATCATTGAGGGATTGCCCTGTAATGAGTCTGCTTCTGTTTGCTATGGAGGGGGCAATTACCTGGTGTTTTGCGTTAAGCATTGCTGGGTTTCCCCCCAACTCGCTCCTGCCATAGCTGCATTTCCATTTAAAAAAGAAAACTGTGGAAGAGCTCTTTGTGGATCACCTGCTGCCTTGCCTAGTTGCTCTCCAAACCAGAGTGAGCTCCTTTGCTATATGGCAATTATTTGAAAGTGCATATCTCACCCTCTGCGCTGATTTTCAGCAGCATTGTGACATGGGAGGGGTGAGGAGGGAGAATTAAATCCACACTCCCCATGTGCACAGTCCTGATCCTGCTCAACTCGTTCCTCACCCCCCCACACCTATCATTGTTAAGGTGGTGGGGGGCAGGGACAGATTCTGTAATTCTTCTTCTTCTTCTTCTTCTTCTTCTTCTTCTTCTTCTTCTTCTTCTTCTTCTTCTTCTTCTTCTTAAATCTGTACCCCGCCCATCTGGCTGGGTTTCCCCAGCCACTTCCAACAGAGATTAAAAATACATTAAAACATCATTCATTAAAAACTTCCCTAAACAGGGCTGCCTTCAGATGCCTTCTAAATGTCAGGTAGTTGTTTATCTCTTTGACATCTGATGGGAGGGCGTTCCACAGGGTGGGTGCCACTGCCGAGAAGGCCCTCTGCCTGGTTCCCTGTAACTTCACTTCTCGCAGTGAGGGAACCGTCAGAAGGCCCTCGGTGCTGGACCTCAGTGTCCAGGCAGAACGATGGGGGAGCAGATGCTCCTTCAGGTATACTGGGCATCTGAAATGCATGCAGTTTCATGCAATTTAAGGCTGCATCTGTTTTGGCCCTAACAAGAAACTTTAGCGAAAGAGGCTGTGTGCTCTTTGTCCATCCAGCTGTTAACCATCCTAAACTGACTGCTCTCAGAGGCAAGATTCTGAGGCAGATTAACACTTTGCCTTACCAAATAAGGTTGTGCTTATAGGCACTTTATGAGGTCCCTACAAACTCAGTCTTTTGTTCCGTATCCTCCAATCACTCCCTGCTCCATCTCACATTCACCCGCATTTTCTTCTTTTGTGTGTGCTGTGAAAGAGAGGTGCGTGGTTGTTCGGTGTGTAGAGAACGCAGGGCTGGGGAGAGGGACTGTAAGTTTCATCAGAATTTCCTTATGTTCTAAGTGCAGTGATGTGTTGGCAAAGGACACGTGACAATTACAGGCAGGCTGACTGACAGCTTTTGGCATTGCAAAATACAATGATTATATGGTACAGTAGGTTATGCAAGCTTGTGTAAGACTTAGAAATGAATGCTATTGTCTATCAGCTAATATATGCGGTTGAGCTGTATCCAAAGAGATTTTGGTATTATATGTGTGAAAGAATGAATCTTAGAAGCCAATCAGAATAATCCAGCAATTTGTTCACTGTACCCTACAGTTTGCCAATAATAGGGGACTCGCATTTGGGTTGTGAGATCAGCAGCAGTTAGGAGAGATGGCATTTAGTACATTAAAACAGTATGTCTCTAAAAAGGAATTAAAGCCAAACTTTTAAAGTGTTTAAGCTCAACTGGCACATTTTTTGAGCATTGGAAATGGAGTGGGGCAAGCTTAGATTTAATTCTGCGAAACAGGAGAACTGTTGGCGAGTGGACCATGTAACTCAAGTTTCGATTACTACCTGTTCTGGATGAGGCCACACTCCCTCAAAAAGGTCAATTTTGTCCTTGAGGGAGGCGCTCCTTGAAACTGCAGTTTTGCTAGGATTGATGGGGGAGGTGCTGCTCCCCCCAATTTAGCTGCTTTGCCAACTATGGTCACAGCCACCTCATGCATTTAAAGTACATGGATTCTCTCCAAAAATTTTGGGAAGTGTAGTTTTGTGAGCCGGACCAGCCCAAGGGGTTTTGCTATCTGAACATGGGGAAGTAGTTACTTCCTTCCAGTCCTGTTCCACATACAAAATCTCAGCAGACTACTAAATCGTATTCTAACATCCTCCACTGGGCCTCAAGGCCTCCTTTAATGGGTGCGGGACAGGCTGTATAGTGCGCACACCCACACAGAGCTTTCTCTATTCACTGCCCCTCAATATTTGTCACCTGAGGCAGCTAAACGTATGGTGTGGGTGTGAATGGAATTTCCCACAGCCAACTGGGCTCACTCAAGACATATTGCTGCCTAAGGCAGAGGATGACATGATGACCCTACCATTCCTTGAACAGTAGCTGATTGGTCTGGCAGTGAAAATACTGGCAATGAAATAATGTCCACCACCACACCCAAGGGAAGCCGGCCAGATATGATGCATACACAGTCATGTCCTCCAACTGAAGGCAGCAGCAAGGGACTGTTACCTCTGCTGCCCCCACCAGCACGTGCCGCCTGAGGTAATCACCCCACTTTGCCTAACAATAGGGCGGGCCCTAACCAACAACCATGCTGCAATGACACCCAGACCAGATTATTTACTAGTTAATTTAGTTAATTGTATTGAACACCCCAAGGTTTGGGCTCAGAGAGGGGGAAAGAACACTTAGTTTTATGAGGGTGGGTTGGGTAGGGTTAAACATGACATGGGCAAAATGTTTTGAAGTGCAAGTTATTTTATTGTATGGCTACATCTCAAAAAAAAAAAAAAATGTGGGGAGGAAGCCCCACAAGTGTATGATTTTCTATTGAGTATCCGTATCAGAGTGCAAGGCATTTTGCATAAAGCCTGTTTTAAATGAGAAAAATTCGCAAGGCTTTTATTGTCCCTATGCTCATAAAATAAGGTTGAATATATGATGACAAAAACACCGTAACACCAGAGGAAATAGTGCAAATGAAAAGAAACTCATTATTTTTGTTTTCCCCAGCCAGTCTTATGACTCCTAAGTCCATTTGCTGACATTTGACGGGAGACATTTTTTTGCCTTTCATCTATGCCTCTGTTTTAAATCATTGCAACCAGCGATGGTAAATTACACACAACTAAAATATGCTCATTAGCTCTAGCCCTCTGGATCCTAATATATTTCCTATGCAAGTCATAGTACAGAAATTGTGTTGACGTCGTTTTTCCGGAAACCACCATGGCAGGATTGAACTCAGGGTTTTCACCATAAGAGGAGCTATTGGTCAAAGGCAGAGCATCTATTTTGCACAGAGAATCCCCAGTATGGAGAATCTCAGGGTTCAATCCCCAGCATCTCTGAGTAGCTCTAAGAATGTATTCTTCAGCCACCAAATGACTGGGTATACAGGAATGTTTTCGCATTCCACCCGAAAGTTAATAGTGATGGAGACAGGTGCACCTCACCAAGGAGGGCATTCCACAGCCAATGAAAAGGCCCTGTCACAGGTCAGTACCAACTGGGCAGGCCCCAGGAGATGGCTATTGTGTTCATGTTCTACTTTTGGGCTTCTCAGAGGAATCTGGTTGGCCACTGTGATAAGAGAATGCAGGAATAGATGGGCCTTTGACCTGGCCAGGTTCTACTTATGTCCTTATGGTGTGGGAAGAGATATGGTGAAGGAGAGAGAATTCACGCTTGCAGGTGAAAAGCAGTTTGAGGGGGCCATTTTCAGATGAATACTGGTGTGAGAGGAAAGGTTTAAGAAGCCCCTCTCCCCATCTATGTGATGGTGTTCTGGTTCAAACTGCTGCCTCAGAGACTGAATGTGTGTAAAGACCAACTAACCCGAAAGGGAATCGTAACATGTTGTTCCACCCTGAGCCTTCTTTACATGAACAGCAGATGACATGGTTCATTCCACAAATGGTTTCACCATGTGCAAAACCATTATGGGAATGTACCACTTGCAAACTGCAGGCAGGGGTGAATCACATGCAGATGAATATGTCTCAAAGGGCAAAACAATTCTACACATAAAAAACAACAACCATATTGGGGAGAAGACTAAGATGGAACATCACCATGACTCATTCTCTATATAAGCCAGAGAGGGAAATGGAGGCACAGAGAGGAAGTAACCTGCCAAAGGTTCCCCCTAAAATCATTAGCAGAGCAAAGCAGTGGGGGCCGGTCCATAGGACATGTGGGGCAGTGCCCCATATCCTCAGTCTGCATTCAGCCAGCCTCCACCCACCTTCTTTATTACAAGCAGTCCAGGGGATGGCATTGCCTGTTAGCTTTTCCCTCCTCCTCTGTCTCAGTATTGCCCTTGTAGAACTCAGCAAGGAGGAAAATGAGGACAAACCCAGAATTAGTTGGCTCCACCTGTCATTGGCCACATTTACATCTTAAATTTAAAGCAGTGTGATCCCATTTTAAACAAAGAATTTTGGTAGCTGTAGCTTGTTAAGGGTGCTGAGAAGAATAGGAGTCTCTGTACAACTCTCATTACCCTTAAGAAAGCGCAGCTCCTAGGAGTCTTTGGCGGGTAGCCATGAGTGTTTAAAGTGACCTGTATGTTCAGTGTAAATGTGGCCATTGACTCTGGTTCCATCTACTGTTTGGGCTCCCTGAATTCTGTCCTACAAGCCCTGATGGACCCCATCCACCACTGGAGCAGAGTCAGGAAGACAAGCGTACTGGTTCTCGGCCTGCTCATCTTTGTTGTTGAGTTCATGTTGCTGTGGAAACCATAAAGATAAATTTTCTTGAGTTCTCTTGTGCATATAATTTCTGAAGCTGGGCAATTCAGACCTCATGGTTTCCACAGCAACATTCGCATCAACACGCTGCACCCTCTAGTAACCTACTGTTCTGCACTGAGGCGCAAACAGAGTGCTATATATACAGTAACCTGGAAACAAGGGGCTAGCTCCCCGCCAAGCAATGGCTCAACTCTCCTAATTGACTTTTAGGACAGGATGATAAATTGGAAACCAAGAAGGGCCAAAGAGCCTGAGCAAGCCAAGAAGCCACAGGCATCTCAGCCACTGTAGTTTTGGAGGGTCTTTGGGTAAGACACTCTCTGTGGAGCCTCCCTTGGTTATTCTACCTCCTCTCTGCCATTATCACCAGCTGTTTCTACTCCTCTACATGACCATTGCTTCTCCGTACTTCCTTGCTGGGTAGAAAACCAGTGAGCAAGCAAGTAGTAGCATCTACTACACTTCTATACCACCATCACTGTTGCCTGGGCCAAGGCTAGAGATGGGTTAGTGTAAAGAGCAACTATAGGGGGCTTTTGTCACGGAGCTAGGTGAACAGAGGGCAGCTGTCCAGGGGTCAGCCAATGAACTTCATGACTGAGTGTGGATTTGAAGCCTGGTCTTTCTGGCTATTGTTCAGCAAACTGGCCAATATAATGAATGCATTTACTTCCACAAGTGTATCTAGATAGGAAAACACTGCCTTGCTTGTTTTAATACCAACTTTAACAGCATAAATAAAGCTTTACAATGCTAATTCCTGTATCTCATAGTTAATTGTGCATGGCAAATATAAAATGTGCAGGAAAATGTCTGGTTGTTTGGGTACATTCCCTTTACATTCACCCCAAACTTTAGAAATAGAGGCAGCAATAAGGGACTTAATATTTTGAAGTTCCCGAAACTTTGGGTTGGTTCCTGTGTAAACAACTTGTTCCCACTAACTCTATGAACAGCTCCTCTTGCTTATTATAAACTCTGCACGCATTTTCTCTTCTGGAGAATGTTGAATGGTATGGGAATGTACACGTGCAATACCCTTTTTAGTTTAGATCCATGACTGGTAAGAAAAACACCACGTATATTTGGTTCACATTGCATGGGGAAAGTCTGAATAACTGACTTCTTAACCCCTTTGCTCCTCAGAGAATAAGGAGGGCAAATGTTGTCCCTATTTTTAAAAAGGGGGGGAAAGAGGACCCAAATAATTACCGCCCAGTCAGTCTGACATCAATACCAGGGAAGATTCTGGAGCAGGTCATTAAGCAAACAGTCTGTGAGCACCTAGAAAGGAATGCTGTGATCACCAACAGTCAGCATGGATTTCTGAAAAATAAGTCATGTCAGACTAACCTGATCTCATTTTTTGACAGAATTACAAGCCTGGTAGATGAAGGGAACGCAGTGGATGTAGCCTACCTTGATTTCAGCAAGGCATTTGACAAGGTGCCCCATGATATTCTTGTAAAGAAGCTGGTAAAATGCGGTCTTGACTATGCTACCACTCAGTGGATTTGTAACTGGCTGACTGACCAAACCCAAAGGGTGCTCATCAATGGTTCCTCTTCATCCTAGAGAAGAGTGACTAGTGGGGTGCCACAGGGTTCTGTCTTGGGCCCGGTCTTATTCAACATCTTTATCAACGACTTGGATGATGGACTCAAGGGCATCCTGATCAAATTTGCAGATGACACCAAACTGGGAGGGGTGGCTAACACCCCAGAGGACAGGATCACACTTCAAAACGACCTTGACAGATTAGAGAACTGGGCCAAAACAAACAAGATGAATTTTAACAGGGAGAAATGTAAAGTATTGCACTTGGGCAAAAAAAATGAGAGGCACAAATACAAGATGGGTGACACCTGGCTTGAGAGCAGTACATGTGAAAAGGATCTAGGAGTCTTGGTTGACCACAAACTTGACATGAGCCAACAGTGTGACGCGGCAGCTAAAAAAGCCAATGCAATTCTGGGCTGCATCAATAGGTGTATAGCCTCTAGATCAAGGGAAGTAATAGTGCCACTGTATTCTGCTCTGGTCAGACCTCACCTGGAGTACTGTGTCCAGTTCTGGGCACCACAATTCAAGAAGGACACTGACAAACTGGAACGTGTCCAGAGGAGGGCAACCAAAATGGTCAAAGGCCTGGAAACGATGCCTTATGAGGAATGGCTAAGGGAGCTGGGCATGTTTAGCCTGGAGAAGAGGAGGTTAAGGGGTGATATGATAGCCATGTTCAAATATATAAAAGGATGTCACATAGAGGAGGGAGAAAGGTTGTTTTCTGCTGCTCCAGAGAAGCGGACACGGAGCAATGGATCTAAACTACAAGAAAGAAGATTCCACCTTAACATTAGGAAGAACTTCCTGACAGTAAGAGCTGTTCGACAGTGGAATTTGCTGCCAAGGAGTGTGGTGGTCTCCTTCTTTGGAGGTCTTTAAGCAGAGGCTTGACAACCATATGTCAGGAGTGCTCTGGTGGTGTTTCCTGCTTGGCAGGGGGTTGGACTCGATGGCCCTTGTGGTCTCTTCCAACTCTATGATTCTATGATTCTATGATTCCTGTTTATTCTGTTCTTGACCAAATAGAACTGCTGCTGCTCTCATTGGTCAATACTTTAATATTGTTTGCATGCAACAAGAGAGTTTCTATTATGATTTGAGGTGTTCTTAAAACACAACACATCTACCTGTGCATTTACTAGCTAGTCAGATCCATGAATTTGGCAATGTGTGTCATTCTGTCATCGCTGTGAAACTGCCTGCTGGGAAAGGTTGCTCCTCAATTAGTCATTTTCTCTAGAATTTATGTTGTGGAAAGTTAACAGGTGAATCTGTCCCCAGGGCTGTCCCACCTTTGCTATTTATAGTGGTATAGTTGCTGGGGGTGAGGTTTGTTTTTTGGCATGCTTCCACACAACATCATTATTCAGACAATGTACTGGAATAATGTACTAAAAATTGCTTTTTCTCCTACCACAAAAATCCTAACTTTTGTGAAAGATCCTCAAAATTTTGATGATGACGGAAGCTACAGGTTCCCCAAAGTAAAGGTTCCCCACACCTGAAACAGAAGATGACTTCAAATAAAGGACTGCTTCTGACAGCCCTTCAGCTGTCCTCTATAAAGTAGGACACATGGCAACCCTCCTGCCAGCCCTGTTTGGTGCTGATTCAAATAGTTATAGCTTCATGTGGTGGCTTTGGCAAAATGGGCTGAGTTTGGAATGTAGATTAGCTTTGCACAATCTTACCACTGACATTCTAAATGTACCATCCATAGCATACAGAACATCTCCTATGCTATCTCAGATGCATCATAACAGGTGCTACTGTGGCAAGATTTAGGAAGCTAAGACAGAAATTCTACTCTTTATGATTCCACACACCTGCCTCAGTCCACATTGCTTTTGAGCATAGTGTCTCTTATTTGACCAAATCTGCATATCTGCAAACTAGATGAGGCTTGGCATGCCACAAGTCAACTCAGCTTTGTAACATAGGCTGAAATCCGATTTTTGCACATGATCAAAGCAATGGGGCAAGCATCTTTGCTCAAGCTGAGTGAAATCTAGGTACAATGTGCTGAAGTGTTTGTGCTTGTTTTACATGCTACTTTTCAACAAGAAGGCAGGGAAGGGGCTACTAATGAGAAGGTCCTGTCATGGGTTCCCACTGATAATTCCTGGAAGTGAGATGCAGAGCAGAAAGTTGCTTGGTGTGCAGGATCATGTGGGTAGGTTGTGTGTTCTGTTAGCTCTCCTAGAATATGTGACCTCTGATTTAAATGCAAGCAATGAACTTGATGCATCAATGTGCTTGCTTGGAGCTAGAAGTCAGAGGAGGAGAAGGCCAGCCAAGCCTGTATCTTCAACTGAGCGACTAGACCAGACTCTTGATGCTAGTGTTCCAGAGCCAAAGGAGCCCAAGACTGATAGTTCTGAGTGCAAGCAACCAGAAGCTGGTTGTTTGGAGCCTGCAAAACCCAAGCCCAGAACTTTACTCATGCCATCTCCTGAGTCTGATTAGCCAGAGCAATGAAGTTCTTCCCACATAACCACATCTACCAAATGACACAAGAAGTGTGCAAGGCAGAAAGTTCCAGAAGGGCAAAGAAATGCTCATCTGCTGGCTGGGGTGTTATCTCTTTAAGAGTCATTGTCTGGAGACAATGAGGGTGAAGCATTGGAGAGGTGGATTGGACAAAGAACCTTTCAAGACCTCAGCTCAGCTCCACCCATTTTCAGAGTAAGTCTCTCAGCTGGAGCTGTCCAGGGTACAGCAAACATCTGTCTCACCTTTGAGGGTACTTGCAACAGATGTGTAAAACACTTCCAATGGGAACCCTACAAAAGGCAAATTCCCCAGTGACATGTATATGGTCCACATAAGTACAGTTGTATCCATTCACAAATGGGTTCTGTTCATGTCTTCTACTGAATGGACAAGGTAGAGCCCAACAGTCCCACACTTCTTCTCGACACATTCAGTGAATGTGTTTGGAAGGTGTGGACATAACAGGGTGTTGGTCTCCAAACTATCTCATCCATAATCTTTGGAGAAACACTAATGCCTAGGGCAGCTGAAGAAGAAGGAGAAGAACCCTGCTCATCTGACGGGGTTTCTCCGGCTACTCCGGGCAACGTCCAACTGAATGTAAAAATACAATGAAACTTCAGATAGTAAAAACTTCCCAATACAGGGCTGCCCTCAGATGCCTCTGGAAAGTTGTGTTGTTGTTTATCTCTCTGACATCTGATGGGAGGGTGTTCCACATGGCGGGTATGACTACTGAGAATACCCCTTGTCTGGTTCCCTGTAACTTCACTTTTCGTAATGAGGGAACTGCCAGAAGGCTCTCAGAACTGAACCTCAGGCTGAACAACGGGGATGGAGATTCTCCTTCAGGTATACAGGTATACATTCTTCCTATACCTCTGCACTAATTCAGGAGGGGTTTAGTGGTGTTTTGTCCATTCTGTAGCCTTGTCAGGAAGACGGAAGGCCGTTTATGCTCTAGTGCCTTTTATTTCAATGGTGTTTCCTTGCTTGTCAGGATGTTACAGAGAAGAACATATAGAGAAGAACCAATTTTTTCCAGCAATGTTCTTCGTATTCGAAATGTTTCTCTGAAAATATTCACATCGACACACTTTATTATCCTTTCTCACCAGAGAGCGCAAGCGAGATACAGAGAGATACGCTCTTTCATGATCACATTCAAAGATCTAACTACAAGGTGAGAAAATCCTGCAAGGGCTGGTCTGAGTCATTTTGCTGCCTAAGTCAAAAGGAAAAGATGCTGCTTCTCCACCCAAAACACAGAAACCAACTGGACTGGCAGATGGATCTCATTTCAGCATTGACCCTCCACTGTACCCAAGGGCAGCAGACTGGCTTAGAGACCACAAGCCAGGACACATGGAACACATAGCTCTGTCCTCCAGAATTGCCTCTCCCAGCATCTGCCAACTGAGATGACTGCCTCATTCTGCCGAAACCCAGTGCCAGCCCTGAGTCCCATTAAAGGTCACCTATTGGCTGTTGAAATGTACTGGTCTTTATGTCTCATCAGCAGACAAAACAAGAGGGAAGCTATTTACAGTGCTGGATCATTACATGCCAATTTGCAAATATTATTTTGCTTTCAGACACACTTTGTGCATTTCTTTGCTTTCCCTCTGTGGGTTTCCCCTATTGTTCTTTTGAATTTGTCTCCATGGTATCTGATGGCCTGCTAGCCTGCACTTTGCAGCATTAATTGCTGCTCTCATAGCTCCTTCCCTAGCTCCCTGTCCTGTAATATGTTCAGCCCTCTTCCTTCATTGCAAGTCTTAAAAAAATCAGTCAGATCAGTTAACCCTCTCTGTTATCCTCAAGTTTCTCTAAGAAGTGGTTCGCAGTTATGGGCACATTCTCTCAAAGAGCATCCTGTTTTGGCAGATTGTTTAAGTCCTGTCTGTCAAAACTTCTGTGTTAATGGAGTGGTTGTTATAATGGGTGAAACCCTCCCATGCTGTGAAAATGGGTGTGATCATAGTTTGGTTGGTTCCAAGTAATTCTCCAGGACTTAGGTCCCATTGATTCCATTTAAGTGGAGACTGTTGTAATGGGAACGACATGCAACTAACATTGTCTGGATCCAACACAGTCTTTTGTTTTTGTTTTAAGCGTAACACCAGCTGACTACCCGTGAGAGTGGTAGGTGCTGCCAGTGAGGAAAAACAGATTGCTTCAGTTATTTCCCAAGCTTTCTGTTATTCAAATACAATGCCTCTTAATGGAGCCAATTCACAGCTCTGGCCAGCCACCAAGTGTGCAGAACTCAACCGATGTACATGTGTGCCTGCATACATACCATACACTGAAAAGCACAGAATCCTGGGAACCATAGTTTGCTAATGACACTGGGAACTGTAGCTCTATGGGGCAAACTACAGTTCCCAGGATTCTTTGGGGAGTATGAAAATGTGCTTTAAATATATGGTGTGTACACAGCTTATGTGTTGCAAATGAAGGTTAAGACCCACTTGAATTTAGGGTGGCTGCCCTCATCATAACTACAGGAGGAAAATGAAGGCTGGGGCAGGATTGTGACCTTGTGGTTTTATGGGCTAGAACAAGTGCAATGAACTTTGGGCCCTCCAGAGGCTGCTGAACTACAACTCCCATCAGCCCTGGCCATTGGCAATGCTTGCTAGGGCTGATGGAAGCTGTAGTTTGGAGACCCAAAAGTTCCCTAGTACTGGGCTAGAGCAAGTACCAGTACTTTCTGTGTCTCTATCCTTAGCTTATCCTTAGCTTATCATTTTCACCTTTTCTCATTGGTATATATATAATGCATTGTATAGGGAAGTTTTTAATGTTTGATGTTTTATTGTATTTTTAATATTTTGTTGGGAGCCGCCCAGAGTAGCTGGGGCAACCCAGTCACATGGGCAGCATATTATTATTATTATTATTATTATTATTATTATTATTATTATTATTATTATTAATTCAGCATAAAAAATAGTAATGGATCAAGCAGCTCTTTCAGCTATGACCCCCCACCACCAATAAAGGCCAAATTTTAAGAGCTTTTTTAAAAGTTCCAAGAGAAGCTAAGTGCTGGATTTGAACTCAAAGACATACTTCGTTTGAGGAGTGGAAGTATGGGTGAAATGATCTTCCACACCATATATTTAAAGTGCATTGAAAGCACATGGCTTCCTCAAAAGGCAGCATCAATTTCTGTCCAGACACACTCTCTGGCAAAGAGGTTTTCACAGACAGGAAGTGAATACTTGGAGAGAAAGAACCAGATCACTGCTTGGGGAGCAGAGGGAGAGAAAAGGTGAGGGGTGGCTGATAAAATTGTGCACTGCTTGTGGGCTCACCAAAAGCAAATGCCCCCCCCCTCCACTGTTGGAAGTAGGATTAGGTGGGCTTTTGGTGTAATCCAGCAAGGCTCTCCTTATGTTCTTGTGTTGTTGTTTTATATTTAAGGACTTATCCTACTGGAAGGGGGTGGTTGTGGAGGATAAGTACAGCTAATTACAGAACTGTGAAAGTGCCCGTAGGCGAGCCTGCCCCTATCACCTTTGCAATGGTACATTTCGCCACAAGCATCTGGCACTGACATATAATACTCCGAAAACAAGACATGCCTCGGTATCTGCTTCCATTTGAATGCAACTGTATAACCTAGTTGTGCTAACTGAGGATTATAGCTGGTAAGTTTGGATGGTGTTACCTAATGCTAACATATTGCAACAATAACAAAGGGAGGATCATGGAATTGTTGAGGTGGAAGAGGCCACGAGAGTCATCCAGTCAAACTCCCTGCAATGCTGGAATATTTTTGCCCAATATGGAGCTCGAGTGATTGACCTTGAGAAGCTGAGAGTCTCATGCTCCACCAACTGAACTATCTTTTTCAAGTATTAATGGTGCCATCTGATGAGTCTGTGATTGGGAACCCCTGCCCTATTTAAGCCTGCCAGGTCTCTAATTTTTTTCAGATGAAACAGATGTAGGTAGTCCCAGCAATTTGAGGTGTTTCTTCACCTGCTCAATGACACTGTGGGTGAGTGCACAACTCTGATCCTTTGCTGCCTTGTGGGATATCTTCAGGAGGAGAAAAGGCTAAGGCGCAAACCCTACACAAATCCGGTATGGAGTCCTGAAGATGGTTGGATGATGCCTTGGCAGCAGCCAAGCTGGTGCCAAACTTCTGGCTCTGCTTTTCTTTGGACCACGTCAGCGAGGCTGAGAGGAGGGTCTTGTTGTGTGGACACCCCAGGACTTCCATATACACTGCTCAGGCTTATGCTCCAGGTAGATCACTTCAGTGCTGCTAACCCAGCGGCTTGACTTCACCCCTGGAGCCACACTCCATTCTCTCCCAGGACAGATAGATGCCACAACAACCCTATGAGTTCACCTTCATTTCTTTGCTTTGCAGCTGTTTCAAGTTTCTCTTTTCCCTCCTTGACAGTTTTATTATTAGGAGGAAAATGTCAGCCATGTTGGTCTCCCCTTGCACTTTATTCAAGGCGGTTACCATGGGGACCTTTTTAGCAAATGATCCACAAGTAGGTCATTTTTTAATTATTATGATCCAAGGGCGGAGGGGCTGCAATTAAGCACTGCCGCACATTTTAAATTTCAGCATCAGTTTGTGCGGTGCTCTAACAGATGGCCACTGCCAGGGAACTGCCATCGGAGCCAGAGGGAGAGGGAGGGCTCCAGAGGGATTCCGGAGAGCGTCCCGGGAGGGAGAGAAGCAGCACATCTTCTGGGGAAGGAAATCAGCGTAACACCAGTGGAGAAGGGGGGCAGATGGGGGAATCGGCAAGGTGGCTCCAAGACTCTTCGCCGGGAACCAGTGGGGAGAGCACGGGTCCTCCGATGCCCACACCCTCCCTGCGCAGAAGGCTTCCGCGCAGGGAGGCTAGGCGGAGACTAAGCGTCAAAGAGCTTCTTTGCTGGAAGAAGTTCAAGAAACACCCACTAACGGATTCTGCCAGCGATTGAGACAGTCACGGGCGCGTGGCTGTCCAGACAGAAAGGGTTCATTCAGGTAACCAGCCAAGGGTGGCGTTGATTTACACACAAGCAACTCCTAGAACCATTACAGCCACCAACTTGAAAGGCTTTAAAGGGGGCTAGACAAACTTGTGGAGGATAAAGGCTATCAAAGTCCGCTAGCCGCCATGACTGCCTTCCACTTCCACTGCCCAGGACTGTATGCTTCTAAATGCCAGCTGCAGAGGAAGACAAGTGGGTTGCCTGCTACTGCATTCGTTTTCTGCTTGGGGGCTTTCCAAAAAGACACTGGTTGTCCATTGTGAGAACAGAATACTGGACAAGAGGGGCCTTTGGTCTGATCCAGCCAGACTCTTTTTACCCTTATATTTCAGCTCAATTGCTGAGGTCATCTGTTAGAGCGACATTGGAGAGGCTCATCTGATGACAAAAAGCAAGACTTCAGTGTCATCAGCCCAATGTATTGTGGAACATTTTGCCCATAGAAATTCAGTAGGGAGTGTCTGTTTCAAACTTTCCTATTCCATCATGCTTATGCAGGCAATTGAGAACATATCTTTTCACAACAATTATCTGATTTCTGATTTTAACTTCTTTTTTTTAAAAAAAAAATGTATGGTTTTATGAACAGTTGTTATGAACAACTTTGATATTTTCTTTATGAATTAGTTGAATATAATTTTTTTAAGATAAATAAATAAATGTTCTTAGCTTGGCCTTCACGAGACAGTATAAGTACCGTATTTTTTGCTCTATAAGGCTCACTTTTCCCCTCCTAAAAAGTAAGGGGAAATGTGTGTGTGTCTTATGGAGCGAATGCAGGCTGCGCAGCTATTCCAGGAGCCAGAACAGCAAGAGGGATTGCTGCTTTCGCTGCACAGTGATCCCTCTTGCTGTTCTGGCTTCTGAGATTCAGAATATTTTTTTGTTTGTTTGTTTTCCTCCTCCAAAAACTAGGTGCGTCTTATCGTCTGGTGCGTCTTATAGAGCGAAAAAATGGTGGATCACAATGTTACACAATGTTTAGCTGCAATCAGTGATGGATAGCTCAGTTGGCAGAGCATGAGGCTCTTAATCTCAGGGTTGTGGGTTCAAGGCCCATGTTGGGCAAAAAAGAAAAAAAAGGTTCCTGCATTGCAGCGGGTTGCGCTTGGTGATAGTCACAGTCCCTTCCAACTCTACAATTCTATGAAAGACCTTTTGTATCCCAAGCATATTTACCCAGGGAGTAAGTTCCATTGAACTCAGTGGGACTTGTGATTAATTCTACTGCATCCGATTCTAATGTAGCAGATTATTTATGTATTTATCCATCCCTAGCCACTCTGGGCAGCCCCCAACAGAATATTAAAAATACAGTAAAACATCAAACATTAAAAACTTCCCTAAACAGGGCTGCCTTCAGATGTCTTCTAAAAGCCAGATAGTTGTTTAATTCCTTGAAATATGATGGGAGGGCATTCCACAGGGCGGGTGCCACTACTGAAAAGGCCCTCTGCCTGGTTCCCTGTTACCTCACTTCTTGCAGTGAGGGAACCACCAGAAGGCCCTCGGAGTTGGACCTCAGTGTCCGGGATGAATGATGGGGGTGAAGACGCTTCTTCAGGTATACTGGGCCGAGGCCGTTTAGGGCTTTAAAGGTCAGCACCAACACTTTGAATTGTGCTTGGAAATGTACTGGGCTGAAGAAATCTATCTGAAACCTCCCTCACATTTTTGGAGCCATATATGAATGCTGTTGATGCAGGAAAGAATTCAGGAAGAAGATGTAGTGTTCATCCTGGCCAATTTTGCATTTACGTTTGCAGAAGGAGTTGATTTGAAGAAGAGGTCATGTAAATCAAAGTCTGTTTCAGCATCCCATATGAAAAATGACTTCATAGCTCCATGCTTCTGTGAAAGAGTGGTCCTGAATCACAGGCAGGCAGGATGGGTTTCTAGGTATTGTCCCTCCCCACCCCCTCCTGAACTGCAGCAGCTTGCCCTCGTTTCATATGTGTGTGAATGTCTTCATTTAGTTTCAGAATTAAACCTCCATGGTGATAATTTGGAAAGTCATTAGCGATGTTTTCCAAGCTGTGCTATGCTTTTGTGCTTTGTGTGTCACCATAAAGGCTTTTTTCTTTACAGCAATATGTTAGCGACTGAGCTGGCACGATGTATCAGGGAGTCTGGATAGACAGATAGGATCCATCAAACAGGCTTTGATCTAGCCCACAGACTTGTCATTTGACATGCCTAACAAACACATTATACGAGCGAATTACTTATAGAATCCATGTGGGAGGACAGAGAAAGTTGGAGGAGTGATTGTTTATAGAAAGGGGCGGGGGCAGCTGGTTTGTTCACAGCTCCAGAAAAGGAAGGAAGATCAGGAATTTGATTTCTGCGATTACTGAATACAGCATCCGAAGCATAGCAAACTCAGACCAAAAAGAGATTTGAAATGGCAGGATGTAGGCAGTGTCCAGCTATTCAATTGTGGTCCTGTGACACTCCTATTGAAAAGCCTAAATCATTTCAGAAAGCCTCTGCTCACCTCCAGCTTCCGCATTCTGCCCTGCCCAGCGGCCAGCCATCTTGGCTAATGCTCCACCAGTCACTGAATGAAGGCAACACTTTGCTTTGATTGGAAGAAAGCAATTCAAGCCCAGTCATTTACAGGACAGTCCTAACCTCTCTCAATGTACAGATGAGAAGGTCAGGACTATGTCTAATGCTATTGCACTAGCACAGTTGAATTGGTTGTGCTTTGGCCCAGCTACATAACTAAGACTTTCCACTCATACGTAAGAGATGGAGGCTGCAGTCCTAATCCAACTTACCTGGGAGTGAGCCCCAAAGAATTCAATAGGACTTTCTGCTGAGCAGACATGGTTAGGCTTGTGCTGTTGGGGAGCATTGCTCCAAAGTGGAAGGACCAACTGGGCAGCAGTGTAAGTGGCAAAGAAAAAGTGATCCCCCCCAAGAGACAGCACAGCATTACCAACCTCCTTTCCCCTCCTTTTCTCTCCTGTGTTGGTTTTTAGATTGTAAGTTCCTCCAGGCAGGGACCTGTCATCTTCTAAAGTTCTGTTCACGTTGATGGTGCAGCAATGACAACAGCAGAAACAATATTGTCCTGTAAACATAAATGGGACTGAGGAGATTTGGGAGACAGCAGTGTCAGTAGGGATAATCAAATACGTTGATTTGGGGTTCTCTCCCACATAACTTCACATCTCCACATTTCCACATCAGTGTGTGTGGTAGGGGGAAGCCCTCATGAAAATTCAGCTGCGTTTTAGTGTGAATTTCTCCTCATATACGGGTGTTGCACCCCATCCCAACCTCTGAGCAGTGCCAGGGGTCCCAAGCACATAACACCGCATATTCTAATGGGATTGTCCCATGTTCAAGGCAAGGCAAGGCAAGGCACTGTTTTCTGTCTTTTGGCCTCCTTTAGAAGTTATATAATTTGTTTTCTTTCTCAACCTTAGTTCCTCGAATGGTCATTTTCAACTCCCTTTGGTTAAATATTTACACTGCTGTTCTTCCCTTTCCAACTTCCTGCAGCTAAACAAATGGCTGTGGCTGATGTGAAAAATGCTTTTATATATGTACCCTTCTTCCTGATATTTTCCAAGAAATGTGTTTTTGCAGGTTTACAGGCTGGGAGAGGGTGAGGGGTGCAGAGCCTTTGTTTGTACGCTGGTAGTGTTCTTTCTTTGGAAAGCTCAGAGCCACTTCCATAGGCCTCCCATCTGGTCACCACTCAGGCCTGCCAGACACCGGACACTTTTTTCTTTTTAAAAGATGGAGTCTTTCCCATCAGCTCAGCTGAGAAACCAGCTTCCATTAGGTGACTCCTATTGGTCATTCCACCTGGCTGCAACTGAAGGAGAGATGGGATTGCAGGGCCTCCTCCATCGGCTCCTCCTCTCCCTCAACTATTTCTAAGCATTGTAAGAATGGTTATGTAGCTTTAAGACTGGGTTCCTGAGCTTGCTTGTTTCCTCTTCTCTCCCCACCCCTTCTTCATCTTGTGTTGTGTTTTTTAGATTGTAAGGCAGTGGGCAGGGACTGTTGTGTTTTAGATCCAGGCACAATGCACGGTGCATTTGGGGCATTTATAATTAATAACAATTTAAAAACCATAATCACAATCAATATCAACAGTACCTCTGGTCTCTCCATATTTCACCAGTAGCTATCTAGTGCTTAACACATGGCCATTCTTAACTTTAGGTTGTGCCCATTGTTGGCCACATTTCAGAGCTGCATATGGTAAGTTACTAGAGTTGGGAGATATCTGGTTTTCTACACTGCAATGTATCATCAGCAAAGCATCACAATATATTGATATATGATACTGTCTGAAATAAGGGTGGAGCTATGTAGAGGCATTGGCTGGCTTCATGGTTTTCCCCCACGTTGAGAGTTTTGCATGGCAGGCGCAGGCGCACACACAAACACAGACACATCAAGATTTGCGATATATTGCCGGGTCAAAAATTATGACACCAATATCACAATATGGACTTCAAACTGGTTTTGGACAATCTATCGATGTATTGCCCAGCCCTATTAGTCACAACACTTAAAAGGAATCTTCAGGTTTACGCAGAAGCAGCAGGAATGCTACTGAATACCATTATCAGTGGCTATTAGCCACAATGACTAGGTTCTACACCTCTGAACAGCCACTGCTGGGAATCACAAGTCATGCTTGTGGGGTTCCCATAGGCATCTGGTTGGCCACTGTGAGAACAAGATGCTGGACTGATCCACCAGGGGCTCTTTTTATGTTCTTCAATACTTTTCTTTCTGTATTTTTTTATCTGCTACTCAGGACTCTAGCATTCACTCATGTGATGACTAACTTCCTTTTCGTTCCATATATTAATTAGTGAAACGAATGTTTGCATTCTTGTACATAAATGTGTCTGAGCATATTAGTGAGAGGTTTTAATGCTGCTTCTCTCCCACAGCACATGCCTCTATGTGGAATTGCGGGTGACCTCTTTTAACGATGGCATACAATTTGGTTGATGAATCACAAGTTTGCTCGAGTTTTAGGCTATGTTTGTGTCCATCTCTGCGGAGTCTATCCTGCTCCTCTCCATGGTAACAGTTTTGTCTCTGACATCATCCAGAAAGAGGGCAGGAAGGTTAAAAATTCCTGTGGGGCTGAAGATGCAGAAGGGGTTGATGTCGCTAGAATGGGAATATAGCTTAATGAGAGCAAACCGTTAACCCTTCCAGTGCTGAGCAACAGCAACATTAGAAAGCCAAGCTGTCCAGAGTGCTGGAGAGGCAAGAAGGGCTGTAGCGCAGTGGTAGAGCATAGGCCTTGCATGCAGAAACTCCCAGGTTCAGTCCCTGATATCTCCAAGCCCTGAAGAGCTGCCTCAAAACATGGCAGAAAGTCCTAAGTTAAATGGGCAGCTTCCTCTACACCTGCGTTCCTATGCTTCTGAAGAACTAGTCTGCACATGGCTCTCAGCTGCGAGGGATCAAATAAGCAAACTGCTGTGGGGTTTTGCCCTCTGAGAAGGCCTTCTTCTCAGGAAAAGAAAAGGCTAAGGAGTAAATCCTACACAAATCTAGAGTGGAGTCCCTAAAATGGTTGGATGGCATCTTGTACACCTCCTTTCAGCAATTCCTGCAGCCAAGCTGGTGCCAAACGCATTGCTCTGCTTTCCTTTGGACCACATCAATGAGGCCAAGAGGGGGGTCTTGTTGTCTGGGCAGCCCAGGTCCTCCATACACACTGCCCAAGCTGGCCCCTGGGGAGGTCACTTTGGTGTTGCTAATGCTTCACCCCCAGAGGCACACTCTCAAGACAGAAGCCCACCAAATTTTTTGGGGAAAAAATAAGTATGAATACAGTGCACTATAATAGGGAACACTGAGCAAATGACCAATGTACCTGCTCCTTTGGCAGTCCAAACTGCTGGTGGGAAAATTCAAGGCCTTTTATTCTCCCTCTTTCCTGTTTCCCTTAGATTTAAACCTGGGTTTGGACTAGACAGATCATCAGAATATGTCTCCAAATAGAGCATTGTCCCCTGTAAAATAGGACATGTGGCCAGTCTGCTTGCATTAATATAGCAAATTTTAGGCAATCAAATCATTGTCTCAGTAATCCTTTCAACTGTTTTACAAGCAACCCACTGTTATTACCCTGATACTGAATGTGTGGGTTTGAGATTGAGAAACCTCTGGCTTGTCTAACACCACCTTTGGATAGTTGCATGTCCCCGATGCAGCCATTTTCAAAACGCAGCCATGGACTGAAGACACATAAGGAGAAGGGACACATTTTATTCATTTTGCATTTAAAGGCAAACCCACCCAATCTGCACTTTCTGAAACCATGCATGGACTGAAGCATAGCCACCTTTGATAATTAACTCTTTTGCAAATTTTCCAAAGCAGTTATCCAGCCACATAATGTGTACCAAAATGCATATAATAAAGTGTGCACAAAAGCACAATTTTTAGTTTTGTTTTTTTTCAAAGCATACAAAAGTGCATCCTATTGAGAGGAATTGCTTTGCAAAAATGCCTATACTGGGCAAATGTGTGTATCAGGAGAAAATTGCACTTAAATGCTGATGAATTTTCATGATGACCATAAAATTCGCAAATGGGGAGAGCTGACTGAAAAAATGAGAAACAGAGAGAAATTGAAATTGACAGATTTGTGCATCTCTATTGGGAGTTTGGGAATCAATATATTTCCCCCCAGAAAGAAAGCAAAAAGGGTTCTTACAGGGGTAATTTTTAGCAGGCAACCACTAGGCAGAAAAGGGTTTAGAACTGGCTACTGCTGATCCTCATCGTGTTAAACCATGATATATTGTCAAGTGCAGTTTAGGCCATTGTTGGGTAATTGTGTGAGACAGACAGAGGTCAAGTATATCTTTAGCAAAAGAACAATCACCCTCTTGGTGGACAAGTTATTATGGAGTATAATTCTGTTAATTTATTAAGGCCACAACCCTCTGCATCTTGATTTGGAACTTAGTGCGATGTAGTTCTGAATAATAGGATTGGTCTATAAGGGTTAATTAGGTAGAAACAAATTGCCTGGTCCCTCCATTTTTATTGGCCTGCTTATTATAGACGACACCATTGCTTTGTTATGGAGGGATGAATAGATCTGTCACTTGTGGTTTCTCTCAGATAGTCATTTCCCCAGGTTTAAGACCAGCTGACCACATTTCCACATCAGTCAGTGAAATTCTTTTTTAGGTCCTCATAAGAACTTGTCTTGGGACGTGGGTGGTGCTGTGGGTTAAACCACAGAGCCTAGGACTTGCCGATCAGAAGGTCGGCGGTTCAAATCCTCCCAACAGGGTGTGAGGTAACAGGAAACAGTTATCCTGGCAGCTTTCCAGATCCCCAGTCTCTCTTCACACCTATGTTCTCTTGCACTGCCAGTGGTGCTCTCTATTCTATCTTAATGGCTGTAGCTTGGCTAGGGTTCCCCCTCATCCCACAGCCTACAATCAAAGACTAGAAACTCAGCATGCACAAGGTCTATGCAATATTGGTGTAACTCCCCCCCCCCCCGTTCAGCTTACCTTAGTTTCCAGTTATAGCCAGTTATAGCCCTTCCCTTGGGCATTTATTTATAGTCCTGGTTTTCACCATCTCGTCAAGCAGGTTAACTTTGGGTTCTCTGCACGCCAGATGGCAGACTGCATGACAACAGAGGGCACTAGCAATTAGCTGCCTTTAGAGGTTTTGTGCACTGGCAGTCTCACACTTTAAAAAGTTTTAGCTCTGCTAAATAGAGCTCACGGATGACTCTCACAATAATTATTAAATATTTTAGAAAACGTTGGTATTCCAAAATATAGCAGAGGCGGAGGTGGAGGGGTGTTTGGAATATAAAACACTGCATTTCAGCAGAGTGTGGGAAAGCAAAGAAATGTCTAGCTCAGGGCGATCCAACCTCTGAGACAGTGGCAGAACTTCATGCTCCAGCACCGGGGAGAAGAGCAGGCAAGGACAGGGCTGGTGCGTGTCCCGGGGGCAGGGGGCACTGCCTGGGGGGGCGCCCAGCATGGGCATGGGGGCAGCCGTAATGGCACCCCACCAGGATCGCACTGCCAGGGGCAGTGCGCTCCCCTTGCGCTCCTCTTCCTCCGCCAGTGCTCTCAGACCAAGTGGGCCGCAAGAGTACTTTGACACAGAACCTGGGGACCTCACACTGAATTAAATTTCCATATTGTAAATTTAAGTGATTGCAATACAGTTAATTTTATTTAATGATAGATAGATGATAGATAGAGATAGATAGATAGATGATAGATAGATAGATAGATAGATAGATAGAAAGATAGATAGATGATAGATAGATAGATAGATAGATAGATGATAGATGATAGATGATAGATGATAGATGATAGATGATAGATGATAGATGATAGATGATAGATGATAGATGATAGATGATAGATGATAGATGATAGATAGATAGATATTTAAATAAATGCACAATAAATAGATTTTATGTATTTATTTATTAAACAGATTTGATACACATACAGATGTAGGCGCTTTTGTTAACAAGGCACATATCAATGGGATGTCTGAGCTAGAGGATTCTTGACAAGTTGACCGATGTCCGCCTTGGGGTTGGTTGTTGACATCCGCAGGCAACTCTTGAGTGAATTGTCTACTAAGTTGTTTCGAATTCTGGACTTTATGAAGTTCATGTTTGGAAATGCTTGTTCACAGACACCCACCCACACACTCTATGCTTCTTCTCTGCACCAAAACCCCTTTCTCTTCCCCATCAATTGGTGCATCCCAAAGCTCAAACTTCTCTGCACTGCAAAAAAGAAAGCAGAAAGTCTTCTGTACTGAAACACAAACAAACACACACATACACCACGCTTCTTCTCTGCACCGCCCACTTCCTGGGAGGCTCTGGCACTCCAGAGCCCCAGCAGCCTGGGCATGCAGCCATGCTCCAAGCAGGCCCAAGAGCGCAGCCTGGTGGCAACCCAGAGCTCCTGCAGCAGCCGAGGAGGGGGAGCAGCAGCAGCAACAGCCTGCCTTTGGCTGTGGCACACACATCGCCACTGTCTCTGCCAGCTTGGCTGTGCTGCCCTGGGTGAGGTAGAGGGTGGGGAGCTGGAGGGCCACAAAAAATGGCCTTGTGGGCCACATGTTGGACTGCCCTATCTAGATGGAGGCAGCGTTCCCTAGGGAGATAAAAAGGCATCATTTTCCATTCTATCCTGTATTTGTCTCATGCAACACTTTCTCCATTCCTCTGCAGTTTGGCTCCTACTAAAAGTTATGTTGCTGCAATTAATGGCATAAGTTACATACATTATGTTGTTATTATATTACTCCATCCTATTCATTTCAATGCAACGGAAAGACAACACAAATTGGGGTGGGACACCATCATGTTTGCAGAGTGAAAGCAGCAATAGCAGGGAATACTGATCACATTCTCTGGATTGATTTCCATTCCAGACATAGAACGAATAAGCAAACATCAGCAATTTCCACTCCTGTTTCTGTTTCTTTCAGAATTCTCCAACCTCACTGCTGCTCTCATATTTCCCACGGTCAATACAAGTTGAACAGGGGACAGTCAACAGAACTTCACTGAGAAGTAGGGTTGGAGACAGGAAACAAGAATGCAAGAGCAGCGCAGACAGGTGCAGTAGATGTACTAGAATAATCATGTTACAGCAAGAATGAGCAATGGGAAGCCCCGAGCCAAATCCATCTCAGCACCCATTTCCTGCTCTGTTGCCAACATAGACACAAAAGAGATATAGAAAAAGTAAATTATGACAGCCAAAACTTGCTGGCCAGCCTACTTAACTGTGAAGAGTTTAGGCCCTGGACCACCTGGAGTCCACTACATCTCACCATACATCTCACTATACGGGACGCGGGTGGCGTTGTGGTCTAAACCACTGAGCCTCTTGGGCTTGCTGATCAGAAGGTTGGCGGTTCAAATCCCTGCAACGGAGTGAGCTCCTGTTGCTCTGTCCCAGCTCCTGCCAACCTAGCAGTTCGAAAGCATGCCAGTGCAAGTAGATAAATAGGTACCGCTGTGGTGGGAAGGTAAATGGTGTTTCCGTGCGCTCTGGCTTCTGTCACTGTGTTCCATTGCGCCAGAAGCGGTTTAGTCATGACCCAGAAAGCTGTCTGTGGACAAATGCCAGCTCCCTCGGTCTGAAAAGCGAGATGAGTGCTGCAACCCCATAGCCACCTTTGACTGGACTTAACCATCCAGGGGTCCTTTACCTTTACATCTCACCATTGTAGACCTGTGTGCCTGCCTGCTGAGTCTGGTATCCAGGTTACAGTTGTTAAGGAGCATCTTCAAGGTACCTCCTCAAGGTTCTTTAAACCAGGCAGCTTGTCAAAAGGGATGACTTATTCAAACAAAGAGCAGCCCTCCAACAGTTCTTCAAATGGAGCACTGTCCTCTGTAAAGTAGGACACATGGCCACCCTAAGATCACCATTCCTAACTCGCATTATCATAATATGCTAGGCCGGACTATTTGTTCATCTAGTGCAGTATCATCTGTTCTGCAGCTGTCATAAATTTCAGCATGAAGGAGTTTTTAGTCTCAATCATTTTAACTATAGATGCCAGGGATTGAACTTGGGACATTTTCATGCAGAGTGTATGCTTTTATTACTAAGGGATGGCCCCCAAAGTGATCATCCAGCTGATGGCCATGCAATTATTTCAAAAGATAAGAGGGACATTTTAGAGTGACGTTTGCTAAAGCATTGCTGCTCTCACAAAAAGCACACCATTGCAATCACGATGTATTTTTGACAATGTAGTGGCATCCCTCCCCCCCAAAAAAAACCCCCCAAGCCACCCATGCTTTTAAGCAAAAAAAAAAAAAAAAAAAAAGACCTGTGTGTTTGTGGGAGGTTTTTGTTCTCCCATGCATCAATATATTTGTACGTATATAGCATTGGTAGAGCATATTTTGAAACAGAGTTTAGAAAAGAGTGGGGTTTTGTTTTTTTTAAAGATACAGGTTCACTGAGGGAATAAGTGAGATGTTATAAAAGAAGAGAAAGAAATTAAAGGAGGGGGAAAGCAGTAACTAAGGAAGGGAAAAGAACAGTAATAAGAACGTACACTGGGGTTTCAGTTTAGAGCAATAACGGCAAACAGGAAGCTTTGATTCTATTCACGACAGTATAATAAACTCACCTGAGATTTAACAACCAACTTCCTTGTTGAATCCAAAAAGAAAGCAGCTTGAAAATACTGAGCTTGGGTTATGCGGGAGAAACCACTGATGGTTTGAATGGGCTTGATTTGATTTCACAGACGTCACTAGTCCCAGAGCTTCAACCTGCCACACTCACAAGAAGCAAGGAGAGCCCTGTTTATGCATTTTGGAAACCATCAAGCTGAGCTTAGATGAGAAAGTGTCTGGCTCGCTTTCTGAACAATATTGTGCAACTTCATAGTGGACATATAGGCAGCACCTTATATTGGAAGCCCACTTAGCAGTATACATACTAACATGTTTCCAGATTCCACCTGGAGCACACCAGAAAATCTACTGCAGGGCTGGGAAACATTTTGGGCCTGGGAAGCCAGACTTTATCCCCTCATACAACAGGACAACTCTTAAGAGGTTAGTGGGCCTGCCCACCTGTCAGTCATCAACATGGGATGACATGAAGTTACAAAACCAGTTGAACAAGGTTATTTATTACCTTGTGGGTTTGGGCCTCTGGTTGGCGCCAGTGAGAGCAGGATGCTGGAGTAGATGAGCCACTGGCCTGATCCAGCATGGCTCATCTTGTTGTATCTAACGTATATTGTGTACAAAGGAGATGATATTAAATAAGTAAAGATCCCTGCCTTTTCCAGGGACGTTTCCCCTGAGTGCCAAACTGGTCAATCTGAAGGGCAGGCAGCTGCTATGCAGAGATGCCCTCAGTGACAAAATCTGTAGTCCTGCCATGTCCTATCCTTACAGCTGCTGACAGTTAACTGTTTGCTGGCCTTGGGCCAGACCGCCTACTCTCCTCCTTTCCACCCCCTTCAAATTCTCATCAACTCTCATTTGGCAAATGGCTCCCCAAACTGCTTGTCATTTCCTTCTTCCTTGGTGCCAGACATCTGCCTGCAAAAGCTGGCATCATCGACGCAGCACTCTTTTGACAAGGAGTTGTTTCGCCCTGTTCTAGAAAGCCGGTTCATTTCCCCTCCTTTTATTTTAATAGTGCTGTGTTGCATTTTTGTTGAAGTTCATCCAGAGCTATAGTTGGCCATAGAAACTGCTACTAATGAACACTCAAGAGAGTGGAGCACTTTGCACTACATTCCACGATTTGTCACCCATTTCTTTCTTTCTTTTTTTAAGTGTCCCAGTTTTGGGTTCTCTCAGGCAAAAGCTTGTACCTCATTAGAGATACAAACGTCTTCATGATGGATCTGTAAACCAGACTAATGGTGTCCCTCTTCCTGGTCAATATCCTTCCATTCTTCGATCTTGCTGGAGGCATGAATTTTCTTTTGTTTTCAAAAGAGCCTCGATGGTATCATTGCCATTGCTTCTATGCACCCGTTTCTTACATGTCACCTGTGGTTCCACCCACTAAACCTCTCACGACTGAGTCTACACCTGGCTACATCACAGTCCTAGAGCCCTGCTTTCTCAAACACCCTGTTTGCAAGTTCTCCCCTCCCTTTTGAGACTAATCCTTTTTGACACTGCATCTAACATGTTGAGGTACACGTGCAATTATGCAAATTCAACATTATTTTATCTAGCGACTTGAAAAATTCATAAGTGAGCATGTGTGAATAAATAGCAGTGGCACAAAGCTCAGTTCAGGGGCAAGGAGGGCCAAAAGGGAGATGAAGTAAGAATGGTCACTTGGACCCATCTAGGGATCAGCAAATCTTTCAGTTTTGGTTCCTCTCTGTTTCTCATTTTGCCAGTCTTAAGTTTACCTCTCCGCATTTCCACATCAGTTTGGAATTTATTTATTTCAAAGTCCTCATGAAAGTTCACCAGCATTTTAGTGCAAATATCTCCTCATATACAGACTGCTAAGCAATTTTGTTTCATATACACATTTTTGCAAGAAATTTACAAGGCCCTTGACACCTGTAATGTGCATTAGTCCCATGACTGTAATATGATTTAATTGTTTATAATTCTTAATTTAAAATTGTTGTAACCCATCCTGAGACCTGTATGCATTTTTACAAACAATATATCCTAATATATGCATTTTTGTACACATTACTTGGCTGGAGAACTGTACTGCAAAATTGAGAGACATGCAAATCTTGACAGACATCCGTTTCAGTTCTCAGATTGCTTTGGAAAGTGTCTGATAGCTAGATTCACCTTTAAATGTGAACTGCATCAAACTTATCTTCTATCCCTTGATGCATCCAATGACTGCAATCCTTTGATCGCTTACTTATGAGTGCCCTACGAAGTAGTTATGCATAGAATTGGACTGTGTCCCTTCAGTTCAGCAAGAGACATTGAGAAAACTCTATGACTACCCAAAAGCTTGGTTCCTTCAAGATGAATTGAAAAAATACAATTTATATCCCACTTGATTGAAAAAACAAACCCCAACAACCTCAAAATGGTCTACAAAAGATAAAACAGCAAAACCAAGAAAAATTTATAACCCTACTTTAAGACATACAAAAAAGTTAAAATACCCAAAAGATTAAATTAAATACAGTTATTAAAATATGCATCCCATTTCATCACCATTTGGTGCTGAATGTCACCTAGGATTTGCATCCAGCAAAATGAACATTACAGTGTTACAAGACAGGTTTGAACTTTCATGCTCCCACTGATCCAAAATTACATAACTCTGAAAAAAAATTATTTGTTTTCAAGACCGCAGTGTTCTATTATTCAGGGTCAAAATAAAATATGAAGGAGGCTTTTAAAGGCAATGAATGTTCAGAGGTCAAATATAAAAGTATAATGAGGTCGCCATCTGTGGGGTCATTAGGGAGGATAAGTCTGCTTGAAACTGGTCCATGCACTTTATGGCAAATTATTACTGCAATATCTTTTCTGACCTGGTTACTTCTTAACAACATGTGGTTTGAATATCCTCCCTCTATGTACTGTTTACTCAGATGTTTTTAGTTCTTCTTTTAAATCTCCAGGTTCTTCTTTCTCCTGGCCTCCTGACCGAGTCATTCACTGTGCTGTGATGTTACATGAGGGACAGGTTGTAAAACTTGCACAGATACCAGTTTCTATTTCTAGCCTCAAAGGAGCACAAGGCTCAAGACTCCCCTCGACCCCGTCTGAAACTTGCAGCATCCAGTTAGAGCAGCCTGATACCTCCATTAGCTACAGCTGAAAACCAAAGCCGCTCAAGGCCATTTAGCCAATGGAGTGGAAGGCAAAGCAGAGAGCTTAGAACAGAGCTATTATGGAAATTGCAAGCTGGCAACTCTGAGGTGCTCAGTGTCATCACAGAGATGTATCACAACTTCTTTCTCTTGGTGGCTCAATGGGATGTAAAATTTCATGAAATCTCAAAAGACGAATAAACCTTTCAGCTACAGTGAATAGTCAGGATGCATCTGTACTATGTCTAGCTGTGTCTAACAATTAAATATTTGAATGCCTCTTAAATCCCATTACCAGTACAGTGATACCTTGGTTTTCGAGTGTCTCGGAAGCTGAACATTTTGGTTTTCGAACGCTGAAAACCCAGAAGTACCGTATTTTTCGCCCTTTAGGATGCACTTTTCCCCCTCCAAAATTGAAGGGGAAATGTGTGTGCGTCTTATGGGGCGAGTGCAGGCTTTCGCTGAAGCCTGGAAAGCCAGAGGCGTCGGTGCGCACCGACCCCTCTCGCTCTCCAGGCTTCAGGAAGCTATCCGCAAGCCTTGGGAGCCTGGCGGGAGTTCCCGCGGGCTCGCAAGGCTTGTGGGCAGCAGCCTGCAGCCCAAAGCACGGGGCGTGCCCCAGAGTGCACCCCGTGCTTCGCGCAGATGTCCGCAAGCCTTGCGAGCCCGGTGGTAATTCCCGCAGGCTCACAAGGCTTGCGGGCAGCAGCCTGTTCTGGGGGCTGGGGTCGGGGGAAGCTCGGGCTTCCCCTGCCCCAGCCCCGTGGCTGGGGGGGGGATTTTTTTTTATCCCCCCCCAAAAAATGAGGTGCACCCTATGGGCCAGTGCGCCCTATAGGGTGAAAAATACGGTAAATGCTTCCATTTTGTGATGGCCTGGGATTCCGATTCGGAGGATGAAACAGAGGAATCCCAGCCTGCACAAGAGTCCCCGCCTCCAGGGCCGGCTGAACTGGGGCAAGGCCTAGATGCTGAAGAACCTGCACCTGTGGCAGTGCATCAGGAGCTGGCCCCAGGTGAAACCCTTCTGGCCCCAGAGAGGCTTGACGACTCAGTGGCCACAGGTGAGCCTCCTCCAGGGCCCAGTAACCCTTCGGCCTCTCCTGATCTGCAGAGGCTTAGGGCAGAGAGGCGAAGGGAACTGGTTGCCCCCAGGAGGAGTGCTCGCCTTAAGGCCAGAGGAGGCGGGGCTCCTGGGGGCCGGGACCGCCCCTGGCCTTAGAAGAGGATAAAAGCCCAGTCAGCCCGGCCCCAGGTTGCGGGAGCAACGTCGTTGTTGGCTTTGGACCTTCCTGTGTTCCTGATCCCTGCTCGGCCTCCTGTTCCTGACTATCCGGTACTCCTGTTCCCTGCTCGGCTTCCTGTTCCTGACTATCCGGTACTCCTGTTCCCTGCTCGGCCTCCTGTTCCCGACCATCCGGTGTTCCTGTTCCCTGCACAGCCTCCTGTTCCAGCGTTCCTGTTCCCCGCCCGGCTCTCTGCCTCGGACCTTGCCCCTCTTCGTGTGGACTCTGCTACACCCAAGGTACCTCACCCCCGGGACCAGCACAGTTTGCTCCCGCCTCACCCGCACTCCCCCTTCGTAGGGGTGCGTTCGGGAAGAGCCAGAGTCCATGGCTGAACAGGCGGCTACACTGGTGGCTTTGGCCCAGGAGAACCAGGCCTTGACTCACACCGTGCAGCAGCTCAGCGACGCGGTTGTGGCACTTCAGCAACGCTTGGAAGCCCTACCGGCTCCTGGGGCCGACGCCCCGGCTCCGGGCAAGTACCCAGTGGCTTTGCCTGAGAAATTTGATGGAGCCCCGGCCAGCTTTCCCATGTTCCTGGCCCAGGCCAAGCTGTATATTCAGGGGCGAGCCCGGAACTTTCCTGACGACCGCACCAAGGTGCACTTTTTGATTAGTTTGTTAAAGGACCAGGCGGCCAAGTGGGCGTTGCCGCTACTCAGGCAAGACTCCCCCTTGCTGGCAGACTATACGGGGTTTTGCAATCGTTTGGAGGCCGCGTTCGGCAACCCCCAGAAAGAGAGTCAAGCCAACCGGGCGATTCGGCGTTTGAAACAGGGCAAGTCCACGGTGGCCACATATACCACGGAGTTTCAGCTGTTGGCACAGGACTTGACCTGGAATGACTCGGCACTGCGGGACCAGTATCTCGAAGGGCTTTCGGACGAGGTACTGGACCAGTTGGCCACAATGGAACGCCCCACCACGCTGGACACTCTCATTCAACGGAGTCTACAAATAGACGACCGGTTGGAGGATCGTCGTCAGGCCCGGGGTCGCCGACACTTCCAGTTCACGGCACCAGCTTTTTCCGGCAGCCCCACGGTCACAACTGATTTAACGGAGGAGCCTATGCAGCTTGGGGCAGTGCGGCCACGCCTTTCCCCCGCAGAGAAGGCGCGGCGTCGGGAGGGAAATCTCTGTCTTTACTGTGGCGGAAGTGGACACTTCGCTCGGTCCTGCCCTGAGAAACGCCAGCCGCAGGGAAACCGCCAACCCCAGTAGCTGATGGCCCTAGCTACCGGGGGTCCCAAACCGTACAGAATGGGCCCGCACCAATGGACTTGCAACATCTTATGGTTTCGGTACGTTTATACCCTCCAGGTGGGCCCTGGATCCTCACCCATGCTTTGGTAGATTCAGGGGCAACCCGCTCCTATATGGACGCTGCTTTTGCCGCCCATCATCAGGTGCCACTTCGGAACAAGCCAGTACCGGTCCAGGTGGAAGCGATTGACGGACGACTTCTGCGTTCAGGTGCCGTTACTCAGGAGACCCAGCCCCTGGTCCTGTGTCTCCAGCAGCACCGGGAGTTGCGAACTTTGGACATTGCCTCTATGCCCCGCTTCCCCCTGGTGCTCGGGATGGACTGGCTGGAAGCCCACAACGTTCAGATTGACTGGGTCAAACGGACCGTGCACTTCCCAGACCCATGTTCCCATGCTCAATCCGGAACGCTGGCGGCCGCGCCCTCAGAGGAGGCAGCACCCACGCTCCCAGCCGTGTACCAGGACTACCAGGACGTGTTCGAGGAACGGGGGGCAGACCAGCTGCCGCCGCATCGGCCTTTTGACTGCGGCATAGACCTCCAACCCGGAGCGCCTTTACCAGTGAGTCGCTTATATTCCCTAACAGAGCCAGAGCGCGAGGCTTTGCAGGACTTCTTGCGCAAGAACCTGGAGCGTGGGTTCATTAGGCCTTCCACCTCGCCTACCGCGGCACCAGTGCTTTTCGTTAAGAAGAAATGTGGGGAACTCTGCCCTTGCCATGATTACCGAGCCCTGAACAAAATTACCGTCCCAGACCGGTACCCCTTGCCCCTTATCTCGGAGCTGCTGGAGCGGGTGCAAGGGGCACAGGTGTTCACCAAGCTGGACCTCCGGGGGGCCTACAACTTGATTCGGATCCGAGCCGGGGATGAGTGGAAGACAGCGTTTGGGACCCGGTACGGGCAGTTCGAATATTTGGTTATGCCTTTCGGTTTGTGCAATGCGCCTGCTGTGTTTCAACGCTACATCAACCACGTGTTTCAGGACTTGTTAGACAAGTACGTGGTGGTGTATTTGGATGACATACTGATTTACTCCCGTGACCCGGCTCGCCATGAGGGACATGTCCGGACCGTGCTGCAGCGCTTGCGTGAGCATCGTTTGTATGCAAAGCTCAGCAAGTGCGAGTTCCATCAGCGGACTGTGGACTTCCTTGGTCACCGGCTCTCTCCAGATGGGGTGCAAATGGACCCGGGGAAAGTGACAGCGGTTCAAGAATGGGCGGCACCCCGGAACCGCAAGGACCTACAGCGTTTCCTGGGGTTTGCCAATTACTACCGGACCTTCATCGCTGATTATGCTCATCGCACCACCCCGTTGACCCGGCTACTGCGCCCAAAGACGCCGTTTTCCTGGGACAAGGAGGCAGAGGAGGCGTTTCAGGGGTTGAAGGCCTGTTTCCAGAGGGCACCAATCTTACAACATCCTGACCCCTCTCGACCCTTTGTGGTGGAGACCGACGCTTCCAGTACGGCTCTCGGTGCCGTCTTGTCTCAACAGATTGGTCCTGAAGCGCCACTCTTACCCTGTGCCTTCTATTCCCGCCAGCTCCTACCAGCGGAGCGTAACTATACTGTGTGGGAGCGGGAACTACTGGCCATCAAGGTAGCCTTTGAGGTCTGGCGCCACCATCTTGAGGGGGCACGACATCCGGTGGAGGTGAGAACCGACCACCAGAACCTGGAGTACCTCCAGACCACCCGCAAGCTGAACCAAAGACAGATCCGGTGGGCGTTGTTCTTTTCCCGGTTCCAGTTCCGGATCCGCTACATCCCTAGCTCTCAGAATCAGAAGGCGGATGCCCTGTCCCGGAAACCTGAAGACAACGCAGACACGGTACAGCAAGCAGAACCCACCACGATCCTACCTCCGGCTGCATTCCTGGCCACCCAGGAGGTGCAGCCACTGCAGGTTCGGGTGCGGGAACAGCAGCGGGTCGACGCTTGGGCCCAGGATCGGCTCCGGGAGCTGGCTGAAGGGTCCAGCCCACAGTATCCGGGGCTGGTCCTGCATCAGGGCCTTCTGCTACATCACGGTCGTCTGTACATCCCGCCAGGGCCACTACGGCTGGAGGTTCTCCGGATGGCCCATGATGCCCCAGCAGCGGGGCACTTTGGACGGTATCGGACCACCCATCTGGTCAGTCGTGAGTTTTGGTGGCCCCGCCTGAAGGCTGACGTGGCTCGCTACGTTGCTGGTTGTGATGTCTGCCGGCGCGCCAAGGGACCTACCGGGCGACCCCCCGGCCTACTTCAGCCATTGCCAGTTCCACCGCACCCTTGGCACACGGTTTCATTGGACTTTATAGTGGACTTACCCTCGTCTCGTGGCTGTACCTGCCTTCTGGTTTTCTCCGACCATTTCACCAAGATGGTGCACTGCGCTCCCTGTCCATCTGTACCCACAGCCAAGGAAACTGCTCAGCTGTACCTTCAGCATGTCTTCCGCTTGCATGGCCTACCTGAGCGCGTGGTGTCCGACCGGGGCGTTCAGTTCACATCCCGGTTCTGGCGAGCACTACACCAGACCCTCGGGACGGAGGTCTGCCTCTCGTCAGCCTACCACCCACAGACCGACGGCCAGACGGAACGGGCGAACGCGGTGCTGGAGCAGTACCTCCGGTGTTACTGCAGCTACCAGCAGGATGACTGGGTCGACCACCTGGCATTGGCAGAGTTCGCCTATAACAACGCGGTGAATGCGTCCACCCAGCAGACCCCGTTCCAGGCCAGTTATGGTTATCATCCACGGCTGTTTCCAGAGGTGCTGCCGGCGTCCGCGGTCCCGGCGGTGACGGAGTGGCTTCAAGAGCTCCAGTCCCAGCAACAGCTTTTGGTGGAGCAACTGCACCAGGCCAAGGAAGCGTACAAAGCCCAGGCCGACCGCCACCGCCAGGTGGGGCCGGAACTTCGCGTCGGTGACCTGGTTTGGCTCTCCACTCGCCACCTCCACCCCTCTCGACCTTCGCGGAAGTTGGACGCCCGCTTCACCGGCCCGTTCCCTATCGTAGACCAAGTCTCTCCTGTGGCATTTCGTCTCCGGTTACCCGCAACCCTGAAGGTTCACCCGGTCTTCCACAGGTCCCTTTTGAGTCCGGTGGCCCCACCCGACGAGTTCCACCCGAACCGTCCCCGACCGCAGCCAGTGTTGGTTCGGGGAGAGCCTGAGTACGAGGTGGAACGCATCCTGGACTCCCGATACCACAGGGGAAAGCTGCAGTATCTCATTGACTGGAAGGGGTACGGACCGGAGGACCGTTCCTGGGAACCAGCGGCCAACGTCCACGCACCTGCCTGCCTCCGAGAGTTCCATGCGACGTACCCCGGCAAGCCGGGTCCGGACCCTCGGTTGAGGGGGGGGCCTGGGAGGGGGGATGGTGTGATGGCCTGGGATTCCGATTCGGAGGATGAAACAGAGGAATCCCAGCCTGCACAAGAGTCCCCGCCTCCAGGGCCGGCTGAACTGGGGCAAGGCCTAGATGCTGAAGAACCTGCACCTGTGGCAGTGCATCAGGAGCTGGCCCCAGGTGAAACCCTTCTGGCCCCAGAGAGGCTTGACGACTCAGTGGCCACAGGTGAGCCTCCTCCAGGGCCCAGTAACCCTTCGGCCTCTCCTGATCTGCAGAGGCTTAGGGCAGAGAGGCGAAGGGAACTGGTTGCCCCCAGGAGGAGTGCTCGCCTTAAGGCCAGAGGAGGCGGGGCTCCTGGGGGCCGGGACCGCCCCTGGCCTTAGAAGAGGATAAAAGCCCAGTCAGCCCGGCCCCAGGTTGCGGGAGCAACGTCGTTGTTGGCTTTGGACCTTCCTGTGTTCCTGATCCCTGCTCGGCCTCCTGTTCCTGACTATCCGGTACTCCTGTTCCCTGCTCGGCTTCCTGTTCCTGACTATCCGGTACTCCTGTTCCCTGCTCGGCCTCCTGTTCCCGACCATCCGGTGTTCCTGTTCCCTGCACAGCCTCCTGTTCCAGCGTTCCTGTTCCCCGCCCGGCTCTCTGCCTCGGACCTTGCCCCTCTTCGTGTGGACTCTGCTACACCCAAGGTACCTCACCCCCGGGACCAGCACACATTTTCAAATGCACCTCGGAAGTCGAACAGCTTCCACTGCGTGTTTTTCAATTTTCTCAATTGAACTGGCAGCCAGCCCTTTGCGCCTTGGTTTTTGAATGTTTCGGAAGTCAAACGGTCTTCTGGAACGGATTACCTTCGAGAACCGAGGTACCACTGTATTTACTAGCTTTGTCTTGGGTACCAATGATTATGAGATTGCCTGTCTAGGGCCGACAAAGACTTTAATCTGGCTCTGCCCAGCTAGAATCATACATACAATACATACATACAATGTTGACTCATACAATTCCAGATGCAAGGGTCATGCAGTCCAACCCCTTGCAATGCAGGAATCTTTTGCCCAACAAGGGGCTGGAACCCATGACCCTGAAATTAAAAGTTTCATGCTTTACCAACTGAGCAATCCCAGGTGAGCTGATGGAGAGACCCTGTAGTCCTGACCTACAGTCCTGATGTTAGTTTACTTACATAGCCTTTGAGCTATGGCTTCATTCACATTTATTACATGCTCTCTTATTCATGCTTGGTTTTATTTATTGTGTTGCAATATAGTTCCCACTCACCTGAGGCTCTGGGGGAGAGGTATGGCTGTAGCCTCATCATAAGCCCATCACCCTCCTGCGTAGCCTGTAGAAGTAACAGAGATGACACAAGGTTGAATGCAAGTGAGCTGTGCAGAAGCAAGCTATCGGCTAGCTTGGCAGAGCCTCTTTTATTGGCAAAAATCAACAGCTGGAAAGCAGTAGTGAAACCACTCTGAACTTTAACATAGTTCCATCTAAGGACATTTCCAACGTTAGCAAATACACGTGTCAGCAGGTGCTTCCCTCAAATGTCCTCCCCCTCCCTAGTACTTGATAACGTCTGCTTTCCCCGCCATGCTCCAGCCAAGCAATATGTCTAAGCAAACAGTTTGCGAAAGTACAAAAGGTCAGGAGGAAAACCCTGTCTTCTACCCAAGAAGGCAAAAGGTCAGGGAAAGCAAGCGTAACGCTCCTTGACATGCTGCGGCATGTCTTTGTGTGAGGTTTGCCTTTGTAAAATGGAGTGTTACCCCTACAGCGGCCATAGCAGGGAAGTCTGGAGCCTCCCATTTCCAACTGCAGTGGCTGACAGGGAAGGGACCCATCACAATGGCCAATCTGGTCGCAGGGCAAGGGGCGGATCAGGCCCACCCCTGCCAGTACTTAAGAGGGTGGTGTTGTGGAGTGAGCTCTATTTGGAGGCCATTGCTGAATTGATCACCCGCCCACCCAGACTGGGAGAGGCCTGTACAAAGGTGAGCAGGCAGGCTGACTTGAGGCCATTGCTATGGTTTATTCAGTGGATGTATTCAGGGCCAGTGCGTATTGGCTGTTCTGCAGGTTTTCATCTGCCTCCCAGCAACAGTCACAACTTGGGTGGATAAGGCATTGGCTTGGATCCTTAGCTAACCCCTGTTAAAGGGGTCCACGAAGGGTCTCTCTGTTCGGGAGTCCACATGGGGGCCAATGGGCCCAGCACCTTTCTCAGTGGTGGTCCACATGGGGCTGATAACATCTGGTCCATGTCAGGCGTGACTCCTGAGCTCTGGGTTGACCCCACCATATTTACCAACCAGCTGGCGGGCTCCTTGATACCAGATACATACCCAGTGCCTTCGCCAAAATCTACTTACATCTGTAATCTGTAAAAGGTTGTGGCCTCTTTCAACCCAATGCCAATCTCTTGTGTTTATTTCTGTTTTCTGGCCCTTACCACTAGGATTGCCATATTTCAAACAGTGAAAATCTGGCAAAGTTGTTGAGCTTTTCGGGCAAAATCGGAAAATATGCCATTTTTGAGCTATTTTTATGGGGGGAAAGCAAATGTGACACTGACGACAAGGGCTGCCATACACCTGGATTTTCCTGGACATTTGCCTGATTTCCACCTGGACGCTGCTGCTAACTTCAGTATTCTGCATATGTCTGGGAAAATCTGGACATATGGCCACCCTACTTACCACGCTGCAGGGATCATGCTGAGCCTGTGATGGCAAATAAGGTGTACTTAAATATTTGTTCAGAAAACACTTCTGAAAGTTTGGTGCAAAACGCAGTAAAATGCAGAAGTTCTGAGCATGGGTCTGTTGCATCTGAGAATCAAATATATTAATTTGTTGACTGTAGAGTCTGTTTCGCTGCAAGGGAAGGAGGGGGCGCTAATTGGCTTTTTGCATGGAATAGCCTTGCTGGCTGCAGGCAACTGAAACATGACAGCCACCAACTCATGGCTCTGCTTGGTTCAAAGAAATAGAAATTTAATAGAATACAGCCCATATCATAATGAGTACAGCACTTTGCTAATTCCGTGTCTCAGTCACTAATCCCAACCGTAGGAGAAATGTAATATATGCACACGCTGGGACAGTTTTAATTTGTGGCTTGATGAAGGAGAAAGTGATTCAGAACACAGGGATGAGAAATGCTGCCAGCTAAACTGTAAACTAATTTTGTCCACGACACACTTTGTATAATGCACATTTGTCACTGCATGTGGTATGACTTGACACGCTCTCTTATACAGAATGATAGCTTTCAACCCTTTGGGGGGGGGGGGGGAAACACACACACACCAGAGGACATGTTAATTAGCAAATAAATATGGCATTAAATCACAGCTTAGATGGGGATTTTGCAGGCTGTCGGATTTGCAGCATATCGTATTAAAGACAAAACCTGCTTTATAGCACAAGCCTATGTTTGTCTACTAAGCAGTAAATCCCATTGAGTGCAATGCAGCTTACTCATGGGTAAGCGGGTATACGATTACAGCCTTTATTGTATCTCTCTCTGCCTGAACAGACTTGGACAAAGGGATGACTCTTATGTTGCAGAAGGGTGATGATGTCATTACCTGGGTGTGATATGCCAATCCTCCAATGCCAAATTAATAAATGCTTATCAGAGAGAAACCCACTGAATAACCCAGAAGAGGCCGGGTATATTAGCACGCATGGCTAAGGGTTAAACTGCTATTTTATTTTATTTTTGAAAAATCCCCAAATTTTGTGAATGCCAATCCAAACCTTACCAAACAGCGAGCAAGCTCTTGAGTCCACCAAGGTCTTCTTCAGACGATGTAAACGCAAAGCAAAGCATGGGGGGGCAAGTGGGGGGAGGGAGGGAGGGAGGGAGGGAGGGAGGGAGGGAGGGAGGGAGGGAGGGAGGGAGGAAGGAAGGAAGGAAGGAAGGAAGGAGGGTTGCCCCGCCAACCTCAGTAGGCCCTCAGTCAGCCCCCCACCTGCCTGTCTTCTACTTGCAGCCAGTCTATGGCGTGGCACTGGCTGTCTTCTTCCTCCTCTTGTGCCTGGATAGCTCAGTTGGTTAGAGTGTGGTGCTGATAACGCCAAGGTTGCAGGTTTGATCCCTAGATGGGACAGTTGCATATTCCTGCACCACAGGGGTTTGGACTAGATTAAGGTTACCAGACTTTTAAAAAAAAAATTCGGGGACACTTCTTCTTCTTTTTTTGAAAAGAGGGGGGGAAAGTTATTTTTTAAAAAAGTTATTACTTTTTTTAAAAAAAGAAGTAATATCTTCTCTTCTGTCGCGCGGCCTTCTTCTGGGCCCCAGACTGCTCTCTTGGAGCGTTAGCCACTGTGGAGTAGGCTCAGGTCGGTCCTGGGATCAGCCACGTGTCCTTGCCCTCCTGGTGCTCTCCTACCTCTTCTCCTCAGAGGTGGCAGCGGCACTGCAAGGTCAGGGCTCCCCTCTTTTTTCTCCTTCCTCTTTCTCTCTCTTCCTTCTCCTTCTTCTCTCCTCCTTCTCCCTGCATCAGCTCAGGGGTTTTCCTGGTCCCTGAGTGCCCCTGGCCAGGCACTCTTGCTCCCAGTTTGATTTGGGTCGTGGGGTGTGTGGGTGTGTGAGTCAGCGGTTCCCCCAGTTGACACGCCGGGCGTCCCAGTTCCCCTTTGGCAGTGGCAGTGGCAGCAGCAGTCTCAGCAGCCTGGAGCCAGCCTGGTAGCATAGTTGGCTCTGGCTGGCTTCAGGAGCTGCCCGCTGCCATGGCGCCTGCCATTTTGAGTCACTGGAAGCCCCCATATGATGTGACTTGTGCCATTGAACCAATCACGCAACATTCATTCCCTACTATTAAATCGACAACACTTAAAATATAAATCCGGGGACATTAAATGAAATCCGGGGACATTCCAGGGACGGATTTTGTCCGGGAACAGATTTGTGAATCCGGGGACTGTCCCCTGGAAACGGGGACATCTGGTAACCATAGACTAGATGATTCCCAGGATCCCTTCCAACTCTATGATTCTAGAGTGTTTGTGTTGTCATTTTAGAATGAGGAGGATGCAAGCCAGGCTAGAATGCGCTGGCTCCCCCGTCATTGGCTCTGGCGCCACCTACTGTCTGTCTCCCTGATGTCTGCCTTGCCAGTCCCAATGAGCCCCAGCCACTACTGCTAGGTTGGAATAACTGGCATACAAGAAGTTGCTCCAAAGACTTCAGAGCTTGGAAGTCTGGAGCTCAAAAGTCACAAGGCTGCAAGCGTGATGATGGCGGAGCCCATGGCACTCACCCAACCTCCAATGGAGATGGGAACGGAAAGTGAGAGAGACCTCAGCAATGATTCATGTTGCCTTGTTTCCCCGTTCCTATAAAACATACAAATTTTTGCCTTTCTTTTCTGGGCTGTCTTCCAATTGCTTTCTTAGAATTTCCATTTGAAAATTTGTCACCATAATGGCAGTGTGTATATGTGTGTCCGCACAAGACAACCCCGTCATGATGTTTTTAAATGGAACTTGTATAACAACAATTGGAATGCAGCCCAGAAAGGAAAGACAAATTTTCTACATTTAATTTTACATGAATAGGGAGACAAAAAACAGGGAGACTTTACGCAAGTTTAATGAGAACAGTATAAAACTGGAGTTTTTCCCACAGGAAATAGTTAATGTGAATTCTTATTTTTTCCCCCATTGGAAGACATATTGTGAAGATTATGAATGCAAAATATAAAATAGATACGTTACTGTTGGAAACCTTGATTCAACAATGAGATTTGTGCAAAGGAAAAAATGATTGGGGGCTGTTTTGATTCATTTCCCAGGTAGCAGGTGCAGGAGAAGAATGAGACGTGGGCTTGTGTAGAAGGTTCCAAGCGAATTACATTTCTCTCTCTCCCTCTCCCTCTGCCATTCATTCCTAGAAAGCATCATTAATGAAACTGAATGAATAGAAGCAGTTGCGAACAGCATCTGTCAACACACCAATGAAAATATGTGATGGTTACATAGGAATTCAAAGGATCACAGAATCATAGAGTTGGACATCTCCTATCAGTAAGCAACAGAGACTGATCTGCTGGAAAGCTAGAGTACTGGCTCTACTCCAGCCAGCGAACCATTTCTCTATACATGTAGGATCAAACTTGGACATTTGGAAAGGTGTTTTTTTTACCCTCTCTTCATTGGATCCTGGAACTCATTGAACCATCTCCTTACTGCCATGTATTTGCATACTGTTGCATGCCACCCCAAACTCTGAGCAGTGCAAGATCCCAGGGGTTCCAGACGCTGACCTGGGGTTCAGTTTCCTCAGAATATAGCACAGCAGAGACTGTGGGGTCTTTAGGATATATGCTTTATTTACCCATATATACAACCTGAGCCTAAGATGGAGGGTCTCACAGCATTAACACCCTTCTCTCATAGTCACAGCCTCGGATTCAAGCAGAAATCAAGCATGGCTCTCACTCTCAGTTTTCTGCCTGCTTCTAGCTCAGCTCTCAAACAAAACTCAACTCTCTGGCTGTTGTCCTCCTAACTACCAGCCAGGTGAGGGAGGGGGCCCCACCCATGTGTTCTCTGGCACAGAGCAACTTCCTTTCTTATACTAATGACCCATATTTAGGGGCCATTATAATTCAACAATGGGATTCTCCATTAGATTTTAACCCTTGCTGGATCCAGGAATTAGCAGGGGCTCAGGCATCCTACAGCCTAACTGCACTACTACCAAAACTCACAACAATACATTTATCTTCTTATTCAGCCCTAAAGGCTGCTACAGTTGCTTACAGTGATAAAACAGGCCCTGTCCTCAGCTTTGCAGTCTAAAAGATGTGACACAAAATTAAAAGGGTTGCTTTTTTTTTTTTTACGAACTCAAACACTAGTTTTTCAAATGCAGAGTTCTTGTAATAATAATACAGTGGTACCTCAGGTTAAGAACTTAATTCGTTCCGGAGGTCCGTTCTTAACCTGAAACTGTTCTTATCCTGAAGCACCACTTAAGCTAATGGGGCCTCCTGCTGCCGCCGTGCCGCAGGAAGTTCTGAAACAAAGTTCTTAACCTGAGGTAATATTTCTGGGTTAGTGGAGTCTGTAACCTGAAGCATATGTTATCTGAAGCGTATGTAACCCGAGGTACCACTGTAATAATAATAATAATAATAATAATAATAATAATAATAATAATTTTTCAAAAAATTATTTATATGCCACCCTCCCCAGCCGAAGCCGGGCTCAGAGCGGCTAACAACAATAAAAGTAACACAGTTTACAAAGAGCTGGAATGGAAAACAGAAAAGAGGAGTCAAAAGTTGCTGGCTTCTCAGCTGAGCTGATGGAGTGGTCCTGTTCCCCCTTTTCTTCTTCTATTGCCACTGGATGGAATGGATGCTGTCAGATGAGGGAAGGGGGAACCTGATGGTTCTGGCTTTGAGTTCTCAGGCGGATGCCTCCTTCCATTCTATCCCTCTGCTAATAAGGAACCTCCTGTTGGGACTCTTGAATAATCTCCTCTCCCTTGTGTTTCTCAGTGAACCTTGGCCCCTGGACCTCACCAGGCTGATGGTGCTCATCCAGCCATTCCTAAAGCCTCATTCTAAACCCTATGGATGAAAGGAGCTAAAACCTCTAGTTACTGCATTTATATCTCAATTTTCTGCCATGGAACTCAAGGCAGAGTAAACCTACTGCTTATCACTGCATCTGCCTAGTGCGTTCGTCGCTGCACATCTTTTGACTGTGAACTCTGTGAATCAATTATCAGAACATTAGCCAGGAATGGGGGGACCTGTGGCTCTCCCAATATCAATGGACATTACAGTCCATTATATCAATGGACATTACAGTAGGTAGGTGTCAAAAATGTTTTTAGTAATCCTCCATCTCAGATTTTATTACGAAGCCTATCAAATTAGGCACTTGTTAACTTTTATGAACAAGAAAAATAACAGACATGGGGTGTAAACAGAGACAGCTTTATTGGCAAAAGATAGCCTGAATGTATCCCCTTTAGCAAAATGGAATGGGGGCAGGAAAGCATTTCAGATGACAATTCCACTGTAAATTACAATATTTTTAAAAAGCTAATGCAAGGAATCTCTCAGTTATTACCAGTTCATGGACACTCAGATTTTCAGCAGAAAGAGAGAAACATGAATCAGGAGGCACTTAAGTGTGATGCGTTATTTTGACTAAAATATTACTATAAGAATGCACAATGTTTCTTGAGAGACACATGTTACAATTATACTTGAAAAATGCAGGAATTACTTGGTCAGTTTTTCATTTTTATTAGATAGGGTCATATAATGGAAAAAAGACTCAGAGAGCTGACACAGGACTCAGATACATTAGTCAAAAAACTACATTTTAAATGCATTCTAAACCTGCAATAGCAGATGGTGCTGGAGAGCAAAAGAAATTATTTGCAATTTTCCATAGCGGTTCCCCCCCTTTTGTTATAATGATATAATTTCTGACTTACGTATAGTGCTTTTTTCTGTGTGTAGATCCACCCACACTTTGAAAAGTTGCAATTAGGGAGTATAGCTCAGGCTTCCTCAACCTCTGCCCTCCAGATTTTTTTGGCCTACAACTCCCATGATCCCTAGCTAGCAGGACCAGTGGTTAGGGATGATGGGAACTGTAGTCTCAAAACATCTGGAGGGCCAAGGTTGAGGAAGCCTGGTATAGATTATGAAAAAGCGTTGGTATTTAAAACCCTTAAAAAACACCACAACCACTCATATTGCCTGGTGGGTTGGAGCAGTCCTGGGCTCAACTGGGGACTCCAGAAGTGCTGCTGATTATCTGTGGAGGTTGTGCTCCTGCACAATTTGCGGCATTGCATCTGCAATTGTTTCCTCTGCTGAATTATAAGCTCCTTACAATGGGCTCAACCTTTTGTTGCAGCACTCCCTGTAGCGATTAGCTATGAAGCATCTGAATTTCTGAATCTCAATTCTCAGGCTAAGCTACCTTGGCTCAACTCTCTTAGAACGCACTTGAAAACAAAAACAAGTCATGCCTGCTTATTTCAAGCTGACTTTTTAATTTCCCTTTAGGCACATGTAAAACCAGTTTTTCTCCCAGACAGAGAAGCTTAAGTAATCAGGCAAACTGAGCAATCATGCATAGCAACGGTATCTGATGCTGCTTGGTGCACCACTTGAGAATCGCCTTAGAATATATTGTGTGCATCACACCTACACTTGATAATGCAGCCACAGTCTAAACAAAACCCCAACGGCTCTGACCAGCTTCGCAAAGCATCCCTTCGACACTGGGAAAGGAAAGGGAATGCTCAGCTCTTTCCCTACCTCCTTTATTTCCAAAACATTTTGACACCTGTAAAGAACCCCCAAGGTGCCTTAACAGCAATAAGATATAAATACAGCTTTAAAAAGCATTCAAAACTAAAAATAGAAGAAAGCAATCAAAAGCATGTCAAAAGCCTGACAAAATAAAAATGTCTTAGGCATATTCCTCCCTTCCTCTGAAATTTCTACACCCTCCAGGTGTTTTTACCCTGCCTTCACCATGTTTACCCTGAAGGAGTAAAAGAATTAGTTTCCAGAGGGGATATGACTGAGAAGAAAATGGCATCTACTACCACAAAGGTAACAGTCAGGGCCGGCTCTACTGTTAGGGAGAAACACTTCTTCCTGAGCCTATTAACTGTTCTTCTCTGTTGCCACAATGTCTGCCTTGGGCCCCCTAATATGGCCTGTTGCCTCAGGTGCAGCGGAAGATGCTATCCCATCCCCAAATTTTACTTCCAGTCCAGTCAGCTTCTGTACATGCAATGGGGAGAAGATGCCATCTTGTTCTTTGCCTCAGGAGGTAAAACCCCTTGATTTTGTAATGATAATATCTAGATTCGAATCTAGGGTGGCATTCAATACTACTCCTACTTAGAGTAGACCCAATGAAGATAATAAGCATGACTAACCTAGGGTCATTCATTTCAATAGGTCTACTCTGAGTAGGACTTAGTTGATTACAACCCCTACAGTCTAGAAGTCGTTAATGAGTAGGCCAGACAAGTCTCCACCAGAAGTATATTTTGCAACCTGAGACCTGATGCCAAATAGAGGTTCTGCCTTGTATAGGCACCCATTGATAATAATAATAATAATAATAATAATAATAATAATAATAATAATAATAATAATTTATTTATAACCCGCCCTTTCCAGCCGAAGCCAGGCTCAGAGCGGCCAGCAACAATAAAAGCAACACAGTTTACATAAAATCACAATCAATCAATTGAAATGCATTCTAAAATCAATTCCTTCTAAAATCAATTCAAAATCAAATTAATAGCAACCATTGGGCTAGAGTTCTGTGACTGCGCCTTGACCAAAGGCCTGGTGGAACAGTTCTGTCTTGCAGGCCCTGCGGAAAGATGTCAAATCCCACAGGGCCCTAGTCTCTTGTGACAGAGTGTTCCACTAGATCGGGGCCATGGCCGAAAAAGCCCTGGCTCTGGTTGAGGCCAGCCTAACCTCCCTGTGGCCCGGGATCTCCAAGATGTTTTTATTTGAAGACTGTAAGGTCCTCTGTGGGACAGGCCAGGAGAGGCGGTCCTGTAGGTTCGAGGGTCCTAAGCCATATAGAAGAGAGAAGAGAAGAGTTTGGATTTGATATCCCGCCTTTCACTCCCTTTAAGGAGTCTCAAAGCGGCTAACATTCTCCTTTCCCTTCCTCCCCCACAACAAACACTCTGTGAGGTGAGTGGGGCTGAGAGACTTCAAAGAAGTGTGACTGGCCCAAGGTCACCCAGCAGCTGCATGTGGAGGAGCGGGGAAACGAACCCGGTTCCCCAGATTACGAGACTACCGCTCTTAACCACTACACCACACTGGCTTTAAAGGTTAAAATCAGCACTTTAAACCTGATCCTGTACTCCACCGGGAGCCAGTGCAGCTGGTATAGTACCAGGTGAATGTGATCCCGTGGTGAGGACCTTGTAAGGAGTCTCACCAGCTGGAGTTTCTGGGTCAGTCTCAAGGGCAGCCCCACGTAGAGTGAGTTACATTGCACATTAGACCATTGGAGATGATGCAGCAGAGCCTCAGAAGATGACCTAAGAGAACAGTTTTGTCCATTTGCACTGCTATGACCTCCCTGCCACCTCCCGCTCTCCCTCCTTGTAAGCAACTGTGGTCCCATCTGCCAAGAAGCTAGAGGAGCAAGTCCCACCCCACACAGCAAGCCATTTCTGTGACAGGGCTTCGTCCTTCACTCCCTCCTGCAAGAAAATGTCTTAGGCTGGTTCTGCACTCCATGACAAGGAGCCACTTAAGATCTTCTTCTTTGGTGATCACTCGTAGCCGAGTAAGGTTGTCTTCCATAAACACAATTTTAACCATGAGTCCATATTCTGGATCCACATGTCCTTCCACAGTGGGGACATTGGTTTCTGGGCAGGAGTTGATCACAGTAAGGGTTTGCCAAATGTGCCTTTCTCCCTTGCGTCCTGAGTTCGAGTGTCTTCAAAGTCCATGACACCTTTGGTAAAGGCTGTTCTCCAACTGGAGCGCTCGCAGGCAAGTGTTTCCCAATTGTTGGTGTTTATACTACATTTTTAAAAATTTGCCTTGAGACAGTCTTTAAACCTCTTTTGTTGCCACTTAATATAAGAGAGGACTGTAAGAAACTAGAACCACTTGTTCATTAAAAAAAAAACCCCGCACTGAAATATGTTGATAGAAAACGCCAGAGCTCTTTGGTGCATAAAAGACCCTTTTTCAAATTTGTTTATTTAAGCAGGAAATAAGAAGACTAATCATGACATTCTCCTGGACATTTTGTAGCTTTTTCTTCAAGTCCTGGAAAAAGGCTCTGTCGTCTGCTCAGATTAATATTCCATGTGAAAATGACCTAGGGAGCAATGACTTCCTGTTTTTATTCCGCATGTGGATATGAAGACTGAAGCTTTCTGTGCTGCTTTTGAAGAGACCTTCTATGCTTTCTGCTGAATTGCTCTGGGACTTCTGTTCGAAAATCCTGCCCAAATATCAACCACATGTGATCCTGCTCCTCCCAATAAGTCCTTTGTAAACTAAGGCAACCCCCACCCAGGCTGCCTGTCCAATAACAGATAAGCATAGTGGACAAGATGTTCCTTGACTTAAAAATAAATGCTGGAAACTTGTGCATGCTGACGGCAAACACTTTAATACAATAAAAAAATTGTCCAGTAGTACCTTAGAGACCAACTAAGTTTTTTCTTGGTATGAGCTTTCATGTCACGAAAGCTCATATCAAGAAGAAACTTAGTTGGTCTCTAAGGTGCTACTGGACAATTTTTTTATTTATATATATATATTTCTACTGCGTCAGACCAACATGGCTACCTACCTGAATCTAGAACTTTGATACAATTTAATATAAGAGAGGGCTTCCCCCACTCCACAATAACAGCCTATTATTATTATTATTATTATTATTATTATTATTATTATTATTATTTTAGAATTTATATACTGCCCTATACCCGGAGGTCTCAGGGCAGTTCACACAATAAAAGCAAAATATAAAACCACAAAATGCATAATAAACAAAAACTCCCATATTTTAAAAGGGCATAGGATGTCAATTAAAATCAAGCAAAGGTTCAAAAGGAATGTTTTTGCCTGGAGCCTAAAGGTGAATAATGAAGGCGCCAGGCGAACTTCCCTGGGGAGAGCATTCCACAGACGGGGAGCCACTGCAGAGAAGGCCCATTCTCATGTTGCCACCCTCCAGACCTCTCGAGGACGAGGCACACAAAGAAAGGCTTTCTTGTGAATTAATGCAAGAGACCTCCACCCAATAGCAGCACACATGGCAGGGTGGAGCCATGCAGCTTAACTGCTTCTTAACTGGACAGGGCTGGAGTGGCTGCGAGATTGTGGCTCTACAGTTGCACTGCCAGGATGAGGGCCGTCTTACCCATAGGCATCCGGGCACGGGCTCTCAGGGGCGCCAGGCCAAGAGTCCGGGGCCCGAGAGTTGAGTCCAGGGAAGAGCCCGCCTGTTGGTCAGAGCACTGTGGCGGGCCATTCTGCTGCGAGCGGCTCTGCGCTGCAAGTTCGGGGGTGACCAAGCCAGCGAGACGCTGAGGCAGCAGGCCGGCTCCACCCCCCTGCATGCCTGGGATGGGGCAACCTGGGGGGGGGCAGAGAGCACTGGGCAGATTTTTGCACCCCAGTGCTGCATATGTTTAAGACAGCCCTGGCCAGGACGGCTTTCACCACCAATCTGATGCTCCCACCAGTGTACCGATGTGGCCCTGACCTCACCACTGCAACACCCCAGCCCCATCCAATGACAGTATCAGGAGAGTACCTCTGCCACACCACACACACCTTTACTGCCTCTGTTTCTTAAAGGTGTATTTTGAGTTCCAAGCAATCCCCAATTAGTTAAAAGTAAGACTGGACGATAAAGAAGGCTGATTGCCAAAGAATTGATGCTTTTGAATTATGGTGCTGGAGGAGACTCTTGAGAGTCCCATGGACTGCAAGAAGATCAAACCTCTCCATTCTGAAGGAAATCAGGCCTGAGTGCTCACTGGAAGGACAGATTGTGAAGCTGAGGCTCCAATACTTTGGCCACCTCATGAGAAGAGAGGACTCCCTGGAAAAGACCCTGATGTTGGGAAAGATGGAGGGCACAAGGAGAAGGGGACGACAGAGGACGAGATGGTTGGACAGTGTTCTCGAAGCTACCAGCATGAGTTTGACCAAACTGTGGGAGGTAGTGGAAGACAGGAGTGCCTGGCGTGCTCTGGTCCATGGGGTCACGAAGAGTCGGACACGACTAAACGACTAAACAACAACAAGAAGACTGGAAGTAGTTACTGGGACCCAGGAAATCCTTAATCAATTCAATCAAATTGATGCTTAAAGGAGAAGACTACAGAGTTCACTACCTTAATTGTCTGCAAGACCAAAGCAAACAAAGCACTCAACCAAATGACTGTAGTGCCTGGGAGACAAGACTGACACCGCACCACACTGATCTGTGATTACTGAAAAAGGATGAAGCTAAATGTGAGCCATTATAGCAGAAACAGCTCCCTGAATTGCTTTTATGGCCACAGAACCCCCTTCCTCTCCCCAGACACAGACACCCCCCCCCCCCCATTTCTTAAACTGGATTGTAGTATCACTGGCAGCTCAATTTTGCATTAGATAACAGCAAAGTGTTATATAACTCTGTTTTATCTACCAGACATGCTCCCAAATTGTGGGAAATGAGTAGCTGTCTATGGAACATATGACAAATTCAGGGCCAGTCAGTAGACAGGGTGAGGCAACCACCTCAGGCAGCAAATACTAGAGAGCAGCTATGGCAGACGTTGGCAACTGTTGGAGTGTAACAGTGCCTGCTGTGGCTATAGAGATCGATATGGGAGAGACATGTTTTGTTGCACCTGGGATAGATGAAGGTATCCCTTTGTGCCAAAGCATGTGTACCATGGTGTTTCTTCTCTCTGTGCTCCTCCCAGTGGTCATTCTTCCTCTGGGCACTGCTGTGGATACATGACCTGATTGTCTCCAGGTGCTGTGGTCATCTGCAAGGTGTTTGGTAAAAGGGCACAGAACATGGGCCTTCAATATCTCCAGGAGTTCTTCTAAGTTTTTTCAGTCTCTCATTTACTCTTGTTGATGTGAGCATGGGGTTTGTTCTTAGCTATAACTAAGTGGACCACAAACTACACATCTGTACTTGATGTTCAAAGGTTGTTCTTAACTACAACTGACTGCGTAAATGAACACACACACACATACACAGGGTCGCTGTGCAAAAGATGTGCTGTGTAATGTTTTCCAGAAACTGGAAGATCTCCCTTCCCTATCCAAGCTGAATGATTACTCCAACACTGAACAGAACAGAGTCATTTCATCTCTCAACCCCCTGTATTTATTTTTATACAACGAACCAGCTTTGTACTCTCAGTTTCAGAGAAAGATCAGGGGCTCTGGATCCAGGCTTAGATAGGAGATGAGAGAACTTTATTTATTTTTAAAGCGCATGGTCCTTTTTGTGTTGTGGGGGTCAAAATAGAGCAATGTAAGAGCTTATTGCTAAAGGCCGTTTCCCATGTTACTTTTCCCTGCTAGCTTAATGAAAAGAGGAAGAGGGGGGGGGGACAGCACCCAGGTATGCAGCCAGAAAACATCTATAGACAGAGCAAACCAAGATGCTTGTTAGACATGCATCTTTCTTAATGTACATTTGGCCAGACATGGTCTGGGAGGCAATAATCAGGTGGTAAAGGTCTTCTTGGGCTGCACCACTTCAGAATTCTCCCCTGGCCACACCCCTCACTGGTTCTGCTAAGCCCCCAAATGTTTTTGCCCACTTTGAATGTGTGTCCAGCTTTTCTGGATGCAGAGGGGTTTGTGAGGGCATGTAAATCTAGCCTACTGTACAAAGGTAAAATTTACATTCATTGCTCCACCCACTTTTGCCTCTGACCCCACCCACCTCTGACACGTGGCCTTGAGAAGGTCACCCAGATGGAAATGCAGCTCTCTGATTGAAAGTTTCCTCACCCCTGACATAGTTTCCTCACCCCTGACATAGTCTTCTGCTATGGGTGGTGAGCTCTTGCCATTTTAGTTCACATCTCTCCTGCCCCAAGATAAGACTTCTTTTTGCATGGGGTGGGAACTGCCACTCAACCCATTCCCAAATGCAGGTTCCAGATTATTATTATTATTATTATTATTATTATTATTATTATTATTATTGGAGCATTTGGTCAAGGGGCTCTCAGTGAGCCACCCTCCTCTTCAAGACGCAGCTGCTCACTTTCCCCCTCCCTCTGGGTTCAAATAGCACAACATCCCAGAAGGAGTTGTTGCTCCATCTCCTCAGTTTTGTCAGAGGACGGGTGAATAGGCAGCATTAGCAAAGAGGAGGGCCTGCAGGACTTGACAGCTCCATACTGATACTCTCGTGATGGCCAGCGCTTGAAAAGCCCCAAGTGCAGTGCTTTGAAAGCCCAGTTGGTTGTTGGTGCTTGCAAGGGCTGACCTGACATCTGATCTAGGGCAGGTGGGTGTGGCTTGGCCGAAACAGCCTCCTGGGCCAAATGGGGAGGGCTGGGGGGCTTAATTATGCCTGTGGGGCAAAGCTTCCTCAACACTGCTCTGAGGGTGGCAGTGGGCCCTTTGCAAGATTATGGATTTGGCAGGTGCCCAATGAAGCCTGCCTCTGACACCATCAGTGCCCTCTCCTGAGGCTTCATTTGACACGAATGTTTAAAAAACATTATTTGGGGCTAAGCTGGAGAAGAGTGGGGCTTGCCATGGTCTATCCCTGACTGCAATCTCCAAACAAAAAGTTACACTTGCATGGAGGGAACAGAAGTTTTCTTAGAGCAAAAAGAGAGAATTGTTAGCCCAAGCTTGTGAAACAAAGTTTCTTGTTAATTAAATCCATATATCATGTTTACTGTTTTCTCTATGGCAGAAAGTGTGTGGCCACAATGGGCCAAGTGTTTGTACAAATGGTTCTTTGCATTCAAGACTCCTGAAGGGTAGTGGAGCAGATGGTCAACCAATAAAACATATTGTCTTCCATTTGAGGGGAACGTCTGCTAGACTTCCACAGCTTTAATAACTTTATTTAATAAAAAAACCCACACCCCAACTTCCTTTCTTTTATTCTGGCTGTTCAGAGTGTATTATTTGCCACAAATGTTGCCCTGCCTAGCTCTGTTTAATCTGTGCCAGTACATCCGTAGTCCTTAGCCAGCCATTTTAACTGTCACAAGCTTCTCGTTTTAACTTTACTGGGCCTTGTGATTTATTACGTAACCAATATCTCAGCAATGACAGTGAGGCGAATGTTTAGATGCATTGGGCTCAGGTCCCATCCCATACATTTAAAGCACTCTTATGCCACTTTTACAGTCACAGCTTCCCTCAGTGAATCCTGGGAACTGCAGTTTGTTAAGGGCACTGAGAGTTCTTATGACACCCCCTCACGAAGCTTCATTTCCAAGCAACCTTAATAAACTACAGTTCCCATTACAGTGGTACCTCTGGATGCGAACGGGATCCGTTCTGGAGCCCCGTTCGCATCCTGAAGAGAACGCAACCTGTGTATGTACATGCGCGGGTCGCGATTTGCCGGGTCTGCTCATGCGCGTGATGTCATTGTGAGTGTCTGCGCATACAAGAGCGGCGAAACCCAGAATTAACTCATTCAGTTACTTCCGGGTCACCGTGGAGTGCAACCTGAAAATGCTCAACCTGAAGCTACTTTAACCCAAGGTATGACTGTATTCTTTGGGGGAAGCATCGACTTTTAAAGTAGTATAAGAGTGCTTTGAATGCATTGTTTGGAAGTAACTTCTGTTGTATTTTTGCACTCGTCCCCCCTCCCCCCTTCTCCTCCTTTCTGTCACAATATACTGTATGACACATCTTCTCAGCCATGATATTGCTAGCCTTTTATAAAGATTTTGCCTAATGTTTTTATGTTGTTGTGCTTTCTGCTTTCTAAGAAGCAGTTATCGTTCCCTTTTTACGGCATGATTCAGACTTGAGTCCTATAGAGGCACCCAGAGATAGGAAATATAAACTAATAACACCATTCTGTCAAAGTAACACCCCTTCACCCCTTCTTAGATGACTCTACATTCCTCCTGTGATGCACCTTATGCTTAGAATGCCCTCCCCAGGGAGAGGGACTTTAACTCCAAGACTGAGCTCTTGTTTTGCATGTAGAAAGACCCAGTATCTGGCATTTCCAGGCGGGACCAAAAAACATTTTGGCCTGAAACCCTGAAGAGCTGCTGTCAATCAGTGTAGGCAGTACTGAGCTAGATAGACCAACACATAGCCTCCAACATTTCGGGAGGGCAAAGTGGGGCACACGCTGACACCATTCTCCTGCCCGCTCACTTGCTTGCCACTGCCGCCCGCTGCCCACTCACCCACCAATCTCTTGCTGCTGCTTGCCCACCTGCTCATTTGCCCACCAGCCCTGCCCACTTGTTTACTTGCTGCTGCTGCTCATTCACCACTGAGGCTGCCTGCCACCTGGCTTACCTTAGCCGCCCTCTCCTGGGGATGAAATGAGTTGTAGTTCCGGAAGGGCGTCATGTTGCTGAGGAACGGAATGCTGCTGCTGCTGCTGCCGCCCCAGGAACTGCTTTCATGGCCCCAGTCCTCAGACAGCATGAAACTGGGGCACCCAGGAAAGAAGGCAGAGCCTGGGATGTCTTCAAAGAGAGTGGGGGTATCCCACTTAAAATGGGGCACTTGGCAGGTATGCCACCAGCTAAACCAGTGGTAGGCAACCTAAGGCCCGGGGGCCGGATGCAGCCCAACCGCCTTCTAAATCTGGCTGCGGACGGTCCGGGAATCAGCGTGTTTTTACATGAATAGAATGTATCCTTTTATTTAAAATGCATCTCTGGGTTATTTGTGGGGCATAGGAATTCATTCATTTCCCCCTGCAAAATATAGTCTGGCCTACCACATGGTCTGAGGGACGGTGGACCAGCCCATGGCTGAGAAAGGTTGCTGACCTCTGAGCTAAACTGTAGGCAGTTTCCTACCCATCCTATCATGCAACAGGATAGCACATCATGTAGTAAGCATGCATAGATGGTAGCAGGAAATGCTGATCTGTTTATAAGCTGCTTGGAAACATGTGTTGGCATTAAGCAGTATAGAAGCTAATAAATAATAAGAAATATATTCTAACTTTTTGGAGCCTGCCTTTCTTCCGCCACGGGGCCCAAGGTGGTGTACTTTTCCTTCCCAGGTGGTCACCCATCCATGCATTGATCAGACCTGCAGACATTAGCTGGTGCTGAGTATTGTGCCTAAATCTCAACACACACACCCCCTGCAGCTGCCACCTGCAGCCCCTAAATCTGCTCCACAGGGTTGGAGAACCTCCAGAGTAGATTTAGGGGGCATGGCAGCTGCAGAGAGAGGGGGAGACACAGAAAATGACTTGCTTTCCCATTCCATGGATGGAAGCCTTACCATCGGCTGAGGCAACACTGTTGGATCCAAACCATTAGAATTAAACTTAAAATTGTAATGATTGTATTTCTCCCCTTGAGATTTTTTTTAAAGCTTCTTGAAAGGAGTAGGAATTGCCTGTGTTTTTCTTCTCCCCCATCTTTCTCTTTTCTGTCTTTCAGTTTCTTCTTGACCCCTTTTGTTCTCTGAGGAAATCATCCATTCATGGGAAGCTTAGACGTGCTCAAGGCGTGCAGCCAGATGGAGGCAATTTTGAAGGCCATAAATTATACCATTTCAAAGAAATTGGTTCTGTGTCTTGAATGTTGCCCCATGTCAGCCTGTTCTACCAGGTCAGAAGTGAATATTTTTCCTCTTATTTAACATTTCTGTTATTTTGAATAGTTTCGAAGGCAGAGCTGAGATTCCCCGGATGGCTGATTCAGGGCATGATACCAAATTCCAGACTTGCCCCATGACGCTGCGGCAAAAGTGTCAAATACGCACAACCTGGATCATAAAACAGACACAGAACTGCTACACAGAGATATGCCATTTAAGGGCTGCCATGAATCAGCCACTGAACAAGCACAAGGGCCAGGTCACCCAAAACTGTTGTTTCATCTTCTGGAAGTCAACAGTCGCTGAAGGAATTGGGTTGGAGCTAGGGCTGATCTGAAATTTCTCAGAAAAGCTTCCCTTTTCCCCCACTCCAACTCCTTTTGCACTGTTGAATATTTCACTCCTTCTCTGGAGAATATTCAGAAAAATACTTCCCCAGTTTGGCTGTCTTTTATTAATTTTTAGACACAAATGTGGATCCAGTTTTAATATCTCTGAATGTTGAAGGAAGCAACAGACTTGTCTCCTGCTCAACTTAGGTCACTGTTTCATTCAGCCACCAAGATAAATTAATGATAGAGTTTCACTCAACAGTAGTGTTTCAGCTGAAATGTCCTGCAAAAGATTGTGGTTGTTACTCTTTTCTCTGTGCTTCTTCTGAACCTTTGGAGAATTTCAGTCCTCCTATGGAAAATATTCAGCAAAATGGCTTCTCCCAAGTTCATCATTCGCGGAGAATTCTGAGAGGCCACTTTTTTGCTTTATCCCCAGGTGGGACTTCCCATTTTGTGTCGTTCCATGCTTCTTTGGGAGAGGACTTTCCGCCTTTTCTACACTGCAGCTCCTTAAGTTGCCATCCCTGTCACAAAATTTCCTCACTAAAATCCCACCCCACCTCAACTTTTTTTATAACCCACTCAGGAAAACTAGATTTAGGTACTTGTATCATTCCTCAGGTGGGGAATGGGGTGGGATAAAACCAGTACAGGGAGATGATTTTCAACCACAACTACAAAAAATAGTGTAAGGGGAAGGGACTAAGAAGCTCCTCACCACTACCCAGCCTTGTAACTATTTCAATTTTCCACCTGAGATTGCAGCCTCAGGGACTACATTGTGTATTTAGGGAGGAAAAAGCTCCCCCCTCGAAGAACCAAATGAGCCATACTGCCTCCTGGGGCAGCGGGATTACTTGGAGGGGGCGTTAAGAGGCAAGGAGGTAGCAGTTGGGGCACATGGCATATAAATAACTATCATACTTTGAAAAATTGGCAACACTGGGTCAAGTTCATCAGTTTCTCTCAATTAATTAAACTAACTAGTTCTAATTGGATTTTGAATAAGTGTGCAATTAATTGCTACTGCTTTGGATTTTATTGTGTTGTCATCTTCCGTAGTGGGTCATGCAAACCACTATTCTGAATAACTTTTTTTGCCGGGTAGGGTAGAAGGGACTGAGGATGAGTTTATGGAACCAAGAGTGTAGTGGCCCAAAAATGTTTGGGAACCATTGGTCCAACATAACCTTGGAGATGGAGCTGCAAGCCAGAGTGTTCAATCTGTACCAGTTTGCTTCTCTAACACCAGGTGAAGGGTTTGCAACGTTAGACCATCACTGACAGATCCATGCATCATGTTTTGCTGCCTGGAACATTTACTTCAGGCAATATCCTAAAACCTCAAGGAAGCAGAGAGGGAGCAAGGGTAGCAGAGAGAAGACTCTATTTTTGGAAGCTGCAAGAAAATAATACACCCAGGTATACAGCAGGAGGACAGAAGTGGGGGATTCAAATGAGCAGTTTCTCACACATTCTTTTTCTCCCTGTCACTTACAATTTCTGCCTAGCAGATAGAATTTGATTTCCTTGAGAAAATTATACCTCTCTCCCTTGCTCATTGGATCACAGACTCATTTAACATGACAATCCTTTCTCTTTCTTTTTTTCCAACCCCTACTTTTTTTTTAGTGGCACGTCTTAGCAAACCCAGCCTCTGTCCACTTTGCAAGCAGTGCCCTGTACTTGATATTTGAAGGGGAAAGCGACACATAACAGACACACAAGAAAGAGAACTTGCTCATAGCTCCAGGCAACAATGAAACTGGATGTTGGAAGATCCAGGATGGACAAAGGGAAGTTCCTTCTTCTCATAGCTTGTAGTTAAACTATAAATTCCGGTCCCACAAGAGGTAGTGATGGTCGCCAACTTGGAAGGTTTTAAAAGAGGTTTAGATGACTTTGTGGAGGATGAGACTCTCAGTTATTATGTTTCTATATGTGTTGGAAGCCACCCAGAGTGACTGGGGCAACCCACCCAGATGGGTAGGGTATAAATAATAAAATTATTATTATTATTATTATTATTATTATTATTATTATTATTATTATTATACCTATGATGGCTACATTCTCCTACTCCTGCTCAAATGGGGAATTACCTGTACTGTACGGCTTCCTTGTTTGCTGCCCTGGGCTTCTTTGGGAGGAAAGGCAGGAAAAAACAGTAATAAAGAAAGAAAGAAAGAAAATAGTCATTCCCAAGCAGGCCCCAAGCATAAGAGCAATCTCTCCTTCTGAGCTTTCCAGGAGCTGGTAATCAGAAGCATGTCTGCCTCCAACCATAGAGAATGCTCAGCCATCATGGCTAGCAGCCATTGATAGTCACCTGCTCCCCAAGGATTCTGGGTCTAATCCATCAGAACTCTTTGTATATTTGAACACACTAACTTGAGAATAAGCCCACTGTGCTGGGTGAGATTTATTTCCAAGTAAGCATTGGGTTACGTTTTAGGCTGCGTTACAGCCATTACCGTCAGACCTACCATAGCATTCATGGCAACAGCAGATGACTGCTGTTAGACGGTAGCTTAATTGGGTGTTTTTAATGATCAAATTGAATTCTGATTGAATTCTGTTCATGGCTTGGATGGTTTAAAATTGCATTTTTATTATTTTATATCAACCTCCATGGGGGTCCCTCCGGGTTAGAAAAACATGGTAAATTAAATCAAAAAAATAAACACATTTCCAGTACAATGCATGAATTGCTGCCTGATCATTCCCATCATCCTGTCAGTGTGGTCTCTTACTGCTCTCTGAAGTCCCTCTGGTTGTTCATTATCTTTAATGAGCTGATGTGTCTAGGAGGGAGCTCTGCACGCCAGATACACTTGGGCCAAAATCCCGTGTTTGGCAGAATAAAGGCTGGCAAAGGGAGCTTTGGCTTTACAACATTCTGATACGACACCAACTTACAAACATAATGCATTTCATTACCCTACTTCTCCATAGCTCTGTCGTTGTGCTGCTGCTAACATCCTTGTGCCTGCTGGCCGTTTTTGGGGAGCCATATTTTCTTCCTTCATTCCTTGTCCTTGAGAGCCAGTGTGGTGTAGTGGTTAAGAGCGGTAGTCACGTAATCTGGGAAACCGGGTCCGTGTCTCCGCTCCTCCACATGCAGCTGCTGGGTGACCTTGGGCCAGTCACACTTCTTTGAAGTCTCTCAGCCCCACTCACCTCACAGAGTGTTTGTTGTGGGGGAGGAAGGGAAAGGAGAATGTTAGCCGCTTTGAGACTCCTGAAGGGGAGTGAAAGGCGGGATATCAAATCCAAACTCTTCTTCTTCTTCTTCTTTTCTCTGCCCAAGTGCCTGGTCCCTCTGGATCCACACTGCAAGGGCAATTGTTGTGAGTGCTGAGTGTGTTGGCGCTAGGGAGGCACCAATTGGTCCCTTTCAGTTTCTGCCCATTGCTCATTTTACCAATCTTGTGTTGAGTTCTCCACATTTTGCAATGCAGTAATTTTTCAAACTCCTCACGAAACATCATCAGCATTTTAGGATGAAATTTCTCCTAATAGAAATAGAGCCAGTGTGGTGTAGTGGTTAAGAGCGGTAGTCTCATAATCTGGGGAACTGGGTTCGCGTCTCCGCTCCTCCACATGCAGCTGCTGGGTGACCTTGGGCCAGTCACATTTCTCTGAAGTCTCTCAGCCTCACTCACCTCACAGAGTGTTTGTTGTGGGGGAGGAAGGGAAAGGAGAATGTTAGCCACTCTGAGACTCCTGAAGGGGAGTGAAAGGCGGGATATCAAATTCAAACTACTACTACTATTCTTCTTCTTCTTCTTCTTCTTCTTCTTCTTCTTCTTCTTCTTCTTCTAATATACACAAGTTGGTATGCATCTATGCCTGGTACACACATTTTTGCAGAGCAATTCCCCCAAATACAATGCATTTCTGTATGTTGCTTTCACTAATATATCCAGCTGTAAGCACACATTACCCCACTTTGGGCATTTTTGTACTTACTGGAGAACTGCATTGCAAATTTAGGAGAATTTTAAATTTCGAAGGATGCATGTGCTTCAGTTCTCATACTGTTTGGGAAATTATGCATTAGGTGGGTTTGCATTTAAATGAAAGCAGAGTTGAGCTTCTCCCCCATCCTCAGTAGGTGCTCACCCACACCTGCAAGCCTATTAATTCAAGGCATATCCAAGTTGCATTTGGCTTAAATCCAAATCCATTGGGCCAAGCTACACATTACATGAGCAATTGGATCTCCTCACGTTAAATCTTTTATGAAATGCAACCAGCCAGTTTGGTTAGAGGAGCAGTGCTGGGATAAGGGGTGTGTAACTGTTTCTTTGCCACATTTCCTGATCCAAATTAGCCTTTGCAGGGAAAAATCCGTGTCTCAACTGTACTAACGATACTAAGAGATCTGCAGCTTGAATCTGGGGGGGGGGAGTTCTGCAAGAGGATTGTGGAACAGACTCCCTTGGGAAGTTGTGGGGTCTTCTTCATGGGAGGTTTTTAAAAAGAGATTGGGTGGTCATCTGGCTTGGATGCTTTAGTTGAGATTCCTGTGTAACATGTAGTTTGCCTATTTGTTATAAGTGGGTGGTCATTTGGTGTGATGCCCACAATGGTTCTGTTATTCTGCTGCTATGTCTGTATGATAGCTGCACATGCTACAGATCTCCTCTCAGTTTTTAGAGCTTCAGAATATTACCCATATTTTCCTTGCCTTGCCTAGGAAACGGAGTAAGGTTTCAGGTGGGATGGTTTGTTCACAGTGGTGCCAATTAACACATTTTGCTTGAGAACAATTTTTGAAATATTCGCTGCTCGTCTCAGAGAAGTCGTGTGCGGGAGGGAATCAATTTCCCTTAATGATGTTTTCCTTCCTTTGATGTCTGGACTGTAGAGTAGACACACTGCTCTCACCAAGTATGAGAACAAACAATGAGGTGTGCCAAGAAGATATGGCAGTGGTTAGATGGCCCTGACTGCCAAAGAAAGGGTGTGTCTGGAAGAGGAGCTTTCAAATTGCAGCCAGAAAGAAGTGGAAAAGGTATTTGGAAGACACACTCAGAAACATAAATTGCAGCATTCCCTGCTAGTGGTAAGGAAATGGTATTCATGGGGGCCATACTCCTGAATGCAATTCATTTCATATAATACTGCACCACTGCCACTGGTGCTGTGCCCTTGGAAATCGGGAGATGCTTTACTTATGGAAGGGTTGAGTTGGGAACTTTATTATCCCAAAGACCACATTGCTTTGTGTGCAACCTTCTGGATGATACATGCTGGGGTGGGAGGGGAAAGAAGGAAGAATTGCATACAAAAATGTGCATATTAGGTGAAAGCTGCATTACAATGCTGAAGAATTTCCATGAAGACTTTTTCTTTTTTAAAAAAAATGCAAAAAGATGTGGAAATGTGAAAAACCAAATTCAAGATTGGAAAGATTAGAAAGTGAAATGGACAGATTTGTCTATCCCTACCCTCAACTTCACAGGAGTGGGATCACATCAAGTAGGAGGAAATAGTCATGTGTGAGAGGTAGATCTTATAAGGATCTTATAATAATAATAATAATAATAATAATAATAATTATTATTATTATTATTATTATTATTATTATTATTTATACCCCGCCCTCCCCAGCCAAGGCCAGGCTCAGAGCGGCTTACAAGCAATAATAAAAACAAGTTAAATGATTACAACTTAAAAACAAAATTAAAAATACAACATTAAAATAGTGAAACATTAAAATATTAAAATGTAGCCTCATCGCAGGAGGAGAAGGAAAAGAAAAAAGAAAGAGAGGGGGGGAATCAAATTGGCTCCAACCAAAGGCCAAGCGGAAGAACTCTGTCTTACAGGCCCTGCGGAAAGAAATCAGATACTGCAGGGCCCTGGTCTCATGAGGCAGAGCGTTCCAGCAGACCGGAGCCAGAGTTGAAAAGGCCCTGGCTCTGGTTGAAGCCAATCTAATTTCCTTATTACATAAGCAACTTATGCACATTTAACCCTAGTATATATATTTTTGCACATATTGCATGCCCTGAGAACTGCATTGCAATATTCAGAGTAGTGAAAATTTTGAAGGATGGCTGTGTTTTGGTTCATGCATTATTTCAGAAATTGCAAATTGGGTACGTTCACCTGTGAATGTGAAGTGAATCTTATTTCTCCTCCTTCACTGCTTGCTGCCCATGATAAGCTGTTCACAATGGTCTGAATGTAAGAGAGAAATATAAATAGCTATCCCATCCTTCAACATGGGGGAATCATATAACCAGTACCTGTTTCCCCCAAAAGCAAATGGTTTGAGGTGCTGCAGATTTCATGAATGGCATTTTCAATTATTTAGTTGGACACAAAAATAACATGGAGAAAATACCTCGCAGTTTCTAATGTCTGTGGCAAGGGTCACAACTATACCATTTGCACCAATATAGATGTACACACACACACACACACAGAGAAAGAGAGAGAGAGAGAGAGAGAGAGAGAGAGAGAGAGAGAGAGATTTGATGTTTCCATGGAGACAGAAAACAAAAATAAGAAATGAAAGTCTCTTATAACACTTACCTCTCTTTTCAAAAACCCTGAATTTCTTTGCATCCTTTTCACATCTGAATACGAAAAGACAAATTTGTGTTATTAGTCATTTTTAAGTTAATAAAATGAACATATCTATTGTCTACCCATTCATTGCAGGGAGAGCTTTGAAACCTCTGGATATAAGGTGCTGCAGTCATCTTGTGGGAACTGTACCACATCAGTTTTCATGTATGAAACCATTTGTTTTGCAGGTTTGAAAAGTCTGTTCCATTATTTTTTTAAAAAAAGAACCATATAACAGAAGAATTCACATAGCCTAGGCGTCTCTCATGTTAATAGAGAAGTCACTGTATTGCAGAATTAACACAAGGATAGGCCTCTAGTGGTGAAAGAGCAGGAAGATGTATATAACAAGAAGTAGAAATTACAAGAATGGTGGGAAAGCACATGTTTTACCTGCAGAAGGTCACAAGTTCAATCCCTGTCTTCCTCAACAAATAGGAACATGCTAAGTCAGACCATTGGTCCAATTTGCTCAGTATATAGGAATGGAAGGATCTGTCAACTTTGGTTCTCTCAGTTTCTCATTATTATTTTTCAATCTTAAATTCAGTTTTCCACATTTCTGAGGAAATCTGATTTTTTTTTGTTTGTTTTTTTAAAAACTAATGGGAAATTTTGAGCATTTTTATGCAAAATTCTCCAACCACACTCCTTTTTATATGCAATTTTGACAAATGCACACTTTTTTGCAAGCAGTTTTTGTTAGTATAATGCATTTTTGTATGTTATTTGCACAAATATATTCATTTTTATACACACTTTCCCCTAACATATGCATTTTTGTGAACGTTGATTGGAGAAATTCTGTGAGTGTCAAATGTTGGCTGTGTTTTGCTTCTCATATCCCCCCCACCCCAAAAGTGTGAATCTGATAAATCTGGCTTTAATGCAACACGAATAAAATTTCTCCTGCTCTCTAATTGCCTAGGCTGACTGGGACTGACTTTCCATGATTTCAGACTGAAAATTTCATACAGGAAATGTCAGGGATCGAGCCTGGGACCGTCTGCATACAAAACAGATGTTCTACCACTGAGCAATAGCCCTTAACAAGTGATGGGAAAGTTCTCTGCCAAGACCCTGGAGAGCTGCTGCTAGCCAGATCAGACAAGGGCTAGGCAGATCAACTCTCCGATTCAGTGTAAGGCAAATCCAGACATTAAGGATGGTGGTGCTTTGTGCAATGGCTGGGAATTAATTTCTAAAGTGGGATGCAATGGTAGCTCAGAAGCTGCAGGCTATGAGACTGACTGGGAATTTCCTCCTCCTTATCATAGGTGTATGGAACTTAGCTGCTAGCAAAGGGATTTGCAAAGTTCTCATTCTCATTCTCTTTCCTTCTCCCTTTTTCAATCTCTCTACTTCTGCCTATATCTTCTCTCTACAAAGTAAGCATTAGCTGTGCTCTTTCATCTCGCCTAGACTAAGTGGCAAGAGCACTATGGCAACTAAGACATTTCCCATCTGTCAGCGATTACTGAGTCTCAACAGCTGTCAACAGTGAGGGCTTCACTTTCTGTTTTTAGCTATGTGGACATAAAAAAGGGATAAAACTATGTTTTAAGCCCCAGCTGGAGCAGGAGGAAGCCTGCGACGTGCAGCCACAACTCAAGAAGGTGTTTGTGCAAAAAAGAAGAAGAAGACACCCCTCTCCAAAACTCTTAGGACTTCTGGGAAGTTACCCAACATGGAACCCTCCAGATATTATTGAACTCCAGCTCCCATCAGCCCCAGCCAGTATGGCCAATTGTCAAGGGATAATGAGAGTTGTAGTCACAGCAACATCTGGAGGGCAGCACATTGGCTCTTCCTGATCTTGAAGAAGAACAGGACAATCTGCTCTTCCATTGTGCCTCTGTTTTGCTCAGTGGCAGGACAGATATTTCCAGTACAGGACTGGGACATGGCCATGATTTCTCTAGCTGTTCTCTATATACCCCAAGAGCGTTGCATAAGACATCCTTTTCAAACATGGTTAATATGTAAACATATTAAGCTACCACTTCCTGAATTGGTCTATCTAGACTAGTATTGTCTAGTCTAAAAAGCATCAGCCCTCTAAAGACATCAGGCACCCCTGTCCTCCTCCTGCTTCCTGGCAAAAGACGGTGCGCAGCCTTCCTGGGCTGTCTTCTCAGGCACCCCGACGCCAGAGAGCATGTCCGCCAGCACATTTTCCTGCTTGATCGCCACCACCATGCCAGGGATCAGGGTGGTGGGGGAGGCAGAGGACATTTTCCACCACCCTCTCCCTTGTTTTGGAGTTGCCAGGGGGGGGGTGCTGGAGGGATCTTTGCACCACAGTGCTGGATATGATTAAGACGGCCCTGGTGCCCACCACAGGTCTCCCTTTCTTTTAAGCAGATAAACTCTTTGCAGTAACCTTCCCCAACCCAATACTGTCCAGATGGTTTAGACCACAACTCCCATCAGCCATTGGCTATGCTGGCTGCAGCTGATGAGAATTGTTGCTTGAAGTATATGGAGGGTACCAGGTTGAAGAAGGCTGCTTTCTAGCCCAGTTAAGTAAGAGACCCAGCCATTACTAACAGCTGAAAAGCATCTACACTAATGCGCTTAATGGTATTGACTGAACTTTGAATCAAGGCACTAAAATCATTTTTCACTGGTGTGCAGCAAAGAGGGAGAGGAAGCTCCAGTGATTAGTGCTTCCTCTTTTTTTCCACTTCCTCGTTTAAGATCCTAAGAGGGAAGTCATGCATGAGCTCTATACCCAGTGGCAACTGATGCCCACTGGAACTGGTAGAGGGGCCAACAGTAGGTGGAGCCAGTGCCTATGACAGACAGAGCCAACTAACCCTAGTTTTGTCCCATCACCCTCCTACTGCGTTGTATGTGGGCAATGCTGAGACTAAGGAGAAGGCAGCTGACAGGAAGTCCCTCCCATTGCACTGGATGTAAGCAAGAAGGCAGGCTGGTGAGAGCTGGCTGAGGGTAGAGTGAGGTTGTTGGTGCAGCACCATGCTTACCCTAATGGACCAGCCTCCGCCATCGATAGTCTGTGTCTCTTACAGGGAAATGCATGACTTCTCTCTTCCCCAGAAGAGACCCACAAGCTGCCATTTTGATTGTTACATTGGAAGTGTGAAAGAAGAAGTATGAATTGTTGCTGCTTCTATTCCTCCACACAAACGTGCCTAAGACAATCAAGGAATGGGTTCATCTTTTTTCTTCCAGTGTTCTGGTCTCTTGGGCCAAAGGGCTCTTAACGAGCATTGTGGCAGCACCAAATAAAAATGAGAGAAGATAAAATTAGAGTCATAGAATTGTAGAGTTGGAAGGGACCAGACTGAGCTTTGCATTCTTTATTTCCTCCTAATTATGGAAAGGAAAAAAAAACATACTGGAAGTACCTTGGAAGGCTGCGGAAGATCAAAAAGCTGCCATTTGGGGTATGCTTGTTTTTCCTAATCCCGACATCATGAGGTTAGGCTGTTAAAGCTATTTCATCAGGCACTTTCCCTCCTCTTCTTTGAGGAGTGTTTGTGAGTGTCCTTTTGCTAGCTGTTCCGAGACACTTTGAGACACTTTGTTTACCTCTGTCCTGGCTAATTGAGTGTGTGGATTTACGCCCATGAAAGGCCTTGTTCCAAACTGCCAAGAGCTCTGCATCATTATTCCTTATCTAACCATAACTGCAAGAAGCCTGGAACAAAGTTACTTTAGGTTTTAGTACAATAAAGGCTGTTACAGCCCCAGGTCAAACTGGTGCTCCCATGGCATGACAATCTTATGTGCATTTATTCATACCTAATTTATATATTATTATTATTATTATTATTATTATTATTATTATTATTATTACTATTATCATCATCATCATCATCATCATCATCCTCACTATTATTTATTAAATTTTTATATCACCCTTCACCTGAAGATCCCAGGGTGGTTCGCAACAGGAAAATATAAAATGAGAACACATCGGCAGTAGGAAAGTGTAGGAAATTTGATTCAGTTTGCATATAAAGGTGAACCTACATAATGTACACATTCTGAAACAATTTGTGGACTGAAAAACAGCCATCCTTTAAAATTTGCACTTCTCTGAATTTTGTAGTGCTGTCATCCAGCTTGACAAGGTATACAAAAACGCATTACTGGGCTAAAGTGTGCATAAAATGTTTACATTAGTGAAAACAAAAACAAAAATACATTATGCAAAAGGAAATTGCTTGCAGAAATATGTACGTTAGTCAGAACTGCATGCAAAAATGCGCTTACTTGGAGTAATTCGCACTAAAATGCTGATGAATTTCCATGAGGATTTTTAAAAAAAGAAGTTGCATATCGCTGCAGAAATGTGGAGAATTGTACTGTATTGGCCTGAATATAAGCTGTATCCGCAAATAAGCTACACCTTTAAAATTCAGGGGGGGGGGAGAGAGAGTGAGGGAGAAAGACAATACCCAAATATAAGCCACTCCCTTAAAATTCCGCAGGCACTCACACAGTTCTGCTTTTCCCGCTCCTCATATAATGGGCAGTTTATCTCTGGGGGGTGGCCTCTGCGAGTGGCGGCCCACCCCTGTACAAGTGTGTTCTCTCTGCTCCCTCCCCTTGCTTTGCCTTCTGCCTTTGGTAGTGCTCGGGTGTGCGGCTCCAGCATTGGGCTTTACACACACACCCCATCCCATTCATCCCTACCCGTAATTTTGGTGCACTATGCTCCGCGTTGCCTATTACACGGGGGCGTTTTGGTTTAACCCCCTCTTCTCCATTGCTTGTTGTTGCTGGAGCGCCTCCCCACGCGGCCCTGAGGCGTCCAAGCAGCATCTCAGTGTCCCTGCTGCCTTTTGTTAGCCTTCTTTGCCATGGTGAGCCATGTGGCTGGCGCCATTTTACTTGCGACCGTGTGACTATCTCTGTCCTGCTGGCTTTATTCCTTAACCCCTTCAGTGCAGTTTGTTTATAATGTTAGTGGGTGCTGGTGTGCTTTCAGCACCTTTCCACCCCTTCCTCCCTTCCATTCGCTTGTTGTTGCCTGAACGCTTGAGCGCTTCACCACGAGGAGCTGGGGAGAGCGATATCGTAAAAGCCCATTTTTGTAAGGTTGCGAATTTAAGCCGCACTTAAACTTTTCACGATAGGAATTTGGAAAAAAGTGCAGCTTATATTCGGGCCAATACGGTATCTGGAAAAAATGAGAATGTGAGTGAACCAAAACTGACAAATCCATCTATTTTCATTTCCCTAATTGGAAATATACTGAAAATCAGCAAAGTCACAAAACAACAGTAAAACTCTCCAGGAGCAGCAACAGTCATAATTCCATCACTTCTCAGAGACATTAATTAAACAATCCATTACAATGACAGCTCCTGCCAGAATTAATGAGGCTTTCATTTTTCCTTGGAACATTAATAAAGAGGTGAAGTGCCACACTTTTCCTGGCAGCTCACTCCAGAATGTAACATGAGATATAAAACCATTAACCAAGGGAGAACCACACAAAGCGTAAGAAAAATCTAAAATTATTGATATACTGTACCTAGCAGCCTTGGTATTCTTAGAACCAGGACTGATTTCATCTGCTGTTAGCCATCAGCAAAAGTGCTGCTACTGAATAATATCCATAAGAATTTTCACTCATCGCATAACAAACCTTGTTGCATCCACAGTCGTTGATCGCCTTAAATTCATGATGACTTTTGCATTGGAACAAATAGGATGGTAACTTTTTTGCCAGCAGGTAGTGGCTTGTACTACGCAATCAAATTATCACATACAGTGCTGTGACCAGAAGGCTGTCCCCAGGCAAAGGATATAAGCTGTAGCTCAAGAACGGATGCTAGTTGACAGTAGCCTGACTGCTCTGCAAACCAGATGTGTTCACTAGGGATGCAGTCTAACACAATTCATTTGCCAGAATACAAACCGCCTCCCAGTCTTATACTACTAAGAAGAACCCAACAGTCTGTCTACCCTATCCTTTGGTTTCCTGCAGTGGCCAGACAGGCTTCCAGGGAGTCCTCAAACGGGGCATGAAGGCAAAAGTTCATCCCTCATGTCTCATGCCAGCAGTTGCAATCTCAAGACCATGGAAAGCACTGTTTGAAAACCCTTGTATTAAATGTTCTGTTGCGCTCTTACCAAGTCAATATTGCAAGGGCGCAGAATATTAGGCTTGGGGCCAAATGTGGTCCTCCAGGTCTCTCCATCTGTACCTTGAACCACTTCCCAGGCTACACCCGATCCTCAACCACACACCCTCTTACAAGCCCATACCCATTACTGACTGTGCTTTGCACCCTCTGTTAATGTTTTTGCCTGGCTGGAATGCCTGGTCCTTGAACCACCTTGCTTGCTTGCCTGGATGGAGGACAGAGAGAGGTATGTGAGTCTGTATAAAAACCAGCCTACCGCACAAAGCTGCACAACCTGCTCTGTTCAATTTTACCTCTGCCCCCCCCCGCCCCACCATTAGCATGCAGCCTCTGGATTGTTGCCTAGGAGGGAATGTGGCCCACACTCTGTCAAGGTTTCCTTGCTGTAGTGCTATGATTGTTGCATTTCCCATTCTGAGTACAGCATTAAAAACAGTTGCAAGGATTGTTTAAACATACTCTGTTAATTAGGGAGTACATGTATTGAAGCCTCGTTGCACCAGTAGTGGCAGTTTTTGCAGATGGCTGTTGTTGTTGTTTAGTCCGACTCTTCATGACCCCATGGACCAGAGCACGCCAGGCACTCCTGTCTTCCACTGCCTTGGTCAAACTCATGTTGGTAGCTTCAAGAACATTGTCCAACCATCTCGTCCTCTGTCATCCCCTTCTCCTTGTGCCCTCCATCTTTCCCAACATCAGGGTCTTTTCCAGGGAGTCTTCTCTTCTCATGAGGTGGCCAAAGTATTGGAGCCTCAGCTTCACGATCTGTCCTTCCAGTAAGCACTCAGAGCTGATTTCCTTCAGAATGGATAGGTTTGATCTTCTTGCAGTCCATGGGACTCTCAAGTGTCTCCTCCAGCACCATAATTCAAAAGCATCAATTCTTTGGCGATCAGCCTTCTTTATGGTCTAGCTCTCACTTCCATACATCACGACTGGGGAAACCTTAGCTTTAACTATACGGACCTTTGTTGGCAAGGTGATGTCTCTGCTTTTTTAAGATTCTGTCTAGGCAGATGGCTGTAGCCATACTAAAGAAGAGATAATATTAAAATAAAAAAATGCATCAGGAGATCTGCTAAGATGAGAAAAAGAGTCCAGCTGAACCATACCAAATGACTATGTAGTCCAGCATCCTGTTCTCCACATTCACTAACCAGACACCTCTGGAAAACCAATAAGCAGCCAAGGAGGTGGTTGGACAATTATATGCCAAAGGAAATGATAACTAAATGAAAGAGAAGTTTGAGTGACTTTTTTGCATTGATCTTCACTGCAGAAGATAGAAACATCTAAACCACTTCCCCTCCACTCCCCAGGGAATGTTCTCTCTGCATAGGAGCATAGGAAGTTAATTTAGACTGAGTCAGAGCATTTGTCAATCTATCTCAATATTGTCTACACTGGCTTGCAGTGGCTTTACACAAGATTGCCTACACTGGCTGGCAGCAGCTCCCCAGGATTTCAAACTGGGTCTTTTCCAGCACTACCTGAAGATGCTACGGATTGAACCTGGGACCTTCTGCATGCAAAGCAGATGTTCTGCTCCTGGGCTATGGCCCCTGAAGAACCAGGAGGTGACAACAGACTGAGTTGCCGATACTTTCACTCTTTCATTATCTTAATAGCCCAACCTCCTTCCTGCTTTGGTTGGATTTAAAGAATTCATTGTTGTTGTCCTGATGCTTTTAGCAACATGCTCTCCAAGTTCTCTCTCTCTCTCTTGTTTAAAGTGCCTTTTTGTCAAATTACATGTTTGGCCAGAATTATTGTGCTCTCTTTTGTCCTCCTTGCTCAGCGAAGGTTTCAGCTTGTTGACATTTTGAAAAAGAGTGTCGATATTTTAAAAGAAACCCTGATACCTGGTAGGTCTGGATTTGAATACAACTAATGGGCGGCATATGTTAGATAGCCAGGCTAACAAGAACACTCGTAGTTATTCCCTATGGCCATGGGCATTAAAGCTGAGTGGAATGAGTAGCTGCGTATGTTTCCTTTAGAAAAAGTCTCTTCCTCAAACAGCACTTCTGTGATAAGGAAAGTGCCCCATTGCACCTTCCTGGCTTAATTATAGAGACTCGAAACTGGGACCATAGAGCCTACGGTTGCTATGACAACTTCCATTCTCAAGCTTCCTGCCACTCTCCCACACTTATGGTGTGTGCAAGAAGGGAAGATGCAGATACAACAGTGATGACAATATAATTGGCCTGTTTACTTTCTTGATCACAAGGAGTATGAAGGTTCTTGGCCTCCTGTCCCATCCTTAACTCCTCCATCTAGCAGGGGACAGGAAGCTATTACATAACTCATAGGTTTTCAACCTTTTAAAGTCCACAGCTCCCTTGACCAACTACATTCTTTCTGCAGCACCCCTGTGGGGCTCAGGAGCCCAGTTATGTCACCCCTTGCCTACAGAGCCAGCAGTCCCTCATCGGTTTTTGAACACCCTCCCTTGTGGAGTATTCCCTCAGCCTCCTCTCCTCCCCCTATCCTTGGGAGTCCTCCAGGCAGCCACTGCTGCCACCCCTGGTCTCTGAGGTGCCCACCCTGCCCCAAAGAGAGGTGCCTCCTCATGATGCTCCACAGGGGCCTGGGAATCACCCCTTGGCCATTCCCAGAGGCGCCATTTGCCTGGGTAGTGTGTAGCTAGGGCTGCTGCAACAAACAGCCATGCAAGCCTTTGGGAGGCAGAGACGCAAGAAGGCATCAAAGGAGGGAGGAAAGGAAAGAGGGGCAGAGACCAGTGTTGCCCACAGCACCCCTGACCATCATTCATGGCACTCTAGGGTGCCATGGCACACTGGTTGAAAGCCACTGCCATAACCTCTAGTTATTCTGAAGTAAAGTCTGATGATTATTGAGGTGTTTGGGAAGGAGGGATGCCATAAATATGGATGCTCCAAAGTAGAGTTATTTGGTAAATAAAGAGCCTTAGGACATGGACTGTCAGGAATGCAATCTAGAGCAGGACTGAAGGAGAGCAAAGGAAGGAACTGCTGAACAGGAGTGAGGGACACCAACACAGTAACAGCAGAGAACAGAAGACTGCTTTCAGGTGTGTTTACCTTGCTGCAGGTATTGGGAGCATTTTTCAGCCCACTCTTCCAAAGGTCACACACCAGTAGTGAATAGGACCAGAGGCAAACATTTACAAATAACTGGAGACTGGCTGTCTCCATCATCTCCTGCTTTTGAGCTTCTTCTGGTTACTGCTGTACTTCTGTTATTTACAAGATTTGCAGAGACTGAATTAGAAGGAACAAACTTTGCTGAGCAGTGTGCTGCTACAAAACTATACAAAGCTGAAATTAGACAGAGACCCCTTAGTTCCTTTCCCTGCAGGTCTCACTCAGAACCGATTCTTCCCATGCAACCATTTAAAAATCACTTCTAAACCACTTCTAAACCATTTCCTAAATCCTACTTAGATTACGGTACTCTCCTGGAGACAAAAGAGCTGGAGTCACATTTTTGTCTGATCCAGCAAGGCAATACTCCTGCCTTTATCGGCTGGGCTTGCCCTACTTACATAGCATAATATGCCACATCAGAAAGGCACAACTATTTGTTTGAACAGAAGCTAGATTTGCCCTCCAATATGGAGTTGGTTGACTTGTCAAGGTTTTGTAGGCTGGGGCTCATATTCCAGGTTACTCTTGCATCATTCAAGTTGAAAGGCCGAGTGGCTTTGTTTGAAGTAACACTCCCTCTGACTTGGTTTGTACTGTAGGGAGAAATAGGAGTTATGCAGATTTACTAAGTAGGATGCCAAACGTCTTTATTTTTTAAAAAAATCTCAAGACATGAACTTAAGCAGAGACATCACCTTGCCAACAAAGGTCCGTATAGTTAAAGCTATGGTTTTCCCAGTAGTGATGTATGGAAGTGAGAGCTGGACCATAAAGAAGGCTGATCACCGAAGAATTGATGCTTTTGAATTATGGTGCTGGACGAGACTCTTGAGAGTCCCAAGGACTGCAAGAAGATCAAACCTATCCGTTCTGAAGGAAATCAGCCCTGAGTGCTCACTGGAAGGACAGATCGTGAAGCTGAGGCTCCAGTACTTTGGCCACTTCATGAGAAGAGAAGACTCCCTGGAAAAGACCCTGATGTTGGGAAAGGTGGAGGGCACAAGGAGAAGGGGACGACAGAGGACGAGATGGTTGGATAGTGTTCTTGAAGCTGCCAGCATGAGTTTGACCAAACTGCAGGAAGCAGTGGAAGACAGGAGTGCCTGGCGTGCTCTGGTCCATGGGGTCACGAAGAGTCGGACACAACTAAACGACTAAACAACAACATGCCAAATGTCTTTATTTTTTTAAAAAAAAACCTCAAGACATGAACTTAAGCAGAGCTCTGCAGGATCAGGCCAAAGGCCCATCTAGTCCAGCATCCTATTCTCCAGTGGCCAACCAGAGGCAGTCTCCCCACTTGTAATTCTCTACAGCTGGTATTCAGAGTCATACTGCCTCCATCACTAGAGGTGGTACACAGTCATCATTGCCAGAAGCTATTGATAGCCTTATGCATCTTCATGGGCTTGTCTAATTCTCTTTTAATGCCATCCAAATTGGTGGAGACCACTACCTCTTGTGGAAGCAAATTCCATAACTATGTGCTGTGTGAAGAAGAGTGCAACATAAGCTATAATAATAATAATGGACAGAATTGAGGCAGAGAAAAGCAAGAAGCGATGCAAGATGAAAGCACATAGCAACATAAAAGAGTCCTGGGAATAGAATATCAGGAGATGCAACTACCTGGATTGAAGTTCACTGTGCACAGGGTTTCTTTCTGGTGGCCTTGTTCAAAGTCTTTCCATTTTAACTGTTTTCCTTCTTCACTTTAACGAGGCTCTGTTTCACCTAACTGTTCACAGCGGTGTGACCTACACACAGCTAACTTTGGATATTGGTCTTTAATCATAGCTTTGAGCTGCAGGGTGCTGCTTTTAGCAGCCAACCAAATCACAATGCAGAATGCATCTCTCTGTGACTCTCACTCTTTCCCTGGGTTTAAAAATTGGAGGGGGGGGGAACGCTTTTCATGAAAGATGATGATGGACAGCTGTACCTTTCAGGCTGGTTATGTAAGCTTCCTCATTGCACCTGAAAATTCAATAAAGCACACTTCTTTGAAGTTATTTGAAGGGACATTTGCTGGAGTGGGTCTTCATCATTTCCCCAAAAAGTCAAGAGCATCTGTGATCCAGCCCAATGCTCCTGAAAGAGTCAGAGGTGTGTATTTTGAATTTTGAATCTGAAGGGCAAGCGTGAAAGTGTCCTGCCCTCACATTTTCAACCTATTCTCTTTTCCTTCCTCTTTTTCAAAAGTGTTACTCTCTTCATCTTATGTCACACCGCTGTTAAGTGTTTTAGTGCACTATTCTGGTGGACTTGATGGCTAAGTTTATTCCCCCACCCCACTTTGCTGTTTTGAAAGGTCTGCTTTCCAATCCAAGTGCCACAGTCGTTTCTGGACAAACTTTAAGGGGGCATATGGCAGTGGTGGCCAGGACCAGAGACACAAGAGGGCAGAGCATTGAGTGTAAATTTTACCTTTGTACAGCAGGCTAATTTCTACACACACACACACACACACACACACCCCTCCATCCTTCACCCAGGGCAAGGGAGAGTCATTATTAGAATTCAAGGACATATTCCAACTAGGCAAAAATATTTGAGAAAAATGTAAAACAGAGTCTGTGGTATATGCATAGCCCCTAGTATAATAATACTCAACTCATTTGACAAGTATGAATCATTATGTAGCCAAAACATCATCATCCAGACAAAAAGGGAGATATTAGCAAACTCAAGAAAACCCTTGGATTTTCTAAAGTATTCCCCCCCCCCCCAAAAAAGGATTTGGGGTGGGATGGAGCTCAAGGTGGAAGGAAGGGCACACCTTGCAAAACAGCTATATAACGATGGCAATCCAGTGAGCTTGGAATGCTGACTTCATGTGTGCCGAGGGGGAACTAGGAGTGGGGAGATGGAATGGAGTATCTTGAAAAAGGTGTGACTGGCTGGAACCTTGCATAGGAGCACTCCACACTAATATTTTGTAGGAGATGACATATGAATAGGAATAAATAATTGTCACTTCTGTTGAATTAACTGACTGGATCTCATGTTGTACAATAGTTTCTACAATGTCATCATCATTATGACAAAACAGTTCTGGATATTCTTAGAGCTTGTTTCCTGGAAAAAAATAGAAAGGAAAATTCCTGGATGCCAAGATACAAGTCTGGGGCAACTACTCTTTGGTGAGAGAACTGCAGCAGAGATTGAAAGTCACAAGACATGTAGCAAAGTAAAATGTGGTGATATAGGTTGTTAGACCTTTATGATATGTCCTTCCAAATGAGTTCTGAAGTTTCCCTCTTCCCCCAGCATAATAAAAGACCATATGTTGGGCAAGTTTTAAAAATAGTTTCCTTACAAACTCTACAAAGGTCTGGTTCATGTGCTTTTCCATACATACATATATCAGAAAAGTTGCACAGGCAACAAAACTTAGCTCAGTTACAAAGTAGTAAAAGTTTCTAAATTATTGGTATAGGAACTCAAGAGTGGCTTATGGAAGCCATGCAGTTGAGCTGGAGCAACCAGCTCAAACCTCTTCACACGCTGAGGTTCTCAGGTAGACTGGGTGGAACAATGGGCTTGATTACCTATTTCCTCCTAAGATGAAGGGAAGTGGCATAGCTAAATCTGGCAGGACAGCTTACTCTGTGACATTAACCCCTTCAGGCATTAATAAGACTTAAGCATGTTGGTTATATGAGGCTGGTTATCCCACAAAGAAACCTACAGCTATTGTCTCTACATTAGCCAGCCCATTGTAACTTCAGGTTTTCACTTGTTCCTGACATATACTGAAATAACTTCAAGTGACCCTCTTTAGTTCTTCATCCTTTCAGCAGCACTCTGAATTATCAAACTACTGTAATGTCCAGGTCCTTCCTCTAAGAGATATTTGATGTAAAATTATGATTGCAAAGTTGTCAAGTTCTCCTAAGGAGAGTGCAATTATGTCTATTTACTGTTAGGATTTTACTAAGCATCTGACATGTCCTGTAACTTGAACAAGCAAAATAAGAATAGTCTGGATGAAAGAAGAATGATAGTGCCCTACTCTTCTTTTATTCCATCAAATTATTTCTTTTCATGTGAAAATCCAATTTATTTAATACGGTGTCACAATGTAATGAAATGCTCCTTAACCCAGAGCCACCTTGTTTTCAGAACAAAAATAGGACAAGGGAAGATGACATATCATAATTAGTTACTCTAGTTACATATATTTGAGGACATATAAATCATATTATTGAACTATAGTCCTACAGTGTTTGTGGGCCACAGAACAGAGGGGAGTTTCATAAGAACATAAATATAGTCCTGTTGGCTCAGGTCAATGGCCCATCTAGTCTAGCATCAGCTCTCACAGTGGCCAACCAGAGGCCTGTTGGAAACCAGAAATTGGGACCTGAATATAAGAGCATTCTCCCCTCCTGTGGCTTCTAGCAACTGGCACCAGAAGCATACTGCCTCTGGCTATGAGTTTCAATAGATTAACCTAACCTTTATCAGCCGGGTGCCTTCCAGATGCTTTGTACTACAACTTCCATCATCCTTGACCTTTGGACACTGGCTGGGGCTGTTGGGAATTGGAGTCAGAAAACATCTAGAGGGCGCTAGGTTTGGGAAGGCTGCATCAACTGAGCAGCTAATGATCCTGACACACTGAGTAGTCTTTCATTCACTGCCATGTTATTCTCTCTCCTTGCAATTCACTATCGGGCTGAGATCAATGGGATTTAACATTGGCCAAGGGCAGGTGAGCACAACTGAAGGCAGAGAAGACCACAGGGTTCCCAAAGGCAGTGAGATGGCAGGGAAAAGAGGGCAGTGGGGAAAAGATATAACCAGGAGGTGCTGAAAGCTCATTGCCCTGGAAAAGGATTTTATGGTGTACAGCAATATATGCAGCTACAGTGACATATAAGATACCGTTAAAAAATACAAAATGACTGGCTCATCTTGAGAAAATGTAAGCAACTGAATAGACCTGTTGGCACACAAAGATATTCAGGAGACATCTTCAGGAGACCTGAAAGTTAGCACCAAGAACACCTGCAGAGTTCTATTTCTTTATTTCACTTCTGTCACACCATTAAGGAATCTCTGCTGGAAGAGTATTCCACAGCATAGGTATGGGGACACTGCATACTCGGCTTGTAGTTGAAACCAGCTGAGCTTCTGAAACACAGAGGACATTTTTCTGGATGTTCTCAGTGATCCAGCTGGTATATAAGGGCTCAGGTTCCCAAGCTACACACCCTCTCCAGAAGCTACCTCTTTTCCCAGGCCACACCTCTCATTGTCCTTGCATCAAATCCCCCGTAATTGTTTTTGCCTGGCTAGAATGTGTCCTTAAACTCTAATGATGGTTCTTGCTTGCCTGGATAGAAGTTAAAGAGGACTGTGCAAGGACATATAGAAACTAGCTTACTGTACAAAGGTAACTTTTACATTCGTTGCTCCAGCCAGCACTGACATGTGGCCCTCGGAAGCCTGTCCAGAAGGGGAAATGGCCCTCAGTCTGAAAAAGCTTCCCTACCCCCAGTCTGCAGCTTTCGTTCACTCCAGTGGACAAGCCATTTCCTCTCCATTTCCTCAAAGCCACTGTCACACAGAACAGAAGCAAATTTGGGAGATTTATTAACGAAATATTTGAACTGTAATTCCCAGCTGTATTGTAACTCGATTCAGTGAACAGAAATGGGTGAGGCCTTTATTCTTCATGCTCCTGGCATGACATCCATCCTGCCTCTGACATTGAAATGATAAACTGGAGGATTGTGTGGGTTCCAGGTACAGCTCACGTATCTCACCATGATATGTTGAGTCAACCATGCATCTGTAAGAAACACTTTTCCATTAAATGCCTGAAGCCAGAAAATGAGAATATGAATGATCTCCCTTTTGCATGGGTATTGTTGCATGGGTGAATGAGAACGCCTGGTCCAATAGGGCTGCTATCTATAGAGCAATGCTATGCCAACCCTCTTTTTAAACCCATTTCCCCCTCCATCAGTTAATGAGAAAAGAGAATGCATTGAAAAGGAAAGAGAGTTTCAGGAAAATTTACGAGGTGGGTTGTTGGGATTTGCTGTTGCATGGCTACCTGAATTTTGAGGTAGCAGGGGAGGAGTTGTGACTTGGTTTCCTTTCTTTCATTCTACAAGTAGCATTCTCTCTGCCTCCAATGCATGAAAACCCTGCAATGTCTTCACCTCCGCTTTCTTCTAAATGTGGGAAGGTAGGGAGCCTGCCTAACATTTGCCAGACAGTATTTTATTGTTGTTGTTTTTACAAAAAATAAAAAATGAGTTCTTTTTACCTTTAAAGACAGCAGTACAGCAGTATGGAAAGTGTTTTTTGTGTGGTTTTTTTAAAGTAAAAGGAAGAAATTCACTTAAAAACAAAATCAGCAAGAGCAGCAATCATGGGCACTTGATATACAGCTTCCCATTCTGCAGTTAAAGACCAAGCGAGAAAAGTCTTGACGGGGAGGGCGTAAGGACACATAAACCACCCTTGGCTCTTTCATAGCAATAAAATAAACTCAATCCCACATCCACTGAAATTATAAAGAATTCTAAGTGTCCTGCATACAGGTTTCAGCATTACTATAGACACTTGTTAGGACTTAGGACAACGGAGCTTACTTCAGAGAGCCAGGCTAGTTACAGTATGTGCATGCTTTTTAAGCACGTGATCACTTGTTTGCCTGGGGTCTATTTTTTAAATAAAAATGTATGCAAGAGATGAATAAAATCTGTCTCCTACTCCATCTCATTTTGGCCCCTGATTGAGGAAAAAGTTCCCCATCTCTCATTTAGAACATAGTTGAATCCAGGCTAAGATGGTGGTTCCAGTGAGAAGATCAAGGGAGGGAATTAAATGATAGTTTATACACAGCTCAACTAGTGATGCACCGATTTTACCAAGGACCAGAGGGGCAGCTTTAAAACACTCGTGGACTGTGAAGAACACTGTGTGGAAGAATTTAGGAACAGTGTTGTTGCTACTGCTGATGCTTTAAAAGATCTCCTGTCTTCTTTCTTGGGAGACAAATGGAGAAGGCGCCATGGTTTTTAATTAGATCATAAGACAGCATATGGAAGATGATTTCCAATTCCCGTGCCTCACTGCTCAGTCCATTTTACAAGCCAGATGGAGCCCCAGCACACGAATGTGTTTAGATTGTCCCAACTGATCTGTCAGCAGCTGGAAGTGTCTGGGCTATAACAAGACACATCAGAAAGGGGCCCAAAATAGAACTACCTGCTAGAGAAAACATCACATGCGCTGCGGAGAGCTGCATTGTTACGGGCGGTGGTTCATTCATTTTTCATGCGTGCCCAGCTCATATTGAGGCTTTTTGTTTTCTCTCTTCTTTCTCCCCAACCCCATCTGCCTCTGTCAAGCTTTTTGTTAAGTTGCTTTCAAACGATGCTCTATAAAGCTTTCAGCCTCTCTTAACTCAATTCTTTCCTTTCCCCCCAAACTCTTGCCCAATCCCTGTCATCCAAAGAAGAGTGTGTGAAACTCTTCAAATCCTATGTTTCGGTTCCATGATCATTGACCTACAGTTCTCCAGAGGGAGACATCTGCATTTTATTTTATTTATTTTATTTTATTGCTATTAATTTTTTTCCCCACTCTAGCGATACAAAAGAGAGATGAGAAAGTCCGGCAGCTGAATCAGCCAACAATAACAGGCCGAGGAAATTGCACGTCATTGCTTAGACGTGGTTGACACAAGCTGTTTCTATTTTATTAGACTCATCCCTTTATTCTCTGCTGCCGCCGTGATGTGTGGGTCCCTACTGACAATCTGAATAAGTAGAAGGTGCGGGAAACAAAGGTTGCAAGATTAAGTTTGTACTGCAGACCCAGGACCGGCACTCATAGTGTACCAACCCTGTATTTAGCAGCTTGCATGGTAAGAACACAAGAAGAGCCTGCTGGATCAGGCCAGTGGCCCATCTAGTCCAGTATCCTGCTCTCATAGTGCCCAAGCCTAGGCGAAGCCCACAAGCAGGACCTGAAGGCAAACCCCAGCTTCTGTGGTTTCCAGCAACTGGTATTTAGAAGCATATTACCTCTGGCAATGGATGCAGAACATAGCAATCAAGGTTACCAAGGTAGCCCATAAGTGACCAGGAATTCCATGCATTAAATCCCATGAAGACAGGTGAATGGGCTGCCAGACAAGGGATAGTTTTTTGTTCCATCCTGCTCTGCCAGCCTGTTGTTTTTGTGCTCTCCTTCTCCATAACCAGCATTGCAACACAGCCTACTAGGTACAGGTAAAGAACACTATGTGGTGTGGTGCTCATCTCACTTTTCAGGCCAAGGGAGCCAGCGTTTGTCCACAGACAGCTTTCTGGGTCATACAGAGGACTGTGACGAGTGCCAGAGCACACGGAAATGTCGTTTACCTTCCTGCTACAGTGGTACCTATTTATCTGCTTACACTGGTGTGCTTTCAAACAGCTAGGTTGGCAGGAGCTGGGACAGAGCAACGGGAGCTCACCCCATCACGTGGATTTGAACTGCCAACCTTCCAATTGGCAAGCCCAAGAGACTTGGTGGTTTAGACAACAGTGCCACCCGCATCTCCTACTAGCACAGCTGACTAGCCTCTTGGAAGGATAGTAAGAAACAAAACAAAACTCAGGCTAGTAACTTCTGTGGCTGCAGTATACACTTTTCTACCTTCCTTTTATGCACAAAGGCCCATGCTACAGATATGGTCAGTATCAATTTCTATGGCTGCAGTGTCCACCACAAAAACTGTGACCACCACTTCATGCATTATATTTGGTTGCGTAGCCCAGAAAGATCAGGAGGCCTGCTTAGGTATTTGGAAAAGTGATGGCATGAGCCAGCCCCCAATCATCCAGTCTTGCTGGCACAGCTTTCAGGCACAGCGATAATTAAGCATGCTTCCCAGACAGTCGGTGAACAGCCAGATAACAGCTTATTCAGGGACTTAGCAATGACATCTTCTCATTGTCCCTGTGCCTGCATCCTAACGCAGAGTCGCCCACACTCAGCCATTGGGAAAAAATGATAGCAAGGATGAAGTAGATCAGAGATCTCTGTGACGCTGGACAGCAGCAGCACTTAGTCTGAATGCTGAGAACTCCACTTCATGAGAAATTGACTCCAGAACCACTGTGGTAAGAATGCTTAACGATTCATCTTGAGTGGAATGACGTGCATACTTTGCACTGTGAGGAACAGCCTCTTTTTTAGGACTGTATTTTGCAACTAGTTCAAGAGTGTTTCCTCTGTTGCCACTTGTCTCACTTTCCCAGTGTCTACAGGTTGAGCAATATTTTTTTTTGTCTAGTAGTAAGCGAAAGGACTTCTGCAAGTGTGGCAATAGAAACGCCTATTTTTCTTTGAGAAGTTCTTAGCAGCCTTTTGAACTTGGCCACTTTCCAGAACGCAGGAAGGGATTTTGTCACTCCCTTCTCTTATTTAGTCCTGTCTCCTTCCACACATACCTGTGTGACCCCAATGTTAGAAAAAGAGAGGGACTGTAGCCCATTCAGGTAGGTTTACATCATCATGCCTCCTCGCCTTTATTTTCACCAGCAGCATCTACCGGACTACGATGCTCCAAGGACCTTTGATGTTTCATCACAAGCTTGCCAAATGACTCTTGAAGGGTGTGAAACTGGCAGGAATCTGCTGTCCCTCATGCCTTTTGATAGCCCCGGGCCTTGTGCATGAATGGAAAGCCTAGAAACCATTTTTTTGCATCTATAACAGTCTTTTGACAGTTACAGATAGGTAGCCGTGTTGGTCTGCCATAGTCAAAATAAAAAAATTCCTTCCAGTAGCACCTTAAAGACCAACTAAGTTAGTTCTTGGTATGAGCTTTCGTGTGCATGCACACTTCTTCAGGTATCTGAAGAAGTGTGCATGTACACGAAAGCTCATACCAAGAACTAACTTAGTTGGTCTTTAAGGTGCTACTGGAAGGAATTTTTTTATTTAGTCTTTTGACAGTACTAATTTGGGAGGGGGGCATGCAGTAAGGGGAAACTTGAATTAACAAGGAGGGAGGGAAATGAGATGCATGCAACATTGTGTGGATGCTTGCGATAGTGCAAAAGCACAGTGAATCACTGGTGTGGAAGTGCCCTGTGAGAGTGCTAGTGTGTTTATATCCTGCATGTGGGTTTCCAATAGGCAGTTGCTGGTCCACCATGAAAACAAAATGCTAACCTAGATAGGTCTTTGGCCACATTCAGCAGGGCTCTTATTTTGTTTGTTTTTTACCCTCCTGTCATCCTAAGGTCCTAAGGTTGGGTGACAACAATTAAAACAGAATGTTGAAAACAGTTTAAAACAACTTACAGCCACAAAAAATAAGGTGGGTCCTGAAAATTTACATATCACATATCAAAAGAGGTGTGTCTTCAGCATTCACCGAAAACTGTTATGATGAAGATAGAAGTGCCAGACACATCTCTATGGGGAAAGAGTTCCTTAACCTGACAAGCTGGAATGTGTGTGATAAAGGATCTGGAAACTAAGCCTGATGAGGAACGGTTGAGGGAGTTAGGTATGTTTCGCCTGGATAAGAGCAGACTGAGAGGAGATATGACAGCCATCTTCAGATATCTAAGGGCTGTCACATGGAAGATGGAGCAAACTTGCTTGCCTCTGTTCTGGAACGTAGGACCCAAACCAATGGATTCAAGGTACAAGAAATGAGATTCTGACTAAGCATCAGGAAGAATTTTCTGGCAGTAAGAGTTGTTTGACAGTGGAATGGACTCCCTTGGGAGGTGGTGGACTCTGCTTCCTTGGAGATTTTTAAGCAGACGTTGGGTGGCCATCTGTCATGGATGTGTTAGTTGAGATTCCTGCATTGCAGGGAGTTGAACTAGATAACCCTTGGGGTCCCTTCCAACTCTATAATTCTATTCTTAGGGGCTGCCACAGAAAATGGCATCTCCCGGGCTACTGCCACCCCAGATTTCTGAGGGCAGTGAGGGTCCCCTCTGCCAATCTTAATATCCAAGGGAGTCTGTAGGAAAGGAGGAGGTCTTGAATTGGGCCTGGAAACAACCGGCAGTGCAGCTTTTTTGGAACAGGGGCTATACAAAAGAAGAATATTCCTCTAGATCCTAAAAATTTCCCTTTTGCCATACCATGTGGCAGCTGTCCAGGATCTTCCTCACAATGACCTTATTACACACTTAATGACTGTGGCAAGGCTTATCAAGCTCTGGAGGACTTTAAATGCAGATTTGTTTTAGGCTTGGTTTCACAACTCTGGGACTTAATATTAATGGATGAACTAAATACCCACATTCATGAAAAAAGAACAAGCAAGAAATCAGACATTTTTTATTCAACCTGATGTAATTTTATCTCTTATGCAACATCAGAAGAACATGGCTACAGCAGACCATGGTAATCTGTGGAATGACATTTTTGCTCAATAAGTGAAATGGCCTAAATAGTCAGTGTAACTATTACAAGATTCTGTACTTATGAGGGAGGGGATATTTGTTGCCCTCCCTGCTGTTTTATGCCTGAATTTTTTATATATATAAAAATGTAATAAACAAACAAACAGGGCTTATGTGAGATCTAAATAGACCCCTGGCCACTGCATTTTGGACCAAGTGAGTAAAGCACACTGCAATATTGTATTGGCCCGAATATAAGCCGGCACCCGCAAATAAGCCGCACCTTTAAAACTGAAGGGGGCAAAAGAAAAAAAGACAATACCCAGGCTGCTTCCTGGGGGGGGGGGAGCCACTCCACTTTGCCAGCGGCCTTCCCCCCTTCCCCCTTCTTTCTGGCAGCTTGGGGGAGGCTTGGGAGTGGCGTGTGCACTGTGCACTGTTGCCCCATGCTCCCAGGCTGCTCTCTGGGGAGGGGGAGCTGTGCCGCTTTGCTGGTGGCATAAGGTCTTGAAGGCAAGCCACACTTTTAACTTTTCAGGGTCTGAATTGGGGGGGGGGAGTGTGGCTTACATTCGGGCCAATATGGTACTTCAATCTGGAAGTTACCAGAGTGTGGAGTACAGCAGACAAATCATATCTGTCCAAAAAATGGCCATAGCACAATGCTGGCACTCCTAGATGCCAAGGTCATCTGAGCCTCCAGCGACAGTGTTGGACCCAAGAGCACCCCCAAGCTGTGGACCTCCTTCTTCAAGGTAAGAGCACCCCAGTCCAGTCCAATCCAAGACAGACCATATCTCCCCTTCCCAGATATGATAACATGGGACACATAGCACATCTGTCTTTACTTAAGGTGAATGTCCAACCATGGTACTAAGGTAAATGGCTAAAGAGGGAACCAAACAAAGTCGGATTAGTGAGCAAATGCCTTTGAAGGTTTCCAGAGACATTCAGTTATCTCAGAGACAGGCACTTCTTACACCATAAGATCAAGGTCCATCCTTTGATGATAATGAGTTGTGTGGATTTGTCGCAAGAAAGCCGACACTGGGAATGAAGTCCCACACCATTTGCCACCCTCAATCTAATCCAGCTCTTGGGTCAGAGTTAATCAGCCAGCAATGTGATGAATACCTAACAGCAGCTAAACATTGCAGGAGGAGATTATCTGCCTCAAAAGAGCAATCACAGATATCTACAGCAACGCAGAATGTCCTTATTAGGTTGAGCAGCTTCCTTCTAGCAAAAAAACACTGGAAGAAAGATATATGCCGTTTTGAAAGGTTTATGCATTTTTAGGGTATCAAAAAAAAAAAGCAGTCTCTCACTCAGGTGCTGGTTTACTCAATGACTCTGTGGGGTTGGGGAGCGTGAGTCTCCATTTGGATTGCGAAATCATTACTACACTCCTCCAACCCAGACCTCCTATCTTTTGGAATAAACAAGGAGAAAATAACAAACCCAAATCTGTAAAGACTTTGTTTTGAATGAAAGTTTCCTCCTGCGCTTTCTACGGAACCGTCCACCGCCCCCTCCCCCCGGCCCCTGGCAACTTTCCCATTGATTTCAGGGGAACAGTGATTCAGTTAACTGTGAAATCTACAAAAAGAAACTTACCAGAAATTTACCAGCTGCCGAATGAAGGAGAGAGGCAGGGAGAGCTATAGAGAGGGAGAGAGGGAGAATACACACACACACACAAAGTCACTTGAGTAGTGAAAAGCATAAAAGAATGCTTAGCTTTTGGAAAGAAAATCTCTTGCTTATTCTTCCAAAAACCATCAAAGGCTGATTTTAAAGGGAATTTTCTATTTATTGATTTATCAATCCATCATCATTATCATCATCATCTCTCTTGCCTTTTATCCATTTCTCTTTCCTGCCTTGAAGCTGTGCAAGAAGGAACATATAGGCCCGGGAGATGCATTCACCCGTTCCAAAGGATAGATGTCGCACCAGAGCCCCCTGTCCTTCCCCAAATGAGTTATCTGAATTTCAAGTTACAAGACAAACAACTGTGCAAGCTTGAGGAGGAGGCTGCCAGCTCTGTTTTGGAGTAAACTGAGAGCAGTGGGAAGAAAGAGAAAAAGAGAGGACACACACACAAACATCTCTCCTCAAGAGCACAGATGAAAACAAGGCAACTGCTGGTTTTCGAAGAACAAACTTTGAGCCATGTGTGTCTTCTGATTCAGCAAGGACTCTCTGTGTGTGGGAACAGCTGCTGAAGCGCTGAAGCTGTCCTTCCCTCTCTAGAATACAGGAGTGACAGAACGGGAGGTTTGGGCAGAAGGCATCAGCTTCAAGAACTACAAGCAGCAGTTGCTGCTGCTGCTGCTGCTGCTGCTGCTGCTGCTGATTCAGTCCGCTGAGCCAACGCTGCTGACTGCAAGAGGAGCCAGTATTTCCCTTCCAAAGAAAGAGAAAGGTAAACGAAGGAGCTTTGTAGCTAGATGTGTAGAATAATATCTCCAAGCAACAGTGTCTAGATGGGTTTTTTAAAGGGAAAGGGGTTGAGGGACTTTGTAGCCGAGAGCAGAGCTAGTTATTCTGCATTGTTTCTTGTGATCTTTTCTCTTCCTTTTCCCCTGCCTTTTGAGCATGAAAGGACAGTAAATAAAGTGTGAGGGAACTGAAGCTTGCCATTATATACCCTGCGGGTGCTGTGTAGCAGTTTTGTCTGCTTTAGATGCTCTGGGGCAAGCACCAAGACAGAAAAGAAAAGAAATAGGTTAGAAAGCCCCCCAAAACAGGTTTCTGATGCAGGTTGTCTGTCCGTCACCATCTCATTTCTCTATACCTGGGTCATCTTTATGTGTTCTCCCTGGTGCCTACCTTGCATATACAGGATTAGGGGGAAAGGGGGTGAGTGTGTTTTAAATCACTTTTAAGAACTGAGCCGTATGAGACATGGAATTTCAATCTCAGCTGCTCCACAAGCAAATATAGGGATGGGATGTGACTGGGAAAGATACCTGTTTAGGACCCACTGATGCTTCTACATTAGAAGTGCATAGCCAAGAGGCTCCAGAAAAGGGACGGGGAAGTTGGCAAAGACAAGCCACCAGCTGGCTTGTGGAGTGACCTTACTGTCATCATTTGTTCGCTCTGTGTCTTTTATCAAGCAGATGATGATGATATGCTGTTAGAAAACTAGCTGGAGTAGTTCCTTGAGAGAAAGTGCTAACATTCAACATGTGGATGTAAGGATGGGCTAATATGATACCCTTAAATTAGTGATGGACTTAAATAGCATGAACCTGATATTAAAAAGCCTATCTATCTATCATCTATCTATCTATATCTCATAACTAGTAAATGGGCAAGACATCCTTGTTCATTTTTTATAATGTACCGTTTGGGTGGGTGTGCACATGCACACACACACACACACACACACACACACACACACCCTGAGGGGTGTTCTGTGAGACAATAAAGGTGATTTTGGTGAGTCAGAAAAGCTGCAGCAAAACGGAGAAGGGAAGAGAGAGAGTCTGTGTGGTGCATGAAAGACAACAGCTTCACTTTGCTTTGGAATTTTAGAGGCAATTAGAAGAACGGTGGCTGCAGGAATCAAAGTGGACCTCCATGCACTAAGCTACAAAGCTAACAGATGGAATGCTTAGAAGCCCTTTCAGAATCAATATCTGGGCAAATGGAACCAGATTGCAACAAAAGCGTCATAAAGCAATACGAATAAGACTACAATCTGGGTGCTCTACTGAAAAGCTACCCATTGCATCCCATGCTAGTTTCTACTTGGGGGGGGGGGGATTAATGGCTATGGCTAACTTAGGTTCATTCATTTCCGTGAGTCTATTGAGAGTTTAAATTAGCTGGATGCAACCCAATGTCTCCGTTTACTTCTGTAGCTCTGCACCTCCACTTGTTGAGGAGTGCCTATACCAAGAGAACCAATGTGGTTTAGTGGTTGCAGCATCAGACTGGGGCCTGGGAGACTAGGGTTCAAAGCCACATTCAGACATGAAGCTTGCCTTGGGCTAGTCCCCCACCTCACAAGGTTGTTGTGAGTATATTATGGAGAGGAAAGGGCTGAATATATTCCCCCTTGAACTGCTTGAAGGAAAGGTGAGATATACAGAGAATCATAGAATTGTAATAATAATAAAAATAAATATAAATTTTATTATTTGTACCCCACCCTTGAGGGTCCAGCCTCCTGCAATGCAGGAATCTTTTCCCAAGTGTGGGGCTCAAATTCATGACCCTGACATTAAGAGTCTCATGCTCTACCAAGTGAGCTAGTGAGGGGATATATGTAATAATAAATAGTAAAGTAAATACCTCTACTAAGGTAATAAATTAGAGTTTAATGAAGGTGGGGAAGGAGTTTGAGTACCAAGTACCAGTGCCACTTGCTTGACCTTGGGCAAGACATTCAAACTGCCTTTGCTTTGCTTCCCACCTCTTTAAGATGAGGTTGCAGTGGAATGCTGAAAAGGGGGTTTGTTTGGGGGAGGGTTATGTAAAAGAGAGCTACAGACTAAATCTGCATGGGAAAGAAAAATATTATTGCCAATACAACATACAAGTATTAATGTGTGTGTGTAATAGTGGGGTGTCCAAATCTGTCAAGATGGACTATAAATAGCTGATTATAATATTAAGCACCATTAGACAGACAGAGATAGATAGATATAGATAGATAGGTGGTAGATGATAGATAAATAGATAAATAAATAAATAAATAAATAAATAGATGATAGTTGAGATAGATAGATAGATAGATAGATAGATAGATAGATAGATGATAGATAATAAATATATAGATGTTTTCATTGCAACACAATAAATGGAGGGGATTGTGTTTTAAATAGGGCGCAAAGCATTAATCAATTAATTGCTACAACTGGGCTGATTCAATGGCCGATAATGCTTTTTAAGTGGACCTGTGATTTATTAGACTTCACTATCTAGGTCATACAACATCCTTGGCTTAAATGTGGGACAAAAACTCTCTGCATGACATCCAAACACAGAGATAAAGCACCCTGACATGAAGAACACCAAACTTCATACTGGGAAAATGCAATAAAGTTATTTACTGGGGGATCCAAAGCACTTTTATTCAGAGGTGAACCCCACTGAGTTCAGTGGGCTTTACAACAGAGGCTGCAATCCTAATCCCGTTTACCTGCAAGTAAACCCCATTGCAATCAGTAGGATTTACTTCCGATTAGACATGTTTCTGATTGCATTATAAGTGTGCATAGGACTATAACCCTAGTGCAGGGGTGCAAAATTATCCAGATGTTGTTGGATTACAAATCCCATCATTCCTGGCTATGCTGGCTGCAGCTGAGAGGAGCTAGGGAGCAACAATATCTAAAAAAAACCCCACAAGTTTCCCTCTCCCTGCCCTAGTGTAAGATGAAAGATCATCTTTAGAAGAACTAGGGCAGGGTTGGGGAAGCTTGTTCAGCTTGAAGGCTGCATTGCAACACACCTGGAGCTGCATGTTGGTGGCGGATGCAGCCAGAGGCAAAAGTGAGCAGAGCAACAGAGGTGACTCTCAATTCACATGACAAAATAATGCTCCATCCTCATTCTGGGTTCTAGAACAATGCTCATAGGGGCACTGGTTCATATGTTTTTTGTCCAAGAGAAATGCCCCAAGACTTCTTTTGTCAGCCGTGACAACGGTTTTGCTATTTCACTTTTGATACTTCCACAAGTTAGAAAATTAGTCGGGATGTTTTAAAAGATGGCTTGGGAAATAAGCAAGGGTGACCCTGGTTCGGAGCTTCCCATGGGCATATGGATGGTCACTGGGAAAGAAGAAGTCGATGGGCCTTTGTTCTGATCCAGGAGGGCTCCTCTGGTGTTCTTAAACAGATATATCTATAGCTATAGCTATATGTCATTTGAAATGCAACATTGCATAAAGAGTACATAAACTAAATAGCACATTGAGAACCCACTTTGTCTTTCATAACATCTTTCTCTGAGTTTTGCCTTGTTGTTGCATTGTTTACAGTTCCCCCTCCCTCTATATCATGTAGAAATCTATATCTCTCAGATCCATGCAGCTGATAAAGTTGGCTGTAGTCCACATAAGCTTAAGCAACAATAAATTTTTCAGTCTATAAGATGCAATGTGTGTGTGTGTTCCCGCATTTATCTGCCTCTGACTATGCCTGCTATAACCAGGGAGGCTGGTTTCTTAGAGAGATTGGGGCACTGTCCCAAAAACCTCAGTCTGCCCTCAGCCAACTCCTGCAGCCCATCTGCCTTCCTATTTACAACTGGTGCCGGGGGCCAAAACTGCCTGTCCTCCTCCTGCTGCTGCTGCTTAGTCTCAGGGATGCCCTTGTAGGACTCAGCAGGGAGGAGGATGGGACAAAGCAGGAATTAGTTGGCTCTGCCTGTCACTCGCTCTGGCTCCACCTACTCTTGGCTTCTGGGCCTTCTGTACCAATGAGGACCGGCCACCACTGGCTGAAGCAGACTAGTAAAACAAATCCTCTTGAATAAGGTTCCTAGAAATCAAAGCAAACATATCTTGTGACATTTCTTTATTACCGTAGTAGAAAGCCTGTGACCCTCTAGCGGTTGCTGGACTTCAGCTGCCATCAGACCCAACCAGCATGGCCAGTGGCCAGGGATGATGGGTGTTGTAATCCCCAGGTTCCCCAACCCTGCTTTATGGGGTAAAGGTAAAGGGACCCCTGACCATTAGGTCCAGTCACGGATGACTCTGGGGTTGCGGTGCTCATCTCGCTTTATTGGCCGAGGGAGCTGGCGTACAGCTTCCGGGTCATGTGGCCAGCATGACTAAGCCACTTCTGGCAAACCAGAGCAGTGCACGGAAACGCTGTTTACCTTCCCGCCAGAGTGGTACCTATTTATCTACTTGCACTGGTGTGCTTTCAAACTGCTAGGTTGGCAGGAGCAGGGACCGAGCAACGGGAGCTCACCCCATCAAAGGGATTCAAACCTTCTGATCGGCAAGCCCTAGGCTCAGTGGTTTAACCCACAGCGCCACCTGTGTCCCTTGCTTTATGAGGTACTATGCTTTAATTCTCCTTTGTGTCATGCAATAGGTTTGGTGAATGAAAGATGTGTTTGGAGTCTCAAGAGTCCCTGTAGTTTTCAATGACTGGCATGCTTACGCTCTGTTTATGTAACCATTCTCTCATTTGTTTTCTCATCTGGGACCCTCTGTTTATGAATTGCAAGAGATAAGACATTGGCCGATTGCACGCAGGCAATTGCTGTGGAATAATCACAGTTCACTCAGTCACTTTTTATAGGGCATTTAAATGACACCATGAACAAAACACACCTACCTACTCATCAGCTGGGATAGCCCAGTCAGTAGAGCATGAGACTCTTAATCTCAGGGTTGTGGGTCCAAGCCCCACATTGGGCAAAATGTGGATTCCTGCATTGCAGGGGGTTAAACTAGATTATCCCTGTAGTCCTTTCCAACTCTGATTCTATGTTTTCCCTGTTGAGCTTCCATTTTGCTACTTAGAAAATCCATTCTTTTTTAACACAACAAAACAGCTTCCCCGGGTGTAGGTGATCTACTCTTCTGTTATTCTGTTAGACTACAAGTCCCATCAGCATGGCCAATAGACAGCTATGACGGGATTTGTAGTTCCTGGTTGGTGTTCCTGGTGTTGATTTTTTCATGCTGATGATAAAACCTTATCTTTTTTTATATATCTGTGCAGATCTAAGCAATGATGAAGACTATGTCCAGTGGGAACTGCACCTTGAACGTGCCAGCCAAAAACTCCTACCGCATGGTTGTCCTTGGAGCCTCCAGGGTGGGCAAGAGCTCCATCGTCTCGCGGTTTCTCAATGGCCGCTTTGAGGACCAGTACACACCCACAATTGAGGATTTCCATCGCAAAGTCTACAACATCCGGGGTGATATGTATCAGCTAGACATCTTGGACACATCTGGGAACCATCCGTTCCCTGCCATGAGGAGACTTTCCATACTCACAGGTTAGACGTGCGAGTGTGTGTGAGAGGAGGGGGTTACCACGGGCTCTTCCTAGTAGACCCAAGTCAATGCACATCAATTTGGGGAAGGAGAGGCAGGGGTTCAAATCAGCCCCAGGTGCTTGCAATGCCTGTTTGCAAGGTTTGGCTCATGTTATCTTTGTATTCCCATCTCCAAGGAGTTGCCAGCTGGGATCCACAGAATTCAGCCACCTCCCTATGCCCAAGAACGGTTTGGGTTTCCTGAACAAAGGGCTCCTGTGCTACATGGCAAGGAACTCTTAACTGAAATAAGTTTCTGATATGCCTTGGGAGTCCGTAGCTCAAAGGGGTAGTAATAATAATAATAATAATAATAATAATAATAATAATAATATCTCACTGGCTGTATATGAGCCCTCTAACTGTTCTCCTAGAATGGATCATTTTGCTCCTAGTTGTTGATTCCCTAATATTTGTTTTACAGATGTGGCTGAGAGCCAAAAGTGCAGAATCAATTGAAATAAACTGGGGTATTCTTTAATTCAATGAAAGAGGACCCCTTGCCAATTGCTCCCTCTTTGGAGAGCCATCTGCGTTCACCCACAATGTGGAATATGGTCTCATGGGGTGATTTTTATTGGGTGTCTCTATGCCTCCTCTATAGAACATGTAAAACACTGAGTGAGATGTAATAACTCTCTGGGCCCACCATAGTATTCCACTGAGAACAGAAATGAGTCTGGTCAGATCAAAACTGTAAGAAAAACCAGGTATCCAGAAAATGAAATCATGCTAGGATCGGCCCATCCATGAGGCAAACTGAGGCAGCTGCCTTGGGCAGCAGAATCCAAGGAGCACCTTTGCAGGTGTGCTCCCCGCTGCCCCACCCCCACTGCCAGAGAAGCAAGGAGATATGGCTATGGAGGCTTCTGGGTTCTGGCAAGATCTTGCCACAGCCATGCGATCCCAGTAAAGGGGCGGAGGACAGGAGGAAGATTTTGGCACACATGCAAAAGTTTGATAGACCTGTCAGTATGCTGTTATAAAACATTATTTTGCTAAAAATCCATGTCATCTTAATAAATTCCATTCTTTACAATGAAAGCTCTGTAAATAGCATTCCTTTTATCCAAACACAGGTTCTCTAAATGTTTTGGTTAGACCATATGTTTGGTTATATCACAGAGTGAGGAAGCATGCTTCTGAATACCAGTTGGTTGAAACATCAGGGAGGGGAAGTGCTCTCGCACCCAGGTCCTGCTTCTCATAGTGATCTGGTTGGCTACTTTGGGAGCAGTATGTTGGGCTAGATGGGCTACTGGTGTGATCCTACAGGATCTTCTCATGTTCTTAATATAGCTGGGATAAACAAATCCCTTGCTGTGTACAACTTTTATATTATTATTTCTAAGAGAGGTTGTAATGGATTGGCTTAATTTGTTTCCCCCTCTTGAAACATTGCAGGAGACGTTTTCATCTTAGTGTTCAGTTTGGATAGCAGAGAGTCCTTTGATGAGGTCAAGAGGCTCCAGCAGCAGATCCTTGAAGTCAAATCCTGCCTGAAGAACAAGACCAAGGAAACAGGTGACCTACCCATGGTGATCTGTGGCAACAAAAACGATCATGGTGAACTCTACCGCAAAGTTCGTTCTGAGGAAGCAGAGAAGCTGGTCTCTAGCGATGAGAACTGTGCTTACTTTGAAGTCTCGGCCAAGAAGAACACCAACGTCAACGAGATGTTCTATGTTCTTTTCAGCATGGCCAAGCTGCCCCACGAGATGAGTCCCGCCCTTCACAGGAAGATCTCTGTCCAGTATGGGGACACCTTCCACCAAAAATCCTTCAGGATGCACAGGGTCAAAGAGACAGGTGCCTATGGCATGATCTCCCCCTTTGCTCGCCGACCCAGTGTCAACAGCGACCTGAAATACATCAAATCCAAAGTCCTCAGAGAAGGGCAAACGAGAGAAAGGGAGAAATGCACTATTCAGTGAAGAAAGCTCTGCTGAGATGGAGTCTATACACCACGTGCAGTGCCTTAAAGAAAATGGCTGACGGGAGCAAGTTCCTAATGGCCTTGGGAGCTACAGGTGATGACAGTAGCAAGCACTCATGAGAGCAGTGCTTGAAACCACTTCGTCAAAAGTACCGCACCATTTGTATAAAGAAGTGACTTAAAGGGAAATATTGTAAATACTTGAAGCTGCCTGGCAGGTGACTGCCGTGCCCAGCACCTGTGACTTGTTCCTTCTTCTTTTTAAAAACTACTTTTCTATTTGGTGTTCTCTTCTTTGGATAAACGGGGCGTGTGAAGAAGGCTGGAGCTCAGCATTATACCAGGAGTTAGTGCAGGATGGGTCTGGCCTGCCCCACGTAGGAGTGCTGAGTTCTCATCAAGCAGTAGGCAGTCTTTGGTGAGAAGATGAACACGTGCCATTGTTTTCCTCCAGGTCTCTTCAGAAATAAGACCCATGATTCAGTGTCCTGTCTTGGTTCTGTGGTGACTTCCAACAACTGTATATATAAAAGGCAGGCATGGATCTCTGGATTTGTCAGGTCAGAAGAATGTTTGAACATTTGGAAGTTGTGGGGAGAAATGCACTTTTTTTGTGGCAGTGGCAATTCTTCATAGTGTCAATGCAAATGTCGCTTTTGTATTAGAGCTTTAACTTTGTTTTTGTTTCCCAAGCAACAGCCAGATGGCAGACTGTCTGTTTTAACTGAAATGTGAGCTAATCAGCAAGTATGATCTGGAAATGCCAACTGTTTTCCAGTTACATAATGTGTACAGTAACTAAAATTGTTGTACTGTAAAAAAAAAAACCAGCACATCTGACAGCTTCATGTGATTTTGCTTCATTCAATTTTCTGTTCTTTGAAAGAACTATATATATATACATACTTGGGACACTTTACTATTTCCTATTTACAAATCCCACCTGCCTCCCATTCCAATTATCTTATAATGTGTCTGTTCTATACTCCACTGTAAACAACCACCGTGGGTATGATCTGTCCAGTGGCCAACACCCGCTTTTTTTACACTAACAAGGCTGATGCATGCCTACTCAGAAGTAAGCACCACTGAGTTCAGTCTGACTCCCAGGTAGCAATGGATGAGTCTGTCCATTTCAGTTTCTCTCTGCTTCTCATTTTTCCAGTCTTATGTTCAGTTCTCCACATTTTCTCATCAGTTTGCAAACATTTTTTTAAAAACAGGCCTCATGAAAATTCACCCTCATTTTACTGTGTATTTTGCCTAAATTATTGTTTTTCTGCCCAGTATACACATTTTTGCAGGCACTTCCCCAAATTTAACATGTATTTGTCAGTTATTTTCACAAACGTATGTGATTTTGCTCATGCTGTCCCCTAATATATGCATTTTCATTTTATCTGGCTAAAGAACTACAGCATAAAATTTGGAGAAGTAAAATGATTATTACTTCCAAGTTGGCATGATTAGCACTGACCTGCAACTGGCCCCAGTGTTCCTAGTGTTCAAATGTCTGGAAAATGTTATCATAACAGGATCTTGTTCACAGGATCACAAAAATATATAAGGTGTGAAGTTTAGTTTAGGATGTGACTGTCTTCTAAATCACATTCGCTGAAGCGGGGTCACCGGTGTACTGAATGAGTGTGTGCAAATGGGGTTTTCTTTTAAGATGGTAAAACATCTCTCTCTTTTTTAAAAAAAGAAAAACCAGCATAAAACCCATGGTTTTGCTTCTGTCAAAGCCATCTGTTCATAGCAAGATTCCTGCAGAGAAAAATAGTCATGTCCAAATGAGACCTGTCTGTCACTCAAGCCCTGTTTTAAAATCTAGCACCCAAGTGGCTCTTGAGACCTGGAGGATCTTTGTAAAGAGGAGGGAAATTTCACTCAGAACCACTGCATGATGACAGGACACAAACACACCCTTTTAACAGTGGCTCCTTTCCCTGCTTAGACCCACGACAGCTCTCTGCTCATAATGGACATGTTTATCTGAGCAGAACATGGGGTTTTGCATGCCTCGGACGTACTGCAGAAGTTGGCTACCCATTCACCATGAACAGGGAGCTGCCACAGGTTTAAGAATAGGACACCAGGCCCATCTCTTCTTAATTCTCCCTCTTGTCCCCATGTGGAGGTCCTCTGCCCACAGCTCTCTTCTTTCTTCTCACTTCACCTTTGCTAATTCAGAGTGCTGACGCAACTGTGTGCACTAAAAACAGACATTTTAAGAAAAAAATACCTCAGACATGGGTATGCATTGTAGTGTGTGCGCGAGTGTATGTGATTGAATGCAATGAGGGGGAACTTCAGTCTTAGTAGTGTTGACACTGTAGACAACGTGGATTGATACGTTGTACCAGCCCTTGAATATTTGACACCTCCTGTGTTTTACTATACCTCATATTCTGTATATATGTAAATAGTGCTGTGTGTACACTGTTTAACGTTGCAAGTTCTGCTGATGCTGAATGAATATTCCCTCTGCTGTCTGACTGGTAACAGAGGCTTAAGGGTAGTAGCCCCTAACATACAAATATCCCCCATCTTATGTATTGCAGGGGTTTAAACTAGGTGACTTTTGGGGTCCCTACAAACTCTACTGTTCTGTGATTCCATGATTCTGAACCCTCCTTCCCTCGCAAATGTAAAATACAGTATTGCTTGGTTTCTAGTGCCATGGCAACCTTCTCTATTATTTTCAGGTGTCTCACAACTTGCATTAATATAGATCTATATTCCTTTCCAAATAAACCTGATTTATTTATTAGCTGTGTCTCAGATGTTGTGCATGTTCTCCAAAATATAATATGGTAAACTAAAGCAGAGGTGGGCAATGTCTCAAGATGGGTCTCCTGATGGGCTCAGAAAATCAGATTCTGATGGAGAAGTGGAAGAAACGTTGTAGACTAAAATGAGAGGCTTTTTTTATTATTCAGCAGGTGCTCTGTGGTCTGGAAACAGGCCACACCACAAGTCTTCCTGCCAAGGAGGAATCACGGTCCTGCTACTATAAGCACCAACTGGGAAATTGGTTTACAGGGAGATAATGTTTTGCTAGATTTCTTCTTTCTCTGTTTCTAGTGGGGGAGATATTAAAAGGGTACCAGCTAAGCGTTTTACACACATGCATCGCAGAGTGTAGAAAATTGGCTTACGGGAGTTCTGAAACAACAGGCACTCCACTCTCCTCGCTGCTAGAAGTGCACTACAAGAAACAGAAGTTTATTCAGAGAGCAAAATCTCCCCCCAAAAAAGCGCTATGAAAAGAATGGATGGTGCATTTATTTTATTTATGTATTTCTATTCCACACTTTCATTTTAAAAAAACATATCAAGGTAGTATACAAAATATAATAATAAAATCAGCAAAAAAATCATACCAACACTTTAAACATCAATAAATACTGATTGGTTAAAAATAGAAAATTCATATTGCAAAGGCCCATCTAAACAATATCGTTTTCAAAAAACATGTGAAAGAAGGGAGGGGAATGTTTCTTGCCAAACCTCTCCAGGCAGGGAGTTCCAGAAGTCAGAGCTTGCCAAACTGAGGCTCAGTCCCTAGTGAAGGCCAGTCAAACCTCAGGGACATACTCCATCAGAGGATCTCAATGGTCAAGGTGGATTGTAAGTGATCAGATTTCCCTTAAGGTACTTTGGACCCAAGTTGCTTAGGACTTTGTGAATTAACTTGCACTTTGAACATGATCCAGAAGCATGGAAGACACAGGATCTACCCACTCTGGAAGAATGGCAGATGAAGGTGATAGACTATATGGGACTGGCTGAAATGACTGGCAGAATCCGAGACCAAGGGAAAGAGACGGCAGAAGAAGATTGGAAGAAATTCAAAATTTATCTTAAGAAATGTTGTAAAATTAACGAGTGCTAAAATGTTGAGGTTATAGAAAAAAGGGGATTACAGCTGCAAAAGATCAAGTAAAAGAAAAGAATAAGGGAAAATTAGATAAACTTAAGGGGGAGGATTTGCTGAAACAAATTTGGAAATTGGGATGTAGAAAGGGGAGGTATGGGGAAGTCGGTGAAGTAAGGTTTAAGAAAAAAGGATTTGAAATTATACATGTTTGTTTATGTGTGTGTTTGTTTGTTTGGATTGTGTATTGTTTGTGTTTATATAAATGGTGAAAAACCAATAAAAATTTTATATATATATAAAAAAATGAACATGATCCAGAAGCAAACTAGCAACTAGTGTAGAGGTCCCAACAGTGGAATAACATGTTGTCAGCTGCGACATTCTGCACTATGAGCAGTCCGGCTCCTACATTCTGCACTAATTGTAGCTTGCAGGCCAGATACAATGACAGCCCCACCCAAAGTGCCTTGAGGTTACCAAGGAATGGACCACTGTGGTCAGGTTGTTGGGGTCCAGGAACGGTTACCGCTGGTGTATTATCTGAGCTGGTAAAAAACTTCTGACTACTTGGGCCGCTAGTGACAGAGATGAACCAAACAGTACCCTCAGACTGCATACCTGCTCCTTTGGAGGGAGGGCAATCCCACCCAGAACAGGTAAATGACCTCTGTGGTGTAGTGGTTAAGAGCGATAGACTCGTAATCTGGGGAACTGGGTTCGCGTCTCTGCTTCTCCACATGCAGCTGCTGGGTGACCTTGGGCAGTCACACTTCTTTGAAGTCTCTCAGCCTCACTCACCTCACAGAGTGTTTGTTGTGGGGGAGGAAGGGAAAGGAGAATGTTAGCTGCTTTGAGACTCCTTCGGGTAGTGATAAAGCGGGATATCAAATCCAAACTCTTCTTCTTCTTCTCCCAGTCCAGTACAATTGTTTAAGCCATGTAGTATGGCTCTTTATGCGCCGTTTCTGGAAGGATGCCTGTGGCAGGAAGGAAGGTGAGAAGCAGCTGTCCTATGGTTGTGGAGCCCAGGGGTACTCCACATAATTCTGCAGGGAAGTTATGACACTCATCACCAACATTATCAAATGGATGTCTCTAGCATCCTTATGCAATTGCGCTCCACATAGAATGCCAAACTGCAATAGTTTTGCTAGCTAGCAGAATGAATCACAATTTCCCATGAACAATATATTGCTGATGGAATGCTGGAGGATTTGTGACATCTCCAAAACAAGCACTTCCCTGTGGAGAAATGTCTTATTTACCTGCAACACAAATAAGCAATGATTACACATTTTTTTCATGTTAGAAGGTTGACGGGTCTTGAAAGATCCCCCTCAGGAGCTGGGAAGGGTCCTTGACACAACCATTAAATGGGTGACTGATAGGTGTGATAGATATTTCCCCTTGGTTGCCATAGAGACCATCTCTTAGTTGATAGTGATGACTGGATCAGTGGCCTTATTTATGCCAGGTGAGAAGCAAAAAGATTGCTCTGCACAAGCTGTTTTATCTATTGCCCCTTAGAGTGTCTTCGGACGTTTTCAATTGGTGAAGAATGCATGAGTCATTTGTGCTTCCTATTATTAACAACTGAAAACAATTCTTACTTTTGTATGGTGTGTGAATGGGCTGCAATTAGGGCTGCAATTTTAAATTTGTATGCTTCAAACAACTAACACTTTAATTGTAGATTAAAATTTGGTTCCTGGTTAATTCAATGAGGCTTCCAGTATTATGAAATATATGAAAAAAAATTGGGGGGGGCATGTTTTACACCATTTTCTTTGCAGTCCTGATTCCAAAGTGTCCATCTTGATCCAGCTAGAGGACATGCGTTGTCAGGTTATGTATCTGAGTGACCTTATTCATAAACTCTTAGCCTAACCTACCTCATAGGGTTATAATAAGGATAAAATGGGGCGGGGGGAGAAAACCAAGTGTATTGTCACTAGGTCTTGAGAGAAGAGGTGAGATAAAAATGCAGTAAGTAAATATTCCTAGCTGGATGATGAACTAGGCACTGGACTGGGTGCTGTTTACACAGTTCCTCTCCATGATACTGGCTCATAATGCTTTAAAAATAAACACTCACACTTATCAGCTGTTGTGAAAGTAGATTAAACCTTGTTCCCCATCTCCCTGCTGGACTGCTTGTTGCCAAACAGCTGGAAGCAAGCCTTCCTGAACTTAATGGGACTTCTTTCAGAGTAAATCTCCCCACTTAGCCGTTTTCACATAGAAAGGATCAGGCATTTAAGCTCTCTTGAGCTTGCACTTGTCCCACTGCCTTGTAGGAAAGTAAGCCTGCCTTTTCCTCGACTGTATCCAAGGGCTGTAAATTATGTCTTTTTGTGCTTCATCACAAGCACTCTGATTTATTGTATACGTTTTCAGCCAGTCGTCAAAGCAATTTCACAAGCACTCAGTTCTGACCAGCCCTTGGAGGCATGGCATGATGCCAAGGGCAAGGTTTTAATTTGAGCCTCATCTCAGCAGAGCACAGCCTTGGGTTATGTTTCCAGCATGAACGTTCAGCCCTGGAATATCTGTGCATGTGCAGAGTGTGCTTACATCAACAGTGCTTTCAGGACCATGCACACACAATGCGGAGAATTATGCCATTAAGTGGCAAATGCTAGTCCTATAAGAGAGGAAGGAAAATTCTCCCTCTCCTCTTTCTCCACTCCATGCATAATCATATATTCTTCTATCAAGTCTCTTCTTAGCTGTATTTTTTTCCGTTAAGCTAAAAAGTCCCCAAACACTTTAGCCAAATGAAAGCCTCGTTGGTTCCAGTCCATGGGTTTGTTTGCCTGCTTCTGCACCTTTTCCAACTCTATGAAATCCCCTTTAAAATGGGATGACCAAAACTGCATGCAGTATTCCAGAGGCAACCCTGCCGCTGATTTTGGAGTGGTCACTTGCGCAATGCCAAAAAAAGAGGAAATCACCAAAACGGATGACAAAAGAGGACATACATATACACTATCAGGCTTCAGGGAATCCGATCCCTCCCCCCGGTGGCAGCCAGTAAGCAGATAAACAAGAGTAGTTCTTACCAAGTAATTTATTCCATAGTTCACAGAGAGAGAGAGAGAAAGGAATGCAGCCTCCCTAAAATAATGTTGTTGCTCCAAGTAAAGTCCCACCCCCTCCATCTCTCCTATTCTACATCACCCTTGCAACAGCTAATCTGAACTTTCTGCCTCTGAGCCTTCTGTTCTACTACCCTCAATGCTTGCCTGGTCCTGGGAGAGGGAGGGTCAGGAATGCTGTCCAAGGACACTAAGTCTGTCAGCTGACTCTCCCCTGATGTTTCTTCTTCCTGCTGTTCCTCTCCCAATATTTCCCAGCTTCTCCCCTCTACAGCCTCTGCAAACCACTGTTCTAAATCTACACTGTCCTCCTGTTCTCGGGAAGGTTCAGGAGAAGGGGGGCGGCCCCCACCTTTCCTCCTCAGTCCAGCCTCTGACACATACACTCATTCAAATTAATGCAGGTTTCGAACTAATGGCTATAATTTAAAGAGAAATATGATACATCTCACCCATAGTGGCCCTGTGACCTGTGTGTCTGCTCAGTCTGCTGTCCAGGGGCTAAGTACTGATGGACAACTTCAAGGACCCTGGTCTTTCTTCTTAGGGCTTTTGATCTTTAAACTGGACTTGGACTGGGCAACCCTTCAAACAGAGGGCACCTTCAGAAACAGCGGACATAAGAACAGAAACCAGCTGGATCAGACCAAAGGCCCATCTAGTCCAGTGGCCAACCAGGTAACTGGTTGCAAGCAGGACACGAGTGCAACAGGACTCTCTCCAGTTGTGTATCCCAACCACTGGTACTCAGAGGCACACTGTTTCCAACAGCAGAGGTAGCCATCATGGCTTCGTTGTACCGCCCCTGTTGGAAGCTTCTGTCCAGTTGGACACATAGTCACACCAACTGATATACATAAAGGCAGGATGATACTAGCTGTTTTATTTTTGAACCCTAGAAAACCATAGCATGGAATCTACCTTAAAATAAAAATAAGAACTTTTGCCACAAATCCCTGAGTATACATCAGTTGCACAATAATAGCCCATTCAGAACTCATAACTGCAATATTGGAGCATTGCCTTGGGTACTGAACATCATGTTACTGTAATGTTAATATGAGTTTGAAGGCTGGGAACACAAGAAGGGCAACAGAAATAATATTATAGGATGAGAGGGACTGTTTCTTTATGAGGAGCTAAATATGAAGGAGCTGCTTCCACAGTGTCTAAGTGAAGGAAACAATGTAAAATGACAGAAATATCTGAAATGGTTGAAAATGCCAAAGAAGGAGAGGAGCCAGGATTTAGGATATCGTATATGAAATAACGAGAGTACACAAAGTTAATGATCCCCCTCCCCCCCAAAAAACCAACCCAGATCCAGCTGGAATTTTCTCCCCACAAAGGAAAGTGCCTTCATTAAAATTAGATTAAAACAGAAGTGGTCCCCCAGATGTTGTGATACTCCAACTCCCATCAGCCTCAGCTAGCATGGCCAATGGTCAGGGATGATGGGAGTTGTAGTCAAACACCCAGAGGGCTGCAGGTTCCCCAGACCTGGATTAAAACATAACGTTGAATCAACTTTGTGCCCATAAATGAGCTGGCTTCTTTTATTTTTATTTTTAACGATAGTGATGAGTTAGATGGCCTTTCTCCCAGATGTTCCCAGCTTTGACATTACAAGGTTTATCAAATTGTTTATCGAAGTATAAATCTGTAGGCAGGGACTGTTCTGGTGGTTTGTTTTTTATTGTGGCATGCTTAACTCACATTAAACAGAACAGAAACAATAGATGAGAAATGGTGAGTCAAAAGAGACGCAGTCTTAACCTCTCGTCATCCTTTAATGGAAGCTATTTTACCAGTTAGTAGACTTGCAAATGCTTCTGAGATGAGATTGAGGATTACTGTAAGGATTGCTGACATCACGAGGGGCTGGCAACTTCCAAAAACAGAAACAGTTCTCTATGTGGTAGAGTCCTCTAGGGGGGAGAGTCATGATGCCAACGATGGGAGAAGGGGCTTCTCACACATGAAGACTTCTCCATTAGGCCAACCTCACTCTGCCTTCAGCCAGACCCCACCTGCCTGCCTTCTCACGACAACCAGCCATTACTTACAACCAGCCCAGGGGGTGACGCTGCCTGACAGCTTTATCCCCTTTAGTCTTTGAGTTACCTTTGGGAACAGGTTGGCTGATAGCAATGCTAAAGTTAGTTGGTTCTGCCTGTCATTGGTTCTGGTCACTTAATGAAATAATTCTGATTTGTTTGCAGGCAAGTTATATGCCATGGCATCAAGCAAGCGTTATCTCACACTTTTTGATGAAATTTCTGGGCTGCTTCCTTATCACAACAAGTTCTATTTGGGGAGGAAACGGGGGGTTTTCCGCAGAAGAGTGCCATCAGTTGTACAACCTGAATCGGCTGGTATGCGGTCGAAACCCACCAGGAAAAAGTGACAGTCTGGCAGCATCCTGAGAAATGAAACACGTCAGAAAGACTACCTCCAGCTGACACCTGAAAGCATCTCCAGCGAAGCTTAGCAAGCCTTTGCAGCAACCAGCCTCTTGGATCAATTATTTACAGAGCAAGGCTTAGAGGTATCCTTTGTTCATTATTCAAAAGCCTCCGATAAATGATTTATGCAGATTTGTCTCAAACAATTGATGCATCTCAGGCTGAACGAAATGACTCTGTGGACAGTTTGAAGAGATTAAAAACTCACCACTTTTTTCGAAATAGAAAGACAAACGGCAAGGGGCTATGATGAAGCAGTGGAGGACAAAAATAGATGCAGGGGGAAATGTAGAAACAGCAATGTATGTTTGGTGAGAAGGAGGGAGAAGAAGTAGAAAAGGTGTGGGGAATGAAGGATTCATAAAGCTATAGACAGCTTGCACAGTGAGCCTGCTGTGAAGCCCTTATCATTTGAGAGAGAGATACCTTTTTGTTAGAGTTTAAGAGCAATCAGTTCTTCCTGCTTGCAGCAGAAACTGGCTGTGCAGAGTACTGGCTGACTGGCCCATGGGACAACCATAAAACCACTCCCTCCCCAGAGCAGAATTGAAGAAGAAGAGGAGGAGGAGGATCTATGCTGGGTTCTAAGGGAGTAGTCCAAACTCCTGGCCAGGAGCAGCAGAGCTAATGGAGTGCCATAGCCACAGCCCAGCTCTGCTACTCACCCCAGCTGGGGGAGGATTTTTTTGCTGTACATATCAGCTCTGGGCTTGGTCAGGCCCTTCACCAGTAGCTGGACCAACTAAAGACCCAGCAGATCCTTGGCCAGCCAAAACTGGCCTCTTCTCCAGCTCCTCCTCAAGCCAGAAACACCCCAGCTTTTCACTGGCTACTGCCACTTCCACTTGTCTGCACTTTCAGCCGGCACTTCTGTGGCAATGGAGGCCCCTTACCAGCAAAGCCCAGCAGAGCCAGGCAGAGGGACACTTCAGCTGAATCCAAGCATCCTCCAGTACAGTGGATCAAGGGTTTGGATAAAATACTGCTGTTTGAATGTGGCAGAAATGTGACCTGCACCTCTTATCTATAGCTGTCTGTCATCTGTCATTTATCATCTTTCTGATACATTGATTTTTTCGGTTTCTTTGAGGAACTCAAGGTAGCTGACAAGTCATAGTACCACTACATTTCAGAGGCGTATTATTTTCCTAGGAAATGGCAATGTTATAGATGAATACAGTGCAGCAATCTTTGGCGTTCCCCACCCACTGTACACAGAACAAATGTTCTATATGTCCAGCAGAGAAGCTCCGGGGGAACAGATCTGCTGAACTTCTTCTCCCGTAGTTCTGAAGGAAACAGGAGCTCTATAAACACAGTGTGAAGCTTTAGCAGGCTCCCTAAACATTCGTTAAACAAGGAGGCTTGAAAGTACTTGCAAGTCGAGGCTGGAACTATTCACACATCCCGGGTCTCATTTTAGAACACTGGTGGGAACGGATTGTAAACACTGCAGCACTCAAGTGCAGTTTGCAGCACTGAGAAGCTTTAATCTGCCTTGCACTGTGCATAGCCAGCTTTGGAATTCAAACACTTAATAGAAACACACGAGGCAATTAAAGCAGAATAAGATGGCTGTTGTTAAAGAAGGGCGTGCGAAGCAGCTCATTCTTTCATTAGCTTGTACATACAGAGTGCCAGAGCTATTCTGTCACATATGGAAAAGGACAGTTTGTTCCAGCTCTGGTGGCGGCTGTCCAAGCAAATAAACACAGAATTTTATTTTAAAAGGGAATAAAAGGAAAAACAAACACTGAATATTGGGAAGAGGCATTTAAAGCGATGGAGGTATTCTGAAGACAGAATAGAGCTGTGACTAATAGTCTAATTTTTAAGAGAGTTGGAAGTGATTTGAGAGAGAGAGATGTGCTTTGTTTGGTCCTACATTTGCCTCTGAATAAGCAGGTCTTTGAGGCCTAATAAGAGCTATATTCCAAATATCATTGGGGACTAAGATAGGGCTGGCCTGTACACCTCAGTCACATGTAGGGATGGGGGAGAAATTTGATGCAGTTCACATTTAGAAGCCAATCTATCTAATTTGTGCTTTCTGAAACATTAGAACCAAAATGCAGCCCTCCTTTCAAAATTCACACATCAGAATTTTCAACCAATTTTTCAACCAATCAGTGTTTGTGAAAATGCATATATTTGGGGAAAGTGTTCATAAAAATGAATACGTTAGTGAAAATAACATACATTCTGTTTGGGTAAATGGCTTGCAAGAATTTGCAAATTAGTCAAAACTGCATAAAAAGATGCAATTTTTAGGAAGAGGCTCACACAAAAACAATGATGAATTTTCACGAGGGTGGTTTTTTTAAATAAATAAATAAATAAATATTGCTAATTGCTGCAGAAATATGGAAAACTGAATAGAAAATTGGAAAAATGAGAAGCTGAGAGAACCGAAATTGATATAGCTTTCCATGTCTACCCATAAGCTCCCCAATCCACCCTCCACGAGCCCCATAAATGAATGAATATTGTTCTCTAAGGCAATCTGATTGCACCCTGTGCAAACTGATTATTTCCTACATAATTTACCCTAATTTGCCTTGGAAAAATGTGCACAGGTTTTCTTTTTTATGCATAATTTGTTTAGGAAAAAAATGCTATAATTGGCATATGAATTTTCTTTTCCAATTCAGAATTTTCCAGAAAACTCACATTACTGGTCCTAGTAAAGGTATTGCCTTGCCATGGATTTTGGATGAATAATAAACATCATTAGCTTTTAAAACAACAGAGGACACATTATTGCAGAGGCAATATATACAACTGTAGGAAGGAGAAGTCTTGGTCAGAAAATAAGGATGTGATAAACACCTTCCTATTTTTCTTTATAAAACACTGGAGCATATTGTCTACAGGGCTCCCCAAGCTCTTTGGGTGCTGGGGCACATTGGGAAATTTAAGAAACTGTTTTGGGCACCACAATATCACATTTCAAAGAAGAAAAACAGACAAAATTCAGAACTCACACCCACACACCAAGCATGCACAATTACCTTCATGGTGTAAAACAATTAAACACAAACAAAGCAGACAGCGCCCCCCCCCAAAGAAGAAACAAGCAAAGAAACAAAACACCCATGCCAAACAGAAAAGAAAATTTGACGAAGTGATTGTTTTCCTGCTCCCTTTGGTTAAATCTCTTCCTTCCTTCTTTAAAGTCACATTGGATATAAAGCCATCAAGAAAGCTATTTCACTGTGTCCTCTCTGGCAGCTGACTTATCTTCTTGGTGTTTAGCATTCGCTGTCACTCCTGTCTTCAGAAGATTCATACACTCCCCCACAAAGTGTGTGATGTTAACAGAAGAGTTTTTCAGTGCCTGCTAGTCATGTTGCTAAGAGCAGGTGTTTTAGATCTCCTGCGTAAAGGAGCAGAAAAAGCAAGTGGAGCTGGACAGACGGACATAAACACAAAGTTTCCATAGAGAACATTTTACTAATTCTTACCCCTTTCAAATTAAGAAAACCCCATTACTTCTTATTTCAGACTGTACTTCCACAGCACGGAAATGCAAAGCCCATTATTAAATAAATGCTCTACAATGCCCCAAGTGAAGACTTACAGCATTTTTGTACTATTTGATTTCCAAACGGAGCAAAGGGTCTGACTTGGTTTAAGGCACCTTCCTATGTTCCTAAACTGGCCTTCCCGGGCCATTAAGAAATGTGAACCTCATTTCACCAAATCCAAGGTGGGCTTTTGGTGGGCAAAACCAATAGTGACAAAGGCTATGGGAGCGGTTCATAAGAATATGATCCATACACTTAAGCTTAAGTTTCTTAATCTTGAAAAACCTTCCCTGGATCAGATCGATAACTGTAATGTGATTCCTATGTGGAGGTTTCACTCGAGAGCCACTGTGCCATAGTGGTTAAGGTGGACCTGGGAGACCCAGGGTTCAAATCGCCACTCAGCCATGAAAGCTCATCGGATGACCCCTTAGCTAAACCTACCTCACAGGGTTGTTGTGAGGGCAAAATGGAGAGAAGGAAGGGAAACCGTGTATCCCACCTTGAGCTCCTTGGAGGGAAGCTGGGATAGGAGATAGATAGAGATGATAAATAGATAGATAGATGATAGATAGATAGATAGATAGATAGATAGATGATAGATAGATAGATGATAGATAGATAGATAGATGATAGATAGATAGATAGATGATAGATAGATGATAGATATAGATAGAGATGATAGATAAATGATACATAGATAGATGATATAGATGATAGATGGATGATAGATGATAGATGATAGATGATAGATGATGATAGATGATAGATGATAGATGATAGATGATAGATGATAGATGATAGATGATAGATGATAGATGATAGATGATAGATGATAGATGATAGATGATAGATAGAGATAGATAGATGATAGATAGAGATAGAGATAGAGATGATAGATAAATGATACATAGATAGATAGATGATATAGATGATAGATAGATGATAGATAGATATAGTTATATGGTCACCTGTCTTTCTTACAGGAAAAGAAAATCAGGACCCAAAGATCCTCATGCGCCTTACTTGTATGTCTGCTGCATTATCTTTGAAAAAGAAAACATGAAGCAGATCATTGGTACCATGCGCAACTGAAATAATTTGAGATCCTCCAAGTCTCTCCTTTCTTTTGTACAGTGGGCATCCAGGTGTGTGTGTGTGTGTTTATTGCACATGGGTGAATTAATTTAACTCACTGGGGTGAAAGGCAATTCACTCTTTTGAGCCGTGCACACACCATACATTTCAAACGCATCCAAAGCACATTTCTCCCACCTTAACCCCAAAAAGAATTCTATAAACTGTAAAGTGTCCCATTCTCAGATATTCATACAGACACTACAAGCTGACTTAAGGGTAAATTACCCTTTATTCTTGATGAGGCCTGGGAGCAACTTCTCCAGCCAGGCCACACCTTTGAGTCAGCTCTCCAGGCGCTGGCCTCGGTCCTAGCTGTTTCTCTTAAAAAGGACCACATGCCAGATATTCAGTTGATAATGCATAGATTGCATAAAGGGTGCTGGGAATTGTGTGGCTCTGTGAGGGATAAACTACAATGCCCAGGATTCTGGGTGGGGCGTGTGCTTTAAATGTATGGTGTGTACACAGCCTTGGAGCCATTCTTTTTGAGATCGTTTGTCTGCAGCCGTCTCTCCACATGGAGTGAGTCATTTTTTGTTGTTGTGGATGCTGGAAAAACAGACCTCATATCCTTCATTATTTGTCAAGGTCCCTTCTCAGCCATGAGTGAGATTTGTCAGGCACTGCACTGTTAATATTCTCCCTCCCACACCGCTGATTAGTGTCACTCAAGCCGCAAGTGGAGGCAGCCAGTGCAAACAATAAGTATTATAAGAAAGGGGGGAAAGAAACACCAAATCTGCACATTGCAACCTGAAAAATACCTCCTTGTAGGTGGGAGAGAAAGAGAGCAGAGGCACAGAAGACATTTTCCGCCTGAGAGGAAAGGGTTGGAAATATCTACACAGAAAAAGAGGAGAAAATGGCTAACCATGTGGGTTGTGGGATTAAATATGGCAGCCATTGTGTTTGATTATTTGTCTCTACAATCAAGAGCTTAAAAAGTTTCATGTCCACACATGCCCAAACAGCTCAAGCAACATTGACGAATCGGGTTGAATGGGCACTTGGTAAAACAGGAGTGCTGTCTTACAATGACTGGGGGCTAGAGGAGGGAGGAATTAGGGGTTTTTTCAAGCGGGGTCATCAAGTGCTACATATTCCACGTGGAAATGAGCCCTCACAGATTAGACGCCACCAACAGATGTTCGGTATTTCATATAATCCCAAACACAATGCTTTTCAGGAGAGGCAGCTCACAGAACCAGCATCCAGGAGTCAAGGAAGGAGAGATCAAGTGAGGCCTGTGCATATGTGAACCAGCTCTAAGATAAAAGTGGTTTTGTTCTGTCCTGTCCTGTCTTGTATGATAACAAGGCCGGCCCTAACGTTAGAAAGCATGAGTCAGTTGCCTCAGGCAGCTGATTTTGAGTGTCGTGAAAGGGCACCAGAATTGCTAGTTGTGTGATATACTGTTGCTGTCCTTTTTACTCCCAGGGATGAGTGCTTGTAGGGTTTTATGCCCCAGGTACCAAAATAATAATAATTGGTCCCCCACATGCCAAAACAGAAAGCATAATCATTGCTATTCTGTTCTGCCTTGGGCAACAAAATGTATTGCGTTGGCCCTGTAATCTCTCCTATTCCAGTCCGTTGCTCTGATAAGCTCTAAACGCCGTATTAAATACAGTCCAGCCCAGTGTCATTAATCCTGCTCACAGTTTCCAAATGCTGGAAGTGCAACAGAAAATTTGAACAACCTTCTGTCAAAGAAATCATGTTTTGTGGCAATATCAAAGCATTTCTGTTGGGGTTGTATCTGCCATGAGTGCTTCTTATGAGTGAGTCTGAGGCTGCCAACATGGCACTTGAAACTACAAGAAAGGAGACTGCAACTAAGCATTAGAAATTACTTTCTGATTGGGTAAGAGCTGCTCTACAGTGGAATCAGGCTACCTCAGAAGGTGCTGTACTCTCCTTCACTGGAAGTTTTTAAAAAGAGGTTGGATAGCCATCTGTCAAGGTGTGATTCCTTCATTGCAAGTGGTTGGACTGGATGACTTCCAACCTTACAGTTCTGATTCTATGACTTCTGCTGCAGCCTGCAAACCCTTGATACGTCCTGCTCACTGCCCCCTTTGTGTGGCATGTGGTTACCTTCCCCCCACCCTTAAAAAGCATAGGAGGGAGATTTCGGCATGGGGAGGGGAGGGAAGAGGCCCAGCAGATCTCAGAGAAGGCCTCTACAGGCATATGTGACCCACCCATTGGCACCACATTGGCAACCCCTGCTCTAACCACTGCACCACAGTGACTCTAAGTGCCAGACTTTCAAAAGAAGTGGGAGAGCAGCTTTTCTCCGGGCTTCATGATGCCTTGATTCTTCAGATAGCTGGGTTTTCTTTTTCCTTTATCCCCTTCAATTGTGAATGAATGGATAGATCAAACAATAAATTATTATTTACTTGCTTCAAATGGGAGGCCGTTAAAGCCTCCCTAAATCAGAGATGTGCCTCCTTCTTACTCGTTTAGCCAAATTCTCACTGGCCTCATAACAATTCCATTTCTGTACACACCATTTCCTCTGCTGATAAATCAGAGCCAGTTCAATCCAATCCAAGGGCACCAGGTCTCCCCAAAAGCAACATGGATTTTCAGCACCTTCCTCCAAGCCAGGGGCTGGACTATATACACTGTAGTCATCAATGCTAGAAATTGATTTTCCTTTCTTGCATCTCTGCAGAGTCCCCCGTCCCCCCCCCCACTTGCTTTTCGTTAAAGAAACCAATCTTGAAAGGCACCTCCAGGCTTGACGTGAATTTGCTGTCATTAACTGTGAAAAAGGCAGTTAGGAGCTGGATATATTGAGAGCATCTTGTTGAAAGATCATCCCAGACTTGGAGATGGTATTGCTCAGAATGCACCCATAAAAGAAAAGGGGGAAAAACATTTCATGGACATTTAAATGGGTCCTGAGGATAATATTTTGAAAATAACCCAGCCATGAATGGGGTGAGATGGTCTCCTTTAATTCTGAATCTTCATGGATGGTGATAGAATCAGAATACAGAAACCACTAAGAAATCCTTACTAACATTTTAAAAGATGTAACTATTTTCTATATCTAGTTCCCTCCTGCTCTAATCAATACTACAACCATCTAACTAATGCTATAATTTCCTAGCTGATGCTGTAACTGTTCGTCCACACTTCCACTTGCCCATGCCTAGAAAGCAAGGCTCCAAGTGATTTTCTACTTCTCCATTGCTTTCTAGGCACACATTTGACCGGTTTTGCCTTTGCCCCACTGCTCTCCCCCAGAAAACACACACTTTAGTGCTAAATTGGAGCAAATAATCCCATTGGTGTTTGCTCCAATTCAGCTGCAAACAGCAGGTTTTCCTGGGGGCAAGCAGAACTGTGGATGAGCACTCATTAACTACCAGAATAATTCTCTAATGCAGTAACTCCCTAACTAACTCTGGGGATAACTTGCTCTGCAACTCCCTAACTCCCTTCAACAACCTCTTACCAAAGTCCTCTGGCAAGTCACCCAGCAGGAAGATATTTCACGATGAAAGACGTATCACTGTTGCTTAGCAGCCTTGCTCAGCAATGGCCACTGCTCCTCTTCCTATTAGGTTTTTTTCCAATGTAGTTTTCAATGCATTCCTCTTATGTGAATGTGGTGAAGGGGTATTCAAAGATTTTCAGGGTCAATTTTAAGAACTTTTGCAAGGGGGGGGTCTTACATTTAAATTAGGAGTGAGTGGGTGGGTGGAGGATACTTTTTCCACTTCTTGACAATTTCATATTCATGCAAACATATTGATACCCACTCCATTTTTTAAAGAAACATTAAATTGTTGCATTTAAATTGTACTGATTTTATCTGCATTCATCCCCTAAAAGGCACGTTTTGTATGCTCTCCAATGCACTTTCCCGGAAATATATTTCCTGTAAAAGAAACCTCTTTGAGTATTTTTTTTAAACTGCACTGCAAGATTTGTGCATAATCTGATAGGAGAACCTCAGCAACTTTGCATTTAAAGGTATGCAATGCACACACACACACACATACACATAACTCTTAAAATTCATTCAGATCCAAATCAATTCAGCATTTGGCAGTGTTTTTACTCCACCGCCCCCCTGAAATGTATGAAAATCACAGGGATGAATACTTCAGCCCAGCATTAGCGCTAATCTCATTGCCTGAAATCAGCACGCTGCCACTATTGCAAGGTCTGCACAGTGCCATAGATGCACAATAGCGGTCGAGAAAATGTACAATGAAAAGGCCACTGAGGCAGCCTGTGCACAATAATAAAGAGTTTTTGCAACTGCTCATCAGCAGGCTGTTTCCCACTGGTGTGCAGCCGCTCAGTCTCAAGCTGCAGAGCAAAAAGCTCTATTCTCTCCTCCTACCAACAGCCAAAAGGTCTTTGGCATCCTAGGCAGCAAAAGTCTGAGCCTGCCACTCACTGCTGGGATGCATTGACTCTGCCAGCAAAGCAGCCCTTCCCTCTCAGCAGGAGGCAGGCGACTGGCTGGAAAGAAAGGCTGCAAAAGGAGGCGACAGAGTCCTTTCTGCCCAGGGAAGCACAGCTTCTTCTTAGGACCAGGTACTGTATGGTAGAGTGTGTGAAGACACATGGTTTTGCTGCTGGAGCTTTAGTTAGCAATACACCTGACTCAGTCCTTGCAGTATTGCTTACTGCTTGCAACATAGTGGCTACCACAAAGCTATTATATTTATCATATAATATTATATATATATTTTATACTGATCATGTAAACCTGCCATTCTATTGTTCTCTTTCACACACCTTCAGCCTGGCAAGGGGAAAGAAAGACATGCCCTCTTTTGCCATACTGGCTCTCACCTTCCAGAAGTATCGCCAGCTACTCAGTTTCTGTGGCACTAAAGCAATTGCTATGGTTGTTGGGGTGTATGAAGTGTTAGGGGAGGGGGTAGTATGCATAGCTGTCAATGTTTCCCTTTTTTAAGGGAAATTCCCTTATTCCAAATAGGATTACTCACAAGAAAAGGAAAAAGTTGACAGCTATGGTAGTATGTCTGGTGGAGGACATATCATGCTTCTTCTGGGGTAGTTTGTCCACATTTGATCCCTACCCTGAACTCAGCTCTCACCTGTGGCTCCTAGAAGTTGTCAGCATGTGACAGCAACCACACCCCAGGAACTGCTTTGACTGGCCGGCTAAACCAGGTGAGGGTAATCAATGGGCCTCAGAGCCTTGGTGAGTTAGTAACTTCCTCTGCATGAGAAGACAAGCTCTGGTGGATTGAGCTGACAAGACCAACCTGGGAAGGTAGCCCATATAGAAGGAAAACTCTGGTCCTAACCCTCTGCTGCCTTGTGGGACATCTTCAGGAGAAGAAAAGGCAAAGGAGTAAACCCTACACAAATCCAGAGGGGAGTCCCTGAGATGGTTGGATGGCTTCCTGTACGCTTCCTTCCAGCAACTCCTGCAGCCAGGCTGGTGCCATTAGTATTGCTCTGCTTTCCTTTGGACCACATCAGTGAAGCCGAGGAGGTATTGTCATCTGGGCAGTCCAGAAGCTCCATACACACTGCCCAGGCAGGGGAGGCCACTTTGGTGCTGCTAATGCAGCAATTTGACTTCACCCTACTGCAGGCAGAGGCACATTCTATTGTCTCTGGAGACAGACAGATGCCAACAATAGCAATTACTGCTACCTTACATAACAAAGAAGACCCTTAACAGACATGGAAACTAGATGGACCATTTTAGCAGTCATTCTTCTCTAGATTTCAATTGTAAAATCTCAGGGGTGGGACCCTGTGCATCATTTAATCCAATCTCAGTCTCATAACAATAAGTTCCAGGAACAGAGTCCAGGAATCCTGACACTGAAAACAAACGCTGGGCTGAGGCTTGACTTTTGAACTGTTGTAATGCTGCGAAGCCATGACACATATCGTGTAAGTTTAGAAATTAAAAATGGATCTAAGAAAACAGTATCTTGAGAAATTCTAGCTTTCCCACCAACCATGATCCAACATCATGTTGTTCTGCATACAAGATGGCTGGTGGAGGGCAAACAAAGTTGTATCTCTCATAGAGTGACAAAATACCTTGAGCTAGCCCCATCTGTAACTTCAACTGATCTTGTTCAGCAAGAATACGAGCCTGGTCTGGCAACAATGCACTAGATAATTAGTGGTGATTTTAGCGAGCTGGCTACATGCATTATCATTCAGACTGTAAATTGCATTGCTTTTTCTGATGCAGAAGTAATGAGCAGGAATGATCCCAACTGAAATTGCAGTCCAATACAAGGTGTTTACATGTGAATGCCTGAAAGCCAGTCAACACCTCATAAACACTTTAACCAGCTTTGGGTTTATTATAATTTCAGTTCCATTAAGTGCACGGAACAAGCGTGGGAGGACTGGATCTTTGTTGTATGGCTATTAACTATTTGAAATTGGGGGGTGAGGCCTGGAGGGCTTTGGGGTTTAGCTTGCTTTATACTGTGTGTATTTGGAGTCTGAAAGAAACTGACCACAGTTACTGGGAGATAATTTTTATCTTGACTTGTAATTTTCATCACCCTAGATTGTTTAACTCAGGTGTGGGGGTACCTCAAGGCAAAGGTCAAAATGTGATCCCCCAAACCTCTCTATATGGCCCTTGGAAATTTCTCCAGGGCCATGCTGTTTCCTTGACCACACCTCCTGACTCCAGGCCACATCCCTCATCACGCCTTCCTCATATTCTCTGAGTGTTTTTGCCTGTTTGGAACGTGTCCTTGAAATCTAAGAATCCACCATAGTTGTCTGGGCTAAGAGGGGTGTGCAGGTATAAAAACTACCCTACTGTACGAGCGTGACATTTGCATTTGTGACTACACCCAATTCTGCCTCTGGCTCCACCCACTACTGGCATGTGGCTCTCAGAAGGTTGCCCACATAGGAATATGGCCTTTAGCCTGAAGAATGTTCCCCAACCTGGGTTTAACTAAATCTTCTGACAAGCTGCTAGGAAAACCAGATGCAACATTGTGCTTACATCCTGTGTTTCCAATAGTTAGCAGAAGTGGGAAAATCTGGCACTGCCACATGTCATGCTGTAGTGTGCAGAGCTGGAAAAAAATCTGCACCTGCTGAAATTCCTTTTTATTTTTCTTTCTTACATATCTGATTATCTATTAACAGAGGATGGGTTCAGCTTAAGGGCTGAAGCTGGTTCTTTCATCTTTGTGGTCCAACTCATTCCAACTCTATGATTGATGATGACTGTGAAAAGCCAAGTTCATGAAGCAAGGGCATAAGAGACTTGAATGTGACGCTGCTGGAGAGGTAAGAATGTTGACCGCGGATCTGGTTGCTACCGGAGGTTTGTTTGTTTATTCAGAGTTATAGGCTGCATCTCTGTTTGGCATGTCCAAGGCAGCAAACAAAATGAATGCTTTGCATAGTTCAGTGCAAAGTCTTAGCAAATGTAAGATGCATCATATGGAAGATAATTCTTGATGGAAATTTAGAGCACAGGAATTGGCTGCCCTCATTGCTATTGTCAGCTAAATATATTTCCATTGTGGCAGAAATGATGTTAAACTTTGTGTGTGTGGGTGTGTATACACACAGAGAGAGGGGGGGGGAGATTATGCCAGGAATATTATGAAGACTGTAAATTACTCCATCTGGAACTTAGTATATAGCAACACAGCAAGGAACTGAATGAGAGAGAATCCATTATAAACTTTCTATAAACACTTAGCAAAGAAAGAAGAACATACACAGAGTAGAGGTTGCAACTACCATCATTTGCAAGGAGGAGAGGATCTGTTTGAAATGGCAAATCAGATCAGCTATATGAGATCTCATAAGAACATATGCAAGCTGGAGCTGTTTATGTGCTGCGTATGTAAATAGTGCTTCATGCATACTCCTCAACTGTCCCGGTTTAAGCAGGACACCCCAGAACTACAGAAGCCATCCCAGATTCTTCTCGGATCCTGGAATGTCCTGTTTTTTGGTCCATAACTGTGCTGCAAGTCATCTGGCTCAGGCCAGAGCATCAGACCAAAAGACACTAATTTTTTGGTCTTGCACTCTCTCCTGTGAGTCACCTGGCTCCCACAAGAGCTTGGGACTGAAAAATCAAGCACCCCAATTTTGATCAGTGGGATGTTGCAGGGTATGTTTTAGATCACATAAGCCTGTTAGCTACACTCTCCTTTTCCACAGTTATCCAGTGGCAGCACAGTTACAGACAGAGCATGGAGAATCGAAACTTAGGTAGTAGTCTTGGTTGTTTCTACTCTGGTTCCTGCAGTTCCTGAGTCTGCAGATTATTAGAAGCATATGAACTGTGGCTCACTAGAGCACTGAGACTCCCTGACGGCTACAAATATAACATGAAATCTCCTTTAATGGCTTTCAGACTTGTTGCATGAGGTTTGGGATACAGATAACGGGCCTAGTTCTAAGTAGTGTGTACTAGGAAGTTGTTTAATTTTAGCATATTTTAAAGGAATGCCCCTCGATATTTCAGACCATTACAGTCCTTCAGAACATAATGAACACCCTTTATTTTAGAACCTTGGCTCTTAACATTTACAGCTGGCTGTTAAATAAATACTGTATACTCAACTCTTTACATTTTGAAATATTACTCTGACCAGCCTAGATAGGAAGCACAATGATACCATCTTGTGGTCAGTTCCCTCAGTTTCTAATCTGCAGTCACAGAAAGTGCAATCTTCTTTTTGAAGCGTACAGATCTATATAATCTGAGGTGTGAGCTCACGGTGTAGAGAAGGCACTGCCCTTGTTGAGCTTCGTCAGGGGCGGAGGAAGGGGGGTGCGGTGGGGGTCGTCCGCCCTGGGTGTTACCACTGGGGGGGGTGACAAAATGCCAGGCAGCACTCACCGCAGCGCGCCTGAATGATACCTCTCTCCTGGGAGTGATGCAGTGGCTTGAGTGCCTGCAGGCTCTGCGCTGCCCCAAACAGTCCGTCCGCTGCCTCCCCGCCCCCAGTTGTAGGGCGGCTGAGTGGAAGGAGGCAGGCAGACTCCTCGGGGGTCCCACGGAGAGTTCTGCCCCGGCTACCCCGCCCTTGCGGGCAGCTGGTCCTACCCCTGGGCACAGGGCATACACGCCGCCGCAGGCACCCTATCGGCTTGCTCTGCTGCTGAACTTAGGCATACAAGCTTTTCTTTCTGACCAAGCTCAGGGGAAACCAAATTTATGGGTTTACAGAACAAGCCCACAGTGCTGATTGCCTGGATACCAGTGATATTACTAATCCACCTCCCTCAACAGTATTTCAAAATGGCTCCTTTAAAAAAAGGTGGGTGAATGTACAGTTGCTTTTTTAAAAAAAAATGTTGCCCGGTGGTCCTCTTGAAGCATGGGGGAAGGAAAAGACAGGTGACTGTATCTGCATTTAATTGCAGGCCAGCGCCTCTTTAGAATGAATGCATTGTGGAGATGGGATGGGGGGGGGAATACTGATTGATCTGAGATGAAGGAGGAAGGGGGGAAACTGTGTGGATCCTAATTTGCACATGCACTTGGATAAAGCATCTTTAAGTACAATCCTGTTCTTGTGTATACCCAAACGGCCAAAGTTGGAATAGAAATAAGTGCACACTGTTTCATACAGTGGTACCTCGGGTTAAGAATTTACTGTAATTTTTGCTCTATAAGACTCACTTTTTCCCTCCTAAAAAGTAAGGGGAAATATGTGTGCGTCTTATGGAGCGAATGCAGCTATCCCAGAAGCCACAACAGCAAGAGGGATTGCTGCTTTCACTGCGCAGTGATCCCTCTTGCTGTTCTGGCTTCTGAGATTCAGAAATTTTTTTTCTTGTTTTCCGCATCCAAAAACTAGGTGCGTCTTGTGGTCTGGTGCGTCTTATAGAGCGAAAAATACGGTAATTCGTTCCAGAGGTCTGTTCTTAACCAGAAATGATTCTTAACCTGAGGCACACTTTCACTAATGGGGCCTCCCGCCGCCGCCGTGCCACCGGCACTTGATTTCCATTCTCATCCTGGGGCAATGTTTGCAACCCGGAGCAACTACTTCTGAGTTAGCGGAGTTTGTAACCCGAAGCGTTTGTAATCCGATGTACCACTGTACTGTGTTTAATGCTAAGGTTCTGTATTCATACCACTTCTATTTTAATTTTTAGCTGCTGGATTTAATATATGTGGTGTTTGTACCGCTTTGAAGTACTGCATGTCCATACATTTCAGGTTTTCGGCTTCTATCCTGTGCACACTTACTGGGAGTCAAGTCCCATTGAACATAATTGGCTCCATTTTAACAGAAATGCACAGAATTTCATTGTTAGTGTTTTTAGACTTCACTGTGAATTTAGGTCGAGGTTGGTGGATTTTCCAGCTTTAGCACATTGTGAGCTGCATTGGGAAGCCCAGCCCTGAAAGGCAGCATGCATATGTTGAAATAAATACACACAAAAATCTCTCATGGCACCATTGGTGCATTGAAGTTACATAGTGATAATGCTACTCTGGTGTAATTCATTCAAGTCACTGAAAGTACTGGAATCTATATCAGCAACAGCAGCATCATCAAAAGCATAGACAGAATGAAATGAAGTAGTTCTCTTAAGGGAAGAACTGCTGGCTGCACCATAGAAACCCCCTTCCTCTCCCTCAGTGTCCCCCACGTGCCCCCTAAACATTTTCCGGGGGTTGCTGCCTCTTCTCAACAGTCTCAGACAAAAAACATATTAAAGGGCTCAAGTAGAAGCAGAACAAAAAAAATGCCCACAGGAATAAAAGCCTTTAAAAAAGCAAACTAAGGTGAACCTGCCATAGGAACATAATGCCTAATAATGAGTCTGTCTAGCTCACTATTGCTTAAGCTGACTGGCAGCAAATCTCCTGGGTTTCAGGCAGGGAACCTTTCCCAAACCTACCTGGGACTGGGGAGAAAGTGGCTTAAGTTCCCATTTCAATGTGAACAACTTTGCGCTTCCCAAACAAAGACGTGAAGCAATACACAGATCGCCTTTGAAAAAGGTGAATTTTGTAATTCAGTTCTCTAACTGAATAATGCACAGGGGAAAGTGTGTACAGTGGTACCTCGATTTAAGTACTTAATTCGTTACGGAGGTCCGTTCTTAACCCGAAACTGTTCTTAACCTCAAGCACCACTTTAGCTAATGGGGCCTCCTGCTGCTGCCGTGCCGCTGGAGCACGATTTCTGTTCTCATCCTGAAGCAAAGTTCTTAACCTGAGGTACTATTTCTGGATTAGCGGAGTCTGTAACCTGAAGCGTATGTAACCTGAAGCGTATGTAACCCGAGGTACCACTGTATAGCAATGCATTCTTATGGGGTGGGAGGATTTCTTGTAAAAATGCTTATATTTGGCAAAATTGAGTACAAAAGCATAGGAGAAATGTGCATGAAAACGAATACACAAACACACACACACACACACACACACACACACACACACACACAAAACACAAACACAAACACATATATATATGAGAAAACCACAATGGGGCGAACTGAACTTAATTAGAAAGAATGAGAAACGGACAGAGTTTTTCCATACCTATCTACCACAACCCCTTCCCTAAGTCTTTGGGGTTCCTTCATGTATGTGTCACAACTGAAAGGACCCCTTCGACAGGGATGGACCTTGGCATCTCAAATTTCAGTGGCGTTCTGTGCGACACCCAAATCTGGGATGCACACCCCACCTCTTGCCTTCCAAGGGGTTTCATAGTTGCAGCGTCTGCTGTAGCGCCCCAGAACCTCTGCACCTGGTTCGACTGAACCAATTGCTTTCCCCTAGATCTGCCCCACCCCCATCCCCACCATCTTGGTAAAGGGACAATGAAAGGGGCCTCAAAATTAGTATGAACTAGTGAAAATCTCAAACAGGTTACTTTGGAAGGAGGTGATATGCCTGGGATATGGTAGTTTTGTTGTTTTAATTTTTATGTTTTGTATGTTAAAGCACCATGTTATTATCTTTCCTCCTTTGTAAGCTGCCCAGCAAATTTAGTTGATGAAAACTTAATTTTCAAACAAATAATTGCAGTAGCTGCTGCTGTGCAAGGCAGAAAGATCAGATGGGTTGTTGCTGAAGGTTGTCTAGTTAAACAGAAATAACACGGGGTTAATGTAAAAGGGGTGAGGTCTATTTTCTGACCGCTATTCATCCACCCATAGGAAAAGACACATTACATAACAGAAACATTCTCCGGCAACTCAACAGCACCGATGCAAATGCTTTCCACACACCGAGTCTCTAGAGACTCATTATTTTTCTTCCCTTTAGGCTAAGCAGATATTCTTCATCCTATTCAGGTGTTACGGTTATTGTTTTCAGAAAAGAGTGTGGGCATCATGCAGTACTTTATTTTGACAGGGCAGGGGGAGGTTTCAGATCACACACAAAGCAGCTATGCCCACACGGAGAGCCACGTCATCTGCAAAAACCAGCCGTAATAATACTTTGCATTCATGTAACCTAACCAGGGCCAGCCCTGTCATGGAAGAGCAGCAAATGCTCAGTTATTTAGGGAGCAATCCTATACACAAGGCGTCAGGGCAAAGCAATCCAATGTCCAGGAAACCAAGGGAAAGTTACACCAGACCCAAACATCGTGCAGATGTGGGGCTTTGGCTGGCTGAGCTGCCCAAAGCCTAGCAGAGGGAAAACCAAGCCTTTAAAACACTGCTTGACTTATGCCACCCTTTTTTCCATTTTATGTCAGGTTGCCAGGTCATGTGACTGAGCTCAATGGGGTTAGGATCCTGCCTAAGCCCCCCACCCTGGTCCTGCCCCTACCAAGCCCCAGAATGCCCAGTTTTCAGAGCTCCCCAGCAGGCTCAAACGGAATGGGAAAGATATGCTGCCATGTCTCCAGCTGAGCTTAGAATGAGGGAGTAACTCCAGTGTACCCCAGCTGCACTGGAAACCTCCCAGATTTGGTTTCCCCTTGAATAAGGAAATGCAGCAATGGGGAACTCTTCTCCCCAGTTGAATTTCCCACCTGTTCTGCTCCTTTCAAGAGTGCGGACAGCCTGCCTGAAACAAGGTGGCCATTCTAGCTATGCCTTCTTAATTGTTCTGGAGCCACCTAGCAGTTAGCAATACAGTGGTACCTTGGGTTAAGAACTTAATTCATTCCAGAGGTCCGTTCTTAACCTGAAGCTGTTGTTAACCTGAGGTACCACTTTAGCTAATGGAGCCTCTCACTGCCGCCGCGCAGCCACCACGTGATTTCTGTTCTCATCCTGAAGCAAAGTTCTTAACCTGAGGTACTGTTTCTGGGTTAGTGGAGTTTGTAGCCTGAAGCATCTGTAACCTGAAGCGTCTGTAACCTGAGGTACCACTGTATAATGCTCCCAGCCTCTGGCCAGTAATGCAGTAGGAGACCATGGTGCAGCCTTAACAAGAGAGGAGCAGGTGTTTCTGTCTCTATCACCAACCTCTACAACAAGAAAACTGCAAAGATTTTAGTGCCTGGCAAGATGAAGTGAGCTCCCTGCAATGACTGCCCTCACCAGAGTCTTTAAAGGTGTTTGCTGTTTACATTTAACCACCTGAAGTTAACAGAGGCTTTTGGAAGGATGCAAATCTCCCCCTAGCAAACTGGGTTTTTTGGAGCGGGGGGTGGTGGTCTACAAACACACAGAGAGAAAGACCCGTGTCCATATGTACACACAGGCTCCCACCTACTCTCCTGTGGTTGTTATTGTTTTTCCAGCTCTCATCTGGAGACCAACTGCAGCTTTCAGAGCTTAGGCCTGGCAGCCATGCTACCTGGATTTAGACACGATGCCTAAGAAGGAGTGATTGATTGCGACTGTAGGATAGCTGCTTCCCTTGCTGTCTCAAATGCCTGCTGGGGTTTTTTGGAAAGAAGGCTAAATAAAGGAGAACCAGAAGGGTGAAGCAAAAAATATAAAGCACATCACACTTTCTCGGGCTCTTTGTTTTGACCAGCTGTAACACAGCAAAGCCAGAAAATGATCCTCAAATGTGGGGAGGGCAGCTGAAGGCAGCCAAACACCAGCTTTCTAGCATCAGCTCAGGGGCTTTGCTTGGTTTTTTTCTTTGCTCATAACCAATACTATACTATTCTGTCCCTACTTTTACTACTGCAAAGAGCAATTTACCTCCTAATCTAGTTAAGCACAGCCACTACAAGCCAAGGCCAAACAAAACCATACGCAAGCGACATACAAGCCAATTTCCCTGGGCTGGGTTCTCCCTCTCTCTCTCTCTCTCTCTCTCTCTCTCTCTCTCTCTCTCTCTCTCTCTCCCTCCCTCCCTCCCTCCCTCGCTTTGTCAGTTTCAGACCAAGACTTGGAAGGGGAGAGGCAGTTTAACCCTTTCCCCTTTTGCCATTGGTTCACACAAAATGAGGCTCTCCCCAAGTGGCTTTTTCTTCCTTTGAGGGAAAATGTTCAGGGCAGCCATATACCTTTTCCCTGGCAGGCAAGAAAGCAGCTGGGGGCAGGAATTTAGAGGCCAAAAAATGGCAAGGAGGGGAAGGGTTCAGCAGTTCTTCTGCTCTCAGTTGCAGCCTCAGTAAGCAAACAAATAAGATTAGGAGGGGTTCCCACATACTATTTTAAATTACTGGTTGCTGATTTCTTTTGCTGATATTTTCCTGCTTGTAAGCTGCCTTGATTATTTTGTAGAAGGAGGGACCACTCTGACCAAATCTCATATAATAAATAATAATATATCAATCAAATAGCATCAAAAATGGCATCCAGATACAGTGGTGCCTCGCAAGACGAAATTAATTTGTTCCACAAGTTTTGTCGTCTTGCGATTTTTTTTGTCTTGCGAAGCACGGTGTCGGGAAAGTTTTGGAAAAGCTTCAAAAATCACCAAAGTCTTTAAAAACCTCAAAAAGGCTACCACACTGCGTTCTATGAGTTGCTCCTCGAAGTCAAGTCGCAACTGTATTAACGGTGTTAAGAAAAAGGAAACAAACTTGCAAGACGTTTCCGTCTTGCAAAGCAAGCCCATAGGGGAAATCGTCTTGCGAAGCAGCTCAAAAAACCAAAAACCCTTTCGCCTAGCGAGTTTTTTGTCTTGCGAGGCATTCGTCTTGCGAGGTACCACTGTACTTAGAATCATAGAGTTGGTACCCTGTGGATAATCTAGTGAAGTCCAACCCCCTGCAATGCAGGAATATTCAGCTGTCCAATATGCGGCTCGAACCTGCAACCTTGGCCTTATCAGCACCATGATCTAATCAACTGAGCTATTTTATCTGTAACTTGAGAACAAAAACCTGCCCTGTTGTTCTCTGTTCTCTTTGATAATGGATGTATGAGAAAATATTTCTAAAATGGCTTCTCCATAAAGTAAGTGTTAAAGAACCCTACTTTGATGAAGGAAGACTATAAATAAAACTAATAAACAAATATGTTTGCTTTGAGCTTCTCACTCTAAAAACCTGTTCATTTCTTTCCTCTGAGATCCTGAAAGGGCAGTTTAATTGAGGTTTTGAAGCATATTTGCCGGTAAATGGACCCATGGAATTAATTGCATGATCAAATAAAATCTGTTCTAATTAAAATATGTTCATGGCTGAGAGCTTTGTCTATCTTTCTCTCCTGCAGAAAAATCAGCTTTATGCTACCACTAAAGACTTTAGTTTTTAGTGTAGTTATCAATAAAATGGTCAGACCCAAGTTTCACATGAACAGCATACTAAGGATTTAGTGGATCTTCTCTAATTTGGTGATATATTTAGTTCTGAGGACTTGGTGTGTTTGATATGTGTATTTTCATACTTCCCTTCAATCATATTCCCAGAGTGGTTTGCAAGAATGAATGAATGAATGAAAGCTTGCAGTCCTAGGTCCACTTTACTGGGAGCATGGCCAGGAATTCAATGGAACATTCTTTTGAGTAGTCATACATACAGTTTCACTCTAAACATTAGTTGTTCTGAAAGATGAGCTAGACCCTAAAAATTGGGATATTTAACAAGGCAACTGGAGAGTTGCCTTGGAAACTATTGCACAGGGTGCAGGCACAAATGATTAGAGGCATGCATGGGTAAGTAGGCCACAGTGGAAGTAAGATTATCCCACAAAAAATATGACAGTGGTGGGGGACTTATGATCCTCCAGATGATGCTGGACCACATTTCCCATCATCCCTGACCATTGGCCACACTAATTGTGGCTAATGGGAGTTGGAGTCCATCTGGGAGAACACAGGTTCCCCATCCCTGATATACAGATATGATGAGAAAGGAGATTGGTCTGATTCATGGAGGATGAGACTATCAAGGGCTACTTTTCATGATGGCTATGTACTATCGCCAGAATCAGAGACTCTGAATCCAGTTGCTTAGGATCAAAGCTGTCTGCACATTTGTCCTGCTTATGGGCTTGCCAGAGGCATGCAGAACAGATCCTGGAATAGATAGGTCTTTGGACTGAGTCAGTGGTGCTGTGCTTATGCTCTTAGTCCTTAGAGGAGGGCATCCTCTAGCACTATAGAAGAGCCACGGAAGAGAGTAAGGGCCATTTCTTCTTCTTTAATGGAACTCACCCTTCTCCCCTGCATAGCCCCATCAGGCACAATGTGGCTCGTAGAGGAAATGGTGCAGGGTGTTTGCAACAAGCCCATAATAAGTGGGCTGTTATTCCCAGTGGATCTAGTTCTTGAGAATTACAAAAGGCTTAAAAAAAAAACAACACTGGTGGGAGGAAGGGTTATGCTCGATGCAATTAGCATTCAATTCCACAAGACACTGCTGAGATGAATAGCTGAAAAACATGTTTTTAAGAGATTACATGTCACTTATTCCAAATGCTGTTGTGATTAAAAACTCTGGGACAGAGCTGTGCATCCAAATATATACCCTGAAAAACATGTGCTCCAACATTCTGCACTCTCATATACCTGCTGTATGTTGCTAAGCATCATGCAGAGGCATCTCTAACACAAAGTTTGGTCCAGTGGCCAATTAATTTGGGGTGTGTCGTTGTGGGTAGCAGAATAGGAAGGGATAGCAATAATAAGGTAGGAGGCATAACTGACCAATTGGGCTAATCCATCAGGGAGTTCCCCTCTGCAAGCCCCATTGAAATGAACTTGCACAGCTTGAATTAATTTCATCAAGGCTTGTGCAAGCAGACTTTCTGGGGAATCCTGTCCTACGCCAAGCAGATGGGACAGCAATGCTACAAGTTGCCTTTTCTGCTACAGGCACAGAATCACTTTAGGGCAACCTTGGCACCACAAGATGGTTTGCCAAACTGTCAAGGCTGGATTTGGTCCCAAGAGGACTCACCCCACATTTTGACGCCAAACCTGAGGGCCAAAGCTCCTTAGGAAGGTCCTACCCTGCTGTAGGACAGTAATGAAATTGAAAGTTATGGCCATCTGTAGAGGTAAGCTAGGCAAAGTGAGTACTACTGGCCCAAGGTCATCCAGTGAGCTTCGTGGACGGGTAGGGATTTGAACTTAGCCCTCCTAGTCGAACAATTTAAGGCTGTCATTTTCTTGCATCGCAGTCCGTGTCCTGATACAGTTTTCCCACTTCAGCCTAGCTCCCAGCTTCTGTCTATTTATACTTATTTATCCAATGCAGGCAGAAAATGAGAACGAACAGAACTCCGCCAACATATCAGCCATTCTCAAGATATCCAAAGAGGGGGAGAGACAGGGCAGCTCTCACGTAGGCAACAGTCAGGGCCCGAGATACTTCATGGATTCAGGCCCAGTAATTTTCCACTCATATGAGCAGGGCTGTCTTTAGCAGATGCGGCGCCAGGGTGCAAATATCTGCTCAGCGCCCCCAAATTACCATGGATTGTGGGGGGGGCAAAGCTGCACACTGCCAGCCATGGGGGGGGTGCAACTCTCCCCTATGCCACTGCAGGAGAGCAATCCCCGCGGAGGCCTGGGAGGCAAGCTACACGCCCGCCAGCCATATGGTTGACGGGGCACAGCTGGCAGGCATGCAGGGAAAGGGGAGGCCGCAAGCAAAGCCACGCAGCTCCCCCACTCACTGGGTCACCCCTGAGAGGCCAGCGCCCTGGCGCAACAAACCACTAAGCCATATGGAAAAGACAGCTCTGCATATGAGAACACAGAGGACTGAACTGCCATGGGGCTGTCCCATCTCAGTTCCTTTCCATGGCAATGGCAGGTAGATGAACAGTGTGGAGTTTTCTAGGGGCACCAGTTCCTGAGGGCTGAACAGCTTTGGGCCCTCTCAATATCTTTTGGGAGCTGGGGGACCCCAATGTTGAGGAGGCAGAGAAGGCTGTGTGCAGAGTCAAGTGCAGAGCCGAGTATGATGTGGCTCCACTCATCGGCTCCTTCTCTTCCTCCTCTGCTGTAGAGGGGAAGGGGGATGGGAGCAGCCTATTGCCAGTGGTGGCACCAGGAAGAGGTGGAGGAGTATGATGTCACGCACGACGTTGCCCCCGGCCATCGCCCTCACAAGCTGGCACCTCTGGAGGTTTCTAACAATCAGGTAATGGGTACAGAGTGTGTGACGGAAGAAAGCATTCTCTGTCATAAGCAAGATAGTCAGAACTGAGGGAAAGGAAGTGGCTGTCTGCTAGAGTCGGGGGTGGGGAGATGAAGCCCTTCATTGCACAAGAGCCAGTGTGGTGTAGTGGTTAAGAGCGGTAGTCTCGTAATCTGGGGAACCGGGTTCGCGTCTCCGCTCCTCCACATGCAGCTGCTGGGTGACCTTGGGCCAGTCACATTTCTTTGAAGTCTCTCAGCCCACTCACCTCACAGAGTGTTTGTTGTGGGGGAGGAAGGGAAAGGAGAATGTTAGCCGCTTTGAGACTCCCTAGGGTAGTGATAAAGCGGGATATCAAATCCAAACTCATCTTCTTCATCTAAGTTATTTATGGAGTTCGCAGCCTCCTTGAGAGGTCTATCAATGCCTCTTAGAAATGAGAGGGACCAAAGAAAGGAGATACAGGAATCAACACAAAAATGAGATAAAACAAGGGGGTGGGGGTTGCTCAATTTTCTTGGGTTGCTTCCAGATGGGGGCTCATTGTGTGATGGCTGCTCCTCATGCATGCATGCAGGTTTTTTGGTTTGTTTGTTGCAATATCTACAAGTCCTTAGTATCAAAATGCCTGTTTGTATATTATTCCCATTTAATATGGATTTAACCATTTCCTGAGGAAATCTGCTGTATAAGAAGCCTGCGCCAATGACCTGTTTGCAGTAAAAAGAAAGATAAGAAGAGTCCAGCGGGATCAGATCAAAGGCCCATCTAGTCCAGTATCCCGTTGCACAGAGTGGCCCACCAGCCCCCTCCGGGAAGCCCCAGGCAGGACATGAGCACCACTCCCCTCTCCTGCTGCTGTGCCCCAGCAACTGGCATTCAGAGGCATCTTAACTAGATGTCATTCATAGCCTTAGCCTTCATAAATTTCATCTAATCCCCCTTTAAACCCATCTAAATTGGTGGCTGTCACCACATCTTGTGGAAGCAAATTTCATAGGTCATCTGTGTGCTGTGGCAAAAAAAGTATTACTTCCTTTTGTCTGTCCTGAATCTCTCATCATTCAGCTTCACTGGATTACCCCAGGCCTTAATTTTAATATGGGGGGGGGAGATTCTGCACCCTCTTTCTCCATAGCTGGATAGCTGGATCATTCTGCTCCTGGAATTTCTCAGGCAAGGGGGTGCAGGGTGCATAGGCCAGAGTGTTGCTTTAGGACCAGTCTTTGCAGATCATGGGTACCTTGAGTAAGAAAGAAGCCCTAGTGCATGTGTCAGCAAACTTTTTCAGCAGGGGGCCAGTCCACTGTCCCTCAGACCTAGTGGGAAGCAGACTATTTTTTTTGGGGGGGGGGATGAACGAATGCTCCACAACTAACCCAGAGATGCATTTTAAATAAAAGCACACATTCTACTCATGTAAAAACATGCTGATTCCCAGACTGTCCGCAGCTGGATTTAGAAGCTGATTGGGCTGGATCCGGCCCCCGGGCCTTAGTTTGCCTACCCATGCCCTAGTGGTCCCCAGAGATCAATGAAGAGCAAGGCAGGATCAGGGCTGCTGGAGTGAAGGTCAAATGCAACAACACATGGTCTGCTGAGACACATCCAGACACATTGCCAGGAGGCACCGGCTTCTGTTCCTAAGCATTTATTTTGAGAGACAACATCCTATTTACCTTTGTTTACATTTCTGCTCATCTACTTCTCACAAAATAACATTTGCTTTTCTCGTTTAAACTAGCTAACTCATTGGCAGGGTGCTGAGAGGGTTACCTTCAACTCAAGTAATGTGAGAACTGGCCTTCAAGCCTTGTTTAGGGAGTATGAGGGTGGCTTCTATTTCCACTTGACATTTCAAGCCCTGGGAACCACACAAAACTTTGCCAGTGCATTTCAATCCATGAGTTTCATGGCCGAGCTCTATAGTCCTTTCAGTGTGTGCGCGTGTGCGCATGCACAACATGCTGCTCGTCTCAGCTAGCACCATTTTATGCCCTGCTTTTTCATAGGTCTATAGTTTCAAAAGCCACCTGAAGTGCAGAAGAGAACACAATCGTTTCCACTGCTACCTTTATGACTTTGTAGTAATCTCAAATCTGGCTAATTGCCCAGGCATGACTCAATGTTAGAGCTATCGCAGCCTGTGAAGCTGATCTCGAAATGGACTGGAGCCACACTTAGAGGTCATCTGTGGTGCCTCAGAACTAGCTTATTTGGGTGGGTCTTGAAGGAGAAATGAGCAGAACAATTTCGTTTTTAGGGACACAGTTATTTGTTATTTATGAAGCCATTTTTAAACCACCCTTGATCAATCAAGGTGGGGTACAAATAGGGCCAAAATGCTCATGCTACAACCATATAATGTAACAATATGTAATAAGCCATAAAGGATAATGAAAGCATTGTTAAAAGGCAGTAAAAACCACAATACTATGTATTCTTAATTGTGTGAATAAGCTTGACGGAATAGAAAAGTTTTCAGCTTTTCCTCTTCTGAATTTCTCTTGGCAGAATATTCCACAAAATTGGGCTGATGACACTGAAGGCTCCCTTGTTGTTGTCAAATGAGCCTCACAAATTCGGAGAACAACCAGTGGTGCTCTAGCAGATGATCTCAAGCTCAGATAAAAGGGTTCAGACAATCCTGGACCCAAGTTGTTCAGGGCTTTGTAAATTAATACAAGGACCTTGAACTTGGCTTGGTAGTCGATAGGCAGCCAGTGCAGATGCTTTAACAATGGTGTCAGATGTTGTCAGCCAGATGCCCCCATCAGCAATCTGGCTGCGGCATTCTGCACCAGCTGGAGCTTTCAAACCAGGCCCAAGGGCAGCCCAGCATGCAGCACATTACAGTAATCCAGCCTTGAGGTTGCCAACACAGTGGTCAGGCTTAGCCTAATGGTTAATCCAGCCCTGAGCATATGGAGGAGGAGCAGGGGATTGCAAAAACAGCTGCTGACCTCCACATTATACAACAAGGACTACAGCGAGCAACCCTGCTGCTCACAATGTATAATATTCTTAATATAGTCACTCTTACATGGCGGCTCCCCCATTCAGACTGACAAGAGCAACTGTTGTAGGTGCAGAATTTAGCTCGCTTGCAAGCCAAGGCCTGCGCCCACAAGGAGCAGTTGCTCTTTCATTCAGGGAATGGCATAATGTCGAGCGGACAACAGCAGATCTTTATTTAAGGCACAGCTCCTTCAGCAACAAACCGCATAGCAGGGAGGCAAAAACCCGCCTTCTGTCAGCAGTGACCGGAAGAATAGTTGGAATGCAAAAAAAGGTAAGGTGACAATTTTATTGAACTGAGTTAAGTCAGTGGTGAAATATGCAAGCCTCTGAGTTACACAGAACAACAGATCAAGTCAAATGAAGGCATTCTGGCAATTTGATATTTATTTTCCTTTCTCACCACCACCACCACCATCTCCCTTGGAGAGGCAGCTGGAATCTTTTTTGCCAAGCCTGTTAGCTAAGATAGGGTTGCCATACGTCTGGAATTTCCTGAACACAGCAATCGGAAACAGTTTCCGGGCAGAAATCGATGAAATGTCCGGGGAAATCCAAATGTCTGGTAACCCATGTTGGAAGTCTCAGTTATGGCAGATTTCCTTAGAAATAGCTCAAAAAGAGATTTTGCCCAAAATAGCTCAAAAAAGCTCCAGATTTTCACTTTTTGAAATATGGCCACCCTAGTTAAGAGCATAAGAGACCTGCAGGATCATACCAGAGGCCTATCTAGTCCAGCATCCTAGTCTCAAACTGGACCTTAGACAAGCCCCTGTCTTCTCAGAGGGGGCTGCCAGGCCTGTCTGTTGCCTCTGCTCAGAGACCAGCAACTTTTGGCCCCTCCTCTCCTTGAACTCTTTCCATTCTGGTTGGTTATTGCAAGAACTCTGTAACTAAGGTCTAGGGCTTGTCAACACTTTGCTGTGCCTAGAAAGCACGGGTCTAAGCAGTTTCCCACTCCTTTCCACTCTTTTGTGACAGATCAGAACAAATGACAATCCAGGGAAAACCCAAATTGCCGTTTGCTCTGTTTGAGCTCTAAAGAGCAATTTTCCCCAAGGGAAAGCAGGAGGACCAGAGGAAGTGTGGGCAAGTCCCTCGTTGTTGTCTTTGCTGTTTCTCTCTCTCCTCCTCCTGCCCAACCTCTTTTATTATGGTGACCACATGTCCATCTTGCCATAAGACAGTCCTCTATTGAAACAGTCCTCTCTCTGAAGGGCCACCTGGTCCAAATCTGAGTTATAGATATTTTTTAAAAGTCTACAAAGTTAGAAGAGGGGCTTTGAAGTTGTCCATCAAGAGCAGCAGACTGAGCAGGCGTATGCAGTCAACTGGTCACAGTCTTTCCCACAATAGTGAGATGCATAGTGTTTCTATTCAAATTATTTCAATTCTTTCTAAACTTGACATCTGTACATATAAATTTCCAAGTTCCACACCCAGGCTTTCTTTAAATAAGAAACAAAACACAGACATTGAGGAAATAGGGTTTATTCAGTTAAAAAACACACCACTTGCCATTCAGTGTATCACATACTCAAGTGTGTAGCAACTTGCAGGGATTAGGGGAAGAGATACTTTTACATACAAGAGATACTTTTACATTTCATTAGCAGGGTCAGCATGGAAGACCTTGAAAATTGACTCCGTGTCTACTCAGAAGTTAGCCCAGTTGATTTCAATGGGACTTATTCCTAGGTAAGTAGGTATAGGGTTGCAGCTTAATTAAATGGAACGTAGTCTGAGTAGACATGCATGAGATTGCATTAATGGAGCTTCTCTGCCTTTTCAGAACCAATGTACTGATTCCACTGAAAAGTCTCTCCCCCAGGACTGCATTATTTTTTTAGTTTTTGATAATTTGGTCAATCAGTTAAAACCCTTTTGATCAGCTAAAGGGTGCCTGCAATTCTTTGGCCAGATTTTTTGAAAATAAAATGCTCAAGTTATTTTTAATACAGTATTACAAACTGCAAAATAACACAACCAGCTGGTGCCATAGTGTGTTGTCTCGCAAGCAGGAGAAAATGCTTCTGCAAAGATGGGGACTGTTACAGTACATACATGTGTTACCTAAAAATAAAGTATGTTTATAGCCTCAGAACTCTTGTTTTTATCCATATCCAGGTATACAGTTTACTCATCTGTTAACCAATTGACTGAAATACATATGGATAATCAGCTAAAATGTCTTAAGTGACAGCTTTAACTATTATTCCTCAATGTTCAGTGTTGCTTGCTTTCCAAACCTCTCATCCACCTAAGGCAGATATGAACACTTACCTTTGCCTCATATAGCCCCAAGTTACCTGATGGCCATTCTTGGGGATTCAGTAGTGTAGGCATGCCAGAGAATTGGTGCTCCAGCATCCCTAATATGGCAACCTTCCCTGAGCACTGTGACATCATATGATATGATGACATCATTAGGACACATGTGAATGGCAAGGATGTGGGCAGGACCTGCAGGATCAAGACCATGCAAGGTAAGTCTTGCAAGGAACATCACAAACCCCATTCCTGGTTTACCAGAAACGGGCAAATCTGTGGATTAATATCTGAATATATCCACAATTTTCTGCATCAAATGGTTGCAGAAAAAGAATTGCTGCTTGAAAATGTGAGTTCTCTCTGAAGGCACATGCAGACGGGCACCAAGATGCTGATCCACCCAACCCACATATTTTCCTCCCAGCCATTTTGCAACTTTCTTAGGACAAGTTAAAATAGGTTGACCCCAGCCCCTAGTCAGTGTAAGAATAATCAGTTAATCAGTTCTAACTCAGGAATTCCTCTCCACAGGGGCTGTCAGATTTTGACCTAGTGATGTCATCCATTGTTTTGCAACTCCCTTCCCTCTCCCATCTGTTGCCAGATGGAACTGGGATCCTGTTTGGTACAGCAGGCAAGGAAGGTGAGTGGGAGGGTGGACCAGGGACGAATTCTACCGGGAGCAAATCCTGCTAGTCTTTCTATCTCAAGAGTTATTAAAACAGCAAGTAGTACTGAATCTAAGCAGGAACTGGCAACCCTATCTTCTACCCGCCTTCTGAACAGCCTCACCCAACATTTTTTCACAGCTATTACAAACCACAAGGCAACCTTTCTCTATTATGACATCAGACAGAGGATAATATCTCAGCGGATTTTTAACAAAGGCAACCATCGCTTATCTCTGTTGTATATAATCTTTATTCTACAAACCCAAAATTACAATGATTCGTGCTGAAGATTAAAAAAAAAGAAGCCTCAGTTGACGGCCCAAGCTACACATTACAGTGACAGACCTTCTGACACCATTCATATATTATGCAACGGTATGATTTAAAGAACCAATAGTCAGGAGGTGTTGAACGTCCCACCCACTCCCTGTCTATCTGACCATACCTTTTGCAAAAAAGGATCATTAGAGTTTGGCATCAGGGCTTAGCTGGAGGAGGAAAGGACTCTGGTGGACGGACCACTGGGCAGTAAGAGTGTTTGGCATGGGATGATTCTGCATTTCATGCCTACACACCCATTTGGTCTTATAAACTTCACTTCCAACCTTCAACTTTACATGACTTCTTCTCTATACAGCTTTCGGTGAATGCTGAAGGTACACCTCTTTTTCACATCTAAGATGTGTGCATAGGAGCCAACTCCTAAGTGCCAAGGTCCCTTCCCCCCCCCAATAAAATATTTGATGGAATTGCTCCCCCCAAAAAAGTTGATAGTCAGTGTCATTCAAATTATGTGCGTGCTACAACTTGTGATCATGATTGATAGAGGGAGGTGCTTACCTACCCCAAACAATATTTTATTCAAGTCGGCACTCCTGAATGCATGTGTTTGCAGGGCCTACACTATTCCTGTGATTATAACCTGTTTTAACTGTTTTTAATTTGAAACTGCTGTAACCAACCCTGAGACCTGCTGTTGAAGGGCAGGCAATAATAATAATAATAATAATAATAATAATAATAATAATAATAGCAATAATAATATTATGAACGAGACGATTTCTTTTAAAGATGTGGGTCTTCTGTCATGGTGTGTAACTTGAGACTTATATAGTGAGTATATTTTTTTCAAGCTGGTGCCAAACTAATTTTTTGCCATGAAAGGAGAATATTCTTCTGCTAGATTGATCACACACCCAAAACATGCTGCTTTATTTCTCTTCGTGACAGGGATGAGGAACCTGTGGTCCTCCAGATGTTGTTTGACTCCAGCTCCCTTTGGCCCTCGCCAGTGATGGGAGTTGTGGTCCAGCCACATCTGGAGGGTCACACACAGGCTCCCCATCCTTGCTGAAAGGGAACATTGCCTCCCATGCTCACTATTAGCCCTGGAAGCCATGCTCCTTGTATTTGCTGGCCATGTCGTTGCGGAACAGCTCCAAGGCCTTCCTCATTGCTGCTTGTGAATCAGCCCCAAAGTCTGCAGAATGTTTTTCAGCAATGACGCCAACAATTATTTCGCAAATGAACTGTGCGGAAAGAATGGGAGGGAAAGAGAAATGTAAAGCTGGCAGCTTTCAAAGAAAGTACGTCTGAAATATCAAAGCAGGGAAGGTTATTTTCTACATTCGGGTGGGCTTTTTGGATCTACTTTGGCTTTTTACGAGAACCCCAAGATCTACCAAACAAAACCAAGTACAAAAGGAATGGGAAAGTTCCCTGTCCGAAACTCTGGAGATCACATGGACCAACATTCTCACTCAGTAGAAATCAACTTCCTATAACCCAATGTTTGTATATACGGAGAGAGCAGAAAAAAACCTCCCATCTCTCTCCTGCTTTTATCCTGGTCAATCAAGGGCATTATTCCACTACCCCCCATACAGACATACACAGCTGCCTACCTCAAGATACTTGACCGGGATTTTGTGTGTGTTGGCGTGGGTCTGTGCCAGGGGTGCAAGTTCTGCCTCGTGGTTCCCTTTCTGCTTTAGGATTTTGCCCAAGGCTGTGAGGACAGTCGTTCCATGCTTCTTGAGCTCTTCTGAACTCTTCATGTCATCCACCGTCTTCAGGTTTTTGAACTTGTCAAAGCGCTCCTGGGTCTCCGGGTGCTTCTGAAACATCCTGAAACCATTGAATTGAATAGCCCAGTCAATGTGGAGTACTGGTAAATGGGTGGCAGTGATTAAACTGGCTATCCATCAAAGATGCCACCTGTAAGAGAACCCATAGCTACCTGTGTCATTTATGTTCCCTGATATCAGAGTAACTGGGAAATTATGACAGTGTGAAAGTAACCCCTTCATAGGAAAATGGGAGTTTCAATCTTCAGAATGCCATTCGAATAACATTGCTGGGAATCTCCTGCAATTTAAATGGGCCACATTCCAAGCTTTGTTGGAAAAGAAATGCCCAGTTTTTGCTCCAAAGCCCTTTAAAAAACCCTGAAATCATCTCCCTGTTTAAACAACTATTCATATGCCTTTGAAGACAGCCTAAAAACTGAAGCTAGTGAGGAATGCAGCCACATAGCCATATTAATGGGCACTTCTGCACGATGGCATGCAACGCCAGTTTTGCAGGATCTACCTATATGTTACCAGGCAGGCCCAACTCAAGGTCCTTAACAAGCTGGAACTTACACATATTTCTTGCAGTGCTTCTCCCCATATCAACAAGCCAAACCCTGAGAACAAATGGGCAGGGGATGCATACAATCCCACTGATGACTGTAGGTGTAGGCCATCACACAGGGACCCAGAGCAGGGCCTTTTTCCTAGTTGCACCACAGCTAGGGAACCCTCTGTCTAGAAAACTTGACACAATTGGGATTTTGCCCTATAGCAAATATGCTCTTGCTCCCCCAGGCTTTCAGAGGCCATGTTTGCCTTGTCCGTTTTGGTCTTCTTCTTCTTTGGCGATCACTCATAGCCCAGTAAGAATGTCTTATTCCTCTGTTGATTATAATTGTTTTATTGTTGTGGTTTTAAATGGCATTTTAGGATTTGTACTTCTGGTGTTAAGATTAGGCACACAGGAACATCAGAAGCTGCCTCATATCGCATCATGTCCTTGGCCCATCTAATTCAATATCGTCTACACTGACTGGCAGCAGCTCTCCAAGGTTTCAGACATGAGGTTCTCTCAGCTAGCTGGAGATGCCAGGGATTGAACCTGGGACCTTCTGCATGCAAAGCAGATGCGCCACCACTGAGCTATAGTCTTTGAATAACACATGTAAACCACTTTGAGGTCACCTTGTATCTGGCTGGCCATGATGAGGAACCAGAATGTCATCTAGATGGACTTTTCGCCTAATCCAGCAGGGCTCTTCTTAAGCTTTTATGTCATTATTGCCTCCAGTGCCAATGGAACCAGGATCTTTCCTTTAACCCCCAATTTTTGTCACTTGCCCTGCTTAGCTCCATTTCATTACAGGTATTCAAATCATCCAAAGCATCTTTGCTAATAATAGTGGAACTTCATCCTCAGGAAATTACTTACAGCTACTTTGCTGGATCCATGGCTTCCTCCTGTTTTGCTTGCACAAAGCTTGCACAGTGGTTATACTATCCCCAGTTTTTATTGAACATTCATTCTGATTTTTCTATCCTAATGTGTTTGTGGCATGTTTTCAATTTTTTCTGCTATTCATTCATCCCACATTTTTCAGTGCATTTCCTAACCACACAAAAAATTGTGTTTTCTTTCATTTTTAAAGTGGATATGTTTGTGCTAGGGCCACACAGTCCATTAACTGTGCAAACATACGTAAATGTGCAATATGCACTGGAATCCCTCCTGCAAAATAGTAACTGTCTGGAGGCATCCCATATATCTGGACAATTTTCTGTGCCCTTTTCCAAGAACCTCAGTTGGTTTGACATTCAGGAAGTAATAATGCAACTATGGTTCTAATCCTCTTTTATTATGTGTTAATGATTCAGTCAGTAATGTCAATTACAAAAGCAACCTCTTTCTTATAGCAGTAGAGATCTATTTTAAAAGCTGATAAAAAAATCGAGGCTGATAGGAATTCAAGCATTCTGATTTATTTGCAGAGTTGTCTTTCTCTCTGTCCCACCCACATAATATCAGAAACTTTGCAACGTTCCTAAGCTGATTCTTAAAAATGCCACTATGCTAACTCCGCAAGAAAGCTGCTTCTCAGATTTCGGTCACCGGCTTCTACTTACCTGATGATAACTTCTTGCCCATGAGCAGGGAGGTCTGGTTCCACTTTCCCCCAGATGTCTACGACCTTCTGCCATTCCTGATCACTGAGCCCCATAATGTCGCCGCTCAGGAAACAATGGAAAGTGAGCAGTTCAGCTAAATAGATACAAGCAGCCTGTGTGTCCTTCCTCAAATGAATTGCAAGCAGAGAGATCTGTGGGCTTAAGAAGCTGACCTACAGATTGGCACCTGTCATTTGACAGCTCAGGTCTAGGTCACTCTGGTCAATCCCTCCCTCCCTCTCTCTCTCTTTTGAGTCAGGTGCTATTGTGGCAAGCCCAGAAGATGAAATAATTGCTGTGTCTGGTACTGGGCTGGCATAGATCCCATGCCCAACAGAAAGGGCATCGCCAAGGTTCACTGCCAAGAACTTGCTACTCAGTTTCCATCCTGAGAACACAGGAGATGCCACGATTTTGAGTCGCATATTTGCACAGTGGCACTCGGTAGTGTGCATTTAAATGGTTCCCTCCCATCCCACCGTGCCTTTTCCCATACCTAAATCAGACCCTAAGTTGCTACTAGTGTTATTGTGGCGTGTGGAGCATACAGATACTTCACACTCACAAACACACACAGAAGGGGCTAATAGCAACATTTGATGAGGAAAATTGTGCATGAAGAAATGGGTAAATACCCATTATGTCAGCGCCTTTGCTCGGAGAAAAGCCAGAGATTTGCAGCTACTTTTAATTAAAAATAAAAACTTCAATCACTGGTCCCCTGCCCTCAGAACTACAGTTTCAAGAGTGCCAAGATTGCCCATGTTCTTCAGCAGGCACCCACTTGTCCTTGAGTGCTCTCTCAACAAGGACTGATAGAGTGAGAGTTCCCATCCTGTGTATTTTTGCCAACTGTGCGTTACTGGCCATATTCACACCATAGATTTAAAGCACTATGATGCCGTTTTAAGCATTCGTGGCTTCCCCCAAAGAATTCTGGGAGCTGTGATTTGTTAAGGCTGCTGAGAATTGTTAGGAGACCCCAATTCCCCTCACGGAGCTACAAATACCAGGAGCGGTTTAATAATCAATCCCTTTTTCCAGGGAGCTCTGGGGCCTGTAGCTTTGTGAGAGGACATGGGGAAACTCTCAGCACCCTTAACAAACTACACCTCCCAGAATCCTTTGGGGGAAGGCCATGACTGTTTAAAGTGGTATCGTAGTATTTTAAATGTATGGTGTGAATGTGGAAAACCGTCAGAGGCGTAAGACAACGGAAGATCAACCTTGTGTACTTGGTAGGCCTAGATCTGCATTCCCGCTCCTGAACCAACACCACAGTTGGCCTCTTGTTTTCTCAGAGGCCAGTTGCCTGGGTGCCTCTGTCATGATTAGCAAGCCTCAGTAGTACATTCTGCAGTGACTGAGCAACTGCAAAACATTTCCTCTTCCTTTGAAAGGGGTGGGGACACCAGCATTAAATATATTTAAATCAGGCATAGGCAAACTCGGCCCTTCAGATGCTTTGGGACTACAACTCCCATCATCCCTAGCTAACAGGACCAGTGGTCAGGGATGATGGGAATTGTAGTCTCAAAACATCTGGAGGGCCGAGTTTGCCTATGCCCGATTTAAACCATAGAATTGTAGAACTGTAGAGTTGGAAGGGTCCGACCCCCTGCAATACAGGAATCACAGCTAAAGAATCCCTGATAGATCCAATGACTGAAAATGTAGTGAATCTATTAGATTGTTCTTGCTATGAAAATCAGATTCAGAACTGTAGAAAGGATTTTAACTGCTGCGTATATCATATGTGAATATAGAAACTTAAAACCATATTTCTCTTCTTTGTTTGTCCATGTAACTTACGGTAGTTATCTGAAAATAAAGTTTGTATTTAAAGGATGCAAGGGAAGAAAAGTCCCATTAGCCAGGTGGAAATCCTGGATAGGACAGCTTTGTAGCACTACATTGAATACATGCCTAGGGAAAACCTGCATATTAACAAGAGTTTTGAAGTAACATATGGTGGCTGGGAAGGGCAGGTCCTGCGGGTACATTCAGAACTTAATGGCAGATGGCTGCATGGCAGAGGAGATATGATCATACTAAGAACATGAGATGAGCTCTGCTTGATCACAGCAAAGGGTCTCTAGTTCCATTTATGGTGGCCAACCAGGTGCCCATGGGAAGTCCACAAGCAGGACGTGAAGGCAATAGCCCCGAGGGGGACATAAGCTCCAATAAAACAGACACACACCCTGATCATTGGCCACACTGCTTGGGGCTGATGGGAGTTGGAGGCCAACAACATGCAGAAGGGTCATATTATGTTGGACCCAACACAGGGTCCTTGGTAACATTTTGTGACCCATGTGGGGTGGGGGATAACCAAACATCAGGGTCAGGAATAAATACTGGTGGCAAGGAAGTTACGTTTTCTTTGGATTTTTGTTCCAGATTTGGCCTGATCTAGATCTACTTTAGATCTACTGATCTAGATCTAGATTACCCGTGAAATTGCAGTAGAAATTATTAGATCGGGGATAAGAAACACATGCTTTCCATACATTGTTGGATTCCAACCACCATCAACTCTAGCCCAGGCTTCCTCAACCTTGGCCCTCCAGATGTTTTGGCCTACAACTCCCATGATCCCTAGCTAGCAGGACCAGTGGTCAGGGATGATGGGAATTGTCTCAAAACATCTGGAGGGCCGAGGTTGAGGATGCCTGCTCTAGCCCATGATCTATGGTCAGAGGCAATGGGAACTGGAGTCTGGAGGGCCACACATTCCCTGTTGCTACTTTAGAGGTACCCTAAAAACAGTCTTGAAGCTGAATATCCACAGGCTATTGTCTTATTGCTGCTAATCCCAGTCTTCCATCTGTTGTACATGATCTACTGCCATCTGGTGGCCCTAAGGGAGAATTGCAGCAAGTGCAGACTTATTTTCGTTCAATGCAAAATTCAGCCTAAAATAATTTATGACGCCAGTGAGCTATGCAAAAAGAATGTTTATGGCTGCACCCTGTGGTGTGAGGAAAGGCTGCAGAGCTAGAATAAGACACTGGAAGCAATACAGTCGTTCTATATCCACCTCTATGAACCAGGAGGATCTAAAGTGCAGAGTAACTATCCAGATTGATGGAAAGTCAGCGAGGGAAGGTAGCAGGTGGGCTAATTAACATCTGATTAACAAGATGCGAATTGCTATTAGCGTTAACATTAATTATCCCTGAGCAAATGTCTACATGTCAAATGAGACTGGGTAGCACAGACCTCTGAGGCAGATTTGTATGCAATAGAAGCTTAAATGTGAAAAAACCCCTAATAGTTCTACCTGCGAGGAATGGCAGGAAAATGGTAGCTGTTTTTAGTAGTCCATTATGGCCAGCATAAATTCTTCTGACCATACTGCATCTAGGTAATTTGTTGAGGAACCACAAGCCTTCTCGCTTTCTATTTCTACCACCACCACCCCTCTCATCGTGCTCTCCCCCCACCCCACCCATTGACATTTTCTCTCCCTCCCACCCCACAATCTGAAGCCAATCATTCAGGGTTAAAATGCTCCCTACTCAGTACCTTTGCACACACCTCCTCCCTCCCACAAGCCCAGACCAACTCTCCAGGTCTTTTGTGTTAGAATTCCTGCTCCATGATTGCAATCATGGGATTTTTGTCTATCACATGACGGTGTATATTTTGACTCCACAAAGTGGGAAGTGACAGAGACAGGATGTTTGTGTTACTGTGTTCCGTGAAGTGGGACTATTGTCCTTTGTTCTTTCTCTTTGCTGTCTGATGCTAGAGAGAGACAGAGCCATGTTGCAGTGCTCCGTGTGTGTGTGTTTACAGTGGTACCTCAGGTTACATACGCTTCAGGTTACAGATGCTTCAGATTACAGACTCCACTAACCCAGAAATAGTACCTTGGGTTAAGAACTTTGCTTCAGGATGAGAACAGAAATCGTGCTCCGGCGGTGCAGCGGCAGCAGGAGGCCCCATTAGCTAAAGTGGTGCTTCAGGTTAAGAACAGTTTCAGGTTAAGAACAGACCTCCAGAACGAGTTAAATACTTAACCCGAGGTACCACTGTATATGTAAATAAAGTAGATTAGCCAAAATGCTGAGTTGCTGAGGTCTGTCATGCGAGCTGCAAAGACACTGCGGATCCCTAAGTGTGCCGGTGTCTGTTGGCATCGATCGCTATGATGTTTGGGCAGAAGAAAGCTTTTGAAGCTCTCAAATGATTGACCAGGAGGGAGGGAACCTGCCAGTCGGGCATGTGTCTCTGCCAGGGTCCTACTCAAGTGTAGGACAAGCTCCTGACATTTTGATCCTTCCACATGTTCTTTGTCAGAACATGAGAAGAGCCTGCTGGATCAGGCCAGTGGCCCATCTGGTCCAGCCTCCTGGTCTCACAGTAGCCAACCAGATGCCTGTGTGAAGCCATCAACCAGGACCCAATCACAAGAGTCCTCTTCCCCCTCCTGTGGTTCCCAGCAACTGCTACTAAGAAGCATTCGTGCCTCCTTTATATCCCTTTCATTTCTCTTGCGTTGGTTGGGGAGGGGAGAGAGAAGCACACACACACACAAACCTTGGTGCTCTCCAGCTTAAAAACACAGCAAGCTACTGGAGGAGGCACAGATTGCTCTGCCCTCCCCTTGGCAGCTCCCCTGCTGGCTGCAAAGAAAGAAATGCCCCTCACATTGCAACCAGCATGGAAACACAGCGGGGCTGCCAGAGCAAAGGCTGATTTCTTGGTCCCTCCTCCTTTTTGCAGCTCACTCTGCTTCTCGGCTGGCCTGAGATGAAGAGAATACACACACACACACACCCAGGACTTCCCCCTGCAGCCAGAGGGGGCACGGAGCCACGTTATAATAATAATAATAATAATAATTTATTATTTATACCCCGCCCATCTGGCTGGGTTTCCCCAGCCACTCTGGGCGGCTTCCAACAAAGTATTAAAATACAGTGGTCTGTGAAACATTAAAAGCTTCCCTAAACAGGGCTGCCTTCAGATGTCTTCTAAAAGTCTGGTAGTTGTTGTTCTCTTTGACATCTGGTGGGAGGGTGTTCCACAGGGCGGGTGCCACTACCGAGAAGGCCCTCTGCCTGGTTCTCTGTAACTTCGCTTCTCGCAGTGAGGGAACCTCCAGAAGGCCCTCAGTGCTGGAGCTCAGTTTCTGGGCAGAACGATGGGGGTGGAGATGCTCCTTCAGATATAAGTTTCTGATTGTGGTATCAGTTGGCCTTCTCCTAAGGCAGGACTGGACAACCTGCTTCTGGCCTGATTTTATGCAACCTTCAGACTCCTTTTATACAGTGTGAGGGGGACATGGAAGCCTGGAGGGGTGGGAGAAGGGAAGTGGGGAAATTGGGAAGGGATGCAAAATGTATGGTGGAATGGAAAGAGGAGGGTAGAATAGCCATCTTCAACTGATCATTTCAGGCCTCTGGTAAAAGATATCCCTCCCCTAGCAAGGGGGAGGGGGAAGAAAGGTGTGACAGAGAGACTGAGAAGGGGGGGCAGGAAGGGGGGGAGAAGAGAGACCATGCCCGCTTGTGGTTCTAGACCTGCCACCCACTGACCTTGGCCCTGTCCACTTCCAGCATTCAGCCCTTGATAGATGCTGGAGGAAAGCAAATACATTTCCTTCTCCTGAACTTCTAGTTAATGCATGTGTTAGTTTAAACAAGCGAGGGCACTGTTTGTGTAGTAATCTTTTTAATATATATCTTTTTAATTAGTTTTCCAATATACCCTCAATAATGGCCAAATTATAATTCCCAAATTATTCAAGTATCAAAATGCCAATCAACTTCCAATTAATACATTTTAGTTAAAGTAGCTCCCCGCATGGTGGTTCAGGTGCATTTCCGATCTTATATCACTCCATTCCATAATCTTAATTAATGTCAGTTACATTTCAGTTATAATAATAATTCCTTAGTCAACAGCTACAAAACTAATGATTTCCATTCGTGATGTTACAATATATATATTTCTAAAGCTTCAAGTGAGGAACTCAAACTATTATCTTTATTCTGCCCTACGTGTGAAAACTGTTATGTCCATGGAGATTCCTTCTGTCCATATGTGGTGTTGTCTCTTTCACTTCCCAGTTGTTGTGTTCTCCCATCATGGCTTGGGGCAGAACTGAATCTCAAAGTTTCTCAGAGGTCTTATCTCTCCGTTCCCTGCTTCAGTGTCTCAGAACAGGCAATAGTCTGCTAGAAACCGTTCTGTTTCACTAATAAAACATGTCACAGATCTTCGCCATTTTTCCCTCAGCCTAGGAAAAGGTGCACAGTTTTCAAATGCACTTACATTTTAATACTCCTTTCCAACTCCCAGAATCTCTGCAGCATTCTTATCACAGCCCCCTAATTCTTTTCCTTCCAGCAAGAGATTTATGTCCCAATTAAACCTTATATTAGATTATATTCCGTCAACAGCACACAAAAATCTTGGTCTCTTTTTCCTTGTCTGTTGTTTTTAAACGGAGCTGAGGGGAATTACTCTGTCTTTCCAACATAGTCATACTTGAGCTTCCCCTCCCCCTCCTTTCTTCATTTCAGATCACACACAGTTTCCATTTTTGCTTGTTAATATCAATATTACTCTAATGTCCCTTCCTCGCTTGTAAATATCTTATATTCTGGAGGGAGTTGCCGAATCATAAATATATAAAAGAAGCTTAGAATAAACAAACCGTGGGCTTCCCTCTCCCCAAACAACTCTCATGCCAAAGAAAATCTTATCTCAATTCAAACCTTTTATCCATGTAGCTGGTATATTCTGCAGTATGTTGTTAAAACCCTTTTCCATCATGCACTGGTACTTTAAAGCCAATTAAAGATCCAATTAAATGAAGAACCTCTGCTTCTAAATGGTGGCGTAGGAGGGGTTTTGCCAGAGGAAGTGCTTTTGCACTCAGCACCTCCCTGCCTCCCACATTCCATTCCATGCTGGAGCAAGAACCAGGTACCGAGACAAACTGTGAGTGAAGCCCATTCCTCCCATCCCTGGGGGGAATTTGCAAGGATGATTTACCCTCTGACAACCTTGTTTTTCATTTGCTGATGATCCCCCGCTGTCGCGGGCGCTGCCTCCATTAAGGTAGGCAGGACCGGAAGCCCTGGTGTGTAGTAATCTAGCCAGCACATATCTGTAAGTTAACTATGCTTAAGTTAACCCCACCTCTAAAAAGTTGAGCCATTTTGTTTGCTGTTCTCTCCAGACTAGATTCGTGCTATTTTCTCTCTCCGCTCATCCTGTAAATAGTTCCTGCATGAATAAAGCCTTTGAACTCCATGAACCATAAGTGATTGTTCCAATCCAATTCACCCAAGCTGCAAGGTCTATCAATAGATTACTACCAGTACCCCAATGCAATGCAGTCCTTGACAGTAAAACAGGTGTGTACCCCACCCCCACCATATCCTAAAGTCAATGTTTATTTCCCCTTGGCTTGGCCATTCATGCCCCAGACCTTTACAGTGCCATATTCTAGCTTGAGTGGGGCTACAGATAAGCACAGCTGAAACCGCTTCAGCTTTTGCTTCCATACATTCACAACACTTTCTACAGGACCCCCTTTCATTTCTAGACATTTCACTCACTACTAAGAGGCCTGCAGGATCTCTCCCAAGTATCTGGGGGAAAACAGTGTGGCTGGATGCATGCTGCATACAGCCTAAGCACTTGTCTGATCAGCCAGAATACGTTTCGGAACAAAGAGGTGTATTATATAAGCAGCTTATTGCATTTCTCATCGTTCCCACTCACATATGGAAATTACTCACAGAGTCATGACATACACATTTACTGTACTGTAATTACAAGTCTGGCAATTTGCTCGGTAAGAAAAATTAGCACACCAGTGGTAATTTGGCCGAAGTGGATTCTTTTCATTCTGTATATGTCATCATTTTATTCTCCTTTTTTCTTTTGAATGGGGCTCTCCCACGCACACATGCGCAATCGCCCTTCCTTGCACGCGTCATCTTGGGATTATCTTCTTGACTCTTGCTGTGGTTTTTGTGCTGAAGGTTTAAACAGAAACATTCATAAGGAGATTATTTCTCCCTGCAGGTTGCTTAAACGAGCAAGTTTCTCTCCGTGGGAATCCTTCCATCCTGCAACCTAGCATGTTGTGCTAAATCAGAGGTAGCCAACGTGGAACCCTCTTCTGCCTGTTTCAGGACTACAACTCCCACAAAGCCCAGTTCATTGGCAATGTAGGCTGGGGCTGATAGGAATGGGGTTCAACAATCACAATGGCTACCCTTGCGCTAAATGCACAGCATTCAACTATTTCTGTTTCCTTGCCTCTTTAACTATAGTCGCAGGACCCCCACAGATTTAAAATGCACAAGGAAGGCTGAACCCTTTGCTCCCCAGGTGTAATCGTTATAACATTGTGTCTCCACCCCGCCGAGTGTTGCATTTAGCTTTGTAGAGGAGAGTTCCCATTGGTGTCAACAGAAGTGTATTTTTCCAAGCCTCATTGCTGCTCAGGGGGCCTGTCTTTATCATCTTGGAAGGGGGGGGTGTTTAACCCTCCTCACCCTTGGGTTGCGATCCCAGTAAAAACCACCCTCATTGGGGCATACATGACTCTGCCCTTTCCATATTATCCTACAACATCCCGTGAGATGGATTGGGCAGAGGGTGGATGTCTGTCCCAAGATCATCAGTGAACTTCATGGATGAAGAGGGGATTTTAATCTGCATCTCCATAGTTCTCGAATGACACTCTAACCACTACACCACACTGCCTCTACTTGCTGGTAGTCACAAGAACTGCTATATGTGCAGGCTGATAGCTACCTCCCCCTTTTACTGCAGGATTGTTATTTAGAGATGGGGGAGAAATTTAATTCCGTTCACATTTCAAGGTGAACTTGCCTGATTTTAAACTTACCCGATTTGCACTTTCGAAAATACTATGTGAACTGAAAACCCTTTCAAATATTTGCACTCAGGTGAATTTTGCAATGCAGTTCTCTAGCCAAGTAACGTGTACAACAATGCATATAACTAAAAAGTATGCCTATATTAGTGAAGATAACATACAAATATCCATTATACCAGGGAAATTGTTTTGTGTAATGTGCATATATTAGGGGAAATCACATACAAAAATGTGTGTACTAGGGGAAACTCACACTAAATGCTGTTGAACTTTCATAAGGCTATGAAAACAAATAAATAATAAACTGGTGTGAAAATGTAGAGAACCAAACTCAAGATTCAAAGAATGACAGATTCGACCCTACGGGTATTAAGGAGTCTGTTACTGGCAGCCTAGTTGTATTTTTCAAACCTCCTGCATCCTCCTATGCCTGACAGGCCTCTGATGACACTCAGTTGTCTGCTGTTTGCGCAAACTGCAAATGTCAATATTCTCATCTACTTATTAACCAGGAACACACCTCCTCCACCTACTGCTAGACTGCGCTGCGCAGCAGTTTAGCAGAAGTCACCCAGGCAAATCAAAAAGGTAAGCCCGAGAGGGTTGTCTGGGTCCCGTTCTGTTGATCTTGCCAACATAACAGCCAGCAAACAGATTTGGTGTTGCGTTGACAGGAGGGTTTTCCATGGGGAGAAAAGCTACTCCTAACCAGGTCTACACAGAAGTAAGTCCATTGCTCAGCTGGAGAAGTGCATTGCAGCATTTGGATAAGGGCCAATTTCAGATAGCTGTGTTTTGGTTTGCATACTGTTTCAGAAAATGTGAAGACCTTTATGGAAACTGGATCAAATTTCTGCTCCATCCCTAGTCTTAAGCCTCTCATCTAGTTTCTCCATAACCTTAGGATTTATTCATCTTAGGATGCCTATGCACCACCATCACAGTTAAAACTTATTTTTTTCCCCAGTTTGTCTGCTCTCCCTCCACTGTTGGAGGCAGTGTACGTCTGAATAGCAGCTGCTGGGAGCCACAAGGTGGCGAGAGAGAGCTCTTGTGCTCAGGTCCTTACCACAAGAATCCCGTTGGCCACTGTGAGACATGCATGTTGGACTAGATGGGCACCTGGCCTGATCCAGAAGGACTTTTCTTGTGTTCCTATGCCTCACAGATACAGCTTGAGTGTGAGGAATCTCCAGGTTCAGATGTGTGCAAAGAATGCAGACACCAGGCTAAAACTGAATTCAGTAATTCAAAACAGTGGTACCTCGGGTTACAGACGCTTCAGGTTACAGACTCTGCTAACCCAGAAATAGTACCTTGGGTTAAGAACTTTGCTTCAGGGTGAGAACAGAAATCGTGCTCTGGTGGCACAGCAGCAGTGGGAGGCCCCATTAGCTAAAGTGGTGCTTCAGGTTAAGAACAGTTTCAGGTTAAGAACGGACCTCCAGAACGAATTCTTAAACCGAGGTACCACTGTACATTTAAAAATGGTTGGAACTGTAACGATGACGATTCTGCTATTGCTGAGATTTCGACATGATCTGCCTTCATTGTCATTTTCTGCACTCTTTTTTTCCTTTCCCAGGCTTGAAATATACCAAAGCCGAGAGGTTTTCGCCACAAGATTCCTATAAGAATGGCCTCTGAAGGATGTCGGATTTATGAAGGTAGGTCTCTTGGGGGGGGAGTTTTAGCTCATGGGCGGTAGAGCAGATACTTTGCATTCAGAAGGGCTCAAATTCAATCCCTGGCATTTTCTTAAAAGGGTCAAGTGATGGCAAAGAGCTCTCTCTGCTGTCAGTCAGAGCAGGTAATACTCGGCTGGACAGGCAAATAGACTGACATGGTGTATAGAAGCTTCCTACGTTTGTCTTTCTGCTGGGGTTCTGATTATTTTCTTTGCCTAGACTGGGAGGGTGTGAATGTTCACAACCTTCTGGGGCCAGAGAGATTGAGTCGCCCCACCCTGTCACACTGATCCTGTTTGACTCATGTCAAAGGCAGCAGGGTTTCACAAACATTCCTCTGTTGCAAACAAGCCATTTGTGCAGAGAGCATGAGGAAGTGTCAGTTATTAGTAGTACAAGTGGGCACTGCAATGAAATGTTGCAGTGTGATGTTCTCCTGATCAGAAGTGCAGCTACAGAATGAAGGGGCCTGTCAGTTTTGATTCCCTCATTTTCTCCATTTTCCAGTCTCCTCATTTCTGCAGAAATATGTGATTCTTTTCTTTTTTTAAAAAAAATATTCATGAAATTTCACCAGCTTTTTATTGTGAATTTCTCCTAATAAACATATTTTTGTATGCAGTTGTGACTAATGTACACATTATGTTTTTACATCTGTGGGAGTGTCTGGGTCAACCCAGTCAGATGGGCAAGGTACAGATACAGTGGTGCCCCGCAAGACGAATGCCTCGCAAGACGGAAAACTCGCTAGACGAAAGAGTTTTCCATTTTGGAGGTGCTTCGCAAAACGAATTTCCTATGGGCTTGCTTCGCAAGACGACAATGCCTTGTGAGTTCCTGCTGGTTTTTTTCCTCCCCCCCCCCTTTTTCTAAGCCGCTAAGCCACTTATCAGCTGATCCGATCAGCAGATAAGCCGCTAAAAGCCGCTAATAGCGCTAATAGCGCTAATCCGCTAATCCGTCAATGGGCTTGCTTCGCAAGACGAAAAAACCGCTAGACGAAGAGAATCACAGAACGGATTCTTTTCGTCTTGCGAGGCACCACTGTATAAGGATGATTATTATTACAAGCAATTTTTCCCAATGTAAATAATTTTGTGTGTGTGTGATTGTGATGGCCTGGGATTCCGATTCGGAGGATGAAACAGAGGAATCCCAGCCTGCACAAGAGTCCCCGCCTCCAGGGCCGGCTGAACTGGGGCAAGGCCTAGATGCTGAAGAACCTGCACCTGTGGTAGTGCATCAGGAGCTGGCCCCAGGTGAAACCCTTCTGGCCCCAGAGAGGCTTGACGACTCAGTGGCCACAGGTGAGCCTCCTCCAGGGCCCAGTAACCCTTCGGCCTCTCCTGATCTGCAGAGGCTTAGGGCAGAGAGGCGAAGGGAACTGGTTGCCCCCAGGAGGAGTGCTCGCCTTAAGGCCAGAGGAGGCGGGGCTCCTGGGGGCCGGGGCCGCCCCTGGCCTTAGAAGAGGATAAAAGCCCAGTCAGCCCGGCCCCAGGTTGCGGGAGCAACGTCGTTGTTGGCTTCGGACCTTCCTGTTCCTGACTATCCAGTACTCCTGTTCCCTGCTCGGCTTCCTGTTCCTGACTATCCAGTACTCCTGTTCCCTGCTCGGCCTCCTGTTCCCGACCATCCGGTGTTCCTGCTCCCTGCACAGCCTCTTGTTCCAGCGTTCCTGTTCCCCGCCCGGCTCTCTGCCTCGGACCTCGCCCCTCTTCGTGTGGACTCTGCTACACCCAAGGAACCTTACCCCCGGGACCAGCACAGTTTGCTCCCGCCACACCCGCACTCCCCCTTCGTAGGGGTGCGTTCGGGAAGAGCCAGAGGTCATGGCTGAACAGGCGGCTGCACTGGTGGCTTTGGCCCAGAAGAACCAGGCCTTGACTCACACCGTGCAGCAGCTCAGTGACGCGGTTGTGGCACTTCAGCAACGCTTGGAAGCCCTACCGGCTCCTGGGGCCGACGCCCCGGCTCCGGGCAAGTACCCAGTGGCTTTGCCTGAGAAGTTTGATGGAGCCCCGGCCAGCTTTCCCATGTTCCTGGCCCAGGCCAAGCTGTATATCCAGGGGCGAGCCCGGAACTTTCCTGACGACCGCACCAAGGTGCACTTTTTGATTAGTTTGTTAAAGGACCAGGCGGCCAAGTGGGCGTTGCCACTACTCAGGCAGGACTCCCCCTTGCTGGCAGACTATACGGGGTTTTGCAATCGTTTGGAGGCCGCGTTCGGCAACCCCCAGAAAGGGAGTCAAGCCAACCGGGCGATTCGGCGTTTGAAACAGGGCAAGTCCACGGTGGCCGCATATACCACGGAGTTTCGGCTGTTGGCACAGGACTTGACCTGGAATGACTCGGCACTGCGGGACCAGTATCTTGAAGGGCTTTCGGACGAGGTACTGGACCAGTTGGCCACAATGGAACGCCCCACCACGCTGGACACCCTCATTCAACGGAGCCTACAAATAGACGACCGGTTGGAGGATCGCCGTCAGGCCCGGGGTCGCCAACACTTCCAGTTCACGGCACCAGCTTTTTCCGGCAGCCCCACAGTCACAACTGATTTAATGGAGGAGCCTATGCAGCTCGGGGCAGTGCGGCCACGCCTTTCCCCCGCAGAGAAGGCGCGGCGTCGGGAGGGAAATCTCTGTCTTTACTGTGGCGGAAGTGGACACTTCGCTCGGTCCTGCCCTGAGAAACGCCAGCCGCAGGGAAACCGCCAACCCCAGTAGCTGATGGCCCTAGCTACCGGGGGTCCCAAACCGTACAGAATGGGCCCGCACCAATGGACTTGCAACATCTTATGGTTTCGGTACGTTTATACCCTCCAGGGGGGCCCTGGATCCTCACCCATGCTTTGGTAGATTCAGGGGCAACCCGCTCCTATATGGACGCTGCTTTTGCCACCCATCATCAGGTGCCACTTCGGAACAAGCCAGTACCGATCCAGGTGGAAGCGATTGACGGACGACTTCTGCGTTCAGGTGCTGTTACTCAGGAGACCCAGCCCCTGGTCCTGTGTCTCCAGCAGCACCGGGAGTTGCGGACTTTGGACATTGCCTCTATGCCCCGCTTCCCCCTGGTGCTCGGGATGGACTGGCTGGAAGCCCACAACGTTCAGATTGACTGGGTCAAACGGACCGTGCACTTCCCAGACCCATGTTCCCATGCTCAATCCGGAACGCTGGCGGCCGCGCCCTCAGAGGAGGCAGCACCCACGCTCCCAGCCGTGTACCAGGACTACCAGGACGTGTTCGAGGAACGGGGGGCAGACCAGCTGCCGCCGCATCGGCCTTTCGACTGCGGCATAGACCTCCAACCCGGAGCGCCTTTACCAGTGAGTCGCTTATATTCCCTAACAGAGCCAGAGCGCGAGGCTTTGCAGGACTTCTTGCGCAAGAACCTGGAGCGTGGGTTCATTAGGCCTTCCACCTCGCCTACCGCGGCACCAGTGCTTTTCGTTAAGAAGAAATGTGGGGCACTCCGCCCTTGCCATGATTACCGAGCCCTGAACAAAATTACCGTCCCAGACCGGTACCCCTTACCCCTTATCTCGGAGCTGCTAGAGCGGGTGCAAGGGGCACAGGTGTTCACCAAGCTGGACCTCCGAGGGGCCTACAACTTGATTCGGATCCGAGCCGGGGATGAGTGGAAGACAGCGTTTGGGACCCGGTACGGGCAGTTCGAATATTTGGTTATGCCTTTCGGTTTGTGCAACGCGCCTGCTGTGTTCCAACGCTACATCAACCACGTGTTTCAGGACTTGTTAGACAAGTACGTGGTGGTGTATTTGGATGACATTCTGATTTACTCCCGTGACCCGGCTCACCATGAGGGACATGTCCGGACCGTGCTGCAGCGCTTGCGTGAGCACCGTTTGTACGCAAAGCTCAGCAAGTGCGAGTTCCATCAGCGGACTGTGGACTTCCTTGGTCACCGGCTCTCTCCAGATGGGGTGCAAATGGACCCGGGGAAGGTGACAGCGGTTCGAGAATGGGCGGCACCCCGGAACCGCAAGGACCTACAGCGTTTCCTGGGGTTCGCCAATTACTACCGGACCTTCATCGCTGATTATGCTCATCGCACCACCCCGTTGACCCGGCTACTGCGCCCAAAGACGCCGTTTTCCTGGGACAAGGAGGCAGAGGAGGCGTTTCAGGGGTTGAAGGCCTGTTTCCAGAGGGCACCAATCTTACAACATCCTGACCCCTCTCGACCCTTTGTGGTGGAGACCGACGCCTCCAGTACGGCTCTCGGTGCCGTCTTGTCTCAACAGATTGGGCCTGAAGCGCCACTCTTACCCTGTGCCTTCTATTCCCGCCAGCTCCTACCAGCGGAGCGTAACTATACTGTGTGGGAGCGGGAACTACTGGCCATCAAGGTAGCCTTTGAGGTCTGGCGCCACCATCTTGAGGCGGCACGACATCCGGTGGAGGTGAGAACCGACCACCGGAACCTGGAGTACCTCCAGACCACCCGCAAGCTGAACCAAAGACAGATCCGGTGGGCGTTGTTCTTTTCCCGGTTCCAGTTCCGGATCCACTACATCCCTAGCTCTCAGAATCAGAAGGCGGATGCCCTGTCCCGGAAACCTGAAGACAACGCAGACACGGTACAGCAAGCAGAACCCACCACGATCCTACCTCCGGCTGCATTCCTGGCCACCCAGGAGGCGCAGCCACTGCAGGTTCGGGTGCGGGAACAGCAGCGGGTCGACGCTTGGGCCCAGGATCGGCTCCGGGAGCTGGCTGAAGGGTCCAGCCCACAGTATCCGGGGCTGGTCCTGCATCAGGGCCTTCTGCTGCATCACGGTCGTCTGTACATCCCGCCAGGGCCACTACGGCTGGAGGTTCTCCGGATGGCCCATGATGCCCCAGCAGCGGGGCACTTTGGACGGTATCGGACCACCCATCTGGTCAGTCGTGAGTTTTGGTGGCCCCGCCTGAAGGCTGACGTGGCTCGCTACGTTGCTGGTTGTGATGTCTGCCGGCGCGCCAAGGGACCTACCGGGCGACCCCCCGGCCTACTTCAGCCATTGCCAGTTCCACCGCGCCCTTGGCACACGGTTTCATTGGACTTTATAGTGGACTTACCCTCGTCTCGTGGCTGTACCTGCCTTCTGGTTTTCTCCGACCATTTCACCAAGATGGTGCACTGCGCTCCCTGTCCATCTGTACCCACAGCCAAGGAAACTGCTCAGCTGTACCTTCAGCATGTCTTCCGCTTGCATGGCCTACCTGAGCGCGTGGTGTCCGACCGGGGCGTTCAGTTCACATCCCGGTTCTGGCAAGCATTACACCAGACCCTCGGGACAGAGGTCTGCCTCTCGTCAGCCTACCACCCACAGACCGATGGCCAGATGGAACGGGCGAACGCGGTGCTGGAGCAGTACCTCCGGTGTTACTGCAGCTACCAGCAGGATGGGTCGACCACCTGGCATTGGCAGAGTTCGCCTATAACAACGCGGTGAATGCGTCCACCCTGCAGACCCCGTTCCAGGCCAGTTATGGTTATCATCCACGGCTGTTTCCAGAGGTGCTGCCGGCGTCCGCGGTCCCGGCGGTGACGGAGTGGCTTCAAGAGCTCCAGTCCCAGCAACAGCTTTTGGTGGAGCAACTGCACCAGGCCAAGGAAGCGTACAAAGCCCAGGCCGACCGCCACCGCCAGGTGGGGCCGGAACTTCGCGTCGGTGACCTGGTTTGGCTCTCCACTCGCCACCTCCACCCCTCTCGACCTTCGCGGAAGTTGGACGCCCGCTTCACCGGCCCGTTCCCTATCGTAGACCAAGTCTCTCCTGTGGCATTTCGTCTCCGGTTACCCACAACCCTGAAGGTTCACCCGGTCTTCCACAGGTCCCTTTTGAGTCCGGTGGCCCCACCCGACGAGTTCCACCCGAACCGTCCCCGACCGCAGCCAGTGTTGGTTCGGGGAGAGCCTGAGTACGAGGTGGAACGCATCCTGGACTCCCGATACCACAGGGGAAAGCTGCAGTATCTCATTGACTGGAAGGGGTACGGACCGGAGGACCGTTCCTGGGAACCAGCGGCCAATGTCCACGCACCTGCCTGCCTCCGAGAGTTCCATGCGACATACCCCGGCAAGCCGGGTCCGGACCCTCGGTTGAGGGGGGGGCCTGGGAGGGGGGATGGTGTGATGGCCTGGGATTCCGATTCGGAGGATGAAACAGAGGAATCCCAGCCTGCACAAGAGTCCCCGCCTCCAGGGCCGGCTGAACTGGGGCAAGGCCTAGATGCTGAAGAACCTGCACCTGTGGTAGTGCATCAGGAGCTGGCCCCAGGTGAAACCCTTCTGGCCCCAGAGAGGCTTGACGACTCAGTGGCCACAGGTGAGCCTCCTCCAGGGCCCAGTAACCCTTCGGCCTCTCCTGATCTGCAGAGGCTTAGGGCAGAGAGGCGAAGGGAACTGGTTGCCCCCAGGAGGAGTGCTCGCCTTAAGGCCAGAGGAGGCGGGGCTCCTGGGGGCCGGGACCGCCCCTGGCCTTAGAAGAGGATAAAAGCCCAGTCAGCCCGGCCCCAGGTTGCGGGAGCAACGTCGTTGTTGGCTTCGGACCTTCCTGTTCCTGACTATCCAGTACTCCTGTTCCCTGCTCGGCTTCCTGTTCCTGACTATCCAGTACTCCTGTTCCCTGCTCGGCCTCCTGTTCCCGACCATCCGGTGTTCCTGCTCCCTGCACAGCCTCTTGTTCCAGCGTTCCTGTTCCCCGCCCGGCTCTCTGCCTCGGACCTCGCCCCTCTTCGTGTGGACTCTGCTACACCCAAGGAACCTTACCCCCGGGACCAGCACAGTGATTTTCACTAATACATTAACTTCCATGCAGACTTTCTCCCAATATATGCATGTCTGTAAGCACTGTTTGGCTGGAGAACAGCTCCGCAAAATTCAGAGAAAAGCAAATTTTGTAGGATGGCTGTGTTTTGATTCCCATATTGCTTCTGGAAGAGTGAATTAGGTAGGTTTGCCTTTAAATGCAAACTGAATCAAAGTTATCCCCCATCTCTAATTGCAGCTGGCTAGTCCTACCCTCTCTCAGGAAAAGGCCTTGCTGTTCTCCCACACCTTTCAGTTCGATTCTATTGGGGGCTTCAGTCTTTGCACCAAACTTCCCCTTGCTGTGCTTCATGTGGATTTGGAACGGTTTCAGCCACTGTTTTCTGCTGATTTTATTTGTGTGCTTTTTTTGCAGAGCCTTTTGTTCTGTGATTAATTTTTAATTATTTTTATCGTATAGTTCCTCCTAGACTTTGTAAGTTGCAATGTGGTTGTGATGACCCTCGGCATAACGAGGGCTTTGGCTATTCTCTTTTGTCCTCATTTAGAATATGCTGAGTGCAACAACCACACCATGGGAAGCGTAGAAATTTGGCCGGACAGACTAGATTATGCAGAGCTGCAAAGTCTCCTTGATGAAGGTGAAGACTGCAAGGAGAACGTGGCTGAACTTGAGAGGTAACCCATCAATAGCATATAAGCTTGCCACTCTCAGCATTGTTCGGTGTGTTAATCATCGTCCATGATTGCAAAAGCATTTAACAGGGGTGTTTTTCCTTGAAAAAGCATTTAGCAGATTTAACTACACAAGCAGATAACACCACATGGCTACTCCCAGTCATAAAGTGAAAAGAAACTGTTAACGTCATTAGGCAGCAAACAATCAGAGTAATAAAAACGTCTACTTTACAGACCTCGTCAGCAGCTACTCTGGGTAGGGAGACACTTAGAAAATAGCATGAAATGGAGGCAAACATCTCCACCCTTCACTGTGTGTCCTATTTCACAGTCATCCATCAGAATGGCTGTCAGATGGCAGTCCTCTGTCTGACAAAGATGCAAGTTCCTTATTCGTTGTTGTGTATATTGCTCCTGTGCTGGAGTCTCTTGGCAACTGTTATACTGCCATATGATCTGGCACATTCGTGTACATGACTAGGCCAGGGATGGGAAACCTGGGGCCCTCCAGGCAGCGTCAGACTACAGCACTTGTCATCCTTAACTGTTGGTCATGCTGGTTGATGGGAGCTGGAGGTGAACCACTGGAGGGCCCCACGTTCCTCATCCATGGTGCAATGAATTCGAAATGTGGGCAGCAAGGGGAAATGACTACAGCAGTGGCAGGACAAGGATGCTAGATAAACTGCTGACATGCAGACATTGGCAGTACATCCTAGAAGAATTCAGTGAAGGGCGGATTGGCAGGTTTGGCTCAGAGGCTCAGTCCAGATGAAGCCTATTTGAGGGTCTTATCTGAAGTTGCATGCTCAGCCTTGGTCATTATTGGGCTTTGGTCTATATGGGATGTTTCTGTGCATGTGACTCATTTTGTTGTGGAATCCTGGCCTACTTCATTCATTCAGTTAATTCGCCACTTCTTTCAGTTTGGTCCAAATTAACTCAAAAGGGAACTCAACAAAAAGCTGCCCAGCTGGGCTTCGGAGAGTGGCGTTTAATTCTCCGTGGTATCCAGGGCCTAGCAAGCTACTTTTAGGTTCCTGTTCTTTACCTTCTGATGGCTTCCTCCCATTTGGGTCTTGAACCACTTTCCTATCCCCACTTTAGAGAGGATTACAGGATTAATTTCAGCTCAATTAATCTCTTAAGAACCAAGTGCTTACACAAATACGTGCAGAGCAAGGAGGTGGAATAACTCAGAAGGAGTGTGGCATTTTAAAATATTTTTATTTTATTTTTAAGTTACAACAATCCTTACACTATTTGGTTATACACTATTTCAGGAAGACCGGAAGCATCAAAATGCCTGCTTTGGGGGGACTGCCTATTCTGCAGCATAGCAAAGCATTTCTTCATGTATTCCACGAATGTCGTCAGCTAAGTGACTTTGACATTCCTTTGAACAGATAGCAGTGGCAGTTTGCTGGTGATTAACTATTCTGCCAGGCATATAACTCCCTGCTAATATCCCAGAAGGCACTCTGTTTACTCTTGGAAGTGCCCTGGGACATCCAAACTTAGCTGTATATTTTGATAAGTGTGCTCCACCTGCACAATCTCTCCCAGTAACAAAACAAGTTGGGAGAGGGGACAGATTGTCTTAGCAGTCTTTGCAGAAAGGGACAGTTGAGTAGGATAACACTGGTGTCTAAAAGAAGGCATAACAACAGCAATTACTGTTATTTTTAAGCATCCTATGTGAAGACATGTTTACAAACGTACTGCCTACAATGACTGTGTGGGGGAGGAAATAAAATATACATTAAATGTTGCAATTAAGTTAATTGTAAACTCTGATCTTATGTGGGGGGACCTTTAGATGACAGTGGCTTCTACCTGCATTGGAAGGAGAGTGGACTTGATTACCTTTCAAAGTTCCTTCCAACTCTTCGATGCTACTATGAAACGTGGAAGCCATCCCTCCTGCAAGTGGGAGCCCTCTGGAGCCTAAGCTGTTGAGTGGGGCTTTAGAGGTCTGCCCCAAAGTCCTGCCCTAACAGCAACACTGGGGACATCCAAAGCTCTTAGTGCTGCCACAGCAGCCAAATTGTCTTGCGCTAGAGTCCAGTTAACATGGCCACCCCATCTGAATGATTCAAAATGAGCCACATGTGCCAGCATTCAATCTCTTCCAGAATACATATTGGAAAGCTAGTGTGGTGTAGTGGTTAGATTGTGGCACGAGGACTGGAGGGATCCAAAATCAGGTGCTTGCTTAGCCACAAAACTAATGAACAACCTTGAGCCAGGCTTAATCTCTCAGGTTACCATACTGTACAGCAGGGGTCGGCAAACTTTTTCAGCAGGAGGCTGATCCACTGTCCCTTAGAACTTGTGGGGGGCCGGACTATAATTTTTTTTTGGGGGGGGGATGAAAAAATTCCTATGTACACTATGCACACCAGGCAGGCCCCACAAATAACCCACAGATGCATTTTAAAAGGACACATTCCACACAAGAGCACCAGACAGCCTAGGCAGTATTGTAGATGATAAAAATTAAAATTAAAAAAATTTCTTACCTGCACTGATTATAGTCATTGTTTGGATGGGCGGTCTTCACCTGGGTTTGGTGCTGCGTTGCAGCCTGCTGGGCCTCCTGCTGCCAGCACCTCTTCCACGCTTCGGGGTGGGATGGGGGCCCTCCCACCAGCAGCAGAGGCCAGATTGTTGCCACGCAGCCAGCGGGGAGAGTTCCAGACTGCCCACAGGAGCGCAGCAGCAGCAGTGGCAGACAGAGGAGCGGCATGAAAGGGCTGGCTGGCTCCAGAGAGGCGCTGCTCAAAATGGCACTCAGCCAGCTCAGCCCAGCCCCCTTCCTCCTCTATGCAGGGTGGGGAGAAGCCGGAAGGAGGGAGGGAGGAGGCGCGTGAGAGGGAGGGGGGAATGGTGGTGCCGAAAAAATTTAAAGAACAGAATCCCCACACTGGACTGTCCGCGGGCTGGATTCTGAGGGCAATTGGGCCGGATCCGGCCCGCAGACCGTAGTTTGACAGCCCCTGCTTTACAGGGTTGTAATGAGAATAAAATTGTGTGCGAGTGCACCGTGTATAAGAGTCTAAGATGGCCTGCTGGATCAGGCCAAGGGACATCTATCTGATAGTCCAGCATCCTGTTCTCACAGTGGCCATGTGGCCCTATGGGAAGTCTGCAAGCAGGATCCAAGCACAATAGCACTCTCCCCCCTGGGGTTCCCAGCAGCTGCTATTCAGAAGCCTACTGCCAGGTACATGTCACCTTGGCCACCTTGTGAGAAAAGCAGAACACATGGCAATAGAATAAGTAGCAATAAATATTTACCCATAAGGAAAATGTCACGCAGACACACATACCTGCAAAGGAGAGTGGATGAGAAAATGGGATATTTTGATTCCCCTGCTAAGAGCCCCATTGAAGACACCGAGAATGTTCTGTGGTTCAGGGGAAACCCCAGTGAAGATGGGGAAATTGGAACTGCTCTGCTTGGAGGGAAGAGCTTAGTGGATGCCCTGCCCTCCTTTTAAGAGGAAAGATACACTGAAATATTTTGTTGCAGGTCCCACCTAGAATAGGGACGCGGGGTGGCGCTGTGGGTTAAACCACTGAGCCTAGGACTTGCCGATCAGAAGGTCGGCGGTTCGAATCCCCACGACAGGGTGAGCTTCCGTTGCTCGATCCCTGCTCCCTGCACGTCAAAGTGCAAGTAGATAAATAGATACCACTCTGGCGGGAAGGTAAACGGCGTTTCCGTGCGCTGCTCTGGTTCGCCAGAAGCAGCTTTGTCATGCTGGCCACATAACCTGGAAACTGTATACCGGCTCCCTCAGCCAGTAAAGCAAGATGAGCGCCACAACCCCAGAGTTGGTCACGACTGGACCTCATGGTCAGGGGCCCCTTTACCTTTACCCACCTAGAATACTTCTAAATTCACATAGTAGCACACAGGTTCCTTCCTTCCTTCCTTCCTTCCTTCCTTCCTTCCTTCCTTCCTTCCTTCCTTCCTTCCTTCCTTCCTCCTTCTCTCTCCACACACACACACACACACCACCTACCCCCACCAGTGTTTCCTCAGATGCATCCATGTTTTCCAAACAAGTTTGTGTGTCACTCAGGGCAGACTACTGCTTTAGAAAATATATAAAAGTCTATATTGTATTATATTCCCACATATGAGAGAAAACCCCATTTTTTGTAGGACTGCCCTGAAAGAGCATTTCCCAGAAAAGAAATGGTCGAGTAGTTTTTAGAGTTCTTCATGTTTCCATGAGGTCATTACATTCCTATCCTTCTTGCAAGGAAAGCTTTGCTATGGAGACATCAGGCTTTTTGTGGAAAAACAAAAACAAAAAACAGCAGGTGCTTGCAATATGCATTTTTATGATTGCAGCTGTTCTCCAGAGTAATGAACGCTTACCTTACTAAAGAAGTTAAACACAACCATTTCTTGCACTGCCTTTCTTGTATAATCTCAGCCACATTTGCAAAGTTCCAGCAAACACGCCTTGGTGGGTGAGGGGGGGGGATTATGACCCTAGATAGACTTCAGTTTTGCCTTCAGTAATTCAACAAAGCCTCACAAATCTGTGTGGGGATGTTCATAAATTATTATGGAGTGAGCATCTCTCTTTTCAAAAGAGCGGCAGCTGGAAAAAGAACCATCAATTGTTCCTGAGGCTTTAAAAGAGAGAAAAGCTTAATTTTACAAGCAATTACCCTTCACTTGATGAAGCACATGTGTAATTTATACTTGGATTCTCATAGAAAGCGACCATCAGAAATGACATTTATTTAGCTATTTGTAACTACTTTTCTATGGCCGAGCAGTAGCAGAGCTTGATATTTTTCATTGGCATCAGATTTGCGACTCTGACATTCCTTTTATTTGACAGTGGTCATCATCTTACTCTTGCAAGCAGAATGGGGCATCCACACTCAGCTGTGTGTATTTTGATAGGGCTTGCCTGGGTCTATAATCAATTCAAAAAACAAAAATGATGCAATGAGGTGTGGAGTTGTCCACCTGATCTGGAGCTCTTGCAAAACAAACCCACTTCCCCAAAAATCAGACTTCTGTGATATGGAAAGTGATCGGAAAAGGCACCGGAAAGTGTGGGATAACCCTTGCTTTGATGCATAATGTAATGTCCCTACAAACAAATCCAAACAAATGCTCATTAAATGGGCAGCAGCATCGAATCTCTGCAAACAAATCAGACTGAATGCTCATTAAGCAGGCCATTCAGAAGTGACTCCAGACAGACTTGTGCAAAAGCAGCCCTCCAAAAAATAAAAAGGGGTATGTGTGTGTTTAAAATGTGTTATTTTAATTTTTGACAGAATGGAAGAAGATGTGCCTTGGGAAGAAAGAGACAGTGAATATTTTGCCCGATTTCTGAATGAATTCCCTACCCACAGAGAAGAGATTGAAAAGTGTATCAGATGCCTTTGGGAAATGGCCGATGACATTGACCAGACCCATAAGAAGTGTACTATTGCCAGCATTGCTGCCAACTCTACCAGTGCCTCCTCTGGCCTCTTGACCATCTTGGGACTCACCTTGGCCCCCATCACAGCAGGTGGGAGCTTGATCTTGACAGCCACTGGGATCGGTTTAGGGGCAGTGGCAACAGCGACTGGCCTTTCTGCCACCTTATATGAGAGCGTGAATAATTCACAGGAAAGGAAAAAAGCTCACAAACTGGTGAGTGAATGTGAGAAAAGTCTAAGAAAGGCAATGCATCCTGATTTCTGCTTTGGATCGCCCCCAAATAGTGGGGCTGTGGGGGAAAACATGAAACAACTTGTCTCCAATGTTGCCGGTCAAGTTCCTGACCTGTATAAGGCTGTGAAGGGAATCAGAATGAATGTAAAGGCATTGAAGCAAGTCCGAGCCAATCCTAGCTTGAAGGATTTAGCAAAGCGAGTCACTGCTGCAGGTAGCAGATCCCGGGGTACAATCCGAGGGGCCAAGCATGCCAGAAAGGTATTTGCGGGAACCACCCTTGCCATGAGCAAAGGGGCCAGGCTGCTGAGTGCTGCGTCAACTGGGGTGTTTCTCCTCTTCGATGCCTATGGCATTGTTCAGGATGCTAAACATTTGACTGAGGGAGCCAAGGCAGAAACGGCCACAGAGATAAGAAAGAAAGCTAGCAAACTGGAAGAAGAACTTCGTCATATTGACAGGCTCTATGAGGAAATGAAAGGCCTTGTGTGCGAATCAGAGTGAGCAAAGAAACAGACGACATGTGCATGAACTACACAATTCTGTATTTGGTCGTGGTAAATATGTGGAATCGTTTCTGACTTGCAGCTATCTAATTCACATTTCTTCAAGAAACTCTGGCCCAATACAGATGCCCATTTGGCCATGTGTCGACATTTTCTACCATAGATCTGCATGGTTGCCTGAATTAATGAAAGCATGTTTTGTGTGTGATTGTGTGTTTACCCTGCTGTCGATTCTAGTTTGGGGGCCTTATGAGGCGGCAAGTCTTGCCCACTTTAACCACTCGGTAAGCTGGTCGTCTATATTAGTAACTCATGGCTGGTGACATTGACAGCCCCTCCAGGTGCTGTTTTTATTGTGCATTCATGATGATTTGTGCTCATGATGGTATTGGGAGAGTTTTACATGATCCCACTGTTTGTGCCTGCAAAAATGGGGGGGGGGGGGACATATTGCTTCATTCCCAATTGGTGTATGTCCCATATTGCTGCAATCCTGTAACTTATCATACCACAAATATTCCAGGGTTTGTTTTGCTTGTTTGTTCTGCTTTTGCTACATTGTGACACAAGATTCCACACACACACACCCCGATGGCAATAATGCAGTAACATTGGGGAGGCATCACAACTAATAAAATGGAATGATAGATGGATGGACCCACCAATACATACACATACCAACCAATAATGCATTATTACTGCATCAATGGCATGTTGCAGAACATACCCTTAAAAAGAAGAAGTGTGAAGTGGCATTGAGTAAGGAAGGTGTTCCTACTGAACAAGTTTCCCATGGGTCTTTCAAGGAACAGCTTGCCTTTCCAGCTTTAAACTTCTGATTTATTTTCCAAGTGTTGTTTACATATTTTGAAAGAGTTTGAAGGAGTTTCAGAGTTATTATTTAATAATCATGTATGTTTGGGTGTGATTTGATAGGAGCATCTTTTTCATAAATAAATGAAACCCATTCATTATTGGGGAGTAAGAAAGCTGGCTGTTTATTGATGCAATGCACCGTTCCTTTCCCCATGTTCCATTTTAAGACTGGAATCTGGTTTGTAATCTGCACCTCAGATTAACCTCAGGACGTCTCTGGATGAGATGCAATGAAAGCAGTCGAGTTCCCAGTAAACACACTAGCACAGACTTCAAGACTAAGGAAATGGCGTGTCTTTCGTTATATCCAGACCTGGCTACTGCAACATGTTCATTAAGGAGGCTATTTTATAACTTCCCTGCGCTGTCATTTTGGCAGGAGGCAATTCAAGAGAAAGCACTTACACCCCAGTTATTAAACTTGGCCTGGGGCCATCTTTGTTGTCTGTCCCAGGCAAAAGTTTGCCCCATTTACCCAAGTTGTGAGGGGTTAGAAGTTAGTTCTGCTAGTTACGTATTGTGTTTGCTTTTCTACTCTAGGTGTTTCCATTGTTTGATTTGATTTTTGCAGTTTTTATTGCTACTGAGTCAGGGCTTCCCTGGCTTTTTATAACTGTAATTGTTTTACTGCTGTAACATCATCCTGTAACACTGCTTTTATGGATTGTGGTTGCTGCTGCCTTTATACACTGCTAGAAAGGCAGGATATAAAATCTTTTCCGTTAGTTAACAAATTGGCCTACACGGCACCCAGTGGAAACAGCTGGATGAACAATCTTCTAAGTCACTCAGACAAATTACATCAAGCCAGCCAAGGGAGTCTTACGGTGAGCTTCTGCCTCCTTAAAGAGGCACAGGTTATCTCATGCAACCTCTGGAAATGGTCTAGGGCAGATGTGGAGAAACTCAAGCCCAGCAATGCTGCCCACCAGGCCTCTCTTATCTGACCCATGTGACTCTCCCCAGCCCATACACCTACACACCAGGCCTTCTTCATGTGCTTCTTTAAGTGTTTTTACCTGGGTGCAATGTGTCCTTGGAATTCTGACAATGCCTCTTGGTTTACTGGGTGCAGATAGAAAGGGGCATGTGTAGAAACTGGCTTAGTGCAGAAAACTACTTGACTCTGGCGCCACCTGCTGTTAGTCTCCCAGCCTTCTGCCCTACCAGTCCCAATGGGCAGGTCTGGAAGTTGCAAGGGGTGAAAAATGCAGCAGGAGGAGAGCTCCCTGGTGTCTGGGATTTGGAGCTCCTTTCCAGGTGCAAAGCAAATTGCTGGTTTAATAAGCAACTAAGTCTGAATGACTTAGGACCGGGACATTTGATGAACCACCTCCTTCCATGTAAGTCTGCCTGCTCACTGCATTCACCATCTGGCTTGCCTCAGAGACAAATTTGGCTGGGATGCAGAGTAAGTTTTTCTCTTTTTTTCTAATTCACAAGGCAGAGCTTCCTTCCTGCCTTGTGAAGTTTGGTTGGTCCTTTCTTTTACAGCATTTAGGCAGGCTGTAAATACTGTTTTTCCAGGCGTTTGATATGCCCTTCCTTCTGATGCTTTAACTGTGTTGGCAACCCTCAGTATAATGGGCGATTTCCCAACATCTGGAAAAAATAAGAATAGTAAGAGAATAGTAAGAGAAACAAGAATTCAGATAGGAATTGCTCAAGTTCCACCAAGCATGAGAGTTATCTATGCGGCCAAGTAATCGGAGAGTTTCAGTATCACTACCCACTCCAGGTCACTTATTAGTGTCCATTACTCCTACAGGTAAGTTATAACAAAATGGAGATATCTGTTAAAGCCCTTTCCAGGTCCCTCCCTCCTGAAACGTTTTAGAGCATTTTTAAGTGATTGGTTTTATTGACAGTTTATTTGGATCCCACATTCTAGCTCTGCACAGGGTAGTTGGCTTGCTCTCTCCCCCCCCCCCCACCCCATTGTTCAGCCCAGACACTAAGGTCTAGCTCCAAGGGCCTTTTGGCAGTTCCCTCACTGCAAGAAGTGAAGTTACAGGGAGCCTGGCAGAGGGCCTTCTTGATAGTGGCGCCCACCCTGTTGAACGCCCTCCCATCAGATGTCAAGGAAATAAACAACTATCTGACTTTTAGAAGACATTTGAAAAGGCAGTCCTGTTTAGGGAAGTTTTTAATGTTTGATGTTTTATTGTATTTTAAATATTTTGTTGGAAGCTGCCCAGGGTGGCTTGGGAAACCCAGCCAGATGGGCGGGGTATAAACAATACATTATTATTGTTGTTGTTGTTGGGGGGAAAGTCAGGGATAGCTGATCTGAGCATTTTTCCATGGAAAATACAGCAAGCAAGCAATTACAATCATTTTGCCACTATCCGTCTGAAAAAGACTGAACAGTAAGTTTGCAACATTGCGTGTGTATCTGAAGAAGTGTGCATGCACACGAAAGCTCATACCAAGAACTAACTTAGTTGGTCTTTAAGGTGCTACTGGTAGGATTTTTTTTATTTTGCAACATTAAACTGCCTTCTTGAATCAGGTAGGTAGCAGTGTTGGTCTGACGCAGTCAAAAGATTAAAAAAAATTGTCCAGTAGCACCTTAGAGACCAACTAAGTTTGTTCTTGGTATAAGCTTTCGTGCATGCACAGGAAAGCTTACACCAAGAACAAACTTAGTTGGTTTCTAAGGTGCCACTGGACAATTGTTGGAAGTGCTGTCAGGAAATGCGCGCGGGGCGGGGAATGGCGGGTTTTCCTGTTGGAATAAATTGGGATTTCAATCTCCGCAAGTTCGCCACAAGGAGCCGCAGCGACTTCCCCGCAGGAGGGCCGCGCCTGTGGAATCGGTGGGTCTTCCTGGATGCCCATTTGTGCCCCAGCACGGGTTTTCCCCGCGCCTCCGACTGCGCACGAGGAGGCAGCCTCTCTTCTTCGCATCCCCCCTCATCCCCGGGCTCTTCCTTCATAAACTCGTCCACCAGCCTCTCCCCTTCTCAACTTAGTTTCTTGCTCGCCCCGCGCTCTGGCGGAGACCCTCTCGTCTTTCAAAACACATACAAGCGCACCGTCGACCGAGCTTCTGTTGCTGCACTTAATCCCCCCCTCCTCCCTGCGTCCAAACGGCAAACATCTCCTGCCATTGGGTTCTTCTCGCGTGTTCACGTGTACCGACAAGCCCGAAGTCCGCCCGCGTTTCAGTTTCGGTTTCCCTTCATCTCTGCTTCAGACTTCTTTGAGCCACCGTGTCGTAGAAAACAGGCAGTCGGAAGTCAGAAAGGTGAGTCTAATAGCATATTTAATAGGTTTTGGAGGAGAATTGCATGGCAATCCGAGAGTTGGGAGATGAGGGGAACCTGCCACAAAACGCTGCCGGACAGAGCCCATGGTTTGCTCTTTTTCATTGCTCCAGCCAGCTATGCTTCCGCCTTGAAAACCCCATTTCCACACACTTACATACAGCTTTGTTGTTTCCCCTCCAACAATCAAATCGAGATTCCGTGCTGGTTTCGCATGCTTAGTCTGTTGCTTTTGGTCCTCCTGCAAACTTTGCGACTCCCCCAAACCTGCTGGAGCCTTACTCTTGTGTGCTGGTGGTGCAATTTGGGTTCATGGGAATCCACACCTTGCACCCCGAATTTAGCAGATGAGGATGATTGGGTTACAGTCAAAAAGAGCAGCCCTTTGGGTGTGTTTGCTTTCGTCTTTCCTTTGTTCCTATCAACAGCTACCAAGGATGGGAGGGATGGTGTATGTATGAGAGAGAGAGAGAGATAGAAAGAGAAAGAGAGAGAGAGAGAGAGAGAGAGAGAGAGAGAGAGAGAGAGAGAGAAGGTTACTTGTTATGTACTGAGTTGAATAGGATCCAAACTGCAGCAGTCTGATTGGTCCTAGAACAATAGGATCCAAATTGCAGCAGTCTGATTGGTCCTAGAACAATAGGATTCAGAATGCAGCAGTCTGATTGGTCCTAGAACAATGCAGCAGTATGATTGGTTGGCAGGAACCACTCAATCATGCTCCAGAGATAAGTGAATCCACAACCTGATTGGCTTACAGTAGAATTCCAGAATTAGCCAATCATGTGCAGTCCATTGTGTAAATAATGTATATAAAGCAGATACTTTGAGGGGACTTTCATTCATTCCTCCTCACCACTATGAGCTGAATAAAGAGCATGAAATCACTTTGCGACTCTGAGTATATTTCATTACTAGAGAGAATTGAAGATAGCTTTCATTTTCCTGCAGCAAAACTGAGAAAAAGGTTGGTGAGTTGATCCACTTCCAGCTTCCTTATCGGCAAGTGTGGCACTTGTGAGCTACTGTGGTTGTTTTATTAAGAACACCTAGGCTGCAGCCTGTGGGTTCTTGGTGGATGTGAGAGAAGATCTGTTGCCCTCCAGGTGTCATTGGCCTACAACTCTCACCACTCCTATCCAGCATGGCCAACAGTCATGGACGATGGGAGTTGTAGTCCAGCAACATCTGGAGGGCATCAGGTGCCACATCTATAGGCAAGTGGAACAGGCTGGTGGGAGAATTTAGGTTGGCAATCAAGTTCATTGCTACACATGTAATATCAAACTGCACCTGCTTAATAAATGCAGTAACTATTTCCACATTATTTGAACAGGTTGGGGGAGTGCATTCTGTTTATGTGTACTGAGTTATCAACCAAAGCTGGAGCTTTTCTCCCTAACATTAATTTTTAAGGCCAAAACAATGCTCTTTGAATTTCGTAATTCCAAATATGATAGTATTTTGCGTGAGATGCTGAGTTAACAACAGAAGAGGAGAAATATATGGCACTGAGGACGTGTATATGGCTGAGTATACTCAGAAACGGCATACATGGGGGAAAACAAGGAGTTCCACATTTCTTTGGTGGAAACAAAGTGTGGCTCCCTCGTTTAACTTCCTCAGTGCCTATTTTACCTCCATTTTCCTCTGTCAGATGCTGAAGCTTCTGTTTCTTCTGATTCCAGCTCCCTGAGGCTGGGAAAGTAGTTGTGCCTGCATAGCCGCCACGGAAGCCCACCCTGTTACTCATGCCAAGGCCTCCCACTTGTGATGTTTCTCCCATGAAACATGCAGCCTGGCCCTGGTCCCTCATGCTCCATTAAAAACGATATATCCTGCAGCATTTTCCTGCTTGTACCACACCCAGCCCCAGCCCAGATTATTCCATCCTCCTTCAGGGCTTTCGCTGTTTTCCCCACTAGGGATAATTCAGTTCCAACTCCTCTTTTCTTCCATACAGATTCCTTCACAGTCAACAATAAGAGCCTTAAGGGCAGATGCTTCCAACCAGCAGGGGGCTCTAGTGAATGCTTTCACTTCCTTAAGAGTACCTTCTCTAGAGGAAGCTGTTAAACAACCTATGAAATTTTAAAAGTGTTTTTTATTATTCTTATTCTTATTAAGTGATTCATTTTGTGTGTGTGTGTGTGTGTGTGTGTGTGTGTGTGTTGTAAACCTCCCTGTGTAGTAGTAGTAGTAGTAATAATAATAATAATTAATAAATGTTTATATGTAACCTGTAAAGAGAGCTGTTGAAAGGGAGCAGAGGGGAACATGCCATCATACAAAAGCTCTTGGTCCTCTTCCACATCCCAATTCTGCCACCATCACAACAATGCCAGTGTAAATAGTACAAAATTACAAGTGTGCAGAGTAAGATAAGACACCGTAAAAGAAGAAACAGTAAATAGTACCCATGTAGGAAACAAAACAGAACAACAAAAAAGATACTGTGTACATTACAAAAAAAGGGGGCAGACGTGTTGTTTTAGTTATTTTTCAATAAAAAAATAAAATAAAAATGATGTCAGTGTAAATGAGTGATGAAAGTCCCCTTGCCAACTCAAAACCAGCGCTGGGCCTGGGAGCATGTGGCAGAGTGGCTACAAAATGCCACACGGCTGAAACCGAGCAGTAAAGACGCAAATAGGGCAAAGATAACAGAAGGTCTTGTGGCACTTTGAAAAACATATTATGACATTAAGTTTTGTGGTCTATAATAAACTGTTCTAGTCTTTATGGTGCTAAGATGTCATCGCCACAACAAACTAACACATCTACTCTGCTGGAAACTAACAGGTGGGGCCTGCATCAAAATGCTACAGTATGAAGTATGAGCTCCTGTACAATTAGGCCAGCCATGCCCTACTCCATTCCATTCCCCCTCCCTGCTGATTTTACATTTTTCCCCCTTTAAATGACAGTAATTTTTCTGTGCTGACTGGACATGATCATTAGTCATAGGGCTGTTAATGGAATTTCTTGCTTATTTTTTTTTTGCCCTTTTTGTGTTGTGTGCATATTTCTAAAAACTTCACCACCATTTTGCTGATAAGTTCCTCCTGGGCATGAGTGTTGCTGTTTTCACGACATTAGCATGGACACCCTCCCCTGAGTATGAGAAATGGAATATAAGAAAAGTCGGCCCTGATATAAACCGTCCTGGCCTCTGCCTTCATTATTTGAGGCCCCTCTTTGTGTGCCTTTTCCATGTGACGTCTGCAAGATGGCAACACAAGAACGGGCCTTCTCTGTAGTGCAGGCATAGGCAGACTCAGCCCTCCAGATGTTTTGGGACTACAACTCCCATCATCCCTAGCTACCCATTCCAGTGGTCAGGGATGATGGGGATTGTAATCCCAAAACATCTGGAGGGTCTAGTTTGCCTATGCCTGCTGTAGTGGCTCTCTGTTTGTGGAATGCTCTCCCCTAGAGAGCTTCACCTGGCACCTTCATTATATATTTTTAGGCGCCAGGCAAAAGCGTTCCTCTTCAACCAGGCCTTTGGCTGATTAATATTCTACAGCCTTTTAAATGTGTCTGTGGGAAGGGGGGGTATTGTTTTGTTTTACTTGTTTTTATCCTGTATTTTATTCTGTGCACTGTCCTGCAATCTTATGATGTATGGCGGCATACAAATCCTCATACCTGCCCCATACATGACATCACATATGATGTCAGGTGTGCAGCAGGTGGGCATGGTTTGGGGGAAATGGCTTCACAGGTCAAACTAGGACTCATGCTGGGCCAAATCTGGCCTGCAGAGCAGAGGTTCTGCACACCTGCTATAGATGTTTTGAATTACCCAAACAATGGCAACTGGTGCTAATGGGACTTGTTGTCCAAAACTTGTGCAGGCACTAGTTTGGAGGTTTTCTGGGGTATAGCTTTCTAGGTCCATTCCCCCCCTAAAGCCTGACATTCGGTTTGACATGATGGATCAAGTAAGAAATGAACAAATTGTAACTGAGCTGCACAATTATTATGACACTTGTTTCGAGACATTTAGATCCCTGTCCTAAGATGTTGGCCTTTGACGCTACTCCCCATGAATTTACTCAGTATCTTCTGCCAATTCTTAATTAATTTCCTGGGGATTATCGCTGGTTTAGATTGAAAGTAAAACAGGAGCTTTGGCAACACAACCGTTTTAAGTGTGTGGATTTGCATGAGCCACAATAGCTTTAATTTCCCCCCACTCTTTAAACTCTGCCTTAATAGATCTAATTAGCTTAATGCAATTGTTTTCTAAGAGATTGGCCCTGTTTGAAATGATGAGGATTCCTCCTAGGTACTTTCATACTGTGTTTAAACATTTGCACTGGCATACTTAATAGTTTCCTGAATCCTAAAAGAAAAATTGGTTGGCTTAATTCTTGATTTGTGCAAGTTACCTTTGAACCCAGATGTTATGTCATACAGTGGTACCTCCGGTTGTGAACTTAATCCGTTCCGGAGGTCCGTTCATAACTGGAAACTGCTTGTAACATGAGGCGCGCTTTTGCTAATGGCCCCTCCCGCTGCTGCTGCTGCGCCGCCGGAGCATGATTTCCGCTTGCATCCTGGGGCAAAGTTCGCAACAAGGGGCGTCTACTTCCGGTTTAGCGGAGCATGTAACCCAAAGGATTTGTAAGGGGGACAGTACATAACATGAGTTACCACTGTACTGCAAAAGTGAAAGAGATTCCAGCATCCTTTATGCTAGGATTCCCTCTTAACAGCTTTTGCAAATGGCTTGACAGATAAAGCAAAGAGCATTAGGGACAAAGGATAGCCCGGTCATTCTCTCCTTTGCATGGGAAATATCACTGGGCTGAAATACTAGCTAGTTAAATGGGTTACACAACCTTCTCCAACCCGGGGATAATTTTGGACCTACTGAGACTGAAGGGAGATATAGTTCAAAACAGGTATAGAGCCCCCCAAGCTGGGGGAGTCTGGGTTACATGATTATGTTTCCAGTCAGTCTGTAGGCTCAATTACCCAATTTTAAAAGTTTTGACCTTTAAAACATATCTCATTGTGGGGCCAAGATACTTGAAGGACTGTCTGTGTCCCATGTGGTGTAGTGGGTGGGGAACAGAGGATGGGCACCTCAATTATGGGATGTTCACATTCTCCACCTAGCACAGATTCCATTGTCATTTTGGTACCAGGTAAAACATTTGCTTTCCTATTTTTTCAGACATAGTTTTAAATCTGCTAGTCCCTCTCCTTTCCTTTTATATTTTTAAAAATATTCTGCTTTCCCCCCTTGTTTTTATGATTATTTAAATCTTGGAGGAAGCCACAGTTTGTGATCCCCAACGGCTTGGATGCACAAGGAACTGCATGTTTCCTATTGTGGGCCCAATTTTGTGGAACTTCCTTCCCGTTGAGGTCAGACAAGCTCCCTCCCTACTGAACTTCCAATGACTTAAATTAAAATGCCTGCTAGATTTTATTTTTTTAAGTCTGAACTTATGGTTTTAACAGTTTTATGTGTTGTGTGTTTGCATACCACCTAGAGACCATTGTAGGTAAGTAGTATATAAACTGTTTAAATAAAAATAAATAAATTTGCATTTTAATTGTATTTGCATTCCCCTCCCCCCGAAAACGTACCACGGCAACTCTTACTGAAGTGTAGTGCAAAAATATTTATAATAAATGCAAATTTTGGTCAAAAGTATTTTCTAGCTCAGTCCTAAGAGCTTACAGACATGGCTAAAGTACGAAGTTCAGATGTTTGTAAGAATTACAATGATATTACTGAAGTTAGTTTCATTGGGAGATTTCTTATCTTGGTTCACCTTCATCCTTACTATCTAGTTGTTTTCTTTTCCAGACTAAAGTACACTCAAGCTGAAAAGAGCGGATTTACCATTTAGTATCTGTGTGGCACCTGCCCAAATTGCTGCTGGAGAATGTCAGAATTCGAAAGGTAGTTCTCAAGCTGCCGGTATTCTAATTGTTACCTTTGTTCATTGCATATAAAAGGAGCCCAAAGCATCTCCCAGAATCCTCAGTGATACATTGGGCAATAGATATTGGTCATAATATACAGTCATACCTTGCTTTTCGAACAGCCTAGTTCTCGAACGCTTTGGCTTCCAAATGCCGCAAACCCGGAAGTGATTGTTATGGTTTGCAAACTATTTTTGGAAGCTGAACATCCGATGGAGCTTCCTGCAGCCAATCAGAAGCTGCGCTTTGGTTTCTGAATGTTTTGGAAGCCGAACGGATTCCATACAACTTCCAAGGTACGACTGTAGATATGGAAGCATGGGAACGATGGTGGAATATGGATATAAAATTTATAGCATTCTATGGTCTAAGAGAAAATTATATGAAAATGATATATCGATGGTATCTAACACTGAGTAAGTTGGCAAAAATGTATAAATCTAAATCAAGTAAGTGTTGGAAATGTAATGAGAAAGAAGGTTCTTTTTATCGTATGTGGTGGTCTTGTAGTAAGGTCAAAGCTTACTGGGAAATGATATATAATGAAATGAAAAGGATGCTTGAAGTAACTTTTGTAAAAAAAAATCCAGAAGCTTTTCTTTTGGGAATTATAGGGGCAGAACTACCTAAAATGTATAGAAACTTATTCATGTATGGTATTACAGTGGCAAGAATGTTACTTGCCCCAAAATGGAAAGAAGCAGAAGTCCCAATAAAGGAAGAATGGATACAAAAAAATATGGAATATCTGCAAAAATGGCAAAACTTACCAGAAGAATAAGAAATCAAGATAACAATTTTTTTTAAAATAAAAGAATGTAAATGTAATTTGTAATTGAATGTAAATTGAATATTTACAGATAAATTATAAACAGATAAAAACATTGACAGGATTATTGTAACAGCCTGCAGTGTTATGAGTCTGTATTTAAAGAAGATGAATAAATGAGCAAATTAAGTTAATGTGGATATGCAGAAGAATAAATTTAAGGAACTGCAGAAAGAGGGAGATGGAAGTCAAGTTTTGAAATGTCAAAATGAATGTAAAATTAGTGAAATGCATAAACTTGAAAAGTGTGTGTGTGTGTGTGAGAGAGAGAGAGAGAGATAAACTAGAAAAAAAAGTAGTAGTGGGAGGCTTCACACTTCCAAGATGAATAAATGGAGAAAGATTATTATCTGATCCTGTTTAGAGTCCTGCAGACCAGGAATATTGTGCAGAGGAAAAAGAGGGCAGCCCCTTTCCCCATCTTCCAGGGGGTGTTAGCAGCCCTCGCCACTTTTTAGAATTGCAGCCATAGACGATTTTCCATAAGAGATGTTCAATTAAAACACTGAATTCTACGTGTTTCTGTAATTACAGTGGTACCTCGGGTTAAGAACTTAATTTGTTCTGGAGGTCTGTTCTTAACCTGAAAGTGTTCTTAACCTGAAGCACCACTTTAGCTAATGGGGCCTCCTGCTGCCGCAGCACGAATTCTGTTCTCATCCTAAAGCAAAGTTCTTAACCCGAGGTAATATTTCTGGGTTAGCGGAGTCCGTAACCTGAAGCGTATGTAACCCGAGATACCACTGTATATGCATCATACACATTTGTTTTTTGTCTGCTTTCTGAGGAAGCACAGATTTGTAGGGGATGCAGGAAATTTTGGGGGGGAAGGGGACCTATCTTTTAGCCCCATTTTTAATATGTATTTATATTTGCAGAAATGCAGGAAACATGCCTTCAGAGAAAGCTCTTGATGAAGCTATTGCTCATTTTCTCAAAGAATTCCCTGACAAGAAAAAAGAGATTGAGGTGTGCATCCAATCCCTTCGGGAAAGGGCAAACGACATTGACAAGACCCATAAGGATTGCACCATTGCCAGCGTTACCGCCAGCTCTGCAGGTGCAGTTTCTGGTATCCTGACCATCGCGGGACTGGCCTTGACCCCTGTAACAGCAGGCGCAAGTTTAATCCTGACAGCCACAGGCATGGGCTTAGGGATAGCGTCAGGAGTAACTAGCGTTTCTGCTGGTGTGTCCGAGAGCATTATTCATTCAATAGAGAAGAAAAAATCGCAAGAACTGATAAACGAATGTGAGAAGAGCCTAAGAATGGCGCTGAGCCTCGAGAAAATTGGTTTCAAGTCTCAACTGCCCCCAGATAACGCTAATCTGGAAGTAGCCAAAACGGCAATCACTTCGAGTTGTGCTGTTGCTGGGCTCATTCCAACAGTGGTTGACAAAGCGACAGACATTGCAGCAAATGTAGAGGCATTGGCGGTGGCTCAAGCTAATCCTGTCTTGAAGGGTTTGGCCAAGGAAGCAAGTACAGTAGAGACCGTAGCCAGGAATGCAATCAAGGGGATTGATCAGGTCGATGAGGCATTTAAAGGAACCGCCCTCGCAGCGAGCAAGACTGCTAGAGTGGCAGGGGCCGTGGCGTCTGGGTTTTTTCTTGCAGTGGATGCTTACTTCATTACTAAGGGTGCCATAGACTTGTCAAACGGGGCCAAGACAGAAAAGGCAGATGAGCTCAGAGCCAAGGCTAAGACGTTGGAGGAGATGGTGCAGAACCTGACAAAGTTCTACATGGAACTGAAAGAAGAATGGGACTGAACCGGGGACCCCAACCACATTGGGAGTCCCCCACATACGCCTGCCCCATCCCCTCCAAACAGTATTTCTGTCATGTCAGGATTTAACCTCAATCTGTTAGCCGCCATCCATCCTCCAACCTTTCCGTTTCTGGGATCATTGGGGAGCTTGGAGAAGCAGTTCAGACTATAGCTAGAGAACAGTGCTTAAAACAAGGTCAATTCTAACGCCGTGCCCCACCTCTAAAATTAATTCCCCAGACATTTTATCGTGCCTGGTGGAAGTGTATAAAAACCAAAAAATTATGGATACAAATGCATACACGAATACAGAGAAATTTGAAGGTTAATGTTCAACTGAAACCAGAGCTCCTCCTGCTGGGACTTAAGGATATACAGTTAGAAAAAGATGATAAAACTTTATTTCAGTATATGATTACAGAGTGAGACTTTTAAGTGCACACAGATGGAAAGAATAATCATTAACTACAGTGGAGGAATGGTTGTTAAAATTATTGGACTTAGCTGAAATGGCAAAGTTTATGTGTTTAATCAAAGAAAAATCATTGTCAACATTTACTAAAGACTGGAAACTTCTTACACGATTTTAGCATGAAACAGAAAATGAACTTATGATATCTGGGTTTGAGGATTTAAGATAATACTGGTTTATAGAAAGTAGATTTGCTGGCTGTTATCTTGGAGTAGATATCTTGAATACATTTCTACATACAGATGAAGAATTTGATGCTCTTTTTCTCTTCATCTTGTTTTTCCTTTTTCCTTTCTGATATGTGTTTTTATTTAGATTAGTTTTTTAAGTTTGGTAAAAAGATACCTGATATTAATCTTTGTATTTTCTTTCAAATTTAAATAAAACATATTGAAAATAAAATAATTATTCTCTGCATGTTATAAAAATGTAAAAATTCTCAAGTTATCGATCTATTATATTAGCAACAATGTTTGTGTATGTTTATTCAAAACCTGCCAAGGAGTCCAGTTCATTAAAAAAATCATTAAAAAATCAGAGAGAGGAGCTGAGGGAAGTCGTAGGGAGGGGGAGGGGAAAATGGGGGGAAATATAATGAAGATGATTTGTTAGAATAATTTGTTATGTGAAAATATTCAATAAAAAAATTAAAAAAGAAATAAATAAAATAAAATCCCAGCCTTTTGCCTGGGGGGCGGGGAGATGGGACTCCTGGTGAAAAACCTTTCATCAGGTCTTTAAGGTGTTGTAGACGAGGGTTCTGGGCCAATAATTTATTTTAAGCTGTCCGCTGCAATGTATTTTACTGTGATTTTATTAATGATCTACTGTTTGGAGTCTGTCATGCTGAAGGCTTTAGCTGAAGACTTGCTAATCAAACACTGGAAACAAATAATTACATGACTGGGAACAGTAAGAAAATACAATGATACTCCCAGCATGTCCTTTAACATGTTCATTGTAAACTTGTTCAAAACTGGAAAAAAATAAAATCATGTTTTGATAAGTTCATTGGTATTATTGAGATTTTTTAAATTTATTTATATTTTTAGGCTGCTTAATGCCAAAATAGGCTTCTAAGCAGTTTACAAAGAGTTGTGAAGCAGAAACCGTCCTGAAGAACAGAGTAAGTAGGGTTAGGCTAGCAGAACTATACACAGGAAACACTGGAGACAATCCAAATGTTTGTGGACTACAATTCCCATCACCCCTAATAATTGCCCATACTACAATTCCCATCACCCCTAACAATTGCCCATACTACCCGAGGGAGTTGTGAGTCTTTAGCACCACAGCATTGCATGATTCCCACAAGAAAGCACTTCTTTGTAGGCGGAAAGCATGAAACTCACAGGTAGCTCTCACCATCTGATCTCAGTCCATTGGTGCAAACAAGAATTGACTCTGTACTCCAGCATTTTGCATCCATAGCTCAGTGCTTGCAGGAGTTCCCCACCAAGTAGTCTGTTCAGCTGGCCATATTCATTTGAAACACGTGGCTGTAGCATCCCTTGAAGGAGGAGATTTGTTTCAAGTCCACTACTAGTGTTCAGGGGCAGCAACTTAAGTTTAGTGCCTAGTTTTAGGAGGAGGAGCCCTTCTGTAGCAGTAGCAGTAATAACAATAATAATAATAATAATAATATATAATCCCTGTAAACAGAAGAACACAAATTGCAGATGTTCATAGTATCAGTCACAGATGGCATAAACTATTATCAGCATAAATTGCATAAAACCAGGCTTCACGTCTTGGAGAAGACAAAGCAGGGCCAGATTTAGGTTTAGCTACTGAAGGTAATGGGGCCCTTTATATGTCCAGCTGTCCTTTGTCAACAACAAATTGTTGCTGTTTTTTGTATTGAATGTATGCTATATGGTAATTTATGGTGCTAATAGGTATATAAAGCCATTTGCACATAACAAAATTTGTATTTTATCCAAGTAATTGTTGAACTGAAATACAATTGGAAATCTACATCCGGGTTTTCTCCCCTTTAATTTTTGGGGGGGACCCAAGAGGGTGGGGCCCTAAGCCATAGCTTGTTTAGCTTATATGTTAATCCGGCACTGAGACAAAGGGTTTAATTTAGCAGGAAACTAAGTGCTCCTTCCTTACTTCAACTGGACTCATTTCCTTTTAAGCTCCCAAGAGACACTCCCAAGCTTCCAGAGTCACTGAGTACATCTGATATAATTTCTGAAACTAAAACAATGAAGGTGTTGAGAGAACAGCCAATATAAGCAACGAAGGCTGGCTGTAGCATTTTTTATAAATACCCATGGGTCACTGCATCCCCACATTTATACATCTGAGGAATGTAAGACCAGGGGGTGTTGCTGGGACATTCTGCTCAAAAGATGCTGGGTCCCCCAGGGACAGCTGTCAACTGCTTCACACGCACAGCTGATCAATTCTGTGAGATATTTATGGAAAGCAAATTCTTTCCATGTGGATGCAGGCAAACCAGGAGACTTGGAGTCAGCACACTATACGCTGTTTGCCCAATACCACTGTGCTGTTAAGAGCATGGGCAGCATACCATGTCATGCCTCTGTGTCAAACGCGGTGGTGGCCCTGGAGAAGTGTGGGAAGCAAAGCCAGATGCTGGGGCAGGAAAATGAAAAGAAGGGGGAGAGGAACATCGAAAGCTGCTGCATACCAGGTCCATCGTGCTCAGTGTTGTCTCTAAACTGACAAGACAATGGCTCTCTGAAGTTTCAGGCAGACGCTTTTCCAGGGCTACCTGGAGATGCCAAGGATTGAACCTTGGAGCTTTTGCATGCAAAACACTGATCTGCATCCCTTCCCCAAGTTTGTAAATGGCTATCCCTGAATAATTTGGCTGCATTTCTTTTATTTTTTCAAAAAGCAAAGGCACAACTAATTTATATTGAGTTGATGCATAACTGAGAAATCAAGAGAATTTAAGCATGGGAGTTGGTAAAGTGAAATCTTAAAAGCGTGCACTATGAACTGGGAGACTTCGGTTCAACCGACTGCTCAGCTGTGACTTCTTCTTTGGTAAAGGTAAATGACCCCTGGATAGTTATGTCCAGTCAAAGGCGACTATGGGGTGTGGCGCTCATTTTGCTTTCAGGCCAAGGGAGCCGACATTTGTCCACAGACAGCTTTACGGGTCATGTGGCCAGCATGACTAAACCGCTACTGGCACACGGAGGACTGTGATGAGTGCCAGAGCGCATGGAAACACTGTTTACCTTCCTGCTGCAGAGGTACCTATTTATCTACTTGCACAGGTATGCTTTCAAACTGCTAGGTTGGGAGAAGCTGGGATAAAGCGATGGGAGCTCACTCTGTTGCACTGATTCGAACTACTGACCTTCCCTCAGCTGTGAATGTACTAGGTGTGTTCCACTATCTTTAGATCTGTCTGTTCTCACATGAACTTGCCCATTAAGATCTTAAGTAATAGCCTTCTTCCAAGTGTCCCTATCTTCAGAGATTAGATGGGTGGTGACTGGAAGCAGGGCTATACCTGATGGTTCTAATAATGACCACCCAGCTGAGAGAGAGGAGGCATCAAATGGAGGTGGTGTCTCAGCAGAGTGGGCCCTGCTGCTTCCCATGTCTCTCTGCCACAGGTTTAAGACACTAGATGCATAAATAGGAAACTGCCACTGGCTGGTAGTAGCCAGCAGAGAGGCCCACTTTGCGGTGGAATGCTAGAGGTTTTGGACTTGAGATCCAAGGACTTATGGTGCTGTGCTGGAGTTGGCACAGCAAAAATGGAGGAATCCCTCCATCCTACCTTCCGCTAAGACTGGCATGAGCTGGCAAAGCTTCAGCCAGCCCTGTCATTCCCCTCCTCCCTGGCATCATTTAGAATTGTTCTGTCCATCAGCAAAAAACAACTACACTGTAAGGTGCAGGACTCTATTGCTTTAGGGGATAATATTTTCATGCTGCTCTTGCTTCTTTTGTTGCTGCTAATTGCTATGTGTTAGTCTCCTTTTACCGCTAGTTTACTTGGTGCTTGTTGTTACATGCAGTTTTAATTCATATTGTTAGCTGCCTGAATACTGAAAGGTGTCATAGTTATCTGTTAAAATAGGTAAAACTTCAACCCGCCTCCAGCTGCAATATAAAGTTACTACTAGTCTGGTCATAAGAACTAAAGACTATGTAATTTCAAACTGTTTGAGCCCGTAGGGATGTACTATATAAATATATCAAAAATTAGTGCGTTTTAGTTGGCTGTTTCTAGACAAAATTGAATTGGGTGATTTATATTTCTATCCATTAATAAAAATCTGGTTTAATCTAAGAGTGTAGCACTCAGCATGCCTTGAAGCAAGCAAAATGAAGGGGGGGGAGGAATAAAGGCCAGGAAGTCTGACAGCTTGCCCTGGCTCACAGGAGAGAAGATACAGGCTGCAGAGTCTCCAGACAATTCTGATCATGGATTTGCTCATAGCAACAAGAGAGCCAACTATCACAGCCTCCCAGATGAAAGCTCTGCCTTCTGGTATAGCACATATTGAGAACTGGCAGTGCTACTTCAGAGGAAGAAAAGCTGGTTTATCAATTTGGAGAAAACAAAAATAATATTTAATACTAGGTTTAGGAATAAAGTATTTCTCTTGGTGTTTGCACTTCACCGTGTTTATACAGCCACATGGCACAGAAAAAGTCTCCAAATTATTATTATTATTATTAGTAGTAGTTATTTATACCACACCATTTTCCCTGACAAGACTTAAGACTGCTTACAGATAAAAACAAGGCACTATAGTAAAAGAGCAAGGATTTTTGTAATTGATGGTTAATGTTGGACTAGCAATAAGAGGCAGAGTGCTGACCCTCATGGTCCCTTCCAACTCTACAATTCTGTGATTCAGTACACCATGGAGTAGGCTACAACTGACTTGTAGAAATCCCAGTGCAGAGATGGAAGCTACATTTCCCAAGGAATATTTGGGAACAGCCGATGGGATCAAATGCTAATTGTACTTCTGTGTTCTTAGAAACACACACACGGTTTTCAAATGATAATCCCAACAGACAATTTTTAATCACATCACATTTCTAGCACCTTATTTGAAACCATAATTTGTATTATGTACACCAATCGAATTCACAAATTCAACAACAGAAAAGACAAATAGTGTGAAAGCAGCCAGACATTCAACTGGCTTAGGCCATCAGCTCTGCTCACATGCAATCAATGTACATAAAGATTTTCAGCTCCAGAAAGGGGGGGGGGGTGCACCTCTCCATCGAAAGGCATATGGCTCAAAAATGCACGATGGCTACCATGAATTTCAGATCTGAATCGGTACCATGTAGTCTGAGCTTGTGTGGAGGAGCCTCCCTTGCTGCATCAAGGCTCTATCATGCAATCTAATCCATAATCTTGTGTTTCAAATTATGGTGCTTTAGGTTTCTTGGAAAAAAAAATCTTTTTTGTTGTTGCTACATCTGTATTCTGCTCTTTCTCAAAGTGACTGATCCAACAAGTCCATTCTTCCAACCCAAGTTTGTCACTGACCCCAAACTATTAACTAAAGGAGGATATTCTATTTACATCTAATCAGCCACCATGTGGCACTGCTACCAAGCCCAGTGCACATTGTAAAGGATGGGCTAGCAATATCTCCGGTAATTGCAAAAATAATCCTGCTTTAAAAGCAGTTTCCAGGAGTGTAATTTTCTCTTGCTTTCTAGTTATTAGGCTTATCTACTTGCAAAATGTTAATGTTTTAGAGACTAATGCTTTATAGCTGAAAGTACCTTCTACCTGCTCATCTCAGACCACCTTGCAAAATGTAAACGCATTAACCTTCAACAATTGTTTGCAAGAGGTTAAATGCATGAGAGCACGGGGATTGACTCCCAAGCTTTTCCAGGACATAAATCTCCTCGGAATTGCTGATCTCCATACCCCATGTAGTCATTGCTAAGTGCTGAGGTGGATTCACTTAACTGTTTTGAGACACAGAGGCTGTTTATCAACTCAACAAAGGGCAGTCTTAGCAAATGCGAATAACCAGCTATTTGTATCATCCTTGCATGCAATGAGACAAGCATTTCCAGATTCCTGTTACCCCATGTTTCAATTGTGATGTAGGATCAGACATGATCGTATGTAGTTGCCACATAGAGGAAGAACATTGGTCTTTCTGGTCCAGTAATGCAAATGGCTTTCAAAGGCTTTCAAAGGCCTTTCTCCATCCTGCTACCTGAGACTACTGAACAGCAGGTGCTGGGAACTGATCCTGGGTCCTTCTGAATCCAGTGCTTTGCCTATGCTTTACCATTTGAAGCCTAGACTCTTCACTATTTGTTCTTCACATAGTTGCAACTGCCCCACCATATGCAGTCAACCTACTGCAGTAATGAGATTTGAAAGGGCTTCTGAAAACCAGCTCAGCATCTCGGATCCAATGGTGTAATGCCATAATGAAAGGATAGTTTGAAGAGTCAAGTTAATGGCAGTTGTCTAATTCTGCCCAGAAACACAGGAAATAGGATTCAAGAGATGCCAATGACCAGTGCCAGATGAGGAATTTAGTTCATCAAGGTTCTGATAACCTGGCAAAGCATGTAACAAAAGCCAGGCAAGAAGCCTTTTCATGTGTCGTGTGTGCAGATTTAATGGTGTGGCACTGCTGCTTTCACCCAACTTCCTCATGTTGAGCTCGGGCGTCTAAAGACGGGAAGCCCATGCATATAGAGCTCTATGTGCATAGGCGTCCACATGAGGCTTTGATTGCCCAAGAATTTCAAACTGAATGGAAGCCCATGTGAGCAGCCTTCCCCATTTCAGACACCCAGGCTCAGTGAACAGGGAGGCATGCAATGTTGGGTGGTAGGGACAGCAACAGTAGCTCATTTCACCTTGATTTCACCAAGGAGACTAGAGCTTTCTTCAAATCCTGGGAGTATCCTTAATGATACTGAAGCTTCAACCTTGAACTGCTGATGGCACTGTTGTCTAAAGGTTCAGAAACAAGGAAAGACCAGGATTGTTGCTGGATTACAACTCCCATCATCTCTGACCTTTGGCGCAGGATCCCCATCACTGTCGTAAATGGAAACAGGAAGCGGGGACTCGTATATGAAATCTATTGAATAAAAACACTTTAGTCCAGGAGTGGTGTTTCTCTCTTTTATTTAAAAACAGTGCTTCATTACCATTTGCAAAGGGTGAAGAAGGGCTCCTCCCTTGCTTAGAGTTTATAAAAGCCAGCAACATGATCAATAATTTATACACATGGATAGTAATACAAAAAAAGGAATAAAAGCTAAAGATCTAACTACTCCGACCTTCACAATTCCAGCTACTTGATAATAATAAGAGTAACCCAATGAATACTGTATGGTTTGAAAGCTACTGTACAATATGATACTTAACCAGGGGGCAGGGGTAGGGGTGTTAGAGACTTCTACTTCTCCAGTGTCAACAGGGAAATGAGACCCTGGACAAGCAGCTTGGGCACCCTGGGAATTGATCCAGAGGAGGGGAGAGCGTCTAACTACAATGCATCCTATGTCCCAAGGTGATCTGGCAAGGGAGAGGTGCAGGAGACACTGCAAGAATGGGCAGATCAGTTTGGGGCATTTCAGGCCTTGCACTGAAAAACTCCCAAGTATTAAATCAACTCGGGCAGTTAGTAAACTCTAAATTGCCTTGGTACTGCCCTACAGTCCTGCCTGACATTTGCCACTGGGCCAGGGTTTTGCCCCAGCTATTTACACATTATTATTTTTTAAGCAAAAACAAAAACTAACCCAAATTATATCTCCAGGATTACTTTTACCTCTTTTAGACTGTAGGCAGGGTGAGCTGCCCAAAACTGCAATGCATGACTATTTTGAATATATAACTAGATTCCTTGACAAGTTGCTTATTAAAGCAGCAAGAACTGGACTCCAATCTTCCGCCACTGAAAGAGAGAAAACCAAGCAAGATGCTTCCAATCATTCCTTAAAAAACAAAAATGAGGGGGAAAAACACTATTAGCTAAGTGGCATGATGAAGACTACCAGCCAAATTAATACTCCAGTGGACGGCTTTGGGGCGGGGGACGGGGGGACCTTGGCAGGAAAGATGGCAACTGCTGAGGAGCAGTTGCTGTTTTATTCAGTTTCCAGTCCTCCTCAACTGGCAGTGTTTAGATTCAATTTATCTGGAAGTCCTCCTAATATGTACCTGGCCACAGCCTGGAAATGTCAACTCGACAAAGTTACTGCAGAGGATTACATTATTCCCGGTGTGTTCTTTCCTCACCGTTAGTTATGGCAGACAGCTCTGAAAACTGACATCTTAATGCAGTTTGTTTCACAGAGGAGAATCGGGAGCAATGCACTGTGTATCTTGGGATTAAACTGACCAGGGGAGGGTGAAGGAGAAGAACACCCGCAAAATACACGGAAAAGGACCAGTTTTACTCGACAACCAGAAATCAGCTTGCCTCATTAACTGGAGGTTTCATTTCTTTTCATTACAGAATAAAAAGCAATTTCAAAATAGGAAAGGGAGGCAGGGAGTGGGCAGAGGAGGGTGGGCTGTTCAGACAATATCATCATCAAAATAGTGTTTTATGCAACAAAGAATCAAGTCACACTGGTGTATACTACAAACATGTTTGACATTCCCAAGAGCATGACAAATAAAAACAAACACACACACAAAAACCCTTTACACTGGTTCTTCACCTTGTTCGTTAGGGTTTTCGCTTTCCTATGTTAAAACCAGTGCAAACCGGCAACACCCTATTTTAGTCTCCTTGCCCACCAACCCCAAAAGAGCTAAGGATCTCTCAGATGCTGGCATGCTGGAGCACTGACAAGCAGCATTATATCTCCCAGATTCCCTTCCAACTCCCTCTTTAGGAGTGGGACACAGCAAAGGATACTTCGGCTAAATTTGGTTTCTACCCTTGAAATTTGAAGTGTTCCTCCACATCTATTCTAGTATTGAGGGTTGCTCTTAGGAAGACCTGCAAAGCTTTAACTTTGTACCCACATCTATAAAGGTGTTGCAGCCACTCTAGGAAGGATAACCGTATAATATCTTACTAAAAAGCTGCAATATAACAAGACCGGTTCGTTAAGATATTCTGAGGCTTACCTGTAGATAGGAATGTATTGTCAAAGTGACATCACTGACGAGCACAGAAGAGGGGAAGCCTTGTTCTTTCGTTTAACAGGAAAGTGCCTTGATCAAAATCAGATTTCAGGGCATGCACAGCAGCTCAGATAAAGGCCAAGGTGACCGATGCTCAAACCAGGAATTATTTATAATGGGATGTGCTAGTAGGTCCACTTGGCCTTTCATGACCAGCACTCAGTGGTGCTCAGATTCCTTAATGGAAGAATTACATAGCCTGGAAAACCCATTTGCATCCAAACCACCTGATATTTCAAATGCAAGAGAGCTATATGCAAACTGCATCTTTTCTCCATAATGCTAACAGAAGGCTCCCCTCCTATGTGGCTGGTAATGCAGTTCAGAGGTATTTGCTGTGTCTCATTCCCCTAGCAGGAACCCGATCCTAACCCCCCCGACCCCCCCCATCCACTTTGTGATGGAAACAGACTTCCAGAGAATATGACACTAGAAAATTTATGCAAGTTGTAAAACCTGACCTTCCTCTTAATTTTCCTTGATTTCATGTTAGCCCTGACACCCCACTCCCCTATTCCATATTTTCAACCTAACTAAAATATTTATATACAAAAACCAACAGAAATTGTCATAAACAGCAACAAACCAAACTTTGGCTTGAAAAGCAAGACAACAAAAACAAAACGAAAACAAAAAGTGGCCAATAGGCTGGCAGTTTGGTGTCGCCTTGTTCCGGAGAATCAATATGGTTAAGAGTCTCTAGCTTAATTCAGATCTCCTCTGTCCTTCTTGCTTCAGGAACCCTGTTCAGCATCCTTGGTGCTCTCTGGCAAGCGCTGAGAGGGCACTACAGGAGTGGGAGCAGAAGCTGCAAGTTATGTGTAGGCTGGGTCAGCGAACTTCCTCAATAGCGGCAACAAGGAGTCTCCGTTCCTAAGCTGGCATCACTGGTGGTGAGCAGATGATGGCAGAAGTTGAGAAGGCTTCAGCTACAAGTCCACCCCTAGCTGCCCTTTCAGGGGCGAAAGGTCACCCAGTACCAATGTAGGCAGGCCAAGGAGCCAAAGGGAATTGTGCTTCTCTAACATGTAGGGTTTTTTTCAGGACAAAACTGCAGAGAGTCTGCAAGAGGTGCTGAGAGAATCAAGAAAGCTTAGAGGGCAAAGCAGGACCTCATCTGCCCCTTTTAATTTCCAAATGTTGGCGGCAGATATCTGGGAGCAGAGGCTTGCTTGTCATCACACTCATGCTTCTATAGCAATTTACAAGATAACCCACTGCATAATAAAAAGGACATTCCATGATATTTTAAAAAAATGTAAAGGAGGGGGATTCCTGGGCTCAGAGTCTTTTTGAAGACCTCACAACCTGCACTTCATATCCAAGCTGGAGAGGCAGAAGATGACCCACTAAAGGCTCTGTGTTACATAATAAGTCAGAAGTTTCTTCCATTTATAAGTCATGTTTTGAAATATATTTCTGCTTGTCCCCAGATGCTGAAGCTACACAAGGATTACTTTAAGTATAGTTTTGCAACACAAAATATCGTTCCCACTGCCTCTGCTGCTTTTCTAGGTTCATAATCCAGGCCATATTCTTCTCTTCATGCACTTTTTTTGGTGGCATACTTGCAGCAAAGCTAAGTATCTTAGGGTGAAAAGAAGAAGGATCTTGGAAACTGGGTGACTGATTAGCTCAGAGTGGCACTGGTGCAAGCTCCCCCACCCCCCAATCATTCTTCTATAACTTCAGGGTGTGCACGACATGGCCATCAGATTCCTTGTTATTGAAGATGTAACTCTTCACCATGGCTTCAAGTTCTGCAGTCGTTGTCCCAAATCTGCTGCTCCTCCAGAAAAGAAAAGAGGGGAAGGACAGGAAGAGAGGAAGACCATAGCAAGTGAAAGAAACTAAGGACAGCCTTGGTAGTGGACGTTAATCACTAAAGGGGGGCCTTATGTATAGAAGCAGTAAGATCATAAATGTATTTCAAGTCTTGTCCCCCTAAAACCATTAACAGACGAAGTCTTTGGGCAGTTTTGAGGAGTCTTGTCTTGAAAACTCTAAAATCTTGACACTTCTAGAACTGTCCTGAGCCATGTTTGTCAGGTGATGACATTTTGTGTTTCCAAACAGCATGCAGGTTCCAGCTGCAGCCAATCAGCACTGCCCTTTGCAGGCGGAGGGGGCTATTCCTTGTATATCGCAGGCCTCAGGCACCAGACCCAGGTAAAATAAAACGTCTGCATGTTCCTGATTTAGTTCCATGATACTGGTTCCTAATGGTGCTCCTTAGCACTATTCATTTCTTTTTATGATTGGTAGGATAAGCTACGCATATACACACATGGAAATGCATTATGTTTACCACAGTTTTTAAAAAAACAAAACCAAAAAAACCCCAAAAATGCACAATCTTTGGAACAAAAGAATTAAAGGCAGAAATTTAAAGGAAAAATACATATTCAAAGAACATAGTGAGGTATAAAAAAGTATTTCTCGTTTTTTTTCTTTTGTTTTCCTCCTCTTCTTGCTATAGAGTTCCTCTACTAGTAAATATTGCAATAGCCAGGCCTCATGAACTGGGGGGGCTGTCCCACTTGCAGGGGGCTCATGTCACTTCAGTAAGGGGCGAATCGGCTGTAGCCACCTCGGTATAAACTTGCCTGCAGAAGATAACAGACAGGGGCAGGGGAAAGACGGTGGTTAGGTGGCAGTCTCCAGCATGCGTCTATGAATATTACGCCCCATTTACACTTCTTAGATCAAGAGCAGACAATCTGTGACAACGGCAGACCCTGCCCTTCTAGCCTCCTAGTTCTTCTTTATTGTTGGTCTGTGCCCTTCTGGTTGCTAAGTCAGTTCCTTTGGGCATCACAGCATGGATCTCTGGGAGCCAGCATACAGAGCTGAGTCTACATGACTTAGAAGCTAAACCAAAAGTTGCTCTCAAGGAATGGAAGATCATGAGCAGACAGACTACTTGTAGAAAAACCTGGGAATGCTTGAAAGCAGAAATAAAGGAAGCTGGGGACTGTTATAGCTCAGCTTCCAAACAAACAATTAGGAATACCGTATTTTTTGCTCTATAAGACTCACTTTTTCCCTCCTAAAAAGTAAGGGGAAATGTGTGTGCGTCTTATGGAGTGAATGCAGGCTGCGCAGCTATCCCAGAAGCCAGAACAGCAAGAGGGATCGCTGCTTTTGCTGCGCAGCGATCCCTCTTGCTGTTCTGGCTTCTGGGATTCAGAATATTTCTTTTCTTGTTTTCCTCCTCCAAAAACTAGGTGCGTCTTGTGGTCTGGTGCGTCTTATAGAGCGAAAAATACGGTAATTCACAGCCCCTCTGGCAGACACAACTCAATAAACCAATGTCCAGTTTAAAACACGGTACTTCTGATGCTTCAGTTACAACCCATGACATTATCTAGAGACACTATTGCAGGCCAAGGTCTCTTGGTAAAATAAAAAATAAAAAAAACCTGTGAATGTGAGAGAAAAGACATACTCACCACAGCGCCAACTCCATAGCTAGCGGCAGGGGCAAGGGCGTGGTAAGGGTCTGCTGTGTACACCCTGCCATAACTGAAGAAAGAGAAGGGGAAGGGGACAAAGTCACTTCATAGGCTTACAAGACATCTGCTTCATCAGAGAAAAAGGAAGCTGTATGGTCCCTTTTCTCAGCTCTCCATATCCGAAGAGGCAACTTATTTCAAGAAGGAAATTCTTGAGTTGATACACGGGGCTGCTAACTCTAAATGCTCAGAAATAACGAGCACCCAAATAGTAAAATTAAATTAAAACTTCGTCCTTAAAAAAAGTCATTCTGGACTGCTTTTGCCCACAGCAAGCAAGTTGCCTTTTGTTTCAACCTGAGAGGGTCATGATTTTAGATTTCAAGAAATCCTTAATCCTGCAACCCATAAAATGGCTATAACTGATCATTTAGGTAGGTAGGTAGGCAGGCAGGCAGGCAAGTGTGAGTCTTGCAAGGAATGAGGCAGACATCATGCTTGGCACCTTAAGACACCCACTTTAAGTGGGTTCCCAAAATCCAGAGCACACACTAACGCAAAAGAGGTGGCATTCAGGCACATGCTGCAGGAATGCCAAACAGGGCTGTGCAATGGGAGCTTGAAGTAAAAGGTACAGAATAAGAGCGAAAGTTACACAAATTGTACTTCCAATGCAAATGCTTTGTTACTTTGTAAGCCACTCTTAATTATGAAAAATTGCTCTGCATATAGTGCTTATGATCCAAGGATCTTTAACTACTTGACAACTTGCAGCCATGCCACCAGCAGAGAAATGGAGGCACGCAAAAGAATATTCTCCTATCCATTTAAAACTAGCTGATGGCTAGTGAAGCCACAAAATGGCTGCCATTCCTCTCTGTCCCCGTCCCCCTCATGCTGCTTCATGCAGGACTTGCAGGGGGCAGGGATGGAGATGTGTAAACGGCCTGTTTCAAATGACAAACCAAGTAATAATTTAATAGGTTGACATTTTGAGTCTGGTAGCTAATAAGGAAAGTGATGAACTAGGAGGGTTGATCCACACCACCATGTTTTTATAGTGGCCTCTTGCAATCAACACAGAGCAATAACACAACAGGTTTGCATTTCTGCTGGTCTTTGGAGAAAAGAACCAAGCACATGCACCAAGCACTATCCGTCATGGGGACTGAAAGGTCTGATAATTTCTACTGCAGATCAGGATGCAAAGGAAGATAGAGCTGGGTTGCTGCAACTTCACAATGCTGCCCAGTGACTATCTGGGCACAATCTAGTGACAAGCCATTTATTCAGTCACAGACAGCTATTCACAAAAACACATGAGAACCCACCCCTGAGATCTCTCTCTCAGTACCTGCAGAGTTTCCCATTCCATCCCACATCTGGTCCAGGACACAGGATGAGGGCAGCAAGGCTCATCACCAGTGGGGCTAAAGCTGGGCCTGTTTATTGTTCTCCTTCGTGAGTACAACTTGCGTGGCATCCACAACGCAAGCAATATAAACTAATGCACCCTTGCACAAATTACCACTGTCCTTTCCGGCACCCAACACGTGACAATCGCAAAGGCCAGTGCCTTGTCAAAGGACTAGGAGCAGAGTTGGCTGCTTTGCTCCTGACACAAAGCCTGGCTGCCTCTTTTGGAAGAGCGAGGAAGTGATGATGTGGAACTATATGCTTAGAACGCACTCGCCACGTAACAGCTGCTAGCTACACTGCCCAGTTGGAAGTGGTGCCTTTAAAGTTTGCATCCAGGGTATGTTGGGAAGCATGGGGCAATGGAGGGCTGGGATGGAACAATACCCTTTGATCCCCAGATACACCGGAACCACCCCCTCCTTACATACCCATCGCTGTAAGCCGCTGCAGCGGCTGCAGCAGCAGTGGCTGCCGTTGCGGTAGCAGGCTGTGCATATCTGTAGGCTGCATATCCGCCCTGCAGGAAAGAAGAGAACTGACTTTATAGATACCTGTCCCCTCAAACAAAGTGGAGTCATACATACAACACATAGAGAGGAGGTGTTTCAAACTGCATCGACTCCGATGTCACATTAAATCATGAGAGGCTGCCCAACCCCTTTGCATATTTTGTCATTTCCCCCTTCCCCCAAGTGGCGGAGGGGAAATTCCGCATCACACATGTCTCTTGTCAGACGATTCGGAAGAGACTCTGCTATGGAAGTCTCTGAAGGATGAATCAGCAAGAAAAACAAAAAGAGATGCTGACATCCCACCCCATGACATAACCACGGTAAAGAGAGTTCCTTGGGAGGGAGCAAGTGTCACAAATGGTTATCATTTTAACCAGAATATTGCAGAATAACTCAAGAGATTCTCCTACTTTATTGTTGTTAGTTGAGGAAAAGGGAAAGTTTCAAGCCCAGATCCTCAAGAGAGGCATCAAGATGCACATGAACCAGTTTCATAGCCCTGATCATCTGGGCTAGGCAGAACCGAAAGGGTAGATAACCCAATAGACAAGCAACCAACAGAGTCATCTCTAAGGGCAGCAAATGTATAATGCAAGCTGCATGGCGCCGCGCCACACACACACACACACACACACACACACAGACACACGAAAAGAATTGTCCCCAAGTAGGTTTGCTTAAATTGGATGGAGGCCTGAAATTCATCATTACAGGCACATGTACAAGGTAAAGTCAACATTTGAGAGGCAAATTCTATACATGAAAATGCATGTTGAAATGAAATCTCAAAAGCAGACTGTTAAGATCAAGCCCTATGTGTCTCCCAAGAACTAAAGTGCCATTCATATGGATGGACTTCCTTCCTGCCATCTCATTCTCCCCCATTTCTTCAGTCAATTCAGAATACCTCTCTGTGTGTGTTTTTTCCCCAGCCTCTTCTTGCTATGCCAAAGTCTTCCCACTTAAGTCTCCGCAGCCGCACTTTCTTGCTTAGGACAAAGACTATGACTGAGTCTTAGCTTGTAAGACCCTCCACTTATCTTTTATGAACTACCATATCTGTAACACACAGTCTTCATCAGCGAAAAACAGCATGCTTTCCTCACCCCTCCATTAAACCCTCCACAAATCCTTTACACCTTCTATAAACCATTTCCTGGACTACCACTACCCCATCTCTTCTCTGTATCTGCTGCTAGTAACATTTAAGCTCCCCTTACCAAGCCTCGTAACCCCATTTCCTCTCATTCATGCAACTACCTGCCCATACTCCCAACTTCTCCCTTGCACAAAACTGCCTGCCTGTCTCAACCTGAAGTCTTTAAAGAGGGACTCAGTTCAAGTCTTCATGTTGTACAGCCACATGTTGTTAGTGTTACTAATATTAGTAAATACTGCTTAAGAGTAGGACATTATGAAGAGACATTAATCAAGTTTTCTTTTAATGCGTGGCTCAGCTGTACAATATGATTTTATGGAACATTTGTGCTTTGTTGCTGGACCTTTTATTTTATTTTAATTGTTCTTGGAATACAATTTAACTTTTAAAAACACTAGCATGTTCTAGGTCCCCATTGCAATCATTAGAAGGAAACTTCTTACTGCATCTTTTTATTTTACCATATTGATAAAATTGATCTTCTTATTGCAATTTTACTGGACCAATGACATAATTAAGACAAATGATGTAAAAACAGCTTGAAAATGATATCCCATGGAATGGAGAGACCTTCTTCTTTTCTAAAAGTTCCATCTCAACATTCACTCAAATGGCTTATACAGAACAGAAATTATAACAGCAAATCATGAAGCTTGAAACTACTGTCACTGAGTTAAACATCCTCTGTGTAAATAAAGAAGATATTGTGTGGGTTCTCAAACTTGCATTATGCCAATAACCCAATAATTCCAGTAACTCAAAAGATTTCGGAAAAACTAAAAAGAATACTAACATGCCTGCAACCAACCTAGGGTTCATTCAGTAAAAATATGCCATTTCACCTCACTTGTACTTTAGGTTCTCTGAGATCAAAATGGCAACTACTACCTTATGAAGTGAACCACAAGGCTGCAAAAGCCAGGTGCATGTTTTGTCCCATCTATTGCATAGTATCCATAGCTGTGCAGGGACAACTGTAATTTTAATTTTATACTTCTGTCTTTTATTGGAGTTACTGTGTTTCGAGGGGGGGGGTGCAAGGAAGAGGGCAGCCTAAAACAAAACAATGCAGATGTGTTAGAAGTATGGAACAGATTCATTATGAATGCAAATTCAGTATGAACACAATAGTATCTCCTCCCCATCTAGCTATTACAGGTGGAGAAGCTCATAGTAAATATTGCAAATTTTTCAGTTGTTCCACTTCTGCAGTGTACAAACCCTTTGGAAATGACTAATCTTCAAAGCTCTATTGGAGGGAAGGGGGGGGTCCTTCTCCCTGATTCACATGCAAGTTGCTTTACCTATCTATGGTGCATTAAGGTAATTCCAAAAATAGGCACCAAAATAGTCCCCTGCTACAGCAGAGTGGAGAATTGCTCTATTGCATCTCCCTAAATAGGGAAATGACATGACACTAAGCCTCCCACAGTAGCTCTGTTTTAATTCTTTGTTAATCCCATTGTGCTGCTCACTAGTAGCTAAGAGAGAATTTTACAGTGAACAGCAGATCAAAGTAAGCTTTGATACACATTCACAGCAATCATCCCTTTTCTTTCCTTTTTCGAAAATCAGGCTGCAGAACTACCAATGCATCTGATAATCAGGCATGCTCAGATTTAGCCATTTCCGTCTTTGGCAACAGTGACGGCTGAGCAGCTTGCCTCAAAATGTGCCCAGCGCGCTCCTTTCCCAAGATATTTTTCTACTGACATTTCAGATAATCAGTTGTGTTCGGCAGGATTGTGAACATGAGGACAAGATGCAGTTTGAAAAGAAGGAAAGGTTTTCCCCATTTCAGTCTCTTTAACTTGCATTTCTTGTAAAGGAATAAAACAGAGCGGAATCAGGGTGGGAAAAGGGAATGGTGTAACATTTATTAATCAAATTTGACAAAGAAAATGAAAACTAAGCATGCCGACATTTGGAACTAAAAACAACCAGCAAAATCACCACGTTCAGACTGATATTGGCTAGTTCTATCTATCCCAGCATTCTCTTGGGACAGCAGTTTGCCCTAGACTCTACCACAAGCTTGGTGAAGTACACAGCCTCAGTAACTAGAGCGTGCAGCCACAAAAGACCTGCTATTACGGAAACAGTCAGTCACCACTGGAGTTAACATTGCATACCTTAAACAAGTCCCATATACACCCCAAAATAAATAAATAAATAAATAAATAGATCCCCGCCCTAACCCCGACCCACACCACAAATGTTAATAATTATAACAAGCAATAACCCATCTGTTATATCAGAGAAGGGAACAGAGACTCCACTGAGAGATTTAGAGCGAGATCTTAACATTTCTTCAGCTGACTGCACAACGAATGGAGGGGAAAGGAAAAAATAATTCATTGGGAAAATGAAGTTTAAAAGGTTGATGTGTATTTTCTGGTAAGCATGCACTTATGCAGAGGTGAAATTGTTAATAGAAAATGGCAGATGTGTACTTGTGAATGGCTGCATCAGTGTTGATGCAAAAGACTGAAAATCCTTACTATGGATGTGTTGAATGAAGTCAAGAGCTGGGATTAAATGAATCTCTAACATGCTCCTCGCTGAAAAGGAAGGAGCATGTACAAATAGCTGTTTGTGTTGATGGTGCTTGCTTGAAATTTAGCAGGTCATAATGCAACAAGGGGAAAAAAAATGTAATGAACTTATTTCTCCAGACCATAGGAATGTTTTAGATGTGTATCTGTGAAACAGACATGTAAAATCCTGGTGCAAGATTCTTCACGCAGCAGGACTTTCTGGACTTTTGCACTACTCTGAAGTTATCTGAAATTCCTTAGAGCATGCATAGGGGACCCTGCAAAACATCACCCTCCTACAATTATGGCATGTCCACGGCTCTCCCAGAAGAGGCCTGCTGACTAGATCACATAGGATTATCCTGTTCCCCTCCCCTCAAGTATTATTTTACACTTCTCTGCAGCTACTCACAAATAACCCTAATCATCGCAGGACAGCCTTAAAAGCAATATTGAGTGTTCTTGTCAACCAGTGAAAGGGACAGATCATGACCAGCTGTTCTATATTTCTCTGCAGCTGGGCAGTAATGAGCATATGCTTAAAATTATTTAATCTCAATTTCTAGGTGATTTGTGCCAAATCCTCCAAATTTCAATTAGGTAAAGGACATTGACCGCATTGTCATCACCTTCAAAACCAATTGAGTTTAACTGTGAGCATGCGATGCCAGATTCCTTTCTGCCATAAACAAAGCCTCTATCGTAAAGAGGAAGCAAGGCAGGGGAGGGAAGCAATGTGGTCGTGACTGCTTAAGGAGCAAATGTACGGCAAAGGAAAGGCTCTTCACATTGTATGGCTATCTGCTTCAGCATGAGGTCATATAAATGAGAGCAGCAAGGACAGGTGCTGCTTTAGCAAAGTGGGAAGCTGCCTTTAATTATGCTTTCCCATCCCATGTATACATAAGGAGCCCTACAAAGTTGGGTTGTAGGGTTCTCATCTATCAGTCACTTGGGATACCCTGAGCAATGTGGCAGAAATACACCAAGCTCAATTATTCTGCTTTCTGGAGGGCAACTGAAAAAGCAGGAATATAAACGACAGCTCAGCAACCAAAGGCATAACGAAACATCTCTTTGGATTTTTGAGTATCCCCCACAAAACAGCTGTGGTTTCAGTACCTTTTTCAAGCAATACAAACACTAGTTCAGCCAAACCAAAGTTTCAGTGAATACTGAAACTATTATAGGGGCTTTTGGGTACAGTCATAACTTTGCCATGTTAACTTTTTACACCTCTTCACTTTACAAGTGTATGGGACAAATGCTTTTCATAGAAAAGTCAGAGAACGATGCAATCGATTATTTTATCAATATGCAAAGAAGCTTTTAAGTTGAAGAATTGTCTGATATGAACACAAGGACCATGCTTTTACACACACTTACTTCTTGTGGTTATTTTTGCAGTGTGAACCCTTAAGGCCTAGTATAAACGACATGGCTCCAGAGTTGATCGCACACTGATATTCATGACATTGTAGAGAAACACACACAAACCACAACCATGATCCAAAATATGATTTCTGCTCCTCTCTCCTCTTGTCATGTCTTACTGTACCCTCAAGACAATGATGCTATAAGAATTTTGCAGATACTGGTGCTTTAAGGTTTTGGCATACTTGAGCACCATCTTCTAGTTCTTTTTTGTTTTCAAATAATAGTCATAGATTCCTTGCAATATCAAAGCTGCACATAATACATTCTTTCTTCCATGTGCACAGTCATGACCATTCTAGAGTATGTGCCCATGTGGAAAAAAATACAATGTGTGAACATACAACAGCAGCAATTCCTATGAATGTAGCAGCAATGGGTGGGGCAACCTATTGCGACCACAGGAATTGCCTATGAGCTGTCAGGGCATAACTTGGGAAAGCTGAGACTGCTTTTGTGGAGAAAAACACTGAGTGTAAACTAGCTTAAGCCATGTTCAGATACAGCGTTTCATCTCCTCTGGGACACTTAATCCCATTTATAAGGTTTTAGGAAGTTTCAGAAATGTATTTACAGCTGGGTAGTGGTGGTAACTTTCCTGACAAACCAGAGCCATAGCATCAAAATCTTGAGATGACAACAATACCCTGTAACACAACATAAATGTGAGACTAAGTGAACTAGAGACAATCCCTCAGAGTAAGCAGCAAAGGACATTTGCTGGAATTCTATTATGTGAACCAGCTTCTTGTCTCTAGGGCGCCATCAGGACACCACTTATGCTGTTGACAGTTGCCAAATCTCAGAAAATAACTCCAACCAATTGTTTCTTTCTTTCTTTCTTTCTTTCTTTCTTTCTTTCTTTCTTTCTTTCTTTTCCCCCCTCAAATTCAAGTGTCTACTTCCAAACTATGTAACAGATAACAGAATGGGATCTAACCAATGCCCAGGTTTTCTTGCAAAACAGTCAGCAGGTATGCCCTCTATGAAGCATGATTATAGAACAGAAAAAAAGAGAATAAAAATGTGCTTCTGCTGCACTGGTTGTGTATGGGTGACAAATCAAGGAACTTGCCTCGTTGCTTCTACTTTGGTTTAGGAAAGTTGCCCTATTTGTTATGAATGTATGGTTTGTGCAGCACTGAGATGTACTGGAGTTCTGATCACATGCTCACAAATGTATGTTGGCCTTAAAAAAAAAAAAAGACTCTGTTCCCATCTCTAATTTGATGTTGGAACTGTTAGTATTAATTCAAGGTTGTTGTTTTTTCACTGCAATCCACAATCTGATTGGTTGGCAGGTCACACTGGCACTCCTACCTGAGGTATTTTAGCGCTAATGATTGGTTCCTGTAAGACTATTCTATAACAGAACACAGGAAGAGCAGTTCAAAAACACAGCTGTGGAAGGAAACAATCACACAAAAAGCCCAAAGGGCTTACCAGCCTTTTCTTTCCAGAGGATGCAAGCACGCTTTTCATATATACGGTTGGCCTTTTAAGTCAGCTGCTCTTGCAAAGTAAACCAATGCTAATGGAAGCTGTTACTTCTTATACCTATCCTCTGCACCCTGGGGCTAGTTACCTGCATTTTTAATGCCAGAAAGCAATAAACCTTGTGGGATAGCCTTTATCATGAAAACAAAGTAGCTAAGCAGGATGATTGCCTCAGAGGTAAAAAAGGGAGAGGAGAACAGAAAAAAGGACAGTAAAATTTGAGACTATATGGAACTGGCGGAAATGACTGGCAGAATCCGAGACCAGGGAGAAGAGTCGGTGGAAGAAGACTGGAAGAAATCTAAAGATTATTTACAGAAATACTGCAAAATTAATGAATGTTAGAATGATGTCGGAATGAAGTTAAGTGGTTCTAGCAGCAGTGTTATAAAGGAGTATGTAAAAATGGATTGTTAATAGGTGAGAATCTAAAGTTATAATATATTAAGATAAAGGATTAAGATAAAAACAAAGAGGGAAAGGATTTGCTGAATTAACTAACTGAACTGGAATACAAAAAAGGGAGGTGTGAGGAGGTCAGGGAAACAAGTAAATGAAAGATAAGACACGGAAAGATTGATTTGTTTTTAATAGTTTTTATTTTTCTGTATTTTGTATTTTCTTTTTTCCTTTTTTTTCTTATTTTTGTAATCTTTTCTGAAACTTTAATAAATATCATTTTTTTAAAAAAGAAAAGAAAAAAGGACAGTAAAATTTGGGATCAGAATGAGAAGCCAGTTTTCTCTATTTGCCCTTCTCTGCCTTTGTTATCATCCCCTCTCTTCCTTCTTCAGTTTGTTGCCACCATCTAAACTTCACGGAGGTGACTTTGCAGTCCAGTGTCCAAAAAGGTTTCCTTCACTACCTTCCTAGAACAGCTATGCAACACTGATACCCTCACCATTCCCCTTACAATAGCTATTTTCCCAGAGGCAGGAAAATGAATAGCTAGCAAGTTGTTAAAAGTAAACAGCACTCGTTTTGATTCATGCCAATTAAGACAGCAGAAAGCAGATTGCTCAGAAGATATGACTGAGATGTAGCCATACATTTCAGTTCAGCTGGCAATGAAAAGCAATGGGAAAAGCTTGGTTAATCTACCTTGAGAGACTTCATTTACTCTACTTCTGTTCTCTTCCTCAACCCCACAAAAGTATGGAATCTACATTGTCTATAGCTAAATGACCCATCAATGCCATTTTAGGCCTCAGGGATATTTCAGTGCCAAGGGTACTATGCAATAAAAAGAGGCGTGCAGATTCTATATACTGCTAAAATAGCTGCCTGCCAAAAACAAGTCAGGCTGGGGGGGAAAACCTTTCAACAAGAGTGGGGAAATTACCACACCTGACACCTTTCTTGTCATTCGCATCTCTGGCTGTGCAAGGGATGATGCTAAGCAAAAGATGCTATTCATTTGCTTGTCTCCTCACTGCATGACTAGTATCCAGCTGTCTCCTCTGTATGTGACAGCAATTTAGGAGTGCTAGTGGAAACCCAGGGTCATCCTTTTGAATTTCTACACAAATTACATATAACAGAATCTGGCCAAGGTAGGAAGCAATGCGTACATAAGATCCACAAGTAAGTGATGTTGAAAAATCACCATCAAAATAGGATTTTCTATGTTTAGCCAGAGTGTACTTGCTGTAGCTAGCCTACGCAGGACAAATGTCACCTTATGAAGTTGACCAGAAGCAACTGAAGGCTGCCCCATCCATCACCAAGGGATACATTTAAACAATGACATGATTTTAAAAATGAGGCTATTTTCTTTAGTAGGAAAAATATGACATTCTCCTGTCCTAACTACAAGGTCTCCGTGACATCAAAGCTGTACATCTGTTGTCACTATTCAAATTAATACAAAGTGGGTGGTACTGGGCTAAGTTTTATTGTCAGCAGATGCATATGGGGAGATTATTTTAACCTCTCTTATAAAGTGAGTGAGAGAGAAAGGAAGTACGCCCCTAGTTATTCTGTTTATGAGCCAAGTTATCTCTGAGCTTTGCCTGAGATGGACATGTAAATCAGAGTGCAAGAAATTCTGTGGATCAGGCTGGCTTCTTGAATCACATGGGAATGCAAGACATCACATAGGTAGTGAAAAGTTTCAAGAGGTACAGTAGGATGATAAACTTTTACCTAACACTTTTGCTCAGGGGAACTACAGAGAACAAACTATGGGCCAGAAGGTACCATTATATTCAGGGAACGAAGGAGCAATGTGCTACCTTTAAGTTGCCCTGATACTGGTCAAGGGCAAACATTTTCTAAGAAGGCTTAACATTCACATTTCTACACTGTGTAGGCTTTGTAAACCTTGAGTTCTCTAGGCCCCCTACATCAATAAAACCTTCGAAAGGTCCCAAGAGGGGAATGTAAAGAAGTGATGGAAAGGAAAGATCTGAGGCCAAATCAATCCTGTTATCTATTCATTTTTTATTTTAGGGTTGAAATTATGCCAATCGGAAATGCACAGACAAGAAGTTTTAATTTGGTAATCATCTCTCAGGTTGATTAGCAGCATATACCGTACCTGTGTGAAGAGGACACTCAACCTTGTAAATTGACCCTGGCAATGGTTAGAAAACCTAGAGGCACAGCAGGTCTTGCGCCCAGGGGCAAGTGCAGTGACAGAGAAACATGCTTGCATTCTTAAATATATAAATGTATATATCCACAAGGAAGAAGAAAATCAAAGTAAATTATATTTGAAAAACAAACTAAAAACATCAACAACAACAACAATAACAAAAAAAAGGCTGGCTTATCAGGGGGGTTGGGGATGAAAAGGTTCCGGTGTGTGTACTTACATAGAGGTCAGCACCGTAAAATCCGTCCTGGTAAACCACACTGCAGAAAATCCACACAAAAACAAAACAAAAACAAAAAAACAAAACAAAAAGAACAGAAAACACATTCCGGTTATTGAGGACGGCAGCATGCACATGCATTTTACACAGGCAGGTGATGTATGAAACCATAACCTGGGCTTTCGGGCAGGAGCAAATCAGCAAGAGATTGTGTGTGCGCACGCACGCTAGACAGCTCCATGTCATCCTCCACAGCATGCAGGCGGGCAGGGCAGAAGGGGAGACAGTATGCAAAGGGGGGATGGGGAAAGAACAATCCTTGTATCGTCATACAAAATAGTGTGTTGTCTTGCTTTTCTTTTTAAAGGACTCAGTGCCCTGAGGATGAGAAACACGACTTGAGAAACCTTGCTTCTAGCTGGTAACCTGGACCAGGGTTTTAGTTAACCCTCTAAAACACATGGACAAACTGGCTTCATAACTGGCTTCATGTAATGGGCTTCAGATAGTACCAACAAGTTCTTTAGGAGGAGTTCATCAAGGGCTGGAGTCCACCTAGGTCAGAAGCACACCAAAAGTTGCGTATAATTATGCATCTTGCACCCTTGTGCGATCACTTTCTGATATCCATACATCACCTGTTATATACCCTGTACATTAGACATGCGAAAAGATTTGGCTGATCACACAAGCATGCAAAGTACTTTAAAAGTACTGATTTAACACCTCAGGGCTGGGGAAAAAATCCAAATAAATAAACTCTTGATCCAGGCAGGCACAGCTACATGTAACCAAGAAAGAAATACCCACAATGCATTGCTTTCAAAAGCGGAGATAATTAGGTGGCTGATCTAAGGTCCAAAAATTGAAAAATAAGGGGAATCCCTGATAGTAACGACACATTCCAGAGCAGAGAGCAGCACCTGGAGAGTTTAGGTGAACAGAAGTTCTCATCTAGCAGCCACTAATTAGTTTCTCCCAGCACCTCCAGAAGCGAAAAACTGGAGACGTGAAAGCCCCAACACCTACTGCAATATTTCATAGTATAAAGCACTTTGCTTTGGTAGGGCAGGGGACCAGGGGAGGACAAGGAAGGAAAAGAGGGTTTGCCACAGCCCTGGTTATGAATGCATGCTTTAGCATTGCACAGCTTTCTCCTGCTTTGTTCCTTTGGATAAGCTGTATGCTAAATCACTCATATTAAAAAGCATTAGTTCTCCATATATGAGATCCTTGGGTGCATGTCTCTGCTTACCAGTTAATGTTATCACAGGCTAGGAGGAAGGAGGCAGTATTACTTGTAATTTTTTCCATATGCCGACTGGAGTACAAAATGATGCCAAGATTCTCCCACTCTGATCACAACATACCCACCTACAGGAAGTTACAAACAACAAGGCCAGTATAGCTTGACTGTAAGTCTGCCTTATGATCATCAGGCTTCTACAGTGATGAAAGTTTAAGTGATCAGGTGGTATCCAGTCTCATTATGGTCATAATCCATTCCCTACAGACAAAGTGGCACTTTGATCTACAAAAACACAGCTGATGTGGACAAACAGGCTTGATGGCGCTAACTTAACAAAGAAAGTAACACTGATTCGGCAGCGAGAAGAAGGCCACTACAAGGAAGAAAATCAGGGGCCTTTCATTGCTGGGTTGAGTTTATCAGATCCATCTTGTTAACAAAGTATGCTTACAATTATTTCAACGACACCTTGTATAAGAATGAGTTGCAGAGAATCTAGCAGTTTGCTAAATTTCAACAGTTTACCAGATGGATAAAAACACTCAGCTCTTATAAAGGTTCATTTTTAAACACTTGGGGGGAGGGAATAAAAGTTATGTACTACCTAGCAGCAAGTGATTATGCCCTCAGAAAAAGAAACTTATTTGCTTCACTAGCAAAGCTGTCTCTTCCTCTCTGGCCTAGTATACTGAGACAAATTGTACTATCAAAAATTCTCTTTTCTCTACCAGAAGGAACCAAAACTCTTTCTTTGTCATCTGCTGTACAGGAGTTTCCTGATGACGACAATAGGTGAGTTATTGGTCAATTTTACAAAATTAACTAGTACAGTTATGGGCAGTTTGAGGGAGCAGCTTGCTTACTATTGTCTTTCCCCAACTAGTGTATAATTTAACATCACTTGAATAGATACAGTTCTATCTATATTCTGAGACCCATTTTGGATCAGAACTCTGACACTACGCTGGATTTAAATGTTCAATTTAAATCTTATTGAGATCTTGAATATGTTCTCCCATGTACTATCAGGGACAGCATCTTTTCTAGGAACATTCCAGCCGTTACTATCAGGGATAACAACAAGCACAGCAAACGACCTACACATGAATCAGTGCAAGAGGGATACTACAGGATTAATTCATGGGGGAAATATCAAAGGACTGCTCTAGAAATTCTTCCTGTACAGATCAAGAAGGATGCTCCACACAGGTATTTGCTACTAATGAGAGTGGTACAGTAAGCAAGTTATAATTATACCATCTCCTATTGTAAAAGAAATGAAAATCTGGCAACTGCATATTGCTTCCCTTAACTCATTTTAAATTCTGGGCACAGCAATCCAATCTTGTTAGTTATTAAGATGTTCCAACTGAACTACCATGACCCAGAGCATTCCTATATATCACTATGACAGCAGACCAGGAATGGAGAACTTTTTTTCTGCTGAGGTCCATGTTTCCTCAGTTATAATCTATGCTAGTAGTAGGCAGTGCCAGAGCCAAGGTCAAAAGAAGGCAGACTCCCCATTTTTCCTACTTCCATTCCTAGTGTTTCCCTTTCCGTGCCATTGGCCAAGTTACATGCATTTTATTCAGCTGCAATTGCCCACCTCTGCAGCAGGCTATTTGGTATCTAACTGCTCCCAGTCAGAGAGGAACAGGCTCTAACTTGCCCTGTCTAGGTGGTTTCTCTCCTGCTCAGGTTTCCTCTGAGAAGGATCTTAATCTGCGAAAGATGCTTGGAGAATAGCATTGCAGACAAAGCAGCCTCCTCAGGGTGCAAAGTGAAATCTTACAACAAAAATGTCTGAGCTTCTGGCATCCTGTCAAGGCTAAAAAAAACCCCAACAACTTTATTTCAAAGGTGTGGGCTGCTTTACTTTTTAAATAACAATAGAGCCGCTGGTTGCTACAGATTCATTATCACACTATGGGAAATAACCAAAGGCCAAGGAAGTAAGGCCACACATTAAGACACACTTTGTATCAATGCTTTTCGTTTTGCTTTTTAAAGACTGGACTTTATACACTTTTCAGCCCTTCCTTTATCCTATCTTAAAAATAAGATTTGATAGATCTCTATTTTAACTCTTCTCAAAATGTCTCCAACCAAGAAAGCAAATCCATTGTGGGTAGCTGAATGTCTCTTCTGTGTCCCGTTTCCAGGAAGAATACCATGAAACTGAGAATCAATGCTTGCCACTCCTGGATAACGACGATACTGGACTTTTAAGAGTGCAGAAGCTGCCTCACTCCAGACTCTACACCCTTTCCTTAACTCTTATAGGCATATTACTTTACCAATGCAGCCGAACTGCTACCACATGATAGCGGAATTGACACGTTAAGATAAACAGCTGCCCTTCACTGATGCACCCCCAAAAGACGCTAAAGTTTTTCCCAGTCACAAATGTTAAGATTTTGGACTTCCCTTTCCAGAGGCAATTGGGTGCAGAGTGCTCTGGTGTTGGCATATCCTGACTCTCACCATCCATCATGTCTCAATTTCCCCCCTCTTTAGGGGTTCAGCAGAACTCCTAGGTTCTGCGGAGGACTGCGTGTTGATTTCCAACCCTTACCCTGGGTAAGCTGGGATGGCTGTTGGAGGTACTGCTCTCACTGCACCATACACTGTCCGCCCTCGGCCCCTCAGATGAGCTCCCCTGAATGCGGCTGCTGTGGTGGCTGCAGTTGGGTAAGGGAAGCCGGGAACTGTGAAGACAGACAGACAAGGAAAGATATGAGAAGGATCACTACGTCCGCCCAGTTAACCACAGCCATCTTTGACTAGAACGATACGCAACTCCAGAGCTGGAGAAATGTTTCGCACCTGTCCTGCAAAGGAGCATGCTTTGAGCCCCAATGACATTGCATACCTCTCGCTACATCATGGCCTTGAAGGGGAGGCAGGGTTGCAGAGAGGCCTGGCATGCAAGGGATTAATGCTGTGTCATGCCTCATTCATCACAAACTGCAAACTGTTTTCCTCCTCCTCCACCCCATTTTAAGAATGCCATGCAGTCTGGTTAGAAACAGTCCGAGAAGCACAGAGAGTTGCCACTTATACAGGCAGGTGACTCTTCCACATACTGGGGGCAGGCGGGCTGGTGGGCTTTAAAAGTCTGTTATTATGAGCCTCTTAAACTGGTGGACTGACAACGAGATTTTGTGTGTGTGTGTGTGCGTGTGTGTGTATTCTTCCCACACTCAATTTAAGTACAGAGAGGACCTAAGAATCTCCTGTAATGCAGCCAAATTGATAGCGATGTGCCAGTTTACCAAGAGCCCACCTTCCGGCATAGGTGACCATTAAGTGGTTTCGTATATATTGGGCCCTGTTTTATTACACTTCATGCTGGAGTAAACTGGCTCAGGGCAAAACATGTCTAAACCTCAGAAGGCAGCTGGGAACACAAGGCGATGACAGATGATACCCAGAAGGCGCCAGTCAGTCACAAGGCACAAATCCAACCCAAGGTGCTTCCAGGCGCATGCCACAAGGGGGCCTGCGATGGACTCGCAGTTTAGTAGCTTGAATAATATGTACTTTGGAGTGCAGCCTGTTTCACTTCTTCAGTTCTAAAGCAATTGGTTCCTTCATGCACATTTCCTCCCTTATGATTTACAGCACTCTTGTAACTTGGGGCAAGCCCAGCCACAAGCAGGCTTGCAGGTGTGCTGCAAGATGGAAAGGGTCACAGCCACTGCCCAGAGAAGTGCTGTCACTTTCTAACAAAGCCCATCCTTTCAAGTACATATTATACAGACTGAAAATAAGAGGGCTAACAGATCACTGTTTACTCAAGCACAGTAACAATACAGGGGCCAATAGGGGCTACTTACTGATTAAAGGAATGTAAGTGTTAATACCCCCCCTTCCTGACAGGGGCACTGCAGCGTCATTGCCCAGCGAGACATCTGCTTGAAAACTGGATGCTAATTTAGTTTTAAAAAGAATAAAAAATGTAAAAAGGTTATAAAGAAACAGCAGTTTGAGAACACAAACAAACACCACTGCAGTTAAATAGCAGAAAGAGACGCATCAACGTTTTCTACCTGCATATAATTCAGGGCCATACACTGCTCCAACCACAGGGCTCAGCTTCCAACCTGAAAGAATAAAGACAGAGGGAGCATCAAGATCTACCCCAGGGGAAGAGCAAACAGCTCGATATATGCAGTGTCGTTTCTGGTGCATATCCGCCTCTTGTTTCCATGCAGATTGCTGCTGTGTATAAAGGCAGGCTAGGTTTTCCCAAATTCTCACGTTCTGGACATAGATGGAAGAAGCAGAAAATCAACTGATTCCTTCTGGTAAAAATTATGTGCAATTACGTCCTGCAGTTCAAGTATGAGTCTTTATTCTTTTTAAGGTAATGGGTGGAGTAAGGGAGCAAATGAAAAAGATGAAGTCTAAAGCGACTACTACAAGCTGTTTTACAATAAGAACAAAACAAACAATTTGTGAAATTGAGGCCTGAGATCGTTGAACGCCTGGTGGTGAACTCCCAGTGTTAAGTGTGATGATGAAGATTTGAAAGAACAAGAGACATGCCTCTCCTAATAGATCTGGCTCACAATGCAGTTGTGAGAGCTAGCATTTGGTGCAGACGCACCACACACTGACTTAACTGAAAAGGGCCACCTCCAAAACTAGGCATATAAACTAAGGGGGTGTCAGTTTATGATTGCTGCTGCCATGCAGCAAGTGTTGGTTAGAATCATACACGTTTCTGAACTTCTGCACTATAATTCCTTGTGCTAAACTAGAGACCCTATTGCTTCAGAGCTCCTCTACCAAAAAGAAGTACCATTGTACCTACCTGAAGGGTAGATTTGCTTTCCCAGTGTAGCATCACTGGGCTGGGCTTACTTGTGCCTCTAGTGGACTTGTTTCAGTGGCTCAAAGGTGGGTGAGGTCATTCCATACCAAGTGATCCAACTTTTTTAGCTCATGTCATCCAATCTTCTTAATATTTTGTACAATTGCTGAACGATCAGAACTAAGTTTAAACATGTATTTTGTTGTACTTCATGAAATGAAATGTACAAACAAGAATTCTTTCAAAGCATTACTTCTATCACTTGGTTTTGGATCACATTGTTAAGAGAAAAGCCTGGCTAGCTTTACAGACACCTTTTAATTGAATAACTTTCTAAAGAAATGCCTGAAGCAACTGATATTGTAGAAGTCTTTTTTATTCTGTCATATTTTACTCCAAGAAGACCCATTTATACTAAATAAAACCCAATAAGGCAGACATGTATGTACAATTTTTTTTCATGTGATCCCATTGAGATCCCAATATGAAATTTTGCAGGTAGCTCTAATTTTTGAAATTTCAAACCTTCATAGATAAAAAATTAAAATTTAGATTTAAACTTAGTTTTGATCATTCAACAAGTGTGCAAAATATTAAGAAAATTGGATGGCATGACGTAAAAAAGTTGGATCACTTCAGATGGAATGACACAGTGATGGAGAGCTGAGAGTGCCTTATGAAGATTATAGGAAGGAAAGAGATAAACAACTGGAGGACACTGGAGAAGTACTCCACAAAGGAAGTGTTTTACCAGTGGGTAAGTGGCCAGAGTGAGCCTATCTAGACATGTCAGAATAGAAGAAATGGTTGCTACTTGTCATTTAAGCGTATTAGGTTTGAGCCCTTGTTGAAGGCCTTCCTGTAGGAACGCTAATAAGTCAGGGATTGGAGGTGGCTTCTGCTGGAACTTGTTTGCACCTGGTCCATTTAAGAAAGGCCCTCCATGTCGCCTGGTAGATGTGGATTGTAGACGGGTGTCTGGAGTGCAGAACTGTGGAGATGAATGCTGGTGAGAGACACTGGTTCTCCATATGTGGACCAGTTGCCCTTCGCAATGCAGGCTGGCATCCAATGTAATGGTTGTATTTAGGGGATTTCTGAAGGAGATTCCTTTTCGGAGGGTAACACCCCTTTTCCACCAGTGCATGGTCTCCCATAGGCATGGACGAATTGAAATGCAGAGGTGCTTGCTGTGGAAGGAACCACTGGAGTGGTCTCACATGAAGCTTGGCCTATGGCAATGGTTTTCAACCGGTGTGCCGTGGCACCCTGGGGTGCCTTGAATGATAGTCAGGGGTACTGAAGGCAACACTGGCCTCTGCCCCTCTTTCCTTCTTTCCCTCGGTGCCCTCTTACGACTCTGCCTCCCAAATGCTTGTGCGGCTGTTGCAGCAGTCCTGCCTTCAAGCTCCCCAGGCAAATGGTGCCTCTAGGGCTGGCCAGGGGTTGATGGTTGTCAGGAGCTGAGGCAGCCTCAGAGTAAGCAAGCAAGTGGGTGAGGAAAGCCAACCAGCCAGTCCACTGACCCTTGCTGTTGGGAATGGACAGAAAAGTGGGAGGCTGAGCAGGCGGGCGAGCAGGCAGGCTCTGTGCTGGCCTTTCTTGTGCTTGCTGTGTGCAAGGCCTGCCTAGGAGCCGAGTGCCTTCTGCCTTCGTTCACTAGAGGCACAAGTAAGCCCAATCCAGCAACGCTACTTTGACAAGTGAAATTGAGATCAACACACAAACCATGAACTGATCAGGTCAAAATGGGCTGACACAAACCAACCAAGAACATAATGCCCAAGTACAATTCATGGCTCAGGCAGGGTCATGTGTTTCAGCCCCATGTTGGACAAACGATTCCTGCCTCACGGGGGTTGGACTAGATGACCCTCGTGGTCCCTTCCAACTCTACGATTCTATTATTCTAATTATTATATATGTTCTTTTCTTCAACTTTTTTTCTGAATTTGTGGGTCTGAAAATATCTCTGCAATGGCATTTTTAAATATTTACCCAACAAAAAGCAAAGTCAAAAAGCATTCTACAAAATAATGTAGCAGAGTTCAGCTGCTAACTCACTATGTTCCTATAAACTGAATGAAAACTTATGGGTCAGAGCTGTGCAAACCATGTGCAGTACACATAGTAGTACAAATTTGAATTTGGAGTCTGGCTGGTTTTTATACTAGATTAGTAGATTTATGATGTAATGCTAGAGGCCAGGAGGGGAATATATCAGTAACCCACACAGTCCCATACTGCTACCATTGAGGGGCCACACCTGTATAATAAAGGACACTAATGTTCCATATTTAACATCAAGAAAGCTCTCAGCCAAAGACTTGAAGAACTGCTACTATTCAATGTAAACAGTACTATACTGGATGGACCAATGATTGAATTCAATGCGAGGGAATTCTTGTACATCCTTGTGGGGAGGAGCTGTGGCTCCGTATTGGAGGACATGAACTACAATCATGACTCATCCTTGATATTGCCAATTAAAAATTCTTAGCAGGTAACACAGCTGGAGGAAAAAAGCTTGTGCTGAGCTCAGAGAGCCATTACCAGTCTAGCTCAGTACAAAGTAGTTCCTTATAGCAATATTAGATGCGGGGCGGGGGGGGGGCAAATTTCTTTTTAGTGCAGGTAGAACACAGTTCTGTCTATGGTTCACAAAGTGTGAGGCAGCCTTCCTATGAATACAAGAGCATTTGCAGTAAACACATCTGAGCTCCTACCCCAATCGCTTCTAGTTCAATATGTAAGTGCAGAATGCTAGTGCCATCTGTCCTTTCTCCCATTAACGAGTGTAGCGAAAGGATGCAGCACACAAGCCAATGGCCTTTGCAGGTTCTGGCTGCTTCTCTGTAGTTCCTATCTGTAAAGACCTGCTGTTAGGGTTTCTTTGCCCCCAAGTGACACACTGTATGGCCGCCACTACTTTACATGGGAGAAGCTGTACTTCAGATTGCAGCCCATTTACTTTGTCTCATAGGACTTAAATGAGAACCAGTGAGAAGTGAGCCGGCCCTAACTTTTATCTGCAGTGTCTTGCTTTGGGTCCATCCCCTCCGTCCCCTTTATGTAATGAAAGTAAGTATGATGAATGTGGGGAACTGGCTTTCTTATATAGATTATAAATAGTTATATGTGCACATGCACAAAATCATTGTTTTATTTTTAACTTGGGGGTGCTTGCAATGCCATTTGAGAACGTATAACTGAACCACAAAGGCATATTTCCTAAGTAACCCCTATTTCACTGTAGTTTTTTACAAGATTCCATTTTTATTACTTGATAAAGTTACTTACACTTCAAAGATCTGCCATTCTTGAGAATTTATATTAGGCTACTGGCAGGGGTATGCAGCTATATCATCTCAGCATAACTAATTAACATGCCAGTGCAATGCATTATAATATATAGCACACCTTTGGAACAAAGCCTCTGTGCTGTCACAACAAGAAAGCTAATATGACTAAGGGCTTAGCACAAGCATGTGGGTAGACAATGTACAGCTGCATGAAAACTCAGCTTTTACAATTCTGTGAAAAACACAAACACCATCCCTATCCAACCAGACAGCATACAGATTTAGCAAATATACCCTTCTCAATGAACCTTGTTTAAAACATGCTGTTATTCAACCCAAATTAGTAACTAGCATTTCTCACTTAATGGTGATTGAGCTTAATGGTGACTAAGCCAGACCAAGAGCTACTTTTAGGAGACAGCGAGGCTGAGAATTTGGACCTTTTTGCCTCCAGTTTTGTTTTAGCCACCTACAAGTGCTTTTATAGTGGCTGTTGTACTATGGACTTCTAGGTCAACACCAATTATTTTCAGGAAGATCAAAGTTCATGTGTTTCATTACATACCATCTCTTGAGAATTAGTATAGTTAAACGGCAAGTGCTGAAACCGGTGCATTGCCATTATCAAATGTTGTTCAGGTACAGTATTTGGCAATAAGCTTTTGTGTAACACAGACATGGTCAAATAAGAGCATTATAGGAAAGGTTAATTCACACAAAGAGACTGGTAGTCAACGGGCAAGTTCCTTCTTTGTGGGTTTTGTAAACCTTGCTAGGACAGACAAAACAGGACTTCACCCTTCTAACCTAGCATTTTATGATTTCTCCCAAGGTCTTTGTGGAAAGGTCTGTATGAGGGATAAGGGAAGAGAAATATTTTTATTTTTAATTACAGATCTGCATGTGTATTTGTTAGGCCCTTTCCTTGTCCGCATCCTTTCCCACTATTAAATATTGGGTCCACTTTTTAAATACCTCCCCATTCTAAAAGCAGTGATGGAACTTTTCATGTTGAACATTTCTCACTAATTTACCAGGGAATGGCAAGGGCAAAGTTTTCGTTATTCCCTACAGTTTGACTTGTTAATCTATATTTAACATTAAGTTTCCTTGCTCAAAACAAATTCTAATACCATTAAATAATAGCTGTTGGGTACTCTCTTACCCTTTGAAAAACAGGCATCTTACTTCAGTGTTTATACACACCAGTCACAAAAGATTTTGAAGATGCTATTCTTCCAACAAAGCTTTCTATTATGCTGAAATCCAGGGAAGGAAGAACAGTCCCAATAGCTTAGCTCTTCCCCCATAAACCTTGTTTATTATTAGCAGAATTTCCCCTTACCGTTTGCATACGGTGTGACCATCTTCTTATTAGTCATCACACGGGCAGTGGCATTATTAACCTAAAAGTAAAAAGGAGGAAAGGGGGGAAGAGGGGAGGAAGCACAGGACTTTAGAGAAAATGGTGAAAACTTGTGTGTGTGTTTGTTTTGTTTTTAAACTTGTTTAAAAATTCAGCACATTTAATTTTACTTTTGCAGGTTGCCATTAAATTAAATATTAAAATTGCAAACCAATCTAATTCTGGCATTTTAATTCTGGCATTCAAGAAAAGGCCAAAAAGAGCACATTTTCTCAGGCATCCCTGCTACCTTTGACTGAACTGGGCATTTGATGCTCACTGATCCAAAGGGCAAAAACTCCCCCTATTGCTATTTTCTCCACGTCCAGCTTGACTGGTATGAAGTAATGAACAAAAACAACTTTGTCTCATATTTTAGTAGCCTTCTGTCTCATATTTTAGTAGCCTTTCACTGAACTGCAGTGGCCTACTAATATTACAGAGGAGACATCTATTCAGGCGGAAGGAGAGCTTGGATATCCCAGGTGCCTTGGACTAATTCCCTCCACTCTGGATTCCTAAAGCAAGGCTGCCTGGCCTACATCCCAGTTTCAGGATATCCTGAGATATTGGCGCACCCATCTCCAATTGCTGACTTTTGAGAGGAGGACAAAAAAACAAACACCATTTAGAAACTGATAAGGTGTCTCCTGATTTCGTAGTGCACTCACCCTCATTTCTGAGCTCTTTATAGCCCCAAGCCTTCTAAGCACTGCAGCAAGTGTGTGTTACAGCAGAAATGGTGCTGGAAAAACATGGGAGCGGTGGGCAAAGCCAAATTACTGCAGCCCCGTGTCAGACACAGCCTCAGAGCTCTTGCAAAGAGGGTGAAGGCTGAGCTAGAATCAGTGACATTTCGAAATCCTAAGCCGTAACAGAAGGAAAAGCCACAAGGCCGATTTCAAGATGGAGTCTTAGATGCCCTCTGACGTTTAACAGAAGAGTGAGCTTGGGCAGGGAAGAAGGGAGCCTGGAAACCCATTACTCTAATTTCAGCCCCCAAACAGTATAAACATCATACATTTAAAAAGAATGGGAAACAACAACGATGAGACTGAGAGCATGCTGTTAAAACACACATAAAAAAAGAAAAACAACAACAACAACAATCGATTAATGGGGCTAGGGAGGGGGAGAGAGAGAGGAGAGGTCTCACAGACAATCATTAAGATGGAGCGAGTGCCTGAAATCAGCTGCTACAGCAGAGTGCAATACAAGCACTTAAAGGAAAAATGGCCAAAACCAATCAGAAACCACCAGTCAGCAAAGAGAGACCAACAGCTGCATTTAACTGAGTGAAGAAGAAAAAAATGGCAAGGGGAGAAAGGAAAAATGAAAAACAATCACAGGTTTGGAGAGAGGCAGAGCAAGAAAAGAAAAAGGGGGCAGGGAGAGAATAGAGAGGGGAAAGGTATGGGTGCATTAATAAAAACCAGCCAAACTGGAGTTCAGTAACTCTGAGTAAGATGTGCAAGGGAAATCACCAGGAAGTCAGTAATCAAACAGCTCAGACTTATACAAAACGGTATGTACATCCAAAGTCCAGGCGGCATTACTCAACAGCATTGAAAATAAAAAGGGGTGGGTGGGTTGGGGTGGGAAAGGGGAAAGGAAAGGGGGGGACAACAAGTCAAATCACATTTTGTAGTGTTAATGTGAAATGGCAGATGGATTTTTTTCTTTCTTAATTTTGTTTTGCATTAAAAAAAGAAAAGAAATAAGCTTCTCCTCTAGCACTTTTGTTTCACTTACCGCCAACTCGTACCATCGCCAGCATTGTGTATAGTTACCATGGAAAGAGTGAGTCAAGTGAAGGGCCCTAAACACTAAACCATTGAAAAGGGAAATAAAACAACAAAAACAAAACAAAAAAACAAAACAAAAAAGCAAAATATGCAGACATCTTACTCAAAACGGCGGCTTTAAGTTTCCCCCCCTATATTTCGTACTTTTTTCTCTTAAAAAGGGAGGGAAAAGAGAAAGGGGCCAGTTAGCCTTCAATATGAGGGAATATATTTTTCTCCCCACTGATTAATCAGTTACTTCCCACGTGGTTAACAACTATTCACATTTATCAAACTCTGTGCACATTGTAAGAGCTAATTTTGAGTGTGTATTTACTTACTGAAATCATCTCCAGAAAAAATTATTCTAGCAGCCCAAGGAAGTTTCTTCCTGTGTTGTCAATCCCTTCCTGCAATTAATGTAATGTCACACTCATATGAAGGAGAACTGGCCTCTGAGGAAAAGGGCAGATTCTGGCTGGCCCCCTTCTTTGTTGTTAAGACACAAAAGTTACAAATTGGACAGTGCTCTTTTCGTTAGTTTTGATCAGGATTGGCAATAAAAAGTCGGAGCCTCATAAACTGAAGCAAAGGAAAATCAAGACAGCAGAAGGTCAAAAATTTGGAGTGGGTTGGAAACAAACTTAAGAGAAAGGAGAAAAAGAAAAATACCTAAAGTAACAAAACATATATAGATATATATTTGGGTGGGTGTGTTATTTTTATACACCTCAGTGCAGGGGGGCAGGGGAGTGAAAAACACAGAGACACAAACACACGCACACACGCACACAAGACAGGAATCCAAATGTGAAATAAGTGAGGCAAGACACAAAAAAGAAACAAAAGAATAAATATAAAGAAGAAATTGAATTACTGAAGACATGCACCTCGATTTTACGGCCCTCTACCACGGTGCCGTGTAATTTCTCCCTGGCCCTGTCTGCATCAGCACTATTCTCGAAAGTTACGAACCCGAATCCCTGCATGCAGCGGGAGAAGGGGGGAAAACATGCACATCGTTATATATTGAAATACTGATATCTAGATAAATAGAGAAAAAAAATATCACAGTATGAAATTGACATCAGCACAACTTAGCAATACTCTCCTAGAGTCACATTTTTGGTTCATGCATGTTTCATGAAATAAATTTAATTTTTTTTAATAAAAAAAAAGTTGTAATCAGATTTAAAATAATAACAAACATAAAGCAATTGAGGCCAGACCAAAACAAGTACAGTTACTCGAGACAAATTTTGAAAAGTAAACTAGCTCCTAGTTTGACGGAACAAAATTTATTAAATCCTAGTTGGAAATCCTCTTGCCATGCGGAACCTTACAAAGGCATGACTCTACAACATTTTCAGTAGTTGCCTGTTTATGGCAAGGATACACACATGCAGGTGCTTTGAACATGCCACTACAAAAAGGGAGTGTGGTCCAACAGTTTAATGCTGTGCAAGAAAGTCACACCCTTTGCAGCAGCTCTGGAGAAATTGCAGTTTTGGACTCGTCTTTTATCGATTACCGCATACCTATATGATATTACCCTCTCTCTCTCTCTCTCTCTCTCTATATATATATATACACACACACACTGTAAGTCTTTACACTATACAGTGGTACCTTGGTACTTGAACAGCTTGGCTCCTGAACAAATTGGCTCCCGAACACTGCAAACCCAAAAGTCAGTGATCTGGTTTGCGAACATTTTTCCGAAGCCGAACGTTCGACGTAGCTTCCAATTGAGTGCAGGAAGCTCCTGCAGCCAATTGGAAGCTGTGCCTTGGTTTTCGAACGGTTTCGGGGCTCCCAAAACGGATTAGGTTTGGCAACCAAGGTACCACTGTATATGCTCCAATAATGGTAGAGCAACTGGACATGGTAGAAACCTTGCTACACAATTGATCCGTTTATCTTTTCAGTCCAAGCTTTACATTTCCTTTTCCTGATGCAAAACCCTTACATTTAGTTGTAAAATGAGCATTGTTTAAAGAAATGCTGCAGTATATGCATATATCATCATTAAGTGGGCAACTACTTAATCTGAGGGGAAAGAATCTATTACATGGGAAAGAGCACAGAAGCTTGGGACTGATCTGAAGAACTGGGTAGCCACCTAATTTAGCACAGGACAGCTTAACTTTCTTTCACCTAATCCACTTCTTTCCATGTTTCGGTCACAAAGCAGACCATTTTCTAAACTTCTGATACTCATTAATGGGGCTGAACAACACTTTCACAGGGACCAAGCTAGGAAGACTAAATTAATTTAATGAGAAGCTAGTAGAAAATGATAACATCTAAATAGTAGCTGAAATCATTGATTTATTTATAGCTTACTTTCCTTTAGAAAACTCAGAAGTAGGTGAGGATCCCACTGGTCTCCTCTCCAGGAATTGTCCATTTAGCTTCAGCAGTGTGGTCTGAGCATTAGTTGTTCCATTCACAAGAATGTAGACATCTGGCTTAGCCCATGGCTAGATAAAATATCATTGTGGCAGTTTTACAGCCACATTTCAAACACTGTAGTAGTTAATCTTTTCGAGTTCTTTCACCCCAGAAACAGGAAGGACAAAGTATATGTCAACTATAATGGAAACTGCTGATACTGAAACAGGAACCTAGGTAATGAAGGCTGCAATCCTGTACACACTTACCTGGAAGTAAGTCCCACTTAACACAACTGGATTTACTTCTGAGTAGACTTGTCCAGGACTGTTTAGGCGGAATAGTACACTTACACTTAGTTTGAGGGGGAAATCTACCTTGGCTTTACATGAAACACGAGATGCAGTGGCTAGAGAGCCATTTTAATTTTTCACTAAGTAGCAAGTGGGTCATCATTTTAAAGTGCTCTTGAAGATGCTATAATGAGAACCTGCTAGGGCTCAAGCCTTTCACCATTCTTGCGGCAACTGTGTGAAGGATTTCTCTATTTTTGCTTCACAGCTGGGTTTCCTGCCCTGTATTTGTAGAGTTCAATGGGAAGCTTATTCATGGGAAGGAAGGGATAAAGATATTTTTTTTAATCAGTTGATAAATTAAACTGGGTCACTGGATTCTCCAGCAAAAATATTATTACTGGCTATTTAAGCAAATTCTTCTCAAAAGGGCTTATCCAGACATGCAAACCCCAAACTTTCATGCAATGTTTTGAAGGTGTTAGGGCTGAGGGTGCTGACAGCAGCTTCCCCCCATTATCCTGCCCTCTCGGCCCCAGACAGACATGTGGTCAATTCTGAAGCTGTTCTGTGGCTGGCAATTGCAACTCTACCTTCCTGGGCAATTCTGTTCCCCACCCCCCAAAAGCAGCCCCTTGGAGGCTGCTCTCAGAAAGCCTACTTCTGCTCTAGTGCTTCCCCAGTCACATTCCATCCTACTAGGAAAACAGACTGATTTCCTTCAAAACAAAAATTGCTGCTTGTTGAGGAACTTGCTTTTGCTAAGAAGATGAGAGTGTATTGGATATGCTAGCTGGAGGGAGGAAATCTAATCTCTGTGTTCCAGATGAGCTATCTGGCCAAACACACATACACTAGGAACTTAAGGAATACAATTAGTTTTTAGTTTAGTTTAGTTTAGTTTAGTTTAGTTTAGTTTAGTTTAGTTAGTATGCCATCCTATACCCAAAGATCTCAAGGTGGTTCACAACAGAACACTATTATCTACACAATGAGATAATCTTCTCCAACAGGATAGTCCAATGAATGGGTTCCTGAGTCCTTGGAGGAGGGGCAGGAATCACATATTATAAACAGATGTACATACTCATCTGTCACATTTACAAACTTTTTTCACTGCAATTGTTTTAATTTGTTATTAGTTTGTGCTTTAAAGAAAACAAAACAACACCACCAAACAGCATAAAATATCTGTCCATAAGCATGAATAAGTTTCTTTAGAACTGATATTTTGTGATGTTTGAAGGACATCTCAATTAGTAAAATATATGCATTCCTTTATTGGGTGAAGATTGCCCATGTACATCACAGAAAATGTTAAGTTGAAGGAAGGCAGCAACTATGCATCCACAAAGCTATATAATATTACAAAGTATTACTACAAACCTATTTTTGATTGGCCTTGCTACCAATTTTAAAGTTCAGTTGTCTGTGCGTGGGTTTTTTCCTGTTTTTTTAACAACACTTGCTTTTTACTTTTTATTATTACTGCCTGAAAATTATCCAACTAATGCAACTGTAGATTATTAAATGCTCATAAAGAAATATCTCCTATAACCTGAAACCACCTGTAGCCCAGGGACACCCCATTTTCTTTAAGGAGCTGTTCAAGGACCCAAAAGACACCCAAGTAACCATCACCCTTTTAGTCTGGCCTCAGATTCTGCAATAAATAACAAGCAACAGGATGAGCAGTGTAAAAAAATAATAATTATACAGAGTTTTTAAAAATGTTTCCATCTCTGAAGAATGAGAAAGAAAATTTACCATGTAACCGTAAAGGGAGAAATCAAAAGCAGACGATTCTCCTGGGTGTGGCCAGAACACAGAAATTAAGAAAAAATAATAATAAAACCAAAAATAAACAAAAACCAAAGAAAACTAAACGGAGCCCCTGGAAACTCATGCATTGTTAACCCTTTTTTATTATGTTTAGAACATTCACCTCAGAAGCAGCATCTTTATCTTATGGTGTTGGGACGGATTTTCCATAATTTCATTTTTAAAATATATCTATATATACACAGACACACTTTAAAGACTCAGTCAACAGCCAGAAGCCTGGATAAATAGTCAAAAAGATTCCAGGCATTAGGGTTACTTGCTTCCAAAACTTATATGCATCTTTAGCCATCCTTGATAATCCATCTGAGATGAGTGATTGGCATGAAGTTCCAGGTGGTTGAGGGGAAGAAAAGGAAACCCTACTGCCATTTAAAGTAAGCATCCTACTTTCCAAGATCTGCAGTGAAAAGACTGGAACTCCCATCTAATACTGCATTGCACTGATTGAATTACATGCTGCTTTAAAGCTACTTCATTAGAGTGGTGGAAATAATTCTGAAACACACTGGGGCTTGACAGAGTTGCATCAGCTTAAAGCAAGATAACATGTGAATACCGCAAAATCAAAGAAAAATGCTTCTGCTAATGCAGACCTAACATTAGCGGAATATAAAAACACAACTGAAATCTGCAAGTGAGGGAAGCAGAACTTCACCGTATTTATTTCAGGGGCATAGTCTGTTGCAGCAAAATCCATAGCGTCTTGTAGCACCATAAAGACCAACACATTTTTAATGTTATAAGCCAGAAATCGCTTAGGAGATGCCTGCATATTTTTTTACTTCTTTAGAAACTTTATTTCTAGGAGGACTAGACACTTCTTTTTAAATACAAGTTCGGAGATTGGGTAACCTGCCCAAGGGCGTCAATGAAAGCCCTCAAGGGCACCGTGGTTGATGGAAGTTTTAATCGCTTTTTAGTCCGTTGTTATTTTAACTTTTTGGAAGTTTTAAACTATAGTTGTTCATTTTTCTTATTGATAATGCTATTGTTTTAGCTTTTTTTCTAAGCCGCTTTGAGTGTTTAATTTTAGAGTCAAGCAGTGTATAAATTTTATGAAACAAGGGGAATAAATAAATCCCTGCTATAAGATTTTGTGGACTACGATCCACTCATCAGATGCAAAAAGCTTTATCCTGATTTACAGGTAACACATACGAACTGTGGAAGGTGGAATTGTTAAACAGTGAGTTCCGATGGAGATTAAGTGCAGAACAGTTCTGGCTGAGATGATTACGCTAACAACAGTAGTTTGTTCAAAGAAAGCAGTTGTTAACTTCACCGTTTACAATTTCACCACCACTATTTCTTTGGGGGGGGGGTCAGAGAGAGATTGTCATGGACTAGCTGGATGCAGAGGCATGGTGGTGGGAGGCACCAACTGGGGAACCCCAAATGGAAGAAGGCTCAGAACCAGGAGATTGGTGGTGGGACAACAATGACTGGTCAGAGGGAGAAGAGGTATGAAGAGGGTGGAGCAAAGTCAGACAAGGAGTCAGAGTCTCTGACTGCTTGGGAAGGACCCAGGGGAAAAGAAGACAGAGAGGTGTGGGAAGGTGGGGACCTTCAGTCCTTGCAACTGCCACATTGGGGAAAATCTATTGAAAAGGGTTACTGTACTCACTAGGCCTGAATTGTTTTGTTTCTTGGAATAAACAGTTAACTTCACTGGCACCTTGTGAGTTACTGCTGACCTGCTCTTGACTCCTGCCTTGACAGAGAGAAACCCTTATGCCACAATAATTTTATAGACTTTAAGGTGCTACAAGGCTCTTTGTTTTTATTATATCTATTTCAGGGGTAATATTGACTAAACTAGAATGCAGTTTAGATGTATGATGAGGGAAGATTATCACTGTTGCTTATTGAATTTGTCAGTCATTTTATCTTGCCTAGGGCAACCCAAAGTAATTTACAACGAAACAAGTTCTGTTATTGAGCCAACCCAATTAAAAACCCCTGAGCAGAACAGTGCAAGATCACTTGTTTCCCTGTACTAGATACTTTCTGTAAGTAAAGAGACATACAACATATCTGTTGTATCTTTAATTTTTTTTATAAAATGACTTGAGCGTGAACATGCCTATGCCCCACATGCTATACTGCCTGATTACATCAAAGTATCAGTAATTAAGGTAAACTGTTCTGTCATTTGATGCATGCAATAAGCTGCAGAAAGGCAACCATGTAATTCTCAGGCATAGTTAGAAACCAAATAACATGGAAACAGCAACCATGGCACAGCAGTTTTTATGAAGCCACAGCCTTTACTGAGCAAGGCTAAGCCATCAGAACACAATGCATCCCTACTAGTCATTCTCTGGTCATGAAATACACATGGACCAATCTGAATATTCAGAACAGTAGTCCAGCAGGGCCATGTATCTTGCACATACATATTTTTGGTTTGGTCCAATATACATACAGTAGGGTGTCATGTGTACAGATCCTAAACAAAGGTTGAACCTAGGATTCTCAAGCTACTATTTTAAGTAGTGCTAACAGTGTCTTGCCAGTCTCTCATGCACTTTTTGTACAATATATAGCACTAGAAAGGATTCTCCAAAGTCAAATAATTATTGTTCATTTATAATTACCAGGGGGAGATTCAATTACCTGACCCTGCCAACTTACATCTTCACTGGACCAGGGTACAGAATATCAACACACTTTTCCTTTCCAGTTAAATATAGGTGGATGCTTTAATTGTTGTATTGATTTGAGTAGGTTCATTATCACAAAGTTTGAGTGTTCTAGATCTAAAGAAATTTGGATTTTTCAAAACCTAGAGTAAACTGGGGGAAATCAAACTTATTCTCATGGAAACCAAAATATTCATTTGGGAGGAGAAATTAAGTGTTTTCACTGGCAAACTGGAACAAACCAGCATTTTAAGACACAATAGCTATGATTTCTGGTAGGCACATTACCAGGGGAAGTGTAACAAGTGCAATGAAAATTACTAAAACTATGAGGCACATTTGGCTGAAAACAAAGGAAATTCTTATTTCAATTGTTCAAACGGTTTCTTTCTTAGAGATCTTTCAATAATCTCCTCCTTAATTGTGCATATTGTAGAATTCAAATGTTTGGTGCTCCTGTGAAGAATCAATATTTATACAGTAAAAGTGTGCATAACTATAGGCTCTCTCCAGTGAGAGCCAGTTTTTAGTAAGATTTAACACATGCATGAAAGCTTCTCTTAGCATGTCAGCTTAACAAGAGAAAGAAAAGCTATCATCTCATCTCAGATGGACCAATGGGTAAGATGCATCTTTATTTTTTCAGAAACTTCCCAAAATTTCACAAGACTGGAACAATTCTGGCAGAGGACCTTTGCCACAGTTATGAAGGGATAAAGATATGCTCCGCCCCTGGAGGACCTTCCCAATTACTGGATGGGGGCACACCTAGGGCGATTTGGATTTTACATATTCACCTTTTTAACATTCATTTATCAAATACATATTCAAAAATATACCCTTTAGAAACCCAGGGGAGGGAGGGATAATATTGAGAACACAGCACAATGCAGGCAGCAGGAGCATCTGCTTTCCGATTCCCAAGAGAGAGGAGGAGAGAGGTTCCATATCGTTAGGTTAGAACAGAAACCACAGGGTAGGAGAAAGGCATTCAAGTTTTGGCATACTTTTTGCAGAAGAAAGGGGAGTGGTGACAAGTGAAAGGGCCCTAGAAATATTTGTGTTCGACCACTGGGGATTCTAAGCTACTTTTTGTTTGTTTGTTTTTTAAAAAAGAATGGCAAATCCCAGGCGTCCCAATTCAATATTCTGTGATATAACCAACAAACATTCTTTGAGAGCTTCCTGAGTTTCACTGAAGCTATTCACCATCTTTGAGAGAACAGGCCCCAGCTTGGAGCCATGTGATAAAAGACTGTTGTGAATTCGACGGGCAGGTGTTAGAAACTCTACCACCAAATATAGGAGAAACTAGTTGGGCTAAATATTGCCTGGATGAAAGAAAAAGGGGCAAATACCCATAAGTTAGTGCATAACTAACAGCTCTTGTTTTAACTGAAAACCAGAAGTCTTGGGCTTTCTTGGCTGCACTGTTAAATAGTCATAATTAGAATTCTGTGATTTATAGAAGATTCTGAACATAAGAACAGAGACTGTCATGTAAGTTTATATAAAATGAGTATGATTATCACATGTGTTTATAAAATTAAAGCAGAATGTCAAATGAAGGCCTTGATAAGTGCATTGTTCTTTCTGACAGGCTTGCTGCTTTTGCATCCTTTAGGCATTTAAAAGAGATTGTACATGGGAGTCAGTTTCCCCAAGGCTGACAATAATAACTAAAGCACCACTAATTCATAAACAATTTTGGCCTATGCTAACTTCAGAGAGGAGAGAAATATATTTAGAGATGCAACCACAGCAGATTGCTCATGCTCTATTAAGAGTTGCAATGGGAAGGTGCTTATTTTGCAGGAGGCTGCATTACACAAATTAAATGCCTGTGGTTCTCTTTCCAGCTTGTTAACTCTTCTCAATAGTCAAGTGGCCTATGGCTAATGAAGGGCAGTAGCCAAGCACTGTTGCATCCCTTCCAGTTCTGAGATCAGGAGAACATGTGAAATAGGTAAAGGAATAAAGGGCTCTATAGTTCTGCATCTCTCCACAAGTTCAACACATGTTGTGTTGCATTTATGTTATCTTAAACTTTCATAAACTGAGCTCAAAGATCACTTGCCATGAAGGTTTTAAATTCTGTTTACAGAATTTGCCGAAGGTACGCAGAATATTATAGTGGCTAATATTTTAAAATAATCCCTTTTCTGGTTTTCAGATAACACATAGAAACGAATTTCAACATGCAAATTTGAACCCAAATATAAAAATCTAAGTGGGCCACTTCTATACTGGGCCATGGCTTTTTTAATATAAAAAAATACTAGGCGGTACACCTTTGAACTGTCATGTGATGGGGTGGGGGGGATGGGACAGATGTTCATTTTTAATTAAAAGTGGAAAACTTAGCATTGATTAAGTCAAGCAGAGTATAGACATGCACTGTGCAAGCTTCCCCCACAGAGCTCTGCCAATGCACCTTGCTCCTGACCTGCAACACTCCCTGCTATTCCAGTGCTGGACCTACTGGGCAGAGAGAGAATCACATCAATTCTTCAGTGAGGGGAGAATGGTTTCATGACGAGAACCAGTTAGGACAAGTATCACTCAAAATTGCTGCACTTGTGACCATAATGTTTGCAATTTGTTCTCTAGATAGTTCAATTAGTAGTAAGCCTGAAAAACTATCATTCAGATGCATCTTGAATAGCTACACAAGTAGCTGTTCTAGAAAATTAGAATCTTGTACAGATACCGTAATTTGCTAAAAGCCAACATTTTTTCAATGTTGAAGGGTCCATTATGCTAGCAGAGCGGGTGGAAATTTTTCTTTTACACAAGATAGCCTGTGAAAGCTCTTATCCCATATAATTTATTCATAGATTATTATTTTTAAATGGACAGAAGCCATCTGTCCCAAACACCAGGAACTTTGAGAAATCAAAGGAAAATCTGACTCTGATAGCTTTAGTAAACCCTTTATTGCTAGAAATTTGGGGTGCCTGATCTTTCTGAAGGAATATTTTGAAAGGATTTGGGAAGAAATATATTGGCTACACTCAAAATCTGCAATTATAAGGAATGGCAATTTTTAGGCGATTACATGACGACCAGTTCCTGTTCTGCCTTATTCTCTATGCAGGAAGCTGTCCTATCTTGTCAACTTGGGGCAGGGGCGGTAGGGGAGGGGGGAGAGAAAGAGAGAAACTGGGTATAGAAACAAAACTTACCTTGGAGCCACGTTCATTAAAGATTATCTCTACATCAAGGATTTTGCCAAATTGCTGTAAAGACAGAAGAGAAGATTTACCCTTTGTCAGCTACTGCATTTATCCTCCTTTCTAAGAAAATCTTCATTTCGCTAGCAAATTTTCCTTTATAATATGCAGCTAAGAATGTTCAGTTGTTGAATTTCTTCTGGTTGTCAGCTTTTGTTTAAACCATATTCAGCAACCACCCAGAAGCATGTTGGCAAGAAGGGGGGGGGGGGAGAGTGAGAGAGAGAGAGAGGGGGGGGGGACGGAGATGCATGACCATACCATCCTAGGGTCTTTCATGAGGAAGGGCGGACTATAAATTAATTGGATGGATGGATAAATGCTGTCTCCATCCCCAGCGTCTCTGCATGTGCCAGATCGCCTTGCACTGTGAGGAAAAGCTCATAGGAGTTTCTAAGCACATTCAGCTAAATACACATGATCAGTAACACTGCATTATCGAGGTCCCCAATTGAGAGGAGGATTCCAAGCTTGTTCACTTGAACACACTTAGAATTAGAACTCCCCTTTCAACACAGGAAAGGTGTGAACCAGGGCACAGGTGGGTAAGATGTGGGTGGGGGCTGCTGGTTCACCCCGCCCCCTCCTCACTTTTAAGCCCACATACTTTGAGGCAAATGCTTGAGTAGGACTTTAGCTGAAGCCGTTGACTACTTAATACGCTCTGAGTTAGTTGCAAGAGCAGAGATCTATAAAGGCAATCTCATTTCACATTCCAGGTTAAGATATTGCAGAGCCAGGTTCAGTTTGTCACTGCAAAACCAGCGAGTCTTCCGGTAAATTAAAGATGAATGGGTTTATTGTGGCATAAGCTTTTGTGGACTAGAGTGCAATGGGCAACAAAGCACTGTGGTGTGGAGTGCTCTTATTCCAGTCACTCTAGCCCTTCCCCTCCATGGTACTCCATTCCATTCTGCCACCCACAGGTTTTCTGTTTTTCTACCCCAGCAGTTAGTCAGCAAGCCAGGGTCACAGAGCATGCTCGGTCCTCATTATGCTGTTTTGGAATCTGCCCCCCCCCAACTTTATGGATATTTTACTCAGATATATATTTTTGGGCGAGGCGGGGGGTACTCCTGCAAACCTTACAGTTCCCAGAGTCAACTGATACTGGCTTCTTCCACATGGGTGGTACTGTTTTAACATGCACAGAAAACAAGTGGAGGCATGCCACACCACATGGGTGGGAATGTTTTAAAGCTTTTGCTTCTGGGGCAAGAGAGTGAAGGAACAGGTGGCTGCTGTTGGGTGGTGAGAGTGTGAGGGGACAGGCAGGTGCCTTTATTCCTATGTCTCTCTTCCTGCATCCTCCTTTTCCAGCTACTCCATTCCAGAAATTTTAGGCTGGCTGGCTTAGCATCAGTTCTAGGAAAACTGGTGGAAAGCACTGTTAGAAACAGAACTACAATGTGTATAGAAGGAACAAGTCTCCAGGGATCTTCTCTGAAGGAGGCTTGGAGGATGATGACAAGAAAGAGGGCCTTTTTAGTTGTGGTTCTCTTTGTCTGTGGAATGCTCTCCTAATGAATTCTGATTGGCACCTTTGCTGACATCTTTGTAGTGACAGCTAAAAACTTACCTTTCCTCTCAGGCTTTCTGATAAACTAAGATGATGGGTTTTGTGTGTGGGTTGTTTTTTTTGCTGTCAGTATGCTGCTAAAGCTTCTTGTGGCTATTACGGAGAAGATTGTTTTGTATATTTTTATGAATTGTGTGTGTGTGTGTTTTTTTTTTTTTAATGAATCGATAGTATAAAGTATTTATGTTTACATTAAGTATGTTGCAACTTGCCTTGAGACCTTATGAAAGGGGTCACCAAACTTTATGGACCAGGACACATTTTGGATTTTGAAAGAGTGCTGTGAGCATGTCACAAACTGGCTGCCACAGCAGGCATGACGTAACATAAAACTAGAGAGACAATCACTCTTGGCATCCTTATGCTTACAAGGGAAGTCAGCTATGTCCTGCTAGTCTATCAACTCCCTTCCATCTGACATACTGACAGTGGCAGAACACCTATTTGGCAGGCTTTGGTTTAATCCCTGGCATCTCCATACAGGGCTGGGAATGTTTCTGGCCTGAAACCCTGAAATAGGCAGTGCGCATACCCAATGGCATGACTCCCTATAAGGCAGTTTCCTATGTGCCTATATCCTTAGGCTTTCTGTGGGTTTTTCAGAGCCAACCCAATTCCATTAGCTTTATGTTTTCCTCAGGCTTCTCCCCCTCCCCCGTTCCTTTCCCTCAGGTTTTTAATTTTTGTTCCGTTCCATGCTTTGCACCATTTCTTCAGTCACCCTGCTCCTTTTTTCTCTCTTCCTTTTAGCTTCCCTACCTCATGGGACCTCTTTCCTGTGAGCTTTCCTAACTCCTTCCTTATTTGCCTTTCTCTAGCCATATACAAGGTAACTTTTAATTCAACTTAAGTTGAATTCCGCCACTAACAAGTTCCCTCAGCTGAAGGAGTGTTGATGAACGTTCTAATCATCACATTAAGCTGAACCAATGGAGGCCAGATGCTTCATTTGCCCTGTAGTAACCCATACAGTAATGCACTAAGAGTCTGGGTTACTACAGGGCAAATGAATGCTATGGTAGTAGCCCCCTTGGCATTCATAAGTTCTTGCACTACTTCCAGATGCTGGTGTGGCTCTGCCATTTTTAAATTGCTTCTCCATTAAACTCAACCCTATGTGCTATTTCTTTTACTCAAACAAGCCACACTTCCTATACTCTGCCTTAACCCCCCCCCCAGGCATTAAAAACAGGGTTGTCCTAATAAAAAATGCTTTCTTTAACATATGTAAGGACAGTGCATATATAGCTCCATCCTGACAGTGCAATTCTATAGATGTCTACTCAGAAGTAAATCCCACTGAGTAATTGTAGGCCTCCTTTCTTATCCAAAGGGGATATGAGCATATGGTGCTTCATTAAGCATAATGATTTCAGAACTGACTGACTCAAAATGTATGAGTCATAGCCACACACAAAAATTAAATAAAAAGAGGTCACCGTTGCCTGTCTTATAAGCTTTATATCTCTCTCCACCCCCAAACTCCCTGTCCATCTGAATGTAACTATTACCGGCTTGTTGTCAACTCTTCTAAATTTTACAGTAAACAACATGACTTTCCCTAGAGGCATTGAACTAACTAGGCCAGCAGTATTCACTGTTTGGACAATGCTGAATTAGACTTTGAACTCATACAGTAAGAAAGTAGTAGCTAGATAGTTCAGTCCCCTGATCCCCCGTGGGGGGTGGGGGTCCCTATGCCTTTAATACCATCTGGCAAGGGCTGGTTGCTGTCTTGCCAGCTTAAAGCAGGACCCCAACAGCTAGCCCCCTAAAGTGGGTTTAATGTGTTGTCCTTAGAGCTGGGACCTATGTTTCGAAGGAGACCATTCAGCTGCAATTTGGCAACAACAAAAACAAAAGCAAATTTACCCATTCATCACTTCAGCAATTCAATAGTCATTACAGTGGAGCAAATTTTGAATGCAACTATTTTCAGCTCCGCATCTGAATCATTATAATCTTCAGATTAATAAGCGCACTCCTTAGATGACCTTGGTGGTCCCTTCCAACTCTACAATTCTCTGATTCTCTCATTCGCTTGAGGCAGGGTACACTGTTTCCTCTACAATAGACTAGTCCACACAGGAAGGCAAGGTACGATTGGAAGTTTTACAAATAACTGAGATGACACACAGCCTGTAAATACTGAAGCAGTCTCAAGTGTGTGAAAACAGCTTACAATTCTTGCTAGCTTCAAGTCAAATAAATGGTATATTTCCAAAGGTAAGGTAAGAAAGTCGTAGAAAGGTTCCTAGCTTGTTTTATTAGACACTGGGTTGTATTTTCACACAGCTTTCTCAAAAACAAATCTTGTCTGTATATCTTGTCAACAAACACCATTAAGCCTTAGGGCTCTGAACACCTGGGACCAGAATTTTAAGTGCATCCTAGGGTGGATTACATTAAATCAGGGCAATTAAGTCAATGATTTAAATACATAAGAGTGCAGAAGTCAGATTTAAATGACTGAATTGAATCAATTTACCAATTTTTAAATTCATATATTTCTTGAACAAGCATATATACTAATTGGTTCATATATTGACTGAACGTATCAGCTTGCAAATAAATACAAATTTTACACTACCTAGGAGGAGCACTTTCAACAGGTTCATTTACAGATGCTAACCTCAATGGGAGACAAGAGGGACCTCACAGCTCAAGAGCCAAAGACTGAACAGAAGTCCGCTTAAGCCATTCCCTTGCAGCATCCCTGCAGGTATGAGGGGAACCACTGTAACACTGTACCTCTGGCTCCCACGCCACAAAGCAGCTCCTGGAAGATACCAACAATCAAGAGTACCAAATAGTCTGTACTGATGATGGTGAGAACTCCCTGCAAAGGTGAGGGCCCAGCTAGAATGGTTCCACATTTATGGAATTAAGGGATTCATAAATGCTCTAGGGGATTTTCCAGTCAACATGGCTGGTGCTTCCATCAAGGCCCTAGTTTCAGTATGGAATAGCAAGGTAGAAAGGACCATATAATTACTAGGTGTTCTTTTCAGCATTGTAGAGACTAACTGGCCCCTTGCTTTTCTGAAGAGTTTTGCTCAATGAAACAAGCCCAATGACAACTAGAGTACAGGTGGTGTGCAAGTCCCATAGTGAACACAGGTGGGAGCATATAGTTGTAGCTACTGTGTGCACATGGTGACAAAGAAGTCCTGCTTTACCACAACTAATTGTGACTCCTGGCCTACAGTCAGGAGCATCTGAGACTTTGGAAATCAGCTGTGGAAAATTTGCAGAGCACTTTGAGATCAGCCATCATTGTCAGTCCTGATGGTCTTTTTTAGATTGCATGACAACGTAAGTTGATGCTTCATGCTCCAGGGCAAAGCTGACCTCCAGGCTGTTGCTGGATCCTTCAGGGACTTTTTCACTCCTCCCACGTAATAATATTCTCTCATGGCCCATTTTCCTGCTAACTACACAGTTTCTCTCTGTTCATGTATTTTTGGAAAATTCACTTGAGGCAAAGGCCTTAAGTCTTTCATAGATGACATTGAAACAATCGAACCTGACACTGGGAAAGGCTGGGAGGCGGGATATTGCAGAAGCTGCAATCATAGGTCCCCTACAGGATAAAGGGCTCGTTTAATATGATTCACCCAAGGGAAAGCTCTCTTACTGCAGTAGCAGTAGTAATAAGAACACCACAACTAGGGTTAATATTTCACTGTCCCATTTTATAGTTCCAGACTGATTTTATGTTGTTTGGAAATGCTGTACGAGCAGGAAATCAGAACTGAATTTCTGATTGCTTCCCTGCTCCAAGTGTAGAGTCTACCCCAAGTTTCAAAATGGCACATGCTCATGCATGTGTGCCTAAGAAGTAAAAAAGCAGTTTTAGCAGGCTCTATCCCTGTGGCTGAAGTCAGAGCCAGGAAAACCAAAGCTTCCAATTAAGTAAAAGGAAAGATGAAACCCACAGGCACCACAGTTCATGTGCACTTCCCCTTTTACTTTTATGCCACTGGAATAACCTTCCAGACAAAACATTTACCCTAAGTAGAATGACGGTAAATGGTAACCAGTAATTTGGTGGAGACGGGAATTGCAAAACATTTTTCTAGTCTAATGCAATCCGGCATTGCTTGGGCGTTGGTTTAGGACTTTCCTCCCACCTGTGAATGCTAAGGGTAATGTGCTACCTTAAGGCTCCATGAAACATGCACATGTTTATCAGAAGAATTTCAGGTGATGGCTAGGATAGACAGAGAACATTAAACTAAAGAATTTCATCCCCTCTCTTTACCAGTACAGTGGTATCTCGAGTTACAGACGCTTCAGGTTACAGACTCCGCTAACCCAGAAATAGTACCTCGGGTTAAGTACTTTGGGGCGCGGCAGCAGTGGGAGGCCCCATTAGTTGAAGTGGTACCTCAGGTTAAGAACAGTTTCAGGTTAAGAACGGGCCTCCAGAATGAATTAATTTCTTAACTCGAGGTACCACTTTATACAATCACTGTTTTCAGCCTGAGAGGGAGTAAGGATGCACTGGGACTCATCCTTAAGCAACAACCGATAGGCACAAAGAAATCCCAGAGGTATCACTATTGCTAAAAAAAAAAAGCACGGTCTTGTCCTTGAGCCCTGACCAATGAGGCGAACAGGGAACTGGGAGGCAATATCAGACAAACTGTAAGGGTGCCACATACCCAGTGTGATGGATGGGGGAATAAGTAACATTGTCAGGCCAAGAGTGAAATGTCCCCCAACATTACTGCATTAAAAAACCCCAACCTCAAACCTATGTCCCCTGGTATGAAAAATTTGGAAAATGTTGTGGCAGATAATTTTTGCTTTCTGAATGCTGGGGAATTTAAAATATTGTCTACATTCTTTTAGTTGTATTTCCTTGAAGTGGGAGTGGGGGGTGGGGTTTGTAGAAGTGAGACTCCTATGCCTGCTACATTATTTTGCATGAAATTGTTCACAGAAATTTAATAGTTCTGAGCCTAAGGATCTGGCAACTGAGTGGGGAGAGCTGCATATATGTATAGGGGAGGTTTGTTTATCTGCCTACCTTGGGGAAATCTCCTAATTCTGATATCATTTCATTAGAGTCAAGAAAATTATATTCTCAGACTCCTCCACCACAAAGGACTGTAAAACTCAATACAGGGAGGCTACAGGGAGCCAGACAGAGGGCCTTTTCGGTAGTGGCGCCCGCCCTGTGGAACGCCCTCCCATCAGATGTCAAAGAGATAAATAATTACCTGACATTCAGAAGACATCTTAAGGCAGCCCTGTTCAGGAAGTTTTTAATATGTAACGCTGTACTGTTTTTAACACTGATTGGGAGCCGCCCAGAGTGGCTGGGGAAACTCAGCCAGATGGGCGGGGTATAAATAATAAATTATTATTATTATTATTATTATTATTATTATTATTATTATTAATACACGTTTGGCAGTGCAATGTTGTGTTTGGTCATCTAAGCAGAAAGTGGAGACTTGAATGAAGGATACATAGAAATCAGAACTGTAAACACTTCCAAAAGCAGTCCTTCACTTGTGAATGCACTACAATGGTACCTCGGGTTACATACGCTTCAGGTTACAGACTCCACTAACCCAGAAATATTACCTCGGGTTAAGAACTTTGCTTCAGGATAAGAACAGAAATTGTATTCCGGTGGCGCGGCAGCAGCAGGAGGCCCCATTAGCTAAAGTGGTGCTTCAGGTTAAGAACAGTTTCAGGTTAAGAACAGACCTCCGGAACAAATTAAGTACTTAACCCGAGGTACCATTGTAACTCTTGGGACAGCCTAAAAAATATGTCATGCTTTGAAATGATAGCCCTAAAGTCAGATAAAGACTATATTCTGCCCATGCCTTATAGGCATATGAATTTACAGTGACTATTGGTAACACACAAGGCAGCCCCAAGACATATATTCACAATAATATATTGCAATGTCAATCATGAATATAAGGCATAACTCATTTCTGCTCTAGGTCAAAAAACCTAGACAAAAATATAAAGGTTTAGGCTTATCAGCCACAGCAGCCCAAAATATGTTCTGAGAAGGCAAACTATTATCTTCCAGATCCTGAGAACGAGCTAAATGGCACCTTAAACCTAAGTTATGGGCTAGGCGCGCTTCTTTTATAAAGCTGAAAATGAATGATCTGCAGCTAAAATATTATGTTCATTTTTCACATAGTCCAGTCCTTCCCCTGCCCACCCCCCTAATATTCTTAAGAGGGTCTTTTCTCCATCCTTAAGAGAGTAGCTAGAAGTGGGGAGGCAGAAAAATGTCCTCCTTTCCTTTCCATTCTTTCCATTCTGTAGTTTTAATCTGAAATCTTAGGCACTGCTTGTGCTGAGGAAAGTTCCTGTCACAAAATGCGCGTAGAACAATGGGAGCTTCGAACACAGCTAGGAACTGAGGATAGACCAGAGCACTATGCCCAACTCATGAATTTCTCTACCAACAGTGACCCCCTAGATGCTGTAAACAGAATGCTAATCTAAACTGATTACTCCTCTGACCCAACTTGGTTCAGCTTTATCACGGGTGTGTCATCTTATCTATCTGTTATAAGGATTTTGTAGACAGGAGCATCAGCAGCAATTTTCTCCAGAGACACACTTTTCTGGGATTTTACTGTTGTAACTCCTCACTACAGTAGTACCTCGGGTTACAAACACTTCGGGTTACAAACTCTGCTAACCCGGAAGTAGTACCTCAGGTTGAGAACTTTGCCCCAGGATGAGAACAGAAATTGCACGGGGGCAGCGGGAGGCCCCATTAGCAAAAGAACGGTTTTGGGTTAAGAACGGACCTCCAGAACGAATTAAGTTCGTAACCTGAGGTACCACTGTACTGTACAGTGAGCACCATTATTGTGTAGTGGTTAGTGGCAGACTAGGACTGGGAGACCCAGGTTCAAAGTTGGCTAAGCTGTGAAGCTCAGTGGCTGACCCTGAGCTATTCATTCTCTCTTATCTTACACTCTCAACCTTCGGTGAGCAATTTGATCAACTGTATTTTAGAAATTCAGTATTTTCCAACAGCATTTTAGAAATCCAAGTGTATGACATTCAAGGATTTGTTCTCCCCCCCCCCCCCACTCTTTGACATGGCATGTATTTCTACATGTTTAGAAATTTAATTCTGAACAATACTTTCTTCTTGCTTGCTAAGGACAAAAGCCATCAGGTTCAGGTTGGTAGTGTAAAACAGACATGGCTGAAACATGCTAGCAGCCTGAAAGCCCACAATCCCAAAGCCAAAAGATTGAAACTAGGGTATACTCTTTTTAATTGGATCTTAAGGAGGAATTTCATTTTCAGGAAATGAATGTGTCCTTCAGAAGGAAAACATTAACTCCCGGTTACATATTCACACTACCTGGATCCTCCTTGTTTGATCTCAAAGAACCGGATCCAGACCCCTGAGGGAACTGCACTATGCCAACTGAACACACCTGAGGCACAGGTGTACTTAATTCTTCTCTGTTAGACTGTGGTGACTTTGAGGGGGAAAAACTGCAGTCCTGAGGCACCCCCCACCCAAACAGGGTGGGGCCTCGTGAGAATATATTATGTTTTATGTTTTAAATTGTTACTCATTTTAAACCTTCGGGGGGGGGGAGAGAGAAAGGGATACAGCCCTATGGTTCCTTAAAGGACATATTAACATACCCCAAACATCTGCCGGAGATCAGGATCCCGAAAGCGGAAGGGAATGTTGGAGACATGCAGCCGCTTTGGAGTAGATTTGCTCTCGGTACTCTCGTTGCTTTGTGTCTGTGACGGCTGGCCATCCGTCTGTGCCCCTCCTTCTGTCTGCTGCAAGTAATTAAAAAACAAAAATAAAAAGTGGAGAAGAAATCACAAAAATCCAGCCAAGATTCATCCGTTTATCAGTTCATGTCTCAGGTATTTACACCACCTTCCTTGACCTAGTATCTGAGCACATTTAAAGTAAGTTTGATAATAACAAGCAAAGTTCAACAAGCAATCCTTTGTTCATGCAATGGTTGAGAGAAGAACAAAAACAGTAAGAGAATCTCCACAGCACAGGTTATTGGGAGATCAGTTGCATCAGTGTAATTTGGATGTGGATTGAAACAGATACAGATAAAGCAGAGCAAATGACTGTGCCAATACATTTACTGCAGAAGTAGATACCTTTTAATTTTTTTAGACCGAACCTTTCTTGAGGCACTACATTCAACCTGTGGCATTTTTAATATATGGATCTAATGTTGCACCCATATTAGACATGCCCTGCTTTCTTACCTTTAAAATCCTCTTGGCGTGCTTCCGCTAGCATTTAGCTTTCAACATGTCAACATTTTAAGTTTATAATTACAGCAAACAGAATCAACAGTACACAGCACTTATACAGCACTTTAACATAGTCAAAGCATTTTACATATTGCTTTTTCCAACAACCCTGTTAGGTAGGTCAGTATTATTCCCAAACTGCTGGTGGGAGCATTCAAGTTGAGAAAGTGTGGCTTGCCTAAGTGAGTGTAAGTACTTAAGGCAGTAAGTACTTACTTACTGTAAGGCAGAGGTGAGATTCTAGCTGGTCCTCTGATTTGTAACACCCTCTCTCTTGATCACTAAGCCATTCTAGCTTTAAATAGTTCAAGTTTATTTTACCATCATCTCACAACTAATGGCTATATAGGGCCTGGTGTACCTTCTATGATATGGGAGTTTTTTGGGCATGCCATCGTGGGTCCATGATTTTTTTTAACCCCAAAGAGCGGCTGCTGCTGGCATTACTGCTTCAGTTTGCTACCCCACTGCTCCTGAGACTGCGTGCAACTGCTGCCAGACGTAAAGAAGCCGTGAGGGCCACTAGCAGCAATACATCAAACTTCTCCTTTTCACTGCCTGTGCTTCTCTTGATACCAGTGCTGCCTTAATGGACATTAAAAGACCTTTTATACAGGAACTACAGCTTTACAGCCTAGCAAGTGGGTTTGTGAGGTGCCCTGCTTCCAACATCTGGTGGCAAATTATTCTCATCAACAACTACTTCCACTGTCTCTCTTCTCTTCCCAATCAAATCTTTTGTTGCCCTCTCGACATTTATATTGATTCCTCCAAAGGAGACTGTTACTCTTATAAGATGCCAAATTTTCGTTTCTTAAATGGACCTTACAAGGTGATGGAAGCCAAGCCACATTTATATACAGTCATAGGAAAAAGAAAGTGCACTCTCTTTGAATTTTGTGGTTTTACATATGAAGACATAATAACAATCATTTGTTCCTTAGCAGGTCTTCAAATTAGGTAAATACAACCTCATATGAACAACGCATGACATATTACACCATCTCATGATGTATTTAACAGAAATAAATCCAAAATGGAAAAGCCATGTGTGAAAAACTAAGTACACCTTATGATTCAATAGCTTGTAGAACCACCTTTAGTAGTAATAACTTGAAATAATTGTTTTTTGTAGGACTTTATCAGTCTCTCATATTGTTGTGGAGGAATTTTGGCCCATTGTTCTTTACAACGTTGCTTTAGTTCTTTGAGGTTTGCTGGCGTCTGTTTATGCACAGCTCTCTTAAGCACAGCATTTCAATTGGGTTGAGGTCTGGACTTTGCCTGGGCCATTGCAACACCTTGATTCTGTTTGTTTTCACCCATTCTGCAGTAGATTTGCTGGTGTGCTTGGGATCCTTGTCCTATTGCATGGCCCAATTTCAGCCAAGCTTTAGCTGTCGGGCCGATGGCCTCACATTTGACTCTAGAATACTTTGGTATACAGAGGAGTTCGTGGTCGACTCAATGACTGCAAGATTCCCAGGTCCTGTGGCTGCAAAAGAAGCCCAAATCACCACCCCTCCACCACCATGCTTCACAGTTGGTATGAGGTGCTTGTGCTGATATTCTGTGTTTGGTTTTTGCCAAATGTGGCGCTGTGCATTACGGCCAAACATCTTCACTTTGGTCTTATCTGTCCAAAGGACATTGTTACAGAAGTCTTGTGGTTTGCTCATAGGCAACTTTGAAATCCTAAGTTGCGCTGCCATGTTCTTTTTAGAGAGAAGAGGCTTTCTCCTGGCAAACCTTCCAAACAAACCATACTTGTTCAGTCTCTTTCTAATTGTACTGCCATGAACGTTAACATTTAACATGCTGACGCCTGTAGACCCTGAGATGTAAATCTTGGGGGTTTTTTTGCAATTTCTGTGAGCACTGCAAGGTCTGACCTTGGGGTGATTTGCTGGGATGTCCACTCCTGAGAAGATTGGCAACTGTCTTTAATGTTTTCCACTTTTGAATAATCTTTCTCACTATAGAACGATGGACGTAAAATTGGTTGGAGATGGCCTTATAACCCTTCCCAGTTTCATAGGCAGCAACAACTGCTTCTCTAAGAGCATTGGTCATCTTTCCTACTTGGCATTGTGTTAAAACACACCTGAATGCTCCAGACCAGCAAACCTTTAAAACTTCGGCTTTTATAGAGATGGGTACACTTGCTGAAAGGGACGCGGGTGTCGCTGTGGTCTAAACCACAGAGCCTAGGCCTTGCCAATCGGAAGGTCGACACTTTGAATCCCCGCAACAGGGTGAGCTCCCATTGTTTGGTCCTAGCTCCTGCCCCCCTGGCAGTTCAAAAGCACCTCAAGTGCAAGTAGATAAATAGGTACCGCTCTGGCGGGAAGGTAAACTGCATTTCTGTGCACTGCTCTGGTTCGCCAGAAGTGGCTTAGTCATGCTGGCCACATGACCTGGAAGCTGTTCTGCGGACAAACGTTGGCTCCCTTAGCCAATAAAGCGAGATGAGCATGCAACCCCAGAGTCATCCGCAACTGGACCTAACAGTCAGGGGTACCTTTACCTTTACACTTGCTGATAATCAATTAAGCAAGGGCATTTGATTAGCAGCACCTATCTGCTACTTAATTCCTATGGAAGCAGGAAGGGTGTACTTAGTTTTTCACACATGATTTCTCTAATTTGGCTTTATTTCTGTTAAATAAATCATGAGACAGTGTAATATGTTATGTGTTGTTGTTCATCTTAAATTGTATTTACCTAATTCTAGGACCTGCTAAGGAACAGATGATTGTTACTATGTCTTCATATGTAAAACCACAAAATTCAAAGAGAGTGCACTTCCTTTTTCCCATGACTTTAAGATCCTGTTAAAATTGGGTGTAGGATACAATTATCATGAGGGTGCAAAGGACCACGTAGCTCTATGCCAAGTGCTATAAGCCATGAAAGCCGACATTTCACTGAACAGCAGCAAGTTAACCTGCAGTGCAGACAACCCTTTAGTTATTAGTAGGATTTCATAAGGTAAATTAGTTCTCCATCCTGCTTCTCCTTCTCTGTTACCAATAAGGCTACAATGAAGAACAGTGTCTTGCTCATGTTCGTAAACAACATAACAATCCAGTTTCGTAGGGCAGCGTCTCAGATAACCATCAGAATACCTCACTTGAAGTGCAGCTTTTGGCTTATGTTTACTTCTAAGGTGTTTTACTTACTTTAAAATCCACTGAGAACAAAAGATCCATTGTGTGCCATGCTCTTTTGCATGTACCGTCTCTAAACTTATTGTGCATTACAGATGACACTGGGACCTAAACATGGTGAAAGGCTCTAAACATTGAAAGAGACAGAAAGCCTTATTTAATCTTTGTTTGAATCCTTCCTGCAGGAGATTTTGTGTAAACCTTATTACGACATTGTTAACCTGCACCATTAGGGAACCCAGTTTTGGTGAGGTTTGAAAAAACGTGTTCGCTGACTGATGTGTGCTGGCAGGAGCAAAGTGAAATCAATAATAATCTAATCAGTTTTTACCGCAGTTGCAGCTAAGGAAAGCACAATGAAATACTTGCTGGCATGCAGGTGACTTAATACTTCGTGCCTGATTCTTCTTGTTTACAATACAGGCTAACTCCTCTTCATCGTTAGAAGCTGAAAGGTTATTTTGTAGGCCCACTGGTTTTGATATGCTTCCAATTATTTTAATAGACAATTATGTTAATGTGGGGGGTATTCAACTAAGTTTTACTCAGAACAGACCTCCTGAAATTAATGGACCTAACTTAGCCATGTTCATTAATTTCAATGAGTCTACTGTGGGTAAAATTTAGTTGAATATCAACCAATATGTTCCAAGAAATTTGCATGTTTAGCTATGCACTTTTTTAAAAAGAGCTGCTGGTTCTTTGTGGATTTAGTAAAACAGGTTTCAAAGTCCCTGGCTGAACCATGAAGGCCACTGGATGGCCTCTGGTTTTTCAGCATCTTACAGCCTAAGGCTGTAAAGGAAAGAAAGGATGGATAGTGTACATTTAAGTCAGAATTCCTTGAAAGAAGGGCTGGACGGCCATCAGTTAGGGATGCTTTTGTTGTGATTCCTGCATTGTAGGGGGTTGGACTAGATGAGCCTTGGGTGTCTTCCAAATCTACAATTCTATAAAATGTGACAAGTACGAAAATCCAACATTTATCACCATCTATTACGGTGCCAACATCTACTTTTAAGAATCTAGTATGAAAGGGTGCATTATCAGAACCCAGCAACTTAAATTATGTTCTCCAAAATATTAAAATGATGCTTTCATGTGACTTAACTGAAGCTAGATAATAAGGACCATAGAATTCCCAAAAGAGGTGAAATAGGTCCCTCAGCCACTCTTACAAGCAGCACCACTAGGCTCTATTTGTCAGCTGCTACTCTTTCTCTCATTCTTTTCCAGATATGACCTTGGACTTGTATATAAGCTTTTCAGGACAAACAAAAGCATATTAGCAGCAAACATTCACAAGGCAACGTGCTGAGCAAAGCAAGAGCAGCTTTCAGCTTTGCTTCAATCAGGCAATGAATGCCACATAAACTCCATCGGAGCATCTGCAGTCACACAATGCAAAACAAGACACCAAACAGCTGGGATAAACTAATTTCATTCAAACAAGAATCAATTTCAACCAGCCCCAAATATCAAATACACACATGAGTTTCCTGACAAAAGTACACCTGATCACATCACAAGTATACTATTTACAGTGGCTTCCAATTCCCTCCTCAATACACTGACAAAATTATCTCCAAACAAATGCATGGTGCACCCTGAGGGGAGAATCAATGCAGCTGGCTTGTGATTAAATCACACTAGGCTGTTTGGCAGTTTTATTTTTGACTTCGTCAGAGTCCTCTACTCCCCAGGGTAAAACTGTCCAAGGAGGAGGACAGAATGCATGACATCACATCCATCATCTGTGCAGACAACCACTAGGAAATAGTCTCCCTAAACAACCGTTGGATATCATTTCTTCCCACATGGTCCAAGGGGTCTCTCTCTTTAAAGTGCCTTTTTTTTCTTTTTTTGCACTCTGGAGCACGGCTAATGCAAATTTCCAAATTCTGAGCAGCTTACAGCAGATGGTGAAATTGGCAAGTTGACACAGCCTTCCAGATGGCCACAGACATACGGCCCATCATTCCCGCTCCTGGTTACAAAGGGTGCAGACAGAGTGAGGAAACTGGGAACATGGCTGAACTGGTGGTTCTCAGTGTAACAGGGCTCCCATGGGTGGTGTGAATAGTTGGCGGGGATGTCCCTGCTCCTCCCAAACCTCTCCCAGTGGATACCTATACTGGGCCTGGCAGCAGGAGCCTATTCACTACATAAGCTTAAAAGGTGAAGTGCATAAAATTATGTATTGTGTGTGACAAAAGTGGATAGGGAGGTGCATTATTGTTCGTTCTCTCTCTCTCTCTCTCTCTCTCTCTCTCTCTCTCTCTCTCTCTCTCATAACCCTAGAACCCAATATCGTCCAATGAAGCTGAAATGTGTGAGATTCAGGACAGACAGAAGAGAGAGAAAGAGTACGTCTTCACACACTGCAGTGTCAAACTGCAGAATTTGCTATTACAATTTGCAGTGATGACACCAACTAAACTGGCTTCAAAAAAGGAAACTGGACAGATTCCTGAAAGATATGGTTGTCCATGGTAAACCACTGAGCCTCTTGGGCTTGCTGATCGGGAGGTTGGCGGTTTGAATCCCCACGACGGGGTGAGCTCCCATTGCTCTGTCCCAGCTCCTGCTAACCTAGCAGTTCAAAAGCACCCCAGTGCAAGTAGATAAATAGGCACCACTGCGGCAGGAAGGTAAACTGTGTTTCTGTGCGCTCTGGATTTCTATGCTGGCCACATGATCCGGAAAGCTGTCTGTGGACAAACACCGGCTCCCTTGGCCTGAAAGCGTGATGAGCGCCGCAACCCCACAGTCACCTTTGACTAGACTTAACCGTCCAGGGGTCCTTTACCTTTACCTTACTAGCCATAATGGCTATATATTACCTCGAGTACCAGACACAGTATGCCTCTAAATAGCAGTGCTGGGGAACGTGAGTGGGAGAATGCTATTGAACTCCTCAGCAGCTTGTGAGCTTCTCCTATCCACCCGGTTGGCCACTGTGGGAACAGAATGAGGACTATTTGGGTCTTCTTATGTTCTCTTCCTCACTCCTTGTCTAGTTAGCATGAGGAGTAAATGGAGCAATCAATGCTTAATCCCTTGGGGAAAATTTTGCATCCCTAAGCCCCATAACCATCTTGTGGGTGTATACTGCCATATTTCTTTTCGGTGCTCCTAATCAGAGGCAGCGAGGACAAAGGATTCACATCTGTGGCTGCACCAGGTTGTGGCACTCCCTGCCTCAAGATATTTGTGTGGTTTCTTCCTTGATGTCTTTCTGGCATCACTTTAAGACACCTATTCCGGAACAAGTTAAATTTGTCTATTAACTATTCATTTTATCTGCTGTCCTATCCCAAATTCTTTTTAGTAATTAAACAAAAAATTTACTATCATCATCATCTTGCTTTTAAATGCTCTGGCTTGGATTGTTAGCTGTCTAAAGCACATTTCAAAAGCAGAAAGGTAGGATAAATTTTTTCCTTCAATAAACAAATGAACAAATAAGGCTCTGTTCTGTCTTAATCAACGAGCTGTGATTTTGACTGAGGAAGGCTAATTACAAAAGGATTTGAGAATCCCTGCTCTAAACAGCCTGACCTAATCTTGATATAACATTTATAAAGAAGAAGCCAACCAGTTCTGTTGGAATAACTTCTAAAGACTGCATACCAATGGAAATATAAGACTACGTAGAAGCTGAAATTTGTGCCCCAATTAATGTTGTGTTGTATATTGAAGAAAGCCAAGGTCTCAAATATGAGGAACGTGGGATGCCTCCCTTTTCCAGATTTCCAGTGCACATTTCACTCCTCAGAGCATGACAGACTTCTGAAAGGTACATTTAACTTCAGACTTCCACAGAGATTAAAATATCACATTAGAGCTGCCAGAATACACCTTACTCTTTATGAGGTCATTAAAACTACAATAAAACACCGATTACCACAAATTAAGTTTTTTATAAAAATTGACTTCTGCCTCTCAGTTTTTAATTTCACTTTAAGTGATTGCTCACTAGACAGATGATGAATATAATAGACCCAGCCTTCTGATCTATTTTGAAGACAGCTTACACAGTGGCCTGGCAGGAGAAACCACCTCAAGTGTAGCTGATTAATGTATATACTTTAGAAAACAACTAATCTTCCACTAAGAAGTTTCGGCTCCTTCAGGCTAGCTCTCTATCAGTGCCTCATTATAAGATACAGCTCTTTCTTTTCTCAAGGTTGCATATGGCTAGTCAGGCTCTGCAACAAAATTAATCTCTTCAGAATATATCTGGGGGGAAACCACTCGCTAAATATTCTGCTTGCAATATTTAGATTTCTTCTCCCCCCCCCCCGAGAATTCAGGCTATTTTGGCAAACTGCTGGATGGCAGATATGAGATGAGACAGCATGAGAGAACAAGAACCAGGAACCTTTTGAGGTAGAAGGGGGAACTGGGTCAGACTTAAATCTCTATGCAACTATACAGGCAGGGCTGAGGAAAAAACACTGTCTGAAAATGTGTGGAGAGACACAGCCAGTCCACGTAGAGCCCATCGCTGCTCACTGTCCTCTTCATCATGAGATAGTGAAGGTGGTTATCTTTCACCCCCCAGAAAAACAGAATGGAAGCAGGAAGTCAAAAGAGTGAAGCTCCTTCCCAGTTCCATTTTTGACTACTTTTCAAGGCTCAGATCTGAACTGCGGGACCAAAAAAAAAAAAAAAAAAGATTTGCCTAGAGGACAGGGTGGGAAATGGGGTGACCTGGGGGGCTGGAGTGAGAGCGAGCTAGTGAGACAAGGGACACACATGCACTCACAAGCTGGATCCAGTAAAATGGATGGTCTTGAAATTCTCCCCCCCCCCAAGGTTTCTCACCACCACATGATAGGTCACCTGGTCAACAGCTATGTTATGTGATTCACTGGTGATTTTGTCATAATCATACGTAAAAATAATGAACATCCCTAAAGGATCCATGCCTTGGATGAATGTTTTTGTGTTGCTGACAAGCACCAAATTTATGGTTTTTACAGTGCAGTCCGTCAGTGTACTCTTTAATTTGATTATGTCTGGTGGGACCGCTTGTAAAATAAAGCACATTCAGGAAAGCCATGGAATTGCAGTGTTGGAAGGGATCCAATGGTCATCTAGTCCAACCCCCTGCAATGCAGGAATCACAGCTAAAGAATCCCTGATAGATCCAACCTCTGTTTAAAAACCTTCACTGAAGGACACTCCACCACCTCCTGAGGTAGTCTGTTAGAAATTTCTTTCTGATGTTTAGTCAGAATCTCCCTTGTCATTTGGCTCCATTGGTTTGGATCCTACCCTCTGGAATGCAAGGAAGACCTAGAATCATAGAATTGTAGAGTTGGAAGGAACCACAAGGGTCATCTAGGGATCGCACCTAAAGCCAAAATTGCACAGAGACAAAACACATCAGATTCAATGGTAGATGGGATTGTCAAAGTCCTTTTTCCAGGAAATCTGCCCCATTTCTGCTCTCTTTTTAATTTATTTTTTTTTTTGCCAAGTACATAAAGCTGAAAGCACACAAGTTAAATGTGCATAAATTGTAAGCACACTGTATATCTATATCTACATCTATACACACACAAACACAAACATATATAAACAAGAGGATAGGAGCAGCAAGATGGTAAGCAAGAGAGTGGGGAAGGAGAAACCAAAATGGTGACAGGAGCATATACAGAAAAATGAAGAAAAGAAAAACGAATGGCTAAAAGTAACAATAAAGAATGGGGAAAGCCATAGAGAAAAATGAAAAAAAATGGGGAAAACAGGAAAGGAACAGGAATCAAAGACAGAGGTGTGCTTGCTTTCTCGAAGGCAGGACAGACTGAGGTGACATCGTGCATCCTGGGTGTCACCTGCTTCCCAAGACATTGTGCCTGCCTCTGGCACTTGGTGGGGCCCTAAAGCCCAGTCCAACAGCCTCACTCACACTGCACAAGATAAATGAGAGCTCCCTAATTTTTGGAAGGAAGGAAGGAAGGAAGGAAGGAAGGAAGGAAGGTCACTAAAACACACTGTGGAGAAAAACTACAGACAGCCTTTGCTGAGATACTGCTAATATAGTGGCCAGATTAAGAAAACTGAATGGAAAGGTGACTGCTTATCATAGCATGCAAAGATGAATCAAAAGGTATTTTGCAGATTCCAAATGTTTGACTAGATTGTGGCCATGAACAAGAATATGGAAAGTGGCTGTGAGCATATGCAAAGTGCTTTTGCCTCACTACTTGCTGTTGCTCATTGGAGGAAGGGCTCTGAAGTCAGAGACAATGATTTCCACTTAAGCTTGAGCCCCGGAACCTCTCAATTAAGCAATGCCTAAAGGAAAGGCTGTGTTATGTGAATGAGGAGGGGAGCAACAATGCATTAAATCATTGCACCGTAAATGCAAACAAAACTGTTTGCATTTTTGGAGCAATCAATACCCCCTGTACCCTGTACAAATTGTCGCACATTTACTACTTTTCTCTCCTTGGTACTTTATGAATAACCACCTACAGAAAATATGGGTTCAGGAGTCAGAATGTTTGGGAGTTAATCACATCTAACTGAAGAAGAACAGATGGCGTTTGCCAACAGCTGTATCTTGCTCCAATCAAATTCCAGTGTGTTCTGTTGTTATGAGTGCTGCTTCACACATTACAAAGTTCTTAACACAGGCACAACATAGCATGGAAACCGGAAAGAACTGAAGAATTCGGCTGAGAGAGGCAAAGCAAGTAAAGTTCACTGTAGCCTGGAGGCCCAGTTTGAAATGTCATTGCAGATCACCAATTAAATTTGGCGTATCAAGTCTACTCCCCCTTGGATAATACCCCTATACATCATGATTCCCTCATATGATTTGGCATGACCATTATTTATTAGTCAGAACATCTAGGACTAAAATATTGTGCAGCCTGAAGCTCAGGAATGAGATGGGCGATCTGAAGATAGGTCACAGTATACATTTCCCTCACTTAATTTTATTGTGTTACTGTTCTTTGCTTTAAGAAGACAAAGCTTCCTGGCAGAGCAACTGATTCATTCTGAAAAGAGATGACTAAAACACAGATGACAGAACTAGATGAGATGTTTTCTGGACATCCATACAATTCATAATCCTAAGAAACCTGCAGGAATCTATTTCAAACATTGTCATCTATATCTTAGCTACTGCCAGTTCTTGCACTTATGGGATCATAACTGTCAAATTACAGGGATACACATGCATCAGCTTAATTGAGAAGTTTCAGCCATGGACAGCTGACATCAGAGAAATTATTAAGAGGGGGAATATCTACGCGAATAGGCTGTAAGTTGAGAATACTGTAGAAAGATTTCCACTGCAAGTTACTGAATTTCTACTCTCAAGTCAACCTCTTAACAGAGACAACACCTAATCTTTACATCATGGCCTGCAGATCAGGAACATACCACTAGCTTGCACTGTCTCCTGGTCTCCATGATTTGCTGCAACCATGATTTCTGAATCAGATTTTTTTTAAAATAAAGAAAGGCTTAGTGAAAACCAGGACTGCTTTAAAACCATGATGTTAAACCGTGGTTTCAGGTGGATTTGCATACCAGAATTTGGGGCAATCCTGGTTTGCAGAAACCATAGTTAAATCAGACTGACAGATTTCAGTATGCTATACTTAAAAGCAGACCACGGAAGAGAGGGGGAATTTGTGCATAAGCCAGCATTGACTAATGTGAATTAATCTAGATTTCAGAAGTCTCTGTTAATGTCATACAGACATATGATTAAAAATGTTGAGGTTGGAGTGAAGAATTCTACTGCTGTCTTTTGCAATTATTCTGATGTCAAATTCAGCACAGTAAGTTCCCTTGAAGACAAGTCTGGGAAATTCTTGACTGTGGTGTTCATCATAAGAAACTGATCTAAAGTTCTGAATTACTATGATGATGTGGGAAAGGCAAAGGAAGACCCTCTCCCCGCCCCCAAAAAACCACTACTAACAAATCCTTCTGTCTTTCGTGCTTTCTTTCTCCCTTCCAATTTTTTGGGGTTCTCGCAAACAGACCTGTGATGGATGGTTATATACCTAGACCAGATGGTGCAGAAAAATATCCTGGCAAGGCAGCCTGCTAAGCACACCATGGGGTGCTTCAGATTTTCCAATATATGAATAGTCATCAAAATATCTTATGGTATACAAACGAATTCAGAATTACAAGGAATACACATTAGAGGGGATCAGGAGCCCTTTATTTGTTTATATTAAAAATAGTAACCACATAGGTTCTGAGCTTGTTTGTCCCCAGATGCTTGTCAAAGAAGGATAATGAATGTCTCTGTCTTGGCTGCAAGATGACATTTAACTAGTAGGCCAGTGATGCAGAGTTGCTGGGAATGCAAACATATTGAAGGGTTTTTTGGATGGGAAACTAGAGCTTCGTCCAGTGATTGAATGATTAACTTAACAGGCACATATAAGAAGAGTATACTATGGTAACTATGTACCCTTGTGATGGAAATAATAAACAGTTACCAGATATTAAACAGTGGGATTAAATGCAACAGCTAATTCAGAAATAGAAGCTGTGCCAACAATGGCACTGAGGATAGAACTACATGTTCAGCAGAGACTTGAATTACCAGACCCTGCTCACTACTGAATATGTAGCTCTACACAGTGAAAATACAACTGCTGACAAAAAATACAGGCATTAAGATTGGGCATAGATACTTTAGAGGTGAGGTCAGGTATGGGGGACTCATTGGTCCTGAATGGGATAACCGTGTCCCTAAAAGACCAGGTGCACAGCCTGGGAGTTATTCCGGACTCACAGCTGTCCATGGAGACACAGGTCAGTTTTGTGTCCAGGGCAGCTGTTCACCAGCTCCATTTGGTACACCAGCTGAGACCCTACCTGCCTGCACATTGTTTCACCAGGGTGGTTCCTGCTCCAGTTATATCCCACTTGGACTACTGCAATGTTGTCAATGTGGGGCTACCTTTGAAGGTGACTTGAAAACTACAACTAATCCAGAATGCGACAGCTAGATTGATGACTGGGAGTGGCCACCAAGACCATATAACACCAGTCCCAAAAGAACTATGTTGGCTCCCAGTACATTTCCAAGCACAATTCAGAGTGTTGGTGCTGACCTTTAAAGCCCTACACGGCTTTGGCCTTGTATACCTGAAGAAGCATCTCCATCCTCATCATCCAACCCAGACACTGGGATACAGCTCTGAGGGCTTTCCGATAGTTACAGGAAATCAAGCAGAGGGCCTTTTTGGTAGTCACGCCCGACCTGTAGAACGCCCTCCCATCAGATGTCAAGGAGATCTGTGATTTTTAAAAAACATCTGAAGGCAGCCCTGTTCAGGGAAGTGTTTAGTGTTGGATGTTGGATTGGATTTTTACTATTTTTTGTTGGGAGCAGTCCAGAGTTGCTGGAGCAACCCAGTCAGATGTGTGGCATATAAAAAGTTGTTGTTGTTGTTGTTGTTATACAAAGTATACTAATTTAATAAATAGTAAGTTGGCTGCAAGAGTACTTTGACACAGAATCCTCAGGTGCACACTGAATTAAAATTGCACAATGCAAATTAAAGTGTTCGCAATATGGTTAATATTATTTAATATACACAATTAACATATTTAATTAAATATGTAGAATTGAGTCCCTGACAGAATAAGAAAGCTGGGAATGTACAAATAATAGTAGTAATAATAATACTAATATTTTTGAAGGCTTCTAGTCAAACTAGTGGAGCCTCTTGTGAAGCCATTAAATAAACATAGCCTGTGAAAAAGAAGCGCGCACAATGCTGGACTACCCTCCCCCTAGACATCCTCCGAACAGCCCTGGTGTGGAGTTATCTTGGGTTAGTCTGCAGTACACTCCCCACCTCAAAAGTAAATAAACTGGGGTCGGAGGGAGTTGTGGCCCGGGGGGTGGGGTGGGGTGGGACGGTTAGGGTAGAAACAACTGGCTGTTTTTTAAAGTGGAGCCATAGCCTGGATTAAGAATAATCCAGGCAATGCCCCACACTGGAAGAGTTTCTAATTGAGAATATTGAAAGGGGAAACATGCTAAATAAGGAGCAAACCAGAAAGGGCAATGCGAAGGGCAAAGCCTGAGTGCATTTTCAGACTGTTCAGTCGGAAGCACACCAGAGGTTGTCTGAGCAATACAGGAGAGTGGCTGTGCGGATAGGGTGGCAGGGATGACAACTGGGATTGAATGTGATCTCACCAGGCCTTGCTTCTCTTGACTCTTCATCATATTTTTCACCCTCATGAGGGGAATGGGTTATGAGGCTGTCTGAAATAAGACTCATAACTGGTTAAACAAAGAAACAAACAGATGATAAAGAGTGCCTCTGAGGATGTGTTGAGGTCTTTCTCTCCAAGTCTTTTGTCAAGGATCCCAGGAAAAGACCAAACTTTATGGTCTCACTTTGCTATTTATCTAGGTTAAGAGGGTTAAAGCGCCAAGGAGAGCCCAACAGGTAGCGAGGGACAAGGCAGACGAGCTCCACACTCCTTGTGCCACCCCAGCCAGAGGTACAATGGCGACCCCAAAGAGGAGGAGGAACCAGTAGTGGTGGAGGCAGTTTTGCAACCTGCCTGCCTCCTCCTCCTCCTCCGCTTGCTCCAGAGCCAAGCTAATCCCAGGCGCACTGTCCTTTTGCTCCTGCTCTAGCAGCCCTCCTCATTTCAACTCCAAGGCACACAAGCTCCAAGGTGGACCAGCTAGCCAGCCCTCGTTCCCTAAGTGCACTCCAATCTCTGCTGGGAAGGAAGTGCCGGTTGCGTAGAGCAGCCCAGGCAAAGCCTGGCCTGGAGATATGGAGCAGGTGGCACTTGACCAGATTCCCAGCCACTTCCTTACCTGCCCCAGAAGCTCAAACCAGGGGACTTTGATGGATTGGGGGAGGAGAGAAAAGGCTTCATGTCTACATCACTCTCTGCTCTTGGCCCCTGCCGAAAGCCCACTAGCTGACTGCCTACCTCATCCCCTGAAGCACTGGCTTTCCTAATGAGGCAAGAAATCTGTGGTACTTAGCAAGGGCTCCCATGCTTTAGAGAAAAGACTTGCTCCTGTTTAGTGGCAGCTTTAGGACTGAAGAAGCTTCATGGCTTAGCTTATATGTGGGTAATTCCAGAAACTGCTGGCCCGCTCATTGTTCTCTGTAATCTTGGCTGAGGAGTGTTTTTAAGGCCTGTGTTTTTAAGGCCTATTTGCGTGGCACAGAATCTTGAGTCAAACAATTTGAGCCAAGAGTGTGTTGCTCTGGAAAGATCTCTGGGAAATTAAAAACTCGCTCCTAGGGACTTTAGATTCCAGGCACATATTTAACTACTGAAGGAACATTTTAAAAATGGAGAACTTGTGACAGATCTGATACAAGACAAAAACATTTTAGCACCACAAAAGAGTTCAGGATGTGGTTATCCAAGGTTTTTTCTACCAATGGAGATAAATTGTCCCACATTCTTAAAAATAATTAAAGCTGAGTTGTCCCTGGCAGAGCAATTCCAAAGCAAAGATTGCTGAAGAGGCATTAAACCTGAAAGCCACAACCCTACATCATGTGATAAAAAAATACGAAGCAAGGGAAGCTGCAATAATATTCTTTTTGAGATCTGTTCTACTACTTGTGCCTGAAACCTAGATCTGCATATAAAAGATCCTTCCAGGGGGATTGATGGGCTCATGGCTCAAAAACCAAGCAGAAATTCAACCAGTTACGAGGCTACAGACTTGGCGATCCATCATATATCTCACCTACTCTATTGTTTTTCCGATAAATATGATTTGGCAGGCAGCTAAGGAACAGTTATGGTGTTTCCAGAAGAAAGATTTCCCCCAGTGCCAGGTATAGCAGTCACAGGATATACAGGGACTATTCCAAATTCCATTCTAAGGGTCCAAACATTACTAGAGAGACCAGCATGAATGTCAGGCTGAATTAATGAGATGCACAAAGTCTGTTTTCCTAATATGTAGTTTTCTTGTGATACTCTTTCTCTATTTGGGGTTGGCTTAAAACAGCCATAGGGAAGACAGTCAGCATGACAAGGCCTTGGGCTAAAGGGTAAGAAACAATGCCATCATCCCAAAGGGTAAAACTGGAAACCTACACCCCCCCCCATCGCTTTACTGCTCATGTGCAGTTTACACACACTACATTGCACTGATTACAACCATGAGATGTAAGAGTCAAAGCAATAAAGCCTAACAATTTATGAAGATATTTCAGACAAGCCTCCTTCAGAGCCTTCAAGTTCTGTGAGTTCTCCCTCCCCTACAGCAAAATTTGTAGGTGAGATCTCATCAGGCTGAAGGCACTAGGTGAGTCTCCCTGGGGAGAGCATTCCACAAACAGGGAGCCACCACAGAAAAGCCCTATTCCCATGTAGGAGGCGCATTAAGAAAGGCCTCAGATGATGGTAACAGGGTCCAGGTAGGTTCATATAGAGAATGGCAGTCCTTTAAGGATTGCAGTCCTGAATCATTTAAGGTTTTATAGGTCAAAGGAATGTGCAAAACAGGCTGTAAACAGCAGCACTATCACTGCTGTATTGGGGGGGTGGTGAGATTCTACACCTCCTTGGGGATGCTTGTTCCATTGTGGAGGAATATTTTACCCTGCTCAGTGATGGCTCCAACAAGCATTTTTCTTGTCTTTGTGGACTCCCAACAAGCTTGACTCTCACTACTTCACCAAAATACAACTGTCATATTTTTTAAAGGTTGTCATTCTGATCACCTCAGCTCACCACTTGACATGTGCAGGCTCCTATCCTCACTCTCACCAGTTCTCTAAGCAGTTGAATTAGCTGATGAGACGCAGTGCTCTTTCATGCAGTACACTGAGATTGCCTCCTAATATGGAAGAGGAACAGGAGGCTTGGCAGCAGCTGGTGACTAAGGTCAACGCTCCCATTATTCATTCCCTGCTTCATTATATTAAATTAAATAAACGTCTGGACAAAGATGAAATCAACATAAACGCATAGAGGCAGCTCAGAACTGGCATACAGGAGATCCCATTTCATTTGCAGGATTCATATCTTCCATTGTCACACTGCAGACATCAAGCATTTCCATGCAGAAGATCTAAGCCTGTGTTGTACTTTCAAGCCTGGGAGCAGATAGTATGACTATACACCATTAGGCAGGACTTGTTGTAGCTACCAATAATGCTTTGCCCTACTTTAAGTGCATCTGGATTTGGCTTCCAACAAGAGCATTAGGTTTAAATGCGTTAGTTTAGTACCTTGTGAGCCAAAATGCCTTCTTTTTCAAGTCAACTGTTTATTTTAAGCAATTTTATTTTATTTTAAGCAATGTTTTAAGGTACTGATCCATGATGCCACCTACTCACCAAAGATAAAATGCTACCTAATGCTAAGCATCTCTATACACCTCAAACTGGTATTTTCAACCATATCCTTCCATTCAAGGCCACTGCACTCATGTAGGACTTACTTGGGAGCTATGTGTGTGCTATTAGCCAGCTATGTTACAAGAAAACTGAAAGCATTAAAAGATTAAATCCATCCTTTGCACCCTAGATTCCCACCATAATGCTCTTTATTAGGAAGTTAAGACTTAACAAGTGGCTTAACAGATGGATAAAGCTTTTCGTTTAGATAATCCGCAGGCATATTGCCCAGTTCGAGACTACAGAATTATGTCAAAAAGGGAACAAAGTAAATGGCTTTGTGGCAGTCCAAGAGTCTTGTCTACAATATCATTTCTCAATTCCATCATGGTGCTGCCCTCAAATCTTCACCACATTATGTCATTCTGAGGAACAAACTCTACCAATTCATTTCTGCCACCCCAATCTAGAAATTCCCCCATAAAATGGTCCTATTCTTAACAACCAAAGGCAGCCACAATTGGCAGGTCTGCTCACCAAATCCAGCGGTCCATTCTTTTAAAAGATGCATTTAAAGTTTGACCAAAACACAGAGGAGCTTACAGATCTCCTTGTGTCCCTTTGAGTGAAGAATGGATCTTCCTCACCTCCTCCTTCCCTTTATCCTACTTAATAGAAACAAGCAGTACTGGCAGAGAGGAACTGAGCTGCATCAGATTAGGTGCAATAAGAGTTTGGGCACCCACATTTGCAGGTAAGTTAACCTAGAAACTTGGGTATCGTGATCCCATCACGTCCAAGCCACACTGGTTATACAGGCACCTTTCACATTGATGCCAATCAATCCTACATTCAATCCTGCCTCTGCAAGCTGCATAAAGGCAGAGATTGCAAGAGAATGTGATCCATATAGGGAGGGGGTGCAGGGTGTGAAAAGACCCCTATATGAGGGCCCATCAGCAACATGAAAGTGGCCTGGAGGACAGGTCAGCTAGTTAAGAATAAAACAAGTTGGCTTGATTTTTCTGTCACCTTCTTAATTCATTCAGCCTGGAGTGATTGTTTGATTGATTTCAGATGAATAACAAACACCTGCCCTTCTCAGTTCTCTTTCCAATGCTGGGAGGAATTCTCTTCTTTGGTCATCACAGCTTTTGCCAGGGAAATAGGGAGACATTAAAAATAAAGCTTGGAATGCAAAGGTACTCCCCACCCCACCAGCCAGACTGAATGTCTAGTTTTTGCCACAAGAGTCCTATCCATGCAGTTTGGGAAAAATACAAATGCGAGAGATTAGGCATTCTCATCTGAAATAAGTAACGCTGCACTGCTCAGCCTCGCTATGCATACCGTAAGAGATCCATTCTGTGTGGTGGCTGTGTTCGTGTTCTGTTCTCCGTGCGCCTGTGTACTCCCATAGATTGTCAGATTGTGCTCGCTGGTCTGGCCTGCATAGTCCTGAGTGTGGGGTACGCCATACTCTGTGGGGATCCCATTCTGTGGGGGAGGTGGGAATGGGATTGTTGTGAATGGCTGGACCATCGTGTCAGGAGTGGCTGTCGGCTCCTGGTTACCCTGCGAGTGAAAAAGAAAACAGCATTTAATATACCATCCCCAAAAAGAGCTCTTTCAACGAACAGTCTTTCAAGGGCCTAGATAAGTTCTCTTTCATTCCTCAACAACAAGAACACATACTCCCCGAAGAAGCAAGCAATCTTGTCTCCTGGAAACCATCTGCACGAATTTCTTTAGCGTGTTTAATGTATAACAATAAGTGATAAGATCAAGTTTTCAAGATCAAAAGACCCCCCACAATCCTATTAACTGCAGAGAAGCATGCTATCAAACTGAAATACTGGGTTCTTACTCATGGCACCAGAACAAAGCGTGTTTTTGTTGCAGCTTTGTTTTTGTTTTTTTAAAAAGAGGAAAATAAAACTGCAGAATATTAGAGCAGATTTGTACTCCGACATCTCATTAAACTTTAGAATGGGTATCAGTTGATACATTCTTTGTTTACTAGTGCAGACCATCCCTCCTTCACTGTAGTTCAAGGTAGATTGTTTCAAGGTTACTTAAGGAGCACTTTGCTGAATAAAGTGCCCTGCCATCTGAGTCAACTCACTGCCACTCATTAAGGCGTCCTTGCCATCAAGGGCAGTTGTAATGACTGCTTACCCCTTACCCTGCAACAGTTTAGTAGAAATAAAACAAAATTTCACCATCTATATTAATTTGTTTAAAATAATTAGTTTTAGTTTTGCAACTGTAAGCTGACAATGGAGTTTCAGAATGACACCCAAAGATAAAAACTTTTTACAAAAAAAATAATAACATTAGTTAAGTTGACTTCATTATTTCACAACAAAAATCTTCATAGCAGCAGCCAAAACAAAAAACAAAACAAAAAATTTGGTTTTTATGATTAAAGTTCTAACAAATCAAAACCTTAACATTTGACCGAACCTTTTAAAACTGCCTGAGCCTCAGTAGAACCTTCTATCTGTCAAGCCTCATAAGGCTAAACCCCTCTTGACCTTTAGAAAGCGTTTTTAAAATCCTCAGGTTAGGCAGGTATTTGAACTGATGTGGTAGTGCTTGGTTTTAGCAGATTTTTACATGTTTTTATAAAATGTACTGGTCTTACTAGATTACTGCTTAACTGTAATGGTTCTGTGCACGAATGTTTAATTTTTACCTTTTTACGTTTTGCATTTTGGCATATTTTATCTTTTAAAAAAAATTCTGGGGTTCTTCAGAAACACTAGGAAATAAGAAGCTGCCTTAAATTGAGACTTTGGGCCCATCTAACTCAGTAATATTTACAGCAGGGAAGCTGAAGCTGTGGCCTTTGGGTAGAGATGTTCTTGGGCTCCAAGTCCCATCATTCCCACCCAGTATGGCTAGTGGTCAGGAATGATGGAAGCTGAAGTCCAGAAACACCTAGAGGGCCCACACCTCACACCTGGGAGAGTGGCTGCCGGTCAAAACAGGCATTTTCCCCTCCTCCCTGGAGAAACATAACTGCTACTGAACCTTTTGCATGGATCACTTGTGCTTTATTGTCAAGCTATATAACCTTTGGGCTAGGCAGCAGAACACATTTTAGAAATAAAGGCTTTGAAGATGCCAAATGGAAACCAAACACATAATCACAGTGCCAGTTTACTGTAATGGCACTCCTTGCCTGCTTTTCCAAGAGAGGAAGGTATGAACAGCAGCGTTGAGAACACTGCACTTTCTCTCCCCTAATCATAAGCATCACTACTTTCAAACAATGCATTAATTATATTCATCCCAATTTGTGGTAACCCACAGAGATTGCCATGCCAGTGCACTGGGCTTCTAGTAGCACTTTCCCACAAATGCTGCTTCAGATGTATTAGATGTTTGACAGCTATTAAACGGATACGCTAAAAGCCACCCAGAGAACATCAGCCGAGTTCTAGCACTTTAGAATGATGATGAAGCTTTCTCAAGCACATGATTTCCATCACCCAACATGCACTCTTGAACAAAAAGAGGTTTTCTTAGAGTCCGCATACTGAAATCAGGAGAATGCACAAGGTATTCTTCAGAATTTAATGCTAAATTGTGAGGAGACAACGCTAAAAGGCTCCCGCCCTAGCACAAGTCATTTACAATGACTCTGCTGCACAGAGAACATAAAAAGGATGTTAAGGTTTAAATTCAGATTAGACAGTTAGTTAAAATCCTTCTGCCTTAGATCTGAAATTGGATCAGTTTACCCAAAAATTTGACTGGGGTCAACATTTGCCAAATGAGAACAAATCTCCTTGCAGAAAATCAAGGACATATCTTGCCTTTGCCCACATCAGAGGCAGGCCTCATCTCTCCAATTCACAGCAAAAATCCACTGACCCTGATAGCTACATAATGGTCAGGAAATAGAAAAGCCTCCAACTGCAGTCCTGTACCCACTTACTTAGGAGCCAGACCACTGAATTCAGTGGGACTTTTGAGTAGAAATGTGTAGGATTGCACCATCAGCCACCTATGGAACTAAGGAAAAGCAAACTTCAGCTTAGGCATTATTATTCCTCTCACTCATGATTAGCAAGAAGCAGCTTGGCCCTGCAAACCTGCAGTAGCTGTCCAATATAATAATAATAATTATAATAATTATAATTATAATTATAATTAATAATAATTTTATTTGTACCACGCCCTCCCCGGCTGGAGAGGACCATAGAAAACGCCACACATGAAAGATACAAGCAAACATGTTGACTCCCATGCTGGTAAAATTGGCTGAAACCAACACAGAATAGGATATATGGTAGTTTGCTGATTTGTCATGGATTCTTTAGCTGTGATTCCTACATTACAGGGTTGGACTAGATGGCCAACTCCATATGATGATGATTTTTTTAATTATCATCATATGGTATAGCCCTTCTGGAACTGTGTCACCAAGCAACATGGCAGAGGACTTTCAGTCTGAATAAAGGTAAAGGTAAAGGTACCCCTGCCCGTACGGGCCAGTCGTGTCCGACTCTAGGGTTGTGCGCCCATTTCACTTAAGAGGCCGGGAGCCAGCGCCGTCCGAAGACACTTTCGGGTCACGTGGCCAGCGTGACAAAGCTTCTCTGGCGAGCCAGCACCAGCGCAGCACACGGAAACGCTGTTTACCTTCCCGCTATAAAGCGGTACCTATTTATCTACTTGCACTTAAGGGTGCTTTCGAACTGCTAGGTGGGCAGGAGCTGGGACTGAAAGATGGGAGCACACCCCGCCAACCATGCGATCGGCAAGCCCTAGGCACTGAGGTTTTACCCACAGCGCCACCCGCGTCCCTCAGTCTGAATAGTTCTCCACAATAAAAGGAAAAAGGGGGGGACGGGACGGACTAGAGCTATTCTAATGGACATGCTAGTTTTCCAGAAACAAGGAGTCCAGGGGGAACCATCCCCAAAAGGCTGCATCATAAAATCCCCACCCCCTCCCCACAACACACACCAGCTCTTAGTTATACTGCACTCTGCTTAACTCAGACATTTTTCACGTTCCTCCCTCTGGCAACCTAGAGAGATTAGGTTGTACTGTATTTGCAGTTCTGCTTTATAAGTTACTTTTCCCCAACAAAAAGATCAATTTCAGGGTTGGAAAACAAACATGTAGTTTGCACTATATGAAAGACAACAAGATTGTTTTCTATTTTGCAGGAAAAAGAGACGGGGAAACCGATGTATCCATTCCTTCACTGCATACCTGCAATGCCCTTCATATATTACAAAATACATATCCGTACACCTACTATGAAAAATACAGCAGGCTGTATAAAGCATCCTCACTGTAGATGCAAATAATATGCCTACTCACAGATCTGAAGCAGCGCAGCTTGTTGCAACACTGAGAAACATAACCCAGAGACAGGGAAATTGTGCTTTAGCATAGCACAGAGGATCACTGTTGGTTTTCTCCAAAGGGAACCACTGTACAAAATAGTCTTGCAGAAGAACACATGCAGAAGAAGGAGAGGGCTTGAAACGAACTAAGGAAACGTTCTCTGTGCATTATCAAATTGCCTGCAACTCTCATTTTAGGCAAAATGAAACTATGTTAAATTCAGAATACATCTAGCTAACGCCAGGTCATTCAGATACTGGCTGAATTCCAAATTTGTTCTGACACTAGCATATCTGGCCAGTGTCCCCTGGGAGTCATGTGATCATGCATGCCTGTAGCAGGGAGAAGGAGAAGGGCATTCAATGATAGCAGCGCACAGAAAGCATACAGATAGCCTACACAATCTCGACCAGTTTTATTTACTGAATCCCTACAGGACAAAAACACCATGTTTTCTACCTTCACATAAAGTGCTGTTTCTGCATTTCTAAGCCACCAATATAATTGTTTTCCAGCTGCCAGTCTCAGTGGTATCTTCTAGCTTATATATGAAACAGGCTTCCCTCCCCCAACTTCCTTTTGTTCACACTGCAGGAGTGGGAAACCTGTGGTCCTCTAGCTCAGTGTTTCCCAACCTTTTTTGGGCAAAGGCACACTTGTTTCATGAAAAAAAATCTCGAGGCACACCACCATTACAGCCCCGTGACGTCAGCGCGCAGCGTCACGCCGGGAGGGACATGAATTGCTAGCAAATTACATAATCACCTCCTTGAGGGCTGGCTCATCTTCTCCGAAGGCAGAACCCCATTAATTAACAGCACAGACTCACACCATAGCCAAGACGAGGGGGGGAAACCTCAGTCATGCACAGTCATGCACATGTGGGGGCTAAATGAGGACGAAGACCGGGCAGAGAGCAGGGTTCAAATCACCCCACCTGGCCAGGACAATCCCTGGGTGCTCCCTTGGGCCACTCGCCTGACCCACCTCGCAGGGCTGTTGTTGCGAGGATAACACGGGGAGAACCACGCGCGCCCCCGGGAGCTCCTTGGAGGAGAAAGCGGGCGATGAATGCAATGCACGAAATATATGAGAGGCGACCAGGTTTTGCAGGTGAGGGGCCCCCGCCAGCCTCCGCTTCCAACACCCGGCGCAACGACGCCGAAGTTTCCCCCCGGGCTCGGCTCGGGGAGCAGCGCTGCTCCCCCCCGGCTCCCCTTCACCCTCCCGGCTCTCTCTGCCGCCCACTGGGGACCCCCCTCACGTGCCAAGTCCGGAGCGCTGGTGGAAGTTGCATGCATGCATGCAGGGCGCCGCGTTGCCATTGCATTGCACTGCACTCCATGCAACGCCTGCACGCATGCATTGCCTTGCACGCCCGCCAAGGGGTCTCCCCGCGGTCCGATGCGTCCCCTCCGACGCGGATGCAGCATTGCAAAAATAAACACACACCCCGACGCAGCCCTACCTGGGGGGCAGCCTCCGCCTCCGCCGCTCCGCCTCCGCGGGGATCCCCGGGCTCCATCCTGCCGCCCGATCTCCGCGGGGGCGCAGGCAGGCTGCGCGGGGTCTGCACGGAAGAGCCCCTGCCCGCCCGGCCGCCGCCGCTGCGCTCATTCCATGGCCGGGAGAAGAGCGCTTCAAACAAAACGCCCGGCCTGCCAGGCCACGCTGGGAAACGTAGTTTGCGCACCCCGCGCGGGCGCGGAGCCCAAGGGCGAGGGGACTACGGATCCCGGCAGCCCCCGTGCCGGGGACGGAGGGGGAGAGGCCAGGTGCAGGGATGGAGGGACGGGTGGGCGAGCGAGTGAGTGAGTGGCAGCCGCCAAGCCTTGGCCGAGAGCCAGGAAGGGCCTCCCCGGAGGAGGAGGAGGGAGGCGCAGAGCGGGAGGGAGGGAGGGAACCCCAGGGGTCATCTAGTGACGGCGCCCCAATTGAAAATTTGACTTTAAAAAAAAAATCTTTCGAATTTTTTTATTTTTCCCGCGGCACACCAGGCAACATCTCGCGGCACACTAGTGTGCCGCGGGACAGTGGTTGGGAAACACTGCTCTAGCTGATGCTGAACTGCCACTCCCACCAGCCCCAGCCAGCATGGTCAATGGTTAGGAAAGATGGGAAATGATGTCTAGCAATATCTGAAGTGGGAGGCACAGGTTTCTCACAACTGTTCTGCAATTTGAACTAAAAAAGTAATAACTAAATGTTGAGACATAGCTGGTGGATCGATTAGATTTATATACTTTCTCTCACACATCAAATGCATACATACAGTGTAATTAATGGTGCTCTCAATATTCCATTCAAAGTAATAAAATAAGGAACAAAAAAAAAGCCTTTCAATTTTCAACTGAGTATACATTCCATAGCACTTTCACCTTGCTTAAAATTATGAGAAAAAAACTGACCTACATTGGCTCCCAGTACGTTTCCGAGCACAATTCAAAGTGTTGGTGTTGACCTTTAAAGCCTTAAACGGCATCGGCTCAGTATACCTGAAGTAGCGTCTCCACCCCCAATGTTCAGCCCAGACACTGAGCTCCAGCTCCAAGGGCCTTCTGGTGGTTCCCTCACTGCGAGAAGTGAGGTTATAGGGAACCATGCAAAAGGCCTTCTTGGTAGTGGCACCCTCCCATCAGATGCCAAGGAAATAAACAACTATCTGAATTTTAGAAGACACCTGAAGGCAGCCCTGTTTAGGGAATTGTTTAATGCTCAAAGTTTTATTCTGCTTTTAGTCCTCTGTCGGGAGCCGTCCAGAGTGGCTGGGGAAACCCAGCCAGATGGGAGGGGTATAAATAATAAAATTATTATTCTATTAATGTGATCTTACTCTAAGAAAAAATGGAAAGGAAAATAGTTTATTTATTGTTTTGATTGTTCTAACCAGTCTGCAACTACACTTAGGTCTCATCTACACTTCCAGTTGTCCTGTGTCTAGAAAGTACGGGACCAAGCAGTTTTGCGATGCCTAAAATTTTCCATTTTCCCCACCCCTTTCCCCAGGAAAACCTGCTCTTTAGCACTGAACTGGAACAAACGTCAGTCCCAGAAAACCAAATTGATGTTTGCTCCGATTCAGTGGTAAATATCAGATTTTCCCAGAGGAAAGCAGTGGAACAAGCACAGGTCTGGACAAGCCCTTACACTCTATTTCTTTCTTACACAGTATTTCTTTCTACAGCCAATTTCTGCTAAAAACCTGATTTTTTTCCCCTACATCAAAGCAGCACTGAGAATGTATGGGGGACCTCACTCCCAACAAATATAGCAATCCTGTAAATCAAGGTTTGCAGCTATAGTCAAAGTTAATGCACAAAATGTAACATGAAGTTGTTAAGAAGAGGTGCAACAACAGTGGTGGTGCTATGTTTTTATTCTTTTGCAGAGAAGGAAGTTTGACTAGTGATTACTAGATAAGACAGTTGTGCACATGGAAAGTTAGGATGCATTCTTAAGATGGGTTATTTCTCTCTTTCAGTTCTTCAGTTCGTACTATCCTTTTCCAACAACTTATTTTTACTATGGACAATCTTGTTTGACTTGTCTTCATTCTGCCTACACATCAGCAAAGTGCTGGCTAACTACTGTGCTACTAAAGTAGAACTATTACTAAAATGGTTAGATACTTTCCATCATTTGAATTAGCATTTTTATTTTGCCTTGTTTTATCCAATCTTCTCAAGTGGGAAGGGGCGGAACCATGTGCCATATATACTAGGATTTTGTCTTTAAAGGAAAATCCTGAACCCCTCAAACCATGGTAGAAGCACTTTGCAGTATAACTCCAGTAGTAAACTAACAATAAAGCAACAGTGCAAGTCTTCACAAAGTTTTGATGCTGCCTATAATGATGTAAGTGAAATCTTTGCAGCTGGGCATCACTCAAGTCAATGTTTAATCCAATCGGTTATTATTCTTCCCTTACCTTTGACTTCTTAGTTAACAGAACTGTAAGTGAAGGTATCTATGAATATTTGAAATATTGCAGTTATAGTATCAGCAGTAAAGACCGGAAAGAAGGAGAAGCTGTCCAAATAAATGCATCTGAGTCATTTCTGCTTCAGCTACACCAGGTTGCTCTTACCCCCTGAAATACTAGCGACACATAAATATACAGGTTTGCATCAGGTTTCTGCTCAGAAATCAAATTTGGTGATCACAAAATCAACGTCTCTTAAAAGGAATAAATGTGGGGGGAATGCAGAAATGTACTCTTATTTGCGCTGTGCACTGTTGATAATGTTGCAGTTTGTTCTGTTTTTCTGATTGGAATTTTGTGTTCAATCTGTCGCCTGACAAACAAAAGTTGCAATCAACTCTGTCCCACCTCAAGAAATGCATGACCTAATTCAATGGCTCTAGCATTCAGTTACTGCACATGTGAAGTCTTATCACCACCTTTCACATGTCAGGATGGAAAATGGCAATTCAATAACCTTCTCTTCTCATCAGTATCTCCAGCGCTCACATATGCTTAAAGGTAGCTCCTTTAAACTAATTCACTGGCCATGAGTCATACTTTAAAAATGAGTCTTACTTTAAAATGTTTGGAAAGTGTTATGTTTTTAGGGGGGAAGTTGTGCTGCTCTGCAGTTGCTGTAATTCACCAACAGTCATTGGAATAGAAGGCAAATCAGAGCAAATACAAATAAATAAAGCTGTGGGTTTGAAACAAACTCCCTCCCTCAAAAGAACCCCAACCTATTAACTATTCAGTCCCAATTCAGGCCTTCTACCTTAACGACCTTGGGCCCCAGGCATTTTGAAGTCTTGAATGGTTCCAGATACTAACCCACTGGTCTATAAATATGGAAGTGTCTTCAGCATCAAAGGTACATGAGCTAGTTTTGGAATAGCCTGGCTTGAGAACCTGCCCTGCCCTTGATGGATGCCATCTCTCTGAACCAACCTTCTGTTTCCAGCGTGCTCAGTTTCCCCCTACCTGCATCATACACAAGGTTTGTCTACCAACTCATAACCATCACCATGAAGCACAACCAACTGTTGTATATTTGTTTCTGTTCATTTTGCTAAAAAAACCTCTAGGGAATTAAAAGTCTAAACATATGGGTAAAATTCAAGAGAAAATTTGTTTTGTGGGGTGAAACGCAGTTTTCCTCAGTGAGGCTTCTCAGCAGAAAAGAGGTACCTGTTGTCATGGAAGTTCGTAACTATCATTTTTTGTTCTGTGCCATGGCTGTTTTTTGCCCGCCAACTACCTTCATACTGATCCTGCCAGAACTAGCAGTAACAAGTATTGAGACTGAGGCACTTTACTTATTAAATTTATAGCCTGCCCTTCCTCCCAAAGGAGCCCAGGGTGGCACTTAATGTACAACTTTCACACGTCTGGCATGCTAGCATGTCTACATGCCAGTCACCAAAGAACTACTAATCACGTCAAATAATAGGTAGCTGGAAGCACTCTTCACTGTAATCCAGCAATAATACTAACCAGATACAGTAAGAACAAAGAGGAATCTTTTGCCATTATCCCCAACATTTATACAGAAAGATTCCATGAACTTATGTACTTATTGAAGTACACTGACTCTCCATACAATGGGGCTCCTTGGAACCATGACCGAACCTTGAAAAGTTTTTCTGGTATTTGCCAATGCAAAACATCTACCACTTGGTTGAAGTCACTATTACTCATTTAGCTTCAACAGTGTACAATAAACTGTACAGAACACAGAAGCAGCAGGGTCCCTGTCCCCAAATGTTTACAGTTTTAATTAAACAGAGGAGAAGGAAGAGTTTGTTCCAGGATGAATGTGTGTCAGTACTACAGCCTGTTCTAGGGGGTTATAACCTATCCAAATAATAAGTCAGGGTCAACCACAACTCGATTCTACAACTTAACTGGACAAACCCTTACTTCATACAAATTATTTTTAGGAATCTGGCATTTCCATAGTTCTGGTGTATTGCTAATCTTCAAGCACAGGACAAAAAACAAAGTCCCAACAGAAATCATAGCCACAAAGCAAGAATGGGAAAACAAAAGATGATAACATGAGGGATTGTGTACAGAAAGAGGCAAGTTGTGGTTCTTTATAAAAAGAGCCAGGGTGGTGTAGGGTTAGAGTGTTGGACTAAGACCCAGGAAACCAGGATTCAAATCCTCACTCTGCCATTGTGTGCGCTGGGTGTCCTTGGGCCAGTCATCATCTCTCAGCCTAAACTTTCTTACAGGGTTGTTGTGAAGATAAAATGGGGAGGGGATGAACCTTGAGCTCCTTGAAGGAAAGATAAGGAATAAATGCAATAATCAATCAATTAATGAATCCAAAAATCATTCAATGATCACAGAGCTTCTAGTCAACATCTGGTATGGACCAGCATCTCCAAAACATGATTAGATATACAAATGCTATGATAGATTTAACAGAATTAATGGGAAAGATAATTCCTGATAGAGGGTCAACAGATTATTTAGAACTTGGTCACTAAGACACTACTGGAAGTCTCATATGATTCTTTTAACCTAGGCTCTGTGTTATCTTTTGGTGTAAGGAACAAAGAGCCCCTTTGTACTCACTGCATCTGTTAAATTTCATATATATCAAATAATCATTTATATCTCTTCATGTTGCTAGAACCAGCATAGACTGTCCTCCTGCCCTTCCTACTTTTATAGAGAGCAACACCAAATGAGAATCAAGGATTGGGCAGAAACCTTAAGAATCAGCAGCCAGTTAAAACAGGAGGTGGGGAAAGGACGGAATGGGAAAGAGGGGGGAAGATAAGCATATGGAATTAATTGGTGAATGTTGGATGTCTTGGAAAGGGCTGCTGAGCTTGAAGAAAAGATGTGGGCCTAGGCTCTACAGACAGACATTACTCCGTTTCCCTTCTGGGGGAAAGGTATGCAAGTGCAACGTAGCACATTTTATGTAAAGCCTCACTCCTCTTGGAGTCTTCAGTTTCTAAAGCTTTCATTCCCATGTTACTGTTGCTGGAGGCTGCATATGCAGAGGCATATGCATCAGTCCCAGCACAACAAAAATGCAGCACAAAGCAGAAGGGATAATAGGAGCTAAACTACCCCAAGGCAATCACTCTCCTTCCCTGGAAACAATACCACATATCTTTGTCATAGAGGGGCAATGGAAGGGATGACAGGTGGAGACTGTAACTGCGCTCCAATAACAAAACACACACACACATACACACACCATGGAAGAGGCATGCAGTTCGGAAATACAGGCAACTCTTCATTTGCACACGGGTTGCAATCCAGCTCATTGTGCACATTGGTGATGTGCACTTAAGCCCACCCAGAGTCAAAAACTGTGCGCATCAGCGGTCACATGCCAATCAAACATATGAAAAATGATCACCGCCTGTACTTCTTGATCCAGCATTGTCAACTGAAGCCCAAGTGGCCTTGGTAGGTCAATGCATCTTTTACCAGATTTAGGTGGTCAGTCCACTCTTGGAAAGGGGTAGTCTTGCTACAGTGAAGCAAGCTCTAGTAACCACCTGGATTACACTGGATTGGTGTCATACTTTATATATGGTGAAATGACTCAGACAGAAGCTTTAACACTTTGTCAGTGAGTGCTGTTCATATTACATCTATTATGAAATAATTAAATTGGGTGCCTATTTGCTCCCAAACACAAATTTACTGTACTTTAAAACCCTAAAAGCCTTGGGACCCATATACATAAAGGAACACTTCTTTCCATGCCAGCCTGCTCTGATATTGAGATATTTTGTAGATGCGCCTGTCTATGCACCACTTTTAATGGAGATCTCTTATGTGGTCAGAAGGGTCAGCACCTTTTTGGTGGTAGTATCCTGACTTTGGAATAAGACATTTCCATTTGTCCAGGCATTCTGGTGATGCCTTATTTGGTACCGCCTTCTCTGCTCCCTGGTATTAAGCTTTTAACCAGCCTTTAATCTTATTGTTTATTATAGAGTTTGATACTGTTGTATGCATATACTATGTGAACAATTGCAGTAGTAAGATTTCTATACTGCTGATAAACTAAGTCCTCTGGGCAGTTTACATACCTACTTTTAGAATAAAACACACAATTCAACTGTTTGTTTGTTTTTATTTTTTTAAACTAAAATCCAAACCTGTACATACCAAAGAGTCTTAATGTAAGCACAAATGCAAACACCAGAAAAACCAAAAGGGGCAAAATAAATTAAGTGCCAGAATGTAAAAAGCACACACACACACCCCCGCCCTAGAATCATCTGATGAAGGGTTGTTAATAACTATTTTAAGCGAACAAACAAAACTTAGCTTCCAAATCTGTCTCACACTCTACCTGTTTTCTTTGTAATTTCTTTCACCACCAGCTGGGAAAGCAGCTTTTTGAACCCCCTCTTGAGGTAATGAGTACAGTAAGCCTGCAACTTACGTGGGGCTACGCTCTGGGGAATGTGCCAAAAGCCAAAATCACGTATAGCCAAAACACACTGGGTTCAATGGCAGGTGGGTTTACCAAGGTCATTTTCCTCAGAACCCCTCCCCCTTTTTATTTTATTCTTTTGCCACACATACAAAGCTGAATGCACACAAGTTAAATGTGCGTAAATTGTGGGCTTACTCTAAAACAGTATAGGTGGTATTCAACTACTTAGTCATGCCCATTAACTTAGTGGATTTTTATTACACTGTACCTTCCTTTCAGTTTTCTGATGTTGTACCCCTTCAAAGTATGGCTAGTTCAAGGTTACAGTTTTGCAAATACTGTACATTGCCAGAGAAACACAAAATCAGCATCTAATGTCTATTTGGGGGAAATATACTGGCCTGTACTTAATACTACATAGTTAATGGCAGCTGAAAGGCCTTGAAAACTTCCAGAGAAGATAATCCCAACAGAAGTTATCGAGGCCTTTCCCTCAGTCCTGTTTCTGCACAAGGGAAAAACTTTAGTTCAACTGCATTGGTAACAATTCGTTCTGTTAAACTTGTACAAACTCTCAACATGGATGTATATTTAAAGTGGTTTAATGCTTACTTGTAAGGGTCACTGAGCTTATCTGGCAATTCTGTCACAGTTTCCAGCTCTGCTGCAATGATAATGTAACTTCGCCTGAGAACGACCTCTATACGAAGCCCCACAGCCTCTTTTCAAAAGCAGCAAAAGATACAAATGACTTCTTCCAGATAAACAGCATCACACTCCTTGGAATATAGATACCCTGGAAACCGAGGCTGATGCATCCAAAACCTACATCACTGTGAAAGATCATGTACAATCAAGAACACAATCTAGGCATAGCCCTCAACCTCAAAAGACTTAGCTGAACTGACACACACTCCTGTTTCCTGAATCCAAAAGACCATCTGTGATAGCTTCTTCAACACGCCTTCACTTTAGAAACCACCATAAATTCAAACAATTTATGTTTGCAATCTGATGCACTTCTTAGTCCATCTGCATGATAAGTCACAGCATCCCAGTAGGTTTTCATGGCTAAACCGGGATTAGAACATTCTAATCCTGTTTTAACATTATGATAAATCTCTTTAGTCAGCAGCTGATCTAGCTGCAGTCTACTTCTCCGAGTGTCTACTATGACAGTGCTTGATTCTGGGAGGCTCTACTGACCATGATGATTTTATAGTGTTGTACCCAAGCCCTTCCTGCTGTGAACACAGTGGGGATTCCTATACAGTAGTACCTTGGTTGTTGAACTTAATCCATTCTGGGAGTCTGTTCAAGTCCTGGAACCATTTGAAAACCAAGGTGCGGCTTCCAATTAGCTACAGGAGCTTTCTACACTCAATCAGAAGCTGGGGAACCCATGTTGGACATTTGGCTTCTAAAAAACGTTCACAAACCGGAACACTCACTTCTGGGTTTGCGGCATTGGGGAGCCAATTTGTTTGGGAGCCAAACCATTTGACAACCAAGGTACCACTGTACACAGTTGGTCTTAAACGTGGCGATAGCAGGCAAAGGCTTGGGATATATGCCACTACGCACTCTAGCCAGACCCAAGAGACCCAACTAAATACAAAATAAGGCACAATTAGCTTCATGATAAAGTCTGAAATCCTAGAAGAGATTTCAGATGAGAATGGGGTTTGCATTTTTTGTCTGATTAGCCAAGAGACTAGCTTCAGCCAACCTCTGTTAATGCTTCACCTTGCTCCTTGAATCTTGCCACTCCACTAACTGCTAATAAGACAGCAAGAGCTAGAGCTCACAGGCTAGCTTAGTGAGTCAACACACCGCAGGATACAGGTTTGGAAACAAGATTATCTGTTAACCAACAGATGTACTAAGATGGGGGTCTTAACAGAAAAGTTGAGCCTTGGGGTGAAAGGAAATGCATTAAGGTACTACTTGGGTGGTAACAGAAAGAAGAGTAGCAAAATATGTTTCCTCCAGTGATAATAAAGGGCCAACATACAGACCCATCTATCTCCTGAGGCACCAGAATTACCATCATGCTGTACGGCCTTCATGGCATTTAATATTTAAACAGGCCAATAAATATTTCAGGACACAGCCATCCCAATAAGAACTCTATTAGGATAAAAGCATACACTAATACTGGAAGGCCACGACCGCATCTTGTCCAATGCCCCCTCCTTTCCGAAGCCTTCACTGGGCACCTGAGAAATCCAACAGTTTGTGATTGTTGCAGCTTAAGTTACCTTCCAAACAGCAGAGCCGGCAATGCGCTGAAGGAAGAGTTAGAAGACGCAGCCCTACCATATTGTGGAACAGACACCAATTGATTATATTACCATGGCCACTTCTATGGAAACATCAAAGCAGCTCCCCTCCACCCAAATTATTCATCTTTTTAATCCAAAAGAATAGATATATTAAAGCCACACGTTATTAATTTCTATCATCTTTATGCTACTAGGTTCCTCCCCAAAGGTTAGGTTAATTTTTTTAATAATATGAAATCTTGAATGCAGCCTTCTGTGCCAGATTACGAACCACTTAACCCAGAGGCAAGTCCGTTGACCACCCCCAACAATTTCTCTTCCTACACTGTGTTATTTGTTGTTAACCTGGCAGTAATTCTCTCGCTCTGCAAGATAACATTTGTGAAAAGCTTTCTGACAAAAAATGCTACATGCTTCCTATTAGTAAGAGCCTATTTTCTTTATGTCTTTTGCATAACTGGTTTTATTTTATAGCACTGGCACACTACTCCTTTCATTCTAGAATTTCAAGGGAGTGATCTAGTTTAGTAAATCAAGTTAGCTACTGAAGCACTCTTTGTTTCCTTCACTTCAAAATGGGTGATTTTAGAAAAACAGATTTCTGCCTACGGTGAGGCAGAGGACAACTTATTTATTTAATGTATGTATATCAGATTCTTTCAGATCAGTGTTTAAGCATCACAGTAACCCTCTAATATGGTTATGACGGAGGGTGGAATAAGACACTACATGGGGCTGCCAGCAAAAATGTCCTGTTTTAGTATCAAGGTTAAAGGTAATGAGACTACCTGAGCATTCATTACAAGTCAGTTGCTAGAAGAAAAAGTTCTGTCCATTTGTTATTCTGCACTTCCTTTTCCAAACTCATAAGAGAAACACCACATTTTCCTTTCATTTTCTAAAAACTGCAAGATCAATTAGATGAATTATAAGCCCTAGCAGTAACTGTACTCCAGGCATACTGAAACCCAACCTAGTAAGGGTTTCTGTATTTGTAGACCTCATGGATGGAAGTGATTAGAAGTAAAAGGCTCCAGTTCAAATTATACTTCATGCGCCCTGGATTTGAGATTGGGAGAAATGTTGAACAGGCCTTGAGTTTACCGCTCCTTCCTCAAACACCAAATAAACTGACAGACCCTGAACTCAAACAAACACAAGGTCCTTAAGTTAACGCAGCATTCCTCCATCCTCAATGGAGAGATGGGAGGGGACAGAAGGGTTGGTATCCAAACATTCCTTTTCCATTCCAATATAAAATTACAAGGAGGTTTTAAAACTTTGTTTAATACATTTATGTGCCATCCTTTCACAACACAGAACAGTTCATATAAAAACAAATGAAAACAATATAAAATCAGCAGCAGCTACACACAGAGAGAGAAAAAAACAAGTGTCAAACCAACCCAGTGCCTTCTACTGCAGTTCATTTCATAGCCAAAGACTCTAATCCTTGTGGCCAATGTTTTATTTTTGTTCAATCAAGAAATGCAGACAGAACAGAAGCACAGAAATCATGGAGGCTCCTACTAAAAGAGGCAGGTACATGGGTCCCAATCTATGAAGAACTTGGATGCTAATTAAAAGCAAGTGTGACAATGCTAATGATTATGTCTCCAAAGCACAGCATTCTGCAGCAGCTGAAACATAAGAGACATCTTTAAGGGCAGTCCCATGCATTTCACTAATATTATCTGAAGAGGCCCCTATGCCATTGTGACTGGATATTACTGCTCAGAGGGCTTTTCTGTGTGCAATGACGCATTACTCTCTCAGCCTACACACCGATTGTTCACAAAAAACTGGAGCACAAGAGGGAGATCCAAGTGGCCAAAGCTTTCAGAACAAAGCACATTATTTGGGGTAATATACAGGAACTGAAAGGAACAGACTTTGTGCAAGGCAGGGATAAAGGGAGTTGCTATGGATGCTGGAGGCAAGTCTTGAGAAGGCTGAACAGGAACTGAAAATGTCTGAAGGAGCTGGGAAGTCTGATAAAGCTATAGATCTGATATGATGCAGCAGCCAGAATTCGGAGTATCAGTGAATAGGAAAAGTGAGTATTTACTGTGTTTTATACATATGCATATATATTTCTGCAAAGACACATATTGCAATGATGAATTAATCACAATCTCATACTAGACAGGTAGCTGGAAAAAATAACAAATTAGGTGTATGTGAAGATCTCCTTACAGGTGAATTAAATACTGAAGCAATTTGATCACACCTTTAAACCAATTATTCATATGTGCAATATGTCACACATACTCATCTAAAAAATGATTTAATATGCCATTTTTCTCTCTCCTTAGTGCAAGAATAAATAACACAATTCAGAGGACTCCCATTTTTCTTTACTTGGCTTATGAATGTCAAGCACTCTAATGTTTATCTGAACCAGCTTCCAGAATAATAATGAACTTGGAAGTTACTCATTCAACAATACATTATATGTGTATCACCAATTCCTTTCTAAAGTTCTTGCCTGGCACTACTGTCATATGGAAAGATGTGTGACACCTTAAAGTAACCCTGTACAGTAGAAAATTTCTCATTTGAAGTCACTGCAATCCTCTGCCGTCTGTTCAAATAAATACAATTCATATCCAGATATCGGATGGCATTTCACAGCTTAATCACTAGCTATTCCTTTCCGATTCACTGCTTACTATTAAATAACAAAAGCATACCTAATTTTTTCAGACAACCATCCCACTCAGGTTATTCCTCAGGGTCCTCCCAACTTAAGCCTCTTGTTGAATTCTTTTTTTGCCAGATGTGCATATAATTTATATTGGAGCAAAGTAATTTTAGTCCCCGCATCAGAGCTGCACTATTTCTGCACTGGCGTTTAGTTTACAAAAGGACTAATATGCTTCCTTATCTATGGGGAAGAAAACAAAAAGAAACTGCTGTTGCACTGTCTCCACCTATCATCTAGCTATAGCTCTTATCTCTTTAGCCCATCAGTACCTAACACTCTGAGAATTCTAAGACTCTCAAGTCTTAGAAAGATTCATTCTCTCACACAAAAACAGAAACATTTCATTCCAGTGAGGAAAACTCAGTATGATTTTCAAAAACAGTGCCATTCTCCCAGAGTTTCTTCAGACATTAACTCCTACAGGATAAGCACTTCTGCTTAAGAACTTGCATGCAAGCTACATGCCAACTGTTCCACGCAATGATCACACATGCATTTATTTTGCTACATTTCCAACTCTGGAAAGCCACAGCCAATAGTGGAATCACATATGGTATTCTTTATGTAGTTTGCACGCAATTTCTCACGTGTCACTGCTAACCACATAGAACAGCTGTGATGTTTGAAGCAGTCCTAAAAAAGTGTTGATGTGGAAAGAGAGAGTCATGCTATGATTTGATATGTTAGTATTTTTCTGACCTTCTGCTTCTTATTGTACTTAAAAGAGGTGAAGGTACACATGTATACACACATACACATATGAAAAACACATACTTTCTGCACATTGTTCATTTAAATTTGATTAAATAGCCACATCTGCACCAGTGATATTCATTAGGAGATTGTCATGGACCAACTGAAATGTAGGGAACAGTCCAGAAGGATTGCAAGCCTAATAAAATATATATTTTAATATATAGGAAGCAAGCTGGTTTCCATGTGTGTATACAAGTACTCATACCGGCACATGACAATTCATGTGCCCTTTGTGCACAGTGTTACAAATTAGCCAGAGTTTAAAAACCTTTGTCTTAGTTCATGGTTAATACAACAGTGGTGCCTCACAAGACGAAAAGAATTCGTTCCGCGAGTCTTTTCGTCTTGCGATGTTTTTCGTCTTGCGAAGCACGGTCCGTCACAACTGCGCCTCTTCAAGCGGCTTTTTAAAAAAAGCGCAAGACGTTTTGTCTTGTGAAGCAAGCCCATAGGGAAATTCGTCAAGCGAAGCAACGCAAAAATGGAAAAACCTTTCGTCTAGCGAGTTTTTCGTCTTGCGAGGCATTCGTCTTGCGGGGCACCACTGAATTTCCATTTCCACTGTGTTTGTTTCTCCTTATTGCATACCAGGACAAGTGAACTGTTGTAAGAACAAGCTAAAATCAAGCAATGTAGTTGGGATCATAGAATCACAGCATTGGAAGGAACCCCGAGAGTCATCTAGTCCAACACCCTAGAAAACAGAAATTCCATTGTGGCGACCGTAACCTAGATTTAAGGTGTTGTTTGGCACCTAGCTTATAAATCTGAGTTTCTAACACTGTGGAGACCTGGCTTTCTGATGAGCATTCAGGGGAGCAACCACAGCTGTGTAGACCAGAAGAATGCTCTTTGAGGACTTGGACTATGGATGGTACAACAAAGAGGGAACAATTGGGTCTCCATGTACTGCCACGCATGCATATCACATTTATGTTGTTGTCCCTGCCCACATGGGTCCAATATTTATATAAATACTTTACCAATGCAAGAGAACTCAACAGGGGTGGGATTACTACACTACTAATGCTATGTGTGATTATGGCTTCAGTAAATTTTCAAGGACAACATATATAGGTGCAATGACACTCTCACACAGTGCTAATATTAAAATCACCTCTTTCTATGCTGGTAGAGTCTTTGTACTGATTCTGTCATTCTTCCCCTACATCTCTTTCAAGTTCCCATTAACTGCGCTAATGTTTTTCCTCTCCTCTTCTCATCAGAATCACCTTGCTTCTAACTGGTTATGCGATCATTCCCTTTGCTCCCTTCTCCCACTCTCACCTTTGAATCTACATAGGTGCATCTCTACTGCATAAAAAATGAGACCTGAATCCATGTGCCAGTTCCCTTTCCTTAGATTATGTGCTACCTCTGTATTAAGAAGCTGCCACCCAGACTCTGAGGAAAGGGCACCTTACAGCTGACAGATTTTTTTAACCCAATTTATTCTTATTTACCTGTGTTACATCCAGTTTTGATGCAAGATAGAAGAATGAAAAGTGCTAAGAATTGTACTGTTTGATGTAGGAGGTGTGGTGATTAGAAACTGAAGCAAAACTGGCTAAAACAATGGTTCAGTCTACCCTGTACAAGCAAAACAATAACAGGGACTGTATAATGATTACATAAATCTTAGGTGATTAGTTTTGTGAGTTGAAGTCAATTAATTAATTAATTCTGCACGTGAGAAAAACAACAGGTCTAAGAAATTTGTTTTTAGATGATATGTCACAGAAGGCATCATAATAGATGAGGGATTTACCTCTTTTAAAATGGTTCTTAACTGCAGTTTTTATAAGCAATGCTATTAAAAAATATTTTAAAATGCTTTAAAATCTGCTTACCCATCAAGAGAACCTTTATAGTTGATTAAAATGTTTTAACTGAATTGTAAATAACTAAATAGACTCACTAAACCCTCCAAGTGCCCCAAAATTCCAACAAAAATAAAGTCAACCAAAGATCGTTGCTGCAGACCAAAAATCTATATGTGAATACGGTCTCTAAAGCAGAATCTTGTTACTGTCATCATAGGATTAAAAAAAAAACACTCTCACTATCAATCCACAATAGATTACTGATCTTGACTTGACATGCTTCTTAAAGTGATTTGTCAGAAACACTGGAAAGGACTTAGCGTTCCATAAAATATACAAAGACTTCTTTTTATAAAAAGTGCACTCAACACACATGCATGTGCACAAACTTACTCCCAAGTATGTCTCACATCACGCCCTGCACATTATCAGGTTGTGGCAGATACTGAAGGGAAAAACCAAAGAATTGTAGAGCTGGAAGGAACTACAAGGGTCATCTAGTCCAACCCTCTGCAGTGCAGAAATATTTTGCCCAATGTGGGGCTCAAACCCACAACCCTGAGATTAAGAGTCTCATGCTCCATCACCTGAGCTACAGAAACCAATTGTTGTGAAGCAGTCACTAAGTTTCTGTGTACGGTTTCCCCAACACTGTGCTAGCTGAGGCTGATGGGATTTGTAGTCCATATCATTTTGCAGGCACCAGATTGGGGAATGTTGGTGTCACCTTTTTATTGCAGACTAAACCATAGCCTTCCTATACACTTTCTAGTTTTTAAATAACTAAAGTTGTATTCTGTGGCTACCGTATAATGGATTCTTTTGCAAGTTAAGAGTGATTATTATTTCAAGTTGGAGAAGAGCAGGTCAGTGTTCTCTGGCTGATACACCAAAGCCTAACTAAGCTAAGGAAGAGCATAACTAAGCCAGAACTAATAACTCAGCTGACAGAGTCCATTCTCCCTGCAGACATGACACCAGCAAGATCAACAGGGGTAGGGTCATTATGCACTTTAAAGAGAACCCAGAGAAAGGAAAAACAATTAAACAATTGCTCGTGGCAGGGTTAGAAAACCCTTAATTCCCACACCAGGGAATGTTTGACCCTGCAATAACAACTCATAAGGTGCAACCAGCTCATACAGGCTGGGAAGTAATTCTGCACTCCTAATGCAGCTCCTGTCATCTTGCGTGAGCATCATGACTTGGGTGTATATGGCTTGGCTAGAAAACCACAGCATCCCTCAGGGTAGCAGTGAGAATGGGGGGAGGTTCACCAAAGTAAAAGATGTGGGAGGTAAGACTGTAGTGGCTTTGCTGAAGGAATTTGGAGGGAAACGTTTTAGGGGAGAAAAGGGCTGTGTTTGACAAGTGGAGAAGGGGGTGATTTTCCAGGCACAGGTTTGCATTCTATGATTTACTCCCATTCAGTCAGAATACTTGATATTAACAAAGAGTTCAGCAGCTTGAAGAACTCTGCATCCATTTTAAAAAGCAGCTTCTGGGAATGTCAGTGCAAATATTATGCTTGAAAGGGTGCACTAAATGTATGGTAACGCTGCAGAAACTGCGGGGGCAGAGTAATAATTCCACACTTCTTAATTTACGGAGTCAACTAAAGTCAACTTGACATAGACAATTTGGGTGACCTTGGCACATACACTTTTCTCTTTTTCTTTTTTTAAGATCAAAATATATTGAAGCAACCAGGCAAATAGAAAGAAATGGCAAAAAAAGCATAGAAGCTGGAGAGGAAGGAGGAAGCAGCTGCAGCTGACAGCAAATCAGCTCCCTATTGGTCAGAAATGCCCACATATACATATCATGTCCTCCAATTACTTTTCTCCCAAGCAGGCCAAGCTTCCAATTAGAAGATGCACAGTATTAATTCACTGTAATCTCAGCCATCATGAAGAACTCATGCTTTTATCAGTATAGCCAGAAGATGCGCTTCCACAGGGAGCCATCATGTGCCTTTATCTGTAAATGACTCTGGCCAACTCTCCACAGTCCATTAAGCTAATAAATCATGTTGGGACCTCTTCTTCAAAGGATATCGAACCAATACTTTGCATGTTTGCAACAGTATTAATCTAATGGCTGCAACAGACTTTCCAGCGAAACAGCCAGAAATAGAACCCTGATCTACCAATCCCCAGTCCTGAGCTCTATCTTTCTAAGCTACCTTATTTCCACAACTAGAAATCTATTAAATTGCTACAGCTTACTCTTGGGACACAGATTTGAGCAAATGGCACTGGTGTATCAGATTCCCCTTTATACAACTTCCCAGCTTAGGCTCATTAAAAGCAGCTTCCGACTTCCTGAGACTATGGAGCAACAAGGGCATAAAACAATCTGTCCTGATCCAGACCAGTTTAAAATCCCCAGCAAGGAGGGATTTCAAGGATTCCCTCTAGGATCTGGCATGCCTAGGCCACCTGTAAGTAGTTTTCTTCAAGCTGCAATTAACAGGTTTTAATATATCCCTACATTTCAGGCAAGGGTGCTATTGTTCATTTCCTCTTAGAAAAGTGGCCTGCAGGTATGGGTTTTTCCCAGCAGCAGCAGCATGCCTTTATTACACTTCTCCGAAATCAGCTGGATTGTTTGAATTTAAATTATTAAGTCAATCGCCTGCACTTAACCACAATATCTAAACATTTCTAAAAGATGAAGTCAAACTAGTATGATCATTAGGAAGATCTAGTGCGACAGGAAGAAAAGGGGGGGAGGAACAATGTTGTCTACACAAGGGAGCCCTGTAGCACATGGAATAGATATAAACCCAGATGGTTCAAAACAATGCATGCCACATGCTATAGCACCAATTAACTTTTAGCAAAACCCTATGCCATGCCAGCGACCATTGGTAAAGTCGACTGAAGGTCAAACTCAGACAATGAGATGATTTGACAGTGACAATCTTTACTGAGAAGGAAGCAGATTAGTGTGAATTCTGCCATCAAAAACAAGGGAGGAAAATGAAACTGCATCAGGAAAGGCCTTATTTCAAGTGTACATGATAACCATGATAAAGGGTGAATTATAACACAGAAAAGTGCTTGAGAGTGTTAGCAGATATAAGGGGAAACTTACATAAGGGGGAAAGAATAAGAAGAGCATGCAATACATTACTTGTAGTGTAGTCAGGCAGAGAATGAGAATAATCCTGCAACATATTGCAAGGGGAGCAGCAGCAACTGTCTTGAATGTGTGCATTTTAAGTATAAACAAAGGAGATAATTTCATATAAGAGAATGCTTATGGTTAGCAACTGTCCCCATTCTACATACAGCACCCACCCTAGTCCCATTATAAGGCTAACAAAGATGCATTCACTGGCCTGGCTATGACTGTAGGGTGAGCAGGGGAAGATCATAAAACAGATATGGGCAAGGGAGAAGATGGAGGGATGGTAAGCACACACAGCCTCTAATGAATCAGAACACTGCCAAGCAGAACGCTGCTCAGATTTAAATCAAATCTCCATTTAAGGAACTCCTGCATTCGTGCTTTTATAAAAAGCAGGCTGGGATTGCAGTGTCTGGCTACAGTTGTTTGTCACAGGCTGGCGTGGGGCCTGGCAAGGAACGGGTTATAATGGAGGGGGAAGCAAAGGAAAGGGGAGAGAGAGAGAATGGTTGGAAAATATGAAGCAGCTGCTGGTTCGTTTAAAAAAAAAAACACACCAAAAAACCGGAGCGAGTCTGAAATCCATAAAACCAACACCTCTCTGAGTTCTGGGCACAGAGCAGCTAGTCGAGCACATGCCAACATAAACGGTGCTAGCTGGAGCCCCCACCCCCCTACCCCAAGAATGGGGGTGGAGAGCTGTGGGGGGGGTGTGCTGCTGACAGAATGGAGTCAAATCATTTCAGAGGGCTTACAAAATGGAGACAAATAATCCTTCAAGGAGATCCTGAACTTCCAGAAAAGAGAAATGCCAGCCGCCCTACCCTCTCCTCTCGGAATGCTACTACCTCTTCCCCACCAGGAAGGGCAAAAGTGCCACTCCCCAGCTTGCGGCTCATTCAGCAAGGCATAGCTTTGAAAGGAGCAGTAGCTCTCCTCCGTCTGCTTTTAATTACAGAGAGCATCCCCTCCCCCTACCTAAAAGAGTAGGAACTGTAAGCAGGCAGGAGCCCAGGTGAAAGACTCCATTTCTCCAAGCAGGAGGGGAGGGGGAGCAGACAATGGAATGAGTGATTCATTGCACAGGAACACACTCCAGAACTGGCTACTGCCACATGGGCTTGCTGAACAGCTTTAAAGGGGCAGCACACCCTTTTCCGTTCTCCTGGAAGCTCAGTACACTACCTACCCCCTCTTTCTCATCTCTGATTGGAAACAGATACTGAATAAAACGCCAGCAAGGCACTGGGCTGTCCAAGAAAGAAAGGGAGGGCGGTTTTGTTCTCCAGACGCTAGTAATTTCAAAGTATAGTCAAAAAAAGGAAACTCCTTTAACATATATAATTCCCTCTCTCTCCACTTTCCATTTCATCTGCAGGACTATCTGGGCTGAGTTCAGGCTAAATTCACCTAAATGAGGCCTAAGGAACAAATCTGGGGCACTTTTGTGACGAAGGTTTCACACATAATTAGAAACATGGGGCTCTTATTTTTAAAGCTTTCCAGCCAACAAATGCTATTTTAGTACCAGCTTCAGTTCTCTGCATCTATTTTAATGGTACTTCACTGATGAAGTGTACTTATACATTAACACACTGTAAATGCAGAAATACAAATTAAATTGTCAGTTTCGAGTGCATGTGGCAAATTCTGTAACACTTCCCTACTGCCTCTCAATCCAGTCTTAGACATATGACCATATCGTACAGGAGTGAAGCAAGAGGCATTCACTCCATCCCCTCCCACTGGAGCACACATCCCCAGAAGAGACCGTTTATACCAGCAGTAGTACACCACCAGTATGTTGTGCAAATGGTACTATTCTCTTACCCAAAAAAAAGTATCTGAACATCTTTGGACACAGAAGCTTATCCCATTCACCAAAGTAATTAGAACAACTAATATGGTTAGAGCAAGTAATTTGGTTCTTGCTCATGGAAACATACTCTGAAAAGAGCCAATCTAGCTGGTGTCATAATACTAACCAAAAATGCTTGTGTACATGAGGTCCCAGCAACTGATGCGTTCAAAAGACTCCAAAAGCAATTGATGTCACGAAGCCCCACTGAGACATAACTTGTGATCAGCAGTTCTGAACACAACTGCCAAAGTCTGGATTACAAGAATGTGTGTGCCTTCAGGAATTATTCCATAATAGAATGTCACCTTAAATCTTTTTTGCAGCACAGTGCCCTCCAGTTGATTGGAACTACAAAGCCCATCAAATCTAGTCATCATGGACAGGGATGATGGGAGCTATAGTTCAAATCATCTGGAGAGTATCATGTTGGGGAAAGCTGTCCTAAAGGTAAAAAAAAGCACTTAGGATAAACCAAGGAAGTCAATTCTCTCATATAGCCATGCTAACTCATTCAACCAAAACACTGCTTTCTTAATGTGGGATTTCAGATAAACATTATATTTATCAGGTTGTTTGTGCAATTAAAGTATAAATATGGCACAAGCATTCAAAACCAAATTGGAAATTATATATTGTATACTGTGGTCCTAGACTCCCATTAGCCCCAGCCAGCATGGCCAATGCTCAGGTATGATGCGAGTTGTAGTCCAGAAATATGTGGAGGAATATAGGTTCCATGCCCCTGTTATGTACACTAAGGTTAGGGTCACAAAGCCAAGGCTAGTTAAGAATGGTCTTTCTTGAGTCTTAATATCAGCTTCTACTACCTTCTCTCTTCTCTAGGACAAACAGAACAGACTTTCCTCAGCCCATGCATGTGGGAGTCCTCTAAGCTTCCTTGATAAGCTTATAAGCCTTTTCACTTTCTGTGCACATGACAAGAATATCAACATATGCCTATCTTTACTCCAGGATTTCTTGGACAGTTCTATATGTTAATCATGAGTTCAGACCTACGAAAAGCAGCTATACAAATGTGGAACCATACATACACTGCACAATGCCTATGTATTGGGGGGGGGGGAGCTAAACACACATTAAATAAAGCACACACCAGGTTTCATATGCCCAACAACGCTTATTATATAAGAACATGAGCTACAATGAAAAGAAAAAAATCTAACTACAAAAATACTGAGAAGGCCTTTGGATGATGTTGCTGGGCAGCCTTCCGAATGTGGTGTTGCCAAAATGCTTTAGGCTACAACTCTCATCAGCCCTAGTCTCCATAATCATGCTGACTGGGCCTGATGGGAGTTGTAGTCCAAAATATCTGGAGTGCAGCAGGTGGAGGAAGCCTGTCCTAGAGAGAATCCCTTGAAACTGTTATTTGTCCCAATACAAGTATCCTAGATTTTTTTTTTTACAGTAATGAGAGTTGGTAGTAAAGAGGAAGAGCTGCAATGGGCCCTTGAATGGCTAGATATTCCTGCCTTTGAACCACTAAAATCAATACAAGTCTGAGGGCTGAAGAAGTCAAGCTGGTACCAGGCTTGTAGCAACCTCCTTCTGAGCCAGTCATCTGGAATATAGTTCTCCCTGAAGTCGGTCATGCATGATCTCATCAAAGCTTAACAGAGATTTAATTTAAAATAACAGTGATGCATATATGTGTGATATTACAAAAGTTACATGTCAAATGATGCAAGATTCCAAAGAATGTATCAAATTTGTATGATTAAAAGTTTACTTTAAAAAAATTGCCTTGGGAATATTCCCCCCCCCAAGGTACCCATCTCTGCATGGCACTGCAGGGCATTATATAACTGCAAACAGTAAAGAAGTCTGGCTCTAATGATGTTGCTTCCTGACCTCCTCTGTTTACTGCCCCCCCCCCTTTGTTGAATTCTCTTAATTCCTATACTACCTTTCTATGTCAACTTGGGAGATTTCCATGCTTTCTTTAAATACAAAAAACACCTCCTTCCCACTCGCCAAGGCTCTAAATGACAAGCAGCATCAGATAACATCCCTTGCTGAGCAGAAAAAATGACTGCTCTTCAACACTGGGCAAATTCCCTGAGAAATCCTCACCTGCCTTCAGTGCCAACGCTGTTTCCTTGGGAAATTATAGGCAGCTGCCTTCCTGTGTCTATGCCTAGCTGAAACATACCTCACAGCTTGGAGGGCATTCAGCTTAGACAAGACCCCTGGGGAAATGGTTGGGGTGGGGGGTGTTTACCTTTGTTTGTCCCAGAGAAGTCATTAAAATGCAGGTTCAGCCAAACCTGCAAGAAGACCTGCATATGCCCCCCACTGCACCGCTGCTATGCAGGGGGTGGGGTGTTAAGAGAAGGTAGATTTGATGAGTAAAACAGAATGAACCTCAAGGATCATATCACGCTATGGCCACTACATACGGCTGCATATCATTAGTTGGTTCCCGGAGGAAACCTAAGCTGCTAAGAGCAAGAATGAACAAATGAATAAACAAACAAACAAACAAATACCCCAAACCTAATATTATTGATTCAAGAAAGGAACGCATGCCAGCATGGAAGCGATTCATTCTGAAAAGAAACTCAGAATCCAATCCTCTAGCAGCCTCATGCAAACTGCACCAGGACCCCAGGGAGAAGGAAGCCCCTCGTGCCATTGCAATTTGGTAGCAAAGCCCTCCGTACCTCTGCAGTCCCTCTCCCCCCCTCCCCCTCCAAGCCAAGACAAAGAGGTAGACAAATCCCCACAGGGTCTTTCCTGAGCTGCAGCTGCACAGCACAGGAAACAGGAATTTGCTATGGAGCAGAATGAACAGGGATGGCTGCGCGCACACATACACACACACACACACACACACACTCCCATGTACGGCAATCTTCCCGCAGCTTAGAGCGAACGTTATAAGGTGGCACCATTTTTATTTTATTTTGTTGCTCTTTCCCCCCCTGCAGGAGGCGAAGCCGCTGCAAGACACTCCCGTTTCCCCGTGCTCGGAGTTGTGCGGGGATGGCAGGGGGCCGCGGCGCAGGCAGCAACAGCACCACAGAAACGCAGCCTTACCTGAGTGACCATTTTCTTTTTCTCCATAAACCAAAACGGGGGGAGGGAGGTGTTGGAGAAAGGGGAAAGAAAGACCCTTCCGCCAGGTGGGGCTGTGGCAGAACCCTTTGCCTATTTGCTTTGCGCCCCGTCTCCGAATGGCGACCCAGAGGGAGCGGGGGGTTCCCCTTGATCCTGGTTTTCCTCCCTTTCTTCTCTCGTGTTTCTTCCTTTCTTTTCTCTTCCTCTCTGGCTGTCTCTCCCCCGCCCGCCCTCTCCGCAGCTCCCTCCCATATCTCAGCCAGATGGCGGCTGGAAGTCCCTCCCCCGAATGCCTAAGGTAATTAATCAGAGCCAAGGCCCGCCTCCTCCTCCTCCCCGTCCCCCGTCCCCGCCTGGACGCTTGCAGAGCCAGTTCGGAGTCAAGCAGAGGGGCCTCTGGGATACTGCTGGCATCCTCTTTCCGGGCTCTGCGCGCCTACGGGTATAGGATTACTCGGGCCGCGGTGGGAGCGCGGGCGGGCGCCAGAGCCTCGATCCAGTCAAGGAGGCGTAGGCAGCACAGCTCCGGGTAACAAAAGAGCTCGAAGCCCTTCCAGCTGCCCGGGCACGCTTGCACATGGCGGGCGGAACTCTCTTCTACACAAAAGGAATACCTGCAATGTCACCTCCGCGCACCTTGGACACGGGCAATGTCGCCCTAGATGAAACCCTAACTGAACTCGGCGCCCACTAGGGTGGATGGCTTTGCTGCTTTTTTCTCTTCTCTCAAGGCAGAGCTTCTTCCAGCCCAAGTGATATTAATAAACAGAGAAAGAGAACTGGCAATGTGGGGGAGAGAGAGAGCGCGCGCTTAAATCGGAAAGGAAGCAAACGCCACGGAAAATATGGTTTTGCTTGGTGTGGTTTTGGTTGCTCCAATATAGTTTTTGATGCTGAAATGAACGTGGCTACAGGGCTCCCCCAAGAAGATGCCTGACTGTGGCTTCTGCTTTCTTTGCTTACATTTATATGCCACCACACAGTTAGAGCTCGGTTGGTAGCATTCAATAAGAAATATTAAATCAGAATTGTAAATTTACAAATACAGCATCCCACCACAGGTTTTTTGTTGTTGTTGTTTTTATGTTGTACACCACCCTGTGATCTTTGGTTGAAGTGCGGTATTGAAATTTAATAAATAATAATTTGTATTCTCATGCTCTTTTGCGTTTATGGGGGAAAATACTGTGTGTCTGATTATGTATTAGATCCAGAATTACAGTTACCCTAGTAACTTGATATATGCGCACATCCCCAGAGGGAATCCTGGTTCTTTTTTAAAAAAAAGTTTATTATTCATATTATTTTATTTTTTAAAAAGCAGCTCATATTATGAACATTGGAGCTTAAACAGGGCAAAATTAATGAAAATTTATTTTAGAAAACAAAGCTGATGCATATGCAATCTGTGGGACTCTCATCCAAACACCATTTTTTCAGTAGAGGAAGCAGAAAAGTACTCTTTTTTGTGTGGTGTGTGCGCACACACACACACCCCTCATATATCTCCGCCTAGTTTAATGTACAGTATCAAAACCTCAGGCTGCACCACACCACCACCATTTCCTACAACTATGGAATAATGACATGCAGAGCAACCACATATTGTAATACCAGCAGAAAGAAGTAGGAAAAGGCATTGCAGATGCTAGAAATCAACTCCAAATAGTGGCAAATGCAACCAACAGAAATGCTGTATATACTACCATTTTACATTTATGCTCCTTCCTTGGATGAGAGCACTGTCTAGTTAGTCCAGGGGCGGGGAACATTTTTCAGCCTGAAGGGCCACAACTTTCCAGGGACCATATGCCAGCAATAGGTGGGGCGCGATGAAAAGTAGGTGGAACAAAGAAATGCAAATTATACCTTTTGTACAGTGGGCTGGTTTCTACACTTTGCCCCTTCTATCCTCCACCCAGGCAAGGAAGAGGCATTAGAAGTGAATGCCAAGTGTAGCAAGGCAGTAGACACAAGATCAGCTTCACCACCAGAGGAGAAATACTAAGGTCAGGGGGAGGGGGCCAAAAGTGCTAGTTGGCTCATGCAGTGATCAGGCTATCAGTCCATGAAACAGTCCTGCTGACCAGCTGAGGTGTGCCTGAATATATGGATGGTGGCGGGCACAATTCCCTCCTGTTGTAGATGGGCCCTGGATTCAAATCAGGGGCATTCAGAATGTAAACCACAAGATTGCTCCTCCTGCATTCCCTGTGCTTGCTCCTACAATTTATGATTAGGTATTGGGTTGGGGACAGGAGTGGAGAGACAAATGCCCCATAATACAGTGTGTGATTGCAGCATGGCTGCTGCTGCAGCTGAACAGTTAGGAAGCCATTCTGCTCTGTTCTTGGGTTTTTTTCCTGCCCCCATCTAGTTCAGCATCCTGTTCCCACAGTGGCCAACATCAGTGGGAAACCTGCAAGCAGGAAGTTAACACAAGAGCCCTCGCCCCTCCTCATAGCTGTCAACCTTCCCTTTTTTTGCGGGAAATTCCCTTATTCCAGCGCCATTTCCCGCTGCTATCCCGGATTGTTAGATATCCCGTAGACTGTCCCGGGGACAGGTGAGGCTGCTGATCCCTTATTTTCGAGGCTCCCCAGGACAGGTCAGACTGCTGATCCCTTATTTTCAAATCTGAAAGTTGACAGCTATGCCCCTCCTGCAGTTCCCAGAAACTGGTATTCAGAAACATTACTGTCTCCGACCACGAAGGCAGAGCATAACCTTGATAACCTTTTCTTCCATTAATTTGTCTAATCCTCTTTTAAGGCCATCCAAGCTGGTGGCCACGGCTGCCTCCACAAGTTTCATAGGTTAACTATGCACTGTGTGAACTACTTCGTTGTATCTGCCCTGAAACTTCCAATGATGGCCATATATATTGCAGTGTTATAGGAGAGGGAGAATAAGTTTTCTCTCTCCTCTTTCTCTTTTTATAAACTCCTATTGTGTCGACTCTTGCTCGCCTTTTCTCTGCACTAAAAAGTCCCGAATGCGGCAACCTTTCCTCATAGGGGAATCATTTTGGTTGTCCTTTTCTTAAACTTTTCCAATTCTACAATATCCTTTTTGAAGTCACGTGACCAGAACTACACACAGTATTCCAAAAGCAGATGAACGATATATTTTTTTATAATAGAATTATATCAGCAGTTTTATTTTCAGTTCCTTTCCTAATGATCCTGAGCATGGAATTGGCCTTTTTCAGAGTTACCACACACCGCGGTTGTTGACATCTTCATTGAGCTATCTGCTACAACCCCAGGGTCTTATCACCACCAGTTGAAACCCCATGTGAAATTAAGATTAATTTGTGTGTGTGCCAAAATGCATAATATTCCACTTGTTTGCATTGAACTGCATTTGCCTTTGCTATATTACTTCCCATCCACCTCTCAGTCTGAAGAGGTCCTTTTGGACCTCTTCACAATCTCTTTTTGTTTTAATGATCCTGTGAGAACTACATCCACAGGATCAGTCGAGGCCATTTTGGAGGGAAACCAGTACGTAGTGGCAGAAGAAGACAAGCACACACTTCATGAAATCAAAACATTCTTCAACACCTTCACTGAAGAGATGCCTCTCATGGTGGTGTGAATGGACAGTGCTGTGCAAGTTCCATCAACAGCAGTGCTCTCTGAGATTTATTCTATTTTCAGCTCTGCCTAACGAGCAAACATACTCAGACTCAACTCCAATGAAAGTCCATTATTAAAAGGTAATGCCATGAATTTTAATCTAGTCTAAAAGTTATGGAGTTACAGATAACTGTGGCAAAAATACTAGCATGAAACCTGCTGCATGGGACCAGTTGGTAAAACACAATATTTGGGCCCTGGCGTGCTCTGGTCCATGGGGTCACAAAGAGTCAGACACGACTAAACGACTAAACAACAACAAATTTAGGGGGAAAGAACCACAGAGTCAATTCTACAAAGGTGATGTGATTCACACTGGGAGGTAAAATTCAGATTGTCTCTTGTGGGGGACAATCTGAATTTCTTGTGGGGGGAAAAACCCCTACACATCACAACTCTGCCTTCATCTGTTCAAAAGATGAACAGCATGTATCCTAAAGAAAGGCCTGCATCTGAACAGGCAGCCTTGACGTGTGTGCTTATTCTGTCAAAGTACATAAATCTATAGTAGCTTTTAGCACTATGCTAGATAATTCACAAGTAAAAAACAAGCAAGGTGGAAGCAATTTTTATACTCAAGCTTGGGAAAGGACACTCACAAGAGTGTTTGTGGTGGGTGGGTGGGTTGAGGGGGAAAGGCACCAAAAATATCCAAGGGCACAGCATCCTGTTAATTGCTTTGCTCCCTCACACCTTTAAAAAGACACACCAGTATGTTGAACTAAGGCAACTCAGCTTTCACACTCACTCTTTCTATGTTCACATCTTCAAAGCCACTCCCCTTTCCTACCAATCCTTTAATAAAAAAAATTTGTTGTCCAATGTACAACAACAAAAAGAGCAAGACCACCAATTTCACTGCCCTAGTATCTGCCATGCAGCTACCACTCCCTTTGGGATAGATCTATTCCTTAGACCAGGGATGGGAAACTTCTTCTTTGGAGGGTCACATTCAATTGGCTGTAAGTCTGTTGGGGGTCACTTGCTGGTCATGCCATGGTAGAGCCTGCGGTGGGTGGGCACCTTCTCTCTTTCTCTGAAATCCTGTCACTGTGTGTTGTCACAGTTCCCCCAAAGGGCTTTCCCTTCCACAGCCACCCTCCTTCTGTCAGTCTCATCTTTCTTCTCTACTTCTCCACTCTCCTCCTTTCCAGCTCAACATCCCTCTGCCCATGAAGCAACAGTCTCCACATCCGTCTCTGAGTCTCACACCCAGGAATTGGAAGAGAAAAGGGACAGTCCTTAGAAGCAAGAGTGTCCCCATAACAACCAGAGAGCAGGATAATGTCAATGGCCTTCCCTTTGGTAGCTCACTTGGTTCACACCAGATAGGGGATAGGTAGGCAGGCTTAACAAGCACTGCTTCTTCCAATGAGCAATGGGGAACCAACACTAATTCTCCATGATGCAACACAGGATTATTCAGCATGGTGGGCAACTGCAATGACTGCCACCTGATGCTCATCAGAAGAATGAGAGAAAAGAGGACCCAAAACAGGATTTCCAGCAGGGCCAACAGCCCAAAGATGCCACCCACTGACACCAGGTCTCTTATATCTCCAGCTTGCCTAATGCTACTTACCAAGTTTATGGCAGAAGTGAGGGATGAGCCAGGGACTGATTCCTAGCTCAGTCTATTACACACTGTTAGGCTATACTGACTGAATTTATTGTTTCAATGTCTCTCCAAAACATAGATTAGGCTAATTAAAAGCCATGTGTTTCCCTCAAAAGTAGCCACCTGGGTGGAAAAACAGAATATGGAATTAACATCATATCTGGGTCTTCAAGAAAGGCTATTTTTTTCCTATTTGACTGTGATTAACAATGCTTTACAAAAGTTACAACCATCTGTTATCTTCACCATCTCCACCCCCATATTACAACATTGCCCACCCACAGAGGGGAAAGGAAGAGAAGGAAGATGGAGTACTTATGTTTAATGTATCGGCTTCTGTATAAAATTTAAATCTGTCAAAAATAGCACAAGTATGTCTCTGACTACAGTACAGGTAATTCTTTTTAGTAATGAATGGCAAGGCCTAGATATCTGTGACTCATTAGTCTACAATTGGGGGCGGGAAGAGAGGTTTTAAATTTCTATCATTGGAGAACAACTGTCACCATAAAAGTAATGTGTAAGTGCCAAGATTTCATGTTCTGAAAGCAGAAAGAATAATGGAATGCAAGCTAAGTATATGGAGAACTAAAGGCTACATTAATCCATGTTTCTTAGCTGCCTGTAGAACATCTTGTAAGGAGATGGGAAATTTCCCCAACTGGTTGCAATACAAACTCCTATTTGATTAAATTTGGCGGTTTCTTAACCAATTTTTGATATCCCAAACAAATCCTTGTGTGCCAATATAGAAATGACCTGATCCCATATAGGTTCATCCTGAGAATTCATCATTGCAGAGGTGAGGTGTCCTTTGCTTAGGCAAATAGAAAATAACAACGAAGAAGAAGAAGAAGAAGAAGAAGAAGAAGAAGAAGAAGAAGAAGAAGAAGAAGAAGAATCTGATAAAAGGCCCAACTGCCATCCAAAGCTCTTGAACAATTGCCCATGTTTTTATATAGCTTTATCCACTGCTTTTTACTGTTACTGCTTTTCTTCCTTTGGTTTTATTTTCTTATTGTGAGCTGCTCTGAGGCCATGAATGATAAGGGCAGTGCAGAAGTCTTATTAATAAAAAAAAAACAACCAATAGATTGAAAGGGGGCAATCTTAGCCTTTTAGTGCAGCTCAAAGTACGTTTTTGCTAGTAAGTTAGAACAAATTCAGGTAGTGCCAATAATGTTATGTACAGCTTTCTTTTCATAGGAAGGGAGTGTTACCTCATCACATCACATCACATCACATCACATGCATTTCAGAGCTCTGCACTACCAGCAGAACAGATACTCCACACCTAGCTTGGACAGGTACCCACTGGTCACAGGGTATAGTCTGAAAGCACATGAGGGCAACCCCTTGTTGAAGCTAAGTAGGTTTGGGTCTGGTTAGTGTTTGGTGGGTGATCACCTTGGAACTACATGTATGCCATATTGGGCTCCATAATAAGGTTGCCAGATTTTTCTCAATGATTTTTTCAACTTCCTACTAAATAGATGGATTTTGTCAGGGGACTGATTTGTAAATCTGGGGACTGTCCCTGGAAAACGTGGACGTCTGGTAACCTTACTCCATATGAAAGGTGGGATATAAATGTAAGAAAATAAATACATGAACTAATAACTGATTACTGATTCCCTTCTTTAACATATGAACCCAGCTGATCTATGCATAATGCAAGACAAGATCCTTTGTAGCATAGCAGCTAGAATGTTGGGAGGATATTTTTATATGCCTCTTAAGAAAAGTGGAGGACATATTGCTGGCACATTCAAGCAATCTTTGTGTTTGAACGTTCTCCTCTCTTTCCCCACCAACCTCCTTAGGCCTGCTAATGCAAAGGCCTGCAAGACTTATTCATAACAATCAGCTAACCATCTTTTTTATATTTGCAGGCTTTCTCAGATTGCATTTCAGATATTTACTAGTGTGCAACAGTGGTGGCTATGTGATGGGTCATTTGTGAGGTGCTAAAAGATTACTGAAAAAGTCCTCAACAGTGTATCTAATACAGGGAAGCAGAACAAACATTAAATTGGATACTTTCAGCATTTAGTATTATATCTGGAATGCTGAAGGAAATGCTCTCTATTTTTAACTGCTTTGGGTAATCAACCCATTCTCTTAACCATATTCATGAAGGGTTTCACAGGGATAGGATAAGATTTACATTTTAATGTAAATTATCTACATTTCTGTACTGGCTCAAACAGAGAGGGAACAAATCTCCAATCTGTATTTAGGAATACAGTACACAAAGCACACTTATTAGAATAAATGTTGACAACCAAGAGATACATTTAATGTAGAATCACATGACCTTAAGTGCATAGTAGTCTAACAAGATTCTATATGCAAAATAAAAAAATTCCTTCCAGTAGCACCTTAAAGACCAACTAAGTTAGTTCTTGGTATGAGCTTTCGTGTGCATGCACACTTCTTATGCTAATTTATCTTCTGAACAAAGACACAGGCTTATAGCTCATATTTCTGCGTGTCGGTTGTATTATTACAGATGTCTACCAGAAGTCTTCCATATGCTTCTGTATGAATTCTTTCTATTCCAAGCTGTAGCCCAAGAGCTCATCAAGCACTTTGTCGTTCTGAATAGAAGTACTCCATGACTCCTAAACAGAAACACACAATTCTGCATTCTAAGAATAAATGCAATCACAACGGAAATACTATGAAGGATGTGGATTCTGGGTCTAGGCAGATGGTATATTTTGAGCAGCAGAAAACAGATATCTAACTGATGATGGGAACATGTCAGAATTATTATTTAAATATGCAAAAATCTGGTGTTAAACTTTAAAAATGCTTCAAGATTAACTGATCACCCAATTATTTACACAATGGTGAAGGTTGTTCAAAACTTCACTCCTCCATACACCAGTGATTAATCATTCCAGACAGCTTCAAGATCAGTAAAAGAAAGAACTAAAATATGGAAAATCCAAAGCACTAAAAGTTTCAAATAGAAAGAATGCAGAGATAAAATAATCACTGAAATGGTTAAAAACACGTCCCTTTAAAGCATGAAGCGTAAATTTTATCATCACTATTCAAGTGTGTGTAACTGCTACCAATAACTATCAAAATATACAAGACAGACTTCAGATATTGACTTCTGTGGGAAATATAAAAACAGAAACACAATGACATAATAGGTGATTGCCTGGTCTTCTCAGATATAATCAGATTGCAAAAATTATTCTCTATTTACTGGGTATGAAATACCAACTGATCACTTTAGAACCTCTCCCGTGTTACAAATAGATAGTTCTTCTGGCCCAGTTCTTCACAATGATTACACATTATATTCAGATAAAACAGTTATCACAGGAATCGATACTTTACTGTGGAGCAGTGACAATTCTGATGAACAAAAAATTACATTGTGGTCCCAGTCATATCTACTCATAAGTAAATCCCAATGAGTTGAATGGGATTTGTTCTCAAGTAACTGTGTAGAGGATTGGAGCCTTAACAGTAACTACTGTAATAAAACCAGCATGTCACGTGTGGCATTGAAAAAGAAGAAGAAAAATCCCCAGAAAGAAACATGCCTGGTAACTAAAGACAGTTCATATAGTAGCCACCTTAGTATCAGCTACTATAATACTTATTCCAAATAATATGGAGCAAAATGAATGGTCATTCCTATTAATACAAAAAGCTGTCATTCTCAGACTTGCTATATGAGCAGGAAATTTCTAAAAATGATGTCTGTTCAACATACAAAGAGGCTTAGGATACCAGATCCTTGACTAAGCCTTAGGATTGCCATAAGGGGGAAAAAGTTATTAAAGATAATGAGAATGTTATCAAACATTCCCATCCTTATTATTGTTCTTGCTCTTAAAAATGTCTGAAACACTTACAAGAACAAATACATTTCACTATGTTTTTATCAGCACATTAACACTGGACTTGTGTAGTGAGGGATAAGGTGAATCAGAATAGTTATAGCACATCAGCTCACCAGGAATGAGTTCGAGATAGAAATATCACTCTTCTGGTTGCTGGAGCTAGAAAGGAGGTATCTTCAAGTCACATGCTCCTTAGTGATGCAGCACTCATCAACCAATAAGAAAATCTCAAGAATGCCATATGGTGGATTTTAATGTTAATAATTTCTCACTCCTTAAAAATGCACATATATATCCTTGGAATTTATATCAGGAACAACCTCCTCCGTAAAATGTAAATTTCTCCCATAAGACTCTGATCCTCAAGCTTTCAACTCAGATGCCAACTTCAGCAAAAGGTAAATGCAGTACTTTTGAAAAAGTGTATCTGGATAAACCAAAACAGCTGAGCCTGGAAAAATATCAGCCTCCTCTCAAAGCAATGCAGGGAGCTAACAATGTACAACTGGAAACATGAACAACATTCAGTTGTGATCTTTTCTCTACTTACCTGGACAACGGGGTATTGGTAATCCATGCAATATACACCATACATAGCCAAAGGCTTCTCCAGCTGTATACCAGGCAGACAAAGAAACGGGAACTCTGAGTCTGCGTCTCCCCTCCTGCAGTCTTGAGCACAGGTCCCTGGCAGTGCTGTGCAATACTTGGCTCAGGCCTCTGGGTCTATACGCAGGTTGATACTAGCTCAGCTGAAAATATACATGAATTGCCCGAATGGCTTCAGATCAGCCTTTCTGCCTCCCCCTCCCCTTGAGATCCAGCACAGCTAAACCAAGGCGCACATAAACGAACGGAACCTCGTAAGTTAGGAATCCTAAACTGAAGACGAACAATTCTCCTGCAGTTCCCAGAAGCACAGAATGACAATCAGGAAGAACGGAATGCAGTAATGGGCGAAGAGGGAGAAAGCAAGCAAGCAAGCACATAGGAGCCAAACAGATATATGTTCTGGGCGCTAGGTGCGTCAGAGGGAACACAATCTGGGACAGCAAAAAAGTATATGAGGCTGTGTTACCCTCCACCCCCAGACCTTTTTGCTTTTTCTTTTTTTACTGTCCCAGGCAGAGACAGGTGCTGGGATTAGTATAGCAAATCCCCCCCCCTTTTTTTTTGAGGATGCAAAGGGAGGGAAAAGAGAGAGGCTACACTGATATCTGCAATGAAGTTTTTTGTGGGTTGTTTTTTTTTAACATAACCAAATATATGATCGTATCATTTAACACTTCTCTCTCTGCATTTAACCCAGACAGAGACAGCTGCTTGAATCAGAACTGAAGTGAGAAAGGGAGAGAGGAGGAAAGAAAGCAATCTGAATCCACCGAGAGGCCTTGAGCTATGCAGGATGCATGCTCTCAGCTGTTCCAGTCAAACTTAGGAGGATTAATGCTGACTGTCAGCATAGGGGATGGGAAATGGTGAGAAAGGGGGCTAGGTCTGGAAAAGCCAGCTGCTCTTCCCATTTTAGAAAACTTCCTTGTACCATTCCAAATCCACACATTCCTACAAGAGGATGCTGGAGCTCTAACAGACATGGACAGATGCTAAATTAATCTGACAAAGACCAGCAGGTTCAGAAGTTGCTTTTCGAACCATGCATGCCATGTGTGTCACTTGTAACCTGAGATCAGCGAGTAATTCTTAGAAGGCTGAAAGTAGCCTAAAGGCAATAGCGAGGTGTGGAAATTATACCTTCAACAACAGAAGCAATATACATTTTTTTTACTGTGCTCTTTAAAAGAAGCAAAAAAATAACCCCCAATTCCCATGGTTTGACATTTTTTTGGCATACTCTACTGTTTAAACAGCCTGTGTGCCCAGTTTCCCAAAATCTGGGGGCTTACTGAACTCTTTGATGGCAAATGGAAAGCCAAAGAAAAACTAAGGACAAGCTCTCAGTACCACCCTTGCTCCCTGAACTCTTGCTATGAGCATACTATTCTGCACCTATTGTTCAATAGATTTTGCTTTCAATTCTTTCAACACTGTTTCTCTCATCAGAAAATTGACAGCAACAGCAGTATTCCAATATGCTTCATTTGCCGAAATATAAAGCAACCATGCCATTAAAAAAAAAGTATGGAATTGTTTTCATGAGGCTTCAATATTCAGCTTGGATGGGAAACAATGGGTTGTATCCAATGTTAGTCATACTTAGAGTAGACCCATTCAAATTAATGGACATCACCACCACCGGTTCATTAATATCAGTGTGTCTACTCTTATGAGAGTGGCATTGTAGTCTAAACCACAGAGCCTAGGGCTTGCTGATCAGAAGGTCGGCGGTTCGAATCCCCATTACGGGGTGAGCTCCCATTGTTCGGTCCCAGTTCCTTGCCCACCTAGCAGTTCAAAAGCACGTCAAAGTGCAAGTAGATAAATAGGTACCACTCCGACAAGAAGGTAAACAGCGTTTATGTGAGCTGCTCTGGTTCACCAGAAGCGGCTCAGTCATGCTGGCCACATGACCCAGAAGCTGTCTGCAGACAAACGCCGGCTCCCTTGGCCTATAGAGCAAGATGAGCGCCGCAACCCCAGTCGTCCGCAACTGGACCTAATGGTCAGGGGTACCTTTTGCTCTATGAGTAGAACTTAGTTGGATACAACCCATTATAGCAACAATGAGTTCTTCACTCAGAGCCATCATACATAAATCCATTTCTGGTCAGTAACACATACCAACTATCACATGAGTAATCTTTGCAAGTTCTCATAAATAATTTCCATTGATATATTGCCTGTGAGACTCAAAACCTTTGAAGTCTTCCACACTATTCAATGCATTTCCCCATCACTTTTCAAACCACAAAAAAATCCATGGCTTTCTAAAAACCCTAAAGTTCTGGTATGTGCTTGGAATCCCTTCCACAAATTACTGACAGCCTGGAGAAATCAGGGAGCAGGAGAAATAGGACAAATCTTATTTTCCTTTGTCTTTTGCTGATTGGCTGCTGCAGTTTCCGGCAGAAACCATGGAAGGAGGGAGAGCAGACAAACCATGGATTAGAAATGTCCCCATAGGAAATAATGGAAATCGTCAGCTCGTTATGTGAACACTTTCCTAATGAATGATTTCCTGGGAGTGCATTGTATTTGGAAAGTGGGACCTGCAATGTATCTCAAATTGGATAAATGGGAAATAATATGTAAAGTATTGCAGGATATTCATGTTCTCTCTCTCTCTCTCTCTCTCTCTCTCCACACACACACACACACACACACACACACACACCTAATTTCATTTATGTCCGATCATGAATCTAAACTGGTAGTGATTAACCTGGAAAGTTATCTTTGCATCATGGTGGAAACCATGGAGAGTCAATGTAGATAGTACTGAACTAGACAGACCACTGGTCTGATTTGGTGTAAGTCAACTTCCTAAGTACTTATGTTCCCAAAATTAATGCTCATCCAATGAAACTGAAAACAGACAAAAGGAAGTATTTCTCCAGAAAGGGCAAAACAATCTTATGGCATTCACTACTACAAAATGTGATGATGCACCATAGCTTATATAATTTTAAAAGAACAACAGATAAATTTGTAAAAGATTTGAGGAGGAAGTACTTTCTGTAGAAGACAGGAACAATAGTCTATTGCTTGCAGTGTGAAAGTTGATTTACTAATATTATGTTTTATTTCTATTTTTAAAATATGTTCCATTTTTCCTACAAACTGTAATCCTAAGTAGCTTGTAACAGAAATAAAATACAAATAGCAATACATAAAACAGAAAAATTGAAAGAGCAACTTAGCTATACATAGGGCCAATTCATATCTTATGCTAAACCAAACCATGGCTAAGCATGAACAAGCAAGTATGGCCACTTTGCACCACCCCAGAGCTACGCCATGGTTTGGCTTAGCATTACATTTGAACCTGGGCTCATGCTTTCCCCTCCCCCCCAAAAAAATATATACTAAAAGCAATAATCCAATAACAAACTTTGCCTACAGCTTGTGACTTGCTTGGAGATACAGAAACAACATGACCAGTTTGGGTCATAACCTAAGCTTAGCTCTGGGCAGCAAGCCAGAGGAAGAGCAAACTGGCTGTTGTTTTCTCTCTGAATGCCCCCTTTTGCCCATAGATGCTTAGTCATGGTTTGGCTTAGCATTATGTGCTAACTGGGCCACAGTAGTTTACACACATTACCTTGAGAACTAGAAGACATATGAGTGTGAAACTCTGCCAAAGTAAAAAGTGGCAATTTAGCAAAGTGGCACTCACTCCCTAGCCTGGTGCCCTACATATATATTTTCAACTGCAACCTTCATTGTCCTTGACTCCTGGCAATATTCACTGGGCTGATGGGAGTTGGTGTCCAATGCCAAGTTGAGGAAGACTGAGCTAGCCAAGACAGAGGAAGGGTTAAAATTAAGCTTTTGCCTACATGAATGTGCTAACGGTTGCTTATACAACCCAGCTCTTATTTCAGTATTTTGACAAAATGATCAAAGCACGCATGAACAAATCCATCTTATTATTCAACAACTAGTCAAAAGGTTTCAAGGTACCTAGGTACTTCCTGGATACAAAATTTAAGTCCTCTTCAGAAGTTGATATCTAGAAAAACAGACATTAATGAGCAGGATTTGGCAGGAGAGAGCACAGACCAAGGAATATGTTCTGCTGTCTATCAGGAGGCCAGAAGAAGACAACACAGATGGCAGGAAATAAACTATATTTAAAAAAATAGGGGGATGAGCAGATAATGAGGTTTAATCACAAAGTAACATTCCAATTCCAGAAGTGACCTTTATAGGAAAGCAAGTTTCCTGAACTCAGGATGCAGGGGGTGCATTTAACAGGTAGTGTTAATCAGTTCCTTTAATAGAGAACATAGGATGTTTGAAAATGAATTGGCAACACCAAAAAATGAGGTAGCAGTTTCTACACACTCAAGTGGTTCCCTAGAGATAGACAAGCTTATAAATGATAAGCATTAAAAAAAACAAAAAACAAAAGGCCTGGCAATAACCTATGAGGTTCAATATCTTACATAATGTTGGTGGCTATTGGGTCTATAGAGATAATAAATTCTAGCCTTATTGTCTAGAGATGGAATTTCCTTCTTCTATTAAATCCTCCTTCTTCTTTTCTTCCCCAGAGGTAAAAGTGAATTGCCCATAGAAAAGAGAGGAGAAAGCCATGATTTTAGCATGGCTGTGACTGGACAGCAAAAAGCCCACCAAGCAACAACCAGAGAGTAGCAAGGTCTTATTTAAAGCGAAAAAAATGAGGGAAACAGTTGCATGTAAATCAATGGATTGGAAGGCTTATGCATGCAACTGAGTAGTGTATTTGGACTGCAATGGGGTCTCAGGTGACCATTTAAGTAGATTGACCTTTTCTGTAACTGAAGGGTGTGCTGTATGGGAAATTTCTGGCTCGAAATCCAAACCAGCCTCAGACCCAACTGTGACCTACAATATTAATAGCTGAGAGTATTCAAGGTCAGTGTGACACAGTGCACTGCTTGAGGTGGGCTGTTGCTGTCACTTGCACTCCCTCCTTTTCCTCCATGCATCCTTGTCACCTATTACCTCCTCCTGCTACTGCCTGCTGCTCCCTTGTTGCTGCTGCTGCTGCTGCTATTACTACTCCCTCTGCTACTTGAATCTGAGACCATCCTTGCCCCCTTAATGCAACACCCTCAGGAAGGGGCACTTTCTCACAGCAAGACATTGTAGCTGAGATGGACTGTACTGCCACTAATGTATATTGTCGAAACACTGGCAAACACTTGTGTAGAAGTCTCTGTTAACTTCAATAAATTTTACATCTTTCACTGCCAGTGCAAATGCTCACTATGGTCACTTCAACCACAGCTCCTCACTCTCAAAGAAGGAGGACCTCATTCTCAGAGTGAGGAGTAGGGTGCTCAAAGAGCCTACTTAGTGCGCTGCCAGCTTCAATGCCACTCTCCTACAGTGCAGGGAGGCATTTTCTCCACTGCATACACTCCATGTATTCCAGTGGTTGGTTTGAGGATGACTGCCTGAGCCCCAGTGCTGAACACTAGTGCATAGTGGGCGGTACTATGCCCACCTGTACCTACTTTGGCACCAGCAAAAGTTCTCATAAAATATATCCTGAAACATAAACATGGCACTGTTTGCTCCTCCTGCTCAGTTCCTGCTCGCACATGCTCAGCCTCTTCCAACACTGAAGCTGCTCCATTAAACATGCCCACATTTCAATGATGCCAGGACTGGACAACTACCCTCCTTTCCATTTGGAAGAGGAGAGATGCAAAGAGCTTCTCTCCCTCTGAGAGTAAGCACAAAAGTGCCTTTTTCCATTGATGAGGTGACTAATTGAGGGGACATACCTGTACTTGTTTTGCGGTCCTCTGTCTCTATTCCGCTCATTTAGAGATGGCAGCCATTTTGTGTTATGGCATGTCCTCACAGCAGCCATGTCCTGGCTGCTCCCCATGGCACTGTTTCAAAATTCCAAATGTGACCACTGGCCCAAAATGTTTAGCGAACCCTGCACTACAGAGGAGAGAAAATTTTCTCACCTTTATCCCACCCCCAGGACCCAAACTTGTGTCTGTTATGCCCCAATGAGGTCAGACAAAAGCATTAAGGTGAAGGACAGTCGTTTGGAATGTTTCAGACATGTAGCTTGTCACACTTTCTGGATTATGACCCAATCGTCCGTCCTACAAAAAGAGAGTTGGGTTCACCTGAAGTCTGCCACAGTCATTTCTTCATCTATACTCTGAAGGAGGAGACCCCATATCAACAACTCAGCAGTATGGAGCTCCCTAGTCTGGTACCAGCTGCCTGCCCAATTCAGACCTCTAATCTCTCCAACTTTGATTTAATGTAGCAATTATGGGTAATGTGGTTTGAAGGAGATAAATGCCCAATACAGGACTAGCTGGCACTGACGTTCATTCCGCTCATAATGCGAAAACAGTTTTAATTAAAATCCCCTTTATGATAAAGGAGCTGCTTGACTGGATGTTTCTGTGCGGCCCTGATATGGAGCTTCCTCTAAAGCGGATTAGAAATCAAAAGTTTCCCCCTTTCTTGCTACTGGCAACACAAAAAGAACTGAAACACACTCACTATGTTGCCCCAAATGCAATTCCCTTAACCCAAGAATTGCTGGGATCACACAAGGCTGATGCAGACAACAATCTTTCTCCAACCAAAGCACCAAACTCCAGTTCCTAAAGGTTAGGAACAAAGGAAACGAGGATGCAATCCTCATTCCCCCGCCCAAAGTCTAACAGTCTCAAAAAAGATTGTACCCTTTAAATGAAAATGAACACAATATTGCTCTCTGTTCACACACATTGTAGGCAGAATTGTGTACTAGGAGATTACAACCACCAACATGTAGCAGTATAGAAAGCCAGATTTATTCTATTTTAAATGAAACAGTCTGTGTCCAGATAGATGGAGGAACTTAATTTGGCGGAACTATATGAGTCTCAGTACTGATTGGTTTAAGAACTGATCTATCACTTCCTACTGAATTACAAAAAAAAAACAGTAGATGAGAGTTTTGTTTGATTTCACACAAAAACTTTGCTTACTTATTATTGCCGCAGTCACCATTTTTAATGGAATATACTAAAATGAATATGTTAAGTCTTGCCTGGTAGGAGCCATCTGTCACAGTGAAAAATCAGCCCCGTGCATTAATATAAAAGGAAGTTCAAGCTTTTCTGGCTGGAAGACAGAACAAAATGGAAAATAAAAGGCCCTGCGTTTGAATGTGCATCTTCTGCTATTCTCTTCTTAGGTTACCTTAAAACAAAAAAACATGTGTCAACCCCCCTCCCCTCCGTCAATTTAAGGAACTTAAATTCTGCCAAACTTTTGAGGTATGTCATTCTGGGATCTATGTGCTTTGCCAATATCTTTATGAGGACTCTTAAACTATCAGTCAATGAAGTAATAGTCTCTTCTTGAGATCATTTCATTCCGTAAGTACCTTATTTCAAGACACTGCTTTATGAAACAGCTCTAATATTCCAGGATCATTGCCTTCTACAGGCAGAGGAACAACCCAAGTGACCAATCAACCCATCTTTTCAAGGTATCAACTAAACTAAGCAACCTTCTGGTACAGTAGTTAATTGCAATGACCCAAATAATCTAATACAAAACCGGAGTGACGTGAGTTGGTCACTAGGGTGCTACTAGGGTGCTACTAAGCCATCGTCCATAAAACCCATATTCCTTATTCCTATGAGAACAAAGGGGAAAGCAGGTCAGAAACAACACTCTGAAGGCATAACACAGTTAGGCTGGTGAACAGGAAAACAGCTTGGTGCAATTAACAAGATTAAAGAGGGATTTAAAATCAGGAGAGAGAGAGCGCAACGGGCAAGATTGATCTTTACAGGATTAAAGCCAGAATCCAACTAAGAGTCCAGTGGTCCTGAGATCAACATCACATAATGGGATTAAATCAAGAGCTGCTTTGTTTTTTGTATCTGAATGCACAGCATCTGCACTGCCACCACTGTAGTTAAATAGCAAAAGAGTTCCACGGTGACAAGGCGGGATTTGTAACATAACACGGCCAACTACAGGCACACTCCTGCGGAAAAGGATATGAAACAAGTTCACAGAAATCAGTGACATGGCACATCATGATCTGGCCAAACATCTAAAAACACAGTAGGCTTACCAAGGCCAGACAGCCATGGCAAATTTGACAGGATTTCCTCATAATGAATGGGAGAGAGGAAGGCATCCACAGCTGAAACTGGGCATGCAGGATACTAATAGCATCTACTGACTATTTTTTTTAAAAAAAAATCAAATAAATGGCATATCGGAGGGTTGCCCTTTATTTCATAAAAAGATTTCCAACACATTCTCGAAGTTCCCGCATTCCGTTTCTGAAAAACGAAAGGGCTGTATCTAACATTAGTCTTACACAGAATGGACCCGCTGAAATTAATGAGCATGGTGACCTTAAGTCCTTACACTATGTTTACTCTGAATAGCACTAATAGATAGTGACCAGTGTGCATACTAATATCAATATATGCCTCTAATGTGCCTAGCAATGAAAAAAAACAAAAACAACACCAGTCAGTTTCCTCTTTGACTTTTCCCCAGAGTGGAAACCAATAATCTGAACAGGTATCTGAGAGCAGCAAAGACGGGGAAGGAAAAGAATATGAAGTTAATGAATGTTCCTATCACAAATACTTTCTCCTTAAAAAATACTAATTGTTATGCAAATAAATTGTTCTGCATTCACTCGAGGTTAATAGGCACAGGGGGACAAAGTATATGTTCTCAAAGCACTAGATTAATGCTTCCCCATTCAAGACAACTTTGGACACAGCAAAGGCAATGGCTCTCATGAAAGCATAAAAATGAGCTTAAGTCATTGCAGGGGTGGCTTCTAACAGGATGGACAGTAGGGGAAGCCTGCAATATGTAACAGCATCTTTGTCAGACAGCAGAAGCCAGAAGGAGGAAGGCTGCAGTCCATTCCCTTGAAAGATTGGGAAGTGTCATAGCTCAATGGCAGAGAACATGTTTTAACTGCAGAGTTCCAGGTTCAATCCCTGTGATCTCAAGATAGGGCTGTCTGAAACCCTGAGGAGCAATTTCCACTCAGCGTGGATAATATCAAACAAGATGGTCTGACGCAATTTAGGACAGCTTCCTATGACCCAAGTTCAGAGCTCCCTGCAGCTGGGCCTCTTCTAGCTTGCAGGTAAAAGGAGTTGAGGAGAGGAGTAAAAGTATCATGAATGGGTGGTGTGTGGGTAGAAACTGTGGCAAAATGGTAGAAAGATCATGCAAAAGAACCTGCTTCACTTGCAAAGTAATTATTAAAAACATCCGACATTACATAGTTTATCCACTTTACCCTAGTAATAACTTATCTTGGCTTGAGATGTAATGTATGAACAATAAAACTCTTCCCTTGCTACAAAATGGTTTTCCTCTGTTTTTTCAGCATTCAGTATATACTAGGAATAGATGATTGTCCATCCTTACTCTGAAAGGTCTATTAAACCATTTTCTTTCAAATAAAACACTTCTGTTGTCAATTTGACTTGGCAACGGAAATACAGGGAAATATATGCATCCTTACCTGACCAACTAGGATACCATGTCACAACAAATATCCATACCGTACTATATTTTCAGAGCTAGAGTACCCTAAACAAAGCCTGTGCAAAGTTCAAAGTCACAGATGGCTACATGCTTCACTCTGTTTAACTCTCCCTGTAATCATCATTCATTTTACTAATGGTACTTTCTGCAGAAGGGCAAATGAAACAGCACCGTGAGTAAGATGTTGCTAAGACCCAGTTTGGCAGACTTTGCTTTCCAGTCCCCTGGGGGGTGGTGTTGATGAGCTCAGAGACTAAGGGGAGTGAGAAAGAAAATATTGTAGGCAGTCCAAAGATGTTCAGAACTGAGCTTGCCTCGCATACAAGATACTGTAAATGAAAAGGTTACAGCAGAGCAAAGCAGATACTCCCGGAATATGTTTTCACTATCCTTCTTTAAAGACCAAAGCAGCACATCTAAGCCAAAGCTACATTTCACAGAGCAGCAAGGAAAGAAATTATTATAACTGACGAACGTGCATGTGAAAGGAAAAGCTGGAAAAGTTTGCACAAAGATTTATTTGCTTGTTGAAAAATTGGGAGGAAAATAAATTGTTACACCAGAATTACATTTTTAACTTGCCCTTCCTTTATGGGGCTCAGGGCAACGTACATGATCAATACCGCTTTCTATGCTCATAACAACCCTGTGAGGTACAGTAAGCTGAAAGAGGTTTTGGAACTACCGGTAAGTACAGATTTGAACTTTGTCCAATATTTTCTGCAGCAGTCTTCCTAGTCCAATATTATCTACATCACATAGGACTATACATTTGGAGTGTTTATTCAAAATGCTGGTTGTGTTTACTGGCCCAGAAATGGAAAGAAGATAAAAGTTCCTACCAGAGAATGGCAGATGAAGTCAATGGACTATGCTGAAATGGCTAAAATGACCAGAAGAGTCAGAAATCAGGAAGACCAAAATTTTAATAAGGAATAGGGGAAATTTACAACTTATCTTAAAGGCCATTGTAAACAGTTAAAACTGTTAGTAGGATTGGAATATCACTTGTAGTTTAAGGTTGAATTCAGGACATAATGGAAGAGGTAAAAGATTTGGATTATCATAAAAGACACAGGAGGAAATTATTAAAAACAGGAGCCACAAAGGAGAGCATTGCAGTCCAGGAGATTCATTGGAATCTTGTTTCTTATTATTTATGTTTGATATATCTCTGTAAAATTTTAATTTGAAAAACCAAATAAATAAATTTAATAAGAACAAAATGCTAGTTGCGATTGGCAGAATTTATTTATTTATTTTTTACCCAACAACAACCCTATGCACATCATAGTTATCATACTGAGACTGAAGACACAATGATACATAATGGTCTCTATGGTATGCAGGTATTACACGTGTATCTAAGCAATTGTTGGAAGAATGAAGGGGACCTAGTGGGTGATATCCAACATTAGTCATACCCAGAGTAGACCCAATGAAATCAAATGACTTATGTACATCAATTTTAACAGGCCTATTCTGAACATGACGAACACTGGATATAACTCAATGTCTGAAAGCATCCTTACATTACAGGAAGAGTAGGGAAATCTTTGGCCCACCAGTTGATGTTGGACTATGTCAGGGCTGCCGCCCAGTCCCAGCTCACATAGGACCAAGTCAGCCAGCGTTCAGTTTCAAAGAGTCTTTATTGGATTACAGGTTCCATTTCCAAGCTGCAACGTGCAGCCCTACTTCTTCTAGGTCAGAACGACGAAGACCCGTCTGAGTCTCCGCCTCTAGCGCACCAGCTTAATACCCTAGCCTTGCTCCACCTCCTGCGCCTTTCCTTCCGTCTCTGGGTCCTCCTGCCCCCCTGGGTCTCTCCTTTCCTACTCTCTTCTGACGCGGACCCCCCTGACCCTTCCGCCTCCTTGCGGCGGGCTTTGGGACCCGGTTCACTCTCTGGGCTGCTGACTGCGCCAGCTTCCGTTACATTTGAACTTGGCGCGCGCGCCCAACTCTCCACTTTCCTCTTGATCGTTTCCTCGCTCCCCGAGGTGGGCGTGACTACTCCTGACTCATGCCCTCCCTCCTTCTGAAAGTCTCCGGAGCCCGATATCTGGTCCCCTTTCTCCCCGCTGCTCCCGGCTGGGAACGTGGGTCCCGATCTCCAACTGCTGCTTTCTGATCCCTCTCTGGACCCTTCTTCCTGGGGTGTCCCCCTGCTCTCCCCCCTTGCTCTGGCTGCTGGCGCTCCCTTCTGGGAATCCTCGGACTCGCTAGACAGGCTCGGTGATCTCGGGTCGTCATCCCCACTCATCCTTCCTTCGTATTCCTCCCCCTCGCTCTCTGTCTCCTCCCTTCTCTGCGTCTCTGCTCCTGAACCCCTGACAGACTACAACTCTCACCATCCTTTAACAACTGGCCATGTAGGCTATCTTCCTTTTTTCTTTAAGCAATCCTTTTTGCCTCTGTTTCTGCTTAATGCTTGCACTAACAAAGCAATCATATTAGTAGATGTTGAATTCCGCCCCTTGACTCTAAGTGCTGTAGGCATGGCCTTAATGCACCAGTAGGACTGGTACTCTCTTTCACTGTTGATTTGGAGAAGCTACTACCTCCATTATAACAGAAGGTAGGGCAGCCAGCAGCAGTGGATTGAAAGACGCTGATGCCTGAGGTGCTGTAGGAAAGGTCATCTGTATTCTCTCATTTGGGCTTACCTGTGAATACCTAGCCAGTCCTAAGGACGCATGGGTCCTTGAAGTCTCCACTCTACATGTCTGATTTTGGCAGCAGGAACTAGATTCATCTGAATGCTCCTCTCCTAAGTAGATAAGTTATGTGACCATTGTTAGAGGTAACTTTGTGCCAATAAGGTAGCTACAAGAAAACAGAGCAGAACCATGTTTGTTCCACCCATCAAGGAAAAAAGGGGGAGATTCTCCCTTTATGGGAAGCGGGATCAAATCTCTAAAGTTTCCAGGTGCACTGAACAGCTGTAGAACCTTTCTGTGTGACAACACAGAGAAGATGAATAAGTATCTTTTCAAAAGGACTAGGTACCTAACATGGCACATGGCTGGTTAGGATTCAACACAACAATGGACCTAGTTCCGGGAAGGATCCTTGAGTTCAAACAAGAACCCTAGCTGCTCACCAGAATGCTGGTGATTCGAGCCCACCCAGGGGTGGTTGTGGACGGGATTCCTGCATTGAAGGGGGCTGAACTAGATGACATTCTAGATTCCTTCCATAATTCTATAAAAGTGGAAATTTACTTCTAAAACTAAGAAGTTCGAAAGCCAGTTTGCAATTTGATATTGGGATTTACTGTTCAAAGAAATCACCATCAAACTTTCCAATGACCTATGCAAGCAGTTCTTTGCATCCTTTGCTACCCAGACAGGTAGCTCAGCATTGAAGTACAGGCAGACAGTATAAGTCAGCCTGGTGTCAGGCGCTAACAATAGAGAACTAGTATCACTAGTGTCATGCAAGACAACTGTAGCCACCAACAAAAGACAAAATGTAGAGATAAGATGGATCACAGGTCTGCTTCCTCATTACTGGATTATTGAAATTGCACCATCAATACATGTGACACTTTACAGAACACTATAAGCAAAGCCAGCCTTTTCGTGCCCAAATAAAGTTACAGGCATTGTGGTAAAGACTGGTATTATTCTCCACTTCTACTCATAATGAGCTTCAAACGTTCTGACAACTACCACATAAATATGGAGAATCTCAACTACTATTATTAACAATAGCAAATTTCTAGCCCTCATAGTTGCAGTCATGTATACAGCAAACTAACAGGATGAGGGCAGAAAGGAAGAATGACCTTTCCTGGTGCATAAATTAGCAGTTTTTTAGGTTTTTGCATCAGGGTGATTGATAAGCATGAAGTCTACAAATCAAGTTCCACTTAAAGGCAAAGCAGAAGTGGTTAGTAAAACAAAAAACTGGCAACCCAAACAGCCAATGGCTGAAATATATCTAGGAAAAGTTTCACTATCTTATGTTTCTACAACTCAAGCCTGAAGCCTCTACCCTGAGGCCTCCAGTTCCTTTCTTGCTCTGCTCCTCCCACTGCACCTTGCAAAAAGGGGGGGGGTGAGATGAAGTTCTAGAAACCCAAATGCTGAGTTCAGAATCAATTATAGAAGTTGGAAACATTTACACTGGCATGCATCACATTCATTTACACTATGCTTTTTTGTGATTCCAGAATTTATTTGGATCCGTTCAGATTCTACTCTGCTTAGTTCCTTTCAGTTTCTTTGCTTTAAACGTCTGTGCAATCCCTTTGAACACCTTCATATCTATGTGTAATGTTTACTTCAATACCAATACCAAGACTCAGAAGTTCTATGACTACTTATAACAAGCTAAACAATGCTTAACATGTTTCACAAGGGGGAAATTACACGCCACATAATTAAGTTTGAAAGCAGCATAACTTCCATGATACAAAATTTAGATTGCCGCACTGAAATAATGACCAAGTTTGGAGAACAGGGTATTCCCCACTCAGCTTGTTTTGAAAAACAAGGGCAGGTCGCATTGAATTATCTATTTATAACTTAACCATCTACTCTAACAAATCAAGTCTGCCTATGTAATTCAGCATCAGCTAACTGAAGAAAGGTTGCACATTTGTGTGTTCCATTCTGGTAATTCTATCAAGGTGTCCTTGCATCCACCCTCTGACCACATGCACAACAACTACTGCAATTTACCTTTGATTACTTCCTCCTTGGCTAGAATTCAATTGTTATCTACATTTCAGTTGCCAAATCCCCTTCTGTGCTAGTAGCATCCACCAGTCACACCAAAATACCCACCTAAGAAGAATCTGTGTCACTGCTTGACACTTATGGAGAAAATAAAATTGTCTCTCCTACCTACAGGTGCCAGAATATGGCAGTTCGTAAAGTTCCTGCTCGCTCACTCTCGCTCTCTCCACCAAAAGCACTGTGCTCAACAATAATTTAATTACACATCTCCATATTTTTAAATAGGGGCCAACTAATACCTGGCATATGGAGGGGCTGAAAAAAGAGAGCAAAGCCCAAAAGAGGAGTCTGCACATGGTTGCACAGAATCTTCAGCTTTCCACTCCTTATATGTGCAAAGCGTGTAAGCTCTCACACAGATCTCTACTCACCCAGAGGTACATCATGTCAGTCTGGGCAATTCCAACCCAGTAGTTGATGGGAGCGGATCCCAGGGAGGCGTCAACAAAGCGTGGTCACCAAGGTGCTTTTGGGTGGGTGGGTGGAGGATGGGAGAAGAATCAAAATAGGTCAGTTAAAAGCTCTCCCCCTCCTCTCCCTCCTGCTTTACTTGGTTCTCCTGCTTACGTTTTTCCCTCCCTCTCTCTGGGAGTTCCCAGCCCTGTGTGTCTGTCTGTACTGGTGTGTATACAGCTCACACTCTGCATTTGCCTCTGGGGAATTTCGCTCTTGTCATACTGCTTCTAAAAACACAATCGCTGCTTCAGATTCTTGAAAAAGGCAAGGCAGGGTGGGGTCAGCTGTAAACACAAGCCAGGTCCTAATGCTGGAGTGCAATTACTTTAAAAGAAAGCTTCTTTTGAGGTGAATGAAAACCTCACTCTCTTAGGTCAGTAGAAGCTAAATCTTCTCTCCAGCGCTTTTCAAGCCCAGCTCCCTATACAGGAATTATAAAGTAAGCTAGAGCACACGGCTCAGTCTGCTGGTCTTGCTACACCCTAGCTGAGCCTACCTCAGTCAACAACAGTAGTCACCACAGAAAAGCTATTTAATTCACAATTGATATGTATTTGTGAATTTGCCACTCACCTGGTTAAAGCACAGAACAAACCACAAGAGTCTTAGAGCTAAGAGGATAGTCTGTGCAATCTGCCCTAGAGCTACCAAGGGAGATGGACGGGGAAAACATTGTGGCGCGATGAGAGGAGAATACAAAAGACAAACAAAAGGTTGCGTTTTGCTTTAGAATTTACTCTGTGGTAAAAGGTTTTCAGCCTTCCAAAAAGAAAAGAACCAGGGCTGGCTTTTAATTCTAAGGAGAACACCAGATTCCAATTGCCCTGGGATCTTCTCTGCTTAGAGGTAGTTGAGGAGAGCTGCCTCTTGCAGTGTGCGCTCACGTCTTAATCCACAGTTTCAACAGGATTATCGGAAGTGAGCCATAAAAGGAGACACTCATTCTTGAGGTGTACAGCAGGACCAGGAAGACATGATTCAACAGGCCCTTTGGTAGCACACTGTTTCAATCCCATCCCCAGTGCCCAAAGGACAAGTGTCACCTCATCTCACTAATTCCATTTCAAACTACTGCTCCAGAAAACAGGAGAAACAGGTTTGCTTCCCTCCTCAGAGGGAGACATACTTTTGATTGCAAGGCCCCAGATAGCAAATATGCACAATCTAACAAATCCTGTTCAAACTTTGGCCTCCTATCTGCAATTTCTGCTACATTTCACTGCATTTTATAAAATGCAAAACAGCAGTGGGTTAGTGTGTTAACCAGAAAGTTGGCAGTTCCAGCCCACCCAGGGATGGCTTGAACTCACTTTATTCAAAAGGTTTTTGGGCTCAGCAGGAAGGAAGGACATTGGCTGGTCTCTAAACTGTATAAAATATTATGCTGGGTGGACATGGGTACTGCTAAAGGGATGTGACATGTGAGAGTCAGGCTGGCAAATTTCTATTGAAGAGGCAGACTGGCAGCCCTGTGGGGCAAATACCCCTTCAAATCAGTTTCAGCCTTGACAAAGGAAAAGATATTGAAGGGGGTGCACAATGTTGGGTTCACATTTGCCCATGTGGTGGGCCTGTGATAAAGTGGTCACAATATGGAAGGAAGTATTCCAATGTAATCTCCAATATAATCTGACTTCATGTCTTTGGAAAGGGTAGGTGGGTGGGCCTGTTCTAATAGTTGTTTTGTGGTATAAGAACATGTTTTAAGAAGAACTCTGAATGCGCTCTTAAACTTGCTTTTCAGTTCCCTTCAAAGTAGGGCTGGAATCTAGAAATCTGATGCTGAGCCTCAGATATAAAGATATATGAATCATAGAATTGTAGAGTTGGAAGGGACCACAAGGGTCATCTAGTCCAATCCCTTGCAATACAGAAATCTTTTGCCCAATGTTGGGCTCAAATCCACAGCCCTGAGATTAAGAGTCTCATGCTGTACCAACTGAGCTATTCCAGTGTCACTCATCAGAAAGATGGTAGAGATAACACCCTGTGTTCATGAAACAGTTCCAGTTTTATAGTCCTCATAATTAGAAAAGACATCCTGGAACAAAACAAAACTGAGAAGAAAATCAAGAAATGCTAAGCCAACAAGTAAGGAAAGTGCTGTAACACACAAGATCTCGCTTTTTCTTGTAAAAGTAGTATCAACCTGATGGGACTGAAGCGATCCTTCATATCATTTTCTGCATAGACTAAGGTTGAAAGCAGGTAGTATTCCCCCAAACATCATTTGGCATAAGTTAACCCCACCCCCAAAATCTATCATATTAAATTGCATAGATACCATATTTTTTGCCCTATAGGACGCACCGGCCCATAGGACACACCTAGATTTGGGGGGGGGGGAATAAAGGGGGGGAAATTATTTTTTTTCCCCAGGCGCGGGGCTGGGGCGGGGGAAGCTCGGGCTTCCCCCGACGCCAGCCCCCAGAACAGGACCCAGAGCGATGCCGAAGCTTGCGGGGCTGGAGGAGGGGGAAGCCCTCCGCCAGCCTTCTAACCAAGTCGGGGGACAGCGGGAAAAGCGCGCTGCGCCTCCCGCTGTCCCCCAAGTTTGCGGGGCTGGCGACGGGGAGGAGCAGGCGTCTCCCCCCCGCCAGCCTTCTAACCAAGTCGGGGGACAGCGGGAAAGGCGCGCTGCACCTCCCCTCTGTTCCCCGAGCTTGTGGGGCTGGTGGTGTGGCTCTCCTGAAGCCTGGAGAGCGAGAGGGGTCGGTGCGCACCGACCCCTCTCGCTCTCCAGGCTTCAGCGAAAGCCTGCATTCGCCCCATAGGACGCACACACATTTCCCCTTCGTTTTTGGAGGGGAAAAGGTGCGTCCTATAGGGCGAAAAATACGGTATTCTAGCTAGTAGGTGCATGCTCTTTGATCAGCATTGATGGTGAGCATTTTCATTAACAGCTTACTGAGCATAAAAGGGAAACCTTCACTTACAAACGTTTTGTGTGTGTGTGTGTATTTGCCTAAAGCACCCTGAAACATCCTTCGTCAGACACGACCTGGAATTTCCACAATGCCTCCTTTAATATATACTACATGGTCTTAACATGTAGCAGGAACAATGCCACAGGGGACATGCCCCAATGTATGGCGCTTTGAAAAGTTGAGCATCGGGCTTCCAAACTGCTAAATTCTTCCCTCCCCATCACTGATGGGGGAAGGGGGAAACAAGGGTGGAGTTTGCAAGTGAGGCCAGCAAACAGAGCTTCTCCACTTCGCTGCTACTGTTTGCAAAATGCGGCAGCTTGGTGGAAGCAAGAGCAGTGATGTGGAGAAATCCTGCCCATGGCTATCACTTGCACCTGAGTCCAAGCAGTCCAATGTAGCCTAGTGCAATGGTCACTCTATCTTTGCATGGGGACTGCCTTAAAACACTTTTCAAAAGCACTGTTTGAAGCAGCTAGCACTTCTCTTGTGAGGGAGCAGAGGGAGGTACTTCTGTCCACCCACAGGAGAACGGTGTGAGCCGCTTCACACAGTAGTTTTGAGCAGGATATAATTGCTGCTCATCAGTAGATGAGCAGCGATTAAATCCCGCTGCCTAGATGATGAACCATTAAGAGAAGTATGCTGCTGCTTCCTATTCACTTATAAAAAAACAATCATTGGTACTGTTATTCTAACTAAATTTAGACCTGCACTGGGGTATGAACATACAGGCAACAACCGAATTATGTGCATCCAATTGGCAGCACCATCCGTGCGCAAGAGGAAGCAGGTTTGAGGGAACCTCAAGGTCTTTCATAAGAGGAACATAAGAGACCTTGAGGTTCGCTCAAACCTGCTTCCTCTTGCACACAGATGGTGCTGCCTTGGCCACATAAGGATCCACAATCGAGAGAACTGAAGTTTGCTCTATGTATGAAGGGTATGAGGATTATATTGTTGCACCGCTCCTCACACCTTGCCTCTCTATCCTCCACCCCACAATGGGTGTATGTGTGCAAGCAACAGAGAAATGAGTAACAAAGCTATATATTTTAAAATTTTGTTTCAAGACACACACATCCCCATGTGCTTTTCTGAGCTTGGGCCCAAAGCTTAAATCTAGCTGTCTTCTTAAACTAGTTTGTATCAAAGTTTATTCACAACTGGGGGGAGGGGGGCAACATTGCAGACTTTGGGGCTCTGTGGGGGGGGGGGAATGTACATCTGGCACCGAACAAGTGACAAAACCCTGCGCCATCTGTAACGTAAATAAAAGCAAACAAAGCAACTACATTTGCAACAATATATGCATGATTATTGTTATTTTTAAAAAGGTTCCTTCATCTTTGAAGATTAATGTCTTTCTATGAGGGAAGTTTCCAGCAAATCTTTCATGGAAGAAAAATTAATCCCACTGATAAAAATATGGCCATACAACGGTGAATACACTAGAAGACACAGATAAATAGTGTTACATGTTATAGAGGACAATCTGATAAACCAAAGCAGACTTCATAAATGTTGGGAGAGATGTAAAAAAGTATCCATTTTAGATTTTGCTAGCAATCAGAGTAGCTTGGATTGTAAGTGTAACAAATTTCAGCTTGATAAATGAGTAAGTCAGTGAAGCCAAGTGCCATATATATAACAAAACCACTAACCATGCTGCTTCCACAACATTTGTCATAAGTTCATCCTGTTACCACTATTATTCCACAACTGCATCAACTGTGAAATGATCTCCAACATGCTACAGCATCCATTACAACCTCTGAATTTAACTTAAGTGGCATTTTACAGAGTGGCATAATAGTAAGAAAGACTGGTGCCTGAGTAAGAATTTGCACAGACCAAAGGGAGAGGAGAAACCCTTTAAAGAAAGGAATATATCTGCCTGCAAAGTTAAATTTCAAACAAACACAACAGGTATTTATCAAATACATAGAACAGTGAAGGTAGAAGGCTAAATTTTTACAATCAATATAATATATTCTTTTATTCAATGAAACGTGCAATTCTGCTCTTGAGAAAGGAAGAAAACAAATTTCAAATGACAGAATAAAAACACAAATCTTTAAAGGCATTGAACTGGTATGAGATTGCAGTATCATTTTTTGTTTGCCAGAAAGAAAAGAAAAGAGGAGAAGATTTACTACAGTCAAGCACTACAGAGAACTGTTCAACTTCAAAACAATTAGGTTTATAGGGCAAGATATAGGGAAAGAGCTGTGCTGGCATTAATTAAAAGTAACACAGGTATCCACTAGATACTCATGACACTTGCACAACCACATTCCAACAGCGTAAGTGAAATAGAAGCACTACTTGCAGAAGGGGGTTATATTTTCCAAGTCACAACACATTGATGTTTCAAGTGTTGAGAAACCGAGATATTTTCACAACAGAAATGCTACTTTGATGAAAGATATCCATATCACTCGTTATGAGCAAGGAATTGAACATTTAGAAAGCCAAAAACCTCAAAGGGGCTTTAAGATGTCTAGATGCAGTACACTATCTAAATGTAGAAGTTAAATGGCTCCTTTTAAGGCTTTGTAGAGCAGTAAAGACGTGTGCCCCAAGCTCCTAAGCTGCTAATAGGGAAGAAAGATAAAAGGGTAGGAGATATAACCTGACAGTTACATTTTAGTTTCCCCGTTATAATTTTACAGCTGTCCTCACACACACTCTTGTCAAAAAGCCACACTACAAAGTAATGCAAGCGCAACCTAGGACTTTTTAGGCAACAGAAAGCGGTTCATGACCATAAAGGGCCGAAAAGAGTTCAAACAGTTAAAAACCGTTAAGAACGAAAAAGCTATCTTCTGTGTGGGTGGTGGCAGTGACTAAAGTCACTTGTTTATGATTGGCTGCATTCCTGAAAGGGAAGGTGGAAGATTGCACAGGTCACAAGACCCTCTTTGGTAAATAGCAAAATGGCATCTGCTCAGGTTTTCATTTAGGCTGTCAGATGATTCTGTTCCTTTTACCAAAGGCTTTGGGAGAAAGAGACTTTGACCTTGGTTAGAAAGAAAGCTGTTATCCTCTAATTACATCTTTTTTGCAGCACACAATCCAGCATGCAATTAATATTAGCCACAAAGGAAGAACTTTTCCAATGCCAGAAAATTAGTGCTTTAGACCACAGTCTATGGAATATAAACCCACCCATATCACCCTAACAAGATATTTAATCTGTGGAGCAAAAAAATGCATTCCAATTAAAAAGGAACAGCTGATACTTTAAATGAACACAAGTCTTCAACACAGACTTGAGCCATCTGCAATGGAAGAAGATTCCAGCTTCTGTTCCAATGAGAAGCTACCAAACCATTATTACTGCTCTACAGGTAGCTGCCAGAATAGTGGAAAAATCTGGGGAGTTTTTATTGTCTCATTCCTCCTCTGTATTCATCCCAGTGCTAGCAGGAAGGCTGAACTGCTACTCCTTACAGAAAAGCATGAGAATCCCACTGTATCCAGGAATTGTGAAAAGGGGACAGAGCAGAGACGATAAATTGCTCTTTTATGGGGAAAGATTTGGCTTCGCAAGTGTGAAGGAGGGCCAAGTTAAGTCACTGAGTTTTCTAAGAAATTACAGTCAGAATAGAGGAGAAAGAACTTTACAATTTGCTGTCTTTCTCCAATTCCAACTATCTTGGCCTTACTAGGTGGCTCCAAGACAGGAAACTTTGTTGTTGTTTTTTTGTAAATCATTAGCTGCCCAGCACCCCTGAGATATGATGGGTGGGAAACAAACAGAAGTTGTAAATTTCTGTTGTTCTTGCTTTATAATGTTTAGAGTGCCATATGCTCTGCAGTGTATGATGGTAATAGGGAATTTCTTCCCAATTCCTTCTATTTCTTTATCCAGGAGACTGACAGAGTCCATTGGTTGCAATTGTGTTAGCTTAACAAGCAAAAGCTGCTAAATCCTAACTGGGATGCTATGGCTGGCTAGAATATTTTAGATAAACTGAGATGGTATTCAGTGTGGGGATTCCCAGTTCCAAAGCCAGACAACTAAGCACAAAACTACCTTCGTGGCTTTAGGGACAGCTGACATTGTCATCTTAGGATAGTGTTCTATTCCTTATGGACCTGAACAACCCAGATAATGCTGAGTATTTTTTTTAAAAAAAAAACTTTTCCAAAGAGATGGATGAAACTGATTTAAAAGAGAAAGTCCGGAGTGTGTGTGTTGTGCATACTGCAGAAGCAAAAGGAGAAAGAATGTTAAAAGAGTTAATTTATTGTTTTAAAAAATATTTACATGAACGTTACCACAATTATCATTTCTATTTTCCTTGCTGTTTCTATGTCTTTGGATTTCAAAAGCATTTTATATTTTACTGTCAACATTACTATCTTTGGACCATAGTCTCTTGTCTTCATGAAGCATATGAACTATACAATTTTTAAAAGCCAAGATTCAGAGGACTGGATATTTCCCTTGGATATTCTATTAGACAAAGATAAGACAGGAGGCTACAGGACATCTGTCATGAAGACATCACTCTGTCCTCCCAGCTGCCAGGCACCTGGACAAACACATGTCAGCTACAAGATTCCTTCATTAATATAACTTTGTCATTTCCAATGGAAGACTGTAGGCTTACTCATCCCAAAGAGTATTACTGCTGCAATTTAGATTCAAACAACTGTTTTAAGATTGCTGAAAGACTTGTTTCAAAAACAATTTATGTTCTCCAACCTACTGTTCATATGAATAGCACAACACTACGGGTTGGATCAAGGGAAGAGAGGGAGGAATACTTCCCGCATTACAGTCCCATATGCACCCTGTGAGGGTTGACAGACCCCCTGGAATGGCATAAGGTAGGGCATGGGAGAACTGAAGTAGATCTGGGAAACTAGATTTGGAAGGGCTACTTTGCATGAACAGTAACGCATTTCTATTCACAGAGATATTTCTAGATCAGTGGTTCCCAACCTTTTTTTTTGGCCATGCCCCACCTAAGCATCCAAGTGAAGTGGGTATACTTGCATCCTTAATTTACAGAAAACGCAACTATACATGCAGCTATTGCAACAGAAACTAGCTTTGGCTTTCTTCAGATGCTGCCTAAAGCACTTTTTAAAAAAAAAATCACCAGAAATGTTACGTGGTATAATGGGGAGGATGAATATGTATTTAGGCAACGATAAATCCACAATAATGTTTCCAAGTCATCATCTCTGCACAAGATACAAAAGAGCCTGTTGCACCTTTTCCTCTCATTTTAGGAAAGTAGCATTTTGTAATGTTTCACTATACAAGCTTTCCCCCCTCATATTTCCCACAGGTAAGACTCATTTTACTCAGTACTCCACCAAACCCCCACTCTTTCTTTCTGTATGAACTCAAAACACATTTACTAGGCTACCTAATTTTAGTGCCTATTCCCAAATTCAGCTGCTACCCTATCACATAGGGCTTGTCGATCAGGTCGGCGGTTCGAATCCCCGCGACGGGGTGAGCTCCCGTTGCTCGGTCCCTGCTCCTGCCCACCTAGCAGTTCGAAAGCACGTCAAAGTGCAAGTAGATAAATAGGTACTGCTCCAGCGGGAAGGTAAACGCCATTTCCGTGCACTGCTCTGGTTCGCCAGAAGCGGCTTAGTCATGCTGGCCACATGACCCGGAAGCTGTCTGTGGACAAACACCGGCTCCCTCGGCTTATAGAGTGAGATGAGAGCCGCAACCCCAGAGTTGTTTGTGACTGGACCTAATGGTCAGGAGCACCTTTTCCTTTACCCTATCACACAAGCAGCCACCCAGTGTTATTAGCATATTCCTGCCCTCCACCAATAGCCAAGAAGAGAAATAACACTATTGTCTTTACCACTGTGCACAATCCTTTTTCCCCCCCTCATGAATCCTTGTAGACGACTATTTTAGCACGGAGTCTGTTTCCAGCAGACCCTGTGCAGTTCCTGTGCAATGAGTGCCCTCTCATGGCAAAGAGTAGTCACAACCACAAATATTGCTCTGGACATGTGGCAAATAGAAGTCCATTCACAACAGAATGCAGCTACATTTTTCCAAACGTTAAAGAGACATGGGATCAAGGTGCTTTCTTTTTACTTCCCAAAACGTAGGCCAGCTAGGAACTAAGAGGTTTTAAAACTGAAAACTCAGCCACTACTGTGTCCTTAATCAATTGCACAGTTCATGGTGTAGCAATAAAACTGTTGGCACATTTGCAAAGCTAAGCAGGGTTCAGTATGGTTTCCTATTTAATGGGGGACTGTGTGTTGAGATTTCTGCGTTGCAGGGGGTTGGATTAGATGACCATCGGGGTCCCTTCCAACTCTACAATTCTATGAGTCTGTATCTAGAATGTACAGTCATATGGAGAGTTCAGTATGTTTTAAATTCTTGCAGTAAATGAATGGTTTTGCAACCAAGTAAAAGGAACAATATAGGAAGACAAAACAAGCATAATGAACACTGGGAGCACTGGCTAAGCCTGAGGAGCCTGATTTATATCTACCTGCAATTTCCTAACTATTAAGAATACCAAATATGAACATCTGAACCAGAGACATGAAACTGGCAGTCTCTTTGTTTTCTTAAAAATATATATACAGTGGTACCTTGGTTCTCGAACGTAATCCATTCCGGGAGTCCATCTGACTCCGGAAACCATTCGAAAAACAAGGAACAGCTTCCGATTGGCTACAGGAGCTTCCTGCACTCAAGTGGAAGCTGCGTTGGACGTTCGGCTTCCGAAAAACGTTCTCAAACCGCAACACCTACTTCCGGGTTTGCGGCATTCGGGAGCCAATTTGTTCGACAACTAAGCTGTTCGAGAACCAAGGTCCCACTGTATTTTCATTTATTAATTGCTTCTATGAAGCACCTTAAAGTAATTTCAGAATTTGATAAAACTTACGGTATATGGAACAACTGAATATATAAAAACAATTTTAAATCCAACGCACATACCGACTTTTCTTGCGGAAAGGCTGTAGAGCAGCCGATTTGCAGGTTCCAGGTTCAGTCCCTGGCATGTGCAGCTAGGGTTGGAAGCACTACCTGAGACCCTGGAGAGCTTCTGCCAGTGTAGGCAGTTCTGAACTTGATGAACCAAGAATATGATCTGGTATACTGCTGCTTTCTATGTACCTATAAATTTGTTGTGTATCATGCATGCATACATAAGGTTCCTCCAATAGAGGGTATTCAATTCAGTTAACAACAAAAGGTCAAGAGGTATCACCTAGCAGAATTTGCAATTTACAAGAATAAGCACCACTTACAAAATTTGTAAGGCAACGCATGTGGCATGGACAGAACTAAATAAATCTGGAGAGCATCTGCCCAAGTTCTATTCTTGCCATTGCTAACCATTCATAGTGAGACCAAAGGTACCCTCTTTGCAAAAATGACAAAAGACAACTTTGAGATTTTAGCAAACTTCAGAGACAGAAAAGACGCAGAAATGTGGTTACTCAAACAGTTTTTAATACATCCTCCAATATAGAAATTCTCTAGCTTTTAAATCAAGTGGGGCCTTAAAACAAATTAAGCTATTGAAAATCAAGTTCCATATAGTTTCTCTTCCTAGGAAAATATTTATGACCAACTACCTTGTACAGTACTAGTAATTTTAAAGTTCTTATGAATCAGTCATGAATACATACAATTCTCTGCTTAATATAACTGGAGGCTTGAATTGTATTTTCATCTATTAAGAGTGTATTTTCAAACCACAATGAGAATTTAACTTTATTACACTTGGCTCTTTTGTTTACAAGTCAGAAGGGAATATTTTTTTCCTCCTCCAGGGTAATTTTTATGGTAGTATTTCTGCAATACTAGTATAGATTGCAATGTCCCAAGGGCCATTACATGAGTGATTCTCAACCTGCTTGTTATCTTAAAAAATGTAGCCAATAACCTGCCTCTCAGAATGGTTGTGAATATGCTATTTTAGATATTTTGGAAATGGATGAAATTAGGATATTAAGATGGAAGGAAAATATGACTCTGCGGAGAGAATGAAGTAGGTTGGTTTGACTGGATTTCATTTGAGTAACTACAGTAGGGAAGAGAACAGTGTTGCACAATTGCTACATTACTTGAGATCATTTGGTCTCTTGGACTTATGGGTTGGGGACATTTAAAAGCAAGGGAGAAGTCATCCTGGGATGGAAAAGGATATAAATTCAGATAAATAACTATTTGTTCATGACATTTATATCCTGTCTTTCCATAAAAATGACCAAGGTGCCTAACTATAAACTCTAATAAAAAATAAATAAGCACCTTCGAAATTAACCAAAAGAAAAATAGTTGATGGCAGATAAAAAATGAAAAGGTGGTAGCCAGTTAAAACATAATTTAGTTCAGACTGAAATACAGAGCAAGCAGAGGAAAAACCAATAATCTTAGTGCCCAAAAGCCTGTTTAAATAAAAGACATTTTTACAGTTTAAAATGCTGCACTTTATTGTGAGTGGCAAAATGTCATTATTAACTCACAGCCACCATCACAAATAGTAATGCCAAGTCATTTAAATATTTTTGAAATACTGTCAATGTTCCTCTTTTAACTTCTCTGAATGTGCAAACAAGGGAGCTTTTTAAAGATAGATGATAGATAGATAGATAGATAGATAGATAGATAGATAGATAGATGATACATAGATAGATATAGATACTGTACATTACATTAATTTAAATTAAATTTGGAACTCCCTGACTGTTGACATCAGGCTGACACCTTCCATTTGATTTTCTAGAGCTTTTGTAAGACATCCAGAATGTTCTATGTGCCTTACCTATTTTTTAGCTACCCTTGATTTTAATAATTGATTTTTTAAAAACCCCGCTTTTGCCAATTTTGGGGCGTCTGGGAGCATGCTTGGAATTTTGAGGTGTGAAAGAAGCCAGTCACAAAATGGCTGTTGCCATGGATGTGATTTAACATAAAATGGCTGCTACCTCCAAAAAGGCAGTAAAATGAATGAGATGGGAACATAAAACAGTTCAAAAATATGGGGGGGGAGGGGGGTTGATCCTTTTCTTTTTGGGGGGAGGGGGGACACTGTTAAGTATTGGTTGTTATGTTATCTGTTGCTGATGTGCTGCCATAGATTACAGCTGGAAAACAAAAGATAATCAAACCCAGGGATAATTTTGAATTACAACAGTTGAATTACAACAACTGGCTGGTTAGTAGTTCTATCTTATTTTATTCACTATCTTTGTGGAATGGAAAGGATCAGAAATGTAAGGAAAAATACACAGAAAATACATTAAAAACTTATCAGAGCAATAGTTGAACAATACTGGCCCAGACTAGTGTGACGTTGGAGGGTCAATGTAATCTACAGGCTTCTCTAAATTAGATGAGTTTGAGGACAGGATAATAAGGTTTCTGCTGTTGCTCTTCCCTCCCCAAGCATCCTTGGAAACAATCCCTGCTGTTGGCCAATGTTAACACAATGTTCCTCTCAAACGCCCCTCCCCAAAACAACTTCAGATCTATCAGGGGAAAGGTTGTATTAATAAAGATGGTGCCTCTGCACTGGTTTGGTTCCCCACAAAACAACTTTGAAACAATCCCTGCTGTAAGGCACAGAGCAGAAATGAAAGGATTGCCATAACTTCCCCCGCCCATGCAACCCCCCCCCACCAATATTCAACTGAGGCCCTTGTCAGCAGGCAACAAAACAAACACAGCGGCGATAGGAAGATCCCCATGTTTCTTCCCTCACCACCCCCATTTCAAAAAAAAATTCAAGCAGCTGCCTGTCAACTTTCCCAAATAGCCAGCAGGCAGCAAAACAAGTGATATGTGATTCCTGTGCTTCTTCCCTCACTTCAATTGACACATGTGGGGTTGTTTTTTTTAAAAAAGGACCTCTCAAGTTGCTGCCTGACAACTGCTCCATGTGGCTGGCAGGCAGCAAAACAACAAGTAAGAGAAGCAAATGCGTGTGTTGAAAGACTAGAAAATAAGAGAAAAGCAGAAAAGCGAGAGAAACAACAGCTCTTTATGACCCCACGGATTCCTATTGCCTGGTGTCCAAACAACTCTTTTATCAACTGCATCTCTGACTCATTCAGTGGCTGAAAACTCTTGACAGGTAGGAGCAGAGACACTGGCTCCTTTCCCAGATATTAACTTTGAAGGGTGCCTGCACATTTTGCTTCATAACTTTCTAGGACGGCTAGATAATTGCTTTTTAAAAAATGAAAGCGCCAAGTTCTGGGGTCCCTGGTGGTAACACAGTTGAAGGCCTTTAAAAAAATTAATAAAATGGCCGTACAAACCTGACCAACAATGCATATAAAAGTTTTGTTCAAAATTAATTTACCTTGGGGGGAAATATGGGCACGTATGTTTCCCAAACCTATACTTGCACTTGAAAAAGTAAATCTGGTATGATATACGCTATTCCCGATAAGCTTCCTGCTGCAAAAGAAAGACAGGGAGCTCTGAAAAAACATAACTACCTTAATTCAACATTTTCATCTAATACAGAGCTAATTTAAGATAGCTCGGTCTGCTGCACTCCACCCACATGGCACAAGACCTAGTGATAGATTACATATGGCTATCTATATCCCATCAGATCTCTCCTGTGGCTACTGAGAACTTGCTATCATATTAGAAGCTCCCAATGAGATTAGTTAAAAGCTTTGAAACCTTGTTAATGAAAGCCAAGACTGAAATGAATCCACATAAGAGTCAAGCGAGACTAAATGCACCTCAAGGCCAGTCAAACATCGGACCCGTAAAAGACATGAAAAATATTTCTGTATAAAGTGGATCAACTTGAAAAGTGACATTTAAAAGTGAAGTTACTTCTGCAGTATGTAAGGCTGATACAGATAAAATGTCTCTGTTCTTATTGTGTGGTGTCGCTCTCAGCTCTTATGTTTTTAGCCCTTAAGAGAAGTTTTTAACTCTGCATATGACAAGGTGAATTTGAATGTAGTTACTAGCTTTTTAAACCATGTCCTGTGCTGGATTCTGTTGTGGCATTTTTTATAATATTACATACGTTGTTACCTTTTATCATTGTAATTACAGCTATCATGCTTTCAGCTTCCATTGTACATTGTCCAGATAGCCAGGTAATGGGGTGATTAATAAAGAGTAACAACAGGATATTAAATTAATATTAAAGGACCTGGGAGACTAGAACAAAACAGAAAAGTCCTTGCTCTCAATGTAGGGTATTAGGCAAAGTCTCTCTAGTGAGAGAATTTCATAATCAGGAAGCCACCATCAAGAAGGCCCTCCTATTATTATTATTATTATTATTATTATTATTATTATTTCTATACCACTTTATGTTCTTCAGGAAAAAAATCTCAAAAGTGGTTTTGAAACATCAAATACAACATTCCAAAATAAAACATTACATAAAGTATTAATGAGAAAGAGCTAAAAAAAAAAACCCAGAGCCTCCATGTTCAGAGGCATGAGACCCCTGTTTTCCATATGATGAGAGAAATGACAGAAGAGAATCTCTTTTTCCTATCCCTGTGTCTGGAAACAGCTGGAAACAGAATACTGGGAACAGATGGACTTTTGGCTTCATTCAGACAGACAGACAATTATTGAGCTCTTATATTCATCTGCTACTCAAGAGTTCCTATTGTTCTCTTACATAGCATTTACTACATGCAGTTATATTTTAGCATAAGATTATTCAGTACATTTCTAAATACTTCTTAGGCTGTCGCAAGTGAACACCTGGCATGTAACTATAATAGTTTTCAACTTTCTTACTTGGAGTCACTCTTCACACACATTATTCATCAAACTACAATTTTAACCACAAGTCTTCAGTTCCGCTTCTTGGATCATATACATGGAACAGACTCAGAATCCCCATGATACTGGGAAACCAGACATTTGCTTATGGTAGTAAGATTCCATGGCAGACTTCAAAAGTTGATATACTGTTTAAAGGTCTTCTATACAGTAAAGACAGTAGTTGTTGGGGGGTTTTAACCATACCTTTTCAAGTCACAAATTGTCAGTATGACTCCCAGAATTTGCCTGTTATAACATGGGGAGATATAGCTCTACCCAATATACAACAGCAACATTAATCAGAGTGAAAATAAGGTGCACTGGTTGTGGACACACTATTTTCCAATAACTGGCTGTATCTGAGAGAACCTTTGATCATGGAAATGTTCTTCTCCAAGCTACAACCATTCTTTGAATGAATGAATGAATGAATGAATGAATGAATCTTTATTTGTGTCAGTCATCAGCCATAGCAATAAAACAACAATACAATATATACAAAGAATAGAAATAAAAAGTCAATTATATAAAATACATTTTAGGGTTTTGAATCAATAGTCAAATAGTAGATCTTATTCTAATTGCCCCAGCTAAAAACCTTGCAACCTGTGCTGTCACCTGCTCATCTTGATCTGCCAAGAGAAAGGACACTGTGGCAGTGGTTGGGCGACCCGGAATGGACAATAAAAGATTATAACGGATGTATAAGTTAACATCGTTAACACCCAAACGTGCGTTGAAGTCTCCTCCAATGATAAGCAGTGCTGCAGGATAAGAGGATTCGAGGAATTCTATATAGCTCTCTAATTCTGTCCGAATACATTTAACGTGGATTTTTTTTGACAGGGTGGTATATACACGTTAATCAGCATTAGACAAGCTCTCCATACTTTGAGCATTCTTTCTGTTAATTACTACTCACTTGACTATGAGTAGTAATACCAGTCACTAAGTAGTTGTGCTTTGTCCCTCACCTACATACTATATGATTTAGTTAGTATTTTAATGTCACATTTGTTGGAGTTTGGTAAAGATACTGCAGCATTTTTGCAGAAAGAAACCATCTGGTAAGCCCGCTGGTTGAAAGGATTAAGAAATTTTTAAGGTTTATTATTCAAGGCAAACCAAACCATTCTAATATAGGTTCTAATTCTAATATATGGAGCTAACATGGAGCCAGGAAGTTAACACAAACACATTTTATCTCATACTTACTAAACTTGGAGAAGAAGCAGGAAGGAAGTAAAGTGTGAGTAAACAATCTATTTATCAACAGTTAGTTAAGGAGGAATCAGCAAGGAGTTAAATGATGTAGTTATTTAGCTGGGTAGACGGTTTTTTTAAAGAAGAACAGGCTGCCTTTCTATCAACCCACATTGGTTCAGGTAGTCTATTTCAAGTGCCGTGGCTTTACTCTCAACAACAATGACACTTCCTTCACCATTTTTTAAAATCCTGTCCCCCATCTTTCACCATTCTTTTTTAATTTTTACCCTTTCCTACAGCCTACAGTCACATTTAGTCTCTATTCCCATTTCCCTTTTCCATGCCATGATACATGGTCCTAAAATATAAGCCTGAGGGTTATGTGAAAAGCATCTAAAATTATTAGGAGTAAGTACTGGCAGAAAGTTCCAAGTTCTCTTATTTACCATAAATTTAAAAATGCATTTTACATAGAAAAACTAGTGTTATGGCAGCCATCAGTGAAAAGCTGGCATGAACTGCTTAACAAACGGGATTTTACTTCTGTGTCACCGTTGTCATCTTCCAGATGACTCAGAACAATAATGCAATAACTTTAAAGCTCCAGGGAGTCTCAGTGGCTAGCCACCTAGTGCTTCCAAGCTCTTGCTTCCCTTGCCTAGCCCCATCCTGCAGACATGCAAGAAAGCATCCCCATCATCATAGTGATGGGCATCACCATTTCCTGTCTTTATGTGCTGGTTGTCTTAAGCTGTTGCCTTGGCAATGGCAGCAAATCACAATGACAGCAGCATTCTTTCCTATCATTTTCATAGGAATTGCTTGCTTACGATCCTCAATATGGTATTCTTCCAGGTGGCCCTATAGGACATTCTTTGTTCATAGAAGCGCTATGAAGATTCAAGAGTGCCTCCTTCTGCTGCAGGGTCCAAATATTTCAGCTCTGTGAACTCAGTGTCCTTTTTCTAGAGGTTAATCTGAAGTCCCATGCCAGGGATGGCCTCTAAGCTATTTGTCATGTTTCAAGAGGTCTTCTCTGATACAACAGGCAGTATCAAAATCTATATAAGCTAATGCATACTCGGGGGGGGGGGGGTTAACCAATCAATCACTGGAAAGTTGCTGCTGCACCTGAACAGCATCAGAGAGTCCCTTGGGTTAATCAAAGGCAGTCTTTCCACATTCTTGAGGTGTCAGGGGAATTTGATGAATGCTACGCTCTGGGAATGTGAGGAACTGAGAGCCTCCTGCGAATTCAATGTGGCATCAAATCTCACAAGTCAATTCATAACTGAAAATCAATGCATAATTGTTTGCTGCTATCCAGGTTGGGCACCAGCATAATTCAGGGACAGGTTCACCTGAAATTCTTGCTGTTGCTGGACTAGAATACATAGTACAGTGGTACCTCAGGTTAAGTACTTAATTCGTTCCGGAGGTCCGTTCTTAACCTGAAACTGTTCTTAACCTGTAGCACCATTTTAGTTAATGGGGCCTCCTGTGCAGCCACTGAACGATTTCTGTTCTCATCCTGAAGCATTCTTAACCCGAGGTACTATTTCTGGGTTAGCGGAGTCTGTGACCTGAAGCGTATGTAACCTGAGGCATATGTAACCCGAGGTACCACTGTAACTTGTCCTGATGTTCAATCAGCCATAGGCCAAATGATGATATTCCATAAACATGATGGGTTACCTTTTGGCCAAAGAAAATGATCCATCATACTAATCAAGGAAGAAACACCAGAGACTCAGCTAGAGGGAAGGAGCTTCAATTATCACCAGCACCCCATCTCTATACCAGGATCCTCTACAGCTGCCCTAGGAGCTCCAGAAAGACTCCTTCTTGAGCAGCCGCTTACTTCATTCTCACTCATTCTTAGGCAGCTACTGGAGCTTCTTGTTCCACTTCACCTTCTTGCAAGGCTACCCCATCTCGCAACCAAGCAGAAATACATCCCCCTTGCCGTAGCACATAGTTACTTACTTCCACATTCATGGTCACAGTTTCTCATGTCATCATTATCCCAGCAATGGTGTTGGTAGCTGTCTTCTCTCCTGTTCTCTAGTCAGCAAAGAAGTACATTCTGCTATGGTGTACTTTCAGAAGCCCAGAAAGGACATGGGTTCAAAGACCTGATCCATGTGAAGGAAAAGCTAGCCATTCCCTTTTTCCTCCTATGGAGCTACTGTCCACCCCTTGGAATATTAAAATCGCAGACCCTGACAAAACACTCTTTATATAGGGTTAGCAAGCAACAGTGTTGAAGGGGAACAAAAGTAACTCTTACCTGACTGTCTCTTCCTGGATACCCATGATAACTGGCAGTCAGAGGCTCATTCTGCAAAAAAGCAGATATTATCCATTTTGATAAAACGTAGGAAAAGAGAGGCTATTTATTAAGAAAAAAAGAAGAAAAAGCCTATAATAATATAGAAAGGGAACAGATAAAGAACACTTTGCCTCTATAGCAGCATATGCACATGTCTTCATGACAATGTCAAGTGATGTCTGGCAGTTTCAAGAACAAAAGTTCATACTGCATTTTAGACAGTTGGGAGACAGCAAAAACCTTCACCTTACTTAGGCAAGAAGGGGGAAAGTGGGCATTTAAAGGCTATCAGTTAAAATATGATAAGTCTAAGAGAAAATGGGTCGTCCCCCCCCCCAATTAAAAATGGGTTCTACATGATTTCCAATCTCCTTGCCTACTTCTGCTGTAACACTAATTGAATCTCACACTCTATGGGGAAAGGGGGAAGTTCCTGGCAGCAGTGGTGTTTCCCCAGGAAGTCTCTGGTGCTGCCAATTTTACAGGTCAGCAACTTGCTGGTGTCTCTTGTTGAATAATTATTCTCTACAGGAATTGCTATTGTGGGAAACGAAAGGAAGCAGGGTGAGAAACTGTTACAAAGAGTTAAACTCCTAGGAGGGCAACAGAACAATCCTTTTATACCTAGTACAGAGAAAATCCCTGTCAGTCAGTAGGGGATCCCAAAAGGAAAAAGGAAGCAGAAGTGCAACCCAAAGCAAAACCCACTCCACTGCATATCCTCAAGGAAACTTTCACAGAGGGAAAGCAGAGGAAATGGCAACATTAACCATTTGAACATGTAATTCTCCTTGCTCTTCAGGGGCAAAGAAACACACCACACACAGCGAACAGCAGAAACAGGTTGCCTTCCAACAACAATCACACAGCCTAGCAAGACAATGCCACAGTTAACTTCAATTCCCTCCTGGCTCACTTCTGCCAAAGCTGAATTGTATTTCAACCGCTGTTACAAGCATACAAGCAGCCATTTACAGAGGAATTCAGTTAGAATGAAATCAGACTGCCATGGGATATTTAGTTGTTTTCTTTACTGCTAAAGGGCATTTCTATTTATTTGATCTCTTCTATATAAAAGGGAGAGAAACAAGGGCACAGAGATTTAAAGTTTGCTACATGCAAGATTTTACATTGACTGCACTAATCATTCCCACACGGTTTTTCAACATTCGCTAAAATCTTACTCTTAATATACAACAATATTAAATTATATAAAATGTCATGAAAGATACAGCATAAACCTATGCTCATAAATTCACTATGCTTAGTGAAAAGCTTCACACTGTTCTACATCGAGTTCTGTTTTATATAATTAAAAGGCGACCAGAGTCTGTCCCACTGGGTCTTTGCTTTATTTTCCTTTTCTTAATCAATCCATTTCAGTTACTTTTTATATTGTGGCAACATACTCTCCTTCATTATATATCTGTTCAGCTGAAGATGTGAGCATGCCATTAAACTGCAGTCACCATTTTGTAGTTACCAAGATTCCAACTAAATTACAGTAGCTTTGGGGATAGAGGTTTTTCACCCCTGCTCTATGCGGACAGGGATAACCTAGTTTTAGGAGTCTGATGACCTCCTGGCTAGATTGCTGCCTTTGAAGATGGTTCAGAAAGTGCAGCCAATGCAGAATGCAACAGCCAGATTGATAATGGCAATCAGACAATCTGACTACATGGCACCCATTCTGGCTGTCTATGTGTTTCTAGGCCCAATTCTAAGTGCTACATTTAAACTAATGAGCTTAACATTCCTCAGGACCCTAATACCTGACCGAAGAAGAAGAAGAAGAAGAAGAAGAAGAAGAAGAAGAAGAGTTTGGATTTGATATCCCGCCTTTCACTCCCTTTTAAGGAGTCTCAAAGCGGCTAACATTCTCTTTTCCCTTCCTCCCCCACAACAAACACTCTGTGAGGTGAGTGGGGCTGAGAGACTTCAAAGCTTGTCATGAACCTATAAATACCCTAAAATCAGCACCTGGGGCCCTCCTCTGAGTAATTATTCCAAAAAAGTTTCAGAGCATAGTGACGAGACAGGAAACAGTGGGCCCCATTTATGGAATACTCTTCCCAGTGAGGTTTGCATTGCTATGTTTTCAGTTATGGGGTAAGACCTTCCTCTGCTCCCAGATTTTTTGATGGAACATTTTATGGGCATTTTGTTAATTGTTTCTGTTGCCAGTGATTACTCAGCTTAATTTATGGGGCAAGATGGTTTCAGTATTATTATGGGAAATTGTTGTTTGGATAGTGTTTTGTTTTTAATGTTTTGTAAATCAACTTGACTCAGGTTTTTTAGATGCCCTTTTCGTAACAAAACAAACAAGAAGATTGTATCTTAATGATTACATTCATTTTATTGTCCATCCAATCCCCAGAGGCCCAGTTGACACAATTCTTTAGCAGTTTAATATTATTTGTGGGCCATGTACACGCAGAAGTAAATAGTGAGACACACTCCGTCATTACTCTACAATAGTGAAACCCTTTTCACAGGATAGTTTGGCAAATATCAAGAATATCCTGAAATACTTTAAAGCATAGGTTTCTGCTGGGTGGGCATTTGGTGAGAAGGATAAATAGTGTCCTGAATAGTATTAGCATACAACAATTTATCCCTTGCCTGATATTTAATATGTTAACTCGCCCAACCACTGACATTCATCAGCAGGCATAGGCAAACTCAGCCCTCCAGATGTTTTGGAACTACAACTCCCATCATCCCTGAGCACTGGTCCTGCTAGCTAGGGATAATGGGCCTATGCCTGTTCATCAGCATTGAACAAACATTACCTCTAGAATCTATAAACTGAAACAGGGCGGCTCCAAAGGCATTGATGCCCACCAAATCGCAATGGATGCCATCTCCACAGGGTAAACTTAAACTACCTAGTCAAATTAGAGCTCCACTAAGTAAGTACTTTGTAAATTACATTCCAGCTACTATCTCACTTGCTCAGCAGCATGGCTTTTTTTGGTTTTTGGAATGTACATTTTTATTCGTAAAAGAGACAATAAGTGCTAAAGTTCCATTGGAAGAGTCCCAGGCCTTGTCATGTCCATTTTCTTCAGCTCTTTAGAGAAAGCAGACTCATGTATCCAACACCATTAATTTTGGTGGAAAAAGCTTTGCTTCCTCTCAGAGAATTCTGGGAGAGGCCTCTGAAGTGCAATTGCATGATAAAATGTTCTTCCAAAGGACATTTCTTTAAAAATGGCAAGGATCGGGAGAGGACTGCAGCTGCTTTTTTGCTGGGCTGGCTGCCCCTTGCACTTCACTGGGTGCTGCTTCCTAAGGCTCCAAACCTCCAAGGGATTATATCACGGGATACAAGGCTGCAGCAGAAAGAGGGCGCTGAAAAGCCTCCATGCCGCAGTTCCCAGCCTCTGTCTCAAAAAGAAGGAAGCGAGCTTATATTCTCTGTTCACAATATTCATACAATATTGCTTCAGGATACAATTGTTACTTTTCAGAAATATATGCAATTTCCTCCATGACTAACTGAACTTGCTTTATTTCAGGCAAACAAACCAGTAGTGAACAGGGATCTGATGACATCACTCCCTCTTCCTTCCTGGAATTCTAAACTATGCGCTATTGCACAAAGTTCTAATCTCCATGACAACCCCAGCTCCTCCCTTCAGGGGAAAGGGGGGGGAGCCCAAAGAGCAGTATACAAGGCTTCTCAGTCTCCTTGAAAGTTATTCTTCTAAACAGTAACAGAGCTAAATTTAGACACTTTTGAGTATGGAATCTTAAAAAACAATGAAATATGTTTCCAAGTAAATAAATCTAAATCAACAACCTCATGACATCCTTTTCTGGATCAGATGAACAACATGCAAAAGAATCAGTGTGACCACCTCCTAGCTCCTGTCCACACCCATTTCTCAGCATGGTTTTGTATAAATATACAGAGAGAACTCTCACACACACTTCTCCTGCCCCCGCACTCCAGCTTCAGGAAACCGGGACATTTCTTCCCAGTTTTTCTGAAGATTGCCATGAAAATAAGGTATTTTGCTACAAAGCACACATTTGGTGGCAATTTTAAACGGGCTTCTTTAGAGCAGCTGTATCTATACTGGTTAAACTTTCATCTGTTGTATAGAACTGATGTGTTCCCAGCCTAGGAAAATATAGTGCACACAACACATCAATATATTCCCAATCCAGTACCAAAGTAGAAGGATTTGTGTTAATTTTCTTTATAAGACAGGCCACACTGTGTTTTAGGATTCCAAATCAATCATATGGATGCCCCTCCTGCTAAAAACTAAAACAAATTCAATAGCTGAATATACAAGCTGCAATACAATTAAATAGCTTGATTCCAAGACTTTCAAGTACTGGATAAAGCATCAACTGAAGCTAAAAAGAGGTCAAGGATATAGAAGGTAGAAAAAGCATATTAAAATGGTAAGAGACAACTAGATGTATTTTCAATTTACATACTAGAGTACCAGGTCTGTGATTTTTTCTTTATAATGAGATAGCAAAGAGATGAGCAAAATTAGCTTTCTGCTCATATCAGAATTACAGTAATGTGGATCAGTTTACCCTGGCAAAACATGTCAGACATACCTAGCTAGTAAGAGAGGTCAATAAGATAAACAGAAAAGCCAGATTTATTTATTTTTATCATCTGGGAAAATACTACAAAAATTGGGAAAGGGGGATAGTTTATGGCCTGTAGCCCATACTATAGATTTCTGGCTTGAAACATGGCTATTTCATTTCAGACATTCTGTCATTTCTTTACACTGTCAACTGGCAGGTTACCAGGCGCACAAAAAATTGCCCACAACCTGAAAGTTTAAATTGCTTAGTGGATTACGTATCTGCACCCTTTACTATGAGTTGTGTGGCACACTTTCTAATTTTTAATATATTTTTTCCACAACTCTCTTTCCATATTAGGAAAACCCACAAATGAAGAAGATATTTAACTGATTAAACCACCAGTCATCTTAACTATGGTTTAAATGTGAGTGTGCAGTGTGCTGGTGCATGGGGAGAATATTGCAACCACTGTGTCCCCCGCCCCATGCCTGCTGCTGCAGCACTACCAGAAGCTAAGCCATGGTTTAGCTTAGTGCTGCAGCCAAACCCAGGCTCATGACTCGTCCAAACAAACCATGAGAAGTAAACAATGTTTATTCTTGACTTACCACCCACAGTCTATTTGGAGGGTGACAAACCACAAGCCCAGCTTCAGATATCTCACTAAGAAAAATCATGGCTGAGCTCCCAGCAGCACAGTAGCCGTAGGACAGGCATAGGCAAACTCGGCCCTCCAGATGTTTTGGGACTACAATTCCCATCATCCCTGACCACTGGTCTTGTTAGCTAGGGATCATGGGAGTTGTAGTCCCAAAACATCTGGAGCGCCGAGTTTGCCTATGCCTGCCATAGGAGCAGCAAAGAAGCAAAGTGACTGCAATATTCTCCCCATACACCAGTATGCTGTGTATTCACCTTTAAACCATAGTTAAGCCTAACTATGATTTACATGGATTTGCTAACAAGGCCACACAGTGCTCTCTTGATCTAACACTAATACAACCACCTGACCGCACAAAAGCCGTCTTGGAACATAACTTGCCAAAGCCTTCCTAATTCTGGAGTCATCGCTAATATTCTCAGTGCATTGCTCTGCAGCTACACTGCACTGTGGTAGACAATGCAGAGTCAAGAAAGTGACAGGAAGACCCACATGGCTGGGTCCGGTCCTACAGTTAGACAATTTCAACTAAGAGTGGCTAACTTGTAGTTCTTGGGCTTCATCTGTATTTTTTTCTGGTCCCCAAGACTCCACCAATTTTGAAGGCGAACACAAAAACACGGTACTGGGATGAGAATCATATGCTGCCTAGGTTATCTGATGGATCATCTTATGAGCAGAGAGGAGAGCTAACCCCTCTCTTCTGCATGGATCACCTTGGTGGTGGTGGTGGGGTTGTGCCTGTGTGTCTTGTGTGCATGTGAAATGTGCATGAGAATTTTGGCCATATGAGCATGCAGTGTCTGGAGGATTGGTAAACCATGAATGCAGCTTTCAAGCAAAAAAAAAAGGGGGGGGGAGTTAGCCAGCCCTGATTTTAACATTCCCTCAGCCACATGGAAGCTGCTCCCATATGGCAGGAAAATATCTAAAATGCTTATCAGTTTCATTTTGCAGACTTAATTCCTCTTCCATACAATGTGCACAAACTGAATTTTAACTGTAATACCGACCAGTGCTTTTCGGCTAAATAGCAGTCTTATCAATGGGTTATAGTAAGGGAAGACCTCCCCCCCTCCAAAATATGGTAAAGAACTAGAGTAAAACACCCTAAAGAAATGAATATCTTTGAACACCGGAAAAAGGAGGAAGGCTTCATGAGAGTTCCAGCAGCAACGGCTGGCTTTGATTAGGTTTGTTTGATTGTGGGCCGTACAGGAAACGCTCAGGAGGCCCACTCAGTAAGCGCCACCCTAGACACACTGGCAGGCTTTGTGTTCCAGCAGCAACATCTGGAATCAGTTAAAACCAAAATGCTTTCAGTCCCTTCCCAAAAGCCACTAATTCTTTTAAAACCACTATGCCTGGCCTACTCCACTCCCTCCTGGAAAGCTTTCCTTGCACTTCTAAACAAAGGAGTCTGTGAAAGAAAACCACACCCTGTACTGCTCAAGTCACTTTCGATGACCCTCAGTCCAGAAGGACTGTTGTGAGATGATAAAATAAGAGGAAAAAGCAAATGTCAATCCAGTATACAGTTAGGTTACTTTCTTCTAGTGAAAAGAGCATCAGTACAGCATGGGAACTATAGCATCTTTCAAAAATTATTATTAAAGATAAAAAGAAGATGCAAATTAAAAGTTCAGGCACACCTCAAGACTGACTCCAGATAAGCAATATTTCCCTACATCAAAAACGTAACTGTTTTGGTCTTTGAAGCCTTCCATGTTCACAGTGGCGTACTTCATCTTGGAATACTTCATGCTCACTGGAGAGGGGAGACTAGTCTCTCGGATGAAATGCACATGTGCACATTAACTTATGTGCACACAGACACTCTTAAATTAGATTTAGAGACATCTGCAGCAGAAACTACACCCAAATGGAGCAGCCAGAACGCATCATGGCAATAGCAGCCAACCAAAATGCTGGGCAACACCCAAGCATTAAATCTTTATTGGTTGTTAAGAGTTCTTTGTAAGCATGGCCAAGAGTTTGATTCAAAGCTCTAGAGAGCTGAACTTTCTTTCAACTTGTTTGTTTCTTCCACTCACACAGACAGCACAGTTCTTCAGTCTAGAAGGGACAAGTTCAAGCTCCAGAATGTAGTTATCTATCCAGCAGTATTTTTAAAAACTTGTTGGATTCAGCTTTCCTAAAGTCCTACGTGTGTCTGAAAGGCTCAAATTTGAATCTCAGGATAATACGGTAACATCCAACCAAGGTCCCTCAGTTCTTCTCTGTTAGTGAGCATCAAGTCACTAACAGAGTTTACCCCTTAGTCTCTTATTCAACCTGCTGGAAGATGAAGCTGCCAGCCAAGGCAAATCAGTAATTTATTTATTTTATCCATTTTAACTATAAACAAACAAGGTACAAAAAAGGAGCCTACACTATTGGGCAGAAGCTTATGTACAACCAGAGTAATCATACTATGAAGATATAAATGTATTTCTCTGTTTCAGGTAGTCAAGAATTTATTCATGTTTCTTTGCTGGACCTGGGGGTTGAGCATTATATTTTCAAGAGTTTCAGATCAGAGCATATTGAGATGACTGTGCCCTGTAATAATCCCCAGTCATACTAATAAAGTCATACCAAACCAACATAAACTTGTCCACTTTCTTCTGTCCTCCTGCCATTCTCAATGTATGGGTTCCACCAAGACTAACTTAGTAGTCTCCTTTTATGGCTCACCAAACTAGAGAAATTGTTAGGTGGACTACTACCAAAGGATGTCAAATTTGTTCTTTACTTCAAGTCCTTGTTGCCACCAGAAATGCAAATCTCAATGTGTTGTTGTGTCATTGCCTGGATTTTGCCGGAAACTCTCTCCCCCCCCCAAAAAAAAAAATCCATAACCAATAGGCATGACCACCATGTACCTTTACAAAATAGGAGTTTATTAGATCTTTTATTCCTAGCAGTTTGCCTTCTAAAAAAATATTCGGAGGGGGAAGTGCAGTCCACAGTGCAGAGGCAATAGAGGAAAATGCCAGTATTGGAGTTACCACCTGAGGATATTCTGCAGAGTGCAGCACCACAGAGTCCAGTAGAATTTTCCCAGATGATCTGTGATCTTATAGGTCTATATAGGGGCAGCTGGTCCTTCAGGTCTCGAGCTGTTCAAGGCTTTATAAGTTAACAAGACCTTGAACATGGCCTAATAGTGATTGGCAGCCAATGTAGTTCCCTAAGCACAGGTGTAATAAGTCTGCATTCAGGGGCTGCATAGCATTCTGTGCCAGCTGAAACCCAATCCAGTGGAAGCACCACATAGAGCACAATTCAGTTGTCCGATTCTGAGGTTGAATCACAGTTACCATATGCCATATTGTGCATATATCGGTTTTCACCAACTAGGTGTGCTCCAGATGTTCTGGACAACTTCCATCAGCCCCAGGTAACACAGCCATGCCAGCCACTGCAATTTGTAGTCCAAAACATGTAGAGAACACCAGGTTGGCAAAGGCTGATATACACAATACCCTGCTTCCTCATATTGTAGGAGGAAAAAAACCCTTCTCTAATACACTATTTGTTGATCTTCCTTATGCTGCAAATTACCTTCATTCTCTAAGAAGCCAACCAAATACAAATCATGTAGCCCAGTTGGTAGAGCATGAGACTCTTAATCTCAGGGCTGTGGGTTCGAGCCCCACATTGGACAAAAATATTCCTGCATTGCAGGGGGTTGGACTGAATTATCCTCATGGTGCCTTCCAACCCTACAATTCTATGATTCTATGTGTATTCAGATTGCATCTCATACCCCCTTTATGCTGGAAATATGACAACATGATCAAGGCAAAGGGACAAAATAAAACGGAAGGAAGTTCTCAGCAGTGAAGACTGGATTGTCAACAGCAGCCATGACCTCAACTAGGATCTCACTCTCTGCTATACTTCCATGGTTAATCAGTGGCAGGGTCGGATGAACCCAAAAGAAAACGACCATTTTCATCAGTTAAAGCCACTGACACTTGGGAGTTCGCTGCCAAGTCACCAACCAGGGAAATTTAGCAAGAATGGATGTTGCCAATTCTCCATGGGTTTTCAGAGACAAATTGGTACTTTCTTCCACTTCCGTCTGTGTCCTTGAAAATATGTTTTAAAAAATACATCACAACCAGACATAGCTCTGAACATTACAGAAATCAGATTTAGCTGCTGAAGTATGTGAGGATTTATAGGGAAATCCTCTTATGGAGGAAGCAATCTTCTTTGATAAGACTAGAAGCTTAAGATGTTAATTCAGTCACTGACACATATATGATTTATTTTAATAGTAGAAGTTAAAAAAAAAAAAATCTTCCACACTGATTCTCTCATAAGCTCATAGGGACACATCGGCTCCCTGCATCAGGGTTCTTACAGGTTGCTGAATAATGCTATGAGCAATGCTCACTCTATTCCAAGTCCATTTCTGACGGTGCTCCATCCACAAAGTGTGTGCTCCCACTCATGCTTGAATTAAACCTTACTATGAAGGGACTCATGGTTATACAAGTACTTTTGAATACATTATCATCGCAAACACAAGAGTCACATTCTTATTGAAGTAACACCCATGTTAAGTAACCACAAGCTTTTCTGCACACAGAAATGACCTCTACGTTTCTTCACAGCTTCTCCCTGCAAAGCCTGACACATTTTACTTTCACTAGTATTTAAGGGACTCAAATCATTCAATTATTCCACTCAGTTGTGATTTGGGTGCAGTTACACCTTAAAAGGTGTTCCAAGTCAGTAGCCTCAATTAATTCATGTAAGGTTTGGACTCATTTACACAGGAAAACAACCACACTGATTTGCACATGCCCCAATACTTTAAAATAAGTTGCATGGCTGGTTGTCAAAATCAATACTCTGGTTTTAGATTTATATGATTGGGTTTAACCAGGGATTGTTTTATATTTGAAATACCGGTACTCTTTTGGTGTTTTGACTTGTTAGATGCCTTGAACTCTCCTTAAAAGTAGGTGGAGATTTTTAATAATAATAGTAATTAATTCAATAATTCAATTGCATGGGCATTTCAGAAGGAGATAGCTCTCACAGCAACCCTTATTTTTAAACAGTAGCTAGGCATTGGCACTTGCTGTTCAGTATGGATTCAACAAAAACTTTCAAGTAATGGTTCAGATTTGGTTAAACAGTTAAAGTTTTTGTTTGAAACGAATGATTATGGTTGAGACTGTTGTTTTTTTAGTTCAGGTTTGATCTATCTTCCAAAAATATTCACGAAGTATTTACAAATGGATAGTGGCCAAATACACTTTAACAATATAGGTGTCATATTCCAAGCATGTCTCATTCCATTCCATTTCACTGCACATTAGGTATGACTTGAAGTTTCCACTTTCTCTAGCTGGCCCCATGCCCTAGGAATCCCAAATAATTTTTACAAGCCTTTTAGAAATGCAGAAGTTGAACAGATAAATGGGGTCAGCCATTCTGTATTAAATTATTATTTTATTATTTATTAAATTTATATACCACCCTTCATCTGAAGATCACAGGGTGGTTTACAACATAAAAACACAAAATATATAACATAATAGCAAAAAACAACAACCAAACTCCCTCTCTCAAATGAGCATAGCCCTGGATGTCAGACTCTTTTACATGAAGCAGGGAGATATTTCAAGTCTTCTAGGTGACGTTTTCTTAAATTACAGCCAAAGTGATGTAGACATTACAGAAGGCAACTCAGTATATTTAAACTGGGAAGAAACTACAACTCCCTGCTTCAAATACTGATCAGTTCACTAGACTACACATGTTCCTAGTTGCTGGTCATTAAATTCCTAACTAATGTGAATCCAAGTGGCAGCAGTTATTCCAAGCCCATTCCTGCATGAAGAGTTCTGCAAAATCTAAACACAATCATCAACATTTTACCTGCACTACCTAATACTGAGACCCTTAAACTGTCTTGTAGTATAGACTACTATTGTGATCTGAGTGCTCTTTCAGAAACCGATCATATGATGTGGCAAACAATTTGAAAGGGCTCCAGTGCAACTGCATCACATATTGAAGGAAAAGGCTAGAGGTGTGGTTAGTAATAGATACATACTGCTAAGTTTGTGCATGCTCTATTTCACTGAGTTGTTTGCCAGTCAACTCTGGCCTGAATCAATTGCTTTGCCCTTCTATGAGCTGAGCCAATACAGATGCACTTGACAGCAGAGCAAGCCAAGTCTCAAATTAGTATCTGCCATTGTTTGTTCTGATAAGGATTTCCCTCTTTTTCATTTGTAATAGTTGTCAGACGGCAGTTTAATCATCACTGCACCAGTATCATACACAAATAAGCAAGCAGAATTCAAAATGAAATAGTTTACAGGGAGGTATCTCTTGTGATGCAACTGGAATAAGTGTCGTATTCTGGGAAAGGAAAGGCACCCTCCTCCATTTCTACTATCCAATAACTAAAATCATTTTTTCAGGTTACTTTGGATATTATGGACTATCACTTCATTAGATGTTCAAAGAAGACTAGGATCTAAAGGAGGAGAATGTTAAGATAGCCTAAAAGCAAACACAACCCCCCCTGAATTTTTGCTTTGTGTTAAGAAGAATTTGCAAAAAAATGTGAGCTAGGAGCAATTGGTGGAAAGAAAAGTAGTCCTTGCACTCAAACTGGCCAACAGCAGGCTACCTTCCCCCATTTTCAAGGCACACAAAATACTATTCTCAAAGGAACCAATGAAATCAATCATGCCATGGTCTGGCAAAATGCCCCAAAGCCACAGCAGAAACTTAATATGAACAGCAAGCTGATTAGTGAATAATTCACATGCCCCAATTCTCTTACAGGTACTGCTAAGGCAAGCCAGAATCCAACATTAACTAACATTATTTACCCCAGGACAATCTATGGCCAGATACAGAAACCCGAAATACCATTAAGATGTCTGTTTTTGTTTCACCACACCTCAGCCATTCTTAACAGGACCATATTTTGAGAAAACAAGCTTGCCTGGTGTTACTCTCCCTCCCCAAGCATTCAGCTTTGAAACATACTTTTGGGGTGGCATATGCACAGGGCAAGAAGTTATTCTAGACTTCTAACAAACACAGCAGTTTCCTTTACATTGCTCGAACATACTTCTTAATTCCTCACATGAGACATGTTCCAAAGCATGTTACAACAGTTTATTACTCGTCCATCTTTTTTTTTTAAAAAAAATCTCTTCACAAAGAAAAGTGGCTTATTAGAAAGAACCTTTGGTAAGGCTTCTCCTTATTTTAAAATTTCTATGCTACCCTTCAATAAAAATGTTTCCAAGGGGCTTACCTACAAACACAAAACAAAAGTAACTGGGTAACAAAAGCATAAACAGAAAACAGCAGATAAAAGCTGGTAGCAATAAAAACATAGCTTAACAATAAAGACATAAGGAAACAAGTCTGCCAAAAAGACAGCAAGGAACAGGCAACCAGGGAAGTATTCAACCACGTGATTACTCACCTGCTATCTTTAGACACAGGTTTAACACTTCTGTTTTTGTGAACTAGCCATAACTGTAGTTGATTGTTAATGCTTGCAATAGTAAGTTTTGGACATTCAAATATCCTAGAGTGTATGGAAACATTCATTTCCCTGACACACCCAAAATAAACATGAACAGATCTTCAAAATCTCTTTTATTACAAACCAACGTTTCATATATTGGAAATTCTGTCTAGCCTATAATGGCATCCCAAATTCAGATAGTTACTTTCACCTTCCTTATTCAGCTGATTTCAGTTCAAATGTATGCAGCTACTGTGTGAATCCTGCCTTCTGGTTGCTTGAATGACTCATCCAATTCTACTGTGGCTCTGAAGAGACCATTTTTTAAATCCAATGACGGTGAGATAGAAATATGTGGCTGTAAACACCAGCTCCAATATATGATCCATTCCACTCTCTCTCCTCCACCCACTAATGTCATAAAAATAAGCCGGAGGTCTTCACAAAGCCATCCTTATTTATCCAGCCTAGTTAACAACTTTAGTAAGCTTAACACACTACCTGAACACCCCATAACTATGTCCTTTTAGATAAGGCAGGCATATGCATGGACAACAGCATAGGTAACAGAATGGAAAATACAACACTTTGCCCTATGTTCTGAATCACTGCTGGCAGCCCATATATCTGCTAGCCTGAAATTCTTCACACCCACAGTGACAATTCAACGTAATGATTCATTGATGAATATATAAAACCAAAGTAACACCAAACGTGAGCCAGTAACCTACACTTTCCTATTTCTACCTATCAGGATACAAGAAATCACTTTTCTACACATTCTTGTGCATGTCATACACATACAGAAAACTTCCCTAATTTCTGTCAAATATGTAATGTGTGTAAGAGAGAACTGCTGCTGAAGGTACAGATGAAGAAAAACTAAGTTAAAATGCCTATTCTTCATCTTCATAGCCTTCCTAAGTGCTGAAAAGGCAAAACAAGGATTTGCCCAAGGCCTGAAAGGCTTGATGTTGCAGTTCATTAAAAAAGGACTCTGGGTTTCATTTTGTAAACACTAAGAAGTCCTTGTAAAGCAAAACCTGTAGAAGTGAGCTTCCATACCAACTCCAGGTACTGTATTTCCTCTGTCTCTCTTTCAGCAAACACATCCTGAGGAAATTCTTAAATTCATACAGTGGATTGGGTGGGCAGGAAGAGAGTAAAGATGAAAAACTGAACAGACTTTTAAAAAAACCCAACAGGAAATGGATTGTTTGAAACCTTAGAATGAGCCACTTAAATGTGTATATGCTAAATATGTACTGTATCTTTCAATAGATTTCCAGGAACTAAATTTTAAAAAGCTGTCAGTTGATTTAACTAAAAAAGTGAAAAAGAACAATCTGAAAACAACCAAGGCAGAACAGGAGGAGGACAGATAGAGACAAAGCAAATGTCAGCACTGAAACTCTTAAAAATTCAAGGAGAATAAAAAAAGTTAGTCTCCTGGTGCCAAAATGATATCAGAGAAAGCACATTCATAAATGAGGCCTTATAGTCAGTCATCACCAGACTCATCTCAGAAAGCCTCTAATGAAGGCCTCATTGCCTAACCAGGCTGATCTGGATTCTATAACAAGAAAGTTACCAACATAAGAAAGCTGCCAGTAGTATCTATTCACAGGCAGGATGTGTGAATCATTGTCGCTTTCTTTTGCTAAGCAGCATTAATTACATTAGACTCAACAGTTAGTTAGTTAGTTAGTTAGTTAGTTAGTTAGTTAGTTAGTTAGTTAGTTAAACAAACAGGATTTCTATGCCACTTTAATCACCAAAGGCTAAACTATTTCATAAAATCACTTAGGGAACAAATGTGCTTGTTTTAAACTGCTTTTAATATTATGTTTTAATATTGTAATTCATTCAGTGCTAGAAACTCAGATATATAAGCTAGACGCCAAATGGCTTCTTAAACCAGAGCTATAGTCGCCAGAACGGAATGTATAGTTGCTGTTTTGGAGCCAGACAGCTCAAAAGCCACATTTTTGAAGACAACTTTTTGGTTCCTGATTGTGCAGATAAAATATCACAGATAGAATTCTAAAGGAAGTGGTAATAGTGTGTGAAAACAGGCAAGATCCAAGGATCCCTAGGCATAAGGGCAGTATATAAATTCAATAAATAAACACTAGGTTGCAAGAGTTATTTCTTGAATCATTTACAGCAGTGTTTATTTACATGGGCTTCTGTGGATGTTTTCTATTAGCCTTATATCTGCTTCTTCTGTTTTTGTTTGATCATCAAAAAGCAAACTATGGAATCTCCCTCATCAGACAACCAAAGAATGTTGATCTCGACTGAAAGAGCAACGTGCTTTATACACAGAGTAATAAGACATGATGCCAAAGCCTGTATACATATAAGAGAAAACTGTTATTAGCGGCCTGTTCAAATGCCCAAAATATATTGTGCTAACCTCAGTTCTCACAACCTATTATTTCCACAGTAAGATAATAGGAATAAACATTTATCAACATCCACATCTTGCTTTAAATAGAACAGCAGCTCAGAGAGGAGAATTAGGAATAGCAAGAATTGGAAGACAGGCAAAATAATAAGTTTAACACAGAAAGTTTCTATTTTTAAGAGTAAGTTTCCAATTACAATCTAGAGGCACATCAGTTGAACAAATTATCTGTAGGTTAAAAGAAAAACCAAGCTTGAAATGACTGGCACCACACCTTAAAAGAGATGGCAGTGAATCTTCCAAAGGGATTTACCCACGAATGGAAAAATATTACAATATGGGCCAAACCTTATGAGAAGATGACATGTCCAGCCACTTACATTAACACATACATGTGCACACAAACCCTTGCTCTCTATGACTGTCAGTCTGTCAATCACACAGCTAATCATCTGAGGATACTCAATCTCTCCTGTCTCAGAAATCTCCTCGGATGCATGGCAGTAATTGCCTTTTCCCATTAGCCCACAGTGACAATGGCTGCCATAGCAACTGGCAATGATTTTAATAAATCCAATCTGCTTTTTCAAGGACAGCACATGCATGCCAGCAGTGACAGCACTACAGATAGGCTCTGTAAGGGGGAAGGGAAACCAACATCCACAGCAAGGTCAGAGGTTTAGCATTCAAAGGTGAGCAAAACAACTATGGAAAAGACAAATGCTTTCTTTTCTATACAGGGTACAGTGAGAGCAAATTATAAACATATTCTATAAGACTCTGTTGTTTTTGAAATGTGTAGAGAAAGCAAATAGCCTCTGTTTACAAAGAGGTATGGGACCCTACGAAGCCAATATATGCAACATTTGCATTCTTAAGAATGCAACATTTGCATTCTTAAGTTATACTGAACCAGAGCAAATAGTACTTATTCAGTAAATACCAAGTGGATTTTTTTAAAAACAAAAACAAAAAATTACTCAGCATTGAGACATGGAACAGCATGAGGTACTATCTCAATCAAAGAGTCTGCAGTCATTTCATTGTAATGCATGAAGAGACCGTAAGAGTTAACCCACTTTCAAATGTAATGTCTACATAATCACCAAGTTAGATGCCCCTATGACCAGTGAAGAACAAGAATTCAAAGTAAGAAGCTCATAAAACAGGGGTGCCCAAACTTTTTTCAAAGAGGGACAGATTTTATGAAGTGAATATGTGTGAGGGCCGACCAAAGTTGTTTAGGCCCCCAAAATGGACTTTGGACATGCCTGACACAAAATATCTAGAGACACTTCTTCTGCCTTCTCCCAAACAATGGAATGTGAAAACCTCTGTAAAAGAAAGTAGATATTAGCAAGATTTCTGAAAATGCCCTATGCACCAGTGCTACACCATTGTCATTTGCATTATCAATATCAAACTTTCTAACTTAGGACTGCATTTCAAATACCCTATCAAGCCAGGCAATTTCCCTTGAAGTTAAAGAGCAGGCTGTTTAAAATATCACTAACAACCTATAGTCACCCAAGGCTCTTTAAGTTGTTAACATCAGCAGTGGTGAACTAACAGTAGCAAGACGGGAACACTCTGCTGTATGCTGAGTTTTACTGGAGATGCTGAATAACCAGTGCTTTGTATCATACCAGCTATAATAGACAGTGCAATGTGACAGAGTAGTTTCTGCTATGATTTAAACCCAGTCTCAGAGTTAGGAAAAGGGGGAAGGAAAATGAGGTGATGCCCAAACAAATAACAGAAAGACATACATGCAACTCTGCCTATCAGTCATGAGAACAAAAAAGGAACATAACAGGGGTTTGTAAAAAAAAATCCAGTTGGGGTGCTTAAGCCCATGCAACTTGTTCAAAAGTTGGTGGTTCTTCTGTTTTAGCCACACAGCAGAAATAATATGATTGCTTCTGTTCCCCCAAATACAGTACACCTATGAGCCTCAAATACTTTAAACATAATCTAGTACCTTCTTAGTGCAGACAGAGGGCAAGGTGCACAAGGACTGAAAACAGAGTTAAATGCAACACCTACATGCACAACATTCTCACAGCACCATTAGCACACCAGGCTGAGGCAGGTCAATGGACAGCTCATGGTGCCTGTCAGTATGCATGCAAGCCTTGGCTTTCCCAAATACACAGCTCGCTCAGTACAGTGGATGCACTGAGGGTCTCTTATACTTTCTAGACCACAGATGGTAGGGTCAAGACAGCTACAGCTGGGTGGTATAAAAGAAGGATCCAGAGCAGCCCCTTTCTCCTCCTTCCTAGCTTTCAACCATATAACTGGTAGTTATACGGAACGTGACAGGGGCTTTGAAAAATCCATAACAGGTTAGCCAATTTAGCTCAGAGATTCAATGCTGTCATTGAGAACAAAAAGTTCTCTATCAGAAAAATAAAATAAAAGATCAGCTTTATCTTTTAAAGTAATAACAACATAGTAGTTTTGCAACTGAATGACAAAAATTGAAGACACACTACAGATATTAATGCATGGTCTCTGGTTCCACCATGTGTCCCAAAGCTATCTATAAAGCCCACCTATTTGAGTTCTTATTTACATTTCCTCCTTCCTCTAATGGAGATCTAACTGAATCAAGGCCAAAAATACGTAGAGTCATACCTTGGATCTCAAATGCCTTGGTTCCCGAACAAATCGTCTCCCGAACAATCGAAACTCAGAAATGAGTGTTCTGGTTTTTGAACAATTTTCGGAAGCCGAATGTCCAGCATGGGTTCCAGTTGGCTGCAGGAGCTTCCAAAATGAGACATCTAAGGGGCAGGAAGAGGCTCAGCCAGCCTGGGATCCACTGGAGTCAGCTCCATAAACATCATTTGGTGGCACTGGGGCTGATCTGGAACCAACTGCTACACTAGCTCCCCGGACAGCATAGCACAGAGCAGGGTTTAGCCTACCCACAGCTGGCATAAACTAAAGTGCTGTGGATGAAGCTATGGCTACACCATTCCATCATGCTGCTGGCCCAGTCAGGGTTAGAAATTATCTGTAAACTACGAAGGGGGAAAGTCCGTTCAAAACTACTGTTTAAGAGGATGGCATCTGCTTAGTGATCTAAGTCATCATTTTAAAAACTGTTCCTCATACAGAACACAATTCAGCAATTTCATTCATAATTCCCTGTATGATCCTGAAACAACAGTTTTCATAAGGGAAGAAACAAACCACAGGAAATACTACATTAGTTTGCTTTGCAGAACTCTTTCAGACTTATAAGTCGATACAAAAAGCCACTTCCTGGTTCGGAAGACTCAGAAGTAGTCGCAGCATTATGCCATGTCAAGATTTCCCTACCCCCCTGAAAAATTAATGTGAGGCAAAACATTAACAGAAGTTACGCATCTTGCTTCTTCAGTCTGTACCAATCGTTTTGCGTGGAACACACAAATAAGAACGCAGAACTTTTTTCAAAAGCAGATATCCTCCTACCCCAGACACAGTAACAATTTTCTTTATGTGAGAAGAGAGAAAAGAGAGAAGAGAGAGAGAGAGAAACCGCACACACAGAAAATGTTTGCATATTCTGCTCCTGACTACATCGTATCTGACTGAAGAGGGAAATATTTAAAAGCTACAAGCTAAGATACACTTTCAGTGCTTCCATCAGAAGTAGGAAGGGCTAAATGCAGAGAAGCCCCACCCACCCCCTAACCACAACCACAGACACCAAATGATACGCCTGCCATCATAGTTACAGTCTCCGACTATCCCACATGATACTAAATAAAACCTAAGTGAGACCTTGTTGGGTCAGCACTTCTGGGCATAATCCCTGATGGTAGTAATTATTCTATGTATCTGCAAATGCCTCCTAAAATAAGCAAACCCCTAAAAAAGCCTTTGCATCTCTGACTTGCAGGAAGAGTTTCAGCTGAGTTCAGATCTCAGGACCTGAAAAGCCTCCAGGGAAAGATATATTTGTTGATGTTACAGAGGGACATTACATAAGGGCACTTATTTAGTCCACTTCTGTTGTAACACAGAAAGGAACCTGAGCATATACTGAAAAGAAAGCAAGTGGGTCCCATCCCAACTGCTCTTTTTCTGCTTTTTACAGCACAGCACTAAATAGCAGTTTTGTTATGCTCCAGACAAGCACCATAGGAAAAACCTGACACAGCCATAATGGGGAAAGGGAGGGGGGGTAAATCCACTAGGCTTTTAATTACCATCCCCAGAAGATACTTCTCAGATACGTCTTGTGCAATACATTAATTGCACCAAGAGGGAAAATATCAACAAACAACCAGAAAGTGCTCAAATGATTAGAATGGTACAAGTTCTATTATGTACACGACACCCAAGTAAAAATATTTTTTTAAAAAAATGTGCTCCCCCATCAGGCTAGGTATGAAAATAGTTTCTAACAACCAGATTAACATAAATAGCAATATCAAAGCTGATATAAATCTTCCCCAATGAAGACACCAAAGTTGTAAATGCTATATGCACCACTGGAGATATCCTAATATTACAGCTATTAAAAACGCGTATGCCCAATTCTTAGGCCAATACACTATTCAAATGATCTAAGGATAGAGGCATTTGTCACAATCCTCCTCCCCCCCCCCAAAAAAAAACCCATTACACAAGCACCACATCCTAATGTGAGTGGTCCCTAAAGGTCTGGATAGATTTCAAAATGAGAACAAGCACCATGAAATATAGGCAACTGTCAGGTAAAGGCCTGTGGAAACTTCTGATGCAGCTGCATATCAATATTTAGCTGCACAGATAGAAATTTAGAGTATAAAGGCCTCTCCCTACATTTAAAATGAGAAAAGGGCTGTGTGGGGGACAGGTCATCCACATACACACAGAAAAGTTTAGTTGTCTTGCTCTCAAATAACGTAACTTGAATCTAAAACACCAAGAAAAACAAAAACTCAAATGTCTTCAACAGCAACTGTGCGCTGCCTTGAATTTAGAAGTGAGTGTACTAAAAATAGAAAAGGAGAAGAGAATGTGTTAAATCTCAGAATGCAACAAAGTACAGTGGTACCTCGGGCTACAGACGCTTCAGGTTACATACGCTTCAGGTTACAGACTCCGCTAACCCAGAAATAGTGCCTCAGGTTAAGAAATTTGCTTCAGGATGAGAACAGAAATCATGCTCCGGCGGCACGGCAGCAGCAGGAGGCCCCATTAGCTAAAGTGGTCCTTCAGGTTAAGAACAGTTTCAGGTTAAGAACAGACCTCCGGAACAAATTAAGTACTTAACCCGAGGTACCACTAAAGTTCTAATCCTTGGGCAGTGGCATTGTCTTGTGACAACTGCACTTCAGAGTCACTTCAATGCAACTATAAAATGGAGCTCTCAAAAAAACGCTCCAGCGAAGTGGAACTAGTTGCCTCTAATTGGCCCACTCACTTCATTACTGGATGCTCTTCTTACCCCTTAGATGTAATCACTCAAAGGAGACCATTATGCATGCACATAAGGTGTAATAATCTAGTATCTGAATAAGCAAGACTTAAGATTGCCAGATTCATCACAAATACCTACTTATCAGCCCGTCACAAGTCAGGCGGCTCCTGATAACTTTTTTAATCAACTAGACAAAAGCACAAACACTTTGACAAACAGGAATAGACAAAAACAACAACACTACACTTATAATTTGTCCAGCTCTTAGCATTATTATTGCTTTCAGACTTCTGCAACTCCACCATTATCAGCAACTATACCAGTGATTATATTGCGGCTGATAATTGTGGAGGAGATGCATGGTTATATGAAAGTCCTGAGCACAGCTTCAATTACTGGTGATGGGGGAAAGAGCAGTGAATGAAGTCTGAATTCAAACCCATAGATCACTCAGGCTGTTCTCTCAAGACAAAATGGAGATGTGAACAAGTATTTTTTTTGAGAGAGAGACTTTGTGAGTACAGAACATCAGTGGCATAGCATGGATTGCCAGAGCCCGGGGCCATGCGGTGGGGGGAAGCAGGGAGGGAAACGCATGCATGGAGTACGCATGAACATTCAACTGCCTAATTGCATCCACATCACTCAAAAGATCACATCTGGTTCACATGGAGAAGCCATTTTCAATGGAGCCCAGCAACAGAAGAGCGCAGCTGTATTAACGCAACACCAGTGTTGAAATTTTGTGCACCTAACAATTTTGCGACAAGGGCAACCACCCCTGTGGCTCCCCCCACACTACGCCACTGTAGAACTTAACAAAAGGCAGAAGACAGAACTTACAGAAGAATGATAAGAAAACAGGCAAGTTGCTGCATTCTAGCAAAATGCTCATAAGGAAACGGGCACTATCTTCTTTTAAAAAAAGAAAAACCATCATAGTAAAACCAAATAGTGGATGGTTCATTTTAAACCTGAAAGTTTGTGCATTAAAGCAGTATCAGTTAAAGATTTAGTTGATTCAGAATCATTGTTGAGGACAAACTAATCAGTGAGGCTATAAGTTATAGTCATATATACTTGGATTCTATGTTTTTTAATCTCTCCTAGGTTCTTATTACTGTAATATGGAGTGAAAAAATATTAAAAGATAGTCTTTCCTTCAAACAGTGACTGCCTTCCTTCAATATCTCAAAAGGCACAGATACTAGGGTTTCTGTAAGATGCAAACGTATTTACATTTTATCAGTTAAATAACAGACTGATCAACTAAGATTGCCTATTAATTAGGCTGCTTTACAACACATAACTTCTTTTGTCCCACAGGTAATTAAGTGTAGCTTCCTTGTTCTCAATGTGGTATCATTTCTATTATAAGGCACTTGCCCAACACCACCTCATTTTCTTTGACCTCCTCTTCCTCAAGCTGTGTACCCTTCACTTTTCTTATTTTCTCAATACTTGCCAGAAAGCCGAAGTATTTTGACTTTTCACTACCAAGGAGTGGGTTTAGATTATGCAAACATGGTTAATTTATACAGTGTCTTATGCCTGCACATTTTAATACCCTTGGTACAAATTGAGTGTTTTCTCTCTCTATGGAGTATAAATTAAGGTTACCAGATATTTTTCAATGAATTGGGGGACACTTTTCAGCTTCAGTGGATTTTGTATGGGGCCTGGTTTGTAAATCCAATAATGAATTGAAGAAAATGTTGAAATATACATTTGTTAAGAAACCAGAAGCATTTTTACTAGGCATTACAGGTAATGAGATAAATAAGAAAGAAAAGAAGTTATTTTTATATGCAGTGACAGCAGCAAGAATACTGATGGCCCAGAAATGGAAACAGGAGGAATTACCTACGATAGAAGAATGGAGAACTAAAATGATGGATTATGCAGAACTGGACAGAATGACAGGAACGATCCGGAATCGACGAGATCAAAGATTTACAGAAGATTGGGAAAAGTTTATCCAATATATGCAAAAACTGAGTGATAATAAAATTACGTTTGTAAGCTTTAAGGAAGCTCTGTGAGGGGAAAGGGTTAAAAGGGCAGAAATGTGTAAAAAGTAACAATAGGAAGGAATGGCAGACAAATTGAGGGAAGTCAAAAAAGAGAAGTAAGATGTAATTAAGATGTATGGAATCTATAAATTTGTATTTGAAAACTAATAAAAATATAATATATATTTTAAAAAAAAAGATTTGTAAATCCAAGGACTCTCCCCGGGAAATGGGGACGTTTGGTAACCTTAGTATAAATGCAGCCCTGGTTTTATCGAGCCTCAGGATAGCCAACTCATATATTGAACAGAAAGCAGATATACAGTCTTCAGAAAACAGAAAATGAAAACATTTTTGTGAAAAATAACAAAACGGTTTGCTCAGCAAACATTTTATTCAAGCACTGGAGATTAAATACTGAAAGCAGTGGTTATCACCATACACTTCACAGAGAGAATAAAAATGCATATAACAGGCAGGTTGTTCTTCATGGTGCAATAAACACAGTGTTGCGTAATAATAAAGATTTCAGGTCCATGCCACATACAGATTCATCATTTCACTAATGTAAGGGATCTCCTCACTACAGAGGCAAAATATTCCATTTTTTTATTGTATCATCATCATGTGAAAACTAAACTATAGAGACAAGAGGCAAGCGAATTCAAAGAGGGCAGATATATTCTGTAAAAAGGCATCATGTAACACTATGTCCCACTTCACTAGTCTTCCTGTAGTACAATCAAACATCAATTTGACAATTTGATTAGGCTACAGTGCACATATGGGGAAGGAACCAATCAGGTTCTTGCTCTCCAACATCTCTCAACCCCAGCCTAACTGCTGCCTACCGGCCACCTTTATTGTCCCTTCGGGCCCATTTTCCTTTTCCCCTCACTAGGCCTGGGTCCACAGACTCTAGGCAATGCATCCTCCATTATCTGAAAGGAAAAAAGCTAGGACACACCAGTCACCACTAAGTATGCCTTGAGGTATACTAGACAAAGTCTGCTGCACAATACTCTTAGTTATCAGGAGTCACGAATAGCAGCAACACAACTGGGGGGAATACAGGCAGTAGGCCCTGTAACTCTGTGTCCAGGGCTGTAGTGTATCCTTAAGTTTAGGTGATTCTGGTACCACTCATAATACTGGACATGGGAAGGCCCAAAACTCTTTCCCTTCGTAACCAGTGCCATTTAATCAACAATTGTGCTTTGAATTGGGAGCAGTGCACAAACTATGAAAAGAACTCCAGTTTCTCATTTTCTTTTTAATCAAGAACAAGCCCTTCTTCACACAAGCAATTCTTTGAAAAGCTTTTGAGACTTATGAGGAAGTTAGAAAAGGAGGGCAGTAAAAGAGAGGGTATTTTGTTTGTTTGTTTTTTTAAGCATTGAACTGATCAGTTCCCATGCGGCACAGCAGGTAGCAAGGCACAGCAGCAAGCTGCAGTAAGAAACCAAAAATGCAGCCAATGGTGTATTGTAAATGGAACTAAGTACAAATGGCAAATTCATACATTCCAATATGAACAGAAAATACAGGGAACCCACAAAACCTTTGCAGACCTCATATGCAGGAGATGCTAGGTGCAGGATCAGTGCTTAGTGCACACACTCTTGGAATGATACGTTCAGTGGTGATTTCATATGTGTGGAACTCTCTCCCCAGTGGATAAGTACTTGGCCACATCATTCTTTTCTTTCAGGGAACAGTTGAAGACGCGCCTCCTGCAGCAGGCTTCCGGATGAGGGTATTAGTGACTTAAATAATTTAGGAAGAATTTGATGATCATGCTTGTTAGAAACTGTACCAATATAAATGTTTTCAACTTTTACATTTCATGGATATTGTTAAGCATGCATTTTATGTTGTTTATTATGCTGTAAAATGCCCTGTAGTCTTTGGATAAAGGATAGTATACAATTGGCTGCATAAATAAACAAATACATTTTTAAAAGAAAGTGCTTCTCCAGAATGGGGTGGGGGGGTGATATAAGCACATATGCATATGTGTACAGTGGTACCTCGGGTTAAAAACTTAATTCGTTCCAGAGGTCCGTTCTTAACCTGAAACTGTTCTTAACCTAAGGTACCACTTTAGCTAATGGGGCCTCCCGCTGCCGCCGCGCCGCCACCACGCAATTTCTGTTCTAATCCTGAAGCAAAGTTCTTAACCCGAGGTACTATTTTTGGGCTAGCGGAGTCTGTAACCTGAAGCGTCTATAACCTTAAGTGTCTGTAACCTGAAGCGTCTGTAACCCAAGGTACGACTGTATTTCAGCACAGCAGGCCCCCAGAGTGCTGAGAATATTATAAGATGGCAACAATCCTGAAGACTGCACAGTCCTTCTGTGGCTCCCTGTCTCTGGTTGGTTTGGCATGCAAGAACACTGCTTTGAACACAGCAATTTGTACATGTGCACCAAAATCGTTTTGCAAACCATGCTGCCTTACCCATGCATTCATATCAATCAACCTACCTGCACCTATGTGCATATACAGAGTTAGTGAAGTGACAATGCAAAACTAGATTGTGCATGGATAGAATACCAGAGCAGCACTTCCACTATCCCTTGGGAAGAAAACAGCATTAGGATTACATGTGGATGACTCTCTATGACTTCACCCAAACCTCCTCAGCGTAATCTGCCATTTAACACAGCTTGAAAGAAACCACTTTCAATGGTCAGTCAATATGCTGCAGCTATTTCTTTCCCCCTTCATCCCTGGCTGCAAGAAATAAGTCCTGGATTCATATAGCAGCCATGATCCGATTTGCTCCAATCCCAGCTCAAGCAGCTTTATACCACCCCACTAACAAGATCAGTACTGGCCAAACAGGGTTTATCCAGGCTGATCAGTGATGGATTAGATAACGAAACCCTAACTGCCTAAAGCTGTCTGCTGCTGCAACGGATAAAGAATGAAACATATGAGATATATTGCACACTGCCTCTAAATTAGCCTCTTGCACCTAATTGTTGCTTTCAGAGTTCTGTTGTCACCCCAAAATTAAAGTATATCATGTACCGTATAAACAACATTTGTATAGCAAAATTGTTGTTGTTGTTGTTTATCACTGTTGTAGGATTACATGCTACCTCCGCACTGTCTACAAACTGAAGTGGTAATAGTCTAACGGAGGGCAATAGGAATGACAACTCACTGTAGACTTCCGGTTCGGCGCCAGCGCTAATGGCTGCTCTCTCTCCGAGCTCCGGAGAGAGGACGGCTCTGCGAGTTCGGGTCTGACCTGCTTCGGCAAGCGGGGGACCCCTAAAATCACAGGAACGGATCCTGTGAACAAGGAGATTCGGTGGGCACCCGAAGCGCCCCCTCTTTACCGCAGAAAGAGCCTTTTTAAAGGCTCCGGAACGACAACGGGGGAGCGCGGTGCTGAGAATCGCTACCCAGCCCGCAGAGTGAAGCCGCGTCGCCATTAGTGGAGAGCGCCGATTCCCTTCCTAAATAATCTGGACAAAAAAGACCCGTGAGTAAGACTGTACCTCTATTCGTGCTAAAATTACCTAAAACTAGGCTGAAAACGGGAAAGGCAAAAATTAAGGAAGTCTGCCTTCCCCCGACTGCATGACAAACAAAGCAACGAAAGTTACTAAGCTGCATCCGCGAGGGAAAATTGTTTTTAACTGTTTGAACCCGACATTTGGACTTTGACTATCCCCTCCAGCTTGCAGGGCAGAGGGGAGGAAAAGGTGACCTTATAAGCTGCATGACTAATTTAATGGAAAAGGAAACCTTCTGCAGCCTCCAACCTGGTACGAACTGCTTGCAAAACAAAGGAACACTGAACTGACTTCAGATTCCTGTGAAAGTAACAAAGTGGAAGCTTCATTGTTTATTTGTTACAAAGTTTTGGGACTTTGCGGATACATTATATCAGGGAAGGCTGGGACTCTATCTACTGGGAAAGTGTTGCAATATACATATAGAAGCCTCCTGATAAATTTGCTTTTTAATACTCTTTATTTCGGTTTGCGGACATTCTGCTTTGCTCCCTCTAGAGGGTAAACTAAAAGTTGCTACGCTTTGGGACAGTGGAATTTTCCTTTAGGAGAAGGCTCCTGTGGGAATTGACCTTGGGATATGAGTGGCCCAGCAGAAGAGATAAGCACGAGAGCCAAGACAAGGCAATATCAACAACAGCTACAGCAACATAAGAAAAGAGGCTCGATCTCAGGAATAACTTCGACAGTGACAACAGGACAAGAAAGAGGTACAGCAGACTCCATGGATGCAGTATCGCAAGCCCTTCTTAAGATAAATCAATCTCTGGAGAATTTAACAAAGCAAACGGCAGAGAACACTAAGAAATTGACAGAGAACTCACAGAAATTGACAGACTTGTCAGCAAGACTTGATTTGAATACAGAATCTATAAATAAGCTTACGCAAGAAAACTCTGCCACACGTCAAATTGCGGAGGAAGCCAGAACTATTGCTGGAGAGACTCAGGAAAAATTAGAACCGATTGCCAGGAAGGTCTATGACCACGATGCAACTCTGGCATTGTGGGAATTACAAAGAAAAGAAAAGAATCTGAAATTACGATCAATTCCAGAGGATGAAGGAGACAATCTTACGGACTTTTTAATGAAGGAGTTTGCTGATGCCTGGGAAGACTTAGAGGAAGACGAAATCAAAATCACAACGGCATTCAGACTGGGCAGAAGACAGAATAGAAAGGTACCGAGAGACTGCTTGATTACCTTGAGATCGAAGGAGGAAAGAGACAAAATATTAAGACTGCACTTTGAAAAGGCCTTACAAATTGGGAATTCACCGATACAGATCTTTAAAGATATCCCTAAACATATTCTGGACTTGAGAGCTTCTTATAAGGACTTGGTCTACCTGCTCAAGAAGAATAACATTCGTTTTAGGTGGGAATTTCCACAGGGACTGTCTTTTGATTACAGGAGCAAGAAGGTGAAAATAAAGACGACACAGGATAAAGACAGTTTCCTGCATAAAAATCAAGAAGATCTACAGAAAGGAACTGTAGACCCAATTGCTGAACAAAGGAGCGTAATAGACATCTTGAACCTTTCATTTGGACAGAACCTTCCACCACCAACAGAGGAGGAACAACAATTGGGAGCAGTTGGAGGAATACCAGAAAAATAACAAGATGGCCCTGCAATTCCTTAGCTGGAATTGTAATGGGATGAACATGCCTTTGAAGAGACGACAAGTATTCCATATTTTGTATAGAGAACAATTGGACGTGATTTGTTTACAGGAAACTCACATAACCAGAGCCCACAGGAGACTGCTTATGAATAAAAAATTGGGACAAGAATTTATCTCGTCTGACAAAGTGAAAAAAAGAGGAGTTGTGATTTATGTAAAAGAGAAGTGGGCCCCAAAAATGATTTTTAAAGATGAAGAAGGAAGATATTTAGCGGTGGAGATTCAAGCACAAGGAGAAAAATTTTTGATAATTGGGATTTACGCACCAAATGAAGGTAAAGCAGAATTCTTCAAAAAAATTCATGAAACCCTGACGGACTACTTGGAATATAATATGATAATCATGGGAGATATGAATGGTGTAGTTTCTACAAACATGGACAAGACACAAAGACTGATACTTACTAAAGAAGGGAGACTCCCGAAGACTTTTTTTGAAATGACTGAAAACATGGACTTAATAGACATTTGGAGAACAAGGAACCCTCTTGAAAGAGAGGGAACCTTTTTCTCCCAAGCAAAGATGACCTGGACCAGAATTGATCAAATCTGGATTACTAGTGGAATGGCTCCGAAGATTAAGAAGGTAGAAATCTGCCCAAAAACCTGCTCCGACCATAACGCCGTGAAGATGGAAATGAAACTTACAACAACTGGTCAGTTTAGATGGAGAATGAATGACACCCTGTTTCGAGATAGAGAGTTCCACTTGAAGGCCCAAAAAACCTTAAAGGACTATTTTGAAATTAATCTAAGGGGCGATGTGGAAAGAAGAGTGATCTGGGACGCAAGTAAAGCTGTGATGCGAGGGTTTTTGATTCAACAAAATTCAATAAAGAAGAGAAAGCAAAAGGAGAAAAGAGAAAAAATTTTGGAAAAGATAAAAGAAGGAGAGAAAAAACTAAGGTCAAAACCAAAGTCCCAGGAGATTTTGAGGGAGATTAAATTGTATCAAACACAATATATGGAATTGATGAATCAGGAGATAGAGTGGAAAATAAAGCAAATGAGACAAAAGACATTTGAGTCGGCAGACAAATGTGGCAAGCTCTTGGCATGGCAACTCAAGAAAAGACAGAAATTAAATACAGTTTCAAGTTTAGAAGTGGATGGAAGGATTATATCTAAACCAAATGAGATAAGAAACTGTTTCGTGAGTTACTTCAAAAAACTTTATTCCCAAGGATTACAAAATGAAGAAGACATAGATAAATTCCTTAATAAATATGGATTACAAAAAATCTCCGCTCAAAGTAAGGTGGATTTAAACCAGAGAATAACAGAACAAGAGATAGAGGGTGCCATTCAGGACATGCAATTGGGCAAATCTCCAGGGCCAGATGGACTGACTTCCAGATATTACAAATCGTTAAAGGAATGGCTGATACAACCGTTAAAGGATGTCTGTAATGAGATCTTAGAGGGAAAAAAGGCACCTGAATCGTGGAAAGAAGCATATATTTCTCTCATACCAAAGACAGAGACTGAAAAGACTCAATTGAAGAACTACCGCCCAATCTCGTTACTCAATGTGGATTACAAAATTTTTGCAGACATTTTAGCAAAAAGATTCAAAAGAGTACTGATGGAAAAGATTCATAGAGACCAAGCAGGCTTTCTCCCAAAGAGACACCTCTCAGATAATGTTAGGAATATAATAGACATCTTGGAAAAGTTAGAGGTGAACATAAATACTAAAGCAGTTCTGATATTTGTGGACGCGGAGAAAGCCTTTGACAACATCTCTTGGAGCTTTATGAAAAAGAACCTTCATGGGATGGGGGTAGGCCAAGGATTTGAGAACGGTATGGGTGCGATATATTCTGAACAAAGAGCTCAGCTGATTGTAAATAATGTAATAACTGAGGAACTCAAGATAGAAAAAGGAACACGACAGGGGTGCCCAATGTCCCCATTGCTCTTTATTTCTGTTCTGGAGGTGTTGCTGAATATGATTAGAAATGACCAGCAAGTTAAAGGTGTACAGGTCGGAGCAAAGCATTACAAGTTAAGGGCTTTCGCAGATGACTTGGTTCTAACTTTACAAGAGCCATACACTAGCACGAAAAAAGTGTTGGAGATAATTCAACAATTTGGCCAGGTAGCTGGATTTAAATTGAATAAACAAAAAACTAAAGTCTTAGGGAAAAACCTGACAGATATGGAGAAGAATAAGTTTCAAGAAGAGACAGGTTTGATGGTGGTTAAGAAGGTGAAATATCTAGGGGTTAATTTAACATCTAAAAATTTGAATTTGTATAAGGACAATTATGAAAAATGTTGGTCAGAAATTAAAAAAGATCTAGAAATATGGTCAAATTTGAGATTATCAATGCTAGGCCGAATTGCAGTAATTAAGATGAATGTATTGCCTAGAATGTTATTTTTGTTTCAAACTTTGCAGATTATTGACAAGATGGATTGTTTCAAGAGGTGGCAGAAAGATATTGCGAAATTTGTCTGGCAGGGCAAAAAGCCCAGAATAAAATATAAAATACTAACAGATGTAAAAGAAAGAGGGGGATTTGCCCTGCCGGACTTAAAATTGTATTATGAGGCAGCAGCATTCTGCTGGCTGAAAGAGTGGATGCTCCTCGAGAATACAGACATCTTGGACTTAGAAGGTTTCAATAATGCATTTGGTTGGCATGCATATTTATGGTATGATAAAATCAAAGTGCATAGTGCCTTTAAAAATCACATTGTAAGGAAAGCGCTGTTCAATGTATGGATGAGATATAAAGACCTGTTGGAAAACAAAACCCCTAGATGGTTGTCACCCTTAGAGGCGAAGGCCCATAAGAAAGTCAATATGGAGGTCGGATGGCCAAAGTATTGTGAGATTTTAGAACAGGATGGAGAGAAACTGAAATTAAAGAGCCATGAAAAACTAAAACCCAAAGTACAAGATTGGCTCCACTATTATCAAATAACGGAGGTTTTTAAACAAGACAGGAAAATTGGCTTCCAGGTGGAAAAATCAAAACTTGAGACAGAATTGCTAGAACCCAATACTAAGAATTTGTCAAGAATGTATAACTTGCTGTTGAAATGGAATATACAAGATGAAATAGTTAAATCAGCTATGATTAAGTGGGCACAGGATATCGGCCATAACATTATGTCTGCTGACTGGGAAAGGTTGTGGAACACCGGAATTAAATTTACGGCATGTAGTGCCTTAAAGGAAAATGTGATGAAAATGGTATATAGGTGGTACATGACCCCAGTCAAGCTAGCAAAAATTTACCACTTGCCTGACAATAAATGTTGGAAATGCAAGGAAATTGAAGGTACTTTTTATCATCTTTGGTGGACATGCCCGAAGATTAAGGTTTTCTGGGAGATGATATATAATGAAATGAAAAAGGTATTTAAATATACCTTTCTTAAGAAACCAGAGGCCTTTCTCTTGGGCATTGTCGGCCAATTGGTGCAAAAAAAGGATAGAACTTTCTTTATGTATGCAACAACAGCAGCAAGAATACTGATCGCAAAGTATTGGAAGACACAAGACCTACCCACCGTGGAAGAATGGCAGATGAAAGTGATTGACTATATGTCATTGGCGGAAATGACGAGCAGAATTCGGGACCAGGGAAAGGAGACTGCGGAAGAAGATTGGAAGAAATTTAAGATCTATCTTAAGGACTACTATAAACTTGAGGAGGTTTAGAATGTCGAGATTCTACAGAGAGAAAGGGTTGCAGTAATATAAGATTAGAATAAGAAAGGACTATGACGAATTAGAGCTGAAAAAAAATATTTATAAGTTGCTATAAAACTTGGACACGAGGATGCAGAAAGGGGAGGTATGGGGAAGTCCGAGGAAAGGAGTTTATGAAAAGACATTATGAAACTATACTTGTTTGTTTGTTTGTTTTCTTTTTTGTGTTTGTTTGTTATAAAATGCTTTGTAAAACTAATAAAAAATATTATAAAAAAAAAAAAGGAATGACAACTCACTGTAACCTTTGTGATAAATATAGAAAAAGTCAGAAACCTATCACAGCATTTGTAGAGCATATGCATTCTTATTAACTACTGGCTTATAGTTTTAAAATGCATCCCAAAAATGGTTGTCCACAAAATAAGATCTTCAAGACAGCTAACCATCATAACAATTAAACACACTGTACAAATAACATAAAAAAATATCCACAACAAAATCCCTTAATGGAAAACAAAATGCAGAGCAACCACTCAAGAAAATGTCCTTTTGAGTAGCAGAGAAAGAAGGGGGTTGTAGCTAAATTTCATGGGGCAAAGTCATTCAGAATACAGGTGCCATCAGCAAGAATCTCTCCCACCACTTCACTTCTGTTGAGCCAGGACAGAAAGTAGGGCCTCCCCTGAGGACTGAAGCATGTGGTTCCATATGTGGTACATATGGAAGACAGCATCTTTTAGATACTGCAGTCCCTAAGATACTGAGAGTTTTGAAGGCTAGCACAATCACTTTGGATTAGATGCAAAAAACAATATGAAGGATCCTGTGAAGATGGCACAATATGGGTGTTATGTGATCATAAACTCTGGCTCCTATGAGAAGCCAAACTACATTCTACATCAATTGAAGTTTCTGGATTCTTTTGGAAGGCATCCTTTTAAATGATGTTACAGTAATCCAATCTCGACCTTATCAAGGTATTTATGGCTATGGCGAGGTCTGTATTCCCTAGGAAAGTGAGTTGTAATAGATGGAGTTCCACATTTTAGACTGTAAGCGTCTGATCAGGAGGAAACTGCAGTTAGTACTGCACAATGAATGGGTTTTCTCTTACGCACAATCATTTTCTGACAGTATTTGTACCATTATTGTTGTTCCATCTCTATGAACATAGCATTACCAAATTCATAACTACTATGGCACATTAGTGAAGAGTTCGATTCTCCTTCTTTATTCCCATTCCCATACAACTGACTATAGCAGGTGATGGCTCCACTTGATTGTCCAGGTATGCCTTTTACCCTCACAAAGCAACTCATGTGGAGACAGAGAATCTGAACATAAAGAACTGAAAAGTATGCCCTTAAGAATAAACTGAAGAAATATGTCTGGACTAACTAACACATAAGATATTATTCTTAAGGCGAGCAGGAATGATGAGATAATACACAGCACTTTCCAACCCATAAAATTTCTAAGACTCCTGAGCAGCAGGGTATGTTGGACATGCTTCTGGTTTCCTGAAAAGTAAGTTTTCATATGTTCAGTATTAAAAACTGTAAATCAAAACAAAAGTCATTTTTTCCTATGGATGCTAAAATGTGTATTTTGTAATATAAAGACTCCTAAAATGTGATTAGGTAGGCCACAATCATGGACATATTTGCATACCTGTAAATATTATTTTTTTCCAGTATTGCAAGAAAAACTGGGCTACTGTGACATTTAAGGCCCAAGAGATATTCTATATATATTGGATGGGAGGCAAAGGAAAAGTTACATTAAAATAGTTGCCATAGGATATTAGTTCCAATTTGAGAAATTTCAAATTCATTGCAAACTTATGTCTCTTGCTACAATTTTCTTACAGTTTGCTAGAACTGTTCATGTTTTGCTTGCATGAAACAGATTGACTCAACATGATGCTAAAGTCTCATTTGCACATGAAGTGTGCAAGGATTCTGTGTTAATTAAGCATTCTGTGTCCTATACAGTCGTACCTTGGAATCAAACAGCCTAATTCTCAAACGTTTTGGCTCCCAAGTTCCAGTTTGGTTCCAGTTTTCAAAGGTTTTGGAAGTCGAACGGACTTCCAGAACAGATTCCACAATTATGTGGCTAATTGCATATCAGAAGGTAACAGAGAGTCACACAAAATGGGACAAATTCCAGAAGCTAAATGGAACATAAGTGTGCCTCAGCAAGAGAATGAACATCCACTTGGGGCCACCAACCAGAGTCATAGAGGCAATCAAGAGCTGTAGCAGAAAACATCAAATTGCAATGAATAAATCACACAGTTTTCAAAGAGTGGGGACACAGTCAGTGTCAGCAACAGAAAGGAGCATCAAGCACACAGTTACTTGTCCAAGTAGCACTCAGAAAAGTAAGACATTTCTGTAAAGAATAGTTTCAGTTTAGAGTATTTTCCTAACTTGGCAGATCAGAAGGAAGTGTACACAGCAATTCTCTTTTTAAAACAATTTACCTCATAGTCTCTAAATAGTTTAAGCAAAACATGTGGCCAGAGAAGCAAATGCAATTCTTTTTTTTAAATAAAGGTTTACAAAGCTTCTAGAAACAAAGGGCACCAGCAAGAGTTAAAACGCTTTCTACCCTCCTCCAGATGCAATTTTCAAGTTTCCCCTCTTAATTTACTAGATGCACCTCTATACAAACATTTTCATAATACAACTGTAAGTACAAGCTAAGTATCCCCAACAATTAGAATCAAAAAGTAACCCAAAAAGTAACTGAAAGATGTACTTGTTTCTTCCATCTATGTATATTCAAGCATAAAGCTATCAATGGCTCATTAAGTCACTTCAGTTATATACCATACTGGTCTAAATATAGGCCATACTTTCCCCCAAAATCTGGTTTATATAAACTTGAATGCACCCTACAATTGCAGTCTTATAAGTAGAGAAGCCAGGAATCAATATGAGACCTTGTGAACTGCACAGAACTTCAGCTGCAAAGGATCACCCACCCTTCTCAAGAGGTAGCCTTGGCTGCCTGGTTCATTGTGAGACAAGTCTAGAGGCTGCATGTGTTCTTTCAGATTTTAAAGAGTACCATGTGGCGCTGGCAGAGAATTTAAGAGTGTGTGTGTGTGTATTTCCAAGAGATCTTGTTTTAGGGGGTGTGGCCTATATTCAGGGACAATTTATTTTCGGTATTGCCTCCAGAATCAGAGGCCTCTGAATATTAGTTGCGGGAAAGCGCAAACAGGGAAGATGCTATTACATTCAGTTCCCGTTTGTGGGCTTCCCAAAGACATTTGGGTGGTCACTGTTAGAACAGGATACTGGAATAGATGGGCATTTGGTCTGATCCAAGCGGTTGCTACTGCATAATGTAATCCAATACACAGTACACTAAGAACACTACTCAGCAGCATGAAGAAAAGAGATATCACAAATTATAGGTCAGTATTTGGATGAAGTGTTCTCTTAATTTATTAGACTGCCAATCTACCGTATATCACTTCATACTATATCTGTTATTAAGAGTTTAGTGCGAACCAAGAGTTTTTGGATTTGCTCATTGGGTGGTCTTCTGCCAGGCACTCTCTTTCAAAGTCAGTCTGGGATGTGGAATATAACGGTAATCTGGCTCAGAGACTACTTGCTAGGCTAGACTGCTAGTTCTTTTTGCATACTAAATGATTACCTATTAATACATGCTCGATATTCCTCATTCTCTCAATAACCAGCCGTATTTTTCCTATACATTAAAAAAAGCAAACATCAGTTTGTTTCCCATCACCAGTGAAGGGAGTTTGCATCTACTTGCTTTCCCTGAACTGCCCCAGGAACAAGTGAGGGGAGGCAACTGATTAGGAGACTACAACTACCGGTAAGTTTCATTGCTATGAAGTGAAACCTTCACTAAAGGTGCAATGTTTCCCTGCAATGTTACAGGTGCTGTCTAAGTAGCTTTGATGAGAAACAACTGCACTTTTTCATATGCAGATTAGCTTACTAAGGATGGAGGAGTCTATCCTCACCTGCAGATTTAAATAGCAGACTGCAACCATTCTGAGCTAGCAAATCTGATTTTGAGGAAGGGCAACAGGATGGCCCCAAGTTCAACCAGAAAGTAAGTTCTCTGGCCCACCACCCAACATGTTTTCTGGCAGGTAGTTCTTGTGCTGGCCTTTGTGCAAACAACAGCTAGAGAATTTCAGGAGAAAGAGACAAAGAAGGACACCTTTCCACTCATTTCCCCAGAAATAAAATAGCTGAGATAGGCACAAATTAAGCTAGCATGTCCTCCTGTTGCCTAGATTATATTTTATCAATAGAAAACAAACACCTCATTTTAAAGTTAATAGTGCAATCCTAACTCCCAGATATAATAGCTGAGAGAGGTTAACCGGAGCTGGAAATAGGCTGCCATCCATTACTCAGGCTGCCATCAATGACTAGTCCAGGGTATCTACTCATACTTGTTAAGGGAAAGCCCTGCTAGCAGACGTTAAATCAGCAGAAGCTACACCAGTGTGGAGGGCAGAAAAGGATTGCATTAAGGGGGAGAAGTGGGATAACCAAAGTTGTGCTGCATGCTAACTCCATTCACTGATTCACAGAGCTCTACAAAACTCAGCAGCCGAAAATGTGGGTGTAATTAAATTCAGTGCACAGGAATCAATGGAAAGGAAGAAAATTAAAGTCTACACTGCACACGCACACACACCCCGAAAAAACCCCTTGCTACACACACCCTGGCCAGAAGCAGTTAGGATGCAAAGTAATTTATCCCCTGACAAATCTGCCTGGTTAGGATGACTCTAAGTCTATATTAGACCACTGTTATCAATGCTGAGCACTGGAGTACCCAATGAGTCTTAACGAGTCTCGTGGCTCAAATAGACAAAGTCCCCAATGTGTCCCATGCCTCAAATCAGGTACATTGGCGAAAGAAATGAGATGTGAATGAATCTAGGGATTTAAACAGGAAGTTCTTTGTGTCCATTGAATTATAAAGATATTATTTGCTTTCTAACAAATGAAAGAGGCCAAATCCTTAAACAAATTGACGGAGGGAGAACTGGTACAAGTATGCATTTGTAAAATGACATTTTAATAACTTTATACAAAATGTATTTGTACATTATATAGTTAATATTAATTATATCAAGGACAGCTGTGCAACATAGTACTATTCCTCCACCACCAGCTTGTTAATTTTATGTATCTGATTTCTCCTGTGTCACTTTAACTGTTCTCCACCTACAATAGACATCAGTGCCTGCAATTCACAACCATTCATACTTTGGTAGCACCCCACTGCTAGTAATGCAAAAAAGAACTCTACCAGCGCACAACATTCATGTCTTCTTCCATGGAGAAACTCTGGTTGGTTGCGAGCATAAAACTTCCAGACTAGACTCTGAAATAAGGCTGCATATAAGCCTATTTCTAAAAGATGCCATTTTCTCTAAGGACCACATTCTGTTCTACAGCAGTACAACTCCACAGATTATAACAAATGTCCCCCACCTCAGAGCATCATAGCTCAATACAACTGTAAGTGACTACTACCAAAGTAGTAGACTTTCCCTTATTTTTTAAGTTTCAGACTGGCATCCCTAGTAGATTACCACAAAACTCAAGGTAATTGTTTCCTCCTCTCTCACTGGATGGATGAATGAATGTCCCTGAATACTTAAGAAGCAGTGGAGTAACTTCATCTGCAGTCTGTATGTCACATCCAGGTTAGGGTGGCTATTCTTGGGGCAAGCTTGATCATATCTAAGTTGCATTTACACTTCAGCTGAGCGGTATACTAGTTTATCTGGGTGAGTGACAAGTGTGAGTGAAAGCTGTGCAACATCTTGATGAACAAATGATTTTTTATGAAGAGTTTAAAACCTGAGTACCATGCAGCTATCTTTGACAGCCCCAGAGTTAAAATAAAGTCCATACAGTGCAATCTTAGGCATGTGCATTTACTCCCAGATAAACCTGAATTGGACTGCAGCCTCAGATACAAGCAAAATATCCAGTCGCTTCATAAAACTCTACAGTTCTTCCACAAAGCAACGAGAGGCCTAATAAACTTTCTTGTGGAACAGATCCAGATGAAAAGCTATTTGCCTCGAACTGCTGATATGGGTGCGATCCAAAACAAAAAAACTTTGTCTCTTTCTAGGCCTTCCTCTCACTTTTTAAAACCGAAGACCAGCAATGCATGCTTGTTTGCAAGTGTCAACCGTGACGGTCTACACGTAGGTTGACAAGCCGTTCCCTTACAAAAAGGCTTGATGGTGATGATGATGTTGTTGTTGATGATGATGTTGCTGCTGTTACACTTGAGGCCACCACAATATGCTTCCCCCAGCTGCCCTCCCAGACCAACCACGGAGCTGCAGGATACCCTGCCCACACCCCTGCTGGGCCCTCCACGTTTGCGAAAGCCCCTTAGCTTTCCTCCACACCCTCCCACCTACCCCGCTATGCCTAGGATCCTAACACCGGCCCGACGAGGGGGGGTCAACGGGGCAAGCATCCTCCCAAAGCGGCGCTCTTCCCCCAGACTCCTGTGGGGGCGAGGGACAGGATACCCTCCAGTCTCACGCGCAGAGAGACCCGTGCGCGCGCGCACAAACGCGCCCGGGCGAGAGCGAGCGCGCCCCTCAAGGCCACAAGGGGGGGGGGGTAAGGCGGTCGTCCAGGGTGGCGCCACCGCCGCCTCCTCCTCCTTCCCTGCCGCCTTCCCTGCTAACCTGCATGCCTCCAGCGTCCGCCTCCGCCTCGGTCCGCAGCCTCTTACTGAGGCCGCTGTCGGCTCCGTCGCCTCCGGGCATGGGCTGCTCCAGTTCGGGTTCCCGCTTGATCCCTCGCGGGGCTGGGACGCCGGGCACGAGCTGCTGGTGCTGGGCGCCGCCGTCCGCCATCCGAGCCGGACCCCCGGCCGCCCAAGCGGGAAGCGCAGCCGTCCTCGCCCCCTCGAAAGAGCCCGGCAGCAGCAGCTGGAGCTGGAGCGGCGCTGCTGAAGGCCCAGCCAGCCCGGTCCGGCCAGGACCAGCGGGAGACGAGGAGTAGGTGAAGGGGGCGCGCGGGACCGGCGCCTCTCCGGAGCCCGCGAGCGGGAGACCGAGGCTGTGCCCAGAGAGCGCGGCGACGGCGCCGACTCGGGCCCGCCGGGCAGCGCCGAACAGAACCGAGCAAAGGGAAGGCGAGAGAGAAGAAGGCGCACCGACGCGCGAAGCGGTGCTGGCGGCAGACGCAGCAGCAAGAGCCGTCTCCGCCGGAGACGTAGAGTGGGGAGAGAGGAGAAAGGAGAGGCCGAAGCCCCTCGGTAATTTTCGGAAACGCCGTATGGGAGCGAGGACGCGACTCGGAGCGACCCCCTCCCCTTTCCTCCTCTCTCCCCCGCTCGGCAATCTTCGGGAATGGGATGAGGTGGGCGGGGCCACGGCTTTAAGAAAGGGCGGGGCCTGGGAGAGGTCCTGGAGGGCTCGGACGTTTGAAGGCCTCTTGCCTGGGCGGGAGAAGGGAGGGCTTTGCCTGAGGGAGTCGGTTTTCCCTCAGACCCGGAGGGAAGGGAGGAAAGGGGCCCCCCAGTAATAAACGCCAGGCGAGGCTCGGCTTTCGGGTGGCCCCCAGGTGCTGAAGTGCCCGAGCTCGTTTCCTCTGCTCACTGAAACAACCGTTTGTGGATTTATTCCCAGCTGCTTGACAAGGAGCCCCGCGCTAGGAAATTTTGTTAAACGAGCTGCCTCGTTTAGAAAGGCGGCCTTCCTTCTTTCCAGGCCCGCTGCTGCTGCTGCCGCCGCCCCTGGTGAGGTTGGCGGCGGGGCTCTGTTTGAAAGAGAGGCTCTGTGTTTATTTCATCAGGGCTGAGGCCCGGGAGACGAAATAAATTACGCGCGACCCCAATGTAACGAAACCATAAAGCGAAGCCGTCAGGATAAACAAAAACAAACAGCGACTGAAAGGCAAAGCAAACCGTCGCCCACTAAAAAAGAAAAGAAAGCACTTAAAACGCCTGTGAAAATAAGTCAGCTTTAACATGGCGCTTAAATATCAGCTCCTGTGGTTGTTCCACAAAATATCAGCTGTGGTTGTTCCACAAATTGGGTGCCATCATGGAGAAAACACTCCTGCAGCACCATGGAGTAAGTGTCCCCTAACTGGGGTGTGGATACAGGAGTGAGGAGCCCCAGGCCCACCCCTGTCTATCCAGACCTTGGTAAGACTCTTCAGGCCACGTTGCTCACTGACTCTTGCTTTGTACCATCCTTGTTGGTTTTGCCTAGCTGAAATTGGCCTTTGCACGAGTGTGTGTCGAAACTTAGCCCAGTGTACAAAGGTAAGATTTACTTTCATTGCTCCAGCCGCTTCTGCCTCTGGCCCTGCCCAACGCTGGGATATGCCCCTACTCCTGGTTCAGAGGTGATGGGAATTGTAGTCCAAAAACAGTTGGGAGACCCAAGTTTGGAAATTCCTGCCCTAGGGAATGTGGCCCTCAGACTGAAAAAAGTCCCCCCCCACCCTGCAGTGAAGCTGCCTCCACAGATACTAAGGCGCAGGCAAGCTGATATAGGAAAAGATGCTCCTTTGGGTATTTATTTAGATATAACAGTAGGTGCTTCCACATATTTTCTAAAAGGAGGCAGGGTTCCACTGCTGAAGTTTTAATCCTAAACCCAGGTTTGTACAGACTAAGGCTGCAGTGCTTCCTAAACACTCTTAAACAAGGAACTCAGTGGGATTTACTTACAAGCAGACATGATTAGGGTTGCACTTTGCATATGCCCAAAGACACTCCCACTATTATTTATTTACAACTCCTCCCACCCTTGTTTGCACTCCAACATTGGGAGCTAAGCCCAGGGGAAGAGAATTCCACATGCACATAAAGAGCAAAAGGGAAGTGTGCACCATGTTCGAAAACGGAGATCTGCTTGTGGTGAACCATGGTTGATAGAGGCCCTTGGGGAAATATTTGCCATTAGTTTCCCATTCTGGCATTATTGTAATAACAGCACAGGGTGGATGATGGATGGCAAGCAGCGGGCTTCTCATTCCAGGACTACCTGTAGCCCTTTTCCTAAACAGCTTAGCTGTGCTGCCCATCTAGCCATGCTGTCATATGCTGTGAAAGCTGAGCCTAATTCTCTCACCTTTGTCTCTTCTTACCTTCTCTCATTGCTTCTGCCTTTGTCCCACTTCTCCTTTGCATCAGATTCCTGGACAGAGGTGACAAACACTGCTTGCTCTTGAGATCTCTCAGTTGCCCTCACCTTGTCCAGATCTTGTCTCCAAGTTCATGTCCCTGGGTGCTTCTGATCCTACAGCGACGGGGCTAGAACTATGGGCACAAGCTGCATGTGACTTGGATCTTATGCAACAGCAGAATAACACCTGTGCAAAAATTGCAGTAAAAGCATCGTCTGGGGGGGGGGGAGCAAGTTTGAAACATGCTGCTTTTAAGTCTATGCCATTTGTCTTATCATTAATAGGTGAAAGTATAATTCTTACGGACAGATGCAACCTTGAAGAAAAACATGCTATATTACTTTTGCTGGATATATTTTTTTTCAAAGGAAATATTTTGGTATTTTTAAAATGCAGAAATTCAATCACATCTATGCCAGGTACAGTTACAAAAGCACAATTCACAGTCACTGTTGTAAGATCTCCATTTTCCTGTCCCAAAGGTGTAATGGCAAATATAACTGTCAAAGAGCCTCCTTAACCTGGTGATTCCAGATGATTAATTTGTAGTAAACAATAAAATGGCCTGTTTTCAAATGGCTTAATTTCCCCCCAGTATATATTTTTTTCTTTTTTGTTGAAGTTCAGATTTTATGCAGGGTTTGATGAGCAACCACAATGACATTTGTCTACTTCCTGAGTGGTTAGAGTCAGTTTGCAACCCCATGAAATGCATGAGTAATACAACTTGCCATATACAGCTTTGCTTGAAATTACATATCTTTGGCAATCACATTTAGCTTTGGCAGAATTTTTCTGTGTTCCTCATTATGCCATCAGGCTTTGATGCCTGTACTCCCTGAGGCAGGAAATGTGTTGGCTGTGACCTTTTTCATTCAAACTGCCCATTCCACATATTTAATTATCAGTTGTAGTTTTGTGTGAAATATTAGGCAGGCTGTTTGTCTTACAGTGTGAATTTTTGAAGGTGTGAGCACTCAGAAGTGGCACTCAATTTACAGAGACTTTGGCCAGAGTACTTCAAAGTAAAAGACAGCAGCACTAGACTGGTTTTTCAAGAAAAATATTTTTTTAAATTTTTTTTAAACCACTATATACCACTTGATTGTAGAAAAAAACTAAAAGTTGTTGTCAGGATAGCTCAGCTGGTTAGAGTGTGGTGCTGATAATGCCAGGGTTGCAGGTTCAGGATGGCTCAGCTGGTTAGAGTGTGGTGCTGATAATGCCAAGGTTGCAGGTTCGATCCCTGTATGGGACATCTGGGTATTCCTGTGTTGCAGGGGGTTGGACTAGATGATCCTCAGGGTCCCTTCCAATTCTATGATTCTATTCTATGACTGTTTATTTAAATCGAAGTTGATATTTTTTTTCTGTAGGAACCCAGGGTCTTGTTTTCCTTTTTCCATGTAAACATAGGGTCGAACAACATGTGATATGAATGCTTTCTTTAAAAAGACCACTTAATCTAGCCACTTTCATTTTGAAGAAAAAAGCAGCCTTGTGGCTCTGATCCAGAATGTGCTCTCAATCTAGATTGGGGCTTGTTCCAATTTACTGCTTGAAATCACCCACACAAAATTATTTGCACCACAAGTTTATCTTTTCTGCAGATTGCATGTTCAGTAGTAAACAGCAGTCATTGAAGACGCAATTTTTAGCAAAATTTAAAAAATTGGGTTTTAATGGCTATTGTGTAATACATTTTGTCAGTAGTATTCTAATTGCAATGTATTTGATGGGGAAATTATTCTGTCTGGTCAGGTAGATGTTGGCTTAACTGTCTCTGGGAGACCTTAACTGACAGCTGAGGATGGGTTGGAGATAGAACTCTCATTATACCAAAGAAGGATAGAAAGTATCCATATTTTGATTGGTCACCACCACAGATTTAGAATTTTCAGTTAGATTGTGTGATTGGTTGGGGCTTGACTAAAGTCAGAAAAAGTGAATATTTGATGGAACTAGTCAGTCACGGTCAGTCCATGTTGTTTGAAGAGTGTCTGTTGTTGGTAGGTGTTTTGGGTAGAAAGACAGTAAAAGGATGTAAGATAGTAAGAGGAAGAAGACTGAGGAAGAAGGAAGAAGACCTGAGATGAAGGCATAGTGGCTTGGTGACTAAAGACTTTTTGGGGTAGTGAAATCACTTGGTTTAGGCTTAAAATGATGAGAGAAGAACCTGTCCACAAAACTCAAGGAGTGCTTGGCTCTGATTTCTGGTAGGAAAGCCAGAGGAAGATTCCAGGATTGTACAAATGGTTAAACAGAGGAAGTGACTGGCCCAAGGTTGTCTAGTGGCCAACCTGGCGGCAAGTCAGTATGTCAAGTCCAAAGTTCAAAGACCAGCCACACAACCAGAGTCCAGCAGTCAGGATACAGTGCAGAGTCAAGCCCAAAGCACAGCCCTGTAGAGGTCCAGGAGCATCCCAGCCAAGGTCCACCAATATGGGCAGTTGAGCAGACCCAGCGCCTCAGCTCTGCTTCCCTTTTGCATTTTGCCTGCTGATTGCAGCATCTGGGCTTGATAAGGAATGTGATCCTCACCTGCCCCAAGCCTAATCCAGATGAGAAATCACACACCTCATCCCAGAGCTAGGGAACCACACTTGACCAGCTAGGGAGGTGGGCTGGGGCCGTTGCCTGGCCTCAGCCTCCTGGAGCACCCCTCCTGCTGCTCTCTACGCCTCAGATGCTGCAGCTGACATTTTAGTTTGTCCCAAAAACACCAGTGAGTAACCAAGTCTGGCCCAAATATGGAAAACAACATTGTCTCAGGCCCACTTCTGTTTCCCATTCCATTGCTTCAACCAGCTCACTAGGTGTTTGCTGTCATGGTATGCCTTCTCCCTTCTTCAGTGTGTCCCCTCTCTACTCCTTCCTTGCAAAATGTTTGCGCCTCTTCCATAGACACCATTTTTATAAGCACATCATGTTCATGTGTGTGTGTAATCATTGGCACTGCAGTGGGACTCCAGCTCTTCTCCTTCGGGAGGGGATTTCCACATGGAGGCCCTCTAACCCCTGGGCTGTCAACCTAGCTGTTTATCTGAATGATCTTCATTCCTTACCTTTTGGCTGTGGGTCTGCCAAAAATCTCTGTTTGATCTGTCAGGGGTATTTGAAACCTTCTCTAAGAAGAACCTGGAAGCTTGTCCCTACAAGAGTCATTTGCTGCCATCCCAATCTCTGAGCCATGAAGTGAAAGTGTGTGTGTGTGTGTGTGTGTGTAAGTAAGTAAGTAAGAGAGAGAGAGAGTATAGTTATACAAGTCCATTCTTAGATACACGAATCTGAGTTTTAATTTACAAAAAAATAAAAATATCAGTTCCTTTACTACCTGCAATTTCAACAGAGAACCTAGCTAAAAGTTCAGTTCCATTTCTTTGCTGTAGTTTAAGATTAATTTTAGTTCAGAGGCTTTCAGACTGTGGACTGCCAGTGGTCTACGGGTTTCATTCAGGTGGTTTATGGCATATATGTAAAAATATAATTAGAAGTCATAAAGCATCTAACACAGTGCATTACACTTGTTTACTACAACAGGCAGGAGGACAGTCTGTACATATTAGGTGATGGATTTCCCCCCCCCCCCCCCCGTTTATTGCTGCAGGGTTGTTGTTTTTCTAAATCCAATCCCATTCATTGGTATTTTGTTATTTTATAGTGTATTTATGACCACATACCCAGTGTTGTTTTGAAATTCGAAGAAACAGACAAAGCCAGTGGTTATAAGCAGTGCAGTTTTGAAAGGTTCCCGCTGGCATCTTGCTTCATAATGGCATCTAGCTGTATCCAAATATCGAAAACCTACTCCTTGATATCAGGAACCATCATGCAAAATTTGGTTGAAATATCTTAAGATCCAGATGCATAGCAAACAAAAAACTTTTCAAAATACATAAAATTTCTTTTTTATTAATGTTCATTGCTTTGGGAGTATTTAGACTGAAAAGTATTATATCAATAAATCAAAATAACTTCAAATCCATTTCCTTATCAGTAAGCATATATACCATGCAGATACACTTCTGATGTGTGTACAAATTGTGACAAACCTGGGCTCTTTCATGTTTTACTACTACTACTATGGTAAAGATTATTAGCAAGATAAATACATCTTAAGCATTCTCAGATGCTGTATGAATGGCCTCAAGCCTCAAACACAATGTCTTTGAAGCTGTTCTTTACCTAGCAGTAACCCCATTTTATGGCTACCCCAACATGAGCAACACCTGGTTCTCTTTCATACCATTTCTGGTTCCCCTCTCCGCACCCCCTAAAAAGACTTGTTAGTTGTGGTGCCCAAGAGCTCTACTTTTCTTTCTCAAAGGATGAATAACGCAAACACTTAACTTTTCAGACATCGCAGTACCAAGTTAGGAATCCCTTCCCAGCTATTAAAATATGAGCCAAAGACTCTTCGTGGTTCCTTAGTGAGTCAGGCAACATTTTCTTTGAGGACTTTCATGTTGCATTGCTCCCAAGTGCCAGACTTCGTTTATATGGTCCTGAATGACTGCTTGGAACATTTTTGTTTCTCTTGGCAATTTTCCTCATGACAGAATATGATATTCCTCTTTCTATGTTTGTAACCAGCCTAGGGAAATTTTAATGGGGCTCGGTAATAAAGATTTAGATTGGGACACCCTCCATCAGCCCAGCCAGCATGGAAAGTAATAAAAAATGAAGGGAGTGTTGTTGTTTAGTCGTGCCCGACTCTTCATGACCCCATGGACCAGAGCACGCCAGGCATTCCTGTCTTCCACTGCCTCCAGCAGTTTGGTCAAACTCATGTTGGTAGCTTTGAGAACACTGTCCCACCATCTCGTCCTCTGTCATCACCTTCTCCTTGTGCCCTCAATCTTTCCCAACATCAGGGTCTTTTCCAGGGAGTCTTCTCTTCTCATGAGGTGGCCAAAGTATCGGAGCCTCAGCTTCAGGATCTGTCCCTCCAGTGAGCACTCAGGGCTGATTTCCTTCAGAATGGATAGGTTTGATCTTCCTGCAGTCCATGGGACTCTCAAGAGTCTCCTCCAGCACCATAATTCAAAAGCATCAATTCTTCGGCAATCAGCCTTCTTTATGATGGGAGTAGTCCAACAAAATAGGCAGGGCACATTGGCTACTTCTGCATTTTTCCTATTTGTCCGCTGTTAGTATGTGATCTGTTCCCCAACTATTATCAGTAAAAGGTGCATGAGGAATGGTTGAGGAATTGGGTATGTTTAAGCTGGTAAAGAGAAGACTGAGAGGAGATATAATAGGCATCTTCAAAAATCTAAAAGGCTGTCACATGGAAGCTTGTTTTCTCCTTCTCTGGAGGCCAGGATCCAAACCAATGGATTCAAGGTAAAAGAAAGGTGATTCCAATTACACATCAGAAGGAATAACTTTCTGACAGTAAGAGCTCTTCAACGATAGAACAGACTCCCACACTAAGTGGTGGGTTCTCCTTCCTTGGAGGTTTTTAGGCAGAGGTTGGATGGCCATCTGTCACATATGATCTAGTCGAGTCCTGTATTGCAGAGCATTGGACTAGATGACTCTCAGGGCTCCTTCCAACTCTACAGTTCTAGGATTCCAAGCAGGAGCTCAACCCAACTGCCCATTCGCTGTCAGCTGCCAAATACTAAAAATATTCAGAGGCAGGACAAACTGGAGGGTGTTATAGACAAGGCAGAGAGGGATAAATCTTACAATGTTATCTCAGACCCCAAACTCACAAGATGGATGTAGAACCTTTGGAGATTAAAAGGCAAAAGTAAGCTGGTCTTCCATAGACATATGAAGGCAGCCCTGTTTTGGAAAGTTTTTAATGTCTGATGTTTTGTTTTGTTCCTTTATAGTTTGTTGGAAGCTGCCCATAGTGGCTGGGGTAAAAATAAATTTTCTTGCTTCTCCATTAAGTCCTTCTTTTATTCTGTTGCAGTGCCAGAGGAAGGGGGGGCGGGGAGGCGGAGGTAAGAGATTGGGGGCGGGGACACATGATTAAGTGGTGTACAAATTAACCCAACAATGCTTTGCGGCAGCCGTATCAGCGTTTCAACGAGCCAGTTGGATATCGGGGACTCTGACGTTGTGTACTGGAGGACCCCAAGCTGGAAGAAAATCCTTGCTCCCCAGAGAGACAGCCCCAAGCTTCAACTACGAAGCCTACAAGAGCGACTCCGACTGTAGCTTCCTTGGGGCAGAGACCTGCCTGCATGGCTGATGCCACACATTCTTGCTCCTCCTCCCAGCGCAACTGAAAGAGCTTCCCCTTCTTCCTCTGCAGTTTCCCAAAATTGGATCGGAGAGCTTGCTGACTTCCCATGAAGCTGGAGAAAGTGATCATTTTTGTGTCTCCCCTAAGGAGGCAGGTGGTGGACAGAGTGAGACCACGTTGTCTAGACCCCGAGACCGCGTCTGGATTTACTCAGTCCTGACTGGGTAGGTGGCAGCGGCCTAAGCAGTGATTGGCAGAAGGGGAGGGGGGCATATCAACCGCAGAATAGAACTGTTGTTTCAGTTATAGGTGCCTTGAGTTTTAATGTTTGGTTGTGTTTTTCAATTCCTCGTCTTTTGCATCTTTCCCTTGCAGGTTCCAAATCTGTCCCCGTTCAGCTCCCTCAGCAGCCTTTCCTCCCGGTCCTCTGTGTCCTCCCTTGATTCGCTTTGGGACTCACTGAATGAGGTACGTAGCAGAGCAGGAGGGAACTCCTGCTGAGCTGCACAAGGGCAACCCTGAGGCTGGAGAGGGACCCATTCAGAGTCATGGGTCACAGTTATTTGTGCTCATGCATTTCTACTCAGATACAAGCCTGTGTCCCAAGTTTTGATTTCCTGGAAAGGCTTTTGTGCAAATTGCTCGTCTTTTGCATCTTTTCCTCGCAGGTGCCAAAAATTACCCCGTCCAGCTCCATCAGCTCCCTGAGTTCCCTGTCCTCCCTGGATTCATTTTGGGACTCATTGAATGAGGTAGGTAGCAGACAGAACAGAAGGGAAGCCCTGCTGAGCTGCACAAGGGCAACCCTGAGGCTGGGGAAGAGGAGGAGGAGAAGCCAGCTGGCCAGCCAGGCCACCTTCTGGACCGGTTGTGAGCAAGGGGGCAGACAGGCATGGGGCTGCTAAGGGCAGGCTGTGCTTGCTGGCTCATGGACCAGCCCCCCATGGCGCCAGGGCTGTAGGGCTTTCCTGGCTAGCGACTCAATGTGGGCAGGAGAGTCTGGCTTCTGAGTTCCTGTCTCATTCTGGGCTGCTCTCTTTCTCCTTTCTCCCCACCACCACTGCCACCACCTCTGGGGTCCTGTCTCTGCCAGAAGTCAGCCTCTGAATCCTTTGAAAAAGTGGCTGTCTCATTTTGGGCTGCTCTCTTTCTCCTCTCTCCCCACTACCACTGTGACCACCTCTGGGCTGGTTCCTCCATCCTGTCCGGGCCAACAGTCATCCTCTGAGGACAAAATATCCCATGACAAAGTGACAGAGGAGGAGGGAAGCCCAGGCATGGAAGCCAGAGTGGCCAAAAGAGATCCAAACAGAAGAGTGCAATTGGGAGCAGAGGATCTGTGCAAACCTTTCCCTTTCTTTTTTTCCACTTAGAAAACTGGCTGTGAGGCTGTGAAGATAAATATCCTGTGGGTAGAAAAGCAGCTAGAGACCTTGCTTTTGAGCAGAAAGAGGTGTGTGTGTGTTTTAATGGAAGCAGTTCCCCGCTCCCCCATGTAAACTCTAGAGAGGTGGATTCATTGGCACATTTGATGTCCGACAGGAATTGCCTACAATCAGGACACATTACAAGTTGAAAACAGTTCTGTTGCTTCAGCACCACCACCAGTGGAAGTGAAATTGACTACTTTCTGACAAAGGATAGCAAAACTCCAGCACTATTCCCCATCTTCAATGAAGCCTGCCACAGTGAGACTATTTTGTTTGAAGGGAATGCCTACAGTACTTTCTATAGCACTTTCTGCAGATTAATCACTGAATGGCTTAAGAGTTGAGGAAACAGTGATGAGCAAGAATATTGGAACCCCATTCATTTGTCTGTGACATATCAAGTTAGAAACCAGATACCCTCGGTCTTACCTTTTCTTGGAAGGGGAATGGGAAGAACAGTGGACTGGTCCCCAGGGTGAATTTCTGGCCTACAACTTCCATCACACCAAACCAGCACAGCTGATGGTCAGGGATAATGGGAGCTGCATCTAAAGGGACACAGGCTGCCCATCACTGTATTCTTCTTCCCATGAGTCTGGTCAGGAAAACCATGCGGTTAATAGTTGAATATTAGGACTGCTGGCTTTTCAGTCCCAGCTGGGCAGGCTCCTACTCCCTCTGTTATGAGGGCTAAGAGGCAGCCACTATATGAGTTTTGGGAAGACTGCTTGAAAGCCTTGGAAGACAGCCCCACAACATGGAGTAGTTATCAGAATTATACATCTGCTCTGAGCATGCTCAGAACTACTCTCTTGAAAGCCAGACCTCATAAGCTTTTAGCATGTTCTGTTAAGTGGAGAAGAAATGAAGTTTCCTATTTTTAGGAGCTTTTTTTGTTCTGCTTAGCATTTGTTTTGTGACCTTGCTGGGGAGCAAGCTAGCAACAGTGGACACAGTATGAGTCTTTCTATTTTTTAATTAATCACTTTGTATTTATTTTTGAGAATTGGATTGAGGAGAAATGGGTGAGTTATGTATGCTGCAAGGATTTCCCTGCATTTACCCACAGAACACTGCAGCTTCTGCAGGGGAATGAGGGAGGGGGAGCATAGGTTGATTTGAGGCATGTGCAGTCCCAGCTCATTTCCAGGAAAAGTGTGTGAATTTTCATCAGCACCAGTTCTGAAGTTGTTGCTAAGCTCCCTTTCACATAATAGCTGTAGCCACACAAGTGCTTACATTTTCAGCATACCTTCTATTCCCCTGCCTCAAGATTTTTACAGGAACTTAAACAGTAAGCAGCATATTCCCTTCAAGGTTAACTGCTTTTGCTTGAATACTGCCTCAGATTCATCCTCAGCTAGGCTCATATAATCATACTAACCACATTAAAGTAGGTATCAAAGCTCTGATTCTTCACTGGTCTTCCTGCCACTTAATGACTCAATGTAGGCTACTCAGAAAAGCTGCCCTGTTAAAAGTAGATTATTATATTGTAGGCCCCTTTTTAGAGTATCAGTTGAACAAGCCATCCAATACTAGTAGTATATCGTCTATAAAATGATCCAATTGGTACTTTAAAATGAAACTTCACCCAACACCTAGTGTTGGATGAAGGGTACTGAAGCTATTGAATGCAACTGACAACGAACAGAATCAGTTTTACTGAACTATCAGGCTGCAAGTTGATCTATGAAGCTACATCACTGGAATTTCAATTTCCCCTTTAGCCATCTGCTGGGGAAGTTTGAAGAACAGCACATTTTTACTGAAAGCTTGACATTCATCTCTTACAGCAGAGCTACATATTCACATTAATTACATGATACTTACTGTCTTACTGGAATTGTACCACTGTAAAATGCAGATAGGTTGCTGTATAATTAAATGCTTTCATATAAACTCCCTACACAAAGAAAACAGGCACAGTGGACTGACAAGCTAGCCTTCTACAGCAAGGGTTGCCAAGGCTTTCCGGGCATGGGCTGGATCACTCTGTGGAGATCCTCCGTGGGCCGGGCCGGCACAGGGTGACACCAGAAATCGCTTCTGCGCATGCCCAGATGCCAAAAATTGCATCTGCGCAGAAGTGATTTCCGGCGTCTGGTCATGCGCAGAAGCGATTTCCGGGGCTGTGGAAGAGTCCCCGCATCATGCTGGTTTAGTGCAGCACGCGGGGACTCGCCGATCAGGCGGCTCAGTTCGGGGGCAGCTTATGGGCCAGTTAAACGGCCTTCGTGGGCTGCTTCTGGTCTATGGGCCTTAGGTTGCCGACCCCTGTTCTACAGGTAGGGTATAAAAATTACTGAGTCATGCAGGAGATTTGGGATTTTTGTACCTTCATGAAAAGAAAAGTCTGAAGATGGCTAGTATAACCCTGCAGTTATTTCATCAAGTTCACTCATTCCCTGCTCTCCAACATAGCTCCATACCCAATAGACAGATCTCTGCTGATGACAGATGGTTTCAAAACAGTAATTTGGCACTGCAAAAGGTTTCTTATTAACAATATATATTCCCTACTTTTTGTGCTAGGTTCTCTAGTGCTAGACATTCAACAGGGCAGCTCCACAGCATTCAGGCACATGGTACATAAGCATACACAGAAGACTGCAGCACATGGACAATCTTTATTGTTAGAGGAGCACCGGTAATCCATTACTGACTGTAGTGGAGTCACCGCAGAGGCACATGCTAAGGCACTTATTGTATAAAAAAGTTTGCAGATTTATTTGTGACAGCAACCAGGACTGGAGGCTCTCATAGTGGAGAGCACTAACCATACAGTATAGGGTAATCTTATTTTAATTTGTCATTTGCTCATAAGTCTAAATGCAGCATATACAATATGGTTAAGTATACAGGTAAATCCAGCAACCAGTGTACAGTGTAGAAAAGTAAAGATTATCTATATAACCGCAATCCCCATAGAAAGGCAGTGATAAAGACCTTTATTTTTCTTAATTACTTATAAACGAGAGATACAAAGGCCTTCAATGTATAATCTGTGCAGATTAAAATGCTTTTTTCTTTAATATACTCTTAGTCACTGTGCAGAATAACTAAACCCATCCCCGATTACAGAGCTGGATGCTTGGACATCACAATAAATGACTTTGTTCACACTCCATTCAAAACCCACTAGATACTGTCTGTTACCATTAAATATATTTGGTCCCGAATAGATTCTCCAGCAAGCACACAGGAAAAAACTTTGCTGCTTCCTTGGTCTGCCACTAACACACCTCTGAGACACAACGCAACACGGACACCATTGCACTTCAGATCTGTCCAGGCATTTGCAAAAAAAGGGCCAACTTAAAACTCTCTTCTAGGAAAAACTTCCTAGACTGTATGGTCTTTGAAAACATTTAGGAGTCATGTTGGGAACACATGTTTTGCCTGTTCAACATGACTCCCAAACTGGCTAGGTGAGTAGACCAAGGAGGTTGGAAATGTGAGGTCACTGAACATGATTGCCAAAAGCAAACAAGAGGAAGGGGACGGGACAAATTCCCTGCATCTATCACAAACTCGTTATTGGAAGAAAATAGTTGATTTACAGCAACGAAAAGGAGTCACCCCACCCCCACCCCTCAAACTATGTAAATTCCCCAGCAGCCATGGCAAGGACAATGAATGCTACAGGCCTCTGTAGCTCCCAGACTCTGATTGGGCTGCAGACTCTTTGGCATTCAATACAAAAGAGCTTGGAAGCTGGGAGGGACAACACTAATGTCATGGCTCCAGATATTCAAGGGAACATTTCAATAGATGTGCTCCACTTCCCCCGGCAGGTTTTAGAAGGGTTTGCAGAAGTCCACTGGACAAAGGGAGGGTGGGTCACTTCATCATGTGTGACCCGGATCCACAAGGCAGCTCTATTCAGTAGCTTTGGCATCTCCAGCATCAGCCTTGCCATCCACTTCCTCATCAGATACTTCACCTGCACCCTTCCTGCCGATCCGGCGTGTCACTACAAATGGCATGTCTCCCCGCCTGTTGAAGAGAGTAAAAGTGTCATGCAGTGTGGAAATTGGCATTTCATATTTGAGTAATGTGTACATTCATGCATTCAGGAAATATGGCAAGAGGGCATCTTACCTGAGTTTGCTCTTCAGCGAGCTGACCTCACGGTTCATGGCATCAGCCGTTTCAGTGACATCTTCTAGTTCCCGCTGCAGCTTTCTACGAGCTGCATTGGCTCGCTGTGCCTCTTCTTCTGCCTCCTCCAGCTGGCGTTTAAGTTGCTTCAAACGGACATTCACCTTGTCTGCCTGCAAAGCAGAAAAAGGAGCTCTCTCAATACTTGTTCATTCACTCCTGAACATGGAAACCAACTTGGAATTTTTAATCTGAACTACATGGATTACAGTACCTAGCAGCCCTAGCTCCTTAAAACCTAGTTTCCAGAATCTGGATTTTAACCTTGTGAAGTTTGTGCCATTCTGCAGCTATGCAACCTATGATCAGAGTTTTCTTCCTTCTTTCTAAGAGAAGCAGTCTGAGCCAACATTTGGGAGTTAAGCAATCTTGAAGCTGGAAATTCTCTAGGCTGGCATTGAAATGTCCATTACCAGACATCATGACGTGTGACATTCATTGCTAGATGGGTGGAAATTTTATTGATGTAGAGACTCTTGCAGCCTCCAGCAAAAAGGGTGGAGAACAGAAGACACTGCCAGCACCCTAAAAGCTTGCTAACAGCTCCAACAGTGTTGATGGGATTGCAGGGTAGCAGCTTCCTGCCACGCAGCTAACATTACCAAATGCCAATCCTCAACACGGCACATACCTGATCCTTGTACTGCTCAGCATTACGCCTCTCATCCTCCACTTGCAGGACAACATCCTTCAGCCTCTTCTCAGTACGTCGCACCTGCTTGCTGGCAGCCTGGCGCTCCCTGTAAGGAAAGTACCACATCAGATTGATGGAAGAATTCAGAAGTAGCCCAAGCTTCCATGTTTGGAAACATTCCTAGATCCCATGCAAAGGAGATAACTTGCAGAAGGAAAGTGGTAAGAGTGAGCCACTTGCAATTTCCTATGACGAAAGAATAATGCCAATGTACTGTGCTGCTGGCACCAAAGCTTTCAAGGCCAAGATGGAGTATTTTGAGAGCACCAGGAGCCAGGACTAAGTTAAACAGAAAATGGGTCACTAAGCAGGTATCCTATGGACACGGTCTGCAGTCTGAGCCAAGTGCCTGTCAAAGTCAGGAGAGCTGTTGGGTTACATGGGACTAATTTGTGCCAATCGCATTTCAAGTTAAAATGAATTCGTATGACACAACCTTCCACAAGCAGTAACTGTAGAGGCAGAAGATGCATTGTAGCTGAGTATGCACTTCAGTGGCCGTTTGGCTGTTTTACCTTTTACTCAGAAGGTTATGATGCCTCTAGAGAAGGATTTAAGTGTGCAAGATTTACTAGGCACTCTAGAGAAGATTGAGCAATCACAGGCACCATTGATAATGCATGTGTGATCCTTGAAAGTACTTGCTAAGAACTGCATGTGGCCTGGCCTTATAAAGAAACAGAGGTCAAGAAATACTTCAGTTCAGATTTCTTCACCCAAGTTAGTGACAATATTTCACAGATTTTTTTTTTTATGACTGCACCCATACATCAAGATGCAGGATGAATGCATGACAGATCACAAGCACCTACTTTGTCTCAGCATCCAGCTGTTCTTCCAGTTGTGCTATCTTTGCTTCCAGCGCAGTAATAGAAGACTTGTATTTTGACTTCACAGCACTCTCCATTTCCTGAAGCTTGGCCTTAAGTTCCTTGTTCTGACGCTCAAACTGCTGGCGAGCATTTTCATTCTTCTGGGCATTACTACGCTCTGCATTCAGGTCTGTGTTTATCTGGTCAATCTGGGGAAGATAATAAGAAATTGGTTAAAGTCATGGCTAGTTTCTGAATACAGTCTCCTCCTGAAGTTTTCATATTTAATCTCTGCTTCGCTTTCCATCTTGTATTTGTTTCCTTTGCTCTATAATCTTGGCATTCAAAATGTAATTCTGTAGACAAGGCTTGTTCTCAACCTTAATAACTTCACAATGTCTAGTTTTTAGAAATAATATTACATTCATTAATCTACCTTTCCTTTTAACAAGCAGGCATATTTCATTCTTGTAAGCAGCCTACACCAAGTAGTCAATGCTCACCTTCTGGTATAATAGGAATAGGCAGCAAATTTCTTGGTCAGGAGTGGGGAAACTGGCTCATGGACCTAATTAGGCATGACATCCATGCTCACATGACACCTCTGACATAACATATGACATTTAATAATAATAATACAACGTCTGGGCAGCTTCTAACACACATAAAAATAATAAAAATCAAACATTAATAGTAACAATCTGATACAATATTAAAAAGTCACAATAACTTTAAAATAAACAACAAAGGCTGATAAAGGTGTGGCTGCCATCACTTTTTGCAGGTGGTTTGCAATGGCTTGCAATGGGCTTAAAAGGAGAATCCCTTCCAAGTTGCCACATGATGGCATAATGTTGTCAGGTGATCGGCAGTGGTGTGGGCCTGCCCACTTGTCAAGGTGTGTCTGCAAGCGGGGGGGGGGGGGATCCAACCCACTAGCTGGATCAAATTCCCCAACCTGTCAATGTAAAGCATCAGCTGAGTTGAAAGGAATAGCATCACACTATGATTCAATATACTGTGCTTCTTCACTCACCATCCTATTGGCTTATCAAACCTGGTACTATCTGTCCTGACTCTCACTGACTTTCCAAGACCACAGGATTGGGGTTAGTCTAAACTGATATTCAAGGTCCTTACCAGATATTAAATATAGAACTACATAAATGTAAAGCACATGCTCTCATCAAAGAGGTTTGTCTGGAATTTGAACCCAGTATCTTTCACCCCCAAAGTGGGAATAATGCTCCGAAAGCATCAAAGCTCTGATAGCATGCTGCAGCACAAAGGAAAGTGATACACAGTAATTTGGATGAATTATGGCTGGGAATCCACCAGCTGAAGCCCTCCACCTCACAGTGCCATTAAGCAGGTACCTGAAGATTTGCTTTCTTAAGGCGGTCATTCACCAACTCTGTATTGCTCTGCTCTTCTTCTAGTTCTTCCTCCAGCTGAGCTATTCGAGCCTCCAAGCGTCGCTTTTCCTCCAAGGCCAGAGCTCTGAGAAGAAAACACACAATGGAATAATTAACATAGTGCGCTTTCGTGAAGGATGCTCAGTAGTAATGACCATAGAAATATTCAACATTTGTAAGCCATTCTCAGCACACCACTTAAGATAATAAGACATTACAGGGCACCCTTTCCATGAGCCAACTCCCACAACATTCCTTGTCCCTGAAGGGAAAAAGTGCCATTACTCACCCTTTGCCACTACTGTTGGCAATCTCATCAGCCAGCTCATCCCGCTCTTGCTGAGCCTGGCGCTTGGCACGCTCGGCAGCTGCAAGTTCCTGAAATCAGAACAAGATGTACATGGACTAAGGGTCAAAAACAACTTATTGCCAAATAGGAGATGTTATATTACATGAAGCACATGAGGAGTATCTGGAAGCCAGTTATAACCTACGAGCCAGAAGAATGCTCATCAAGAACAGGAAGCTTCGCCTCACTCAGAGTCAGAGTGACATTGTGAATCTGGGGCACAGCACTCTTGAGTGACATAATAAATGGCTCGTCAACTATCAAGGTAGTTTGTGATGCTACAAAGTGCATCAAATGAGGGTTGATATTGTTTAAATAGGTATATTCAAGTCACACAATGCTGAAATTATGCTAGAGAGAATGAACTGGAAATTGGGAGGAGGGGGAAGGAGACTATTAAACTGGCCCGAAACCAGGAAAAAGTAGTCTGTTAAGTGCGTGAAGGAAATACCTGAAATACACCCCTAGCTGCGAATCCAGCAGCTGATCTGATCCACATTAACCAAAACAATAATCGTGGAAGGGTTTGGATATTCAGTGAAGGTATTAATTTCCAGGGGCTCACCCACTCCCTTTTCCCTGAAGGCAACCTCTTCCCTCCCATACTGAAAGGCCTGCTTTGGGCAGAAACTCAGTTGTGTATTAGCATTTTCTGGATTTAGATTACCTCCTGCATTTGAATCATCTCGGCTTCCATGCTCTTCAATTTCTTTTCGTTCTCTTTTGCTTGTACCAAAATTTCTTCTCTAGAGGCACGTGTGTCATCCAGCTCCCGCATGTAGTCCTTCATTTGGGCCTAAAAACCAAACATACCAAATCAGCCCACTTGGCCAAGTAAAGTCTATTCCAACTCGCTGTGGCTCTCTAGGTCTTAGGCAAATATTCTTTCCTGGCCTGGCTACCCGAGATTCTTTTTAGCTAGATGTGCCAGGGATTGAACCTGGGACACAAAGCACCCTGTCTACCAATGATATACCCAAAAGAAAACTTATTTTGTAAGAAATGATAAAATCCCAGTTGAAGATGTAAGCAACTATCTTCATAAGTCTTCTTCATCAAAAAAGCAGCAACTGGCAACTAAGTGATAAATCTGTTCTGTTGCCACAGTAAATGATTCACTTTCCCCATCTCATCTCACTGTAAGGAGAAGCCAGTCAGTAACAATGGAATGTAGACCCTCACCTGCAACTTCCTGAGTTGTTTGATGGCTTCCTCACGACTCTTGTTGGCAGAGTCTATGTGGGCCTCCAGATCTTTTAGATCCATTTCCAGTTTCTTTCTGGCAGCCACAGCAATGGAGCGCTGCTTCCGTTCATCTTCCAGCTCCGCTTCCATCTCTCGCACCTGAAAGTGGGGTCAAAGCACCGGCAGTTTAGCCACGAACTGAAGCAAATGAAGCAGGAAGGGGTTGTAAGCCTGCTGTGCTTTCTGGAATGTTACCTGTCTTGTAAGCTGCTTTCTCTTTTCTTCATTCTGTTCATCACGGGCCTGGAGATCCCGATCAAACTGTGCCTTCATGGCTTGCTGGTTCACTTCCAGGCGCAGCTTGGCATCTTCTGTGGCCTGTAGCTCATCCTCCAGCTCTTCCAGCTGAGTCTTCATCTCCTCCACCTGCTGCTCCAGAGCTCGTTTGGACTTCTCCAACTCATGGACCTACAGCACACACACAAAATCAGTTTCTCCCAGACTGACACAGCCCTACTTTTGCTGCCTGGTATATTTATAGGTTTTAAGAAAATGAACAAAAAATGACATGTCTAGTGACCTACAATATTTTTGTGCGCTTAAAGGCATAGTTACTGTTATATCCTAATATGCCTCTCATTTGGTCCTTTCCCCTTCTGTCTCCACCTCTTTATCTTTTGTTTAAAAAACAATTTATTTAATAAATCAATAGAAGTATTTAAGTATTTTAAAATGGTAGTGAATCATTTTAAAAAATGACCAGAATGTGGGGGATAAAGGCAAACAGTCATTTATTGCCAACTTTCCACCCATCTTTGACAATCCCAATTCTTAGCTGACCAAGTCCCTTTTGCTAAGCGTTCTTATTAGACTCTGAACTGCACAGAATTCTGCCTCTTTATCTCTGCTCACTTGAATATGCACATATCCAAGGTTTGTTTCCTAATACCCTTTGGTGAGTAGACCGAAGGGGTTTATGATAAAACAGCTAGGCAATATTGCACAAAATACTGGCACAGTTCCATTGAAATCTGACAACAACTTTATCCTTTTAAAAATGAAGATGCCTTGAGTAACTTAGAAATGCAAGATACTAAAGCTTTTCAAAGCCTGTATGAACTCCCTGTGCAAAAAGGCTTTATTAGTTTATGTGCCTTCATACTGGGTAATAATTCGGCACTTTGTGCATAATGAACTGAAAAAGTCAATGATGACATTGTTGCTTTCCTAGGCATTACAAAAGATTGCATGCTGTTAGCACCCAACTCATTACCTTTCATGTCTTATTGCAAGTGAAAAATAAGCCACTTTTAGCAAGCCCTCTTCTTGCCTAGGACATGTCTTAGCCAACATCCTTATTACCCCAGCCTGCTGTACAGGAATGCCATCAACTTACACTCTTGCCAACATCATCCTTTGAACTCATCAGATCCTCCATCTCTGTCCGGAACTGCTTATTGAGTCGCTCTAGCTCTGCTTTCTGTTCAATTGCTTCCTCAAGTGCTCTGGCCAAGGAGAGAGCTTTCGTTTCCTTCTCACGAGCTTCTGCCTCAGCACGATCCCGCTCTTCAGCATATTTTGCAGAGATGGTTTTCTCTTCTGCCAAGAGCTAGAAAAAGGGAAATCAATGGCACTGTGAGATTTCCAAAGGAAAGGTTTGCTATCCCCACTTGTTCCATCTGTAATGGTTTGACTACCAAAGATAGGTCACCTGTGTACCAAACTTAGCCACCAATTCTAGATATGTGCCAGGATTAAAGCCAAATGCACTTGTCGGCTTCCACTTAAAAACCAGCTAAAACAGACAGATATTATTCGGGACTATTACCAGTTAAAAGTCAAATTCAGGAACTAGAGTGAGGAGAGTTGATATTTGCTTACAACTGTTCACAATTGCCCTTCATCTATGGGACAAAAAATGTGCATCTAAAATATGACACTTTTCTTTCTCCTTTTCACCAGAATCTATCCTAGGTGAAGGAGAAGGACATTGTTGAAAGCTATAACTAAGTGTACCTGATCAAACTTCTTTTGTTTTTTCTCCAGGTTGGAGACTATCTGCCGCTGATGATCCAAATCCACAGAAATATCATCCAGCTCCTGCTGAAGCCTGGTCTTTGTCTTTTCCAGCTTGTCATAGGCAGCTGCCTTTTCCTCATAACGTTGGGTCATGGCCTCCAAATCTTTCAGAAGCTTCTTCTTTGCTTCTTCCACTGACTCCAGACAAACCACACTATCATCCATTTTCTTCTTCATTTCTGCAATCTATGTGACAGAAGCAAGTGGGCGGGGAAAAGGAATAATTAATTTTTTAAGGAAGCAAAGAAAAGATGTGGGGATTGAACACCATTTTGCAACTTACAAGTAACAGTGAGTCACTAAAAAGAAAACTATAATTTTTTTGAAGGTATGAACTATCTTTAGGGAGAGTGTTCCATGGTGAGACTTGCCAAAGCAAAAGCATCATCACTTGCTGACTAAGATGCAACAGTGGGATATGACCACTGAATTCCAGGAATATTTCCCAGGGTTAGACTGTTTCTAGGACAGCTCTATCAGACATCAGAAAGACAGTTCCTATTTAATTAGACAAAACAACTTTCAAAAGAGCTTGTTTTAGCTACCAAATTCATATTTCCCATGCAGAATCCAGCATGCCATTCAAAAGGCATACTACTGCCTTGTAAGCTACATTTGGACATTCTTTCCTCAAGTCTTCTAGAGTACCTGAAGCTGAAGGACAGAAATCTGTTTTTCCAAGTTCTTCTTTGCCTCCTCCTCTTCCTCTAGTTGCTCTTTGAAGCTGTTCTTCTCATCTTCCATCTGTTTCAGCTTAGTACTGAGGCTCAGCTTCTGACGAGTTTCCTCCTGAAGTAACTCCTGCAAGAGCCACCACAACAAAGATTTGGTCTCTTATGATGAAAAGTCCGGTAAAATTTTCCAAATATATATCACATCTGAAGCAGAGAGAACCTTAAGCAATGGCTCAATACCACTGAGCAAGCTGATTTGTCCCCAGAAATCAGTTGGAGTGACCCACAAAATGTAGTTTAGTAGACTAGTGGAGATACCCCCAAAAAGTTATGTGGCCCTTGGGATGAATTGCCAGTGGAAGCCCACATTCCAGTAGCCGCACATTTGGAGGGGAGGAGCATGACAGATAATCTGTTATAAGGAGATTATGAAGACTGGTATAGCTAAATTGCTCTAGACTTTGATCTGTGTTGCAACTATAGTTACAAAAAGAAGCTAAAGTTAGCTACTCTTAATATAAAGTATTGCCAAACTCCTCAGAGATTATAGATTATATGCAGAAACCTGCACCACCACTACTCTGAATCTGACAAACATGGTTAACCCTAAAATCTGTTCCTGAGCTTGGAACAGTGAAGAGGGGATCATGACTGCAGTTCTCCTGTGCGTCTTATGTTCTCAGAACACGTTCAAAATGTAGCCTGATTGCAAGTACAATTCCCTGCTCCAAGCTTGGAAGGAGGGTTGGGGCTCATCCAGTTGCACTGTGCTTCCAAAACATGGACCTTGAGGAACCACAGGCCTCCTCCCAAGCCTGAAGTTGTTCAGAGCAACTCTATAGCTCATTGTGACAGATATATCCCCATTAGGGAAGGAAGAAGATTCTGGTGGTCACGTATTTTGGTTACAAATATCAACCACTATTTGTGGGGACCTCATCCGCTGTTCTGCAGTCTGTATTTTTCTGTCAGTCTAACAGATCTGTCATGATTAATCAGGTTTATATATTAGGTTTGCATTTTGGAGTAAAGATAAAGGAAAAGGTACCCCTGACCATTAGATCCAGTCGCAGACGACTTGGGTTGCGCGCTCATCTCGTTCTATAGGCCAAGGGAGCCGGTGTTTGTCTGCAGACAGCTTCCGGATCATGTGGCCAGCATGAATAAGCTGCTTCTGGCGAACCAGAGCAGCGCACAGAAACGCTGTTTACCTTCCCTCTGCAGCGGTACCTATTTATCTACTTGCACTTTGACGTGCTGTCGAACTGCTAGGTGGGCAGGAGCTGGAACTGTCACGGGGATTTGAACCGCCAACCTTCTGATTGGCGAGCCCTAGGCTCTGTGGTTTAGACCACAGCGCCAACTGTGTCCCTGCCGCATTTTGGTGTAGCTAATTGATTTTTCACCTATTTCTGTAGCACTTTAAAGCCTCACCTGTGTGTCCTGTAGCTGAGACTCCAGCGTAGAGAAATCTTTGGCCAGTTTAATTGACTTGCTGTCAGATTGATTCAGAAGACCAGTGACATTGTCCAACTCAACCTGAAAAATTAGAAGAAAAGTCAAACCAACCCCATTAATAAAGAGTTTCCATTTACTATCAATTTTCCCCTCTGCTGAGCAGGAGAGAAACTGCAGCATCGTCATAAATCACTCCATACTAGTTAAGGCTAAACAACAGGAGTTTTAGGCACTTGATGCCCATCAGAACTACCACCCACCACTTCAGCTATCGGCTTATTGTCCCCTAGTTGGTGTAAAGTTAATCAAGGGGTAGTGGACTAATTCACATTATCTCCAAACGAGCTTTTTGTTTAATGCAAGTTACTGGGGCTGAAAAGTAACAACATAAATACGGATCATGTTAGAACAGCTGAGAGTCAAAACTTCAGGAGGAGTAAAGCAGCACTGCAGCCCCAACCCAATTCTCCCCACTTCTCCCTCTAAATTCTGTGCTAAAAACCAGAACACAATGAATAGGAGGGCAAAGGGAACCAACACAGAAAGCTCACCTGCAATTTGTTAACTCTCTCAGCCAGCTCAGTTCGTACTCTCTCCCCCTCTGTGAATTTCACTTGTAGCTCTTGAAGTTGAGTTTCACCCCTCTTCCTCTTGTGCTCAGAGTCTCCTTTGGCTTGAAGAAGAACTTTCACCTCATTGGACAGCTCAGCACGTTCACTCTCTAGTGCCTGCTTTGCCTTTTCAAGGTTCACTTTCACCTGAAGGAGACGGGAACAGAAAGCTTTAGTGTGGTCTTTGCAGAAAATTTGATTTCACTAACAAATTCATACCCCAATATTCCAAATTGTGGTCCTGATGCAAAAGACAGATTTGCAATTTGGGCTCAGCATCCCAAACACTATTTGAGCAATAAATCTGCAGGTTTCCACAGCTGTACAGGTGATGCTATGAATTAAAGCTGCATCCTCACTTAGGCAGGATGTTCATGGCAATAAAGGAAACTAAAAAGATTCTAGGTAGTTAATACTAATGTTTTCATAAAAATAGGTGGTAAGCAAGAATATGCACAATTCAGCAACATTGCTCTCTCAAATTACAGGTAACTAGCAACTTATGCCCATTTAATTTGAGCGCTTTCAGCTTTACGCACTTGGGGGGGGTGGGAAAATCTCTGGGCAGCTCCCAACGAAAAATAGTAAAAGCACAATATGTTGCACACTAAAAACTTTCCAACATCTCACACACCCGTTTAGTCTGCTCCAACTGCTCTGCCAGTTCTTCCACAGCCTGGGCATGTTTCTGCCTCATCTCCTGGATCTGTGCCTCATGGGTCTTTGCCTCATCATCCAGAGTCTTCTTTAGAATAGTCACTTCTTGTTCACGTTTTGACCTTTTAAAAAGCCAGATATATTTCTATTAGATAGTAGTTGAGAATGCAGTGCAATATGAGTTCCAAGGGTGCAATTGGAAGATTGGCACTTATTTGTGGAGCTACTAAAGTACAAATTGAAAGGAACAACATGGCATAGGAAGAATAAGTTTTGCAACAAGTTCCACTGGAAGTGTAAAATCTGCTGGACCCACTATTCCCCTCTATATTTTGAAGAGGTGGAATTGGTCTGAGCAGTATCAAACACCGAACGTTGCAATTACCTGAGTTCCTGCTGTGCTGCAGTCGAGTCCAGTGTGTCCTCTAGTTCTGTCTTGAGAGCCTCAAGCTCCTCACCAAGATCCCGCTTCTGTTTCTCTGCTTTGTTCCTGGCAGCCCGCTCAGACTCCAGGTCTTCCTGCAACTCTGTTATCTGAGACTCCAGTTCACGGATCTTCTTCAGAGCCATGTTCTTCTGAGCAGCTTCCTCTTCCACCCTACACAAGACAGAGACATACTACACCAATGATTTCTGCTTCAATAACCATAAACAGCCATCTTATCTACAAGAAAGTTGCTAATGCTGCGATTCTACACACTTAAGTTGCAAGTAAGTCCCAGCGAATGCAGAAACAGGTTAGGGATGCACTGCAACAGAAGTTAGTGTTGAATGCTGACCTGACAACACACCAGTGCTCTGGCCTTGTTATAACCATAGTTGGCTTGTACTAGAAATGCTTCGTTTCAGCCTCCAAGACAAAATAGAAGGTCAATACTGTAGTAAGTTGGAGAGGTTGAAGTGGGAGCTTAATCTATGGCACAAAACTTCTATGGTCCACAGCACATGCCAACTATTTACTTTATTGCTGCCTCCTGATCTTATCAAGCTATGCAGACCAGTAATTTCTGCAATAGATCCCATTTAAAAATTAACTTCCTTCCGATACAACATTTGCAGTTGCATGAAACAGGGTTACCAGCTAAACTGAGGTCTTTCATTCCTAAAACCATTTAGAGAAATCTCAGGATTCCAGCTAAAAGAACACAAAGGAAAATTTATTGCTTTTCCTAATTTCCACGTAGACATTTAATTCCATGACCAAGGCCTTACCTAGCTAAAGCTGCTTGCAGCTCTTCCTCTTTTTTTGCCAGCTGCATTTTGAGCTCTGCTATTTGAGCCTGAAGTTCAGCTATTTGGTCATGAAGATCTGTAGAGTCTCCCTCTAGCTTCCTACGGGTCTTCTCCAACTCTTGCCGTTGCTTTTCTTCTCGGCGCAACCGTTCTGATGGAGAGAATAGAGCTGGGTCAATGGTTCATCTTGGCTCTTATAGCCCTAAGCAATACTTCATGCGAAGAGCCAGAGTGCCAGAACCTGCATCCAAACATGTCAACAATTATGGACCACAGTAACAGCTCCCAGTTCAGGTACCCATGTCAAAGAGTGAGTTTGACGGTATTGCCCTTCAAACTCCTCAGTGTTCATTCAATCCCCCCCATAAGACTGTTCAGTTAAGGCAGACAGTACTATTTCCAGCTGTGGAAAACCACCACAGGCATTCTGAGCACAATGCTGAAAATGCCCTCAGTCTTTTTTTTTAAAGTCAAATTAAGCAATGGCATATATGCCAGCTTTATTAGCAATGCCACAAACTTATCTTTTAAAGTCAGTAGTAGAAGCAGCACAAACCCCAGTATTCTGGTATCACCGAATACACAAGAGCAGAAATATTCCCACAGCAGGAGGCGAAATGGAACCAGCTGCTCTTCTCCATTGGTCTGTTTTAGAGGTTTGTTTTTGTTCAAACTAAAGCTAAGCTGGCAGTGTGTAACCTTCAGCCATCCATACACTGAATGGTTCTATTAAACTGATCAATACCTGTCCTACAAACCCAGTGGTATTAACCCATTAAAAGCCAACATGGTCAGAAATGTACAACACGCTGTGCAGAGAGCGAGATTCTGATGGAGGAAAAGCTGATTAAAGCCACACTCTCTTAGGCCCTTCCCTACCTTCCAGCTCTGTAATCATAGTCTCGTGCTTGTTCTTGAGTTTAGCTAAACTCTTTGACTTCTCCTCTTCCTCAGTTAAGTTACTGGTGAATTCTGCAATCCTTTCTTCCAGTAATTTCTTTTCCTGGGGGAAACAAGGTATGAGTTGTATTGAAGAAACTGTTGAGAATACCTGCAGCCAGTTGAGAATACCTTAACAACTCTTTGCAATGCTTTTGATTTTTCATTAGAAAGCAAATACCCTGGAAGTGTCACAAGGGTTGAAGATCACCCAAACACAGTGGAATAGCTACCAATACTACTCAGGCTTCACATTTTATTAAAAGACAGCAGTGTTTAGTTTTGATGCAAACAGCTTAATGTTCTCTCAGAAGCAAGTGGGCATTTGATACCCCAATTCTCATTCAGCACTGGAGTGCTGCAATCTAGTTTGTGTTCTATTTAGGCATTTCAGTACTCATGAGTCTGGGGTAGTGTTGAAGGAGCAGGGCTAGTCTTGGCCATTCCCACTGACTCCTCCATGTGTGTGGTACTACTGTAATGAAGGCTTGAACAGGGATACAGCTTGTTTGGATCAGGAATCCTGTACTGCTCTAACAGCCACAAGAATGAGTTTTTTGAGAGAGCTCAACTGTTTGGCCCACCTACTTCCCCAGGAAGATTACTAGATACCTCTTGATAAAGATTAATATGCTGCTCATGGTGTCTCTGCTTCCCCAGGTCTCCCCCCCCCCCACCTCCAACGGCATGGGACAGAAAGCACGTGCATACATATTTGCTGGGTAAAATAAATGAGTCTTGAAAAGCACTTAGAAATGAAGTATTGTGTTGGAAGAGTGATGCTTTCCCCTACTTCCTCTATGTACTTTTCACAGGACAAAATGTAACCATCCTCACCATTTTTTTTAATCCATTTTTTTTATCCATTTTTTCTACTAAGTAGTTCTGCCTTGCTTTTTCAGCCAAGGTACAGTTATTCAGATATTCTATGTATTCCTGGGCTCATGCAAACTGCAGCAAAAAATCTGATTAATTTGCAAAGGGCTGGTGTGTGGGTGGTCCTGCTGTTCAGCACAGGGGCTGAATTAAAATAGTACTTTGACTCTTCCAGTGCTTTGACAGGGTTCTTCTAGAACAGACTTGCTAAAATTAAAAAATCCTTTTACTGGAACCAGTACAACCAACAATATGTTATTTTCTATCCAAATTAGAACATTCCGATTTGGACACAGCTATGATTTCCTAATAGCTTGCTCACGAAAACTCGGCTGCAACTCTAGATGAAGCTGGGAGTGCCAGGGGTGAGGGGAAATCCCAGGTTGCATGAACTCTTTCAGAAAGGTGATATGAAGATGGTATCTGCCCAGTAGGCCAATGAAATTGCATGTGGATAGAATATCAGCTCCTTCATGCAAAGTATATCTTTAGTAATCTCTGTCAGGTGGCACCAACATGCCAAAGAAAGCCAATAACAAGAGCACCTCAGTTCTCATGGATGCTGTCTATATTTCCTTCCTCCTATCATCCCACTACACGGGAGCTCTGTTTCTGCTTTACCTTGGCCAGTTTGCAGTTCTGATCTTCAAAAACTATCAGATCTTCCTCCAGCTTCTTCAATTTTGCTTCAGTGGTCACTTTCTCCAGCTGTAACTTTTGTCTGGCACTTTCCTCTTCCTCCAATTGCTCTTCAAGTTCCTGTACAAGGAACATGAGAATATATGCATTTATTAGCTAGATAAACATTGGACCGCTTACCATACTTTTAAAATGGTCACGAGGCCATACATTGGTCTATGCATATCAACAGCTAGTCATGAGATGAGCAAACAAACATGGTCCCAGGGTTTACCTGAAGCAGCATCATTTTCTACACTTCCTACTGAGACGCCACTATGTACCAAAGATTATAACAGCTGCTGAGTGTTAAATTATAGCCCATTACCTGAATGTTCTGCTGCATTTTCTTTTTCTCAGCTTGCAGATGCTGGCACCGCTCCTCCTCTTCCTCCACTCTTGCCTCCAAGTCATGACAGATCTCCTCTAGCTCCTGTTTCTTTGTTTGCAGGCGAGCTCTGATCTCTTCAGCCTCAGCACAGAGTTCAATTTCTGCTTGCAACTGCTCTTGCAGCTGCATCTTCTCTGACATGAGCTGCACAAAACAAACACATCTCTTAAGTCAATCTGAGGCTTCTGTTATTTTACTAAAGATGGAATCAGCTATTTTTTAAAATCCTGCTGGATTTTATTCACACAATGGTGCATTGAAAAAGAAGTGGAAGTCTGCCGGATATTACACTACACTACATTTTGAATTAAAAGCTTTATACAATTCCTTCTCTATCAGACACGAAGTTCAGATTCAAACCTGATTACACCTTTGTACATTGTTAGCAGGATGGCCCAGAGGGTCCAAGGCCCATTTTGTGTGCCAGGGCCTGTATTTCCTGCCCACTTCCACCCTGTTCTTTAAACTTATTAAAAAATAATAACAACTTTGCTTACAGCACAATGCTGGTGAGACCTTAAGCCACCCACTTATAATTTGTCCAGAGGCAGCTGGATATAAATTATAAATTAGCATATATGCATTCTTCTATGGGCCTGTGCCCAAGCTCTTTAGCTTGTGCCCCCAATGCGCAGTGTGCGTCAAAGAACCATTCACTTACAAAACACTATTCAAGATCAGCTATGATGACTACATGACTTTCAAGCACATATATGTAACAAAGGAGCTGATTGGCCACTTTTATGAATGACAACCATCTATTCACCTGTGACTGGAGATTTTCCATTTCAGACACTCTGTTTTCTGCAGCCAGCTGCCTTTCCTTGACTTTGACCAACTCTTCTTCTTTGGCCAGCATCTCCTCCTCCTGCCTGCTCACTTGCAGCAAAGGCTTCACCTGCAGGGAATCAATTGGAGCACAAGTTACCCATGCTTATCAGCCAGCTGCAGAACACTTGCTTTGTCTTGCACAGAGTTTCAGAGCCCTGGTGTCCCTCCTAATGGCCAACAAAGTCCACTGGAAGGAGGGCCAATCCTAAGTATGCAACACAGGTCATGGAACCAGAGACAGTGCCTTTAAGGGAGAGGATGACATGCTCTTGTTTGGCTCTGAAGCCTAACTTCCTATCACTGAATCCTTCCTCCGATTAGTACCTTTGTAAACAACCTCCACCATTGCCAGTTGCGAAGCTTCAAGTAGGCAGCACAATTCCTCTGGAGTACCTTCATTGCTGTTAGTTGCTGTTGGCGCTTGGCAAAAGCCCTGTAATGGGAAGAGGTGGGGAAAGCACAGGGTCAGATAAAAGCTAGATACCCTACTTACAAATTAAAATATTTCATTTGCTTTTCCCACTATATCATGCCTTTTCCATTCAAACATTATGTTTGCTTTCTTTTGTTTGTCTTTTACCACTATTTGTGTGAACATTTGGCGGGGGGGAGATGACTCAGTCACCAGTCACTCCATATTTCCCATCTCAATCTAGTTCTATCCTACTGGGTTCATACCACATAGTGGAACAAATGCCACCAGCACTTTTTCATAATATAATTTTGATGCTTTATTCTTGTATTTGTACAAATTGTGATGAAAATTCCAGAGCCAATTCATTCTTAAGAGTGTGGTAACATTTTACTTTGATTCAAATGTAAGCTTTACAGTAAAGAGGGAACTTCAGAAAGCTCAGCATCCTGGAATTTAGATATTCCATCTTGTGTGTACCTTGGAAGTAATCTCTCAAGCTTTCCTGAATTGTTAGAAAATCATGAGCCTAGGCCAAATGGTGTTTTTCAAAGTTATCTAGAATTCAAAATGCTAGTAATTTATTGCCAACTGGATGCAGATGTTAGCTAACAAGAAGGATTATACATTACTTTCAACATACTTTCTAGCCAAGTAGCCTCTACAACACGCTTGGAACCCAATAATGACATCTGTGATTTTCAAATCTCTTTCTTCTTCAAGGTGGGCAAGGACACCTGCTCGGAAAAACACTTTGCTCTGTCCAATTCGGTAAAGGTTTGGATCCAGCTCCAAGGCTTTGATCTAAATGGCAATGAGAAGAAAATATTTATCATTGACTAATGAAGAGAATGCAATGCGGTGTATTTCTTCACACAATAACTGTTCCATGGTGACTTAATGCCACTGAAGAAAATAAAAGAGACCTGAGCTTTCCTGCTGAGATGCTCATACAAAGAATAATCCAAGGCTGTAATCCTAATTCCTACTACCAGGGAGTAATGCCCACGTAATTCAACAGGACTTGCTCCTGACAGGACATGGTTATGATTGCACTGTAAGTGCATCTTTAAAATGTATGTGGTTTAGGAGCTGCTGTCACCAGTGATTGTTGAAGAGCATGCCCTGAAACATACTCCTTCTCATGAATGAAAAACCCATCAGGAGGTAATGTGGAATTCAGACGCATGCCAGTTCCATCTTGAAATTGCAACAACTTAAGAACACTGCTCCACAGTAATGATTCATTAGTGATAAGCCAAGGTCCAGCAGGTCATCAATAGAAGCACACTTTTCATAAGAACACTAAATATGAATTATTGAAACGTCTACCTAATGGATTGTATATTGCTCCCCTAATCCCTTCTTACGTTATCAGCAACAGGAGCAGAGGACTTACCATCAGAACACAGGCTTGCTTTCCATCCATGAACCCTTTGGGAATGGAATTTGGAGTCAGGATCTCATATCTAAAAGGGAAGATGGTACCATTATATCACTAGCTCATATTTGTATGAGTATTTGGCTAGTTTTTTTATAAAGCACATGTAAACTCAATGTAACAACCACTATTGTCAAGAAGGGTACCCCAGTCAAGTCTCAACACACTTAGCAGGAATGCAACTCAAGATCTCTCTGGGGTGTTACCTGATAACACAGACAAAAAGAGTTGTGAAAGTGGTCCTGGAAGCAAGACCCTGGCCTGCTAACACCATATAACTACTGAGTGGGCCTCTGACACTACTTGAGGCTGACCAGGGGTTTTAAAAGGCCGCCTATGAAGAATAGACTGCTAACTGGCAAGACAATTATCTTTACAAACTACATGCAGAGACCTCTGACAACCTACGAGCACTTCACATAATGCATTCAATACCATGCAGATTAAAGCCAATGCCTCAGTTTTACCTTTGCCTGAACTCCTGGAAGACAACTCTGTTGGGAAAGCCTTGCCTGCAGATACGGATTCCCTCCAGTACTCCATTGCAACGAAGTTGATCCAGAACTAGATGTGGATCCAGTTTTCCAGCCTGTGAAGAAAAGACAAGTTCTTATTATAGGACACGAGTGCAGATGCTTGTGGATCCCCTGGTGGTAATCAACAGGAGCATTTCTAGCAGCTTAAATTGCACCCCTTCAAGAGAAGTCCAGTCACAATCATGCTTCAACATCCCTGCCTTGCAAGCCTTTTCCCATCTGGCCTGGGAGGTTGGGGCCCTGAATAACTCCAGCTACAAAAGCTGAGGCAACTTAACAGACTCTTGGGCTGGGGTGTTGTTGATTTGGCGGTGGGTTGTTGCTGATGGGTTTTTGTATATTTTAGATCTTGAGGTTTGTGTGGAAATTGTTTAGTTTGGTTGTGTATTTTCGCAATCTTATTTATTCATTACGATTACTTTCGTTATGTTGCGGCTATTTTCCCCCCATGTTGCAAGTTGTCTTGTCCTATTGTGCAAGCAGAAGGCTACACATGCAGTGTTGGATTCCAGGCTGTATGTTTCGTTTATTGTAAGCCAGCCAGCGAACAACAAACACTGTTCCTGTATTCTTTAATGGGGGGGGGAGTTCGTTTCTCAACCCCTACTCCCACTGCAAGTCACTAAGGATGTTCTTTAAAATGGAAAGTTAGGGCATAATTAAATACTTCACTATTTTAGTACTAAGTAAATGCCATTATTTCTCATTAGGTTTGCGAAGATCTTTCCAAGTGCAATGAAAAGGTGCCTTCTAATAGTCATATAATGAGTAAACACAGCATATCTCGCAAAGGATTAACAACAAGAAAAAATCCAAGACAAGCTAAAGCAGCCACATACAAAGGTAGGGATACAGCTGCTTTTCCCCTCAATATCCCCTACCCCTGAAGTCAGTAATACAGGCAAGAGTGGCAATCTATATTAATCTTCAAGTCACTTCTGATATGTGAGTATAGTACAATGCTTCTTTTGATATGCATTACCTTCTTCTCATGGTTGGGGATGATGCAACGGACAAAGTTGGGGTTGGTGTTCCTCAGGGTAGCCATCAGCTTGGCCAGTTGCTCCTTGTACAGCTGTCCTACTGTTCGGAACATGCCCTTCCTGGTCTTAAAGGCCCCAGGCAATGCTGTGTCTGACATGCCAGCCACCTGATCCAGCCCAACTATGCGATCAACTAGAGGAAAGACACCAGATTGTTAATATTTTCCCCTAAACAGCTTTGGTGAGAGAATGCCTAACATATCTGGATACAACAAGGATAAAAGGAGTTTGCAGGATCCATTTGCTTCACTCCTCTACAGATGTGGAGGACCAATTCATCATTTGTATTGGGCAAAAACAAGGAGGGAAGAAAGCAGCCGACTATTAAAACTAAGATCCATCTCATGCCTGAGAGATTTTAAACTGCAATTTTATGCCAAGGTCTAGGAGTAAAGTAGAACTGGCACAATGGGTTTGATTTAGACGAAATATTCTCTCTCATGCTTGATGTAATCAAAAAGGAAAATCACTTCTCACAAAGCTAGCCCCTACAGACTCAATATTTTCCAATGAATGCAACCAATTCAAGTAATGGAATTATGTAAGACAAAGTTATAGCAGTCAACAGTCAAGCCAAGACTGCACTTGGGAATTTTTTACAGGGTTCCTGCTGTAAAATTTAAAATATTTGATCAGACCTGGTGTAGAGAATCAGATGTGATTTAAAATTCCATTTTCTAGTACCAGACAACATCTGTAAGCTAAATATATTAACAAGATTCATTTCTCCTTCTCACTCTGATAAGGAGTCTGTCCCTGGTATATCCCATGGGTCATAAATGATAGAATTTATGAAATCACTGCCCAGTGTGCCATGTTATAATGTGTGTGTGTTTTAGCTGGAACAACTTGTCTCACTGGACACAAGGAGGCAGTTTAGTATTAGCATGTCACAGCAACTGTCCCTCAGTGCTAAAAGCAACTAAGCCTTTTGTTCAATTCTTTTATTTACCAGTTCGCCATGTGCCATAAAAGAAATAAATTATGTAAGATGATTAAACCCCTCTCTTAATATTACTACAATGGACAAAAGATAGTTCAACCAAAATTAGTCATTCTAATCATCAGAATGAGCCTAATGGGATAGATCAGGTTTTTTAAAAATGCAATCCACCAAACCACTGAATTGTGCACTCAAGCCAGCCACTGCTTCACATATCTCAATGAGCATGTGGCTGTCAAAAGCTCTTTCTCCCCTAAAAAAATAAGAGAAGACTCAAAGGAAGACCTTTAATATGTCAAAAAAGAGGACTGCATTAGAGACTGAAAGACAAGATCATTGCTAAGGGATAATGTACTTGTGCTTAAAAATATGATGCCTCACCCCCCTCAAAAAAACCAACAACAGTAGAGTCAAGACTGATGTAAAAACAAGTTGTGTTCCTGAATGGAATCTTAAGAAAAGCATTCGTAAAGTTGACTGGCAACTTCTCTTAAAATTGATGGCTAAACATCAGCAATCTGCACAGAGGCAGCAAAATGTGTAATTTCTCTGAACAGAAACTTCACCCAGGATGATTACCTGCATCCTTTGGATCAGTAACATTTATAGTTTTAACTTTAGCCACTGGAGAACCTAATTACTGCTCCTCATACACAAAAATATTCAGGTTAGAGCCACATATGGTCATCACTCCATATGGCACCACTAGCAATAAAATAATTTATACAGTAATTTTTTCTCAGAAGCCACCTACTAGGTCTATTTTTAAACAAAGACATTAGATAGCTATTTTTATGAATCACTAAAGCAGTACCATCCATGTGTTTTGTGTTGCTGTGCCTGTGTGATCACACCTTGTTAACAAGATCAGTTATTTTCCAAGCCCAAGAGGGTCTACTAGCAAAAAAGCAGAGGGACTGAATGAGACAGACAAGCAGGAATGGTAAAGGGGCAGATAAGATTTATTGGAAGCATTTCTTGCATGGCTCTAGAAGGAATCACACACGACACGACACCCGGGGTTTCTCAGTCACCTGGTTCTAGATGAAGAATAGGAAAGTGTTGATAGAAATAGGCTCTCTGAACGTTCTGCATCTCTGCAACAGAGACGTCAAAGAAAAACCCAAGAAAAGAGATAGTAACAGTGAGAGTCAAAGCAGATAATCCAGAGTGCAAGATACCTAATGGCACTGGAATAAGCAAAGAAATCCTTAGAGGCAATGCTTGGTTTCATCTCATTACATCCCATATTTGGATGTGGTAAAGTACAAGGAACATCGGTTTGAATGTTATTCTGGGATGCTGCCTGCCCCTGACATTTTGACCCTTTTCCAATCTCTCCTCAGTTCAGCAACAAGAGGAGGATAGTATTCAGAATAAAGCATACACAAGTTTTGGATCACACTGATCACTGTCATTTTAAGGGAGTGGAAAGCCCCTGTATATAAAGTGCTTGAAGATATTGGATAAGCACTCTTTAAGAAAAATATGCAAGAAATCTGGTTACATACCATCTTTCCACAGTTCAGAAACAAATTTATCAGAGGACTGGTGTAGCAGAGTAGCAATGTTGTCATTAAGGGGGTCCATGTTCTTCATCAGCCACTCATCAGCTTTGTAGTCAACCTAGAGAAGAAATTAATTCATTAATATTAGCTACAAAAGATTAACCTTGCCTCAGTATTGAGGAAAAAGAGGCAAAACTATGATTGTCCCACTCTTGAAATGGAACATGATTCTAGAGATACTGTACTAAGTGGTGAAGCTTAATTATAGCTTATTTGTATGATTTAACTCAGAGTAGATCACATAAGTCAATGGGCTTCAAGTCATGACAAACGTAAGTTACCAATCTCAGTGGGTCTATTCCAGCTATGACTTAGTTGGATACCACCAATGTGAATTATCCAGAGCACCTCAGAAGTGCTAGTCAACAAGTGCTTAATCTGCCACTGTGAGAAGAACGGAAAGGCTGGATCGGCAACAGTTCATGTGCCTTGCCATTAAATGGAAAGCCGTAGACTTTTATGGGAGCACACTGCTTCCTTTCCTAATGTGGAACTTGATCACTACATAGCTTTCACTAGCCTAAAACAAACCCTCAAATCAGCAGGACCTAAATTGTCCACAATTCAGTAGCACCTCTTTGCTTTTCTTTCTACTACAAATATAAGGGCTTACCTTGCCAGCATAGTGCATAATGCAGAAATCAGCTTTGTCTTTTAGCTGCTTTGGCTTCTGAAACTTGGGATGAGTGCCTTGCTCCTGCACCACCTTTTCCACAAAGCTTTTATCAGTAGCTTTGGGGAACCAGCATTCTTCATCCAGTAGGGCCAAGATGCCAGGAGGTCCAGCCTGTGTTAAAAAAAGAAAGCAGGTGGAAATCAGCACTGCTATAAAGATTCATGGTTTTGAACAAGAAAAGCGCACAAAATGAAATCTATCTATTGCTCTTAGCAAAGCAGCTTTCCAGACTGGCCATAAGCAGTCTCTAAAACTATCCCATTTCTTGCTCTTTTTATATACCATTTTTCATAAAAAGAATTCTACATTTAATGCGTTTTTGCAAGTTTATTCAAATTAAATTTATTATCTTTTATTTATAACCTGCCTGCCTTCCACCATGGAACCCAAGGCTGCTTACATGCTGTTCCCAGGCAGTTTCATACCTAGGGACTAACCATATTCAACTACCTCAGCTGCAGCAAGGTGGTGGCCTCGTATGCTCATAAGACCACACTTATGTAGATAAATTCAGCTTCTTAGCATAAATCAAGAGGTTTGTGCATGAGGGCCTTAAGCTCACTGCAATAACTGTTCTGTACTACCCAGGACACAATGCATGAGTCACTCACCGGTTTTTCTATAAGATCAATGCAGGGCTGCAGATCCAGGCCAAAGTCAATGAAGTTCCATTCTATGCCCTCACGCTGGTATTCTTCTTGCTCCAGGATGAACATGGTGTGATTGAAGAGCTGTTGCAGCTTCTCATTCGTGTAGTTAATGCACAGTTGTTCAAATGAGTTCAGCTAATTCCGGAAAAATAGAACAATGCAGGTCTAGGTGAATGCTGCCCACCAAACGGTTACCTATTTCTGAACCAACATTCAACTACAGTTTCTCCACTGCCTTATTTACTGAGATGGAGAATGCATCTTGTTAGGTGCTTAGCAGCACTCATTTGAGCATCAATTCTAAACTTGGAGCAGCAGACATCTGCTCTCCACTTAGCAGCAATCCTGCATGCCAATTCTTACTTTGCTGAAAGAAAGAGTATTTGACAGCAAACATTATATTAAGGTTATTTATTTTGTTCCAAAATCATTTTTAAACACAGTCATTTTGGATTTTTCAGGCATACCAAGACCATAATATTACATCTAACGCTGAAAACTAGGATGGGACCCTGAGTTTGCTCATGTTGGCTGAAGTGTCCCCTGAGGGGAGTTGCACTCATAATGCCCCCACCAGTAGATGGGGAAAACGAGAATTGCCAATTCCCATCCCATGCACCCCTTTCCCCCCCGGTCTAGAGGGTTGGGGGACCTCTGGGGTACAATAAGACACAGTGCAGGGAGGGGGGTGATCAGCACAAACCGCCTGTTCCTCTTTCTGCTAGAGGGATGCTCTGCTGGATCTTGGTCCAGCCCATGGAAGGAGACCTTCCATTTGTGGAACCCTAGTTAAGATCCAAGCCACAATCTTTCAGAAGAGGAGCTTACACTGGACTTTAAGAATGTCTCTAGCTTCTCTTCAAAAGAATTCTATTTTGTTCCTACTTGTTGCCTGGGGTCAATGAAAAATTATGTGATACGAGTACACTATGGTCCAGTACATCAAAGGTGGGCTCCCTTGACTTCCTTCCTGGTTGAGCCCTGGGATGAAACTGGAAGGACCACAGTTCAAGTGGAGGTTCTTAGCTGACATCCCTCCTTAAGCAACACTAATATCCAAACACAGTATGTTGGAATTTAAAAGTGTGGCTGCCCTTTACTTACCTCAAAGATTTCAAAGCCAGCAATGTCAAGGATTCCTATGAAAGATGCTCCTTGTCTCTTTGTCTTATCCAGTGCCTTGTTGATACGCATCACCAGCCAACGAAACATGCGCTCATAAGTGGCTTTAGCCAGAGCCTCAATGGCAAAGTCAGCCTTAAAAAAGGGGGTGAAAGTCACATGTACAACCCAAACCAGATGGCAAAAAACACTATCACAATTGTTAAATTTAAGGTTGCAGTGCCTGAATCATTAGGAACCCCATCAATTGTCAGAAAGTTAAACCTTTTGCAAATACTCGCCTCTACAAAACAACATGCAAGTGTCAGCCAATGCTACAGGGCTGGTACTACCATATAAAACCCTGAAGCAAGAAGAGAGGCAACTCAGTTCAAGAGAAATTCCCTCTTTACTGTCTTTGTTGCAAACCTGTACAAAACATACCTGCTCTTTAGTTTGAGCCTTTTGGACGTAGTCTCGTCCCACTTTGATGCGAGGGGTGAGAATCCCTCTGCTGAAGTCCGTCACATTGATACCCAGAAGGTGGGAAACTTTCTGAGCAGCTACAAGAGAGAAAGCCAAGTTTTAGTATTTGTTTCTTCCATTTGTTTCTTCCATTTTACTGTGAAAATGAGTATTTTTAAGTACACTGTTCTGCAGGGTGTCACATAAGGGAACCTAACAACTTTTCAAACACAGGGAAAGCTGAAACTGTTGCTTCTTTGTGTGCCACACAGATAGAGATACAGAGGGTTGATTACTGTTTTATGTATGCCACTCATTTGCTACAGAAACTCTAGGTTTAGTGCATGATCTGAAGGCAAAGTATGTAGCAGCTTGCTGAAACCAGGCAGGAAAAAGTCTGGTCACCGTCTGAATGAGAGATGCCTACCTACTAACCCTATGCACCTAGGAGTTCCACATTGAAAGAACAGTGAGATTTACATGCGATCATAAAATAGTTATTGGGTTTTCTGGGAAAGGATGGCAACAATCCCTGCCTGTTTTTGATTGACAGACTTGCACTACCAAATAAATATCTCAGTTACAAGCCTGATTACCAAGGCGTAAATCAGTTTAAGCACTAAATTCAGAGTTACTAAGAAAGGTGTGCTGATTTCTGAAGGTTTTTCAACAGCTTACACTTGGCTGCTTACAATTTCTTGCAGACTTGAGTACCTGCTGGTTGCTCCACCAATTCCATGAGCATTTATGAATGAAAGACTCCCTGATTCAGAGCTACACTTCCCCTCACCATTTAAGGCACTTGAGTTGTAGATGGCATCAGGTCTGGCTTACTGAGTCAAGGTTTTACTGCCCCTCTGGCTTGGCATCAAATTTCTAACATTTGGTGTTCAAATGCCAGAAACCATGATCACAGCAATTTCAAAACACACAAGCATCTGTCTCAGTCAGGGGTTTCACATTTGATATTAGAGGGCAAATTTAAACTAATTTGTTTCAGCCGTTGTCAGAGCTGCCCGAGGTCCCAGCTCACAAAGGACCAACGCCAGTTCATCTGTTATATACAAAAGTCTTTATTGAAGTTCAGTTTCGCTTTGACAGCCGCAGCGTGCAGCTCTACGTCTGAAACTCTAGACCGCCGAAGCTCCGTCTGAATCTCCTCCCCCCAGACACCAGTTTAAGACTCTAGCCTTGCTCCACCTCTTCCTTTGCTCTTTCCTCCTCTGGCCCCGCCTGTCAGCTGGGGTCTCGCCCTTCCTAGACTCTTCTGACGCTGAGTCCCCTGAGTCTTCCCCCTGCCTCCGGCGGGCTTTAGGACCTGGTTCCCAATCTGGGTTTTCTGCTGTCCCACGCGCCTGTACATTTGAACTTGGCGCGCGCGCCCAGCCCTCCTGACCGTTACACTGCTCCCGTCACTGCTTCCCCCTTCGGGGGGGCTAGCTGGACCTGACCTCCCCTCCGTTCCCCCACTCTCCGATAGAGGCGTGGTCAGCCCTGACTCATCTTCTCTCCCTGCTGGAAGAGACGCTGGCCCTGACACATGGGACTCCTCCCCCCCACTACGCTCTGGTGGAGAAGCTGGTCCTGATCTCCCGCTGCCGCTTTGGGAGTCCCCGCTGGCCCCTTGTTTCTGGTGTGTCTCCCCTGGGACCCCCCTTGCCCTGACCATCGGCGCCTCCTTCTGGGAATCTTCTGATTCGCTGGAGAAGCTCATGGAATCTCTCGGGTCACTGTCATACTCCCCTACGCTGCCCTCAGATTCTTCCCCTTCGCTCTCCATTTCCTCTCTCCCCTGTACCTCTGTACCTGAGCCCCTGACAGCCGTGAATTGGAAGCAGGTTCCATCACAACCCCACTCAAGTCCTAAATGCATGCCAGCTCCCATTACACAACTGGAACTCAGTTTCTGGCTGTTCCCTCATTCACCTTCTGCCTGGCACAAGAAAGTCTGTAATGCATACTTGTTCTAAAATATAGATGAGGAGAGATATTCACTCCTATAGATCAAGAATCAGTATCTAGTTTTGATGATCAACTTCCTGCAAGTGACCCAACCCCAAACCAGTCAAGTCTGTGTCACTGTAGTTAATCCCAATCATACACAGTTGATTGCTATCTATTAATTTTGTTGCCCATGTTCAGCTTTCCTCACCTTCTCGATGCCTTGTCTACTCTCTTCCTCCTATGTCCTCCATTTCTCTTCTGCATCTTTCCTTTCAGCTACCACCAACTGACGCTGCTCCCTCACTCTTTCCCTACATTCTACACCCCTTCCTTCACTTGTTCTGCGTTCTATAATGTAATAGCAACAGGCATTACATGTGCCTATTCACGGGTGGCTGCAATTAGACAGTGGATGACCCAATATTTACATGCAGATAATATGTTTGCCACCAGGAGGCAACAGCAGTTACCGAGGATATCCAGTTTACATCAAAAAGCCATCAAGGGTATTGCTGTGCTGCACACACTCACTAGAGTTCACTACAGTACATATTTCCACTCTCGTCTGACTTCATATGTGATGCCAACATTTTAAGAAGTGGGCTCTTCCACAAAGCAGCCCCGACTTCCAGCCCATGGGGGAATTTATTTACCTGTATTGTCTGGCATGGAGGCTTGGTCTGTATTGCGCTCCTTCTTGAAGACAATATTGCCAAGCTGAAGAACACCCGATATCACCTTCAACAGACCTAAAGAAAACACCCAAAAGTTACTACATGTCACTTAAGAAGCACACCAGGCACAGATGAACGACTGACCAATTGTTTCATTCCCACTAGCCTTTTTGGTATATCAGAGTTGCACAAATGGATCTGCAACAAAATGCTTCTGTTCACTGTCCCAGTCAGCCATGGCCTCCTCCACAATACTCCACACCATTTCTCCTCTTACCCAACAGCCAGTCTTCCATGTTTTCGGAGGGTCATCCACCTTTATTTTTTTATCTCAATATTTCTTGGTACTTCTACAAACCTTGGAATTTTCTAAGCCTTCCCAAACCTCCCTCTAGTACCTTTTTGGTTACACATTGTATTCATGTTAGATTTATATTCTGACCATACAGCCTACAAAACAATTACATGCATGCCTGATCAGAAATATAAGAAACAGTAATTCCTGGAAAAGGCAAGATGGCTCAAAAGAGGCATCTGAGCCTTAAGTTGGACGTTATTATCATCCAGCTCATGCGTCCCACAAGTCAAGGAAAATAATTTTAAAAAAGAAAAAATCTTACAACCTGTGACATTTCAGAAAATGTATCATTTCTGCTACCAAATACTGAAAGGCATCAGTATTTGGTAGCAGAATGTGTAATACAAAGAGACTGACACATTTTGCCTAACAGATTTATTATGAAAGAGGAGAGTGGATGTTACTATAATAGCATTTATTAGTCTTTTTTCACAAGTGACCCAAAGCAGCTTACAAAATAAAACATTTGGGTCCACTCATAAAAGGTCCAGGAGGAGCACTGATATTGTATATACAATGACATTTATAAAATGACCTTTTAATCTTCCAAGCTTCTAAAGCACAAAGTAATAGCACTAACATTGCGTGGCAATGCCAGCACTGAAGCAGGTAGACTCCAGAGTCACCTACAATTAAGTTACCCCAAAACATTGAGTCCAGTGCTGTATTGACAGATGCAGACAGTCACTATGCCCTGTCTCCTGTGATGCCACATCTGCAGTCAGGTATGTCTTACAGGCAGGGACCTTGGTGCACTAAGGATTCTGACACTCAGGATACAGTACTACGTTACAGGACCTGCAAGTTTACTATGAACCATGCTGCTGTCTCCAATCAATGAGGGCTACTGACTTGCCTGTTCTTCATGAGTTAAGAGCCTATGGGAGGATCACAGACTTCGCCCCAAACAACACAATGGGGAGAGTATCATGATTAAATATTAGCTGTGGAAAAAATGGGCCTGCAGATACTCTACTCTTTCAAAGTCAAGCATCTCATTTTAGGTTTCAGTACCCCTGTGGGGCTTGTCTATTTCTGGCTAAACATCCCAAGCTCCAAACTTCCAAGCTAAGGCAACCTATATAAGTTATTCCAAAAACACAGATATGATTTCCTACTGTATGTTTGCTCCATAAGATGGACCAACTTCTCCAGCCAAAAAGTTACTTTTTATTCAATTTAAACAAACATGTTTTAAAGAGGTTTAAAGCCTTGAGCCTAAAATCAGACTTTCAAACCACCTGCCTTCCAGATGTGGGATCTTCACATGCTTAATACTGTATAGTATTTAATGCGTTCAGCAGCTGAAACAGGGAAGGAGGAGCATTTTTTCATCACTCAATTATGTTGAATGGTTTATTTAAATTTTAAGGTTCATTATTGTTTCACAAGATGTGTATCTCTTTAAAGGCCAGAGTAAATATCATGACCTAGTTTTACAGCTGTGAAACAGCATAGCAGGTGCTGTTAAGCTGTGTTAATTAAGCTGTGTCAGCAATTGGGTATAGTATATAAAGAGCAGCGTGTACCTCTCTTAGTACCCTGGTGAATGGGTCTATGGATGGGTCATAGTTATAGATTGGATGTAAAAGGAGTTTTTGCTTTTGTAATTAAAGCCAAGCAAAAGATATTTTTGTGTATCTTCATTGTTTCCTGAATGTGTGGTCTCCCCAGCACGCTTTCTGCAGCGCAATTAATCTGCTAAATACACAACAAATTACACATCTAAAAACCTTTACACTGGATGTTCATCCACAACACAAAGCAGTAGGAGCAGCTGTTTTAACCAAGCTTGCAAATAAGGTGGAAAGAAAGCTGGGCAGCTTGAAATGTAGGCTGGCAAGCTTCTTGCTTGTGTGTGTGTGTGTGTGTGTGTGTGTGTGTGTGTGTGAGAGAGAGAGAGAGAGAGAGAGAGAGAGAGAGAGAGAGAGAGATTGTCCTTTTGAAACCTCTCTTTGCAGAAAAAGGGTACTTGCCAAAATTAACCTGAATGCAGGGAAAGGCCACTATCTAACATCCCCAGATAGGCACATGCAGATCACTAATTTAACAACTCAAAGTATCCAGGTGCTTAGGGATTTCACTGTTATTTAGCAATCTTCACCACAACCCAGTTGCACATCTAAAGCCCTTTTTAGAAGCTTCATACCAATCTGCTCTTCATCTGGAATGCCCATGATCCTCATTGCCTCCATCGTCTCTTGAAACATGTCCTTGTCCTGCTGACCCGGGATTGTAACGTGCCCATTTGAAAGGAAGCGGTATTTGTTGTAGGGCTCCAACAGCAAGTCATCTAAAGAGGCAATAAAGTTTAAACATTAGTGCATAACTTCAGGGTTAACATTCAGGGCAAGTAGCAAGGCTTATAGGACAAGTCTGACAACTCAAATATACAACAACTCAGTATTAAGGATGCCTGCATTAGGCCTCCTATATTAAACCCTAGGCTAAGTATTCTTGCATTCCAGCAATTGCTAGATCTTCAACATTAAGCAGAAGCTTAATGTTGTTTCCATCTGAAAAGGTCACGTGAAACTTTTTTTCTTTTCGTTCCTTATCTAGAGATCTAAACACTGCTCTGCCGATAGTTATGCAACAGTAGTAAACAGGTAAGAACTATCCCGCCCCCACAAAAAATGGTTAGTTGGGTTAACTTCAATTAAATGGTTGTCTAACTTCAATAACCCATTTGGTACAACACTTACGGAAAAAGCAGCAGAACCAGCATACTTACAAAAACAGTGACTCCCTGTTGCCTATATTCTCACCCGTAAATCATGTGAAGGGCAATTACTTGCTGCAAGTTCAGTAAATTCTTTTGCAGTATTCTAAGAGTGCTGTTAACACTCCTAACCTGATGTTTCTCATGTCCTTAATTAACTCAGTACAGCCTTCAGATAAGGAAATGTTGACATTGTTTGAGACTGACAAAGCTAAATCAGTCTTGGGGGAACAAAGACTATACAAGAGGAAAGGGTTAAAAAAAGACAGAATGCCTGTGCAAAGCAGTTCGAAAGAGACTACCAGTAAACTAGGAGTCTATAATTTAAGCACCAAGTACTCACTCTTCAGGTGTTCCCCTGCCCCGGTCAGCAAGTAATAGAAGATGTGGAATGTTCGTTCTTCTTTGGCCTGACGTATTGCTCTTGATTTCTCCAACAGATCTTTGGTAAGTTAAGGGAGAAAAAACAACGACCCATGTCTACATAAATTCTATGTATACGGATTCTCAGGTAGCTTGGCATCTTTCTCAGACCCAAACTGGGCAAGTTGTCTTTGCAAAAACCTCTCACATTCAGGAATTAAGTCTCTATACTTTGAATGCTCGACTTCTGTTCATATTATCCTCTCCTTCTGTCACCATACTACTAAAGAAAAGGATACATAAAAGACTTTTCAAAAACAAAGTACAGTGGTACCTCAGGTTACATACGCTTCAGGTTACATACGCTTCAGGTTACACACGCCACTAAGCCAGAAATAGTGCTTCAGGTTAAGAACTTTGCTTCAGGATAAGAACAGAAATCGGGCTCCGGCAGCGCGGTGGCAGCGGGAGGCCCCATTAGCTAAAGTTAAGGTTAAGAACAGTTTCAGGTTAAGAACAGACCTCCAGAACGAACTAAGTACTTAACCCGAGGTACCACTGTAACCCAGTCTGCATGAACTTTAAGTGTGCAGGAGTTTGGCAGAACAGAATAAAGGGTTTTGGGGGGAGGATGCAAAGAGTTGTTATTTCGGACTCAATGAGGTATGCTTAAAAGGCAGCTCATGTATTGCGGTACTCTGCCAGATTGAGGCTTCTGCCCTAGCGTGGCTCTCAGCAGCAGAGCCCATAGTGCACGTGAGTTAACGCAAATGTTCACAAATGGTGTATTAGTGTTGAACTGGATCACAAGTACTTCAGGAAGAGATCTTATTTTAAATGTAGCTATAAGATCACTACTCATACGCACTTCAATCGAAGGTTGCCAAGCTCTTCTGAAAATATTATCGTCTTCATAAAAGGCAAGTTGCTTCTTCAAAGTACAACTTCAAAACACTATCCGCCCACACCTTTTCTTAAGCCAAGATGCCTGTGTGCTCTCCTCCTCCCCCCACTTTAGTTGTTATTTGGATTTCCCTATCTGTGGGAAGGATACAGGTCTCAATATTGGCTCCTACAATGTAGCCATTTACATCGAAGTTGATTCTGATGAACTTTCCCTGAAAGAAGAAAGAAAACAAGAACTCTTAGCCGACTACACATATGGTAAATGTGGGATATACAGCTGCTATTCTAGATTTCTATATAAAACTCAGGCTCATTCTACAGAACAGCCAAGGAACTTGATAACGGGATACTCCTACAAGCATTAAGTGATTCATAAATTAGATGGATCTCAGTAGAGGACCAGGACCTAGGACATCTGCCGCCTCAGATGCCACTTGTGGTGAAGGCAGGGAAAATGTAATTTTAAATAGGCCACTTTGGCTTCTATTCATTTCCAGGCGCTACATGGCACAGAGTATTCAATGTCTAATACCACACCATTATAGCTTCAGTTTCCTTTTAAAATAAATGTTTCAAATCATTCTTAAAAAGGATATTTTACACAGTAAACAGCTAAGTATATTTGATTTTTTGTTTATGAAGATGTAGTTATGTAATTTTTTTGTGTATGTTGTAAGCTGCCTTGAGCATGGTTTTAACTTTGGAATGGCAGCATACAAATAAAAGGTTTGATATTGCTAACTATATCAGAGGCAATCAAGGTTTAGGATGACTCACACATATAGTATTAATACGAATTTGTGGATAATCTGCTTGCCCCAAATACCCTTCAAATGCGGACAAAGTGAAGTTTGCATTCAGAACTACATCCAAGGCCAAACAGCTAAAACCACATTCAACTATATCCTTCCCCTGCCCCCCAAACTTCAAATGCATAATTCAAGTAAGGAGGCAGATACTCACAAATCTTGAAGAGTTGTCATTCTTAACTGTTTTGGCATTTCCAAAGGCCTCCAAGATGGGGTTGGCCTGTAGTAGCTGCCTCTCAAGCTCCCCCTGGAGTCAGGAAATCAGACATGAAAATTACTTTCAACCCATTCATTTAGAAGGCGATATATTTTGTCAACTCCTGGCTCCAAACTCTTATTTCCATAAGTAGCACTGTGTAGATTGTTGGGAGATGTATGCCTTAAGGAATACACTTCCTTAAGGGTAAACTAATCGCATCAAAAGAAAAATCTCTCCATCCAGTAAACTCAGAGAAACCAAACCTGCTGCCTTTAAGGTTTATATTATGGGTAGGCAAACTAAGGCCCGGGGAGCCGGATCTGGCCCAATCGCCTTCTGAATCCAGCCCGCGGATGGTCTGGGAATCAGCGTGTTTTTACATGAGTAGAATGTGTGCTTTTATTTTAAATGCATCTCTGGGTTATTTGTGGGGCATAGGAATTTATTCTTGCTTTGTTTTTCAAAATATAGTCCAGCCCCCCACAAGGTCTGAGGGACAGTGCACCGGCCCCCGGCTGAAAAAGTTTGCTGACCCCTGGTTTATATGAATACATAGCTGCTGAAAAACTGTTCCATTTTTGCAGACCTAAGATCACACTGCATCAACTTGTCCTCCTATTCCAGCTTTCCATGTTTCTGAACTTGCTTTCCCCTGGACTTTAGTACCTCCCAGAGCTCAGATACACAACTCTTCAGTTTCCATATAGCACCAAATCTGCTGCTGGTGCTACAACAGTTGCAGTGTAAACTTGACAGTTTTGCTCACTCAGCTGAATGCAGGGCTAAGAAAGGGGCCTTTACTCAACTGTTGCTTTGGGTTTTCTGTAAGTGATCCAACTTCACATACATTTAGAAAAGCTCTGAACTCTGCTGTCCGTTGTGCAGCTTGGTACCACAACAACAGCAGCAGCAACAACATTTATTCATGGTGACAGAGGGCTGTTGGGCCATGGGAATAGATTCTGGCTAAGACAGCTGCTATCCATCACAGACCACCCCATCAGCTGTGGAGAAGGAAGCAAAGCCTCAGATGGGTGCCGAAAAGTTTATTTTGCCAGCAATGTAGAATTTCCTCTATTGTCACACATGTATGTGTGCTAGGAAGGCCTCTGCCCCCCCCCCCCCGCACAATTCTCCGTTTGATCCTGCAGTGGAGTCCTAATCCTTTGTTTGTTACTGCAATCTGTTGCTATGGAAATGAGTGATGTCACAAACTGAAACACTACAACTTCAGCGCAGGGTCAAGATCTGAAGAAAAGCTATGTTTAGAGGAAGCAGCAGCAGCTTAAATATTCCAGTGCAGGACTCCGGGGCTAAAAATGTAGCTATAAGGAGCAATGGTTGCTTTGAGTGTTTTTCTGCAGACAACAGTAATTCATTGCACCTTTTTCACTAGAAAAATGGGGGGGGGTTAAGAAGAGACACAAATGGGTTGGAGCCAGCCACAGAAGGAAGGGAGAGGCTGTTTTAGAGACCCAAAGAAGCACAAACTATTGTAGCTCCCTATATGAACTTAACCAGTGAAAAATTTAGGAAAGGAATTGGCTACCTAGATGACAGTAAGATTAGGAAAACCTAGAGCTTCCAAATGCATTTGAAACAAGACGTTGCAATGCATACTCGTCCCCAAATAGGAGTGCTGTTTCTTTTCCCCAACTATGACTACTGTGCATGCTCAGTCCTCAATGGGTTGTTTGGGGGATTGTCCCCATAAGGCTGCGGGCGTTGATTAAGACTGCTGTTGTACTTCTGCAAATATGAGACTCCCTCAATCCAATACCACTATCTTGTTTCTCAGCAGTCCCATTTTAGTTCAATTTCTGCCAGCACTCACCACCAACAATTCTTAGTAGAGGGAATGACTGCATATTGTGATCAAGTAATATACAATGTCCTTTTTCTGAAATATCTGATTCATGAGTTAGGGTCTGTTATCCTACTAAATACTAGGATACTATTTCCCACCAAGAAGAGATCAGGAACATAACTTAAGGTGTCATTGTAGAGTACCACAGAACCAAGGAAATCCCATACCCTATGCAATTTCTTCATTTGATCACACAGTGAGGGACATATGAGCCCAAAACCTGTTTCTGGACACAATCCCAGGAGGGAAATAATGTCCTAACAGGTCCTCAATATGGGTTGCTAATATTTATTTTTCTTCAGTTGCAGCCTGAACTTTTTCATTCTTTTTTGTGTGTCGCATAGCCAATTTAATCATGCATGTCACTACAGCCACAGATTCTGTTCCATTTGGCCACAGTGTGGGTGTGAGCCTTTCATCGTTTCAGAAAAACTTGCATAAAGAGTATCTTCACAATTTTCCCACACAGCAGCTCCAAATACTTCCTCCAGGAAAGAATCCAGGAACAGTATCACCCTTGGGAGTCTTCAGATATTTGATGTCTGGTCCGGAAAAGGCTTTTAAAGATTTCCACCCCTCTACTCATGACTAAAGCCAGCTGAAGCAGATCTCAGAAGGGATTCAGAATGAGAAGAGACAGTTTGAACTAATTGTCCCACCTTGGAACTAACCAGCCGATCTGCTGAAACAGCAGATCATGCCAACCTCCTCCTCCAGCAATGCTGCTGCTGAGAAACTTTAGCAAATACCAAATGCTGTGGACAGCTTTGCTTGAAAGCACTACGGTGCTAAGAATTTCAATTGCAAAGTGAAAAGTTTGCCCAAGCTGTGGTTTTAAAACTCTGCAATCTAAAGCCTAGCACTATTAATACATAAAGCCGGGTGCATGTCATATCCAGCCATCCTTTAACATAACTTTCCTGATCAACAGGCCTGTCTCCTGACCCTGGAAACTATCACAAATATTGATTCTAAGCATGTCTTGGGGGGGAATCAAAACTCTCCTAAATAAGCCATTAATAATTGTTAATTCCTACTCAAAAGCATGGGTGGAAAGATTGGTTGTGCTAGTTAGATTTAAACATCAACACACACAACATAAAAAAGTTCTATGTCTGCTTCAGGCTTCTAAAAGCAATACAGTACTTTGACTAATCTTAAAAAAAACCCCAAAAGGACTTCAAGTTAAAGCTGGGGGAAGGGCTCCAAAATTGTTACACTGGGGGCTGATGATTGCCACCTTATATCCTAGGTTTTGATAGCACTGCGACAGAATATACATGCTTTCAGATCCCTAAATCCTAACACAGAAATGTTTTTTGTGCCTGTTCTAAGTATTCTCACTGACAGTCTATTGGAACAGCTGTCATCTCTCAAAAGGTTTGGCATACAGAAGACTATCTTGGTTTGCTTCCAAAAGCCACTCATTAGAATGTGCGCACACGCACACACACCATGCAGAGATATTTTGAGAGCTAACCCTATGGACACACAGCATGCCAGTACATTAAAGAATCAAAACCCAAGATTTTATGTAGCAACAGGGAATACACTTGGCATCTGGGTTTCATTATAATGTTTACAAGATAACTAGCATTTCCTCATGTGTTTAACTCGGGCAAAGAGCTCTGAGCTGGAACATCCAGCCTGTGCCGGGGCAGTTTCTTCATGACCTTTCCCAGCATCCTGCACCGCAGCAAGTACGCTGGATGGGTTGAGGAGAGTGGAGAAAGTCAGCTGGCTCTGTCTAGCCAGAATACCATGGATACCAGATACCCTCTTTGGAACAGCACAGAGTATCTGTGTCACTGCGCAGAATGCCTCTTGGTGCACATGGGAAATTCTATTCAGACAGACCTAAAGTGAGAATTGCTAATAGGTTTTGACTATACGTGAGAAAGTGTCATGAGGTAAACTGTAGTCTCTCATTCGGGACGTCTCGGGAGGAAGAAAGCTGTGTGATTCAAACTGTGAACTGATAGTGGCAAAAAGTGACATTGGTGGGAGTGAAAAGCTGCTATAAGTCACACAGTAGAGCAACACACACATTCCTGGTGCAGATCGTGCAGTAAACGTGCAGCTCACCTATGAAGTCCCAACTGATGAGTTCGGACATAATCCATCAAGAGAAGGGAGGAAAAATAAATGAGACAATATTTCATAGATACCCTCCTTAGCACAAAAGACACACACTGTCAGAGTCTTTTTGGTTACTACCTATAACAGAAAAGTGATGTGACAGTTTCTTCATTGCAAATGAAAGGCGGGGCAGCCACAACTCCAGGAGAAGAGGTGGTCAAGTAGTTTTAAACTGACGCTACAATAAGGAGGCAGATGGTACCTCCCTGCCAGTAGGTGAATGCCCTGCCACATACAGCGGTCATTTAGACACAATTCAACATCTACTGCCACTTCACTGAACTCAGTGAACACAAGTCAGGAGCACAATATTAGCCAGTCTCACATAAAATTCGGGACCATTCACATTACTACAAAGCATCAGTCAGTACTAAATTATCTCCCATAAAGAGGTCAGCTTGTGTTTGCAGTTGAAATAGCAGAGCAAATTCCTATTAGAATACAGAAACTTACTTGATCCTTCTTGCTCTTGTGTGATGAAGCAACATGAGCCAGATACTGAATGACCTTCTTGGTGTTTTCTGTCTTACCAGCTCCAGATTCACCTCTGCAAAAGACAAAGCATTATCAGGATATATTTGCAAACATTTACCTCTCTTTAGCAACTTTCTAAAATACTGTTTTCAGGAGCCTAGTCCACACATTTCCCTAAATGTCTTGCTAGCTTGTATATGGTGAACAAGGTTACCACAATACCTATCAGGTTGCTTTCTTAACTACCAGTTCTCCAAGCATTTACACTTGATATGCTTCCACTAGGGGGGCCTATAACATCTTCTCCTGGTCTTTATCTGCCCTTATCTTTTTCTAGTGAGACTTGGTAAACATGTGAAAAAGTATGCACACACCTGCCTTTCAAAGTATTAGTTAGACCCGGAGAGATTAAAGTTTCACAGTAAAACCACTCCTGTGAGTCAACTACATTTTAAAAAGCTGCTTAAACTGCCAAGAACTATATCAGCAATGGGGAAATTATGCAAATACTTACGTGCAAAGAATGGCCTGATCCTCTCGATCTGAAATTAAGAAGCAAACAAAAGACGATCAGATTCAGGCCAAGGTCACCTTTATTCCATCTCACTGCCTCTTAAGCAAAGTTGCATAGTCTCAGGCCTCTTGGCAAATCTCTTCAACATAGCCTGCACCTCTGTTGTTGTATTTTCTTGCACATACACCCCCAGCAGATTCAACAAAATGCAATGGAGGGGTGGGGTCTTAAAGGGTAGCCTCAATGCCTGTATTGCCCTTATTCAAGTAAAACGGTATGACTGGGATTACTGATAAACAAATTCTGCCTATTTTCACAGCCACCATGTTATCTACAGAACTCCTGCTCTCGGTGTGGTATGCGCAGAAAAAAATTCCAAATAGTTGGGAGAACCATATCACTTGTTTTATACTCTCCTACATGTATAACTAAAATTCCTTTTTGTGTCAGGTAAGATTAGGTGACATAACTTAACCAAGCATGCAAGCCAGAGTTCTTTGCTAATATAGAGCCATATCCAATAGCAATTTTTTTTACCTGATTTTTTTACCACTGCTACAGGAATCAAAGAAAATGAAGAGCTGGGATTCAGGGTTAGTAGTTCAGCTACTCATATACAGTGCATTTTATATGGTGCTTAGCTACATACAGAGGGTGATCTCCTACTAAGTCATATTCTGAGTAGAGCCACTGAAATAAACTGACTTGGTACTGAAGTTTATTGATTTCAGTGTGTCTGCTCAGAGCATGACTTAGTTGGAGATCACCCAAATTAATTAATGACCAGTTAGATTACTCCACTAGCATAAATGTGCCTTGCAAGGTAAGTGACAAGTTTTTGGACTCTCTACCAGTTCATAAGAGCATACGAGTTGAAGGATTCTCAACAGTTAATGGGCTCTGCATGACTGGGCATTGATTCATTTGCACATAGCCCCAGGAGGTGTATTCAGTAACACAGACAACTGGGTGGTTCTGTATCATGCAGGCAATTCCAGGAAGGCAGTTGTTTCTCTGAATAATGATGGCACTTTTTAAAAGAAGCTACAGGTGCTTAAAGTACACTGTCTCTGTATCCAAACATCAATTCATGCCTCATTACTATAGGGGGAAGCCAAATAGAGAACGCCTGCAGTAGCCCTATGCATCTTGAGTCATAACCAGCCGTCCTTTTGCCTACAGTAGGAGCCATTCTACTTCCATTCCAGCCTGCAGGAAGAAACATAACTCAGCAGCTGACCAATTAGCCTGAAATTCCTTGTGGGAAAAGTAGTGCCTTCATCCCTATAGAATTTGATGCATTAGCAGGCAAACTAGTCAGGAAAAACCCCCACGTGTGGCAGCAACCCCCCCTCCCCCTCTATTGTCAGCTGCAGGTTGGTTAGTCACCTCCTCCTTAAGCTTTAAAGAATGTACCTGCACAAGTACAGGCAAGTCACATGGCAAGTATGCAGACACTACCATAAAAGGAAATAGGCCCCTTTGGAGGAGGGGGGCGAGGAGGAGGAGAGAATTTTCCCAGCCTAGTAGAGCAGTCATCACTGGGATAGCTGGAATTCTTCTGCCTGAGAAGTGCCGCATGGTATCCTACTTCCTGTTGCTCAACTCTTAGAACAAACAGACTTCCCTCCCCCAAAACAGTAAGCTAACGCATACACAGAAAAAGCTGCACAATTGCACAATGATACAGCAGCTATGTTATGTTTTAGAATATTATATTTTCCGTTCAATCTGGGCTCTATTATGCTCATGAGATTATCCTACAGATTAAATGTGTTTGTACTGTCAGATAAATATTTTTCATTATTTTATGTAAACTGCTTAGAATTTTTTCTTTCTTGATCATTATTATGTGATCTGTAAGTTTCGATAAATAAAATAAATACAACAGAGGCACCCATTTCAAAACTGACTGTCCAGAAGGATATTGGGTGCTCCTCCTGGGGAGTATGCAAGTGTTCAGATAGCCTAGATTTGTTTTGCTGGGGGAGGGAGGTGAGAAAGGAAGAAGGAAAATAAATGTAACCAAATGCTCATTTATAAGATAATTAAAGAAGGAGTCTACATCTGCTTTACAGGCCCAGATATGTATCTTTTGACTATGCTTTTAATAAGTAACGCATTAGTCTATAGCACTGGCTCTGTATTTCAGAGCAGTTATTCAGTAAGCAGCTGTCTTATGAGCTGTACAAATTTTGTTCAATATTTATTATCAAGCCTGGTCTTTAACACTTAAGAAGCAATACAGATTTTAAAGAGGCAAAATTATTATTTATTCCAGAGAGATGGGCTGTTACAGCAATGCACAAGTTTGTAGACTAACAGGATTATTGTGGTACAATCTCTCATTGACTAGAGTCCATCTTATGAGATGCTTGGCTTGGAAGCATTTGATGCAAACTGCTTCATCATGCAAATTTAAATATAGTTTTATGTATCTGTGGAATCCTTGTAGCTGGAAAAAAATAGAAGAGTTCTGTAGCAGAAGTGTCAAAATAATAGTAGTTATTACATGCTTCCCAAGTACATGCATTTGAGGTGTTCTAATTGCCCAAGAGGAGATTATATTTTGAACTCTGGGGAGGGTGGGGATAAGAAGAGAAAATGTTAACATGCTGCTTAGTGCTTCACAACTCAGTTACAGAACATCCTAACAGGCCTTTATCACCCACTTCCTCTGCATGAGCAACTCTGAGTTGAGTCTGTTTTTAACTCCATAAAAGGAGAACATAGCACTCACACTACGGTGACATCATCTCTCAAGCCAAGAGGAAGCAGAGCTAAAAAGGCAAAAGGTTTGATCCCTGCTTATAGCTGATTCATTAACACAGGCAGTTTGACTATTGCTAAAGAGCAAAGCCTACCTCCTAACTACTGAAAAAGATAGTTTCCCCCATCTCTATGGTTTATCATCAGAAATATTTAGGCATCACAGCTAAGACCTGTAACTGCATTTAAGGCACTGTAATTAACAGTAGTAGTAGTAGTAGTACCCCGCCCATCTGACTGGATGGATATAGAACATGAATTATCATACATCTCATCAGCTATCTTGCCTCCTTTGATTTTACAGTGCTCTTTTTGTAACACATTTTCCATCTCAACACTGGAAAAAGCCTCAGGGGGTACTTCACTTGTCTTTTAAAATTTTGGAAATGAGGTGGATGATACAGTAGGGAACAGAGCACCAAGAGGTTAAGAAGTTGGTCAATAATAATGTTCTGAGTAATACTCTGACTTGTCGGAACTAAAAGACTAATAAAAGGTTTTGGAGAAGTTTAGAATCCAAAAGTGGTTACAGAAACCTTGATTCAATTAAAATTCAACAGTTGGGCAATTAACTTTTATGGGGACCAAATATGTCACAAAATCATGGGAACAAGCTTTTGAATTTTCTACAACACTTCGAGGGGCAGGTAGGAGAAAGATGGGAGAATTGGCTTGATGTTATAGTCAAAAGGTCAGCATCTAGATTCAAGACTTGATTCGCTTCATCTTTGCTAGGTACTAGGATATACTTGGGATTCTGGGACAAAACAATACTGGCTGACCCCCAATTTGGGAAACAAAGTCCAGTAGTTACCCCAACCTTTCTGCATCTTTAAGCAAACAATACAGGTTCTTTCACTTTTTAAATCTTACTCAACTCGTTGCATGAGATTTCAAGAGGAAACCTTTTGAGTGCATGTACTTCTAGGATAAAATACGCAAACTTGCATCTGTTCTTGTCAGATGGACCTTACCATTAACAGATGAAATGTCTTCTTCACACCTCCCACTATGTTAACTGGAGACAATTAGAACATGACCAAAGCAGAATTTTAAGAGGAACTAATTTCATTTCCCACTAAATTAATTTACAGCAAGAATCAGTTTCACATACAAAGAGAGTCCCTTAAAAAACACTATCTCATTCCTTCCTGTCTGCATCATAAAAAAATTGCTCTTTTATATTCTGTGGGTTTAATTTGGTTGGGGGAAAACAGCTGTTAATCATGAGACACCAAGACGACTAAGAATGTTAGAACTCCACTCCTATTGGAAGGCTTGTCTAAACCAACTGCCTTTTTTGTCATCTACCTTGCCATCTAGAGACATGCAATATGAATCAGCATGTAGTGACATTCAAATTTTACCTTTTTCTTTTAAAAATGTAGATTCCACTGGCATAATTTGCAGCAAATGTAAAGATGTATGCAAAAGTCAACCATGACAATGTCAGCATCAGCCGAGGTGTTGTGTTTTTTTCCTCGACAGCCTTAGTAGCCCTTGTTCATATTAAATATGTTTTCCTATCATTTCCGTATTGATAAAATATAATCAAACTTGTCGGTATGATAAAATATAATCAGACTTACAAAAAAAGATAGTATTTCGAGAAGGAAAATTGTGAAGGCATGAGCTATTTCCAACATGGAGCCTATTTGCCCTGGTTATCATTGTTGGGAAATTGACCTCCACACTCTTAAAGGCAAGCTGACAGAATCATTTCCCTCTCTTAAGTACATTTAAGAGAAATGCTGGTGGGGTTATATGAAAGTCATGGCCTTTAACAAAATAAAGACCCAGTTGTTGTTTTTTTAAACCTCCCTTTGTGAATCAGAGTCCAGAACAAAAGATTTAGCATAAACAAGACTTGATTCAAAAGGGACATGGAATGCTACACTAAGCAAGCCAGACTAGACTTGACTAACAAATAGTACATTCTTGGCCCCAACTTCTGAAATATGTAAACATTATGGGTTTCACACAGAAGATTTAACATTTAACAGATATTGGAGGGAGGGGGGAGAGAGGAAGTCTTCAGCTTTAAGTCTCAGCCACAAGGCTATTGAATGAGACCTAAAGATCACCAAGAACCCTCCCTGATTCCCCAAAATGGCAGAATCCTACATACTACATTATCCCAAGCTTGCAATGCAACAAGGAGAAGCAAACAAAAGCCTGTGGTAGTGGGCTTGCAAGGAAGACTGTTGTACATATTCCAGTTTGTCATAATTTATTGGGTTTGTTCAAGCCACCTATAAAAGGTACTCTGGCTCCACTGTTACTTATTTACATACTGGAGCAGCAGTTCAGCCTCATAAAAGGATACTGACTGGCTGTTTCCTCATTCTCATACACACACAAGCAAACTGATGAAGGACACCTTGATGCCTATCTTGATGCCTTCTTGAATCCATTGCAACCTACATTAACACCCAAGGTCCTAGCAAATCCAGAGTTCAGACGCAGCCATGCATATATATACCTGACTTCTATGCCCCTCCCTCTGCCAGCTGATTTGGCCTGGGGCAGGGAGTTTCATCACTATATGGGCTGCCAAAAGAGATGCCAGTTCCAAAAAGAGGCAGTGACACACAGTCTGGCCGCATTACAAAAAGGTTAAGAAACTTGGGTATTAGTTGAAACCAAGCAAGCCCCTGCTCCTCCTCTGCAGGCTGCCAATTAGCATGCCCTAAACCAAGTGCTGGAATCTAACCAATTAACATGCAGGTCTTTCTGCTTCACCAGCTCAGGGAAATAACTGCACCCCCATGCTGAGAATGGGTCAGAGACATCAGCTTGCCATGCTTTTTTAAGAAGTGCTCAAAACCATGAAAGATTTCCTGCCTGTTAGACTTTGAATAGAGTCTAGGGCACAAACAGCTAATCCTGAATGCCTCTGGTTCTTGCAGAGCACTGTGGCCTTTCATCTTCTGTGCTCAATACAGATTCCTCCCATACCACTGGCTGCTGCATCAAGCCTCCCCCACGGATTAGGCAGAACTGAAAGCAACGGAGGAATGCTGCTTTCCAGAGACCAGAAGATTGACTGGAATCAAAAGTTGCACTGCAGCAGACCTCCACCCGAACATGAAGCTTTCATATTGTATGCCTATGAACATTTGACATTTCAAAAGTGGCAACTCTACAAGAGCCTACTCATCTGAGCATAGCCACTGCCATGGCCAGAATATATTTTAAAATGTACCTACCTTGCATCATACTCCTGTAGGCAGTGTCTGTAATAGCGTATATGTGAGGGGGCATCTCATGTCTCTTTTTGCCTTTGTACATATCCACAATTTCTTCTGAGTAGATAGGCAGGTTCTTGTAGGGATTTATGACAACACAGAACAGGCCTGAGTAGGTCTGCAAAATGGAATTTAAGAAGAATTTAGAGGCATCCGTGGTTTTACAGTTTCATCGGCTCCACATATCCTGCCTCCCATCCCCCCAACTCACAAGAGTGGTAACAATAATCGCATACTGAAAATTTACTTGGGCTGCCATAATTGCCTTCCATTACCAGAGATTTTGAACTAACAATCACATCTGTCATTTACTTTGAATATGGCTATTCATCTTTGATGACTGAAACATGCATTTTACTTTGCATTATTATTCACTGTTTATAGCTCTACAGTACACAAAAATGAGTGGCATTTTAGCAAAACTTAGGCAATAGGTATCTTTCGACACTAGCTCAGTGCCAGCATGGAGCAGAACAAAAGATTCACATATATTAACAAAGCTCTATTTCAGAGTTGTACATATCCTGCACCAGATTTTAAAATCCATTCTATTGCCTGCACTTTATGTGCAAACTTGTGCATACTTAATTTTGCTAGCCACAGAATTTGTGGGGGTGGCAGAGATGAGAACCTACAGCTACCACTAAAGTCCAAGCAATACTTGCATTCAGGATTTAATGAAGCATTGCCCACACATTTCCAAACCTCTCTAAGCCTTACAACTACAACTTTTTTAAAACATTAAAGCACCTGAGGTTTGCAGTGGCACCATTACAAAAGGTTCCCCAAGACTGTCAGTAGGAAGCTTTGAATTCCTCTTTGTGTGCTTGTTTTCCCCAAGGTTGTAAGTGCAAAAACGTTTTGGCTGGCCACAGTTATATACACTAATCCTGCCCCTACCACCTCAGAGGGATGAGAGCTCATCCCAGACATTGTATGGCATCCAAGATGTCTGGAAGCAGCAACACTTCTCAGTGCTTCCAACTGCAGCGAGACACCAGAGATGAGCTCCTGTTCCTCTCAACGTCTGTACCCACCAGGTTAGGATACTCTGCCGCAAAGTATATTTGAAGAACTGCCTCCTTCTCTGCCCCCTCTACTAAACTCATGGTCCAAGCAAAGTAAAGTAGCTAAGAAGATCAGCCTCCTTGCTGACCTTTCCAGATGCAAGTGGGACAGCAAATATGGAAGCAGATGCCCCACTTCACTTAATACTTCTTAATGTTAGAAAGGCAGAATTGTAGGCAACCACCATTTTCCGTTGCATTTCCTCAAGTATAAATGGCTCAGCTAGGAAACAAAGATATGAGCATGGTCTAAGTGTCAGCAGCCAGCTGCAGCTCTTTGACATGCGCAACTCAAAATTGACACTTGGATATTTACAAGTGAGGAAACTTCTGCAAGAAACAAATATAAGCCTCCAGTTGATAGTGGTCATCATATTGTGGCTTGTATAAAACAGTCTTTTGATCACAGGGAACAGTAGAGAATACAAAGCAATTACAAAACTAGGAGGAGTTACGCAATTTGCCAACTCTTTGTTCTGTGTTCTTGTTTTAAATGTTTCTATAAAAAATGAAGCTCTCTAATAAAAATTGGCACCCCAAGGGTGTTCAGGAAATACACATTAGTTGTCGTTTAAGCCATGAGAGCTTGGAAAAAACTCAACTGGAAGAGTAACCATTTTATACTAGAAATCTAACTGAACTGGAGATCCAACAGCAAAAGTGTAGAGTAGAAAAAATCTGATTTCAAAAAGACTAGTTATAAGAGGAGCTTCTCCCAAGCGACAAATGCAAAATTATTGAACAAGTCCACGGAAGACATAGCACTGATCTGAATGGGCTTTGTCTCTGTTCAAGCACCTCAAGGACTCCAACTCTAAGTCACTTACTCAGAGGGCTGCACCACAGTAAGAGATTAAAGCTGTTTCTCTTAAAAATTTTGTCCTGAAACAGGCACCTCTGTCATAGGACACTGAACCAGAGCGTTTTAGTTGCACTTATCCTTGCTGAGAATATCTATCCATTTCCTGTAAATGATCCAAAAGCTGCATTAGCCCACAGGAAAAAAATACCAAGTTTACAGGGGTGAGGGCTTAAATATGTAAACTTTCACCAGACTGGCAGTGTTAAGAATACATTGGGGACTTTAATGTGGAGGGAAGGAGGGCACCTACCTCAATGACCTGTTTAGCTGTTTATTTGTTTTTTACTTGTGGAATCCTGACTGTATTTTTGAATATAACTGTTAGCTCTACTTTTTTAATGTTGAGTATATTTTGTTTTGTTGCTGTTTTAATTGTGCACCTCTTGTATTTGATTTTCATTTGCAATGTTTTCTGTCAAAGTGCCAAAGGGCCACAATGCCTTCCGGGCAACCTTGCAGGGACCGCATCCCAGTAGTGGGTGGAGCCAAAAACCAAAGTGGGAAGGCAATGATTCTTTTATTTTAGCTCTGTACAATAGGCCAGTTTCTACACGCATCCCTCTGTACTATCCATCAATACAAGCAAAAGGCATTATCAGAGTTCAATGACACCTGCCAAGCAACAACTCTGGATGTGAAGCAGAGCCAGTGAAGTTTGTGGCCTGGGAACACAGAGGAGCCTGGATGACCAAATTTGCCCCCCAGTCTGAGAATCCCCACTTTGAGACATGCTGTAAACCACTTAGAGGTTTTTCTGAAAATATGAATTAGTACAGAAACCATCTAAAATAAAGAAAGGTTGAGCAAAATACTTGCTGGGGGAGTGGGGAGTAGAGAGATTATGTACAGTACTGCTAAAACCACAAAGTCTGCACACTGTAATAGACTGATTTGCAGACTTCATGAGATTAACCTTTGGTGACAACAGGTTTCAGGTTGCACCAAGGCTGTTGGAATAAAGCAACATTCAGATACCCCACTTTGCAGGGGAGGTTTCTATAATATAAAGTGTAGTTGGATTAAGTATCACTGGGTAAAAAGCACCGTGACCCAAGGAAATTGCACATGCCACAGAGTCCTCTGTAAATCAGAGTTAACAAACCCAATACCATATTAGTGAGCGATCATGATAAATGGAAGCAAAAAGGCTTTAAACCTGTACAAAAAAGTTAGCTATATTAGTAGTAAAAAGTTATTTATTGTAGCTGCTTAAAGAAAAATAAACATTAAAAGGTTCACTGAAACTGAACTACATAGCCATAGCAGCTAATTAGTGAGAATGTAATGTTTTAAAATTATTGCCTAACTAAACCTCAGGAAACGCAAAGGAAGAGATTCATTTTGAGAAGTTCCTTATAAGGCAGAAAGGTTAAGGGTGTATCATATCAGGAGACAGGAAGGAATAGAAAATAAAAATTGGGCAAACTTGTAAACACATTCCATTTTACAGGATCAGGTCTTTCTAAAAACAACACATATGCATGTCATTGTAGGTGTATGAATCTCTTCCAGTCAGACAATGGGAGACTCATTACTACTTCTGAACATTCATTTATTTGGAATGATCTTGGAGTCCATAAGATCACAAGTAACAGAAATAAAAATAAATTTTAAGCAGGTCACTGATGAGTGAATGTCATTATCAGGAATATTGTATCTGGGGAACTACTCCGTGCAAATATACTTGTCAGGGCCAGTAGCCATGGCAACTCAAGGTATAAAATACATCTTAAATCTCAAGGGTTAGATTTCCTTTCCTTAATCATCACCCAATAAAGATTAGCACAGGCCCAAATGAATTGAAAATTAGAGCACTGACTGAGTCACTGTTGAACTAAAAAACTGCATACAAAACTTGTAGATTAGGAGACAATTAGTTACTACATAGGAACCTAGGAAGATGCCTTATACCAAGTGAGGCCATTCAGTGGCGTAGCGTGGGTTGTCAGCACCCGGGGCAAGGCAAGTAATTTGCGCCCCCTAACCCATGGATTTGCGCCCCCTAACCCTAACCCCCAGATGTTGCGCCCGGTGCGGCCGGCCCCCCCTGCACCCCCCACGCTACGCCACTGAGGCCATTGGTCCTACTAACTCAGCATTTTCTACAGCCACTGGCAGTATTCTTCAGCATTGCTGCCAGGATTCTCTCTCAGCTCTACTTGGGAATTGAACCTGGGACCTTCTGCATGCAAAGCAGATATTTTGCCACTAATACTTGCTCACACAAGATGCTTATTTTCCAAACACACAAAACTATCAAAGGAAAGAAAATACTCACATGTTGAGTGGGTCAGAACTGTGATAGAGACACTGGCAAGTATAGGTAAAGGGACCCCTGACCATTAGGTCTAGTCGTGGATGTCTCTGGGGTTGCGCCGCTCATCTCGCTTTATTGGCCGAGCGAGTCGGCGTACAACTTCTGGGTCATGTGGCCAGCATGACTAAGCCGCTTCTGGCGAACCAGAGCAGCGCACAGAAATGCCGTTTACCTTCCCGCCAGAGCGGTACCTATTTATCTACTTGCATTTTGACGTGCTTTCAAACTGCTAGGTGGGCAGGAGCAGGGACCAAGCAATGGGAGCTCACCCCGTCACTGGGATTTGAACCACCAACCTTCAGATCGCAAGTCCTAGGCTCTGTGGTTTAACCCACAGCACCACCCGCGTCCCTACTGGCAAGTATAGCCTCAGAGAGAAAAAATGGCCTATATATAAACATCCTTAATTGTACACTGCCTAGCTTAAAGTCGTGGTACAAAAGATCTGTACTCTAGCCATCAATGTGAAAAATTGCACATGTCTATTTTACTACATGTACACACTGACAACCTTCATTTTTTATGTGCTGTAAAGCAAAGAAAGACAGATATGTGCCATTCCCCATTCCAAAGGGGAGAAACTGTGTAGGCAGACTGCCACATGTGACAAAGACTTCACTGTGCAAAGTCTTACAAGAGTCCATGTATGGGGAGCACAGAAGGGCTGATCCATGTGACAAGACAGCAACAAACAGCTAAATGGATGTTAGAATGAAACACTTTGAAGGGAACAAATGGAAATCAGTGAAGTCTGGCAAAATATCCCTTTTACAGAGTCGGGCTCAGCTGCAGCTTATGTATAAGGCAGCAGTGGCACATGCTTTGATCCAATCAGTGCCCTGAATATAGAACTCAGGACAAACGCCAATTTCTCTCCTCCTGTACCCTTGGCCACTTGTGAACCATAGCTCTCTGTCAAACTGATTAGTACAGTGGTACCTCGCAAGACGAATGCCTCGCAAGACAAAAAACTCGCTAGACGAAAGGTTTTTCCGTTTTCGATTTGCCTCGCAAGACGAATTTCCCTATGGGCTTGCTTCGCAAGACGAAAACGTCTCACGACTTTGTTTTCTTTGTCTAAAAACAAAGACATGTTTTGTTTATAAAGTTAATTTATTTTCCCTTCAATTTTTGAACTGCTCTTTACAGTATGTGTGACTTTAAAGAGCAGTTAATAAACTGTTGTTGTACCAAATTTGGCTTTGTTTGGACTTTTTTTGACCATAGGAACGCATTAATTGATTTTCAATGCATTCCTATGGGATTTCGTGCTTCGCAAGACGAAAAATTCGCTAGACGACAAAAATTGCGGAACGAATTAATTTCGTCTTGCGGGGCACCACTGTACCCCAAAATTAGATCCACCAAGACAACTGTAACCCTCCTCTCAATCTCCTGTATGCCAATAAGGCCAGAGTTTTTTCTGAGACTAGGGATTGCCGATCAGAAGGTTGGCGGTTCAAATCTCCACGACGGGGTGAGCTCCTGTTGTTCAGTCCCAGCTCCTGCCAACCTAGCAGTTCGAAAGCACGTCAAAGTGCAAGTAGATAAATAGGTACCGCTCCGGCGGGACGGTAAACGGCGTTTCCGTGCGCTGCTCTGGTTTGACAGAAGTGGCTTAGTCATGCTGGCCACACGGCCCGGAAGTTGTCTGCGGACAAACGCCGGCTCCCTCGGCCTATAGAGCGAGATGAGCGCCACAACCCCAGAGTTGTCCACGACTGGACCTAATGCTCAGGGGGTCCCTTTACCTTGGTGACAACTGACAGCAGTTGTCTCCCAGGAATAAGCACAAGATCTTCAGAAGAGCAAGTGCCTAAAAACCATACACACAGTTGCTACCTCTCTACCCATTATGAGCTGCACAGCAGCCCACCCTTATATGCCCTAACACTTTACTACTTTAGGGGGAAAAGCTTAGTGGTAGAACAATCACTCTGCATGCAGAAGGTCAATCTCCAGGTAGGGCTGGGAGAGACCTCTGCCTGAACCCCTAGGAAGTTGCTGTCAGTAAGTGTAAACAGTACTGAGCTAAATATACTAAGGGTCTGGCACAGCAGAAGTTAACTTCATATGTCCCTAGGTATCAGCACATTGTATGCATTCTCTACCACAACTGCTGCAGGGCCCCCTTTTCCAGCTGAGGAGTTATCTCTACAGTCTCTATTCAGTGCAGCAGATGGAGCAATAATGCCAACAAGTAAACAGTGTCAGCATCTTACCACTGAACAGAGTCCATGCTAAGTCACGTATAAACAATTGAATATTCTTGTTTCCATGGCATCAAGCTCATGAGAGCATTGCTGCCACTTTTGACGAGAGTTGAATTAAAGCTACCTGCTCAGTATATTCTGAACTGAGTTGGGCCTTACTGTGAAGCGTCCTTCTGGTAGAGCATCAGGCATTGCCTTCAAGAGGAAAAAAATTCTGAGTATGGTGTCTTTGATTTGCAGCGCGCCCAAGGATGGAGAGCTCACTGCTTCAGTACATCCCTTGCCTGTATAATCCATTCCTCTACTGGCCGAGAACAGAAATTTGGCCTTACTGTGAAGCATTCTTCTGGCTAGTGGAGAGTAGGGTGTACAGCCTCAGTACAGAACTGAGGCTATAGGGGGTGGAAAGGGCTCCTCTTCAGGGGTCCTTAGGCATTTCCTGTTTGCATGGTAACCCAGCCAGCATAGAGAAGACCATTAATGGCATCTCTCTTACCTGTACTCTATAATGTTTCTTTCATTCTTTTTCTATCCACTATTCAGGATACCAAACACAGTGCCCAGCCACTTGCTGGTTTAGCTGTGTGACAAACTGGAAATTGGTAGAAGGCTTGCTAGCTACTAATTGTTTTGGGTTTGCTTGTTGTTGTTTTTAAATACAAGTGCTTTTTGACTCTGCTTCCAGGAGGAGTTTATCTTTGTCTGCAAGCTCCACTCCTCCCCTGACCGAGAATCACCACATGTTGGAGGCTTGAAGTGCAACAACTAGGCAATTCAGAGGTTCTTAGTTGTCAGCATTCTGATTGGTTGAAAGTAGACGACAGTACTTTTTTATATCCCAACTGCCTTATGTGCAGCTGAGCTTTGTTATTTTGCAGTCTTAGTTTTACTGCTCTTTTATACTGAGGTTCCAGATACAGAAGCAGCAAGCCAGGTGTCTACATGAAGAGTGTGTTCAGCTTGGATCAAACGCTGTACATGATTTCTAAGATATCTTCCAACACAAACACACAAGAGTCAAGCCACTCCATCACAATGTTCTACAAAAACTCTACTAGGGAAAGTACTGTTTAGTTTAGAATGTAGACAGGGGGAAATTGTATAAGACTGGGGACATGTAAGATTTAGTTAGATCCTATAACTAGCAGAAAAAGTCATTACTCACGTAGATAAGCCCTGAGTAGTATCGCTCCTTCAGATTGTGCAACACTGAGGCCTCATTCAGGCAGGTCAGTTCAGCCATATCTTCCACTTTCGAGAACTTGGGTGGGTTCATCTTTTGGATATCATCTTTGTTGACTCTCACTTTCTTCCCATTCTCTGCAAGCTCCACAATGGCTTCATCTCCTACTTCTTCCTTCAAGCTAGCAGGCTCAAAACCATTTTTCTCTGATGGGACCCACACTAGCTTCTTGGCAGCCCAATCAGCCTGAGCAAGAGGGTTGTTGATGAAGTTTCTATCCACATAGAGGTATTTGTCAGCATCTCTCTGAGCCATGGTGGTTTATAACCAGGGACCTATGAAAAGAAGAAGTTGCAATGTTATTACCTTGCCAACATTTTGACGCTACAACATTTGAGTCATCTGAATTAGGCACCAGTTCCCTCACCAACACAGATTTCAAATATTTGACCATGTTACTGCTTAAATGCCATGCAATCATTAGAAGTAGGCTCATGTTGTCAGCTTAAACACTCTATAGAGGCAAGAACACTAGAGATGACTGAATAGATATTTTAGGTCCTTGTAAAGGGGTTCTGAGTAGACAAGGCCATTGACTCCAAGTTGCATGCCCAGATAAACTATTCACCTATTGCTTCCCCACAGATTCATTAGCCCCTGTGGGTCACAAATAGGCAGTGACCGGATGCATAAAAGAATCCAATTACTCAAGCAAGCAAGCAAGCTTGAAGGCACACACAAGAAGCTGGCAACTACATATCAACACAATGTGGTAGTGCTACAATTAGCCTCCTCCCCCTAGGCCTTAACTAGACTGGGGGGGCAGCTTCACATAGTCAAAGTGGTTTCCCCCTCAGTTAAAAACAGCTATTTAAAATGGGTGGGTCACACCTGAGGAGAATATACACGTTCTACCCCAATGAAACTGCAAAATGATATTAAGTTATGCCAAATCATAGGAAATACAGAGATGAAAAACTTGCTAAGGTTAATAACTTTTCAGTAGTTATGATACAACCCGATTTCTTATCAACATTTGTCAGTTCCCTGGAACAAATGTAAGATATCTGAAGAAATACTGACTAAGTCTACAGTGGTCTACAGTTATTTACAGCATACAGCAGCTATTTACAGACTGGCACCCCTAGCATGGGTAGGAAAGCAGGTAGTTTTTTCTTCCTATCTAGAAATTAGAATTCCTTTCTTTGCTATTACGCCTACAAATGATTAACTTGGGCCGCCAGCCTCACTCAATCCCTTGTGGCATCTGTTAATAGCCTGAAAGTAAAAGTAAAACCTCCAGGCTGGCAGGAGACTCACCCTGACTAGAGCAGGGGTGTGAGATTAGAAAAAAGTGGCTGCCAGGTAGCCACTTCTATTTTTCAACAAGGAGAAAAAAACCTCAGAACTACTTTAGGAGGTGAAAGGCAAAGTAATTTTATACTTGCCACTTTATGTGGCTCACTATGCAACACAAGTGTTCCATTGTATTAGGTATTTCAAAAACTTACAAATTTCCTGTCTCTCTGCATTGTGTGTGCATGCATACAGCTGTCAAGAACCAAGCTTTTTAGCCAGCCTTTGCACACCACAGTGTCAATACTGCTGCATGCTGCTAGCCAAAGCTGCCCATGAAGACATTTAGAATAAAAGTGGTCTCCCTACAGAGTCAACCAAGTTACAAAATAGTTGCTAAACTGCAGCAAGACTTGTTCAAGGACGTACTGTGGATATACGTTTCCATTAAGCCTTTCAAAGAAAGAAAGAAAGAAAGAAAGAAAGAAAGAAAGAAAGAAAGAAAGAAAGAAAGAAAAAGCCATCAGTTTTATGTCACCTTAGTCTCAAAAGCAAGTATTTAGATAGCTTGCATTCACCTAAATATGCATTTACTTATGATTAACCATGCAAACAAGGCACTTTGGATTTTGCTAGAAATTGAAAACATAATAGGAGTCTGCTGGATCAGGCCAATCGCCCATCTAGTCCAACATCCTCTCACAGTGACGAACCAGATGCAAATTAGAAGCAATTAAACAGGAATAATGTGCTGGGGCTATATTTAATACAATAAAACCAATGTGAAGCTCCTACTGGCAGAATTTGCTGGAGACATCAAAAAGTTACATTATGTAAAACCCAATAAAAGCTCTTCAAACAAACAAGAACTATCCTAGAGCCAAGTATTTCCAGTGATACACCATGCTTCATGATGCCTAATCATAGTGTTGGAGCCAAAAATATGCCACAGGTCTTTGCTAAAATAGGAGAAAACTCTGGTGATTTAGGTCCATAAATTTGTCACTCAGGAGCCAAAGGAAAAGGTGGGGAATAATTCATTGTACTGTATTCAGAATTGTATCAAGACAACAGCTGCAGTCTAAACTTCTGCTACACAGCTTCCTGCAATTGCAACTTCCAAGAATCTAACTACTTGCCTTTTTTGGCCATAATTGAGCAAGACACACCAGGAGAATGAGCGCTTCCAGCTGAATTTGGTTACTTTCAGTTTCATCATTTCCTGAAAACTAACTGAAGAGCTGTATAGTCAGCTTAAAATATTCTTCTATTTCTTTAGGCCCTTTCTGCTTAGAATACATCTGGCATGGTTTTGTCATTCCTCATGCCTTCAGAGAAAAAGAGTTATTTTGGTTGACAGCCTTTGAGATGCATGACATTCTGGAAATTTTACTTCCATGTCCTGTGCACAGTCTAAGTCACTAGGTATCTTCAGCAGCAAGGACCTAGCATTGAAATTCAAATCCCATAAGCCCCTGGCAGCTGTGCCAATGAGCGGGGGCAATGGGAGTTGCAGTCTAACGGCATCTAGCAGGCCACAGTTTTTCCACCTCGCCTGCCCCAGCAGCACATAAATCTATTTCTCCCCATCTTAGCAGAGAAGGGGCCCCTGTTGTAATACTGTTCACAAAGACTACCAGTTACTCGAGTTCACTTTTTCCGAGAAGTAATTGGCAAACATTTCCAAATCATAATACAAATTATGAAGAACTGAAAAGATTATTTGGGGGAGGGGCATTCTTACAGCAGTGGAATTATACCAACATATCCATACATTTCACAAACAGGTGTGTGCCAAACTGTGTGTGCAGTCAGGTACGTGAAAAGCCTTAAGAGTGAACAGAAACTGGGCTCAGGTTCTACTAGAATAGTTTATGAGCTCTGATCCAGGTAACAGATCCAATAGCAACCATAATCTTATTAGGCGTTTCTCAGGGAGCCACATCATGTACAGCCATGGGGGAATATTAAACATGCTCCTGAGCACACACCAAATTCACACAGAAGGTGGCAAGACTGAAAAGACCTAGCCAGCATAAGGAGAGAAGGAACCTTGGAGTGTTTTCAGAATCCGCTTTAGTTCACAGGGCTTCTGTGAAAGACAAATCTATGTGTTCCTTGACTATAGGACATTTGAAAACCAAAAAAGGAACTATTAATGTCTGTCATTACTAAATGCAAAAAGAAGAGTGCAAACAACAGAGTAAGGGTGGGACAATGTCTATAAGATGAACAGCAAGGGACCAAGAAAAGGAAAAATGTTAGACCTTCCTTAAGTCACACATATGATGATCTAGTAGAGACTGTAAGCTTTAACAGGAAATGGCAACAGGCCAGTTGTAAGATGTGAAAAAGCTCACACCACATCCTGACAGCAATTATCAGCAGTACACCAAGTGACACACACTAGTTATCATACACCCTAACTGAACCAATTGCCCCTTTATGCTGTCACAACTATGAGTTCTCTCCATGGAATAACTTGGATTCTGTACTTATTTTTCTTTCTTTCTTTATGTCCATTTTGTTATTGGTTGTCACCTGTTAAATATATTTTTAAAAAATGCATTATTAAAAACAACTATGTTACCTAATTTAGTGTTCCATACTTAGTGAAAGTCAGCTCTAACACAGGTCCGTATTGTCTACTTCCAGAAAAGGTAACTTATTAAACACTGAATGTATGCTGGAAAAATGCTGAGAGATCAAAGACTGCACCTTATCGGTATCATTAACATGATCTGCACATCACTTTATCAGCATTATGAGCTGTGAAAAGGTACCACATTTTAACCAACTGTTGAATGTTTATCACAGGAAACACTTTTCAACCATACAAGTCCACTTGAACAGAATTGCTTTTGGGACTCTGCCATTGCTCAACAAGGTCAGTAAATTAATATAAAAGACCATAAGCAACAAATCTGCTTAACAAACAGGAAATTTGGTCTCAGACTGACAGGGGTATGGTACTTGAATGTGTCCAATGAATATTATGTCTGCTTTCAAGAAAATTATATTTTATATTACGCGCGCGCACACACACACACACACACACACGGCATAGGATTTAGTTAAAGGGGGTGGAATAACTGTTCAAGTTCGCAGCACACATTTATTTGTAGCACATCATATTTTCCCCTTCTTCCTTTTTTTTTTTTTTTGCTTGCTAGTGATGCTGCTCCATTTTTATCAATGCAGAACAGATTTTTGACCATTTGAGTATTTGCTAGTTAATGTGTTTTTTCAGGAATTTTCTTTCAACTTAAAGCAGCTTTCCCCACCTGATGCCCCCCAGATGTTTTGGACAAAGATTCTCAACAACCCTGACCATGACCATGTTGGAGGGCACTGGGTTGAGGAGTGCTCTCCCAGCACTATTTTTTAATTTTATTTTTTTGAATGGAAGCCAAGTTTCTTAAGATGTTAAAGGTGCACAGACTCTCCAATGAAGGAGCTGCTGAATCCCCTACTCTAAGCAAGCATTATCTTACTGGATACCTCCTGCTGTACACTAAGATGATACAAGTTAGTGGAAGCCAACATAAATGTTAAACTGAACAGTAAAACTCAACTAAGAAAGAAGTTTGGGTCCACTATGCAGAATCCAGCTTGTTCCTAGAACTGATCTGCTAATTACAGATATGGCATCAACATCTGCAGTCATGGCGGAACGCTAAACAGCAAGAGTATTGGGCAGGTAGCCACCCCTTTGATGTTGAAAGAGACCATAATGAGATTTGCTGGAGCACATGCAACAGCAGTAGTTTGGGAGAGACTCTTTCCTGTGCTCCTGCCCACTGGGCTCTTTACCATTCTATTGTAAAGCTGGGCTAGTTACAGGTGTGTGGTCCCTGTTACCATCCAGACTTTGATTCAGTCATATCCAAGACATCTAGAAGCAACTCAGATCATCTCAAGCATGTAGGGTTAAGGGAGACTGTAGGGCATTTCAGCATTCTCAGAGCAAACATTTCTTTCTCACGTAAGCAAAAAAACATTTCAAATGAAGCACCTTCACCTTCCTTTACTCATAATAGGTGAGAGGAGTTGCATCTTAGTCTAGCCATGCATGCAGACATTACAAAAGTTAATTAACACCATAATCAGCCATGGGAGGGAATACAAATGCAGCCTCTGTGGTGCATATATTTGATGGAGGCATATGGCAGGAATGGGCAAACTTTGACACACCCCACACAGATGCTGCTGGACTACAGCCTTGACGACTGGACTATGTCAACTAGGGTTGATGGGACTTTGAGCCCAACAACATCTGGAAGGCCACAGGTTCCGCATCCCTGCTCCAAAGAGTCACATATATTCCCAGTAATCCTTACAGTCACCTTGTTAGGGTAGGTTGTTGTTCTCCTATTTAAAATGGGAAGTCAAGAGAACACAGAACTGTATAAGAGCCAAACTGGTCATGACAACAGTAGACTCATGCATGACTACCAAATTCTAACAGAAGGTGGAAAGTGAACTCTTCTTACTAAATCACCTCCCCCAATATGTTCCCCCTTGCTGCAAAGGGTAAAAGCAGCTTGCGCAAGAAGAGTGTGGTAACAGTAAGGATTTGGCAAACGTCTCACCCAGCCATAACACAGAGTTGCGACACACAATTAGTATTCTGCAGAATCTGAGCTGCACTGTGCCACCTACTGGGTATGTAACCAAACGATGGCATTCGAACCAGGGATTTCCTAGTTCACCAGCGCCCCACCCACCTTCCCATAGTTATACCATGCACCCCACACACTGTGGAACCTGTATCTCTATTTTAGGGAACATTTCAATACACTATTTGCTGAACATGCACAAGAGATCCTTTCTCAACTCCTGAGCTTTCTACAGGATCCAGGTGTTTCAGATGAAGGCTGACAACTGAATAACCATCTGCACCACAAGACTGGGAAGGAGAGGGTGAGATACAGTCTACCTTTCAGGAATATAGACGTTCCATTTGCTGAACCCTTTCTGCAGGATTTCTAGTATTAAAGGTTTGTGAGAACCTGCCCCCTGAAAAAGTAAAGCTTCCTTTAGGCTTCAGAAGCATCTGGAAAAACAGGACACACTGCTTGCCGTTTATTTCTCCAGTACTATTTGTATTACCCCCTTGGCCTACTGTTTACTTTATCAGTGGCCACAGAATTGCTTTTGGGACTCTGCCATTGCTCATCAAGGTCAGCACATTAATATAAAAGAGTATAAGCAGAAAGACTGCTTAACAAACAGGAAATTTTGTCTCTAAATGACCATGCTACTTGAATGTATCCAATGAATATTAACCCACACAGTTTTTCCTGATTTAAGCATTGCACACTCTTGCAAATAGGTAACAGCACAGCATGCCCCAGGCAAAGTTGCTGGAGAGTGAGAAGACAATAACCTTTTCAGTTGTAGTTAAAGCCTCATCTTCAGGGAAAGATGACAGTTCATTTTTACCAGTTTGGAGTATTTAACTATTGAGCCCTAATAGGACCTAAGCAGTTAGTTCTTTCCCACCTAAATCAAATGCAAAGCCTTGCAACAGAATAGCCCAGGGGTCTGCAACCCGCGGCTCCGGAGCCGCATGTGGCTCTTTTACACCTTTGCCGCGGCTCCGGGGCGGATACTAGCAAGGGGAGGAGGTGCATTGTGCGCCCCGACACTGCCCACTGTGGAAATGAAGTCTGTAATGAAATTTCTGAGGGAAAGTTGTTCCCAGAGTTATACTGCACTTGGTTCTGATGGAACCAAGCTTCTATTGCTCAAGCAGTCTGAGCACGGTTTGCTCAAGTGTAAGGGGGAGGGGGAAGCAGTAAGATATAATTACACAGCAAATGCTACCTAACTGGTAAGTGCAGTGTGTAGGTTAAGCAAGGGGTGAGGTGGTGAAAGTGCACTATGTGATCATGATCTCAAACCTATTGCTTACAGGACAAAGCCCGATTCACTGGGTATTCTCCTGAATCTGTGGAGAAACTGAGCCTCTGATTCTCAGGAGCAACACATTCAATTACTCTCAAAATCTGAAGCACACAAACTACAGTACTTAAAGACAGAGGCATGTAGAAATTTCTACAGCTTATAAAGATGTTTGAGCTTCATTTGTCAAACATGGCAAAAGCAAATTCATGTCTCACATTTCCTTTGGACATGCAAAGTTGTCATCTGAAGTCTTTATGCCCAATTTTCTCCAATTTAATTGTACGTGGGGGCATTGCTGTATTCCCCATACCTGTGCATTCTGTAACACAGAGCAATTGAAGCAGAGAAATCTGTTGAAAGTACTCAGTGATTAATTGAGGTGACAAGTACAACAGTACACTCCTTGACTTTTGAAATTATGAAATGAGAGGCACTCTGATTAGCAATATCCTGTTGCTGATGTTGCGCAGTAAAAAAGGAGTCAGAGCAACTGAAAATTAGTTGCAAGATCAAAATTGAATGCTGAGTTGGGAGAACCACATTATAACACAAGTGAGAAGCCAGAGGGCTCTATAGTTCACAAGTTCAAGTTGCTCCTCATACAGGCACAGCCTTTGTTTCAATGATAGGTATTTCACAACACTCACATACACACACACTTTTTTATAAAAGCAATGTTAACTGCAATGAGGCACCTTTCTGTGACAGTGGGAAAAAATAACTGTCAAGGCTTTCACACAAACTAAATATGGTGTGTCACAATAATATTTGATAAGTAGTGCAATCCTATACAGGTTTACTCAGAAGCAAGGCCCAGTGAGTTGAGTGGAACTAATACCTAGGTAAGTAAGCATAGGATTGCAGCCTTAAGTAACTGTTAAAGTCTCTCTCTCCAGGAATCTGAGCTCTTTCTCAACATTCAAGTAGTCTACTTTTTTTTACTTTTTTTTTCTTCTTTTTTTTTTTTGCAGCTGTATGGTACTTGGATGCACTACTTCAGAGCACTCATTTTTAAGTTTAGTTCATTATCCCAGGGTACAGGGCTGCCACCACTCAAAAATATGAACTGCATTATTCACTTGGTGTCAAGCAAGTTCTGCACTAAGGAAATATAAATTGTATATGCCACAACACGAAATACGTGTGAAAATTTAACTGGCATAAACCTCTTGGTATCAGTGTGGTTGCAAGGGAGGGTCCACAAATTACCTATATTGGAAAGACAGTAGCAATTCTGCCATTTTACGCAGAAACAGAAGATGCAACCCAAGCCATATGGTTCACATGTTAAGATTATCCCCATATTCTGGCCCTATTGGTTGCAACTGTTAACACAAAATTAACAGACTCTTCTTAAAAGTTCACATCACTTTAAATTTAGAAGTCATCTTTCCCTTCATAATGAATTGTTCGGCTTTTGCTGCTTCCCAATTCTTAGATTAAATAATTATATTATTTAACCATTTCCTTCTTCCACTCTTCCCGACTCACCTCTACAGGACTTGAGGAATGCCAGCTGCAGACCAACAAGTCATTACTAGCCTCTGTATGGTATCAAAGGGAAACATTCTTATAACAGGAGGCAAGGGAAACCCATGATTGGGCTTTTCTTCTCAGAAGGCTTGCGACTGGTTAACTAGAGAGCCCATGCAAACTTCGATGGGCTCGTGGTTACAACAAAAACAGAAGTACCCCTGCAAACAGATTAGGATATTGGGGGGTGGGGCGGGGTACTACTGCCAAGGCAAAATACTTTGCATTCAAAGCTAGGAAAGCTATTTGCACAATTGTATTTCTTAAGAATCATGTTTTGCCCTTAATCATGTTTTGTCTTACCACCCTTTCCCCACACAATCACCATTGCTGAAATACAGAAGTGCAATGGCAGGGGTGGAAAAGTGGTATGGAAACGCCACAGTAGTGACAGGCCATTCCTGCCATTACAAACCAACTGCAGAGTTAAGTCCTAGGACACGTTGCACTCAAGAGTGAAGCTGATATTAATTAGTTCAGCTTACAGAGTATGGGAACTGGTGCATGGAAATAGCATATTGTGTTATGGGGAGGGGTGCAGAGGTGGTTATTAGTTTCAAACTCCATCTGCAGCACACTTAAGCCCAACTGGCAGCAACCCAAAGCTTAAAAAGTTTGGAATATATCTTATTCCAAGCTAAATGTAGCATAGTATGCTTTCTGAAACTGTTGTTTCCTATTACCATGTGTGCAGTACATGCCTTCTCAGCATAGGAAAGAGACAGCATGCCCACAAGGAAAACATTCCAGAGGGAGAACACATTCTTCATGACCACTCAGTAGAGTAATCCCACTTTAAGATGACAGCAGTGGCTTCAGAGACTCCAGCCCAGCCCTGCTGCTCAAAGGGTTTGGTTTAGAGTTCACCATGTCTCCCTGGGCAACAGGATCTTAAGAGACAGGCCTGGGACATTGCACAAGATGACAATATTGAAGCAAAAGTTCCTATCCCCGCAGGCTTTGAGTGCTCAGCATAGGAGCCCAAAGTACTGCCAACAATACCTCCACAGCAGATCAGAGCCAATAACTAAACGCTTCCCTGCTGTGCCACAGGTAGAAACACTATTCCCATTTACTTAGATTTGAAAGCAAGGCTGCCTCTTCTGCTGGTTTTACCATCCCAGTCGAGTTCATGCAAGACGTATGTCAGAGTCAACACCCCTCCCATCTATGATCATGCCTTCTCATTCTTTCACGGACTCTGCAATTTGCATCAATGCTAAGCTTCTTTCTTCTAAAGCACTCTCTCTTCATGGACATTTCTTCTGTATCATCTTTCTGGTCCACATTTAAGTGCAAAAGCCTGATACCTGACACAAGCAGCAGTAGCTCCTTCTCTCTGAATGCAGACCACCACTATCCCAGGAGCAGACAGAAAAGTAGGGCAAGTGGTTTCTAACGGATCAAGAGCAGGAAGGAGGAGGCTGTTGGCATTCCCCACAAGTGATTTTCTTCATGAATTGAATTCATTTCTATCTGAGGGCCAGGATAGGACCAAAGCAGATCCAACATTAGTACTGTCTGGCTCAGATTGGAACAAGGATCTGCCGCACCCTCAACAACCTTTTTTTTAAAAAAATGCCACTGATCCTGAACTTCTCGTGACCACAAAGGAAACAAGCTAATAATTGTCCATGATCAGGAATCTATGGCTACACCATTGCCTTTTCATGTTGTAATGATAATCCCTCATTTCCTGCTCCATTATGAGTTTTATAAGGTCTGGCAACTTGGCTAAAGTGACAGCTAGTTTCATAGGAAAGCCAGCCTCAGGCTCTTGGGACTATAACTATTTTTAATCACTAGTTCTAGATAGCAGCAGCAGCTCTGAACATTCAGTGTCATCAGAGTATCTTAAGCAACTAAAGCTCTCCAAAATTTCAATACAGAATTATAATCATATACAACTTTTTAAAAGCCTTGTGACCACCTACTCAGAAATGTTACCTATGCCTTTGGCCCAGCCCTTTGCCATCTGCCAGCACTACTTTCCTGGGATGTTCCCTCATCCAAAAGCAAGTGTTGGTCCAACGCAAAGGAGAAATGTTGTGCACAAAGACATTCCAGCGACCATTCCTGGCCCAGCCTCCCTTCTTTACTGCATGCCCCTGGACACAAACAAATGGGCTAAACTGCAGTTGCAAGCTTGTTTTTAAGATAACCTAAAGGCCATAAACAGCTTGGGAGCCTCCAATAAAGAAATGCTTGTAACTGGGACTGCTGAAGACATAGGTGAAAGGTAAAAAGTTAGCTAGTCACTTTTCAGCCATGTTTTGTCAAACGTCTACTTCTAGAGAAGTTTATGAACATTAGGTAGTACAAGATTCCCTAGACCTGCCTTCCTTCCCCAGTCTGGTACCCTCCATATGTTGTGGACTATGGTACATCTCCTATTGTTCCTGATCCTTAGCCATGCTGGTTAGGCCTGATGGAAATTGTAATCCAATGCATTTGGAAGGCACCAACTGGGAAAGAGTACCCCAACTATTTGCCCCTCATTTTGGAAAAACATTGTTGAAGACTCCTGCAAGATGTACATATGGCAAGCAATAGGATGGAGGGGAACCCAAGGACTAAAGGCTCAGTTACAGCCAGGAGAAACAAAAAAGAGCAGTTCAGGGGATGAGAACAGTTTAAGAATAAGATAGAGTAGCTTGGAGGTCTGGGCAAGACTGTAACTGGAAGCTGGAACAGCAGTGCCTAAAAATACCATTTCTAAGAAAAAGTTCTTAGTGGATCTCTCAGCTGTGCTTCCTCATATCAGACAACAAGAAAAAAGGCATTAGGGGCTGTATCCAGTGCTTGAGTAGACGCATAGAAATGAATGCCCTTGACTAACTTAGGTCCATTAATTTCAGTGGGTGTGCTCTGAATAGAACTTGGTTGGATACAACCCATAATACTATTTGTGTTGTATCGCAACTTGCTCTTCAAACACATGTAGCAGGTTTGTGCAAGCACACTATTAAACAATATGAAATGTGGGAAAACAGCTAGTTAAGAGGAAACAAGAAGAAATTTTATGCAGGCTGGAGCCATGGAAGTACTCAAAGGCTTTACTATATATATATTATTCCCAAGGCTTTCATGATGCATGCCCAAGCAGCTTCAGCACTACTGTATAGCACAAAAGTCGTCCCTCTTCATTTCATCTATAGTAACCTGAGGGATAACTAAGATACCTAGTCTGTGCACATTAACATCAAGTCTAGACTTTAAATACCTTGCATAATACTGCACAAAATGAAAAATAAGTCCCATAGTGTAGTCCAGCAATTGCAACTTCACTCTACTTGAAAGGAACTTCATAGCCAACAGTGGTAAGGAGCAGGGCTTACCTGCTAAGCTAATTGAGTTGAAGGCATTTTCTAACTGGTCTGAATAATTTCAAGTGCCACTGTCAAACTGATTAGTGATTATGCAAAATCTACCACTAACAGCATCTTAGGGCAATATTAGACACTGCAGCAGTTGTGTGGGTTTAATCTTGGAGTGGCCTCATCACATATTTTGGGAGAGGACACACTGATCAAGGGGTTCAACCCTTCCTGAATATGTTGCAGCTCCTCTCCCCAGCTGCTTCTCACACAGCAAAGATGGTATTGGAGTGCTTCTGTGAGAAGGACTCACCCACATTTTCTATTAGCAGTCACTTTGGTTGAATTAAAAGCATACAGTAATACCAACAGGCTTATGTCTGAAGACACAAGGTTCTCAATTAGAACTTCAAAGTTTTTGCTGAAGATATGTATTCATCCACGGGGGGGAAAATGTGGTTGTTTCAATCAGGTGAGTAGATGAAATGTACTATTTTAGAGATACTAAAGATAATCTTTGCATTCATCTAAATCTTATCAACTGCATTTGAATGTGTTTGGAAGAAATTCCCATGATTTTCAAAGGAACTCATTTTCAAGCATTTAATTAAATTTAGGATACTGTCATTGGAAGTAAGTTGGATGAAGTGGTAGCCTGGTACAAAAGTTAGCAAACTCATGAAAGATTGCACATTCTGTATTTAACATTCTGTATTTGCAGCAACCTCTTAACAGAGCAGTAGGTCACTAGAACTTTTAGAATCTTTGGGTTCCCAAACTACAAGTGGTCGACAAGTTTCATTCAAGTGGCCCAGTGTGTCTAAAAATACAATTAAAATCATACACCATCTAGCACAGCATAATCATTACAATTGCTCTAAGAGGCAGGAGAATCATTAAGTGGTCTGCCAAGGCCCTCAGCAATGTTCAAGTGGTCTCAGAGGGAAAAGGTTTGGGAACCACTACTATAGACTAATGAAAATTGGTACTGGGATCCATGTTGTTTAAACTACCCTAGTCCAAGGCAGGCAATAATTTTTTTACTGTATGCAGAACCATTTGGATCCTCTTGTTAAACCTATCTCAGAGCCCATGCCTAATTGGTGTATGGATAACCAATTCAAGATAGCCCTATATAGCATACTGTCTTAGGCTTGGGTAAAGGCCTGAGTGTGCTGTGACTTTTCCCATTTCCTCAAAATACACAGGGAAGCAGTGTTTGCAGGATAAAAGGTAAAGGGACCCCTGACCATTAGGTCCAGTTGCGGACGACTCTGGGGTTGCGGCGCTCATCTCGCTTTATTGGCCGAGGGAGCCGGCGTACAGCTTCCGGGTCATGTGGCCAGCATGACTAAGCCGCTTCTGGCGAACCAGAGCAGTGCATGGAAATGCTGTTTACCTTTCCACCAAAGCGGTACCTATTTATCTACTTGCACTTTGACGTGCTTTCGAACTGCTAGGTTGGCAGGAGCAGGGACTGAGCAACAGGAGCTCACCTCATCGCGGGGATTTGAACCGCCGACCTTCTGATTGGCAATCCCTAGGCTCTGTGGTTTAACCCACAGCGCCACCCGCAGGATACCAGAAGCTTAATGGGAGGGTGAGAGAACTTTGCCATAGTCTATACTGTGGAGAAAATATAGCCCCATCCCCATTCCACAACAACATAATGGTTCCTTCAATACAAATCAACAGCAAAGGCAAATGTTCAGAAAGATGAGGACATATCCCAAAGGGCTGGACATGAAAGAAGTAATCTAAAATTAGGTATTGGTACTAATAATGTATTACTTAATGTTTAGCTTCTAGGGATGAGTCTGTAATTGTATGTAACCACAAGCAGTCCATGTACTCTTGCCATCAAGTCTTTAGCTACTTCTTTCCATGTTCTTTTGTCACATATGTCATACGGGGAGGGGTGCTTCAAGTCAAGGTAAGAACAAAGTCATCTTAGATTCACAGTCAACAAGAACTATGCTACTTCAGGCAATCCAGTGCTATTGACAGTGAACACACATCAGATCAGAGAAGACATTTGCCTAAAAGCTGATAGCTGGCAGTAGTTTGCATATAAACATGGCACAACTAGATCTAAGCTACCGAGTCTGTTCATGCCATGAAAAAGTCTCCACATGAAAAAAACCCGCCCAAATTATGATTTACATCTATGAAAATAGGCACTCTTGTTAAGGTGGATCTATACTATTTTCCATAGCTCTGTTAGCAAGCTGGATGTGTGGAAATTTGATAGCTCAGAGCAGTCTTGTAGGAATATGGCAACTAAGTATCGGAATTGCTGCTTCATAAGGAAATTGCTTTGTGGGATCTGGCCCAAGTACTAAGCAGCCTCCTCCAAAAAGAAGGACTTCACTTATGGCTTTGGAAAATTTTACAAGTACCCATTGTTGGAGTGCCTGTACCTCCCAGGACTTCTATGGGAGATTTCACCCTATTATGGCATCCTAGACAAGAAATAAATGTAACCCTGTGCATGATATGTAGGAGTAGAAAGTTAAAACCTGCCCCCGCTATGTAGATCATCATTTGTCCAAGTCATCCTTTAGAAAGTAAATAATTCTAAGTCAGATTTTTATGCGAGTGACATTTTGGGTGCATGCATTGACTAACCATTTTTGCAGAGCCCGGTTAGAATAAAGATACTCTGAAATATGGTCCCTTTTATTAATAGTGCACATTTGCCCCAGGCTCAAGAGAGAAACTTGCATTATCTTCCATGCCTGCCTATTTCTGGCCTACCTGAACACCTGCCGTGTCCAAATACATGAAAAAAAATTAGATACAGCTCAAGGTGAATAGTGCAAGCACTCACCAGCTACAAACTGGAGGCTGAGCTATGCCCATTCAGCAGCAGTTTCCAGTTATAGATTTTTTGAAAAGCAGATATAAAATGACCAGGATCCAAACTAGCACAAGTGTAATTTTAAAAGTGAAAAAAATAAAATCTAGCAAATGTGGAAGTTATTCTAGGGTACTCATGCACCCTTCTAGGTCATGGGCTCCATTGTGCGGTACTTCATAAGGTACAAAGGACTGCTGCCAGACCCTCCCTCGTGCATGTTCAGAAGCACTTTTCACTCATGCACTCAAAGTGGGTGGGAAGTTGAATCTTGGCCAAAGATTTCTGCCAGAATTCAACAGTTTAAGGTAAAACTTACATAATACCACAAAACAAGCTTTCTCTCTCTCTCAATGTATGTATGTATATGTATATGTATTCCTACCAGCAGCATCCTGACATGGTACAATAATAGCACAAAACATTTAATATTTGGTCACATGTCAGTAAAAAAAACCCCCACTAAAAACTGGCAATCATCTAGTACATGAGATGTGAAGAGAAGAGATCCAGCATATTTTCTAAGACTCTCCCTCTTTTTAAATTTACATTTCAATATTGTAGATTTAAAAATAAATAACTAAATCCATCTTAGTCCATTATCAAAATGCCCAGTGTTAGAAACTGGAACAGGAATGCTAGAAGCCATGTGGCTCCTGGGACCTAGGCTGTGGGCGACAAAACAAAATGTCTAGGTGCACTGTTTGTTTTTTCCTGCCCTGCTACCAGACCAGGTAGCCACACTGGGGGCGGGGGGAGCTGGCTAGAGAATCAGGAGGTCTGTAGGGTAGTGCAGCAGCAAAAGACGTGTCTTTTGCTTCCACTCTACCCTGCCAAACACCTGATTCACCCCAGTGTGGCAGCATGGAAGCAAAAAAAGTGTGTTTTTTCCTGCTGCACCGTTGGGCAAATCAGGTGTTTGGCGGGAGTGCCCAGCAGACCAGATGACTACAGCCAGGCAGGTGGACATGCTAGGCGCAAAGCATGCCTCCTTGATATCTCCATCCTGTTGCAGGAGGCCAGTTGCCAGTCGCAAAATGCAACTGGCACCCAGCTAATTTTGAACGCTGAATGCCCGTTATGGCAAATACTCCAGCATCTATTCCATTATTTAATAAATGGCATCCAATTCTTCTCAAAAGTCTACTGTATTACTTCTTCCTTCCCCCAAGTATTTGTAACTCCTAGTAACTCCAAGACTTCCTCTTAAGAGAGTACTTATGGCAGTATTTTGCAATACGAGATTAAAGGCTCCAAGTGTAGCTCTTAACAGAGGAATTTTGGAACCCTTAAGGGAGACATATCCAAAATCAAGATGAGCTCCTTTGCAAGGAGGAAGGAGAACAGAATTCAGGTTCTGCATGAAGGGAAATAATCTGAAGTTATCCAGGACAAGACTAGCATGTACCAAAGTTAACTCTCAAAACTGCAGTGAGAATGTAATGTGCTACTCTCCCTTCACATCCAGCCCTAAATTCAAGTCAAACTCTCTGGATTAACAGGAGTTCATGGAATACAGGGCCTTTAGGTCACATGCTGCCCAAGCACGCCACAGCAGTAAGCATAACGAATTAAATAAGAAGACTGTACTGTGCAAAAAGCCTGTCTCAATTTAGGCTAGAAAAATAAATAGCAGTTAAGTGGGCATGCTTATTCACTCACTGGTCACTTCTGGCTCTCAAATTACAGTAACTCTTAAGGAGATCTCCAGTGTTAGTCATACATGCATTAGACCTGTGAAATCAATGGACAAATTACTCGTATCTCAATTTCAACATGTATATTCTAAGCACAACTAACACTGGATATTACCCTCAGTTTCTAGTTGTCCCCATCCTTGGAAACCTCAAACACACAGATAAGGCTTGCATGGATGACAGCTTCTTTTGCTGTTACATTTCAGACAATTTTACCTTTTATTCCAAGTACTTTCAGACCAAGTTATATCTGACTTGGTATGCTGCCCCTTTAGTCTGAATCCAAATCATTCAAAAGTTAATTTGGGCATGTTTAACTGATCCTGTGTAAATTCTTCTACAAGTCACCCTATCTGCTCTGGACTCTTTGGAGAAGATGGATGGGGAATAAATATCCAGAGTTTCAAAAAGTAGATTGGATTGATCCAAGGTGTAACAGGTAGCAAATCTGGGGCTGCAGTAAAGGATGAACACTCCCTTGGTCACCTGTGGCGGTTAATCATTACCTACATTTACTGAGGGACCTTCCCCACTGTTGAAGGTCATAATAGCTGTGGGGTGAGGAATCTCTAGCCCTCCAGATGTTGTTGAACTACAGTTCCCATCATCCACAAACACTGGCCATGCTTGCTGGGGCTGATGGGAGTTGGGAATCCAGCAACATCTAGAGGGCCACAGGTTCCACACACGCATAATAGCACTGGCCTGCAGAGGACTACAAACATATTTCTCATTGCCCAGTATCAATTGAAAGAAATATTGTGGGGGATATAATAACTGGGTGTGTCTATAACATTGTTTTGCATTAGACAAGGCAGTAGCAAGGAGGTTGCACTCATAACTATTACTGCAACCAGTCAAGAACCACAAGGAGGACTCAGGGTAACATGGGAACATAGGCAGCTACCTTATACAGAGTCAAGAACATTGGTCCATCTAGCTCAGTACTGCCCACTCGGACTGGCAGAAACTCTTTCAGACTGGGAACAGTTCCAGCCCTGAATCAGAACCTTTTTCTGCAGGCAAGGCAGATGCTCTACCGCTTGAGCCACACACCCTCCTAGTTCTACATCAACACAAGCTTCCTCCTGAGCAATTATTTACAAAAGCTACATTAATATGCCTAATTTGCCCTCCAAGACTGACAGAAACAAGCCAGCTCACATCAACCACTAACATGATACTTTTTGGCTCAAAATGGCAGGCTAATTGTATTGGCCCTCCAAGACATTTACAGAGATAAGTGACTAGAATTTATCTCAATTATTTTATTTCAGTTGAATACACAAGTATAACGTCATAGCTCTAGACAGCAAGTCCATGAGTCAGAGAGTATTAGCCAGTGCAAAGGTTTGCAGCTTTCACTGGAGTGGCAAAGATAAGAAACTATAGCATTTTTTCACCTGGTGACTAATAATGTATCTTTATACAAGCAGTAACTGATTACGCAGTCATTACTTTGGATTCTGTTGTGTCACACCTATGCTTAAGGGAAGAAACTACATTTTTAAGAAGTTGTAGAAGTGTGTTAATCCGAGGACCAGGGTTCATACATTCTCTTTAGCCACAGCATTTATTTTTTACCTATGCAGTTCAAACTAGAGTTTCATCATGGGTAGAATCATTAGTCACAGATGCACATGTTAGCATTAACAGCCAAGTTTCGTTGCGGCTATTTGCAGGGTAATTATACCGCGAAACAAACAAAACTTGTGTATACGAGAGTCATTTGTTGCCAGTTCAGATGCTACTTTTTGAAAATGCAAGTCACATCTTGCTTGCCAGCAGCACATAAGTCTGACAGATTGGTAAAATCCTGAATGCTTTGGGAAGTCCTTATTTCTCAGGCACGCCTGCAAGTCAGACCTGCATGTTACTTTGTGCACTTATCTCTAGTCTAGAGGGATGCTGCTGCTGCTGTCTACAAACAGGCCCTGGAGGGGCTTCTTTTTAAAACAGACTCCACTCTCCAGGTGTACATTAGTTGGAAGTAACTTAAGAGTCACAGATTATACACAGAAAGGAAGTAAAGGCAAGACAAAGAGCAAAATGAAAAAGTAGACACAGCCAGTTAAAAAAAGGGGGGGTCTCTATGGGCATTGGCACTTTCCTTATATCAATTAAGTATTGAAACTAGCAAGTAGTTCTGCTCCACAGAAAAGGGATAGCCAAAACAGGCAGGCAATACAGATCCCCTAGACTCTCTACCACAAATAGAAGTTTGAAAGATAGCAACAATCAAGGGACAAGAGCAAGAGAGAACCCACTTTCTAAAATCCTTGCTTCACAGTTATTGCAATGCTTAGAGTCAACTGGAGTATTTCCCCAAGAGCAACAATTGTCACAGGAGAATATTCTAGAAGTAGCATGCCTCAGAGCATTTCCCCACTTTCCACATTCAACCAATAAACACATGAGCTGGAATCCTGTCCCATTTCTTTTTCCTTTTCACAAGTTGCTCCTTCCAGATACAGACCCTGGGACTGCTGGACTCTTGTTTGAGCCACCCTGCCAAAGGGAAATAAACGCCCGTTGTTGCTTAATCAGGGCATTTCACCGCCTTTTATTCAAAGGAAGTTGGCTGAACAGAGAGGAGAAGTTGGTCCCATTTGAGAACGGGGGCAGCTGCAAAATCTACCAGAGAGACTCTCCTCCTGCAAGCTTCGTCTTGCCCCGTCGCTCCCTCCTCCCCCTTTCCTGGCTTGACTCAAGCAGCGCCAACTGAATGAGGAAGTCAAGCTCGGCGGGCGGAAGCCAAGCCCATTGCAATGTCTGCAACAAGGTTGTCAGCCCGTGACTCAGGCGGGAGCCCTGACAGCTGCCAAGCGGTATACTGCCCGTTACTTCCCAGCTTTTTTAAAAAAAAAAAGGGGGGGAGAGAGGGGGGCAGGAAATCCTTAGATGATTAGAGGGTGCAACCCCAGCTACAAACCGTGGAGAGAGAACGAGCAGGTTTAATCTCTTGCAACAAGAGCAAGATATAGTAACAGGCAGCAGAGGATGAGAGAAGCACGAGATCAGCTGCTTTCTCAGAGACGCAAGAGGCGGTAGTCTTAAAGCCATTTCCCCTGTAGGGTTGTTGGGGTTAGGGGCGGTGGGGGGGAGGGGAAAGAGGTATTTTGGGGGAGGGGAAGCACAGGTAGCCGGTGTGGCAAGGGAAGGATCCTGTGCGTGGCAATTGCACAGCGTTCCCCCACCTCAGGCGGAAAGGAAGCCAAGAGATGATGGCTGCACCTTCCCCCACCCCACCCCGCTTCCACCCCCCTCCAAAGCCGATGCCCCCACAGTGGGTGGCACTTCCTGGGCTTGCAGCCCGCTTGGCAGAAGAAAGGCATTCTAGAAGTTAAGCCACACCCGCCCGCCTCGCGATGAACCTCAACCCGCCGGCGCCAAACTAAAAGCCAAGCGCCATCTCTCGCGTGTTTCCCGTCCCGTCCCGCACCGTCCCTGAAGCAGGATTTCACCTGAGTCTGGCCAAAGCCCGGGAGGTTGGGGGGTGGGGTGGGCGAACCGCCGCGGCTCCTGCTCCTCGCTGTGGGAAGACTAGATTCGGTACCCGGCACCTTTGGAGAGAGTCGCAGCGCCCCACCCGCCGCGCTGTTCCAGCTTCAACGCCTCACACTCACCGGCAACAGCGAGGTTTCAAGCCGGGAGGGAGCGGCCGCGGCTAAGGACAGCAACACCCACCTGCTGTACTGCTGGCCAATAAAAAGGCCAGCTTGCTCTGACTGAGCTCCAGCTCCCGCCAATGGCGACGCAAGAGGAGGGCGGTGCTGCTAAAGAAGGCGGAGGGCGCTTTTTTTTTTTTTAATCTCCTCAACTGACGCCTCAACCCCCGCTTCTCATATTAGCCCGCCTCTCATCCTCCTCGCAGAAATGGGCTCAGCCAATGCGCCCTCATTCAGAGAGGAGCGTAGACTGACACGTCGGGCGGCCAATAGGTGCACGGAGAAAGGGTAGGGCCCTTTGTGGGCCTATCTTGAACGTTTCCCTGGCTGTTCTGAGGCGTGGCAGCAAGGAGTGGAGTGGCGGAGGGGGAGAAATCCCTACCATCCATTTTCAGCCCCATTAACCTACCCTGAGTAGGAACAAAACAGTGGGCATTCGCCTGTTCTCCTGTGCATGCTCAAGCAGAAGTAAACCTACTGTATTTAATAGGGCTCTCTCCAAGACTGGCCCTTAAACACCTAAAAGCAAATACTCAGGTCTTCTACTTCCATTTAGCAATAGCGATATTTTTCAAAATTAAAATTGTTCGACGCTTATTAATTGAAGTTTAACACGTCACATACTGATAAAAGACTGGGAAAGTGCCCTTAAATAGGCAAGCTGGCTTTCTCTTCACCACTGGATCCTGCACAAACTTACTCTCTTCAGAGCTCTTCTGCAGCCTTGCCCTCCCACTTCTCTCTCCACTTCTATTTTCCAAGGCATCCTTTCCTGTGATGTCCTCTTGTCCACCACTTAGCTGTCCAAAGGTTTCCTGCATCCTGAAACAACTCTGCTCTTCCTGTCTTCCTGCCCATTATGCCTGGAACTGCGTCCAGAAGGCCTTTGCAACCTCCTCCCTTCCTTAACGTCCCTCCTCAAAATTCATTTATTTTGTAGAAGAATTTTGGAACAACCAAAGTGCATGGAGTTGAAATAATTTCACATTCCCCCGTTTACCCCTACCTCCATTTCGCGTTCCCTCTTCTATGTTTTAGATTGCAAGCTTTTTGGAGTAGGGACTTGTGAAACCTGTTCTTTGTGAAGCTCTGTATACATGCATGCCACTGTCACCATCATCAAGCTTACAAAAAAAGGTAAGAATCACTTTGTTATATTAGATCAAGATCTATTTAAGCTGCAGCAGTTCTGTGCACACCTAAGTATAAGCCTCATTGAACATGGTGGGACTTTCTTCAGAGTAAACATGCACAGGCTTGCCTTGTTAGTCCAACATTGTGTTTTCAGTGACGGCCAAGCAGATTCCCCTGGAACGTTCACAACAGGACATGATGAAGATAGCCAACCCATTATTGTTATCAGTATGTGGAAACCAGAGGTATTCTACCTCTAAACACAAAAGTCTCATTTATATCTGTCATTCCTAACATTAATGCACTTGTCTTTCCTCCCCTCCACTAGTCTTTTTACAAATCTTTTATATATATTTTTAATAAAATATTTATACTTTTTTAATGTTCAGAGATAGCATACTCCCACTTACCAAGTACTAAGGATAATCAATAAAGTTTGGCTAGCTTCATTGACTTTTAAATTCTAGAAATCAGGTGAACCAAATACATCAAGATGAGGAACCTCATCCCTGACATTTTGACGATTTCTTCCCTGACACTGCTCTCCGGATGCAGTATTGTATGCATGTCCGGGAAATTCCAGACGTATGGCAATCCTAGCTTCACTGCATGAATTACCCAACCTTTTACCAGACTACACCAGTGTTGGACTTGCCAAATTTAATTGTGAAAAACCAGGGTTTGTTTGCTTTTTTAAAGGCAGCTGTTACTGATCTTCAAGGAAGTCCCACTGAGCGCAATGGGATTCCACTGTTATATGTAGTGCTTTAAGGAGCTCTGATGTACGATATCTCATTAACATATATGGCAGCTGAGAAACCACTTTCATTATCTAGCCACTCTACTCAGGAGTCTGATTCTCAAGTTGGATGGTCAGATGCAAAAGAGGGCAGGGCTCCTGTACCTTTAAAAGTTATGTAGAAAGTGGGGAATATCAGTAGGTGTAGGTGTGGTCATCCAAGCTACAGCTGCAGAATATTGCCACCTCCACACAACTGTGGCAAATGTGCAGGAATCCTGTCCTCTTTAACCTCTGTTCGATCTCCTGCTAAATAAAAGTTGGACCTACTGTATCATGGTATGAAGCTAACATACACACCAAGAACCATTATTTTGAAGCTGGTCAAGCAAATTGATGGGAAGTTTGCATCACCAATGTTAATCACAATAGTCAATGTCAAATCTTTAGTGAAAGAAAATTAGCAGTGAAATTCTGTGGATATTTATTCAGAAGTAAGTTCTAGTTTTCTATGTTTGTAATGCTTAAAAAAAAAAAAGCAACATCAGATTATAACTGAAGTTTATAAAGCACTGGAGGGGCTCTAATAAAATAAAAGATGTTCATTCCAAAATTCAGACACTCTTGTAACTAAACACTTTCCTTGTACCATGTATGATAAGGTGTTCTGTAGTGGGATTCATGGGCTGGCAGAGAATAAATTATTATACAGGTAACTTCTTTTCTTTGTGCTCAACACAGAAGGCGTGGGATACGATACCAGAGGAAGGAAGCCGCCTTCTTGCCTAGCATTGAAATTCATGAGGCTGCTGGAAGAGGGACAGAGTCTGTTATCCATTCTGTCAGCCCATAGCAAGCCAGAGCAAGATGCTCTGAACACATAAATACCAATCCTGGTGTGACTGCACTAGCTACCAATTTATTTATTGCTGTAAGCTGCTTTGAGTTACTTTTGTTAAGAAAAACACCTAAGTATGATAAATAATAACAATTTCAAGCAAACAAGCCACCTGTCTGTCAATCATAGGCTAGTAACTTTTGAGGGCTCATTTACAAGGCTGACTTAAACATTTTCAGGTATTATTGATTTCAGTGGAGAAGATATAAGTATGGGCTTCTGACACTGTCATCAATGTGAATTTAAAACCCTAGCTTTAGCTGGGCCATTCCCAAGGCTTTTTGTACGCTAGAGAATGTATATTTGTAGGTATAAATGATGTGAGAAAAGACATTAATTAGGTCAAGGATCCTAAAAAGACCGATAAGAAACTTCAAGAATCAGAATAGCTGAAGGTGTACTTGGAGAAACAGAGTATCCTAGAGAAATTAACCTGAAGACTCTTGAAAGAAAGTTTATTTGGTTAAGGAAGGGATGAAGGGTGGAGAAGGTGATGCTACTAAAGTTGTTGAAAGATGTGTGCCACTGAACATCATTGTATCAAGGATTAAAAGATAAAATACTATGGTTAAGCATTAGTGAGAACAGTGTAAGGAGAAGAAATTGCAGGGCTGGAAATAGAACTCAGCTACTTGCAGAGCAAGTGTGGAGCAGTGGTTAGAGTGTTGGACAAACATTGTAGGAGATAAGGGTTCAAATTCCCATGTGGCCATAAAGCTCACTGAGTGATTTCAGCCGCATACTGGCCAGACATTCAAGCATGCACACACACAAAAACTCATGGGAACTGTAGTTTGTTGTGAGTGCTAGAAACTAGCTCTGAGGGAGGAACTCCAGTTCCCAGAATTCTCTTTGGGGGGTGGGCATGCAGAGAAATGTGTTTTAAAATTTTGTTAAATGCATGGCACGTACTGTCTCTCAGCCTAACCTACATCACAGGGTTGTTGTGAGGATAAAAGGATAAAAGGAACTTGGGAAAACCATGTACACTGCCTTTACTTCTTTGGAGTAAAAGGCAGGCTCTAAATGCAATTAATAAATATATCAATAAATAAATGAAGAAGCTTGACGGAGAAAAATAAATAGGAGCCAAGAATGAAGGAGTGTAGTAAACCTTGTCATTGAAGGACCCCAATGCCCTTTTATAGGGCACTAACATAGTCACAGTCTATGACATCAGAAGCCCAATTGGGTTATGAGGGCTACTGGTGTGGCAGAAGTCTTTATTTTAAAAAGGAGGCAAGGAGAAGGTTTGAACTTGACAACAAAAGGCAGAATGGTAAAATTAATTTAAAGTTTGCAACTGGAAAAGGAACAAAAATAGATAATGGAGTTAACAATGGAAGTATTTATTAATTATTTCTGAAAAGTTAAAGCCCAAGGAAATAAATTAACACCCAAATACAATACTGTAATGCAATGGAAGAATTTTGGGTCTTCTGCTTCTTTGACTTGCACACGTTGAGCGGCATGTTTTTTTCTTTTGCAAGGTGTGGGCTATCATAAATATGCTTTATTTTAGTAAAGATAATTAAAGCAAAGGAGAGGAGTGACCAATGAGCAAAGACAATGAAAAGAGTGAAGGAGGGAGCATGTTGCTAAATATTAACCACAGTGACTTTATTTTTTGTTTAAAAAAAAATGACGAAAAACCACAGGAGCAGAACAGCTTGCAAAAGTTACAACATTGTATTGGTAAAGGGTTCTCTACTGAAATGGATTGGCTAAGTAGATGGAATTTGCAATGAAGGGTATTGCTAAAAGTTCAGATTCAGTGTCATATAAGCAGGTCCATGAAGCTGAAGCAAAAAAGCAGTGGTTGAAAGTCCATGTGAAAACAGCTGTATCGACAGAAGGCTTTGAGGGGGCTTCTGGGATGATAACGCTACAAATAATGCACTCCTGTGTTTACTGCTTCCCATCCAACATGGTACTCCAATGAGACATCTACTCACCTTACAGTTTATACTTACAATGACCTTTCACACTCGCTTTGTTCCAGTCACGTGGCCTGAAAACTCCTTAGGAGCAAACATTGCACAACAAATTATTTCAGTTGAAAGAGAGGTTGCCTTTAACCCATCTACTTGTCACACTCCTGGCATATGTATCAGCAGACAATGCTTTTTTACAGAGTTGATCTTAGGTGGCTATCTGGAGCAGCACTTTGTATGAGGCAGCCTGCCTGCTGCAGCAGTGACTGCTGCCCTATACAAGGCTACAGAGATGTTATCTAGGCCTAGGACAAATAATAGTTTGGGGAACATGAGGACGTACTCTGAGGTGCAGCTATTCATGTATTGTCCTTCTGCACCTGCTCCCAGTAGATAGCATAGCTTATCTAAATACATGGAATATCAGCAATGTTTAAATTCATGAATACCCCTCAATGATGATTCACTAGATAGGCAAAGCTTGCAGTGGGTACTGGCAGCGCCTGATTTAGGATGGTACAGGTGATTCCTCAGCACAGGACACTGAGCTGAAGGCACGCAATATAATAAGGAATCATTGTGAAAATAAGAAATATGTTGGGGGAGTATCAAATGTTGTCCTTGCTCAGGGCACCATATTACTAAAGTCTGCCCCTGGTACTGGGACTCTGAATTGTTCCTGGTTCCAATTTGCAGTCCTCAAGCAAGGAAGCACAGCAGCTTACGCACAAGGAATTCTGGGAATAGGTTTTCTGTTAGCTACTGTCCTGAAGGTCAAAGGGGAACATTAGACAAGTGCAATCTTCTTTGTCCACTAACCTTAGGCAATATGCACCAAAACATGTGGGACCCTTAGTTTTGTTGGGCCTCAGGGGAGTCTCTCTCTCTCCCCCCCCCCTTGCCTCTCCCCCTCTCTGCACCGCTGGCTGTGCATACATTTCTGCTGCTGGGGAAAAGCTAGGGATAAAAGGAGGGGCAGAAGTTGTGATGCAAGGAGGAATCAGAATGAGCATGAAACCCTGGTAGCTGCAGGAATTGAAGGTTCTAGTAGATCTGGCATTGACTTGAGAGAGCCATAGCAGGTCAGCAAGATTCAACTGCTGGCACTCACTGAGAGATGAGGGGGTGGTCTACAAGCCTGCAATATAAAGGAAGTCACTGTCTGACAATCTGTGGGTACAAAGGAGGCTCTGCCAAATCCCAACTACTGATCTAGAAAAAGGAAAGCTAGCAGTCTTATGTGTGTTGGGTTCCATTGGGGAGGGTAAGGTACTTAAATTGCAGCATATAAATACTTGCAATAAATAAATAGATATGCCACTCTTTTTTGACTTTCATTTGTCCCAAGACTGCAGAAGCAATAGGAAAGGGTGCTCTAGCCCCATCCATCAGCCAAAGGAGAAAAGAGCTGCCAGCCACTATGCAAGCAAGGACACCAGCGGAGCAAGGGAAGAGCAGCCTGGCAACAACTGGATATAAATGCCCACTTATAGCGCACCACTTTATTCTGACCTTGAAATATGAACTCCCTCCTCTACCTCCCCCCCCCCCTTCCACTTCTCTTCCCTTGACTTCGTTTGTAAACGTGATGACAGGGACTGCCTCTCATTTTTTTAAAGCTGCTTCGGAAGGTAACATTTTGCCTGAAATGTGGGATAAAATCTAAATAGACAAATAAACAATAGAATGAAATTAATGCTGTGGGGAAATTCTACTAACAAAATGGATCCCACCTAAGCCTTAAGCATTTCTGGGGCAACTGCAGTTGGTGGCAGGAAGGTCTCTATAGCTATTACTGCATCCACTGGGTTATTGTAGGGTATGGTTGCTAAATGACAAACACAGGTTCCAAGACCATCACATTCCACATTTAACACGTTGACAGATAACAATTCAAAGCACTTTCGCCATCTGATGAGCTACTCAATAGATTCTGAACATGAGGATTACCATAGTAACTAGCTCAGGCTCAGTTGGGGGGGGGGGGCTGAATGCTTGTGGTTTACCTCAGCTTATACTCCCACTTCCTTTTCCTCTGAGCCTTGCCCTGTTGCGCTGACATTTTTTGAGCTGGTTTCAACATTACTGTCAAAGCTAGCAATAATTGAGATAGCTCACCATGCTTTTTACCAAAGGCATCGCTACTAATTAATTAGTAGAAATAGTAGCCTTTGCTACTCTGTTTTTGCCAGGTACAAACCAGCTGTCCATATATATAAACAGCTGTGCTCATGGCACATGTCCTTACCTTAAGAGTGAATTACTAAATCTACCATAAATGTAACTACAAACAAAGTCAGATCAGCTGATGGATGACAGCCATTTGTGTCCTGTTTGGGGCGGGGAAGCAGATCCAAGGTGAAATTATCTGCTCTGCAAAGGCATTTCTCGCTTCAACTGTTCTCTGTTTATAACACACCGTAGACTGGATTGTGTGAGCTGGCATTGGAGGCGGGGAGCAGGAAATCCTTTTGTTTCTTAAGAAACGTATACGCCAACATTTCGCCAAAAGGCCACAGGACAGCTTGCAACATAATAAAACAACATCATAACACAAAAACTTAAAAACGGCAGTCTCAATACAATTTATAATAAAAGCAGCAGTGTCAAACTATTCATAAATCACTCCAGTCACAGTTCCCCTCATCCAAAATCCTGTTGGAAGAGGTGAGTCTTCATCTGTTTCCTAAAAGAAAACAAAGATGTTGCTAGGCACATCTCGATGGGGAGTGTTCCACAGCCACTCCTCACTTGTCATCTTCCATAGTTTGAGGCAGTATACTTATGAATTCTGGTTGCTGGGAAGCGAAGAAGGAGAGAGTGCTCTTGTGCTCAGGTTCTGCTTTGTGGGCTTCCCATGGACATCTGTCTGGTTGGCCACTGATAACAGGATGCTGGACTAGGTAGGCCTTTGGTCTGATTCAGCAGACATTCCTTGCGTTTTTAAAATATTTGGAGCTGCCACCAAATAAACTCTTGCATGTGGCCTCCAGAAGGTTGCCCATGAGGAAATGCAGCTCTTTGGCTACGTATTTGTTCTGAAACCAGGAATTCACAGAAATGCCTACAGTGCACAGCATTGAACTCAGTAAGATTTACTTCTGAAAGAACATGCGCCGTATTGAGATGCACAGATGCAAATTGTTTTATAACCTTTTGTCCTGGTAAGAACCCTTCAAAGTAGGTCACTATTGTTCTCGCTTCACCTAGGAGAAGCTGCAGCTGAGAGAAGATTACTCATCCAAGGCCACACAGCAAATGCATTGCAGGTGGAATCCAGTCTCCTGGATTCACACTGGATCATTGGCCATTGGACCACAAAAGGACAGTTAGTTAACAGATCCAAATAATGTTTTAATGTCCGTCCGCTAATCAGAGTTCATGACTGAGAAACAGGTTGCCCAAATCTAGCCAGTAAGAGCTGCAAGTAAGCTCTGCCCAGTTGTTTCCCTTCTTCCCTTCTTCTGTGTCACAGTGCTCAAAGAAGGAGAGCAGTGAGATTTCCAGTGAAAGAGAAGAGTGGGGAGGGGAGGCAGTTATTTAGCACAACCACTCCCTTCTCCTGGATTGACATCAACCATCTGGACCTTTGTTTCCCTCCATTTTCATTGTGTGATGTTTACCTTGGGCCTAGACTGACATAATAATTATAGCCAAATATTTGCTTAAATTCGGATTGTGGCTTTCATTCCATTCTCCTCTGGCTGAAGACAAAAGAAATATGTATTTGGAAATGTTCCAGCATGTCCCAGAGATGCCAGGACTATGGAATTTGCCAAAGCCTGATAGAAGCATCCAGAACCTTACAGAGGCTTTGATGCATGAGCCATCAAAGCCTATGATTCAAAACCAAGAAGCAATGAAGATGACGTCAAAGAGTTATTCTTCCTGACTTTAGATACAGAACCAGTGGTGGGGATGCCTGTTTAGCGCAAAGTTCAGAAGCATCTACAGGAACAAATATCTAATAATTTCATTCCTTGAACCAAAGCCTTTCCCAACATTTTTGGGCACAGTGTCAGCTTTACCCATGGCAGCACTTCTGGATGATCTTGCACTATTTTCTTTAGCATTTACTACATGGTAAATTACTACTATGGTCAGGGAAGTATGCACAATACTGGTGCAGCACTGGAAAACAAATAAGCATCCAACTTGCAGCTGTTTGATACCTGAGAGTATGGGACTGAAAAACCGTGGAAATACCAACATAAAATTCAGCTTTGTAAACGTATGGCTAAACCTTTTCACATTAAGTGGTATCTTTCTGTTTCTCATACTGACATTGATTTTCATATTATACGACTTCCTGTAAAATAGGCTTTTTGATGGTCCACCTAATTACCGTGCCTTCTGATATTTAGCCTTTAATGTACGATTAATATGTTCATGATTAATATAGAAGGGTTCTGTATTTTGGAATCAATTTTATACTTAGGAAATGTAATTGTTACTGACAGTGCAATAAAAAGTTTTAAAAATAAACCCACAGTAATTATGATGTTGTTGTTGTTGATGATGATGATGATTTTATTATTTATACCCTGCCCATCAAGCTGGGTTTTCCCAGCCACTCTGGGTGGCTTACAGCATATATAAAAACATAATATAACATCAAACATTAAAAACTTGTGAGTCCTCATTCTATCTGTGGCATGACCACTCACTCTCAAATTTTGCAGAGCTTTCTGTGCAAGAACCCAGGCTCTCTACTTTGACTTCCTGACAGCCATTTTACAACTGACTGCTCAATCTATACAGTTTCTGCCAGGGTAGTAATGCTTCTGGGAGGGTGGTAGGACTCTGATTTCCTGAGCCTGTCTCAACTGCTCCTGTCTCTGCTCCACACTTCAAGTGGCCTGGAGGGTGAGAATAATATGGCTGGCTTTGAGAACTCGGAATTGCTGAATACGAAACCCTCAGTTGCAAGACTCTTTGCGTGCCTGAGGATATCTTGGATATGTACTCCAACCACATCTGCTAAATATGATGTGAATACACATTTAAGAGCATATTACCGGTAATACTACAGCTGTATGTGGGTTTTGCCCCACTTTTTAACTGTCATGGCTTCTCCCATATAATTCTGGGAATTGTAGTTTGGCAAGAGTGCAGAACATTCTCAGTTACATATCCCTACATTCCCACACCAAACTAGGGCTTCCAGGAGGGAAGACTAATGTACCCGTTTTAGTCTGTAGTGCAGCTATGGCCTTGCTCTTGGTTCCCAATACTGTAAGCTGCTTTTGTGCAACGTCCCTTGCAAGCTTTGTTCATAGTACCACCCAATGAAGGTGTAGTGATTAGAGCCTTGGACTAGGCATTGAGAGGCTGGTGTTCAAATTCTCACTGGGTGACCTCAGGCCAGTCACTGCCTCTCAGCCTAACCTATTTTGCAGGGTTGTTGAAAAAGTTGGGTTATAAATGCAATAATTAAATAAAATCTGTCAAAACTCCATTGTTAGTTTAAATAGATGCTGTGATTTTTTTCTTTAAAAAAATTGTTTAGGGGTAATAGGGGTACAGTACTCTCATTTTCCTACTCATATTGAAATACTGCCCCTAAACAAGGCCAAACTTAGATTCACAAAATGTTTAGGGGTATGTGTACCCCTGGCGTCTCCCCAGAAAAATAGCACTGAATAGACGTCCTAACTTCACTCTATCTAGTCAGAAATTCTAAGCTCTTTTAAATTCAAGGGGTGATTATCAAAGCAATTAACAGATGTTAGGGTACTTTGAAATACACATAGTTTACTGAAAAACATAAAGCAAATAAACAGACTAGCCTCAGAAGATAATCCCAAACTTCTTATGCTATCATTTAAACAAAAAACACCCAGATATAATTCATACAAAAATATATCCAAGTTACAGACTGCTGGTATTAATAAAGCAATTAAAGTGAAATGAGAAATAACCTTTCTTATTGCTCCGCCAGACTGAAGCAGGAAGTAAAACTAACCAGTGAGTAATAATGAAATTTCAGTACCTCTAGACGAGACAAAGTAAAACCATCATTGCTCTCTGCACCAAATGATGCCTTACCTGAAAGCACAAAACCTATAAGGACACCAGAATTTAACCATCATTTTGTTGCCTCCCATGAATTGAAAATAAATCCTAAATCTGCCAGTAAGAATTCTCTGCTCTGAGGAGCACCCCACTTCTGTTCTGAATCACTGAAATACCTAGGCTAGCATTTACTAAGATTACCTACCCACGCTCAAAAAACAGTCTGAGGTATAAAAGGGTTTTTGCAAGGTGCAATTGATTACTCACCAGGTGATAAAACTCCTACAGCCTAAGCACACTGTGTTGTGTTGCTATGCCAGCCTCCTCCCAAGCAAAGTGAAGAGTGCAGAAATCCTGATGGAGACTATTTTCATAAGGTGTGGGGTGGGGAGAGGAGAGGCACTGTTGTCGTACCATGTGAAGCAGAAGAAGACTAGCTCCAGGCAACAGACGACTGTTTCAGTTATTACTTGAACAGGAGGAACAGCACTGATAGAAATGACTCAGTTACCAACCTAGAGCTATTTGTCAGAACTAGCGGACTTATGTCCTACTTTACAGAGGATGGTCCTCTCTTTGAAGGCCTGTCAGAGGGCAGTCTCCTCTATTTGAAAGGCTGTCCAATCTACATCTGATTTTACAATAAAGAGCCCTCAGACTGGGGAGCAGGGGCCTTAGCATTTGCCCTTGGACAACAGTGAGAACTTGGATAGCAAGATTGAGCAGATGTGTTTCTATTTAAATTATTATTTTTTAATTTTGCATCTTCTACATATAAATTAGAATATGTAAATTATATACAAATCATCTATCGCCTTCCCTTTTTGGTGATGAATTTCCTCTTTTTGGGTGATGCACCCCTGTCTTAAAAAAGAAGATGCCAAATGTAGAGCTGCTCTTTAAACCTCATGGTTTTCAGTCTGTGATTGTGGCCTCCTTGAAAAATCCAGAATAACGGGTGTGCACTTCTGTTTGTGACATCAGTTTACCTCATTGCACAAACATACTAGCTCTTTTGCTGCCCTTTTATCTCATACTATGGGCCCTGGGCCTCATCAGTTAGTTCTGGAACCACATGGTAGTAGGAGGTAAAACATGGTGGGTTTTTTTTACTACATTCTGCCATTTTACTGTATATAGCTGTATGAATCAAGGCCACTCTGCTATTAGCTTACCAATATTGCTGCTTTCATTCTTGCTGTAGACCAGAGCTTTCCAAACTGTGTGTCACAACATGTTAGTATGTTGGCTGCAGTGTGTAGGTGTGTCACACAAACGCTCCCCGCACTCCTCCCAGGGCTGGAAGGGGGTTAGTTTAACCTCCAGTTTGCTAATAAAACTGAATTACTGTGTCGCGAAATGATGCATGTCTAAAAAGTGTGTCACCAGCACGAAAAGTTTGGAAAGCTTTGCTGTAAATTGTTGTAAATTGCCAGGGCCAGTCCAAAGCATTTGGTTATCTAAGGCAGAATAGCAAATAGCACATACCCCTTCCTTCTCCAAAGTCAAGGTTCATAATGCAGTATGCCAGCTAAGTTACTTTGGGGCCTAAGGCCAACAACAGCAATCCCCAAAGCAACTTGCCCTTCCCTAGCAGTAAAAAATACAATAACAATAAAATAACTATTTGCTGACCTCAAACCTTAAGTCTATCTAATGGTAGGGCCGGCCCTGGTAAGTCATTTGGGTTGCTAGTTATTGTTGCTGCTTGTATATCAGAAATATATGCAGGAAACTTCAGATCTGAAATGACATTTCCCTCAATTACTATGAATATATGTGATGATGAAGAAGAAGAGTTTGGATTTGATATCCTGCCTTTCACTCCCTTTAAGGAGTCTCAAAGCGGCTAACATTCTCCTTTCCCTTCCTCCCCCACAACACTCTGTGAGGTGAGTGGGGCTGAGAGACTTCAAAGAAATGTGACTGGCCCAAGGTCACCCAGCAGCTGCATGTGGAGGAGCAGAGACGTGAACACGGTTCCCCAGATTACGAGTCTACGAGTCGCTCTTAACCACTACACCACACTGGCTCTGACATGTGATGCCATGTGTCACGAGGATCCCCTGCTCTGTCATGCGTTATCTCAAAAGTTGTATTTGCACGTTACATGTACCGAAAACAAATATAACAAGTTTGGCTTCCTCCTCCACCAGGCCTCCTGTTTCCTATTCTTTCCCCTACCTGAAGAGGACAGGGAAATTCAGCCTGAAGTATGGCAGGGACATTGGAACAGACCTGGATCCTTAAGACTGCAGCTTTCAAATAAACAAGATCCTTATTCAGATCTGGAGCCTGCAAAGTTCAGCTGGCAGATGAGTGTGATGCCAGCAGGTGGAATACTTGCCACTGAAATGTTCAGACATTGCAGTCTTTATGCACTCTTAGTTAGGAATATGTACAATTTATGTAAGTGCTGGAGATGGGGGTGGCATCACACAAAAGGTTGGGGGCAGAATTGTGCCTGCACAAAAAGGATGAATTACTCCAACAGGATCCCATGTCAGTGGTCTTGTACCATCCACATCATTAGTACAGCTGTTCAGCATAAGGGCTACTAAGGTCCAGTCCCAGCACCAGTGAAAGAAGACAAGTTGAGCTAGCACCAGTGACAGAACCTTCCCTTTGAACTGATAAGCTACTGGTTCAACACAGATATGGAACAATTTAATGTACAGAAGGAGTTTTCAAATTTTGGTTTGTAGCCTACTTGGCTTCATCTGCAGTAGTAGCTTGGTGGATCGCAAGTTTCATAGGCCTCTAGCTCTCCAGGTTTCACATGGTATAAAAAGGCACCAGTTGTTACTTGGGGTAATTAAGAAAGTCATTTCTAGTGTGCTGAATGCAAAAGGGGCTCCCTCGGGTCTTGTGCAGCAGAACCTTTAACAAAGGCTTCCTTTTGGATTGCTAATTAGGCAGTGGAGTTAAACTGGTGGTAAAACCAAAATAAATAAACCCTAAAGAATTCCAATTAAGCAGTGTGGCTAGAATCCTTTCTCATATTAACTGTTTAAGATTCTTGCTCTCTTGATTATTTGACAGTTCTCCTGTTGTCAGGGAAGTCTTGCTGAGCAGAACAATTTCTACTTCTCTAATGTGAAAAAGTACCTTTTTAAAACCTTTTCATAAGACATGGATATGCCTCTTCTGTTCTTTAACTCCCCCCACCCCATTTAAACGGCTTTTTTTTTTTTTTTTTACAAAGTGGTTAGTCATGCTGCAAGGGGTACCTGTCTTCTTAATTTATATATAGCCAAAGTTTGTTTTTCACCCTCTTAAAATCACCCTGCATTTGAAAATATACATCATATAAATTAACATATGTACAAAATATATGTAAATTTGTGGTCATCATGGGCCTGTGCCTGACATCCCTTAAGTATTTCGCAATGCCCCCTGACTGCTGGAGAGAATTATCAGCTGATTTTTTTATTTTACTTTTGGAGACCCTTTGGGAAATGCTCAGCTTGCTGTTCACAGGAGTTTGGGGAAAACTGAACACCAATCATTACTTCTTCCTTTCCTTTCTACAGTATTTCTTTTGATGTGTAGGCTGAGTGAAGACCCCGCTGGGCCTTAGGTCTCACTTTTTTCCCTTCCCACTTCCTTGCATAGTTACTCAGCATGCCTTCAGGTACAGCCAGCTTCAGGGAGTTCATGCAGAGAAGGGAGCGGCCTCTGTGCTTTGCCCCAGGAAAGGGAGCTAACAGTTGATCCTGATAACATTACAATGACTTCACTGCTTGGCACAATCCAGCTGGGAAGCGGGGTGCCAGCAGCAATCATACTAACAGCAATTTTCCTCCAAGTGAGTGCAGAAAACATAATCCAAGAATTGCAGAGAGAAGGCACTTGAGGGGGCAGAGAGTCAGAGGAGACCTGTCATTTCTTCTCCTACCCAAATGCTTCTCTGTTCTCTACCTCCCAAGAGCTCTGGGTCTCCCAAAGCGTGCCGTAGATTACAGGCAGGCCTTGTTCCAAGTTGTTATATATGTATTGTTTTCATTTATAACTGAGTCCCTGGAGGACAGCTGTGGGAGGTCACTCAAAACCTTTCACCTTTTGTACTCTTAAATTAGTTCAACCCAGCTCCTCTATCTTTGCATGGAAAAAGTCTACAGACATGGTGGCTGGGTCAAGGCTGTCCTGGCAAAAGTGGATAAACACATAGCTTGGCATAGAAACATATAATTTGTGCTAAATATCCTACTTCATAATTGGCTTTTTGTGCATTCAAAGCTTGCTTCCAACTTTTTTCCTTCTGCAGTAGTTCCCAAGCTGCAAAACCCTGCAAAAAGAGGATAGAGGTGAATTTACTCTCTCAAGTCACAAGGTTGCTTTTAAAAATGCTTTTACAGCCTTAACTCGTTCAAGATGCCCTTTGACTCACAGTGAACATTGTGCAATTAATTCCGAGAGACATGGAACGACAAGTCCTACACCTTAGCTCCTCTAGGGACATGTTTCCAAAGAGGTGCAGACACCTGATATGTCCTTTATATTTTTGATGTCTTCTGTCGTGCCACACCATCAAATGAGCAGGTGCACTTACATGCCAGAGTATTTCATACTTTTCCTGAAGGGAGATAACCACATATAGTAAAATGCATGATAACTGCATTGTGTGAAGTGCAGGAAGTATCTGTTTCACGAAGATACATTTTGGGCATCCTTGTGGCAAAGGAAGAATTTGTGGCCCCATTCACACATTGCAGTAAATGTGTATCCTCTAACTGGAGAATACCCCATTGCAGATAATTGGTAATGTATGGATTGTAAATAGTATTTTATTGCCTTCCTTCACCATCTCTTTAGTATTCCAAAAAGTGCAATAGTGGGGGGTGCCTTCTCCAATGTGCAAACTACAGACTGTGAATATAACGCTGGCACTGTGACACAATCAGAATTTGTTTTAAAAACAATCACAAAGCAAACATCCACATGACTTCTTAAAAACAAAAATTTTAAGTGTGGATAAATGAAAGTGCAAGTTCCATAAAAAGAGATATTTACAATGAAATATACTTCAAACTTTGCAAAACAGGCACGTTCCTGTTAGGAAATTCCCCCCTCCAGGAATCTAAGGGAAACCTAGTCTTTCACTGGTGAAGTTAGGGAATTTTTGGCTCTAGGCTTAAGGCCTTATCTCTTTCCTCTTTTAGATTGCATTTTGTATTACTTCTTTACTTTAAACTGTGGAAAGCCAGCTCTGCTGTAATTCCCAGTCATTCTGGGAATTCCCTGAGACATTCTACTAAGTGCAGCCCTAGTTAAAATATGCAACTTGCCCTTAAGATCAGACTCTGTACCTGAGGACTAGTAAGTGGCCAATTTTTAAAAAGGGATCCGGGGGGAGATCCTGGAAATGAGAGGCATGTAAGCTTAATGTCTGTTTTAGGAAAACTAGTTAAAGCATTGTTAAAGATAAAATTGCTAGGCATACAGAAGAACAAGTCTTGCTCAAGAGGAACCAGCAACTCTAATAGAGTTCTTTGAGAATGTAAACAAACATAAAGACAGAGGTGATCCAGTTGACGTAGCATACTCGGACTTTCAAAAAGCTATTGACAAAGTACTTCACAAGAGACTCCTAAGTAAACTTAGTGTCATGGAATAAGATAACCAGTCCTTTTGTGGACCAGGAATCACCAGTGGGAATAGTGCTGCTGCACTTAGGTCCTGGTTTCGGGGTTCCCAGAGACATTTGACTGGCCACTGAACAGGATGCTGGACTAGATGGGCCACTGCTGGCCTAATCCAGCCGTGCTCTTATGTTCTTATCTGCCCCAGGACCTGTCCTGATGGCACCACTGCAGGCTCTCCTCCATAATGTCTCATTAAATTAATTCTGTTGCCTCATCTCTTAGATCGGTTTTTTTGGTTGCCACTGAAAATCCCGTCCTCTGAAGAAAGGCTTATTCAGGCATGAGAGAGTGGAACTCCTATAATCCTTCCATTGTAGTACTTGTTTGTTTTGGCATGCTTGGTGTACCCTGACCATTTTGACATCCCTGTGTGAATGAAGGTATCTTTAAATGTCTAGAAACTGCATTGCACAAGGCCAGCGTAGGCTAAAATAGAAGACTCAGGTGAATGTGCTTGCCAAGTCATTTGGGTTAAGAACCTTTTGTTCCTTAAGAAAACACAGGTTCTGCTTGGCTAGATTTTAGGCCTGCTTATTATTTGTTACACTGGCATTCCACCTTTCCTCCAAAGGTCAAAGCAATGTACATCTCTCCCCATCCAATTTTATCTGCGTAACAATCCTGTGAGGTGAGTTAGACTGAAAGATAGTGACTGGATAAAGTCACCAGGGAGTTTCATGGCTGAGTGGGAATTTAAACTTGAATCTCGCTAGTCCTAGTCTGACATCACCACTATCACCACATTTATATTCTCAAAACTACTGAGACCAGGCTGTTATTCAAGAGTTGAAATCCTGAAACCAATAGCTTCATCTCACATCATTTTGCCATTGCACAAACCAAAGTTGCTCCTTCCAATTTTTAGCAAGCCCTCTTAAGATTCCCTTGTGTGAGGGTGCAAGATGTGGGAAGGGCATTTCTGATTTCCAGAAATTTGGCTAGCAAGTCCTAGACAGAAAGGACTTTATATGTGGTGATGGTTTCATTCCCCTCAGAGAGTCATCTCCCAACTCTACAATTCTAATGCTTTCACCTGGCTGGAATGTGTCCTTGAACTGTGATGATGCCTCTTGCTTCCTCAGGTGTGCATGTGTATACAGAAACCTCTGCCACTTATCTGGATGGAATGCAGCCCACTGTACATGCTAGGACCCATTGGTCCACCGATTTTTGCCTCGACTGCTCTGCACCCAGTGTTTTGCCTCTGGCCCTGCCTACCACTCGCATGCAGCCCCCAGAAAATTGACCATGAGTGAATGCGGAAGGTCCCCACCCTTGTTGGAATACAACACTGTACTGCACAAGATGGGCCAAAGGACTCAGTATAAGGAAGCTTCTGTTGCATCTTTGAGTACTTTTCTCCCATTGATTTAATTAATTGATTTATGATATTAAACATCTAACAAATAATTTTACTTTTGAATGCTGTGGGTTATGGTTTATAGTGCTGTTGGTTTTAAGATTTCTTCTCTTATTGGTTTTCTTTCTTAATGCGACTTTCATTCACCACACAAGAGAGCATCAAGCTCCCTACGATGTAAATTAAAAGAAACACCCCTCTGCCTATTGATATCAGGCAGGCGTATGCCGTTTAATCAAGCTGCTGTGGATTTTGATCTCTTCGAGTATTCTGGTATATTTTAACGTGTTGCAATCTCCACCACCCCCGAATTGGTGGTTTTATCTTTTTTTTGCAAACCGCGCTGCAAGCGGCGTATAAATCGTGCGAAAAACAAACGAATGCAAAATATAGAGTCGCGCCTCCCTCCTCTTCGGGGCGAGGAAGAGCTCGCGAGTGGGGCCTCCTCCCGGCCAGGAAGATGTGCAGAGACACGCCGCTCGGAGACGAACTGCAACCGGCAAGGGCGGGAGGAGGAGAAAAAGAGGTGGGGTGGGGGTAAGAGAGAGAGCGCGCGCGACAGAGAGAGAATTGCTAACTGCAGGCAGGCGGGATCTGGCTCGGCTGGAAAGGTGCCCTGAGCAAAAACCCAGCGCGAGCGGGCAGGTGATGACAACATCGCCGCGCTATTTATGGTGCGTTGTGACAATCGCGGCCTTATATGGGCAAGGCGAGGGAGACCGGCGGGACGCGCGCTCTCGCCCTCGCTCTGGGAAGAGGGAGGCGCCTCGAGGGAGGGAGGCGCGCGCGCTCCCGAGCCCCGCGCCTGTCCGGCCTGAGAGAAAACCCACTGACCTCGTTTCCTTGGGAAAATCCCTCTCAAATCCAGCTGCGACGAGAGGCGCCCACCTGACTCACACACTCTGAGTGTGCCGGATTTACGTATAAGCCAAACAAACCTTCGGGCCCCACTCTCTTGGGGCTCCCCCCCCCCCGAAAATTAAAGGGGGGAAACCTGGATGTACATTTCCAAAATATAAGATAAAAAAACAAATAAAATAAAACCTACATACAGCAACAGTGGCAAATGGCTTTAGATACCTATTAGGTCCATCAATTACCATATAGCATATGTTCAACACAAAAAAACCCAGCGACAATTTGTTGTTGACAAAGGACAGCTAGACATATAAAGGGCCCCATTACCTTCAGTAGCTCAGGGCCTCATCAAACCTAAATTTGGCCCTGCTCAGCGACCCACCCTGTGATCACCTTTTCCCCTACCTGGCCGCAAAGCACCACCGGATGCACTGGCTTCGTTGATGCAACTGGAGGCAGGGGTGGGGTGGGGTAGATCACCCTCCTTGAGGGAGAAAGAGGCTTTGCCAGAAAATAATATTATTTTAAAAACCCAAAAAACCCTTAGGCCCAGATCTGGTTGCCATCAGAGATTACAACACAAAGCAAGGAAGCTGTACTTTGCTTGCACTAATGACTGCCGAAGGGAAGGGTGAGGAAGAGGCATAGATCAGCCACATGCTCGCCCAGAGGTGGGCAAGTGTGGCCATCCAGATGTTGAGGGACACCAACTCCATCAGACCCAGCCAGCATGGCCATTGGTCAGGAATAATGGGAGCTGTAGCCAACAATGTCTGGATGGGGCAGCGGTTATGGTACTCGAGTTTCAAGAGTTGTTGTCTGCCCTCCTAGTAACCCACCCAAGAACATCACAGCTCTTCGGAAAGTTTAATTTCCCAAAAGGCTGGAAGGACCGCGCAGCCCCTGCTCTGTGTTTCTGGCTTTCTCAAAGTGGGTGGAGTGGGGCTGATTGGATTCCCTCAGTGGCAAGCGAAAGGCGTTTTGCATATGCTCAGAGACAGGCATATGTGCGGCATGATGGGAAAGCGCCCAACTCATTTGATAGTAGAAGTAAGTTGTCCTCTCTCAGCATCCCATCTGTAATGGGGATGATGACCCGTCTAATTTACAGGGTTGTTAAAAGATTGCAGCATAAAGATACTTAATAGTTTCCAGGTTTGAGTCCTGGCATGAAAACATATTTAGGGACAAAGCCCCAGTTCAATGTAGTGTTGCAATCCATTGATGTCAGCGGGATTAACAACAAAGCCAATAGGGTCAAGAAGCCAGTTGGAAAGTCCAGCTCTTGGAATATAATGACTACTATTTCTAAACACTCCCACTTCCCTCCGAATTTTTACCATTTACTTTTTTGGGAGATAACTGGCAAGACTCCTAGAGCTGAAAGGAGGTAGAAGGTTAGCAAGTCAAACCACTCTTCCCTGAAGTCCTTTTGTATTGGGGCTCCTAACGATTGAATAACACAATTCAAAAGACTATTGCTGTTAGCCTGCCATAGCAAAGCAAAACAGCCTTAATAGCTAACACATTTTTAGTAGTATGAGATTTTGTAGACAAGGTCTTGCTTCATCAGATGCAATTAATGAAGTGGAATCTTGCCTGCAAGAGCAATTCCACAAGAAATTTCATGTCATATGTTTCTAAACATGTTTCCTCAAAAGTAAGCCTCTCTCGGTTCAGGTTTAAGTAGAAGCTCCACTTTGAAAGCTGGGGAACCTGAAGAATTTGCTAGTAGTTGTTGTTTTTAAGTCAAAACACTGTCGTATTTAAGGGTAAAGACTTTCTATTGGGCAATAATGAAGAGTACTGCTTATAGAAGCCCAAAGTTATTGTAACAGTACCACAAGCACATAGCTTCATTAACATATAAGCTGTATTTTAAAAAACACCATAGTACTAAGCCTTAACTTGTTAGAAAATCCCTTCCTGGTCATAAATACGACAATCACTTAAAGCCTGAGCATGAAGCAAAGCACACCCATCAGTTCTCTCTGAGCCCCCCTCCAAATACTAATTAGGGCACAAGTCCATTGCCAATTGACAACTAAAACTCAACCTGCTCTGCTCCTGTTCTTTTAACAGTTTGGCATGCAGAAATCAAAAGAGGATTTTCTGGGCCTGGCTCTAAAACACTTATTGCCTGCTAATTGCTGCAGATCCCACTGCTGTTAAAGCTAGCAAGGCCAGCTCAAAACCAGGCAGCCCTACAAGTGCATCCCACCCAGTGTTTTGCCTTGAGTTGCAGAGCATATGAAGTAAAGGTTTTTTAAGGGGTGGTCCTGTTTGAAGCTGTGTGAACATATTCTGGATATGCAAGAATGAATGCCTGTGTGGCTTTGTCTATGTTATCTCGGCTCAAGCAGCTCTGCAGCTGGGCAGCCACAGATCTAGTTTCCCTTTGTGTCCCCGCAGAGATGTTTACATTTAAGCTAAGGTCTGGTCAGGTAGCTTCTACATTACTCATCTGCCAGTTATGATTATGCTCCTGCAACCTTGAAATAGTATATAAACCTTGCTTTCAGCTAGTGGGGAGAGATGACAGACATCACTGCTTTTGTATACCTCTACGGGCCTTTGCTGCTCTCATCCCACAGCTGTGAAGCACAACCTTTCAAAGCATGCAGAAAAAATAAGTAGACTAATAGACTAACCAAATGTTTTAAAAATGGCATCAGTGTGAGAGAAAGAATCCAAGACACTGAGTGCTGAAGCCCGTGGTAATATATACTATATAATTAATGTCCTACTTGATAGTCTCTCTTTGGTGTTCCAGCACCTACAGCAGAGCTTAAGAAAAAAGAAATGATGTAAAAGGGTTTCTCTGAATCTCTTAAGAGTGGTTTGGAACCACTGATGTATGTCACTGAACAATAAAGAGAAAGACTTCTGTGATTGGACAGCAAGTTGCTGTTGTGGCGCCCTCCTTGTGGAATGCCCTCCCTTCAGATGTCAAGGAGATAAATAACTATACAACTTGTAGAAGACATCTGAAGGCGGATCTGTATGGGAAAGTTTTTAATGTTTGGTGTTTTATTATGTTTTTGTATGTGTTAGGAGACACCCAGAGTAGCTGGGGCAACCCAGCCAGATGGGCAGGGTATTAACAACAACAATCTCCTTTTGCAGCAGCTGAAGTACAAAAAGCCACCACTACTCTTAGCAGTACAATCTCAGGACTCAGCTATTGTGATGTGAAATGCATCTTTGCAAATAACATCAGCTGCAGAGGGCTGATAGATAATTAAGATGAACAGAGCACAGAGTGGGGTGGTAAGTGTTAAATTCATCCATGGTGCTTGCTCTGAGATCCTGTTAATTATTAGTTCAGGTGGAATTGACGGAACAGCTGATGGAATTCACTTTTTTTATTTTAAAGCTTGCATGTTAAACGTAGTGCTGCATTCAACGTCATGCCTCTTTCGGCCCTTACACATGTTTGGCGCTGGAAGCAAAATCTCAAAATAACCCCCTTCCCACTCATTCATTTTAATGAACCCAACCATGGAGGCTCGCTGCAGGAAAAGGGTGGAAGACTCTTCTGAAATACTCCAGAGCAATTGCTTGAGCCCCACCCTTCCCAGAGCAAGATGCCAAGGTTGCCTCTAGCTACTTTGTAGGAGGGCTTCTCCACACAAGCCCAGCACATACAAACAGAGCAGACAATGCCGTTTCTGGTTCCCACTGCTTTAGGTTGGGTTTTGTTGTCCTAGCGCAGTAACTTAAAACCAGGGTTCCCATCCCTGAAAGAATATCTGCTGCCCCCTCCCCCATATTTGGTGGTGCTGATGTTGAGGGCAGCAGGAACATGAGGAAGAGTATCTGAAACTGCAGCCAATCCCATCCAGTTCTGTGGCTCAAGAATTGTCATGGGGCCCCAGTTCCTTTTTATTCCCAACCTTCACAGAAGACATTTCCTCCCCTGCCTCTCCCCAGTGTCTCTTCTTACTGCTGTTGCTTTAGTTTAATTTTCATTTTGTTGCCAGGAGGTTAGGGGGGATGTCAGAGTCAACATCTGCAATGGAGATAACATTCCTGCCTAATTAGTGGACTGTGAGCAGAAAGGACTTCCTGTCCCCTCCCCCGCCCCTTAAAGGACAGCAAAACCAGCTTACACTAGAGAAGGAAGGTCCACTCTCCAGCTTGGTGATGTGTCCATCAATACACTCCAGGGAAACTTCTTCTTTCTATTTTTTTGCAGGGTCTCTTGTTTCCCACAGTCTGAGTTCATCCTCCTACCGCAAAGTTAGCAGTTGCTACTTGGAAACATATTTGGAGACTTAAGGCATTTTTAAGTGTCTTGGAACACCAGAAATGCTTTGAAGCTTTTTCCAATTCTGCTCTGTTATAGATACCCAGGCAAGGACTTTCCAGACACGCAAGGCATACCATGCAGGGGTGTTGCAAGATACTTATAAAGACTCTGGGGACCTAAAATGTGCCTATGCTAATATAGAGGGGTAAGTATAGTCTGACTTTCCAAGGAGAAGAGCAAACCCTGGTTCTTTCTACCAGGGTTTGCTCTAAGCTAAGAGGTGCCAGCAGGATTTTCTGGGCCTGGTCAGCAGGATGTCTTGCAAAGCACAAAGCCAGTGAGACCCCAGCTAGCCATGAACTTAATTTACAGAAGCTCCAGATCCACACACAGCAGCAGCCTTTGCCAACCTGGTGCATCTCCAGAAGTTTTGGACAACTACTCCCAAACTGGACACGGTAGTTTCATTAGAAATGGATAGGACAATAAGAAAACGGACTCAAAAGAAGGTAGACTATCTTTGACTTTTTTCAACCTGGTGGGGAATTTAAAATTGACTGATGTTTGGCAATTTAGACACCCATTTGAAAGAGAATACACCCCTTATGCAAAGCAATCAATCTGCCAGAAGAATTGACTCAATATGGCTATCAAATGAGTTACCGGTAATACTGAGAATAAAAAGAACTGAAATACAACCAAAGACTTTATCAGATCACAATCCAGTGTTATTAGAGGTTAAATTTAGGTGGAGGTTAAATAAAAGTATTCTAGATAATCAAGTAACCATGCAAAAAGCTCTCTCTTTTCTGATCTAAAAATTTAATAGTTGGCAGGAATCCTTAGGCTTAGTCAAATGGAGGTTACCTGAGCATTTCTCAGGCTGGCCCTTAAATCCACGTTTCCAGTTTCCCATTCCATTGCTCATTCCTGCTCAGCTAACAGCCAGACAAAAGTGTCTCCTCCTCCAATCTTGGTTTTGCAGAGCCCCTCCTCCCTTGTCTGTGTGCCCTCCATCCCTTTCTCTTGCACAATGACTCTTACCATCACAGAATCTCCTATGTGTTGTCTGTAGTTTTATGAACATTGTCTGTGTCACCGGTGAGTGCTGCTGTGAATCATGCATGACAGCATAGCTTCCATTGTTGCTAGGTTTGATTTCACTGCTAGGAAAGTGTAGGTGTCCCACTAACTTTACATCAGTGCCCGATAAGACCCAACATAGCGGCAGCAGCCATCTTAGCTGGACCATATGATTGCACTGAAAGATGTGTGAAGTGGTCTGAAATGCAGGACAGGAATTGCTTGTCTGTAGCGGCTCCAACCTCATGAAATTTGCTTTTACTACTAAGAATGCCCTAACCTGATGTTTCAAAGCTACCTTTCTGGGCAGGGAAGATCCATGGTACAGCTGCTGCTGCCTGCAGAGCTTCACTAGTGTTGTGGTGAGGCAGTGCGGTATAGTGGTTAGAGTGCTGGATGAGGAGCTGGGAGACCAGGGTTCAAAGCCTTACTCACCCATGAAACTCACAGGGAGACCTCACCCTAACCTTCCTGCTGTGAGGATAAAAAGAGGTGGAGAACCATGGCCAGTACCTTGAGTTCCTTGGAGGAACATTGGTATATGAATGTAATAAGGCCTCCCCCTGACGTGACCCCCACAGCAAGCACCCTACTCTTGGTCCCTCCATGCATGAAGAATCACAAGTGAGTCAGTACTGGTGGTAGAAAGCTCAGGGGCTGCAGGCCTTGGCCCAGCATACCTGAAGGAGCCTCTCCACCCCCATTGTTCAGCCCAGACACTGAGGTCCAGTACTGAGGGCCTTTTGGCGATTCCCTCACTGCGAGAAGTGGTTACAGAGAACCAGGCAGAGGGCCTTCTCGGTAGTGGCACCCGCCCTGTGGAACGCCCTCCCATCAGATGTCAAGGAAATAAACAACTACCTGACTTTTAGAAGACATCTGAGGGCAGCCCTGTTTAGGGAAGTTTTTAATGTTTGAAGTTTTATTCTGTTTTTAATGTTCTCTTGAAAGCTGCCCAGAGTGGCTGGGGAAACCCAGCCAGATGGGTGGGGTAGAAACAACAACAACAACAACAACAACAACAACAACGTGTAGCAGGCAGCTCAGGCCTACAACCCTTCAATGCTGCTTCCTGCTCAATAGTATCTGCTGCCTAAGGCAGTTGCCGCATGCTGCCCAATGGCAGGGCTGGGTCTGGCTCCCTGTGATATTTAAAACAGAACCCCTTCTCACCTGCACGAAAAATGTGTTGGCACTTCCAGGCCTAATGTTTCCGGAGCCAGCCATCCCCAGTCCTTTTTAGAATGGTAGAGCTGGAAGGGATTGCAAGAGTTATCTAATCCAGCCTCCTACAACACAGGAATCAAGGGAAGTCTAATAAATTGCTAGGGGCACCACAAAATATGCCTTTTACAGAAGGAAAACTGCCAATGCTCAAAACCTCCTCCTGCCCCAACGGGAAACTAGGCAAAACCAATGAAAGTCAGACAAACAAAGCCAGACCACCTCCCAAAAAAGAAAATTGGGTAACCCAAACGACGACAACAAACATTAAAAATAAAACTGGAAGGAGCAGGGCCCAGGGCAGACTTCAAGGGTGGTGTCTGAGGGTATTGTGGTGTCCACAGATGCCATGTTGGTGACCCCAGCTGTAAGCCATGCCACCCAACTCTTCTGGTTCTGCCTAGGCTTCTTAGCAGTCTCTTCCTGCTAGCATTGCCTTCCTCCCATGTCTCTCACTCACAAGCATCTACTCTACTTGGAAGAAGCAAAGCTTGCATCTACACTACCAAAGCTCGAAACAAGTTAAAGTACTGTATGTCACTCTAAAAGACTTGTGATTAGGGATTAATATCCCCAGGGAAAGAAGGAAAAACGTGGAGAGCTAGAGAGCATGTTGTGGATGCGGGGGGGGGGGGAGAGGCTTCCTGTCCATTGCCAAAAAGCTGTTTAATTATAAACACTGAACAATAGCTCTTCTTGTTTCTGGAGCTACTAAATCAGACACCTGCAGGGCTTGAAGGACGACAAGGACCTTCCTGCATGTGTGTCTGACTTTTGAAAGAAAGAAAGAAAGAAAAAACACCCAGCAGTTTACATTCTGGTTAATCTTCTTTGTTCCCTGCTGAGTTAACAGTGAAGCGGAATATTTCAGCCTCAGAGAGGAGGATGTGGTTACTCTGCCCTGCCTCTTTGGAGATGTAGTCTCATCTTTCAGACATGTTTCTCTAAGCAGCCAGGGGGGTGATTTTCTGCATTAACCCTGAGTGAGCTCTTAGCCTCCTGCAGAGCATAGTTTATCCAGCGTTAGTCACTGCCTTAGGGGGAGACGCTGAGATCCTCCCATGATGCTCAAAAAGTACTGCATAAGACTGCTGCAGGACAGATTTACTAGCCAACTATTTAAGGTGCAATTAATTTCTACAGCACCCTCCTAGTTCAAAGTGTTTCGCAAACATCTGCCAGTTGGCACCGGCCATTACAACAGTTAAGCTTGCAAAATCATTTGTTGTCTACTCCCATCCCCAAATGCAACATGTTGTTCCTGATTAGTACAGTATTTGATACCTCCGTGTCTGAAGGTATTGTTTCACACAGAAGGTGTATCTACCAGTGCTTTCCTTATCATCAAACCCCTGATGAGGGGTGTGAGCTTTTCTTACTTGAAATGTTTCTTCAGACTATATATGGTTTTGTTTTGATTTTTTAAAAAACACATATAAGATGTTGATAGACGGGGGGGGGGGTTGTGGTGAAGAAAAGGATTTGAAAGGATTTGCAGGCGAAAGATGGCACAGATGTGTGCGGCAAAAGAGAATGGAATAGAGCAGGGATGAAGAATCTGGGGCCCTCCAGATGCTGCTGGACTGCAACTCCCATAATTCCTGTCCATTGGCCATTCAGGTTGTGGCTGATGGGCTTTGGAGTCCAAAAAGACCTAGTGGATGACAGGTTCCCCACCTCTGGAAAAGAGGACCACCCTTTGGAAAGACAAAAGCCAGCCATTGGAATAAGATGTGCCGATGCCATTTACGTAACACACATATTTTGCATCATGTATACCAATACCTATATTGGGAATGTGCAATCTTGGCTTGTGTCTAGACTTAACCAGTGCTACAAAAACCTGTATGTGGGTCAAGCCTTTATTTCCCATGCAGAAGTAACTCCTGAACAGGGATTTCATTACATGCCAAGCATAAGCACTGGGGTGCTGCAGGAACTTCTCGTAAATCCATTTCACCATATGCAAATTTAATACATGGCCTATGCCCAATCATTGGCAAAACAAATCCAGGCAAGCACTCAGCAGCATCCTACAAATGAGAGGTGCTGCCTTCAGTAGCTGCAGGTCCATGGATCATATTGCAGCCCCAATTAACCAGGTGATTTCCAGATGAGTTTGGCTACAACTCCTAGCATGGTCATGGTGGCTGCAGCTGATGGGAATTGTAGTCCAAAACATATAGAGGGCACCAGGCTGGTGAAGGTGATGCACGGCGCTGCAGTTAATACAGTGGTACCTCTGGTTACATACTTAATTCGTTCCAGATGTCCATTATTAACCTGAAACTGTTCTTAACCTGAAGCCTCACTTTAGCTAATGGGGCCTCCTGCTGCTGTTGCGCTGCCGGAGCACGATTTCTGTTCTCATCCTGAAGCAAAGTTCTTAACCCAAGGTACTATTTCTGGGTTAGCGGAGTCTGTAACCTGAAGCGTCTGTATCCCGAGGTACCACTGTAATGCGTATTTAAACTGAATTATCTCTCAAAATATTCTGGATGTGCGGAAAACTTCCGGGTTGACGCGATCTGGAAATGGCGGATTCCCTCCGAGCTGCGGAGGGAATCGGCTCTACCGAGGATGGGTCTTTGCCGCGCCGGCGACGCGGGGACCCTTAAAAACCGCAGGCGCGGAAGCCTGCGGACTGAAGACTCGGCGGGTGCCTTAAGCGCCCCCCTGATTCGCAAAGAGCCTTTTTAAAGGCTGCGGAGGGGATACGGGGGTGGCGTGGCACTGAGAGTCGATCGCTACCTTGGTAGAGCGAAGCCGCGAGCCATGACCAGAGAGCGCTGACTTCCTTCCTTGAAAATTTTGACTGAAAGAATCACCCGTGAGTAAGACGGATTGGGACTTTAAAAAATCTACCTTAAATTGGAGACGACCGGGGGGTGTGCTAAAAGGAAGTCCGCACCCCCCCTCTTGCAGACGATCTAAGCAACGACACAAGAGCTAAGCTGGAGAGCCTACCCTTGGCGGGGTGAGTTTAAAAGGACATTAACTTCCAAGATTTAACTAAAGGAAATTTTGGGCTGGAGAGTGGAGTTTTGGAAACCTTTCTTTTGTTTTAAACAACCCCCCCTCCCGAGCTCGGGAACGTCCTGCCTTTGTGCCTGCGTAAGAGCTGCGGAGTTTGACAGCTGTCAAAGCTGCCAAACGGGCGGTTTAAAGTGAGAAATTGTCATTTAAGATCCCTCTGGACTAAGACGAGTTATAATTGAGCTAAAACTGTTGGAAACAAAGTAATAATAATCAGTTAAAGGATTGTTGGTGAAAAGGCAAATAAGTAACCAGATTCCCCCTAGGGGGAATTCTGTGAAACTACAATGGATACAATGGCTGTGGAAGGAAAGTTACTAGTGGAAATCGAAAGGATGTTTCAACTGGTGGGAATCTTACAAGAGCAGAGCTTGGCCATGAATAAACAACTCGAGACTATGACCTTGGGAACAGGCAACTCTGCTCTTTGTATTGAGGACCTCAATGAGAAAGAATCCACAGCGGATTGGGAAACAATATCTACAGAGCTGGAAGAGACTAAACAACAAGAAAAAGAAGAAGTAATCCTGGGAAGTAACAACCAAAAGTTGACATCTGTGGAATACAAGCAAGGAGACGCTGGGAACATATCTACCACAAGTCTGCGAAAGACACAGAAGAAGAAGGAGGAGGTCCCAAGACAAAATGGAATACAGGATTGTAAAATAAAGAAATATGATTGGGGCCTCCGTTTGGACTTAGACTTTGAAGAGATAGACTTTGTGGAAATTCTTCAGCAGTTACGTTTGAATCTTCTTGTGGGAAGAGGATACACTTTGATGGTGAAAGAATTTTCCCAGACCCGACGACTGACATAAAGGACTACCAACAGGACAGGCGGAGAGGGACTGAAAGAGATTTGAAAGCCTCGGACGTGAGGAACCCAGGCTGAGAATCTCGAATTTGGATTTTTATTGGGAAGGGACAAAAACCGGGGATGGGAGGGAGGGAAGAAGAGACTCTTAAAAACTCTTAAGACTTCTAGGTTTGGTTAAGATGACTCTTAATTAAGACAAAATGAAAATTGATGGAAGAGAGTTTAAGTCCAACTTATGAAAATCAATTTTTATTATAAAAAGGTAATAAGATGAATAAGATTGTTAAGAGGAGAAACACCAATTTGCTGATATAATCTTGAAACTGGGATGCACGAGGGGAGGTGGGGGGAAGTCAAGGAACAAGGTCATGAAACGGGGATATGCTGATTTTATACATGTTTTTGTCTTTTGTTTTTTCTTTGTGTATGTTTTGTTTTTATAAAAGCAGAAAACCAAATAAAAATTTTATATATATAAAAAAAAATATTCTGGATGTGCTAGTCCCCTTCTGGTCCTTCAAGGATACTAAATTCATTGGTTCTGAATGACTGCCATCATAAGAGGAAACCAGTCTGTTAAGTTTCCATAGGTACAGTAAAACTTACCATAGCAATTCATTTTGGATTCTATATATAGGCATACTGATGGCTGTGAACAAGGCCAATGGAAAGAAGGAAAAATGCTGCATTTGTTTTTGGTAGGTTTCCCCCTGCCCCCCCCAAATCAAGACTATATGACTACTTAGGTGTTATATGAACCTTCACTACACTAAAGAAGTTTCTAATCCTAGGTTAAATTGCTATGAACAGTGAGATCCTGCCCATAACACTCAGGGCTTTTCCACATTTACCTTTTGCCCTGCCATTTGCAGGCAGAGGTCAGAGCTTTAACGCTCTGTGTCTGAGTATTGAGGGTTTTGTGTGTTTGTTTTTTTTGCAAAGAGCTTTCCCTGCAAAAACCTGCTCTTTAAAGCTGAATCAGAGCAAATGTCAATTTGGGTTTTCCACGGATTGTTGTTTGCTCCAACTGAACTTTAAAGAGTGGATTTTCACAGGGAAAGCTCTGGAGCAAAAAGAAGGGCGCTCGGACACAGAGCTTTAAATTGTGGACTGTGCCTGGAAAGAGCAGAGGAAAGGTAAGTGTTGATAAACCCTCAGATAGCAAGCTTCTAGTGCATAAATACTGTGTAGTGTCCAGCTTATAGGGGCAACTTGAACCTAGGCTAATCAAAACTTGGACAAGGCGGAGAAGAGCACTAGAAGAGAGATAGCTCAGACGGTAGAGCATGAGACTCAGAGTCATGGACTTGAGCCCCACGCTGGGCAAAGATACCTGCATTGTAGGGGGTTGGACTAGATGACCCTGGGGGTCCCTTCAAATTCTACAATTCTATAATTCTAAATAGTCTTGTAAAGAGACTAACCACCAGCCAAGGACAATCAGAGATGGATATCCTATTAATAAGCTCATTGTGCTAGCCAGAGGCCATGACAGGTACATTATAAAGTTCCTAAAGGCAGACATAACAATAACATAACAAATGTCAATAATATAAAGGAAGAAAAATCAAAAGTACCATCAGCTAGCTCAGCTTCAGATTTTAAACCCCAAGGCCTCCAAAACAATTGCTACAAATAACATCCTTCTAAGAGCAAACCCACTTCTCTTGAGTGCAGATCCTTACATAGCCAAAATAATACCATTAACACACACAAAGGGATGGATTGGCAGATTTGAAGGAACCTCAAGATTTGCAGAAATACAAAAAAGTTTTAAGGAGGGGGGCAGAGCTAATGGGGAGTAATCCCCAAGCAGCCCAGTGATGACTAAGTATGCTGAGTGACCACAGAATGCCAACTCATTGTTTGGGGTGAGGGGATGGAATTAAATATCCTGGGGGAAGGCAGGGCTGGGTCTCTGGAACCCCCAATGGGAACAATCCACTCCGCAACATCTTGTTGCAGCTTGCTTTTCTTTTATGTGATTTCACAGCCGACGGCTCTAACCACTGGGCTGTACAATCTCAGGCATAGTCAGGTTAAAACACCAAGGCTGACGGTCAAGGTAAAAAATATATGCATATAAAAATAAGCGAGACAGGAACATTCTTCCGTCAGCTATTTTAGGAACAGGAGGTTTCGAAGGCAGTAGTGCAGTGGTACATAAATTGTGATCACTGAAGCAGAGCAAAGCGTTTTCTGCAAAAGAGGCACTGCCCTTTTTAGTAAGACAAGACTAAAACAATGCAAGCGGGACCTCCAACTAAATGTTACAGTGCATCCCCAGTGCCTAAGAGGAGCGTTCCTGTTCCAAGGCTTCAGACAACCTGGAAAAGGAGCCTTACAGTACTTCTGCAGACTTTGAGGAGGAGAGAGAAGTTACAGAAGTGAGGAAGGCATAAAGAATACCTGTCTCACACACCCCGCCCCACAGCCCCCCAAACCAAAAGAGGGCTAAAGGGTTGCTAGCCGCCTCAAACCTGAATATTTTAAAGGTATCCAAGTGGGATCTGTAACAAAGTGTTGCAGTGTGGCTGCCAGCCAGCCACGCCCCTTTCCAGGGCATTACATCCTATCCTCCCTCCTTGCTCATTTTCCATCCCCTCCCCAACGGTATGCCTGCATCTGGGCTCACTGAGAATACTGTCCCGATGGGGCTGTTTTTAAGTCTGCCCCCCGCACTTACAATTCCCTTCCCCCTAAATATTTTTAGCAAACCTCAGGGTTCCCCCAAACCTGCCAACACTTCTTTCTCAGAGGACCTCTTTGGCTCTGGGCCTGTCTGCACTGGTCACCTGAGATGGCTATTAGAGGGGGGTGATGACGTGTCTTAAGCTAAACTGGACAGAGAAGCAGCGCTGCAACTAAAAGGGGGTAGAGGGAAAACAGGACATCTCGAGAAACAGACTTACCCCTGTGTTTTCCATCCAAACCAGCAGGCAGTTTCCCGGGATGTATTTGCTCATTTAAGACGTCCCCACCCCCACCCCCACCCCCACCCCCTGGTTTCCAGAAACCTGAGGCCTGTAGGTATTTGTTTATCCGTGCACATCCAGCCCCACAAGTCACCCACCCTCCCTGTGCCATGGAAGTCTGAGGTCCATTGCAGGGTTGCACACAGTCCCCCCCCCCTCACAAAGCTATAATTCTTGGCATCCTTAGCAAACGACAGTTTCCATGATTCTTTGTGGGGGAGCCATGTGCTTTAGATGCACTGCGTGTCATGAGAACTTCTGCCGACATGCTGCTTTAAGTGCTTCCCTTCCCAGCAGTGCAGCATGACTACAAAGGCCTTTTCGGTGGTGGCCCCTCTGAGTTCTGAGTTCCCCAAGAGGCTGCACCTGGCAACAATTTTACAAATTTTTAGATACCAGCCAGGCACTCTTAATCACCTGGGCATTTTTGTGTGTGTGTCGTTAATTGTTTCAATGTATATAGCTCTGAAAAAACTGAATTTGACAAAAGGGTGGCACATGTGAAGGCCAAAGAGCAGGCAAGCGCCCTTCTCTTGCTAGTAGTGATCAGCCAGGGCCCACAGCAATTCCCTTCTGCAGAGGCAATAAGGGAGAGGCAATTAAGTCAGGGCTGGCTGCATAACAGTAGCATCTTTGCCCTTCTGCTTCTCTGACATTTTCAATTCATAACTCAAAAAGCATCCAAAGCCTCAAGAGATTTTAGGCCATTTTAAAAGCTGCTAGTGATTTGGAGAGGGCTAGAGGGAGGAGATGCATGTGGCTCTCTTTCTTCGCTGAAATACTCACAGGCGCCCCCCCCCCCACTTTGTATTACAAAGAATCAGCAATTGTGACTGTCACAAAGTGATGCACATATTAGGGGTTGCCAGTAAATCTCCAGCTTGTTGTACACGATACCACCCAGGCCCCAGAGCCATGGAAGGAAGCGATAAAATAGCCAATTTTTTCAGGCTCTTAAATACACAATGCAAAGTCACAGTGCCTGCAGCTGTTTTTTCCTGTTCTGTGTTTATGGCAGGGCACTGAAGTGAACCACTGTAGAAAACATACCAGGCCTGCTCCCCCTCCCAGACTTTTCCTGCACGTCGCTGACAATGCCTCCCTTTGCTACAGGCAGGAAATGTGCCTGCTCCAACTATGCATAGCGCAAGCATGGAATTTGGCACCCGGGGCTGGAATTAAGTCTCGAGAAGCTAAGCTTCTATCCCTCATTGTCGCAGAGAACAGTTTCAAGCTGTGATGAAAACTCTTCAAATCTGAGACATGAAGCAGCATCAGGTCCCATGAATCATGGAGGCAGCCTTATTTAGATCCATTGAAGAAGCACAAGCCCTGCTAGATCACACCAACAGCCAATCTAATCCAATAGCCTGATTCCAGAAGTGGCCAACTGGATGCCTTTGGGAATCCCACAAGCAGGATGTGAGTTCAGCACCTTTCCTCTTCATGTTCGCCAACACCTGGTATTCAGAAGCACGATGTCTCTGATGCTGGAAGTACTATGTAGTCAAGACTAGTAACCTTTATGCTCCATGAATTTGCCTATTCCCCTTTGCTTTAAGTTGGTAGCCAGCATACTTTATCTGCCCCCCCCCCCAAAAGCCAGCATAGCCAGCATCACAGTTTGTGGCAACAACAGTAGTGCCAAGTGTCCCTTGAGACTGCTGTAGCAGATAGCAGGGAGGTCAGAGGTGGGCAGAACCAAAGCGAACTAATTCTTCTTTTGTCCCCATCCTCCTCCCTGCAGAGTTCTACAGGAGGCAATACAGAGACTAAAGAGGAGGAAGCTGACGCTAAGGTCGCAAGTTTGGACTGGTAGATGGAGGTGAGGGCAGACAGAGGCTGCTGGGCCAGTACTAAAAAGGACCAGCCTCCACTGGGTAGCAAGTTCCATCCTTTAACTATGCCCCGTGTTGACAAAGCATTCCTCTTTGATCTTGTCCTACTGTGCAGCACCACTGGACACACTATGAGAGAGGAAGAAGAATGACTGCTCGCTTTCTCCAGATATCACCTTCAGGTTACCGATGGACAACCCTAAATCAGAAATAAGACAAGACCCTACTTTGGCTTTCAGTGTTTTGCAACAAGAGAGAGCCTTGTAGTTAGATGGACATTGGAGGGAAAACTCTATGGAGGCAAGACACCATGGCTTGCATTTCATGCAGCTGTAATTGTCCCATCTGCACACGGATTTACACTTGTGCAATGGGATGTTCCTCCTCCCCCTGCACATAGACTCATCGAATTGTAGAGTTGGAAGGGACCCCAAGGGTTTAGTCCAAACCCCTAAAATGCAGGAATCTCAACTAAAAGCACCCATGACAGATGGCCATCCAACCTCTGCTTAGAAATCTCCAAGGAAGGAGAGTCCACCACCGAGTGTGGGAGTTCCTTCCACTGTCAAACAGCTCTTGCTGTCAGAAAGTTCTTCCTGACATTTAGTGGGAATCTCCTTTCTTGTAATTTGATTCCATTGGTTCAAGTCCTACCCTCCAGAGCAGAGGGAAACAAGCTTGCACCATATTCCATGTGACAGACCTTTAGATATCTGTCTAGCCCCCTCCGCAAATCTGCTCCACAGGGTTGGGAGATCCCCCAGAACAGATTTGCGGGGCATGCAAAGGGAAGGATGGTGGGGGGAGCTGATTTGCACAAGTGTAAATCCTCATGCTGACAGGACAGTTATTTAGCACTGTTCTTGATACAAGCCCATGCCCTTTCGAACCATTCCCAAGAATCCTTAATAACAAATACTTAACATTTTGTTTGAAGTTTCATCTACAAAATTTGATCCCCATAGCAAAACCTCTATAGCAACAGTCAAGGACAAAATTAAGAGTCCGGCCTCCTCCCTCTTCCTGGCACCATTTCCTGAATCTGGCTGGGCAGCCTCCTTGAGGATGCTGGCAGGAACATTGCTGCCTGGGCATTTAGGTCTGTCTCAAAGAAAGAGAACTCCTTTAAACTCTTTCTGATTGCCTTGTGCTGTAAGGAAGTGGGCAAAACTCCCTCCTCTCCAAGAAACCCCTTCAGATCTTGACTCTGTACATAGAGAGAAGAGGAGCATGCAAATAGCCAAGAAAGTGTTATGTGCAAAAACCAAGGACAAAAAAATGTTAGCTTCATAAAAAATCTACATGTGTCTGCAACAGAAGCATCTGTGAAGATAGCAGTGAGTGGTAACGAGCCTTTCATATTTGGTTTTTCAGGGTCAAAGCTACTTCCTCATCCAAAGAGAAAAGATGGGTGTGGCAGGTGAAGAAGCTGGCCACATGAAGGAAGCAGGCAGCCACCCATGTGGTTGAAAACAAGACACTTCTAAGGGAAGAGCAGAAGGGGAGAAGCTGGGAGGATTTACATTAAATCACGGGTGAAAACAGTTTTTTAAAAAAACAGCCACTATGATCTAAAGGTTAGAGTAGTTCCAGCCTAAAGGTATGAATTATTCGCTCTGCTGTGTAACATTTCCCCCAATAAGGTTATGGCTTGAAATATGATTCCTTTTCAAATAGCTGAGGGCAGAACCATAAGGCAAAAAGGAAAACCAGACTCTGTCTTCTTTTAGCAGCTTCTTTTGAAACCTTTGCTCAGCAGCAGGCTGTTACGTCAAACTGAGTTCTAAGAAGCCCTAATAGCAATGGGCGGCTAGATCTAAAAGCTCAGCCCTTCCCAGGTTTGCAGGTGTTTTCAACACAGGTTTGGCATTCTATAAAACCATGTATAGGAGGCCCAACTGGTGCAGTGGTCCAACAGTGAACAAAATATTTTTTGCTATGCAGCAAAAAGAAATTTAATAGCTTTCTCTGGGACATATTGACAAGTAGCTAGCTCAGCATCCTATCTCTCCCATATCAGCCATTTGCATGTTTTAAGGAAGAAGTATTCCTATCCATCACGCTCTCTGCCTCTGGCAAGGATTAGCATCCCTGTTTAACAGGAAGCATGTAGCAGCCCCAGGCACTGAGAACTCCCAACTACTGCCAGCTCCCACATCTTGACTGTTTAACCTCTAGGGCCATACTCAACAAAAACAGAGACTGCTTGGTCCTTAGAAAAGAGTCACCAGTGTTTTTATTTTCTATGAATTTGGCATCCATGTTCCCAGCTGTGGTTATATTGTTTGCCATTGCACCACCCCCTTCCTGAAGATTTCAGAGATGATCTGCAAAGAAAGCATTTCATGTTCATCACTGAAAAACTTCAGGGCTGGCCTCTGTTAATGATGGTGGAATGGGCCATCTCAAGAAACAGGTGGGAAAATGTCATTAAAGTAGTGGTGGGGAACATGTGGGCCTCCAGATGTTCATAGAATCGTAGAGCTGGAAGGCACCCCAAGGGTCATCTAGTTCAACCCCCTGCAATGAAGGAATCTAAACTAAAGCATCCATGGCAGATGGCCACCCAACCCCTGCTTAAAAATCTCCAAGGAAGGAGAGTTCACCACCTCCCAAGGGAGACCATTCCACTGTCAAACAGCTCTTACTGTCAGAAAGTTCTTCCTGGCATTTAGTTGGAATCTCTTTTCTTGTAACTTGAAGCCACTGGTTCAAGTCCTACCCTCTGGAGCAGGGGAAAACCAGTTTGCTTCATCTTGCTGGATAACAAACTCCCATCATCACTGATTCCTGGCCAAGCTGGTTCAGGCTGATGGGACTCCCCATCCCTGCACTACTTTTGTCATGAAGACTGGCATCACTGCAACAGGCTGCCTAAGTATCTTCTAGTTTGGGTGAAGGACGGATGATCCCAAGACCCTCTTTGCCAACACTCCCCTGCTCAAACCCACAACCGCCCAAGCCAAGTGGAAGGGCTTCAGCTTTCCTGAAAAAGGGAAGAACCTTCTCTCTCAGCTCATGAAGAATTATCTACAAAAAAGGGAACGGAGCAATTACTAAAGCTGTCTTTATTACAGATCTACCAAAAAAAAAAGGGGGGGGGGAGATTCCAAACAATGTTTCTCTTCATTTGGTTTATAAACAGCAGCGCACAGGGAGGGGTGTGTGTTGCAGCAGTGGCCAAAGAGAGCTGCATGATTTAAAAGTACACCTGGACAGAGAGGGTGGGAAAGGACGCAGACTGGAGAGATGTAGCAGGGGAACTGGTTTTTCTAAGAAAGTCTGCCACCAACTCTCACGGGCAGCAGCTATTAATTGTACAGGATCTGGACTGGAGCAGGACGAGGGAAGCTTCTCCCCTGTCTTTGTTGGGAGTCTTCCATTTCTTGCCATGGCTATTTGCAAGCAGGCAGCAGGCTCTATTCCTCTTCTCCCAGAGTAACCAGCCTTCCCATCAAGCTCAGAACCATGGCTGTTTGTCCCCACCTCCCAAGGAGAAGGCTGAGCTAGAAGGGTGCAGCCTGTTCCCTCCCAAAACCGGACACTAGCCCAACTTCTCCAAGGCAGTTCCACTGTCCCTCATCTCCTCCCAAGGAACTAGGCTTAAAAACAAAAAGGGGGAAAAGTCCTGGGGCATATTCACACACTTGGCCTGGCTTGCTCAAGGTCCCATAAGTTTCTTGAGGAAGGCTTCCAGCTGATCCTCATCTTTTATCCCTACAAACTTATCCACCACATCGCCGTTCTTCATAGCCAGGACTGTGGGCACCGCTGAAACCTAGGAACAAAGAAGGAAAGATAGAATAATAGCTGTGCTCCACTGACCTGTGAACATCATTTCAGAAGTCAAAGCAAACATTAAAACAAAGGTGGGATGCTGTAAAAAAAAGGTGAATGATTAATGTTTCCTCACATTGGAGAGCTCCTAAGAAATTGAACAGGATCACTTGGATTTGGGGTGGGGTGGGGGTTGTTTTAATTTTAGAAAGATGACTGTCAAAGGCGTACAGCTCCAGCATGGAGTTTGCATTTGGCAGAAAGGAAGTTTCTGGTGGTACTCTGATGATAACAAATGCACTTTCCTGCTTGGAAAACAGAGTAAGGCAGGGATGGCTAACCTATAGCCCCCCAAATATGACTGGACTACAGCTCCCATCAGGCCCAGCAAGAATGGTCTGAGGCAAAGGTCGGGGAAGATGGGAGTTGTAGTCCAACAATATCTGGAGGGCCACAGTTTTCCCCATTCCTGGACTAGAGGGAAGGAAGAAAGTGCCCCAGTGTGAAGCTGCACTGCCAGTTTTCTGAAAAGCAGGCTCTCTGGTAGAGGAAGAGCTGACCAGGATGCACTCTGTGGCTGCTTAAAAGCTCACCATGCAGTTTGTGTAGCTGTGCAGAGGCATGGCATCTGACTGTCACCTCTGACCATGTGGTAAGAACGTGTTACTTCCCCCCACTCCCTGCCCAGTTGCACAGGTTTATAGCTACACAGAACTTATAGTACTGCTGGAGGGTTTATGGTTATAGCTTTCCAGACAGGAAGCTTTTAAGCAGCTCCTCCTTGGCTCCTGATCATCTATTTCTAGCCCACAACTGACATCAAGTTCACATATAGCAATACTCCAGTTCTGCAGATGTCATTGACTGACTTCTTATCCCTAAATGTGGTTTTAACTGTGCCCAAACAAAAGCAGAGAGAAAAATGGATGTGTCCCTCTTTGCGGTGTCAAAGTGGTTGAAGAGTGAATATGACAGACTTACAACATCCAGGATATGTGTGTGTGTGCTTTAGATAGAGGAGGCTCTACATTTGCTTATTTTGTACAATCATTTCTGCCTGTCACAAGGAGGGCACTGAAGCTCTGTCCTCTGGAATCCCACCCCTCTGCCTTCAAAGGGTTGTTCAGAGATTCGCTAGGCGGTTTCAAACCTGAATTTGCATCCAAAGTAACTACAGTGGTACCTCAGGTTACATACGCTTCAGGTTACAGTCTCCGCTGACCCAGAAATAGTACCTCGGGTTAAGAACTTTGCTTCAGGATGAGAACAGAAATCGTGCTCTGGCAGCGCGGCGGCAGCAGGAGGCCTCATTAGCTAAAGTGGTGCTTCAGGCTAAGAACAGTTTCAGGTTCAGAACAGACCTCCGGGAACGAATTAAGTACTTAATCCGAGGTACCACTGTAACATGCTTTATATCAGGGCTGGGGGAACCCATGGCCCTCCAGATGTTGTGGGACTCTCCATCAGTCCCAGGCAGCATGGTCAATGGCCAGGAACGATGATGGGAAATGCAGTTCAACATCTGTTGGGGGGATATCCAACCTCTGCTTTAAACACAGACTGAGGCCTTCAAATTTCTTAAAGGGTCGAGCACAACTACTGAATACACATAGCCCAGCCACCAGTATATTTATTCTAAGAGTGGTGAAGCAGAACACCAGAAGGCCACATTTGTACCATACATTTAAAACACTATGATACTACTTAAACAGTCATGGCTTCCCTGCAAATAATTATGGGAGCTGCCGTTTGTTAAAGGTACTGGGAGGTTATAGGAGGTCTCCTATTCTTCTCCCAGAGTTCCCTGGGAAGAGGGCTTGACTGTTAATCCACTCTAGGAATTGTAGCTCCGTAAAAGGAATACAGGGTCTCTTAACAACTCTCAGAACCCTTAGCAAACTACAGCTCCCAGAATTCCATGGGGGAAGCAGGGACTGTTTAAAGTGGTATTGTAGCTCTCTAAATGTATGGTGTGAATGTAGCTCACGTTTCTGGAGTCATGCTACACTCATGCCCCTCCTGCAAGTTGGCTTATTGATCCATCAGCTTCTTACTGCCCAGTTTTGACTAAGGATTGAGAGGACAGCCAGGGATCAGGCAACAACAGGAAGAGGATCTGCAGGGGCTTGCTAGCTGAGTACCGCAGGGCCCAGTGCTTTAAAACCACAGGCTACCCCCCCCCCCCCACATGTGAGCAAGCCCATTAAAGTAGTCCAGAGACTGACAAGAGAGGAATTTGTAAATATTTCAGAAGGGGCTGACACATTCCACAGCTCCCCTCTGGCGCCCTTATCTGCAGACAGCTCAGCCACTGGGTCGTGTCCTATCCTTATCTTGCCTGCTGTCCATCCCTGGAATGTGCTTTCTCATCAAACAGGCTCCCAGCTGCGCTGCGTCTTGCAGCCATCAGCAATTTGCCACACGCAAAGCCTCCCCAATGGAAAGCCCTGGGAGATCTGGCTTCTCTTTTCCACCAACACTCTGGGCTCAGAAGGCCTGTTTCAGCTGGGCCCCACCCTTTCCCCTCTGCTGGCCAATGCACTGCAGCTCCTTAAGGGTGCCACATCCTATGGTTACTCCAGGATGTGTGTGTGTGTTTTTTTAAAAGAAAAACCTAATGAAGGCTCAACATGCAACAGATTATAGATTATGGTTAATTGATGTTCTTTAGTGCCCTCTAGGGGACAACTATAAAAATTCCTGGGCCCTCAAAACACTCCCAGAAAGCTCCTCTTCATTTTTAGAAAGAGCCAGATGCTTTACTTGTGGGGACATGTGGGATGCAAATAAGCAATAAAAGCACTTTATAGAGTGAGGATCCAGTACCCTGTTCTCCCTGTGCCCAAATTGCAGCCACAAAGCAAGCTGTATATAAAAATGGCTTGCCCTAAGTTACACAGGAAGTCTGGGGCAGAGCAAGGTCTCCTGGGTAGAATGCAAAGAATGTTAACTGCTGAGTCACTCTTCCCGTCCACAGTTTAATACTACAAGGGCTTTTTCTATGCTAGGCATAAATCAATAGGGTGTGGAACATTTAATCGTTCCCCATCCATACCAAGACAGACTCAAAATCTGAATTTAATTCCTGACATGTGAAAAATATATGCTAAGTAAAGGACAGGCAGCTAAGGCCCTCCATTCTTTGAAAACTGGCAAAGACTCCTTAGAAAGCTGTGATTAGGGTTTGAAACTGAATGAAGGTCACAAGAAGATATTAGGCAGGAGGTTTTGAGTATTATGTATGACCTTTATAATTATATGCTTGGCAGTGCAAGAAGAGTGTGTGTGTGTGTGTGTGTGTGTGTGTACACATGAGCATCTACCTACAAAAGTTCGAAGCCTAGATTTCAAGGTAGGGCTGGGAATGTCCTCTGCCTGAAATCCTAGTGAGTTACTGCCAGCCAGTTTAGTAGACAACTTTCACAAAAGTCTAACTTGATATAAGGCAGCTTCCTATCTTCCTATGCTTTTTGGTTCACGGCTGGTAAGTGTTTGCTATTTTAAGAATTTTAGGCAATGTCTTTAAACAAGCAGCAGCTGACCCACTTTCCAGCTCACCCCATACCCCGCGAGGGGTGGGTTTCTTCTACTTCTTCCCCCAAATGCCGCCAGAGGGGCTTCTGAAGGAGCATATTTCCTTGAGGGAAGGGGAGAAGAAACAGAAATAGCTTCTTCGTGCCAAATAGCTGCCTTTTAGGTTTTAATTTTATAATCACTGCTTCTCGCCGTAATAGGTTTATTCAAACTGCTTTCGTTGGGTCCACCTGAAAGGCAGCATATAAAATAATGATTGGTTACAGGTCACGTTGTTGAGGTGGGACATCAGGACTCTGGGCAAAGGAGACCAGAAGTTCTCTTTGTTCATTCCACTCACAGCACCATCTGTAAATCACCCAGCGGCTGTGCGAAGAGAAGGGTCAGCACTGGAACACTATTGACTCAACTGGAACATAACAAGGGATGGTGGCAGCAAGCCAAAGTTAAGAGGTGGTGGGGAAACTGAAAGAGTTCAAGGCAAGGTGGCGGCAGGCTGAGACAGGCCCCTCTTCCTGCCTCTGTGGGAGAAGTTGCATAGCAAGGAGGGGCCCCTGGCCTGAAAGAGGGAGAAAGGACCAACTAAGCAAGAGGAAGAGACATGGGCAGGGCCAGCCCATCCATTTAACAAATGAGGAATTTGTCCCAGGCAATAAACTAGGTCAGCAGGAAATGCCTAGCCATTTCACCAGCAAGCGTTGAAGAAGAAGATGCAGCAACAGCAGCAGGACTTTGGCCCAGGGTGTCCAAATGCCTTCCCTATTTGGGAATCAGGAGAAGGAAGCTCTGGTCAGAACTGAATCCCTTCTGGGAAGAATCCCTGTGAAATTTTTTCGCAGCAGGAAAATACTTCATGGATGGATGCTCCATTGGGACAGCTCCGGAGCCCAGGGCAGGTCAGGGCCTGCGCGAAGGAATGTACAGGCATTCCAAGGCTCACAGAGGGGGTCCCTCCCTCCCTCTCCCTTCCAAAGAATCTGCCGCTGCAGAAAAGTTGTTGTGAAATTTCCAGGCTGAGATGGTGGGCCGCTGTCTTGTAAACAAGAGCAAGGGAGGGAAGACTGATAGGAGCGGGAGATTTACTGCCTATTTGCATGGAATCTGCAGGACTCAAAAAGTCCAGCAGAGTAGAAAATTGTTTAGGATCTTAAGGCCACAAACTAAAAAGAAGCAAAAATCATTTTGCCACATGAAGACGTCTTATACAAAGCACCAGCTTGCTGGACTTCTAGCCCAGCATTGCTTACTTCAGCTAGTAGTAGCTTTCCAGGATCTTAGGTGCCTCAGTGCCTATTAACTGGAAGACTTTTAATCAGAGATACAATATGGGGCTTTATTCCTGAAAAGCGTACACTCTTTCACTAAGCTATGGTCTTGCCTTTAAGTGAGAATGTAGAGGGAAGGCCAAGCATAGCTTTTCTTGTTTTTAAAGTGTCCACCACCAATTTCCACTGCCCCTCTACCCTTCTAAATTTAAGTATCAGACAAAACTCTTCTTATGTCCTAAGCGTCAGAGGAAAGGACCAGCCTTTTGTTTTTTTTCTTTTTTCTTTTTATTGACTTGTATTGTTGAATTCCTTTTTTTATTCTGTTTTTTTATTTTTTTGATGTATTGTAACTTTTTATTGTTTTTTTTTGTAATTGTTAAACTTTTAATAAATATCATTTTTTTTAAAAAAAAGAAAGGACCAGCCTTCTGTAAAGCTCTGCATATTGAATCTGGTAGCTGATATAGAAAGGATTCTGTAAAAAAAGAACAAACCAACTTAAAAAAAAAGAGGGGGAGTTAAGAATAACAGAATTGTAGAGTTGGAAGGGACCACAAGGGTCATCTACCCTCCACAATGGTCCAACCCCCTACAATGAAGAAATCTTTTGCTCAGCAAGCAAACCCAGAACCCTGAGATTAAGAGTCTTGTGCTCTACGGACTGAGCTATCCCAGCTTGTATGAAAAAATAATTTCTAGGCTTACTGTTATCTGGAAATGGGTCTTGGAAATACGGCTTTCTTTTGCAGGGATTGAGCATCTCTGCTTATGATCACCTTGGTTACAAATGCTATTCTTGACTCTCTGCAGTTCTGCCACCTTCTAAAGCCTGCCTTCCAGATGTTATTAAGACTCCAACTCCCATCATCCCAATCACTGGCCATGCTTCCTGGGGCTGTTGGCAGTTGGAGTCCAATGTCCAGGGGGCTAGCCTGGTTCTAAGCCATCTGATGCCTGCCTGCCTCTTGGCATCCTCCATAATGCAGCTACTCTTCCCACACAGTGACCACCAAGACTCGAGTTGGCTGCTCCAGAGTCTCTTCTATCATCACCCAGGGATTCTCTGCCCACAAACAAAGCTTTCTTGCACCACCGGACCTTCATCTCGCTTCTGCCACAGCTCCCCTATTAATTTATTGAATAAATCCATCTTCTGTCACCACTCTCTGGTTTATCTTAGTCAAGACCATGAGTCCCATTGAGCATCCTTTCCCAGCCTGGAGCTCTCCAGATGTTTTGGACAACTGTGCTAGCTGGGGCCGATGGGAGTTGTAGTCCAAAACATCTAGAGGTTGGAAAAGGCAGCTCTTCCTAGGCTCCTAATCAGAACAAATGAAGAGCAAACCAAGTTGTTCTATACAACACATATTCTGTATATTTCTTAGGAGGGTTATGAGCACTTACCTCGTATTCAATGGCTAAGTCTGTGTGGTCGTCGATGTCTACTTTTGCCATCAACACCTTCCCCTTCTGTTTGGCCACTATCTTTTCTAGCCTGGGGCCCAAGATCTTGCAGGGACCGCACCACCTCCAAGGAGAGAAAAGGAATTAAGAGTTCAGTGAGGGAAAAGCAAAGGCAGCAGGAAAAAGGTGAAGCTTTTCAAAACACTCTGAACTCCTCCCCTATTTTCTGGGGTGAGCATGCCTTTAATAGCTGCAGGAGAAACCCCCTTAACTTTAAATATCAAGCCTGATATTGATGCCTGTCTTGCTAAATTAAAGAACAGCATGCATGTGCTGGGCAGGTTTACAGCAGCTTTAACAATTCAAGCGCCAAGAGCTACAAGCAGCACTTTATAGACAGCTTGGGGTGTTTTCCTGCAAGGGACACTCAAAGGTACGTTTGAGCCACGTTCATGCTGTTTGTGCCATAGGGTGAATGTGGGACAGAAAGCAGGAGAACCCCATTTTCACCAAGAGCCCTTAAAAACCCATTATACACTCTAGCCAACACAGGTGGTCTTATATTCCCTTTACAAAGTGGTCTAACATCCGCCAGAGAGAGCCCTAAGGGTTAAACAAGAGTGAGTTTGCACACTGAAGTTGCCATGTGATCATTCTGATTAAGGCATGAACACCACAATGCAGCTTTCTGTAACCTGGTGCCCTCCAGATGTTTTGAACTACAAGCCCCAGCAGCCCTGACCTTGGCTGTGCTGGTTGTGGATGATGGGAGATGTAGTCCACTAATATTTGGAGGTCACCAGGTTGGGAGAAGCTGCTGTAATGTGTCAAACTATATCCTATCACATGCTCAGGGAAGATTGTTTTTAACGCTAGGCTGTTTCCTAAGGACGGGAGTAGAACTCTATAAAGAGAAAAATTGTAGCACATCACCTAAACTGAACCCAGATACTTGTACAGAGGTGTTTTGAAAACATCTTGGAACCCTATCCTTATGCATACAGAAGCCAGAGCCGTAAAAAAGCCCCAGATATACCACTACACGTGGGGATCACACAACAACTATCTGTTTGATCCAGAGCACACTCATTTAGGATCCCACAGCTAGTTCTCAAGCACTGTGCCTTTGGCATAATAGACCCTTGAGTTATCGCCATACAGGACAGATTTCACAGGTGCTGTTTTTTCCTACACCAGTTTTGCACCTGAGCAGAGGAGACTTCATGTATCAAGGTCCCTTGCAAAACATACCGCGACAAATTTTGTACTGAGTCAGAAGTACAATAGTGAATAGATGTCTTTGCACCATTTGGGTTATTAAAAAATGTAAGCATGCATTGTTTTGCTTGGTTTTGTTGAAATCAATAAAAAAATAAAAACAATATTTTGCCCTTTCAAAAAGAAGAGCATGGGATTGTGGGTGTGGGGTGGGGACCCTCCTAATCCTTGATGCAATGACACCTGGACCAAGCTATTCCATGCCACACCTACCTTTGTCCCTTCAGGGCTGTCTGGGACTAACTGCTTTTGAGCTGGCATATTTGGAATGAAGGTACTGAGGAAGTCAGCTAGCTCCCACTGCTTCTGTGGTTGCTAAGCAGCCACCCCCACAGTGGTTCTCATCTCCTTCCTCTCCCCCCCAGATCTGACATGGAAAGTGTCTAGCAAAACAAAAACTCCAATAGCATTTGAGAGCTGCAGGCAGACTCTTGACACAGTTCAACCAAGTTAATTTTTAAGACTGTTTTGATCCGAAAGGTCACGTAGCTACAAAGATGTTTGCAGTCTCTCTTTATTGCTAGGGAATAGCTCTAGCTATATGGCAAACAGCCACCACCTACACAATAAAAGCATAAAATAAAAACCTTTCAGCTTTTGCTATTGACTTGTAACAAACGAACAGGGAGATGCACCCCAGCAGCTGCATATTTTGGTTGCATGTAATTCACATAATTCAAGTAACAGAACAGGGAAGATGCCAAATTACTATTAGTGGGCATGTTGCATGTCACTATCACCCTACAAGCACTTCATAGCTAGAAGGGGACTCAGAGGACTGGACCATCCACACCATTTATCCAAGGTGTGCATTTGTGCACATTGTGGTCTAATACACACATGAACTAGTGATCAGGCAGGAACTGATGCCGACAACTTTAAGCCAAGGAGAAACAAAACCCTCTGCACTCACTGGGCATGGAAATCAATCACCACCGGCTTCTCACTCTTCAGAACTCTGTCTTGGAAGTCATCCCCATCCTGGATGTTAAAGGTGTGCCTGAAGACCAAAGTAGTGGAAAATGTCCTAGTAGTTGCAGGCACAGTAGTGAAGGGGACGGGCAGGCGCCAGGTGAGATTGCAGGGTGCAGCCGAAACCCGGCAGAGAAGCAAAGGTGGCTGTGAACGGAGCGGTCCAGAGAGCTGCTTGGCAGGGATGGAGAGGAATGGCCTGAGGAGGAGCTTTTGGGCCATCTGCAAAATGAAAAACAAAAGCAACACAGCTGGGGGAAAGTCAACAGTGGGGGCACTTGCAGCTTCCTGAACTCTGCTGGTGTATTCCCACCACCAAGACCCCGCAGACCTACCTGTTATTTCACTGTTTCCTTCCCTTTCCAGTCAATTCCAAGGATCCCCATTCATGCCCCTATCTAGTCTCCACTGTTGCCCATACTCCTGCTTCCTAGGTTCCCAAGCTTTTACCTTATCCATGCCCTCCAGAATTTCCGATACACCAATTATATTTACTGCACATACAGCACACACATCAAAGTGTTGGGCTAATGAAGAGTAAAAAAGGGCAGGCCCTACCTGCAGGCTCACCATTTAACCTAAACTACCTTTTGGGTTACAATCTTATCTACTATCTTTACCCTTCAGCTCAGTCTCACTTAAGTACTGTCAGATCACATGTCAGCATGAAGGGCATACGGAAATTATGGTGAATGAAAGAAAAGATCGCCCTTTAACTCTCTGGACAAATATGCAGTCTTTCTTTTTCTTTTTTTAAATGGTATTTATTACTTTTTCAACATTTTCAACACAATACTACAAACAAAAAAGAAAAGAGAAAAAACAATACAAATACAATACAAAAACGCTACATGGACTAACAAAACAAAGCAAAAACCAACAAAAACAATTTGAAAACACCTCAAACATTTTCAATATCTTATATTTCATTCACTTATTTCCTGCGACCTCCTCACACCTCCCTTTTTGTATTCCACTTCTATTAATTGTTTCAGCAATTCCTTTCCATCTTACTCTGTTTTCTATCCTATAATTATCTTAACACATTATTGCCTTATTTTTCCTTTAATTTTCTATTAATCTATTTATACTTAATTCCTTATGACATTTCTACTAAAGCCATATAACTTCATTCCAACATTTTTCTAACATTCCTTAATTTTACAATATTTCTATAAATAGTCTTTAAACTTTTTCCAATCTTCTTCCACCGACTCTTCTCCCTAGTCTCGGATCTTGCCAGTCATTTCCGCCAATTCCATATAGTCCATCAACTTCGTCTGCCAATGTCCAACACTTCAGTGTTTTCATGAAGCAGCCATTCTCTCAACCAGCAAAAAGCAGATGGTTCACAACGAAATTTAAAGGTCTGGCAGGGCAGGTCCACCTCCTTCTTTGGCCAAATATGCAGTCTTTCAAACCAGGGGATGTTTGGGTAGCTCCTCCCAGTGCAGGCTGGTTCATTAGGGCAAATCTCAGTAAACCCTCAGCCAACTTTCTTCCTGCTTACAACCAGTCCAGGGAGTGGTACTGGCTGTCACCTTCCTCCTCCTGGGTCTCAGTCCTTGTAGAATGCAGCAGGCAGGAGGACTGGGCCAAAAAGTACAGTAGTTGGCTCTGCCTGTCATTGGCTCTGGGCTCCCTTCCTTCCATTTTACCAGTCCCATTGTGTACCAGCCATCATTGATACTCCTCAGTCAAATCACACTTTTAAACCTTCCTTTTTTGTTGCTCCTGGCTACTCCAGTCCTATAATTCTAGCCTAGTCCAAGTTGGTGGATACCAGTCTTTTTACTGAATAGTTCTTATTTGCAAGCCATGTCCTCTGATGGCCACGGTGGGCCCAATTATCATATTGGAACATCAACATCTTCCTTTCTGTAGCACACTATTACCACTGTGATTTCGGCTGGGTTTCTCAGTGTGGGAAAATGCTTTACCATTCTGATCCTAACAACCTGTGAGGCACAACTGATTGTGTGATAGGTAAAAAGCAACCTGCCCAACTTCATTTTTGGGTTATGCTTAAAATTCATTACCTGACAACCACAATCCGGCTGCTCAACTAACACTTATATGCACCAACTATGGTACAAACTACTGTAGTACAGCTAGCTCTTCTGAGTGTTCAAAACACTTGACATGTATTCTGGGAAAGCTCAGTCAGTATAGCATAAGACTCTAAATCTCAGGGTTGTGTGTTTGAGCACCACATTGGGGGAAAGATTCCTGCATGCCAGGGGGATGGAGTAGATGACCCTCACGGTCCCTTCCAGCTCTATAATTCTATTACTCATTACTTCAGCAAGCTTCACAACAGTCCTGTAAGATTATTATCCCCACAGCAGCAAGACACTTCCATAGGGGCTAGTAGAATGCAGAAGAGTAGGAGGGCATTTTCACCAATCTCAGATAAACAACAGCTCTAAGCTACCTAATTTCTTGCATCAATAGGCTGGACTAAATGACATATGAGGTCCCTTCCAAAATACTCATAAAGGATGCTATAGGAAAATTGTTATTTTATTTACTGCCTCAAAATACAAGCAGAACACAAACCAAACAAATATGTTTTCTTTAGCACTTTATGAGGTTTGCCTCTTTGGTTGGTTGGTTGGTTTGGCCTAGCACCACCCACCCACCTTGAAACAAATTTTGATTGCATCTGCTTCAAAATGTGTTTTCCTAAAACACATTTACATGCAATAAAGGATGTTTTCTGTAACAAACCACCCTTTTATAAAACATTTTAACTTTCAAAACACCAAAGTTTGCAAAATTTAGTGCAGATGATTAAAAAGATATTTTCTTAAGTAAAGGCAGGCAATGTTGCATTATTCAAATACAATATTAAAACCCAGTATTAGGTAAACATTTGTTGTTGTTTAGTCGTTTAGTCATGCCCGACTCTTCATGACCCCATGGACCAGAGCACGCCAGGCACTCCTGTCTTCCACTGCCTCCCGCAGTTTGGTCAAACTCATTATTGACATGCAGTTGATATTTAACTGCTCAAAATGCATTGAAATATAACAGAAGGATATATATTTCTAACCTTCTGTCCTACCCTGGTTACCCTCCAGTCAGCTTAATTCCTAACCAAGTTTGCCAGCTCCCTGCACCTTTAACTTTGGCACCTATATGCCAAGGGGTGGGGGGAGAGAGCAATTTTCCTGATAGGGCAGGAAAGTGATGAGTTCAATCCGTTACATTCCTGTGCATTTGGTAATCGGGAAGGAGACGGGCGTTTTTCTGAAACTGAGCTGGCAAGGCTGCTTCCATTCCACAGCTTTTATTTTCATTTCTAGAACAGGAAGAACTGAAGCTCGGAATCTAACCCATGGCCTCAAGACTCGCGATCTGAGAAACCCCCTCCGCCGGCCTCAACCAGAGGCTGCGGTTACGGAAGGGTGAGAAAAGCGCACTCTGCACATGTTCAGAGGCAATCTCGTCTGATCTACAAACTGATTGAAATGAAGCCCATCTTATTAGTGCCGCTTAACTAATTGCCACCCTGGGCTCGTTGGTGGAGGCGGGATATAAGTTGAAGTAATATAATAATGGTAACTATCACAAGTAATTCACGTTTCACTTGACCTCCTCCATTTCCTCTACTAGCTCCGGTCCAGCGGAGAAAGTGTTACCCGTGAGTAAACAGGCACAGGCCCCCATCTGCTGTGCAGGCGGGACAACGACCCCCCCCCCCCACGCGCGACCTTCTCCCTTCCACTTTCTCACCTTTCAGCCCCTCTTTACAGTGTCTCGCGGCCGCCACACTGTGGAATCAGACGGGCCGGACTCTCCTGCCAGCCGATTGGAGCGGCCGTGGGAGGAATGTATGCATTCTAGCTGGATGATTGGCTGGCGAAAGGGAAGCTGTTGAGAAACCTGGGACGTGGTTGGGCTAAGGAGGGCGCGTTCGGCCCTCAGAGGAGCGCGTCTTCCGCGCGCTTATTGGTTAAAACGCCGCCGCTCCGAACGCTGGGGAGTCGGAATTTTCACGCAGCCTCGGGTTTGATTGGCTAAAAAGTGCCAGTCGAAAGCAGGAATCTGCGTCAGCGCTGTGGCCTCGTTCCTCGCATCGGGGAGCCAAGGTCAGAGTACACAGGATGTGCCTAGGGAGGTGGTAGGAAAGGCGGGTTCCCAGCTTGTTCATTTCAGGGTTAATAAAAATAATATTTTTTTAATTTACACCCCGCCTATCCGACTCTCCTAACAGCGCACCGTTATCTTGGCTTAAATCAGTTAAGGTGCGAAGAAGGTTCAAAACAAGTTATATGGGGGGCGGGGTGGGCAGGTGTGGAGGACTCCCTGGTCCTGAATGGGATAACTGTGCCCCTGTGTGGCCAGGTGCGCAGCTTGGGAGTCATTTTGGACTTGCAGCTGCCCATGCAGGCGCAGGTCAGTTCTGTGTCCAGGGCAGCTGCCTACCAGCTCCATCTGGTATGCAGGCTGAGACCCTACCTGCCCGCGGACTGTCTCGCCAAAGTGGTGCATACTCTGGTTATCTCCTGCTTGGACTACTGCAATGTACTCTACATGGGGCTACCTTTGAAGGTGACCCGGAAACTACAACTAATCCAGAATGCAGCAGCGAGACTGATGACTGGGAGTGGCTGCCAAGACCATATGACACCAGTCCTGAAAGACCTACATTGGCTCCCAATACGTTTCCGAGCACAATTCAAAACCCTAAACGGCCTCAGCCCAGTATACCCAAAGGTGCGTCTCCATCCCCATTGTTCTGCCCGGACGCTGAGGTCCAATGCCAAGCTTTATGAATCACCCTCCCCATTCCATAGCTGAGCAAAGACAGACACTACTTTTGTTGGTGGGGTTGGAAAACACTTTTTTCCTTTTAAAGTTCATCACAATAATACAACCGTACAAAACTTATATGCAATATACTACACCATTACAACAGCTGATCCATTTGATCATGACATATATCTTAAAATAAGTTAATAAAAATACTGTTCTGAAAAAATGAACATATAAAAACGAAACTGCGACTTTCCCAGTCTGCCACAGGACCACTAAGTTCTGTGCAAATAATCTGAATGTGACCTAGGCACTGACAGCAGAGTAATGGGTTGCTGAGCTACTCAGGTATTCTAACCTGGCAAACAGCAAGGGCATAGTCTCTGTGGAGCAGTAGCAAAGCCCATCCTCTCTGAAGAATGTCTTGCAAAATCACTGATTTTGGTAAACTCTGGCTTTGGCTGGTGAAGCAATACTTTTGCAATCTCCAGCCCTAACCCCTGACACATTTGTATTAATTTGAGCCTTGGCCATGATGAATCTGTGTTCTGGGTTGAGACAGCTGTACTGATTACACTTAGGAAACAGCAGCAAAACCTGGAAGAAGAAGATGATTGAGGGCGGTATTCAACTAAGCCTTAGACCCATTACAACAGACCCACTTCAATGAATAAACATGACAGTGAACTAGACTACCTTGGAAGGCGATGGACCATTGTCCATTGAAAAAGGCTGGATGGCCATCTGTCAGGGATTCTTTAGCTGTGAGTCCTGCACTACATTAGGTTGGACTAGATGACTTTGGGGGCCCCTTCCAACTCTACAATGATTTTAAGTCAATTAATTTCAATGAGTCTACTCTGAGTCAAGCTTAGTTGACTACCAATCTGAGTACCTTGTTAAGGATGATGAACGAAACGCTGAGAGGAATGGCGGTAGCTTGATAGTGGCACACTCTCAAGCGAGAAAGTCCTGCAGGTTTCTGGCGTGGCCTCAGGTTGAACTGAACAAAGGTGATCCCTCTCTTGGTACTGCATCTGTCTTTTACCCCAAGACACACAGAGAAAAGGGTGACAGAAAATGACCCCTTTCTAAAGCATTTTTAAAAAAGAAAACCACCAGTTAAAGGCAACACATATACTGTCAATAGGTTCTTTGGAGTAATTACAGAAATATAAGCAGAGAGGGAGAGAATAAGGCTGTATATACTGAGTCTGCACTATCTTTTAGATAAGGAATTCAAATCTCCCAGTATGACAGATGTATGATCATCACATGCACCAACTTAGCCAGAGGCCCCTAGGTGCAAAAGACCTAGAAAAGTATTAGACATAGTTTTTAGTGCTACATGTGCCAATGGGAGCTTGTTCCCCTTCTCCTCTAATGCAGCCTGGTGAAGCATTTTGCCAGTGTTTACTTTCAGTTTTGCAGAATCCTGGCTCGTTATGAATGAACTAGATACCCTGGTTTAGAACAATTTATTTTCAGTTTCAAAACAAGCCAACTTCAAAACACAGGCCAAGAAGCCAGCTTATTTATCCAGAGTTTGTTTTAAACCAGGATCTCCGGTTTTAAAGAGTCACTGAAGAGACAGAATAAAAAAAAGTGATGCCTTTGGGCCCAGAGATTGTCTGCATGCAAAATATGTGCAGCCATTGTGTCGCGGGTCTTTCCCTTCCATGTGCCCTAACCCTGTAACTTCATCCTGCCAAGTTCTAAATTTGCAGCAGCGTTTTGGTTAGGCATGGGAGCCCTTTTCATTTCAATTCTCCAGACCAAATGGTAGGCAAGAAATGAGGTTTAAGTATTTATAAATAAAGCAAGAGGGCTAAAGTGTATCCCTTGCAAAGAGCATCAGTTGCTGGAAAGGTGTCTCCCCAGGAAGCACAAGTGCCGTGATTGTGGCAGGAAGAAGGATATTCTGTCCATCTGCTAAAGAGCAAGGGAATATAGGTAAGAGACGGACTCTTTCCAGTTTGGTCTGCTGGAAGTGTGTAGGGGTGCAATAAAGTGCAGATAGTTTTCCTACCTACTCTTGCATTTTTTTAAAAAAATAGGATATTACAAATACAATCACAATAGAAAATAAAAATTCATCACAACTGAACTGAATTAAGGGAGCTTTCTAACTGGATATAGTGCAAACAGGAGAGAGATTTTGTTAAGAGTGCAGGAATTCTCCTTCCTTTCAAGGGCAAGCTGGCACACAAGAATGCCAGCTGAGGACTGTGGCAGCAGTGCATTTTCTCAAACATGGAAGAAAGGGATCCAGGTCTAGCTGCTCATCCTTAGCAGAGTCTTGAGACATCCCCCTTCTCTCCTGGATACAATAATATTTCCCTGCATTACACATTAGCAGCATTCCTTTAGCCAATACTACCGAACTGATTGTAAAGTCATGCACATACAGAATCTGCAAGGATATGCAAGGACAAAACAACACATAGCATCCATAACCAACGACTTCTGCTGTGGACCACCACAAAACATGCAGTCAGGAATAATATTTCGTGGCAAGTCATCTGTGAAACGCAGCACCATCAGCAGGCTACAACAGTGAACAGGAGCGACAGGATGCCTCAGCATTACCCAATTTCAGCCCTCACTTATCCTGTAAAGGACTCTGCTCTTCATAAATAACAACAGATCTACACAAGTCTTTGGCAAGTCATGGTCCCCCATAAAGGAATGGGCAAGAATCCAAGTCAAGTATACGCAGTGGAAGCTGGAGCCCCAGGAGAGGTCTATGTCATGGTACCGTGACCACAGTCCTTGTGGTTTCTGATGCAGTCTAAGGAAGGCTAAAGTTCATCCTTGGTGCTTATAAGATGCTGCAGCTGGTGGTTTGGTATCATGTGATCTTCCAACAGTGGGTCATGTGACTGTGTACTGCCAGTTCCCCGCTCATCTGGGGAGTTCACAGCAGTGTAGTCTTCAAGCAGTCCTGCTTCTACTCCATGACGACTAAGCCTCTCATTACCCATGAGCCCTTGCATTCTCATGTATCCCTGCTGGCAGAAGGGAGGCAATTTCTGACGCGTGAGGGCGAACAGGAAGCAGGATTCTAAACAAAAGGGGGAAATGTTCCACATTAACATCCTAATGAGTGTTACCATCCTTATGAACTTTTAAATTAAAAAATTCCAGCCTGAACCTACAAATCAAAGAGATTGGTAATATGAATATTTTCCACCAACACTGATTAAATTTCTCTACAGTGGTACCTCAGGTTACATACGCTTCAGGTTACATATGCTTCAGGTTACAGACTCCGCTAACCCAGAAATAGTGCTCCAGGTTAAGAACTTTGCTTCAGGATGAGAACAGAAATCGTGCTCCGGCGGCGTGGCGGCAGCAGGAGGCCCCATTAGTTAAAGTGGTGCTTCAGGTTAAGAACAGTTTCAGGTTAAGAACGGACCTCTGGAACGAATTAAGTACTTAACCTGAGATACCACTGTATTTAGCTTACAAGTTGGGGCAGGGGGAGTTTGGTGGTTACTTGTATGTAACTCACTTCCTAAGCAGAAAACACTAGAGGCTAAATGGCTTAGGGCAAGGAGCTGTAGCTCAGTGGTAAGAGAAGACACAAGATTCAAACCCTGATATTTCCTTAGTTGTTAACTGGCTCCCCTCCACCATCTTCTTTTTCTTTGCCTCACCCAATACACAGTAGTTTCCAGTCAACCAGTCCGCAGGTTACCTGCATAGAATCTGCGCAGGTCCGTTTCCAAGCAATTCTCCAAGAACCGTCTCAGTGGGAGGATGTGGGCATTTGGAGCGGTCCAGTCTGTCAGAAAGTCCTCCACAATGTGATGGATGGCGTCTGGGCGGGGCAAGGGCCAGTCTGGTGGGCAGAGCCTCATTTCACGCTCTGTTGGGAGAGTGGTTGGGAGCGCCGAACATAAAAGTACATTCAGGATAAAGAATCGAGGGCAAGTAGGCAGGACAGGAGGAATGGAGAAAGTTAACAAAAGAGGAAGGAAGCAATGGAGGCATCACTTGAAAAGGCAGCAGGAAAGAACTGAAGGAGATGGGGCTGGGTGGGGTGGGCAGACATGGTGGGCCAGATGTTTCCCAAGCCTGACTCAAGGTTTCTAACATTCCCCCCCAAAATGGTTAGAGAGGCACAACAATGAAAAGCAGGAATGCTTGCAGGAAGAACTGAAAACCCACTTTGCTTACCGGTAGGGAGGCGTTTGTAGTAATAAATGACAGGATGCAGGAAATTGGACTGCCAAGCATGGCGTGCTTCACCCACAGCACGGTTGTAATAGAAGACGTCCTTGTCAGCTCCAGAAAAATTCTTCCCATACTCCATCACAATGACAAAAAGCCCATTCTGAACTTTTTTCCCTGTGCGCCATTCCAGGTCTTGCAGGACCCCAACCGGATACTCCTCCAGGTACTCAAATTCTGTGGCATTCCTAGGCACAACCAGAACAAATAGTCTTGGGATCACTTGGCAGAACATGCAGGTGCTGGTGGGCTCAGAGGACTAGATAAGACTGCACTCTCCCACCCAGGAATACTGGCTTCACAGCTTGCTGGGGGTCCTAGACCTTGCTTTACTCTTAGCAATGGCTACTAGCCAATGACTACTATGCTCCACTTCCATGGTCAAAGGCTTAAGGCTTCTGGATCCCAGGTGATGGAAAGCACAGGAGGGGAGAGTGCTCTTGTGCTTGAATCTTCCTTATGGTTTTCCCACAAGAATCTGGTTGGCCACTGGGGGAATAGGATGCTGGTCCAGACTGACCACTGGTCTGATCCAGGATGTTCTGCTTGTGTTCTTATTTTAGGATTGTCTAGAAGGCTGGTACTCTGTATCTGGAAGAGATATCTGAATAATTTCATTCATGCCTTAGTGACCATGTGAGGCTGCCCATGCGAAAGGGTTGTAGCTCAGTGGCAGAGCACATGAAATCTCAAGGTAAGGCTGGCAGTTAGGGCAGGCAGTACTGAGTAGACAAGACAGTCTGACTCAAGGCCACAGTATAAGATTGCTTAAAAAATTGCAGCTGCTACCATCCTATTTGTGTTGGGTAGGAGTTGGCAGAGTCATATTACACCTGCTCTGAAATACCTACTGGGCCCAATTCCAGGTGCTGGCTTAGTCCTATGCTGTCTGGGTCCCTGGTACCGCAAGGACCTGCCTATTCCAAATGAACTATCCTGAAATGCAGGGATGGGAAACCCCTGGTTCTCCAGATGTTGCTGGATCACAGCTCCCATCTTCCACTGACTATGCTGGCTGGGCTTGATGGGAGCTAGAGTTCAAGAACCTCTGGAAGGCATCAAATTGGCTGCTTCTGGGTTAACAACAGCCAAGGCAGCCCTGCTTCAGGTCCCATCCATCACACCCAGAGGTCAGACTGGCCCCCACAAGAAGGATGGGCCTTCTTGACTGCTGTCCCAGAGCTTTAGAACACTATTTCATGGGATGTGTGTTTGGCTCCCTCCCTCCTGGATTCCCGAAATGTCTTGAGACTGCAAAGCAAGGAATGGAAGCGGGAATGGAATTGTGCTGCTAGGATATATTTCTAGGGGCCACAGGAAGGAAACGAAGGGAGCGCTACTCACTCACTCTTTTAGCAGAATGACATCCGCTAGCACACTGAACATCTGATAGAGCCCAGATGCCTCATTCACTCGCTTGACAATGGCATTCGTTAGCTGCATAATGGGGTAGAGGGAGGATGGCCAGGGGACTCCGTGGTGACGGACTTCTAATAAGCGATGAACTACGCGAGCTGCAAGAGGTGGGTAGGGAAAGAGAGAAAGAGAAAGAGAAAGAGAAAGAGAAAGAGAAAGAGAAAGAGAAAGAGATTACTTTAAAATGTACTTACAAGCTAAGGAGAAAGGAGGACATAAAATGCTGGTTACTCTTCATTCACTATTGTAAATGATAACATAATCTTAACTGGAACCAGGGGTAGGGAGTCTGCCCCCCTGATGATGTTGGACCACAACTCCCATCCTCACTGACCATAGGCCAACATTTGGAGGACCAAAAGTTTCTCAGCTGATATAAAGAGGTAAAGGCCTCTCATCTTTTAATGATCTTCACACAATGTTCTCTACTGCTCCAGAGGCAGGTGAGAACTGTTAACAGTGGAACGCGGACTGCTTTGGTAGGTGGTGGGCTCTCATTTGATGGAGGTCTGTAAGCAGAAGTCACTTCTCAGGGATGCTGCAGTTGTAAGATTCCTGCACTGTGCAGGGGGTTGAATTAAAGGACTTCCAAGGTCCCTTCCAACTCTAAAATTCATATATACAGTGGTACCTCGGGTTACATACGCTTCAGGTTACATACACTTCAGGTTAGAGACTCCACTAACCCAGAAATAGTACCTCGGGTTAAGAACTTTGCTTCAGGATGAGAACAGAAATCGTGCAATGGCGGCGCAGCGGCAGCAGGAGGCCCCATTAGCTAAAGTGGTGCTTCAGGTTAAGAACAGTTTCAGGTTAAGAACAGACCTCCGGAATGAATTAAGTACTTAACCAAGGTACCAGTGTGTGTGTGTGTGTGTGTGTACTTATTAAATTTCCACAAACTCCACATAAAGTTGCAATATATAATGAATTTTCCCAGCCCTAAAATTCTATGGTCCTATGTTATTTCCCTTTATTTATAGTAGCATTTCTGTTGTTAGTACACTTTGGAAACAACAACAGTCTGCATCTGTTGTTTTTAAGGCGTTTTCATTGTTTTATTGCTTGTGTGTTTGCTGACCTGGCCTCCTTTGGGAGGAAGGGTGGAATGTTAATTTTCATAATAAAGACAATAACAAGTGTTGCGTTGTTCAATTCAGTTACCAAAACTAATAACAATAAAAAAGAAGAGAAACACCCCATACCAGAGCAGCTTCAATGCTGGGCTGGCTGGCTGACGTTGGCTTTCTCCACAACCCACTCATGTCTCCAAGCTCACCTGTGTATCGGAACCCGTGAATGAAGCCTCCAGCAGATTTCCTGAAGTCAACTGAGTGGCTTGCGGTTCCCAGAACAAAAAGGCCCCGAGTGGCTTTGGCTTCGTAGCTGGGCTTGATCAGAGGATACTTCTTCTTACTGCCTTTGCCTTGTATCAGCCCCACAGACCTGTGTGGGGTGGGGGAAGGGCAAATGCGAGACAGTCTGAGATAGAGTAAGGTTATGGGTGTGCCTGAAAGGATCTCAGCCAAAGTCCAAACCAGAACTTTTCAGCTATGCCCCCTGCCCAGCCCCCACGCCCCCTGGTCTCATGCATCCTCCCTGTCAGTTTGGGCCCAGGCCTATCTCACTTGTTGAATATGGAGAAGTCAAATTTCCAGCCAAGGCAGCCAATGGCGCGGTCGTAAGGTGCTCGAGTGGCAAAGTTGTCCAGCTCGTCCTGAGGGAGGAGGATGGACTCTGCTTCGCTGCTGTTGCTGTTCTCCAGGTAGAAGCGGAGGGTGATGCGCAGCTTTCCTTTCTTATCCTTAACGAGAACCAAGTCTTCCAAGTCACCTTCCAGAAGCCCATCCAGGGACTTCAGCTGATACGTGTCCAGGAGGCCGTTGTTAATGGCTCTAAGGAAGGGAGCGTTTATTGGTTACATAAATTTAAAAATGGCTCCACGTTCAGAGAATTTCCAGGTGGAGTACAGATAAAGGGAGCTGGGAATCCAAGAGTCGTAGGGTCACAAGACAGATGGGATTTAGCGCTCTGCATGCCAACTGTGGAAATATCATTGCCAGACGGCGTAGAGAACCTGGTATAAGGCACGCCTTCTATGTAGTCATGTTCTGTATTGGTTTTAATAATGCTGGGGAGGAGGAAGTCCAAAATTTGTTTGACAGCATTTATTGTGTGTTCTTTTGAGAACACAATGGAAAAGCACTTAAGAGAACAGTGACTTGTAAAAGACCAAGGATAAACGCACAATCGATTTTACTCTTGTTTTTAACCTTTTTTTTGGGGGGGGGGTAGTCACTTTTAGTTCACATTTCAGAAAGTAGCCCATCTGGACTACAACTCCCATCAGCCTCAGCTAGCACTGTGCTGACTAGGGCTGAAGGGAACTGTAGTCCAGAACAGCTGGAGAGCACCAGGTTAGGAAAGGCTGGCTGGCTGGCTTTGGGAGAGTCCTGGGAGCCAACATTAAGGGGCCTAGCATGCTGGGCATTGCCCACGCCTCTCTTAAATGATGTTAAATGATGCTTTCCCCACAGCTTTTAGGGCACCCCTGGATGCTCAGTAGTCACTTCTCATTGACAAAAGGTTCTTACCTCAAATCTCCAACATAGTGAGTGGCCCAGGAAAGGCGAACACGAGAGCGGCCCACCATGTGCACGAAATTGGTGACGCCCAAAATGTTCTCCGCTGTCTCAAAGGCAGAGTTTCCTCGGCCCAAGATCAGTACAGATTGGCCAACGAAGTCTTCTGGATCGATGGACACAGACTCATAGCCTTCGACGTATTCTGAACCGGGGAAGTTCACTTTGTTAGGAACCCACGTTCCTGTAGCTACCAATAGGACACTGAAACATATAGTAAGGATTTCGATCAGGCTTGCTGAAGGCATAGCCAATCCAGAAGATCTGTTCCAATTTCCAAAGTTATCACAGGCTTGACAGCAGGGCTGGGGAAGCTGTGGCCCTCCATATGTCATTGGAGTCCAATTCCCATCATTGCTGACACTGGCCATGTCATCTGGGGCTGATGGGAGTTGGAGTCCAAGAAGATCTGGAGGGCTGTAGGTTTTATAAGAAATTACACTTTCACAATCAGGCCCAATCGGAGCTATGCCATGTGAACATTTTCCTCCTCTAAGTAGGTTTTTTTCATGACTCACCTGCATTTATAAAATTGAGCATTCTGGTCAGTTAGGATGAAGAAATGGCCATTCCATGCCTTAATGTCCTTTTCCAGCATCACACGGGTGATGGACGTGTTGTAATGCACCTGGAGGTCCAGCATGGAAGCAAAGTCCCCCAGGTAACGCACCATGGCATCAGCGTCTGGGAAAAAGTCCTTGGAGTAGTGTCGAAAGAGCAGCTGGCGGTTGTGGCTGAGTAGCGAGTTCCAGTCATGGCGAAGGTTGAACTCACTGTTGGATTTGCCAGTGTAACGCTTGTTGACGCTAATAAGCTTCCGGTGGCGTGGATACAGGGCAAAGAAGCCCCCGGGTGCATGGCTGCGTTCAAAGACCACATAGTCTCGGCCTGCATGTTGGAGGAAATATGCCATCTGCAAGCCCGCGGGGCCAGCCCCAATGACACAGTAGTCATGGTACAGGGCATCAGTAGCCCTGCAGGAGGCCAAACTGAAGGCAAAGATTAACAGAAGTTCTTGCACACACTTTGAAGGAGATGGCATCATACTAGTGGCCAACAGGGTGGAATCTGTTCAAGGCAATTCTAAGAGCTGAAAAGACTCAAGTTAAAATAAGTTCAATGAGAATTCCTAAGCGTGCTTAATTATTTGGAACTAGGATGATATACATCATAGGCTCAGCTTTGTGTCTTGTCTCCTCTCCCAAGGTGCTGCAGTCCAGACCACAAAGTGGGATATGCAAGTAGCAGTCACATCAGTATCTTCTGCTGAGGAACCATATTCCAGCCACAGACAAGAGCTGCAAGGGTGAGAAGATAGGCAAATGTCCTATTTGAAAATCATTTCTGCTCCACGCCACTGCAAATCATATTGCCCTGAAAGCTCACACTTCTAAAGAAAAGTTTCACCCTTCTAGACCTGTTTTGTCAGGTCTTTGCTCAACAAATAGTTTTGTGCTGTGAGTGATTGAGCGTGTGTTAGATATGCTATTGTTTGACTCCAACCACCATTAGCTCCATCCTAAATGGCCAATGCTCAGCCATGATAGTTGTAACTGTGGCAACACTTAGAGGGACACAGGTTTCCCACCCCTCTTCTATGGGGATGTATCCAGACAGGAGGGGATGGTGACAAAGCCTGAGAACCACCCACAAAAGGCCACTACATGTGTTACAAAATGAGCTTGCATACTCTTGATATACCTCACATATGGTATCTTTTGTGACACATGAATGCTACGCATATGGCCTATAGAGGCCTGCTACCTGGGCCCCTATGGAATGTATTGTTACCATATCAATCAGCTTTATTCCCTATCTGCATCCACTGTCATGTACAGCAACCATTCCATCAGGCTGCAAGAGAGGAGAGAGATGGGACCGCAGGGCCTCTCCCTGGACTAGGCTGAAAGACAAGCAGTTTTTGGCTCCTCTCCACATTTTTCCATTTCTGCTGTTCGCTACAAAATCTAACTACCAGTGAGTGCATTCCTCTTTTTAAGTGCTGCCCTTTGCCACCATGTCCTTAGTTCCCATGACAATGAGTTCTTTCTTTCTTTCATTTTGGTACTGCCAAATGTAGAGATAGAATGGTATGTTCTCTTGTCACCATGTGTATTTTACAAGCCCATAACTTCACTTGTTTTGGGATAATGCTGCATGTGACCCTGGATAAAATGACCATTTACTAAGTTATTGCAGTATATGGTTCGTCAACCAATTATCTGTGGGAATAATTTTCAGCAGGATGATACACAGAGTGGCGAGATGAAAACGATGTGTGTTCCTGCTACTTTTAATGAGTTGTGTGGTCCAAACATGGGGAACTGTTTTCCCTCCAGATGTTGCTGAACTACATGTTGTTGGCCAAGTTTTTTTGTTGTTATGTGGTTGGCCAAGTTTGAGGTTGATGGGAGTTGCAGTTCAGCAACATCTGGTGGGCCAAAGGTTCCCCCACCCAGACATAGATGTTGAAATTTGAGCTTACGAAATTGTTCATATGGGCACAAAAACTTGCTTTACATAACAGACAAGAGAACTCATCCTGATTCCATACGGGCTCAATTCCATCTACTCTAAGCAGCAGTAACTGCTGGATGGCATTGAACCAGAGATCTTCCATCCTACCACTGAGTGCTTCGTAAATATGCATTTGTCATATAAATACCATTCTGAGTCTCGGAGGCTAACTTTTAAGAAGTGTGCGTACGTACGAATGACAGTGCTTGAACGGAAAGCAAAAAAGAGCCATTTTCAATGGAACTTATGTTCAGCTTTTGCATTCACGTTGCAAATGCAGGAGTGTTCATGCAACACCCTGGAACAGATATGGAGGAAGAAGGAAGGCAACAACATAACCCTTCTGCTGAAGAAGCGAACACATCACCCCTGGCAAACAGGAACAACCCTTATCCTGCTTGTGGAGCTCACTGCACTGCTTATTTCCCCTCAGGGAGAAGAGAAGTTAGCCAAGGAGGATTGGCTATAAGCCTAAATGCTAGGCCAATGGTTAAGGGACCTGCACATGTTACTGGGTTCCTGCTCCCATCAGTCCTAGTCAGCACAGTCCATGGTCAGGGGCCTAAACCTGGTGGAACTTATCGTTTAGCAGCGACATGAACCAACCTCATGGAAATGGGGCTGAAGCTTTTCCTCCCCCAGTAACCTGACGCGCCTCCTAGAGGACGCCGAAGGGCATAGCACCCAGTGACCATTTCCCTCCGCCCAATGGGATGCGGGGCGAGGCTTAGCGGCGTGCCTGGTGCGTGACGTGCTGACGTACCTGGAGCGTCCGGCCGAAGGGAGGAGGCGATCAGGTAGGTCTTAGTCTCGTGCGGCTGCCCCGCAGCGGCGCGCGGCGGACCCTCGTCATAAGAGTGCGTGCTGCTCTAGTCCTCCGAGTAAGGGCCGGGCCTTAAAAGATCGCAGCGAGACGCTGTGCCAGATTGGCGACCCGCCTTGTTCTCTGCCCCTCTTTACCCAGTCAAACCCGCTCGCTCGTGGCGCCCAATCCGGGCAGATTTGCCACGTGACTCGGGCGCCTCTCGAAGCGCGCGACAAAGCTTTCCGCGCCGCCTTTATTGAGGCGCCGCTAGAGCGGTTTCCGGGTCACGTGCTGCGAGGGCGAAGCCGAATGGCGTCGCTTTTAAAGGGGCAGATGCCAAAATACCAAATGCGCTCCCCTCCCGCCACAAAAAAAACCCAAAACGACGGAAGAGGCCCGTGGCACCCAAGATACGAACATATGTTCCTTTTAGCCCTTTATATTAAGCTCACGGTGCTGTCGTGGCACCCTAAAAGACTGACACATGTATTCTGCTGCAAGAGACTTAATACATCATCTCCTCTGGAGTGTTATACACTTCCTACTTAAAGTAGGGGCCTTTCTTCCAGGTAAGTGTCTAGGATTCCAGCCTTTGGTATTTGGTCATTCACATACTTTATAATTAAGTTCCTGGCAGTATCCTTTTAGAATCTAGAACCGACTTGTTAATAATGTTTAGGTGCTTTAGATTTTACATCGATCCTCTCCCAGTATGCGAGGGTAGTGGTCAGAATTGACCTCAAAATTGTATTGCCAAACCATGGATTTATGAAAAAAGAAAACAATGTAAGCCATGGGGCCAAAAAGCCATGAATTAAAATAGGTACAGATGCAGAAAGCCTGTTTGTGGCCGTTTCTTCGATGCAAAACTCCATGTCATGTCATTTACTTGATACAGCCGACTCTGGTCCACAGCTACTCTCTCTCTCTGGCAATAAAATCCTATGCTGCTTCTTTCCATCCATCCCCATAGCCTCACTATGGCATTGCCATTTTTTTCATGTCCCAACTTCTTCACCATACCAACTCTTACAAGCCCATTCCCCAACCTCAGAGCTGAGAGAGAGCAATTCAGTGTCGGAAACATGCCGGAAACCCCATTCAATCACCCAATCTGTATTTCGTATAGGTGACCGAGGCAGAATCTTATTCTCAGTTGAATCTCTAATATGGAGATAAAAACGTTAATGTGAAAGCCCAAGGATGCAATTAAACCCCAGAAACCTGAGCAATTGGCTGCTGCCATTTTCATTCCTACTTTCCAAAGTAGGAAGTTCAGGCCATTCTGTTGTGAGTTGTTGCTCTCAGTGCGATTTTGTGCAGGTTTAGCATGGCTTACTACAAAGCAAGCATGCACAGTGTTGCAGTCTTTGAGTCACTAGGCAGTAAACAAAAAACTTCCCTTGCTGCTAAAGCAGCAAATGCTGCACCCACCAGTGGTGCATTGCTTCAGTGCTGTGAATTGCTAAAAAGGCAGAGTAATTACATTTGATTGGCAGGTGAAATGACTGGCTGTTTATTACTTGGGAAGCGTTTTGGGGATCCAAGATGCTAATCAGCTAGGATCTGCTGCAGCAGGTAGCTAACCTCTTGACAATAAAAGAACACCCAGTTCTTTCAAGGAAACCTTGGTCTTTACACGTTCCCCTCTCTGCAGCAGCTGGAAAGAGATTAAGTCCACGTGGGAGCTGTTGGAATATGATTAGAGAAAACCCTGCAGTACCCTCATCTAGCCAGGTCTGTTTGCCAAGGCCATTAATGAGCATCATACAGAGGTTCAAGCAATCACCCCCTTTGGCACTGCAGCACAAACATTCATTCATTTGACAGAGAGCTGGTTCTTGCACATGGCTTCAATTCAAGTCACACTTTAGGCTGTGGAAGATTACAAATGGTATCAATTAAATTACTAATGGTTATAACTTTTAATAGTTGCTGCATTTAAAAGAGCTTTGAAAATCTACCTGTTCCAAATGACTCTTAATGGAGAGAGAGAGAGAGAGAGAGAGAGAGAGAGAGAGAGAGAGAGAAAGAAAGAGTGTGTGTGTCAGGGAAGATTTGTAGCTCAATGGAAAAGCCTGTTTTGTATGAAAAATGTCCCAGGTTCCAATCCCCAGCCTCTTTAAGGGCTGGGAATGTCTCCTGCCAGAAACCATGGAGAGCCACTTCCAGTCAACATATAAAATACCGAGCTAGATGGGCGACTCTTCATGGGGTTGCTTTCTATGCAGTGCTGCTGTTTTAATGATAAAATCTCTGAATTTTTTTTATACGGGTTGAATGAATAATTTAATGTGGTTTCTTGCATTTTTTGAACTTTTAAAAGTTGTTGGGGTGGGTTTTTTGCCTTTATTTTGTTCTCCGGCTTGGTAAAGAAGATAAACAAAAAAATATTTTGTATTTCAACCCATATTCTCAAGAGAAGCACAAAGGAAGAGATTATGCCTAATTCATCAACTAGATAGGGCAGAAGTAGCCGCTAGTGGTATAAATTATTTCTTCTTTTGATGAGTCTTTAGTGTGAATGCCACTAAAAACAAATCGGTTCTTATGATTTTTGCATTGAAGATCTGAGCCAGTAGTTTTAACATCATTTTCATTACATTGTTCCAGCTAGCCTGCCATCAAGCTTTGTGCACAATCCTATACTATCCCACTTCTCAACCTTTGTATTAACACAGTTAAAAAGATAGTTTTAAAGCTCTGCAACAGAGTGAGAAGAGTTACAAATAACTTGTGCTTGCCTAAGAGCCAATCTACAGTTAGAGAAGAATCCCGTAATACAGCTTTTCCTAGAGCCATGCCATTTAAAGACTGCTTGCTTCAGAAGGTTTCTTTATCTTGAGTAATTTCCCATTAGCAGTGGGGACTCCCTGCATACAGAAAACAAGAAGGGCAAAGAGAATGACCCCAGCCTAGGTTTCTCTATGGCATGCTAGTTTTCTATACTCTCTCGAATTCCCCCATAAGCGACTATTGAAACATTTATTTACACACTTGCGGAGTGAAGTTGTTCAGTCCAGGGGACACTGAATCAGATGATTCTGCTACACATCAGCCTTAGAGTGGACAAGGCTGATCAGGTAATCATAAAATATTTTCTTTTCCAAATTTGTTTAGGGGCAATCCCACTACACATATTAATTATACAAAAAGGATAATGCTTTAAGATTATTCTTTTTTATTCCTTAGGTTCTATGAGATTCAATTCTGATCCGTCCACCAAGAACAAAGATGTTGGCTGTGCCTTCAAGCTGCAGTTGCTGCTGCTGTCTGGCTGCAATGTTCAGGTCTCTTCCTCTGAAAAATAAACAGAAGTTTCAATGGCGCATTTGCTGCCATCCCAAGCAAAAGCAAACACCACGGAACAAATAAGCATGGCCACAACATCTGCTCTCCTTTCCACACAATCCTTAGTTGATCTAAACTTTAGAGACAACACAAGTATTGAACTCCAAGCAATGTTAAGAACATAAGAGCTTGCTGGATCACAGTGACCAATCAGATACCTCTGGCTTTGTAAAGAAAATTTGTGGTTTGTAAGCAAGAATAAGAAACTGACAATCTGTAATGTAGCCTTGTGTACAGCCACAGTTTGAAAAGTAAAACAGAAAGCTGAATCCTAGGGAACATACAAAATCCGTAAGCTGGTATTGGTCTCCCCAACATAAACATGTCAACACTTTATCAATGTTAACTATATGCCATACTTAAATTCTGCTCAGATCCACATTATATCACTCCTGTGGCATGTACTACTGGTCACCATCTTATCTGTAGTTATGATGCAAACCAGATGGCAACTAGCGACGTGACACAGAGAGGAATAGGCTGGTGCATAGACAGCATGCTACAGAATCCTGCAACACTGCATGCAAATTCTGCCCGTTTTGGTTCTACTCACCGTTGGCTCTGACTGGTTTTTCCTATGAGTTAATGGCACCCATATACACCTGACTTATGGGCTTGCCCTTCCTAACCTGCTGCCTCCCCTAATGTTTTGGACTACAGCCCCTATCGGCTTCAGTCAGCAGAGCTGTGCTGGATGGGGTGGATGGGAGCTGTTGTCCAATGTGTCTGGAGGGCTCCAAGTTGGGGGAAAGCTGCACTGCACTCTCCTGTGGCTATATCTGGACAAAATGATGACAGATTGCAGAAGAATGAAAGCTATCCTCCCAGCACACAAGCTTCTTCCAACGTAAGAGTTGCAAGACCAGAAACTTGTCGTTTCAGGCCTAAGCTTAGCTAGAAGGCATGTGAAACTCTTATTACCTTCCTCTTCTTCCTCTTCATCGTCGTCATCATCATCTTCATCAGAGCTGAAAGTGCCATCTGGCAGGCTGTAGATACGGATGACTTGCTTGTTGGGGTCTTTCAAGATGAGGTACTTGCCCTCATCCAGTTTCATGCAGATGTCAATGACACAGCGCAGGATGCCCCAGGCATTTTCCATGCTTAGATTAATTTGGCTGGCGAATTCATTAGGTTTGAACTGCTGGGTGCCCAGGATCACATGGCGTGCAGAGTCTTTCACATGGTACCGGGAAACATACCTGACAAGAAGGGAGAAAAGAAGACTTAGAAAGTGCGAAGCTGTAGTCCAGCCCACCAGCTACAGTAGGACTAAAAAAGAATAGCAGGCTAAACAATTTAAGTAAGACGACTGGTGTGGTGCAGTGGTTAAAGAGACTGAGCTACAAATCAGGGTTTGAATCTTGACTCTGAACTCACTAGGTGACCTTCCTTTAGGAACGTTGCTTTTGGTCTTCCTGCCTGACTTGCCTTACAGCGGCTTAGTCATGCTGGCCACATAACCTGGAAAGCTGTCTGTGGACAAATGCCGGCTCCCTCGGCCTGAAAACGAGATGAGCACCGCAACCCCACAGTCGCCTTTGAGTGGACTTAACCATCCTGGGGTCCTTTACTGGGTTGTTATAAGGATTACGACTAGAAAATGCACACAAGCTCTTGACAAATGTTAAATATTATTAAAGTGTCAAAGACCCATCTCAGTAATTTTTAATCTAGAAAAGAACCTATTTGTTAGCCCCTTCCAAGAGGTAAAGGACGCACTTAGTCCAGGAGTTAAGACAGAGACGGAGGTTGAATCTACACACATATAGAAACCGTTCTGAAAATGTTTTTTTTTTTAAAAGCATTTTTTAAAATACATTGAATTCTCCATAAGGCTTACAATCGTCATCTAGTGTCACATTGTATATTGCACTTAAAACGTTTTATTTGCAGCTGTATAGCTGAGTCTGGACAAGGGCCAGCTATATCCCAAGCTATTAGCAGAGAATTCTCAATACGAAGAGGTGCTGGCCAAGTTTTAGAGCTCAGAATATTTAGAGCTTAGAATAAATATTTAAAGTATTTATTACAATGGTACCTTGGGTTACGTTACCTTTGAGTAACATAATTTCGAGTTACGAACGCAGCAAACCCGGAACTGTATACTTCCGGGTTTTGTGGCGTGCTCAGAAGTGGCACCTCCGGATGTGGACTTCTCTGAGTAAGTATGGACCCCTGGGACAAATTAAGTTCGTATCTGGAGGGTCCACTGTATATGCCACCTCAAAGAGGTGAATAATGTAAACACATCAGTAAAATGTCACAATGTATTAAATTTTAAAAGAGCTGGCTTGTCCCCCCTAAACCTTTTCCCCTCTTGTAGTACACCCAAGACTAAAACAAACAAACAAAAAACTATCCACACTGTATTCTCTCACCCCAGTTTAAGATACTCTGATCCAGCCAGCAGTGCACAACATGTCCAGCGAGCAAGTTTGTAGCTGTTGTTTTTCAGCTCAGTGGCAATCACAGCTCCTCTCTGGGAGTCCAGTTTCTGACGCCAGTCCACTCCATTACAATGCTAGAAAAATTAAGAAAGGATTAGGATTGTACACAGCATCAATTATGGCACACTGTGCCAAGTCAGGATCTGGCTACGAAGTTGAAGAGTTCATGCAACTGATTTCAAAATTATTTGTAATGCTGGAAAGGAGGAACCCACTCCTACCTAATGTGGCAGAAATTCAATTAGTGGGGACCTACAGATCTTTTTCCAGCATTGACCAAAGAAGCAAGAAGTCAGTACTTTACTTGACTCCCTTTAATTGGATGGGATGAGGGAGAGGGAATTCCAAGAATAAACTATGCCACAGTTAAAGAGACAGGCCAGTGGAAACAAATGATGTCCACACAGAAGAGCCTACATATTATCTGCTTTTTCTTACCCTTGAATCCCATTCATTCAGTGTTTTTGTGTTGATGAAAGATACTTCTCCATTGGCTCCAGTCATCACTCCATCGTGTTCACAGCGTACTATCAGGTCTATGTCATCTCCCAGCTTCCATCTCCGGTACCTACAACCAAAAATGCTTGTCAGCAACCTTATAACAAAAAATCCACGTGAGCGCAGTATATACAGGTGGCAGCAATGGGAATTTTCATGGAAGCTGCAACAAGTTTGCAAACCACACCTTGAGGTACTGTGAACTCCCAAGGTCTATTCATGTGTCAGAAGCAACAACTTACCGGTATGCAACAGAAGCCACCTCATTCTTATCCATATCATCTTCCACAAATGGGTTTGGATTGGGAAATGTGTATTTTTCTTTCCCCTGTAAAGACACACACATGCAAAAACTTTTATCAATGACATCAGATTACATGGTCAGGAGAGTCATGGCTGCCTTAAGACATGGGAAGCTTCCAGTACTCTGGTTTGAGAAACATTAGCCACTGTCTTGCTACCTAGCCCTTCCTCGAATTTTTCAAAAACATGGCTTTGATGTGGTATCCTGTTTACTAGCAAGACACTTCCCCCACCAGGAGTATTCTGTGGAACCTCCCAACAGCCATACAACTCTATCTGGAGGCCCTATAAAACAGAAAATAGATGGATGTTATCTTCTTTCTGCTTGGTGACAGATCACTCCCACATCAGCAGGAAGTTCTAAGTGACCTTAGTCAATTTCTTTCTGAAATTCTCTGCAGAGGTAAAATCCATTACCCCTTTCAATCTTACCATTCTCAGACATTGCTGGGAGAAGTTGTGGTTGATGTAGGTGGCTTCCATAGCAAGGTTGCGGGGTGAATTGAAGGAGTTGCCCTCATCCTGTGGTGGTTCATTAGCAGTCTCACTCACGGTCAGGAGGTCTGAGGATATAGCCAAACATAAATGGAAGTTCAGAAGGTTTGCCCCAAGAGATAACTCTAAAAGATTCACTTCCCCAATCATTCCATTCCCAGCCACCACCTGTCCCGTTTCAGTTTTGTAATGTATATACAAAAACACTCACCAAAATCAGAATTGTCCCTCTTGTCAAAGAAGAGTTTGGATCCAACTCTTTGGACAATGATGTCCCAGGAATATACAGAACGAGTGCAAGCCATGAGGGTAGCTAGGATGGCATCTGTAGCAAATACATTCCCCTGAGTCTTGGCCAACTGTGCATAAAGAAAAGTCATATGGATGAGAGCAGGAATCGTACAAGCAAACTAATATAGGCTGTACCACCCTCCAAAGTTATATCTGTAGGATTATCTGCTCTCTGAGGCACAGGGGTAGGGAACCTGTGATTCCAACTCCCATTAAGTCCAGCCAGCATGGCCAGTTGCCAAGGTTGATAGGAAATGTACCCCAACAGAATCTGGAGGGCCACAGGTTTCCCATCCCTGCTGTAGATGATGTTGTCAAAACCATGCTCTCATAGATTACCAATGGCATTTGCATCCCATTTTCCAGCAATTAAAATCCAAGGGAAGGCAGACAGAAGAGTCCCAATAAATGCAAGGATGAGATCTGCTCTCCTGCACGTCAATTCTATCCTTAAGCCAAAAACTTACTCCCCTCAAAGTTAAGAACTTTGGTAGATGAGCAGAAACATAAGAAGTAAACACTTCCACTTGCCTCATTTATTATTTAGCTGGGTTTTGTCCTAGCATATTTCCAAGCTCCACAGCAAATTGCAAAACATATAAAGCCTCTCTGAAAACTCTCACATCCAACCCACTAGCTCCACCACCCCAAGCACAATAAATAGGAAACTCCTCAATACTAAGAGCTAGCTCAAAGAGAAATGTCCTGCAACACTTTTGGAAGATGCTCTGACTTGGGCTTTAAGGAGTTTCCAGAAAAGGGAATTCCACTGTGTGCCAAAGCTATGAAGATCTCCTTGCCTCCCCCGCTCTTTGCACGGTCAACAGGACACACTCTTCTCTAGTCCAGTATGTCTGGCTGCAATTTCTAGTCTCAGACTTACTAAGCAATATTTCATTAGACTAACCTGCCTTGCCCAGTGCAGTACCATTTTTAATGACTTAGTAAGAAAGGTATCTGAAGTTACAAGCAAACAAGCCCTCCCTTTTTAAACTGAGGTATTTTAACAGCCATGTATAGGACAAACTACAGAGGCATATTATACCTTGCGAATGACTGGATCATCGGTAGTAGTTACAGTATGGAAGATGCGCTTGATGCTACGAAGGGTCTTTTCATTTCTTGTGGTGATGCGGTCAAAGGCTTTGTCATAGTATTCCAGGGCCCCACAGCACTCTCTGCAGGTACAAAGAAAAGATGATCATGATTTGTACTCTCAAGAACAAAGGATAATAAAAAGTGGACTAATGGGTTCAGAAATACTCATGAAAAAGAAACCCAAGGATCATTAAGATCCCATGGCACCTTTAAGGTTCAATGCCTCTCCTCTGATCTGTCAACCTCTATAAGCAGCAACGTCACATTTTAAAGCATCCTTCCCTAAATGATGCCCTCCAGATATTTTGGAGGACAACTCTGATCACCCCTGACCACTCTCTCTGTGCTAGCTAATAGGATCTGGAGTCCAACAAAGTAGATGGCACTAGGTCAGGGAAGCCGCCCAGAGTGGCTGGGGCAACCCAGTCAGATAAGGGAGTCGTCATGTGCATCCTTGCCATGAAATCCCGAGCTCTAAACCAGATTCATTGACAAGCTCCAGATCCTAACAACCAGTCATATATTCCTGCTCATATTGAAAGTCAGGGATAATTCAGGCCTTGTTAACCAAAAGTCATTTTATGTCCCGTTGTCAGTTGTAATGGTTCTAGGGGTTGCTCGTGCGTAAGCCGGTGCTTATCTTCCTGGCTAGGTGCAAACACCTGGCTGGGTTGCCAAAGTGAACCTTTTCTGTCCAGACAGCCACTCACCCGTGGCTGACTCAATCGCTGGCAGAATCCGTCAGTGGGCGTTTCTTAAACTTCTTCCAGCAAAGAAGCTCTTTGACGCCTAGTCTCCTCCTACTCTCTCTGCGCGAAAGCTTTCTGCGCAAGGAGGGCGTGGGCAGCGGAGGACCCCTACTCTCCCCGCTGGTCCCAGGCAAGGAGTCATGGGACCGCCTCGCCGCTTCCCCCATCTGCCCCCCTTCTCCACTGGTGCTACACTGATTCTCTTCCCCAGAAGATGGGCTGCTTCTCCCGATCCCTGGACGCTCTCTGGAATCCCTCTGGATTTTGCTCTCTCCCTCCGGCACTGATGGCAGTTCCCTGACATCAGTACTCAGAAAGAATACAGAAAGTTACAATGCCCAGCAAGGCAGTAATTCTGGTTTAGGTTGTCCTGACATCTAATCACAGTTTGTGTCTTGTATCAAGAAATAAGCATACTGTATTAGTTAAACTACTTGGAGGCTGTTTTTTTTCTTCTTTTAAAAAAAGATACAAATTGTTGGCCCCAAACCTTCAGCTGTCTCAAGAGACTTACATGTCCTGAGGGTCTGACACCTCCAAATATCGCATCTTCATCAACCTAGGGAAATCCATTTCCTCCTTCACCTCCCAATCACTGCGAACTTCAACAGAGGAGTCACGGGGTTTCTGCCATGCAGATAGAATAAATAGAAGAGGCAACACATCAGTGTGTAAAATGGGAACAAAAGGTGAAAGTGTGAGGGGAAAGACAGGCAGCCAAAGAGAAAGAGGTTTACCTGAGATTTTTGGTCCCATTTTTGTCTCACTCCAAACTGCTTCTGAAACTTCTTTTGGAGACGCAGTCTATCTCTGAAATGACAGAAAACTGTCAGAAAACTTTACCATCAAGGCAAAGGAGCCTGCTGATCCCAAACCCTTTTTCCAGAGTAGAGAAACTGGAACATGAATGGCTAACTATAAAAGGGTTTTCTGATCTCTTGGGTCAGAGTTGCTAAACAACCAATAAGATGCAATTTCACAATCCATGCAACAGTAATAAAAATTTAAAATATGTGACAGCAGAGTCTGGGAAATTTAGTAAGCAATTTGCTTTTTCAAGAGATTCAATCAGTTTGATGAAACTAGCTCTGCTTGACAATTTCTAAATTGTATGTTCTCCCACAAACACAGCAAGCTTACCTCTCCTTCTGCTTGGCACTTTTAGGGAGCGTCTGCATGTTAAACTGAAGGATGTTCCGGCGGTCCTTATCTCTCCGGAGGTTTCTCTGAAAGCGAGACAGCATGGAATCAAAGGGCCTACCTAGCAATCAATCCTGCAAAGGATTTCTGCCCAATATTCACTGTAATGCACGAGTTACACTAGGTGTGGGGAACCTGTGGCCCTTCCTTATGTGGCTGGACTGCAAGTCCCGTCAGCCCCAGCCAGTATGGCCAATGGTGAGGGGAGTTGTAGTTCAACAACATCTTGATGACCGTCCCCATTCCTGAGATATGCTGTGAAAAGCACCACTAAGTGTTCCTGGGAGGCATAATAAGCTAGTGTGTCACCAAAACCTAAAAAAAAAAAAAAGGGGGGGGATCACTACTTGATAGCCATACACATTCCAGCCTAAGAACAACAAAAATGAAAAACCACAAGAAGTCTCAAACTTGCAACAGCTTGTTTGAAAAAGATAGTTATCAATGACTGGGGAATGGGAGGGGATACATCTTCAAAATCCCATGAGACTGTCCATTAATGACAGGGATGGGGAACCTGTGCTCCCCTTCTGCAATCTTGTTTTGATTCCAGCTCTCAGCCAGCATGGTTAGTGATGATGGAAGCAGTAGACCACGGGTCTTTGGCCCTCTAGGTATTACTGGACTACATCTCTTATCATACCTGACTACAGGGCATATCAGCTGGGAGTGGAGACAGGACAGGGGAGAGACATGTTAGCTACTAGAGTTATAGTGCAACAAGGACAGCAGGACCGCAGGTTCCCCATACCAGATTAAGGGGAAGGTTGTCTGTTCCCTCCTCAATCTGTCTCTTTCCCCTCAGAATATCAATTGGGACAGACTAGCTATATGGCTCAAGTCTAATCTCTTCAATCAAGCCACATCATACCTGTGCAAACCTCATGCGATTCCTCTGGTAAGCTGTCTTTTGTGTCCGTGCCGTGTCCACCAGTTGGAAACTGGTTTCATCTTCCTCATGGAAATAAGCATACTGGCTTCCTCCACCAAACTGGGATGAATATTTATCTGGGAAGACAATTGTCTCAGTCATCTTAGAGTGCAAGACTGGGATTTCCTAGAAGACAAAGAACTAGAACCGTCCTACTTTCAAATAGGAGCTGAAGCAGAATTATCTTTGTGTAACTGCTAAGAACAATGGATGTGATACAGTCGTGCTCCTTTGCCCAATGGTAAATACCATGGCTGATCTCAAAACAAGATGGAGATTTCCTCTTGTAAAGTTCCAAAAAAGAAGCTCCACTACTGCTGTAATCAGTGCAGAAACACGATGTGCCCTAGTATTCTGCTTATCTGTAGTGTTGATATGCAACTGCACCAGTGGTTGCATTACCAAATTCCAAAACTACTATTTGATACAGGCAGCAGAAATTTGTTTAGGGAGAGTAGGTCTTAATGTTGCAAGCCAGAGGTTGCACAGTGTAGAGCCTATGGATGACAGTATGCATGCAAAGTATCTCTTATGGCACCCATGGACAAATCAATAAATATCCCCATAAAAATTCATAGTGGATTTTGTGAACTTGCCTCTTTTTCTGCCCTTTCAGATGTGGCAGCCGTTTCGTGTTATGCCACACCCCAACAGCAGCCACTTTGTGACTGGTGCCAACTGCACTCTCTCAAAATTCCAAATGTGCCCACCAGCCCAAAAACATTGGGAACCCCTATAAGCAGTGAAGGAATTAGAGGAATGCAGAAAAGCTTACGTTCAATGCAATTCTGTCTTGTAATGAAATGAAATGCAGGAGAAACTATAAAGGACATCTCCTGGAAGTTCAGCTTCAGTATTCTTATTGTATAGATATTGGTCAAAAGACAACAATCCTGAAGGAGTGTCTCCACCCCCATCGTTCTGCCCGGACACTGAGATCCAGCGCCGAGGGCCTTCTCGGTAGTGGCACCTGCCCTGTGGAATGCCTTCCCATCAGATGTCAAGGAAATAAAAAACTACACAACTTTTAGAAGACACCTGAAGGCAGCCCTGTTTAGGGAAGCTTTTAATATTTGATGAATCATTGTATTTTAATATTCTGCTGGAAGCCGCCCAGAGCGGCTGGGGAAACCCAGCCAGATGGGCAGGGTATAAATCATCACCATCATAATTTGCCCTAAGCCAATAACGAAGCCTCTTCAGCCAATGTAATGCCAACTTCATATACTGTGCTCACTGGCACCTTATTATAACCTGATCTTCCATATGAAATATATCAAACAAGAGCAATCACCATCATACTTACTCGTATATCGCTTATCCTGGTAAGTAGCTCCTGTCCAGTCTGCAACCTGGTCAAAATAAAAACAATGAGGAAATAAGGCTGCTTTCACGCATGCCACAAACTCATTCAAAGGATTTTCAACAGAATCTCAAAGATCGTTTCTCCAGCCAGCTAAGTTTCTGAGTGTACTCAAAATATTAAGACATCAAGATCTTTACTTGGGGAGAGATAATGAGCTGATGTACACATGACCCTGGCCGGTGTTTGTGTGCTGTCCACAACTTAGCTGTAACATGCAGAATTGCTTATTTTGCAATCTGCTGGAATCCCACTAGAAAGTCTCTCATGCTCTTGCTAAACAGTTGTGGAGATTGGTAGAAAATGGAAGCAGACATTCTCTATATGGCAGCTACCCATCCTTACAGGGAATATACTATGGCAAACACCTGCACCATCCATTACACTGCTATAATGCCCTGAAGGGCTAGGAAACTGGAATTGTCTTAAGATAATTATTAGCCAAATTTCCCCCCAGGTCCGGACCTGTATGCCTTAACGCCATCCTATGTCATGAAACACATTAGGTCAGAGCTTGCCAATGATTCATGATTCAGATTCCATTTTTAACCAGGCAATGTAATGTAAGCCAACACAATCCAGCACTGAGATGAACTGTACATCTCAGCTATAATTCTGTGAAGCCCAATAGGGACCAAAATGATGTTCCAAAAATTCACTCCCTGAAAGACTTAGGACAATTTCACTCATGGTCTTTTTGCCCTGTAAGTAGTACTGTAGGAACTGGGCTCCTGAAGCACATGGTAAGAGTGCCTTTCAAAATCTAGCCCTTAATGGAAAACATCAGCCTAGACAATGTACAAAAGCAGTTAATAGAAATTTCTGTGCAAGGGTGTGTGAAGAAGTACCTTTCCCAGCCGATCTCCTTTGCTGAAGGGCTGGTAAGGCATATCTTTGAACTGCTCTGGAACAGCACATGGACCCCATCCTGAGGGATTATCCTGGATCACGGGAGCCAGGAACTTTGCCATCTTCTATAATTCTAGTGAGAAAGGAGATGGGAGGGGGAAGAGAATAAGGGGATCAAGTAACTATAAAACAATAGTGCTTATTCGAATAGTAGGATCAGCAAATACAGTCAAACCTCAGTTGTCAAACGTAATCTGTTCCGGAAGACCATTCAACTTCCGAAAATGTTCGACAACCAAGGCGCAGCTTCTGATTGGTTGCAAGAGCTTCTTGCAGTCAAGTGTAAGCCACGGAACATTCAGGTTCCAAAAAATGTTCAAAAACCAGAGCACTTACTTCTGGGTTTTCAGTGTTCGAAGTTGAAATGTTTGAAAATGGAGCCGTTTGAGAACCAAGGTTTGACCTGTACTTGTTTTTAAGGAAACAAGAGACACACACAGGTTTTTTTGTTTTTTTTTTAAAAAAGGCCAGGCCTTCCAGTCACATCCTTAAAATTACTGACTGACATATACACACTGGGAATGAAGTACTTCTATTGAAGTCCTGTACTGTAGTTTATTGCCGCCAGGCTACTGCTTAAATAACAAAGCTGTTCTCAACATATTCATATGCCTATTTAGGGAGTGGGTTTATTGGTTTGTGTTTTCGTTTTGCTATCTTGTATTTTTATGTTTCGTATTTTTATGTTGTGAACTGCCCTGAGATCTACGGATGAAGGGCGGTATAAAAATTTAATAAATAAAATTCACGAAGCGCTGACTACATGGTTTTCACCATAGTTGTGCCTTATTAGCAAATGACTGTTAGCTGTATTTATATATAATTATACCCATGCTCTCTTTCTACATCCAAAGATGAAAAACTGGTTGCAGATTGGCTCTCTCAAAAAATACAGGTAGGTAGCCGTGTTGGTCTGCCGTAGTCGAAACAAAATTAAAAAAATCATTCTAGTAGCACCTTAGATACCAACTAAGTTTGTTATTGGTATGAGCTTTCATGTGTGGGCTTATTTACAAGCCAGCTAAGTGACATCTAGCCCAGCCTTTGCCAACCTGGTGCCCTCCAAACGTTTTGGCCTACAACTCCCACCAGACTCAGCCAGTATGGCTGTCCTAAGTCACACCAACTATTCTAAAACTAGGTCACACAGACCTGTACTATTTGTGCTCTCTACACACAGGCAGCAAGTGAATAATAAAAAACCTTGCTATGTCTAAAATAAAAAGGTTTTTAAAGTCATTTCAGTTATGATAAAGAGCCTAGTTTCTAGATACAGTACTAGAAACGTATGTCATTCTGCTTTCCCCACTTCTAGACTGAGAGCTTCATGAGGTATTCAACCCCTGAGAATGGGTGTGTGTGAAAGAGATGGAGAGAAGAGATAAAGGGAGGGGGAGGGAGATCAGCCCTGAACACAGCGTCTTGCTTGCAGGGCTCCTGGTGGGGCGAACCAGGTAGGGCAACCCACCCTTCCGCCCGCAGGCCTTCCCCCCCCCCCCCACCAAAGAGATGACAGCGGCAGAGATGGTCGCCAGAAACTAGGCCCGAGCCCTTCAGCGGGGCAAAGCGTTCTCTAGGTATGATGAATAACGGCAGGCGGTGCACGAAAGAGGCGACAGCCCCGACAATGAACCCAGCATTTGTTCGAAAGGGCCTGTTCCGAGGGCCCGTCCTGCATCCGGACACGGTGCAGACCGACGAAACGTGCTGAAGGCCGGGGCGGGGGAGAGAAAGATGCCGGCATCCTTCGTCGCCGAGGCTCCTGGACCAGCTCCAGACTCATCTCTCACCTGTACGGACCAAGGAAGGACCCGATGGCGACGGATTCGGCCCCGGTGGGGCGTCCAAGCTACGAAGCGCGGCCCTCAGGAGCACAGAAGTTTTGCAGCTAGCTCCCACTTCCGGTCCGGGTGCACTGCTGTGGCGTCATCACGCCGCGACGCCAGAAACGCCGTAAAAGCGTAGAAGGGATTCGTCTGCCTTGCGGTCGGCAAAGGAAGCCGAGCGCTCTGTTTCCCCATAGTAGGCTAAGCGGATGTACTGATGTGGCACAAGCTGTCGTGGGCTATAGAGCTCACTTCCTTAGATACGCGAAGTGGTATTCTCAGTTGTCTGGTTCATATTTGCACAAAGAGAGGGAGAAATCTAATAATGTCGGATGTCAGTGCAGTGCTAAATAAATGATTATTTTTTTTTGAGACAATCCAATTTGGCAGTGCAATCCTGTGCGTGCCTACTCAGAAGTATTGAGTTTGGTGGGTCTTTCTTTAATTTGCTGCATTTTTTTTATTGTTCACCCTCACAGCACTTTGTAATTTTAGTAGTTTATAAAGATCCGCTCCAAGGCAAGTAGACACACCTGGAATTGTGCTGCAAGTGACGATATTTACAGCAGTGAAAATGGGTGCTAACGCTTATCATTTTAGCACAGATTTCTGGTTTGGACTGGTTTGGATTTCTTCTTAATTTTTCATCCCCAAATTAGAAGTGGGAACTGCTCACAGAAGTCATGAGAGAATTCTCAGATTTGAGAATGATTATGTTGTGGGAGCAAATAGAAGGATTCCTGCTCTTTCTCATTCTGATCATATTTTGGGTGATATATACATGTATTTTTTAAAATAAAAAAAATAGTATAGGCTACTTTCCTCTCTGGCGCTGCCTATCATTGTCACTGGCTCCCTCAATCAACTATACATCCAGAGAATGCTGCTGGGGTAGTCCAAAGCTTATTATGAAGGTTGCAGGAGAAGAACTTGTGCGATCAGCCCAAAGCCTGATCCAGTCCAGCATCCTGTGGCCAGCCAGATGTCTCAATGGGAAGCTTAAAAGCAGGACCCAAGGGCAATAGCGACTCTCCACTTGTGCTTCACAGCAACGGGTATTCCAATGCATACTGCCTCCAATAGTACAGGTAGAGAGCATAGCTATCATGGCTAGTAGACATTGCTAGCCTTCTCCATGAATTTGACTAATCTTCTAATGCCACCCATATTGGTAGCCATCAGCAGGTTAAGAAGATTAACCGTGTGATTCTAACCTTGTCTTAAAAGGTAAAGGGACCCCTGACCATTAGGTCCAGTCGTGACCGACTCTGGGGTTGCAGCTCTATAGGCCGAGGAGCTGGCGTTTGTCTGCAGACAGCTTGCAGGTCATGTGGCCAGCATGACTAAGCCGCTTCTGGCGAACCAAAGCAGCGCACAGAAACGGCGTTTACCTTCCCGCCAGTGCGGTACCTATTTATCTACTTGCACTTTGATGTGCTTTCAAACTGCTAGGTGGGCAGGAGCAGGGACCGAGCAACGGGAGCTCACCCCGTTGTGGGGATTCGAACTGCCGACCTTCTGATCGGCGAGTCCTAGGCTCTGTGGTTTAACCCACAGCGCCACCCACGTCCCAAACCTTGTCTTATTTAGGAGTAAATCTGACTGAATGTACTGGGTTAGGATTGCAACCTTAGTCTCTTACTGAGCTCTGTTTTGAACTTTTGTATAAATGAACAAGGAACTTGTAATCAATTTCTGCATCATGAGGTTTCTTCACCACTAAGTCAAAGGCCCATGTTACCTAGCACCGTCTCTTCTAATTGTAGGAGGTGACCAGAGCCTCTTGCAGAAGACTGTCCCAGACCTGCTGTGTCTGAGAACCTTGATGTGCTTTTTCTAGGCTCTGATTAATTCTTTTACCCAGATCCCTTAGGGAAATGAGGTGTGTGTGTGTACTTTGTGCATGGATGTAGCCGGGGGGGGGGGAAGGGGCAGCTGCTTCCCCAATCAAGTTAAACAATAGGAATACTAAACTAACTGACAAATCACATTGGTTCTGTCCCCCCTAACAAAAGTCCTGCCGCCCATAACAAAAATCCTGGCTACGACATGACTTTATGTTTGTGTTAGGGGGACTGATCCAGGCAAGTAGGGAGAGGATACTAGAAGGAGTAGTGCCCACAGCACTTGCTGAAAAATACAAATGTGCCTCTGGACCTAAGAAAGATGGTGACCCCTGCAGTAAGGAAAAACCAGTGGGATCAGGACTGCTCCGAGACATTTTGCTACCTCTGGTGAAGGACAATTCGACCTCCCCAGTGCTGGCCTTGTCATTAGGCAAAGTGGAGTGGCTCCCTCAAGCACTAGATGTTGTTGTGTGTGGATGATGCCACCAAAGGCAGGCCATCTCTCTGTTGGATCTCTGTGTGCCAGGTGGATCACATTGTGTCCCTTTAAGTTAGCCTGCTGTGCTCAGGTGTAGTGGTGGACGCTGTCCCTTTACCTGTGTGTAAGGTTCCGTTTCCAATGTAATTGGTTTATGTATGTTGAATAGAATGGGCTTCAACTTCTCCTTTGCCCCAAGCGACACAATATTTGAGTATTTTCATTTAATCCTATCCCGATTCTTCGGGCATATATACTGCTTGAACAGTAAAGGGATCCCCTTCTCCTCACTGGCGTGTGTGTAGGCTTACTTCAGACTGACATTGCTTACACATCAAATGGTGTGTGTGGCTGGTGTGTGTTTTGGCATCTGGGGAGGTGGGCCTAGCTGGAGCAGCTAAACAGGATTAGTGCTGAAATACCCTATGATTATGTAACTGCTTTAGGTATTCATTTTTGCCCACATCTATGCTTTGCAATAGATGTTGTTTCCGTGTGTTGCTCTGGTTCGCCAGAAGCGGCTTAGTCATGCTGGCCACATGAGCTGGAAGCTGTACGCTGGCTCCCTCGGCCAATAAAGTGAGATGAGTGCCGCAACCCCAGAGTCGGCCACGACTGGACCTAATAGTCAGGGGTCCCTTTACCTTTACCTTTACCTTTATGCTTTGCAATGTATGAGCATGCAGAAGGTCCCAGGTTCAATTTCTGGCATCTCCAGTTAAGACTGAGAGAGACTCCCCATCTAACATCTTGGACAGCCACTGTGAGTCAATATAGACAATACCAGGCTTGATGGACTAATAATATCTGTTGATATAAGACAGCTTTCTGTGTTTGTATGTTCTATGAACCCCAGCAATTTGATAGAGCTTTAACCCCCTCTCCCAAATGTTCTAAGAATCACTGAACTAGGGCCTTATACCAGTCATGGATATGCAATGTGATCCCCCCAGATGTTGTGAACTACAACCCCCATTGCCCCTAACTATTGCCCATGCTGGTCGGGGCTGATGGGTCAAGGGATGATGGATGTTGCTCCCAAACATCTGGCAAACATCTGATTGGAGAAGGCTGTCTCATAGAAATGGCTGAGATTTTGTGAATCCAAATAGTGTGACTCAAGAGCTAGTTGCAACTTGTTTAGATCATGTGAAGGAGAGATGGTTCTTGATAGTGGAGACGAAGATGCAACATGGTTTATCAAAAGACCTGATTTATCAAAAGACCTAAACAGCTGTGTGTTCATTGCTTGAGTGTCTTGCCTTTGGTTTAAATAGCCTGTTTGGCACTCCATTTCTTTGTTCGTCTAGGTTGGACGTTGAGATAGCAGGATGAAATTTGGTACACTTGTTCAGGTTACCATTCTACTTCTCAGCTTTGAATTCCTCTTCAATGCTTACACTCATTTCCATATGGTGAAAGAACTATATAAAGCTGCAATATCTACCTTGGGCTGATAAGATGGAAATATAGTTGGTGTGCACATATAGAATGGCATTTTGCATATGAAGGGACACAGGTGGCCCTGTGGGTTAAACCACAGAGCCTAGGGCTTGCTGATCAGAAGGTCGGCGGTTCGAATCCCTGCGCTAGTAAAGTGAGATGAGCGCTGCAACCCAAGAGGCGTCTGCAACTGGACATAACGGTCAGGGGTCCCTGTACCTTTACCTTTACATATAGAATGGCATTTTGCATATGAAGTTTGAATATCTGCTTCTAACTTGCTTTCGAGGGATAGGGAGGAAAGATTCAAAATAAATTATAATGTGAGATCTGAAGCAAGGTCTTTCAAATATTTGCTTAGTTTTATAGGAATTTCACCTTCTCTTCTACCTATAGAATTTTTAAATGATGCTATGGTCCTATTCTTATGCTCCTGATGGATATTATTTTTGGGGGAATCTGTGCTCTCTCTCCCTGCTCCTCTGACTTTGGAAGTGATAGGTGTCTAGCTATTAAACAATCTCTGGGACAGTTTTTCTAGAGAGGCTTTTAGAAAATGACGCAAGGCTTTCCATTTTAAGAGGGCCTCTGAGGTGTTGTTATCAGCTTGTCTTTGTAGCAGTGTAACCTGATGTCCAGCTCATGAAACCCTTTAATTTTGGTTATAAATGGTTAGTGTTTTATTCTGTTTAAAATGCTGAGAGCTCGTGTTTTAATTTCTATAAACTGGCTGCATTTTATGATTATATGATTGTCACAGCCTAATTCCATTCTTAAAGCTGCTTTGATTAGCCTGTGCAAAAGATTGCAGCCTCTGTTATGTACTCTGCTCACACAAGCATGGGATTCCCCCCCCCATCCCCTTCCACCTCTGCCTTGCCACTGTATAGATTTTTGTTGCTGCTGCAAGTTTTCTGTTTCTGCAGAACGCCTCAATAGCTGCGGATTCCCTCTCCTTGTGCTGCTATCCTCAGCTCCCCTAGAGGGCTGGGTACCCCACTCTGTGAAAACCTTTGGTCTCTGGGCTTCTGGTGTTGTCATTCTGATGCTAATGCCCAGAAGCAGTCCTTTAAAACCTCTCATTTATTGAGCTTTTATTGAAAGGATGTCACGGATGTGTGACTGGAACAACCTGTGCCGTGATGTTGCCAGAGCACAGATAATAAATTATCAGCCTGAGCCACAACTGCACTACCCTGGCACCAGCCTCTTTGAAATAAAGGAGGCTGGCTGCAGTGGAGAGTTTGAAGATCAAAGATTGTCCTCTAATATCCTCTCTCTCTCTCTCTCTCTCTCTCTCTCTCTCTCTCTCTCAGTATGGAGGTTGTGAACTGGGCAGGCTTAAACTGCAGCGGTGAGCTACTCCCACCAGAGAGCGCTGCTTCCTTCTAAATGGAAGGTGATGCTGGTGGAAGTGAATATCAGCATCTAGATATAATTAATAGGACGCAAATTGTTGTGATTGACAGGCCCCTGGAGAGTCCTCTCCTATATTTTATTTATAGCTTGTCTTTGCCAGCTCCTCACTAATGTAACTAATGACCTGTCTAGAGAGGTGACTCCATTTTCTTGACCCTTTTAACTCCTGCATCAGGACAACAGTGGCCTGAGATGCTTCTCAGACTTTTGGATCACAGCCTCCCTTTACTCTCTCTTCTCTCCCAACCAATCAAGCACCAGCTACTTGGTTTGAGTGAGGACATGGGTGGATCCTCATAAACACAGCAGTCTGCAATACATTTGGTGAGCCAGTGTGGTGTAGTTGGGACCCGGGTTCAAATCCCCACTCGACACCCACTCATGAAGCTCACTGGACCAGCCGCTGTCTCTCAGCCTGACCTACCTCGCAGGATTGTTGCAAGGATATATTGGGGAGAGGGAGAACCACAGACGCCATTTTGAGCTCGTTGGAGGAAAGGTGGAATTTAAATGCAGCAGCAGCAACAACAACACATGCAGTGGAGTGTGAAGATTTGGGTTGAACAATGATAGTATTTTTCTGGTTTAGGTTTCTGGAGAGCTTGCAGGGATTAAGGAAAGCAGAATTACAACAAAACGACCAGGGGGGGGAAAATCACAAATCACATTGGAACAGAGAATGGAATGAAAGAAACATTGCAGCATCAAAATCAAAATAAAACTTGGGGCAGAGGAATAAAACCCACCGAGCTAAAACCGTATAAAACCACAACATGAGGCTTGAGAACATGAAAAAGGGACTTGCTAGGCAGTGGAAAGGTGCTAAAATAGCTGTTCGTCTGGTGGGCCTTTATGAAGATGGCATAGCTGAGGAGCCACTACTGAAAAGGCCTCCTTTTCTTATGACCAATGGCCCTCATGGGGTGGGGGCACTTGAAGAAAGCCCTCAAAGAACAAACTCAGGGTTTGGGTAAATACACTTGGAAAGAGATGGCCCTTTTGATTCCAAGTTGCCAAACCATGAAAGGCTTTAAAAATTAAAACCAGCACTTTGAATCCTTTTATTGGAATGTTTCTTGATATTCAGATCACAAGATGAGTCCTGCTGGGTCGGGCCAAAGACTCATCTAGTCTAACACCCTGTTCTCATAGCAGCCAAGCAGATGCCTTAGAGAATCCCAACAATCAGGACCTGAGCGACAACACTCTCCCCGCCTGTGATTCTCAGACTGTGGCATTCAGCAGCATCTAATAAATGAGCTGGAAGTGGAATAGCAACTCTGCTTCCAGGCTTCCGGAATCCAAGTAACAACCTGTAGCTCCAAATGGTGTAGTGGGTGGGTGGCAACAATTTTAATTGGTACCGTGGTAGTAGAAGCCCTAATGTAGGTGGAAAGGTTTAAATATTCGGTCTCCTCTTTCTGCACTCTGTGTCACGATCCCCCCATGCTGCAGTTTGGGGCAAGGAAAAGAAAGAGTAAAGAACAGCTATTGCTGGACCATAAAGAAGGCTGATCGCCGAAGAATTGATGCTTTTGAATTATGGTGCTGGAGGAGACTCTTGAGAGTCCCATGGACTGCAAGAAGATCAAACCTATCCATTCTGAAGGAAATCAGCCCTGAGTGCTCACTGGAAGGACAGATCCTGAAGCTGAGGCTCCAATACTTTGGCCACCTCATGAGAAGAGAAGACTCTCTGGAGAAGACCCTGCTGTTGGGAAAGTTGGAGGACACAAGGAGAAGGGGATGACAGAGGACGAGATGGTTGGACAGTGTTCTTGAAGCTACCAGCATGAGTTTGACCAAACTGCGGGAGGCAGTGGAAGACAGAAGTGCCTGGCGTGCTCTGGTCCATGGGGTCACGAAGAGTCGAACATGACTAAACAACAACAACAAATTAGGGAGGCTTTTAAATGGGAGTACACTGTTCAACTTCAGTGGCCTGTGCTTGTCAAATGGGGAGAGACACAGCTCAGTGGCAGCCCATCTGAGTTACATGCAGATGGTCCTTGGGTCAATCCCTGGCATCTCCAGGGAGCACTGGGGATGTCCTCTGTGTGAAACCCTGGAAAGCTGCCAGTCAGTGCAGACAGTTCTAGGCTAGCTGGACCAATGGTCGGCCTTAGTATAAGACAGCTTCCTTGGTTCCTATGGTACTTGGGGAACAGCAAAGCTTTACCCATCATGTAAAACAGTGGCAATCCACTCTATGCAGATAGAGTGAAGCTGTGTCATAGATGCACACATGGTGTACTTTCTGAAACAAAATGTGAACCAAACCACAGCTATCTTGAAATTCACGCTTACCCAAATTTTGCAGTGCAGTTGTCCAGCCAACCTATGTTTCAAAAAAAAAATGCATATATTCAGAGATAGCGTGCATAGGAGTGAAGATATTAGTGAAAGCAACATCCAAAAAATGCATTATATTAGGGGAATTACTTGCAAATATTGTGTAAGTAAAAACTGCATATGAAATTTGTTTTATTAGGGAAAAATCGCATTACAGTGCTGATGGTTTTTCATGAGGATTTAACCCCCCCCCAAAAAAAATCACAATTTGCTGCAAAATGTCGAGAACTGAATCCAAGATGGGGAAAATGAGAAACTCTGAGTAGGTGAGAGATCCTTCCATCCCTACTGAAGATCCAGGCAAGCATTGCAAGAGACCAGCTCTCATGAACGTCTCCTTGTACCTTTGAGCTTGAGCTCAGCAGCCTACCCAGGAGACCTTGCTTTGATCAACAGCTCTCTAAAGGCAGCATTTAATATGACAGATTAATTAGTTAATGTTTGTAAAGAGCTTTGAACATGAAAAGTGCTCTATAAATGCAGAGTATCGTTATTAATCACTGTTACACAGAGCCTGCCCCAGCCTACTGGGAGGAATGGGACCCTGGAGGCCTGTGCTGCACAGCTTTTGGCCCTGGGGCACTCTCACTTCCTTGTCTCTCCATTCCCATTACCTCACCCCTTAACAAGAATCCTTCTGGGGTTAGTGCACAAAGCAGCACTTGGCACAGAGATCAAGCTGTTTCTCTTCGCGGGAGAAGGGAAGTGCTGATCAATCCAGCCCAGGCCGGGGGCCTTCCTACTGGCAGTAAATTGCTGGCCGATTTGTCTATAGTTCCTCTGGGGATACCCTGTTCCAGAGGCAAGCCATGTGTTTATAGCTGGGAGGGCTTCCATTGAAATGTTCTGTTAAGTTTCTTGGGAAATAGCAATGCTTCACTCATCATCATGTTTAACAACAACAACAACAACAACAACAACAACAACAACACAGTGGTACATCGGTTTAAGAACAATCCAGTTTAAGAATGATTTGGTTTACAAACTCCGTAAAACCAGAAATAGTGTCCCAGTTTGAGAACTTCACCTTGGTCTAAGAACGGAATCCGAACAGTTGAAGGGCACCGACGGCGGTAGGCCTCATTAGGGAAAGCGCACCTTGGTTTAAGAACGGTGGCGATGTTTCTGTTTTACGTAGGGTTTTGTGTCAGCGTCGCTTGTGCAGGTTCTGTGCTATTCACATGTGTCCTTTGGTGGTGAGAGAGGTTGGGGTTGGCCTAGGGTGTGGTTGGTTGTTTGGGAATGGCTGTGGTGATCTTTGTTTTCATGTGTGCGTGGGGTGGGTGGGTGTTTTGGATCAGGTTAGCCATATTGATTTGTATGCTGTTGGTGGATTTCTGTCATTGTCTTGTTGGGCTTTGTATGTGATAAAGGGGAGCCATACCGGGGTAAAGGCATCTTCTTCTATTTGTCCCCGTGTCAGTTTCAGTTTATTGGTTAATTTATCTAGTAAGGCTGTTTCCCATACTATTTGGTACCATTGGTCCATGCTTACTCCTGACAGGTCTCTCCAGTGTCTGGTTATGATATTTCTGGCTGCTGAAAGTAGGTGGGTTATGAGTTTTTTGTGGTGTAATTGGGCATTATTGTCTTGGAAGATATTTAGTTGGGCCAATTCTGGGGTGGTTTCTAATACTTGCTTAGTTATTTTACATATTTCTTGTATGGCTGTTGTCCAGTATAGTTGGATTTTGGGGCACTCTCACCACATGTGGAGGTATGTGCCTGTGGAGTGTACCCCACCCATTTGACTGGGTTGCCCCAGCCACTCTGGGCAGCTTCCAACAAAATATAAAAACACAGTAAGACATACATCAATCATTAAAAACAGGGCTGCTTTCAGATGTCTTCTAAAAGTTGTGTAGTTGTTTATCTCCTTGACATCTGATGGGAGGGAGTTCCACAGGGTAGGTGCCACTATCGAGAAGGCCCTCTGCCTGGTTCCCTGTAACATCACTTCTCGCAGTGAGGGAACTAACTGCCAGAAGACCCTCAGAGGTGGACCTCAGTTCCCGGGCTGAACAATGTGGGTGGAGACACTTCTTCAGGAATACTGGGCCTGGGCCGTTTAGGGCTTTAAATGCCAACACCAACACTGAATACTGGAATCCAGTGTAGATCCTTTAGGATTGGTGCTATATGGTTCCAACACATTTGGGACAAGAAATATTTGTTACATGGTTCCGGCAGATTTGGGGGCAGAAATCTTTATCAAGCATCTAGAGATATATCAGTAGATCCCAATCTACCTTTTACCTACTCCTGATATAGTGGATAGAGTGTAAACTAGGACTGGCCATGGATATGGATTAAGTTGGTGTTCTCAGGCATGAATTTTGCTGGGTAATTTTGGGACAGTCTCCCCTAGCCTAACCTACCTTATGGCGGCTGTTGCTATGAATGTTCATTCACCATTTAAGCTAAAAGTGCAACGTGCATTTTTCAATACAGTAATGTAGTGGGTGCTTGTGCTGATTTGAATCTTTGGATCTGGAAGGGAAATCTCCAGTGGTCCTAGAATGGAGCCTGCTTGAAGAATGCTTATAATTAGCTCTGTGATAAGGCTTCCCACTGGCTTCCTGTGGCAGCTCACCAATGTGCAGATCAAAGGGACAGTGGGGGGTTTGTTAGTGCTTTGATACTAGCTTGCAGGATTGGAGAGGGCTTGCTATGCACCAAATCAGCAAGAAGAAAACAGAAAAAAGAGGTAGTGATAGGGAGGTAAAGTACAGTGGTACCTCGGGTTAAGTACTTAATTCGTTCCGGAGGTCTGTTCTTGACCTGAAACTGTTCTTAACCTGAAACACCACTTTAGCTAATGGGGCCTCCCGCTGCCGCTGCGCCACCGGAGCACGATTTCTGTTCTCATCCTGAAGCAAAGTTCTTAACCCGAGGTATTATTTCTGGGTTAGCGGAGTCTGTAACCTGAAGCGTATGTAACCTGAAGTGTATGCAACCTGAGGTACCGCTGTATCTTGGAATAGGCCAAACTCTTCGCCAATATTGCTTATCTGGATTTTCAGATCTTCAAGGTGCAGCCTTGAAGCTTCCATTCAGTGACTTTGCAGATTGCTTGTAAATTAAAGAGGCCTGTGTATTGAGCTTTCCATCTGAACTGCTTGCACAATGCTTATGCCATGGTTAGACTATGGCTAAGCACACACTCCTGTTTACCCTGCATCCAGTGTGCTTCCACCATTGGTTTGGAAAATGTTGTACATCTAGAGACTTCTCAAAGCATGTCGGGATTTGCTTTTGCAGATTCCTAGACCTCTCTGCTTGATTCATACTCCTCCAGGATTTCCTAAATGATGAGGTATTCTCTGTATATTTTGACGGTTGCTCGTGCTCTCTTGTCTTTACTGTTCTTGGCCTTGCAGGACTGATTCGGAATGATGGTTGCAACCTGGCAATGTGGGCAAGGTTGCTGGACTCAGACCCTTCCCTGTATATTTTTTAATGATCATAAAGTGAATGCTGGAATTCTCAGGATAGTGAATTCTGCGCCCCAATATCTAATGCTGTGTCTGAGCTGCATATAAGCATGTCAGACCCACAGCCTTGAATTGAGAAGACTGGAAAAAATGTATCTGAGACAAGGTAGTGTGTGGCTTATGAGCGAGAGAGGTAAGGGGCCTCCCACCATGGGGCAGCCTAGGTTCCCCATAGCCCTGATTCCAGCAGTGAATGGGAGCTCTTCAGAAGCTACTCAGGGCCTTTGAGAGGGTAGGGTGCATTGGGAATGCATGCATTTGAAACTGAGACTCGAGAGTAAGGAGAACAGAGAAAGGTGAGGAAGGAAAATGAAAGACGGGTGAGTGATGGCGAGGCAGGAGATGGGAGACAGGGGGCAGAGATGGTGTTTATAAGTGACTAAGTGAGTTAGTCGTGGAATTTTAATCTGAGGCCCCAGTATTGATCTGTGCACGATGCAGCAGGAGAGAGCAAAGAGATGGGAGAAGAGAACTGCAGTGCTATTAATACAGAGGACACACTGTAATCTATCAGTGTCAGACCAGGGAGCCAACCTGCTGCTTTAACCCTCTCTATCTCTGGGAGTCCCAGCACTTCTTTCATCCTTGAACCTGCGGATCAGAGAGGATACCATTGGGATTCAGGTCAGAGGCATTTATGTAAAGGTTCTTCAAAGCTTTGTGTGTTGCAGAGGGGTATGGCCAATTATGCACCTTTTGGTGGAGATCCCACTAAGGAGACATTGAATATTATTAGTAGTAGTAATACACGGGTGGCGCTGTGGTCTAAACCACAGAGCCTGTTGTTGTTGTTGTTGTTTAGTAGTTTAGTCGTGTCCAACTCTTCGTGACCCCATGGACCAGAGCACGCCAGGCACTCCTGTCTTCAAACCACAGAGCCTAGGGCTTGCCAATCAGAAGGTCAACAACATCTGGTTGGCCACAGGTTCCCCATCTCTGCCTTAAGTGCTTTATCTTCCCAGTTCTCTTATATTCATTGGTCGTTTCACTTCTCCCTATTATTGTTTCATACAAGCGTTACCATTTTAACAACCTGATGAGGGTTTTTGCTTGATTTGTCTCCATGAAAAGTTTTAAAGCTGTTTGCGTTTATGATTTTTTTATTTTTAAAAAATATATTTTATTAAAGATTTGGTTTACAAAAATACAGTACTGTATGTGCATTGTCTCTTTTTTCAAGTTACATTTTCTACAGATCAGTTTATGATGATTGTTTGCTATTTCTGTTTTGATGTCTTATTGTTCTTAATTGTGCAAGCTCCTTTTGTGTATCCACAGGCAGAGAAGCGGGTGGAAATAATACATCCAAGCAAAATGGTCATTTGAGTAGCGTGTGATGCCAGAATACCTTGGACCACAAAATGTGTGCTGAGCTGAAAGCAAAACAGATAGTAAATAATATATTCTCCAATAAACCACTCTAGCCACTGGATCTCTACTGCTAGTTCTTATGGTACTTATACATGATCACCTGGAGCATCTGTAATGAGAATATGCCTCTGTATCCCGGAATTTTTTGCAGATGCGTGTATGTGTATAGTGGGGTATCTGCAAACCTCCAGATGTCATTGGACTTCAGCTGCCATCAGCCTCAGCCAGCACTGCCAATGGTCAGTGATTATAGAAGTTGTACTCCAGTAACAGGGATGTGGGTGGCGCTGTAGGCTAAACCACAGAGCCTAGGACTCGCTGATCAGAAGGTCGGCGGTTCGAATCCCCACGACGGGGTGAGCTCCCGTTGCTTGGTCCCTGCTCCTGCCAACCTAGCAGTTCGAAAGCACGTCAAAGTGCAAGTAGATAAATAGGTACTGCTCTGGCAGGAAGATAAACGGCGTTTCCATGCGCTGCTCTGGTTCACCAGAAACAGCTTAGTCATGCTGGCCACATGACCCGGAAGCTGTATGCCGGCTCCCTCGGTTAATGAAGCGAGATGAGCGCCGCAACCCCAGAGTTGGTCACGGCTGGACCTAATGCTCAGGGGTCCCTTTACTTTTACCTTACTCCAGTAACAGCTGGAGGGATCTAGTTGCCCTGTCCCTGGCACTTGCTGCTGACCCCGAGATGTATGGAATGACATTTCATTTCTTTTTAGAAGCTGTCATGCATAAAAAGTTGGCCTGTCACCTGCTTAGAGACAGTAACTTTAGCCAATCAGAACTGTGAATTTTGCCTGCTCGTTTTGATGGTGTTTAGTCCTATGGGACACAATTGCAGTCTTGCAGCTGCATAGAAGTGACCGGGGCCAGCTAATGAGCCAACTCAGTGGTGCAGTTTGGTAGTTCTAGACTTTGGGTCTAATTGGGGTGTATTTGCTTCTTTATATGGTAATGTGCATAACTTCTAATTATAAAATGTGGCAAAACAGTGCTGCCACATTTGATGAGCCCTTCTGCTCATTCTTCTGAATGGGGCCCTGGACTGAGTGTTGAGCAGAGAGGCTGCTTCTAAAACTGTTTAGAAATAGTGCCTGGAATTTTCACATTTTCCTCTTCTCTTTCCATCTCTTTCATATCATGCAAATTAGATTTATATGTCATTGTTTTCCATTGTAAACACAGGATGCTATCTTATACTGAGTGAGACCATCAATTCAACTAGCTTTGTATTGTCTTCTACACTGACAGGCAACAGCTCTCCAAAATTTCAGACAGGAGTCTTTTCTTGTTGTACCAGGATATGCCGGGGAGAGTGTGTGTTCTGCCATTGGGCCACAGCCCTTGAGTTCATTGACAAAAAAGCAGCATATTCATATTGCTATCTGAATAAATGGATGGATGGATGGATGGATGGAATGGTGCCTGATCAAACAGGAGCCTTTTTATAGTTTTTATGATTTTTAATCAATTGATTGGTTCAATTAATCAATTAAATGTTTCCGTAAGAACATATTCATGCTGCATACTTACCTGAGCATAACTTCCACTGAATTTAATGAGAATGTCTGATTAATGCCACCCCCAGCTAGGAAGCCCTTGATATTTCTTCAGTGTAGAATCTTAGCTAAACAACATATTCGTAGTCTATCCTAGAAACCACATTAGGAAAATTTACATTCACCATTGCTTTTATACTGATTCTAGCCACCAGGCACTGGTAATTATTTCCAAGTTTAATACTGTTTGTGATATTAAAAGATCCATCTCCTTAAATAAGAGATCAGATGAAAAACTGAAGGTGGAGTAAATCTAATCTAGCTTCATCTTGGTATAAAGATAAAAACTAGTTACAATTTAAATAATGAGATTTTAAGAAATAAACACAAATGCACAATGGCTTTATTGGTCACATTTGTATCCCACTCATCATCCAAGGAGCTCCGTGGTGTTACTTTCTGTGTTTTCTGGCTTTTTATGCCCACAACACTGTGAGGTAGATTAGGCTGAGAGAAGCCTACTGGCCCAAGGTCACCCAGCAAGCTTCCTGCCTGATGGCCAAACCAGGCCTGGTGTCAGTTCATGGCACCCTTGGGCAGTCGTTGGGCCCCTAGTGCTCCAGGACGACCCACTCAAATCTCCTTTCCCCCTTTGCACCAGGTAGTTGGGCATCACCTGCCATTTCAGTTTCCCACAATGCCACCCAACTGTGTGTTGATCAGAGGCATTGTGAGAAATTTCAATGGCTGCTCAGACTCAGCTGCCTGGCACTGTTCATAGTGCTACTGCAGTGGTCCACCAGCCCACCACCACTGCCAAATAAGCCCTGAAATAGGAGGAATATCTCCAGAGGGTAATCCACAAAAAGCCCTCTCAAACGTGGAGCTGTCCTTGAGTCAAATTACACAATAGCAGCAGATTCCTGCCTTTAAATGTGTCTGCTTCAACAACACAGGTGTATACCTGAGGGCTGCTATTTAAAGTGCAAAAGAAGCACCCACCACTTTTCCTCTTGCTTTTCTCCCACTCAGGCTCACATCCTATGATCAATGCCCAGCTTGGGGGGGGGGGGATGACTTTGTAGAACAAACTCCAGATGAAATAGAAGTCAGGGGAAAGATTCAGCAACCCCTTTGAACTTGAAATCACAACCTCCCCTTTGCACCATGGGAGCAAACATGCTTAAAGTTACGGTGAACTCCCCTCATGTTTTGTCTAGCCCTGAGTCACATGTTGACTCCAAGTCTCCTTATTCCAAGTCCAATCCTGCCCACTTCACACTTACCTCCTTCAGTCTCTGGGGGATGATACTGAAGGTCTTCTGCTGAAAAACTGTAGCTAGATTTCCTAACGAAGACTGCAAGCTAGCAAGCAAACTGTCAAATGTGTTATTGATGCGTTTTGTAAAGCAGGGGCAGAAAATTCTGGTCTGCAAGGCCAAATTTGGTCTGGCAGGGGTCCCAATTTGCCCTGCTAAGATATTCCTGGAAATAAATAAATAAACTCAATGTATGCCACAATGTAGTATACTTTACCAATGTATGTTACTTTATGGCATATCAGTATGAAAACTTAGATCCTCAGCATAGAATCTGAGGAGCATCTCTTTCGGGTATACCTCTGTCAGTATGATCTAGTCAAATGGGATATCTGAAGGATTGCCTCTCTCCACATGTATCTAATTAGAATTAAACTCTCCATTAGAGACCTTCCTCCAGGTGCCCCATCTTTCTTAGGGTATGTGGGTGGCTTCTGGACAGAGGGCATTCTCAAGGGTGGCACCTAAATTATGGAATCACATCTCTAAGCAGGTGTGCCTGGTACTACAATATGTTCTTTCAGAGTTTGAATGGCATCTGATTTGAACATTGTACATATATTTGTTCCTCTGGTTTGTGAGTTGTTGTTTTTAACTGGCTCTCTGTTTTGATTATTGATTTTATGTTGTGTGCTACTACTGCTTTTATCAACACCGTTATTAAAAATACTAGTATTGAGGTGATTTATTATGTCCTCTTAACCTGAGCTATCTTGAAACATTTGTAAATAAGGTGGGGTAGAAGCTGTTATATAAGAGAAGCAATTCAATTTTAAATTTGAGAGGCTTGGTTCATTTTGTGGGCTCTTCTCAACTTCTTTCTCAGCCTCAGTAAACCACAGTTGTAGTGAGGGCAAGCAGAAGAAAAAGGTTATAAAATAATTATATATAATAACAGTAGAAATTTTCCTGAGGCATTAATGGAACAGGGACATAAAGGGGCAATACTGACCACCTCAGGATCAGGGCCCATGCAGAACAGATACTTTAACAACAATATCCCTCTAAACAATCAAACACTATATTGTGAAAACTGGATATTTTAGTGGAAATCTAAAAATATCCATAATACTCCTATCTGCCAGAGAAGACCAAGGAAGTCCAGTGAATTACGTTTACTTCAGACCGAAAACAGTAATGCCCCGTTCTCCCTACACTCTTCATTTTTCTTGCTTCTACATCTTCCATCCTCGGTTCTTTAGATTAAGAGCAAAACTGGACTGCTGTTTTTCAGGTCTTCAGCCAAGACAAAATGGCTTCCATTCACTTCTGTTTGCACTGTCTTTCCTCAGGGATTTCTCCATGAAGAAAAAAGAAAATCCATTGCTCCAAGCCACCAAACATACCCACATAAACAAGGACCAAGTGATATATATAAAAAATCTTTATTTCATGTACCAGGATTTTTTTTTTTGTATTTTCTTCTTTTTAAAATTTTTCTGTTTAACAGTCTGAAAAAAAACACAAAATAAAGAAAATGGAGGTTTGTTTCTTGAACTGGTTTGAGCTGAACATAAGCAGTATCCTTGGAAAAAAAAATTCCTCACCAGTCCTAGTCCTCCCTCTCCTTTCCTCCCTCTTTCTTACTTGTTTCTCTCTCACGCACACTCACGCACACTCACACACTCATTCACACACGCACAATTTCTCATTCATCTTTTATTCATTCAGAAATGCTAGAGAACTCTACAGGAATCAAGTTCTCGAAAGCAGCTTTGGGATTTCAACCAAAATACCACCCTCTGCATATGCTGGAGAACACAAAACCAGTTTTTTAAAAAACACATTTCCAGGGCTTTGGATATTGGCTCATTTTACCCCCTTCTGCCCTTTTCATTGTTACAGGTTTGCAGGCTGAGGCTTGGGGTTAAGCAGGAGTTCTAGACATTCACTATAAAATGGGGTGTTCCATACGGATAAATAATGTCGGTCAAGCTGTATCTAGGCCCTTCAGCCATGAGGGACTTTTCTGCTGAGGCTTGGGGAGAATGCATTCTGTCACTGGCTCAGTGCCCCACCTGCTGCTTCCCTACACAACTCTGTCCTGGAAAAGGACTCAACTCTCCTCTCAAAGAGAAGAAAAGTAGGAGAAGGCAGCACTAGTTGGGTGGGTAGTGCAGGCTGCTTTTTCGGACCCCGTTTCAGTTCCAGCAGGAGCTCAGCAGCTGGGGGAGTGAAGACTCTCTGAATTGGAGCAGCACTTGTTTGAACAGGAAGAGTCAGGCGAGAGCCTAAAGGTGCCAAGAGGAATGACTGGACCCCACTCATCAAAACCCTCAGCAACAAATCCTGCTCCTTCGAGGTAATGCAAAGGGCTCTGGCCTCTTAGGACCATGGAGAGCTCACCCCATCTCTCTTTTTTTTGGCCCAAGCCAGATCTGTACCTCAAAGCTAATTCAACGCCATAGCTGTAAGCACTGTCTGCCTTGCTACCTTCGTTGGCATCCTGCTCTCCCCATCTGCCATTAACAGTGTTAAAAAGGGAACTGAAGTAAAAGCGGTGGCACACCGTTTCCCTTCAGTGGAAAAACGAATGGCCCTCATGTACACAATGGTGATTTGGGTGTCTGTGATGGGGTGTGTGGCTGTAGGTTAGGGAGTGTTCTATGCATATGCTTGCTTTTCACAGATGTAAACTAGGGGCAGATGCAGTGGAATCAAGAATGTAAGCCTTAAGTGGCCAAGCAGCGAGGAAGTAGAATTGGGCATGTCACCAGGAAGGCCCAACTGCCTTACAGCATAAGCCTTTGCTCCAGAGTGAATGTGGATGGGAACTACTGGGGTACGCAAGGGGGAGAAGATGGATTGTGGGTAGTCTAGGCCTGTCAGCAAAGTCAAGTTGGGAGGCTTATCTCTGGAACTCTAAAATGTGTCCCTTCCTCTGACGTGTGCTGAGAAGCATATACAAGAGAGACATATAAGAAGTGCCACAGTGTTGGGGGGGGGGGGGGAACAGGACATGTCAACTGCCTCCTTATGACTTGGCTGTTAAAGGCACAGGAGCCCCTTCCAGGTAAGGGTCTAGTGAGGCCTAGCTGTGGGTCTGTGGTAGAGTTTTGCAGTGACTCTTTATGGCCATAACCGACAGCAGGTGCGGGGGGGACGGGACCTATAGACCTTTGAGGGAAATGCTGGGCCCAAGAAAGACAAGGCTCATGCCCCCCCACCCTTTATGCAGCCCCCTTGCTCTTCTGTATCATCGCTTCCCCCAAAGACTCCTACCCCATAATCCTTCTGGCAGACTTCCTGTGGCAGAGATCTCAAGACGACCTTTTCTCTCTGCCATGGGCGTCTTTGGTGAGAGGAAGGGGTTAGACCTGGGGAGAAAGAGGGCAAAATGGGTCCCTAAAAAGAGGCTGAGCCTCAGGGACCCTGCCTCTCTCCCTTTCAATTGAGACTTGCAAAGCTGCCAGCTCCCACATGGGACAACTTGGCCCGTCTGACTTTATGTAACATAGCGGCAGCAGAATCTGAGCAGTTGCGGTTTTCTCTCCCATCACTGCTGCTGCAATGGCGGGTGGGGAAAACAGCACCTTCTCTTAAAGGTCCGGAGGCCAAGCTGTCCCATATTTGATTACGGCAACCCTACAGGCGGGTGTCTCTGCGTAAGGCAGGCTAAGCCTACAGCTTTTGACTGGCTGGGCCCTACAGCCAGCTGGCACTGACAACAGAATGAAGTCAGGGAATAACTTTTCTGCAGTTATGTACTTGGCATGGGGACTGTGTCTTGATTCGGTGTGTCAGGTGTTCATGAGAGGGGCATTGAATGAATCCGGCGAGAGCTATCCACGCACCAGGAAAGCTAGCAGTGTAAATGAAACCGACAACGGGAGACAAGCAGCAGCCATTTTGCCTGTTGACTTCTTTTTAAGCCTGGGAGTGAGTTCAGGGGATAGCATGTTTTGCCTGCCTGTCAGGGAACATGAGCAGAAGTCTCCACACTAACATCTAGTCCTTGTTCTGTGTTCGAGGTTGCAGCCCCAGCAATAGCAGCAGCCTTTTCTCTGTGGGGAGAGATGCCCCCCCCGCTTTTTCCTGGCCCAACATTCTCATGGCCCGTGAGGGAATTCAACCCACACCAACCAAGTGGCCAAGTTCTGGGTGTCTTTTAAAAAGTTTTTGTTGTTTTCAAATGGATTCAGTTTCCATTTTCTCTTTAGAAGCCTCTCAACCCCTAAGATTTTAGTTTTCACAGTTTTCAAGCTGGAAAAGAAAAATGAAAAGAAAAATACTATCTGGCTTTCTTGCAAGTAAATCCACTTATTATATTTACATTTATTTATAGTTGGTTCTGTTTTATTAAAAAATTGCCACTTTTTTATGAAGCTTTTTTTTGTTTTTGCAATGTCACTGTTAACCCCCAGGATAGTCACAGGCTGATGAGGCTGAGCTGATCAGCCTTAGCTTCCTGAGACCTGGAGATCAGTGAATCAGCATTAAACCCTCAAATCCCAAGGACAGGAAGGTCACTGTTAAGCCCTGTGGACCCACAGGAACATGTCGAATCACTCATCACTCCAGGGGGTTTGGTAAGCTTAGGCAGGCTCCAGTGCATGTGCAATAAAGGCATCCACAAGGACACCGAAAGCACTGCGTTTTGTTACCACCTGTCCCTGGAGATCTTTAAGAACCTGCAAGTCCACAGTGGGTTAAAAGTGAAAAGAAAACAAACTGAAAAAGTAAAGAGTAAAACCCCCCAGAAACCCAAAGAGCTGCCTCCTCTTCCCACTTGGTTTTTTAATTAATTTTTTTGTTGTTATTTCTCGGTTCCTTTTTTTAAATCTGTTTTTATTAAATGTTAAAATAATGGTACATGGGAAATCATGCATTTTCTTTTAAATTTATTTTCTATTTTTTATATTTTTAAATTTCTTTCTCTTGATTTTTTTTGAAGTTTTTTTTTTCCTTTTTCCCCTTTTTTTAAAACGTTTTGTCATTTCTTTTCAGGTGTTTCACTTAAGTTTGTTTTCTGGTTTTTTTCTGGATTTTTTTTTTATTTTTTTGCTTTTGGAAGGTTTCCCCATGGTTGCTTTCTCCTCTCCCCCTGCCCACCCCTACTGCTCCCTCCCATCCTGAACCCAAGTCCCACTCCCACCTTCCCAGCCCCCCCCCATGTTTCAGCCCCTCTTGACGGCTTCATACGGGGGTGGTCCGGCGGTTGGCTGTGTTAGTGTGGATAGAGTCCTTGTTTTCTTTCTGGATACAATTGTGAACCTGGAGGAAGCTGTTATCCCTGTCTGAATTGTAGGTGGCGGTGGGGGTAGTGGCAGCCTTCAGGGGGTCCCTGGTCAGGGTATACATCGAGATCTCCGTTGATGGGAGGGTGTTGAACCCTTTGATCCCGACGGGAGAGGCATCCCTGGAGTGTGAAGGCTCGGTGGAACGGGAACTGGAGCGACTGCGTCTCTGATAGCGGTAGCGGTAACTGGGTATGCGGGTGATGGCAGAGGACTGGAGGTAGTCTGTGGCATGAGCACTGGCACGCAGCTGTTTGTGCCGGTCAATAAACATGTGTACGGCCAGCACTCCTACCATCTCGGCTATAATGAATGACAGGGCCCCGAAGTAGAAGGACCAACCATAAGAGTAACTATTCTTCTTTGAGTCGCTTTTCGAGGGGTCTCCAGCATTGGCTGATATGTACACAATGATGCCAATTATATTACTCAGACCTGTGGACAAAGGGCAAGAGAGAAGAAACCATTAGCATGTCCTCTATGTACGTCAAGGATAAGCTGAAGAGCCCTGGTAGATATGGACTTGGGAGACCAGAGTTCAGATCTCCACTCGGCCATGAAGCTTACTGGGTGACTATGGGCCACTCCTTATTTCTCAACTCACAGAGCAGTTGTGATGGGAAGGGGGACAACCACATATGGCCACTTTTGTGCCTTGAAATAAAGTTGGTATAAAAATTCAATAATAATAAATAATAATAACAACATATAAAATCTGTACCCCACCCCAAGGCCAATTCATGTGACCATTTTTTTAAAAGATGGCAATTGTGCAGAAGTGCAGCCTCCACAATATAGGGGTGGGGGGCATTTAGAATGCTCCCGAACACATCAAGGTCATGATGCCTCTTCCTGGCTCAATCTTCTTTTGGATTGCTTTTTAGAGTGTGGCGAGTCTGAAATTAACAGGAAGCAGGGGCCACACTTTTGACCCTTGTCCCAATACTGTGCATGTCATTGGCTCTCCGTGTTAAGCACCTGCAGTGGGGTACATGCCTAGATAAGTATAGGCAGACATGTATAGGCAGACTGCACAATCAGGGCACCCTTTGAAGATGTGGGCTTTTAACGACCCCTCTAAGAGACATCCATGCTTGAGGGTCAGCCCCTCGTGTGATACCACGGGATGGCCTCGCTTCCTGTTAACAAATCTTTTTACACATACGCTGTGTGACGGGTGCTACACTCTCAGTATTGGCAAATTCAGAAGACCAGTCGCCATGCCCAAAGGGACAACTTTGGGTGGCTTCACTATTAAAAAAATGACCCAGTGATTTGGCCCTAATTGTGTACTGAACCCCAGTGGAGTTTTTGCAAACTTTTTAGGCAACAGGAAAAACAACAACCCTGGTTTTATTTTCTTTCAGAGCTCTATTTACACTACTGCCAAACCAATATGATACTCTGTTTCCATGTAAAAAAAGAAAGGAAAGTTTTGTGCATTCTGGGGATGGGAAGAGAGCCACACACACACTCCCTTATATAAAGAAGCTAAACATCTGCAAAATTGTGGGTCAGTGCTAGAGAGGGCAATAAAGTCATGCTGTTGCTTTCTTTAAAAAATAATAATCTCACTACCACATTTTACACAGTACTCATAGTCAATGGGCTAACTGGGGACAAAAATGTATTTTCAAATTCACAAATGAGCTGCACAATAATTCTACAAAAAGTGACCACCCTAAAAGCCATTGGGCAGAGCATTCCTAAGGGTCACAGTGGTGGTGGTTCTGGGGGACTTCTGGTTGTTTATAAGTTATTCTGTTCATAGAAAGGTAGCACCTCCACTGCTTCCCAGGGCCTCTCAGCTGGCATAATGGTAGGGATAGGATGCCCCCTTAAGGACACTATTCTGTTGTTGTTGTTTTATTCTAATCATTCCATTCCCTTCTTTTAGACTTTCATCACACACATCTTCCAAGGAATTCAGGGCAGTATACACAACCCCTCTTTTCCTCACAGGGAGAATCTGATAAAAGGGCTCAACCTTGTTGCCAACAACTTGTTTGTGATACCTCAACAACGTATTTGCAAATTAAGCTTTTTATGGAGGTGCAGACAGTACAGGTGACTCTCAATTTACGTGGAGGTAACACATAAAGCCACAATTGTGTATAGTCAAAATACATTGGGTGCAATGGCGGGTGGGATTGCCGAAGTCTTTTTTCCTTCCTGCCTGCCTGCCCCCTTTTTAACCCCCTGCCCAAGCACATAAAGCTGAATGCACAAAAGTTAAATGCACATAAGTTGTGAGTTACCCTGTAGCTCCAGTAACAATGGGCATTATGAATATTGTTATTGATCTGAGCTCCTCACTCACAGCCACATGCTAAAAACACTGCCATTCCAAAATGATATACTTTCTGTAGTCATATTTCTGAGAAGATATATCAGAATACATGAGTTGAACAACAATGCCGTTCCACATCTGTCCAGATGGCTGATTCAATATGCATCTAACTCTCAATGTTAAGGTGTGCCTTCACCAGGCATTTTCTCCAAGAACATCAGGGATGTAGCAGTACATTTCCTGCACCAGCAGCTGGTTGGATGTTTGAGATCCTTTCCAGCATTATTATTCTGAGAGCTGGTTCAGTCTTTCCTTTATGCTAGCTTGATTTTGCTCTAGGAAAGTCAGCACTCCACTAATGTGATAGTAACTGATCCACAATGTCTAATGACCTAGCCTAGTGAGTGACTCAGATGATGTGTGCCAGAGGCAGCCAATCTGGTGCCCTCCAGGTGTTTTGGATTACACCTCCCATCAGTGTTCAGGAATAATGGGAGTTGTAGTCCAACAACATTTGGAGGGTACCACGTTGGCTACTCCTGGGGTATGTTCAAGCTTCAGAGCATCTTCAAGAGGTGTGTAACACTGTCTCTTATGACTGGCAGGCAGGATAAGACTTCTGGATTTTCCAAGCTTGGTGTCCTACCTAACAGAGCACTGTTTTCAGCATGCTGCACTTCAAAGAAGCATTTAATTCAGGTCCAGATAAAGCCATGGCCCTCGCCTGATTCATGGCCCTCATTTGACCCTGTGAGCAATCATCCAAAAGCCCTGTGTTTTGCAGGGAACAGATGCACTGAAGCAGCACACCCCAGTTTCCAAAGAAAACTCCCATGCTAATATAGGAAACAGCCAATAGTGAAAGTAGAGAGGAATGGACAGTTATGGAGCACCACCAAAATAGCCACATACAATATTAATAACTGACCTTGTAATATAATATCTTTGCTGGTTTGGACCAGAGGTCCATCTGATCCAGCACCCTGTTTCTAACACTGGTCACCCTTCAGGATGCTTACAAGCAGTCCACAAGCTGCTGCCCCCTGCTGTATAAAGCATGGGTCCAAATATCAGCATCACTGGTCAGCAAGAGCCAATGGAGAGGGCAAATAGGCTTTCCAGTTCTGCCCAGAAAGCTGAAAAGAGCTGTCATGGTTTTGAGGTTCTATGAAGGTGAGGCGCCCCACTCTGCTCCTTATGATTGTGCTTTGGTTGAATGTAGGGATGTGTGGTGCTGTCCAAGGTGACAGTGTGGGGCTGCTGGCAGTTAGGGGTTGGAGTCTGACCGCTTCTCATGTGGGAGCTAAGAACTGGTGGCTGAGGACTCAGGGACAGCTTTCTTTCTCAGCCACAAACAATAAACCAGTGGCAAGAGTAGCCTAGTGACCTTGAGGTGTTGTTGCACTACAGTTTCCATCCTCCTTGATTGCTGGGGCTGATAGGAATTGCAGCCTGAAACATCTGAAGGGAATGGGAATGAGTGTTTGGATGAACAGTGTGAGGTTTTTATTTGGGATTATATTTGGTTTTAGCCTCATAGCGTTAGTCTGCCAGTGTCGTGCAGACTTTTGTATATGTAACTAGGTGACTGTTGAGTTCAATAATTGTTGAGAGTGAGGGAACATGTGTTCTTGCTTGATTATGGGTGAATGTGTGCAAACATAGTTTAATGGAGGTATGGGCATGTGGATATTCAGGGAACAGAAATACTGAGCAAGCGGAATCTTATTTTATGGATTCTGATGTTTTGCATACTGCATTCATTACTTTAGTTCTCTTATATACTGTATTTGATTGCGTTTGACTTCCTTTGTAAACAGCTTTGACGCCATTAGGGACAACATACAAATACAGTAATTAGAAGCAAGAGGTAAAAGCCACAAAACAGTGGGACAGGCTACTAACGAACAGCCTACACACAGCAATATTTTCAGATGCAGCTATCATGGCTCAAAAGGTTGCAAAGCTGGGTTTGGGTTTCCATATGACTTTCACATTAGGTGAAATTCAAGGTCCTGTCTCTTCTTTGGCCTAGTTCTCACTGAGGTGGGAAACCTGTTGTACCACTTCTGAATGCAGTTGGGGGTTCATACCATTGCAGTTGGGGATTCACATGACTGAATGTTACTCCATGCATATAAATAAATTTATATATATATATATATATATTTGTACTTAGAAAACTAGCATGGCATGTAGATGTTTAGACTAGGACTCTCTGATCTCTAATATTCCATGTGGAGGGATTTTCTTTTGTATGGAGGAACATTCAATCATGTGAGGCCCCACCTGGAAGCTGAAATGGTACAGCCCAGACCACCTCAGTGACACAATCAGGCATGAGATGCCAAACAAAACTTCTTCGCTTTCCTGAGCTACTCTTTATTCCTCAGCCTTGTAGATAATGCATAAAATAATAAAAGTATGTTGGCATTTTTTATTTGTGTCCTCTTTATTTTCTGTTGGTGGTAGATAACCCTTGTCTTTAGCAAATCTGTGGCTGAAATGAAAGTTTCCCATCATACGTTGGAACAGCCTGGTTTCTCCAATGTATTTAAGATGAAGAAGCACCATTATATTTTCTTCTTGCTTATATTGCCCCACATCCTCCCTACTAAGAGGCTGCTAAAGAGGAAGTCTTGAGAGGGGCTCTTTCCTATCCTTCTATGCAGCCACAGAAGAGATATGCGCTGTTCTTCTCTGCTGAACGACTGAGTAGTGAAGGATAAGTCTTGGCCCTTCTTCTCTGCCAAACAAATGGACAGTGAAGAATAAGCCTTGTAGTCTAATCCATGATCTTATATATCACTTTCAACATGTGTGAAGCCCTATTATAAGTAAAACCAGCAGAGAGTCCTGTGGCATCTTAAAGACCAACAAATTTATTATGGCACACACTTTTTTAGACTACTGTAGCACCCTCTTCATCACAGGTGTGAAATGTAATCCTCAGCTGGCAGGTGACTTACTTGAGGCAAACCTAGTTTCACCTTTGAATGCAAATTTTGCAAGACAGCAAATCCTCTTTGGGCTTGAGAGGTTTTGCAACCTCAGGGCCACGCCAGGCGAGATAGTGGAAGACCTATCTGTTCAAGCCTGGGTATGCTCTAATCACATAGGTAATGAGGGCAGAGGCACCTGATTTTAAGAGCACTCCCCCGACTCTGCTTGTAGCTTGTTTGTTCATCATTCCACCCTTTCCATTCTACCCTTCATCACATTGTACTTGGGGGCAATTGTACAGTATAACCCTCTACAGTCCCCCCCCCCAACTTTTATCTTGTACTGGAAGTGAAGTTGGCTGGGAGAAAAGTATGAAATTGGAGCAAACATGACCTTAAACATCTGGGGCTGTACCCAACTAAATTCAGCTCAGAGGACACCCATTGAAATGGACAAACCTAAGCCTGTTGTCCATTAATGTCAACAGGCCTACTCTGGGCAGGACTAGCATAGATACAACCCATCATCATGTCTACGTTGGTGCTTGCCTAAAACAGGTGATAACCCCAACATGTTGAAATTTCTGGAGTATGCAGTTATGCATCTTCTCTCTCTCCCCCTCTCTCTGACTTCTTCTTTCATCTAAGTTAATTCTCTGTCACTGTAGCTGTGCAAACATTTGCATGTCCTTTCTCCTTGCTCTCTCTGCTCCCTCCCCCCCCCCGCACGCACTTCCATTGCACTGGCAGCTGCCTAGTGGCTGCTCTCTCAGCCTCCCAGCACCTTGAGCCCCTCCCTCCCTCCCTCGCTTGCGATTTTTGTCCTCTGATCCCGAGGACGCTGGTCAACCCTCAGCCCTCCTTTACCTGCAGACACGAAGAAGATACCGGCACTAAGGATGATGTTATGTCGGGTTTTGTAGAACTCGCTGGCTGCAATGCAGAGTCCACCCATGAAAAGCAGAATCACACTCAGGATCGGGAAAATACTAGAGGCCCTTACAGCCCCTGTAAGCAAAGAAAGGGGTTTGGGGTGGGTGGTGGGGAGAGGAAGGGGAGAAACAGAACAGCATGCATGCAAGAAACATGGAGAAGGGTGGGGAGAAGGAGCGGGAAGGCAAACAGGAGCAAAGTGAAGAGATTGAGGGGAGGGGGGAGGAGGATTGTACCAAGGATGAACATAAAAGACGGAGCAAACAAGCACAGGAATTGGAAAGGCCAGTGATAGGGGAGGAATAAGGAGACAGAAGGAGGAGAGAGAAACAGAGTGTCAACAGAAGAAGAGAGCTGTTACAAATGAACTGTCAACATCTTGGATATTAGAAACGAGCAGTGAACTTAGGGCCAGGGACCAGTCAAATGGCATCTGATAGCAGACGTTCTCCTGGCTCCTTCGTGCACCCAGAAAGCCCAAAGGCACATCCCTCTCACCAAACAGAAAGTGAAATCTGCAGGCCAGAAAGCCACCACCAATGCAGTGCAGTACTGAGGCATATAGGTGGCAACTGCAATCAGCAGAGAGGCACCACAAAAATAAACACAGATATTTTGCAGAAGTGGATGCAAAGGTGTCTCCTAAGAGAGCCAAAAGGTAAATCCCTGCTGAGACGTGTGTGCATGCACACAGACACACACTTAGAAAAGGCACATATGAATTGCACACAAACGAAGGCAGTCCTATTAACCCTCTCTCTCATTCACTCTCATCCTCACACATTCCACCCAGCAGATGGCAGTAGCATGCAGATATATAAGTGACACACACACACACACACACACACCAGGTTAAGAATAGCGTATGGGTGGCTCTATACATTGCAACTGGGCTAGGAAACGCAGAGCTTCAGCAAAATGTAAAGTGTGGAAGTGACATATGTTCATGCATGTACATGTGTGAGAAAAGCCTGATTGGGTCATGTATCCACAATGTGTGCACACGGGCATTTAAAGATGAACATGCACATGTCCACACTTCACATGCTTGCAATGGAAAACACTGGGGCTAACATTTCCTACTTAAAATGTAATGTGTGTGGCAGCATCTAAGGCTGTGTACACACCATACATTTAAAGCACACTCTGAATCCTGGAAACTGTAGTTTACTCCTCACAGAGCTACAACTCCTCTTAACAAACTACAGTTCCCAAAATTTTGGGGGGTATGTGTGTGTGTTTTAAATGTATAGAGTGTAATCAACCTGAGATGTTCAGTCCTCAAAAGCACAATGCAGATTAGAATGGCCAGACCAAAATACGAGAGAGAGACACTGCAAACACTTTTGTAAATCAAGAAAATCTTTAATAAAAAAAATCACAAGGATGGCCAGACCACAAGTAAATGTGAATTGAAAATGGGTGGGGTGGGGGGGGTGTCCACCTACAGTGGTACCTCGGGTTACAGACACTTCAGGTTACAGACTCCGCTAACCCAGAAATAGTACCTCGGGTTAAGAACCTTGCTTCAGGATGAGAACAGAAATCACATGGTGATGGTGCGGAATGAATTAAGCTCTTAACCTGAGGTACCACTGCATTCATCACCATCTTAACCACAGAGTTTAGTTTACTTCTGACTCCTTTTCAGAATTTTATATTAGGGTCCATCTAAGCCCTCCTATAATCTTCCCAGGTTCTCACTCCCCATTTAGTACTGCTAATTTACAGAAATATATCCCATGATGCAACAGTGTGACATGTGCTGTGATACAAGGAGGTAAAGAAGCTCACAGGATACATTTTCAAAAAAGGAAACTGTTAGAAGCAAGTACAGTGGTACCTTGGGTTAAGAACTTAATTCGTTCTGGAGGTCTGTTCTTAACCTGAAACTGTTCTTAACCTGAGGTACCACTTTAGCTAATGGGGCCTCCTGCTGCCGCTGCACCGTCACCGTATGATTTCTGTTCTCATCCTGAAGCAAAGTTCTTAACCCGAGGTACTATTTCTCGGTTAGTGGAGTCTGTAACCTGAAGCATCTGTAACCTGAAGCGTCTGCAACCTGAGGTACCACTGTAGCTTTCATTCTTGGGAAGACTATGTGATTCCAAGGTAAATCATCACGTTTGGTCACTCTGACTTAAGCAGTTCCCCTGTGAGGATAGGTTATCTCACATTTGGGACTTTTTCATTTACAAAGACGAACTAATGCCTACTCAGTGAAGTTGAATGTTGGAAGATTCGGGGCAGACGTGAGAAAATACTTCTTCACCCTGAGCATACCTGAAGTATGGAATTCATTCCTATAAGGTGTAGTGATGGTAACCAACCAGGATGGCTTTAAAAGAGGATTGGACAAATTCATGGAAGATAATGCTGTCAATGACCTGCTATTAGCCATGATGGGTATGATCTGCCTCCACTGTGGGGGGGAAGTAAGTCTCTGAATACCAGTTGCTGGCTTTTAGACAGTTTTGCAATAAAAGCATTACTTGCACACTTGAATCAAGTTGTACCACTCTGAATATTATACTGAAAAAGCAGGAAATAGACAAACACATTGGGTTATCTTTGGGCCTGCTTTGTATCAGGGGAGCTTTGGAATTTGTGCTCTCTCTTGCCTTTCATTCGGTCCCTTTCACTTGCTTTGCAAGGCAATTCTTTTTTTCCACCTGATTCGTCAGGTGTTTGACTGTTTTGCTTAAGAATATATGAATGTTGCATAAATGCCCCAAACACAGATCAAACCCAAGGCAGGAGGAGGAAAGTAAGTATTTCATTTATAAAGGGACAGGTACTCAAATCTTGGATCAGCTTTTATACATTCCCTACAGGTTACATTTTACTACCACTACTACTGCAACAATACATGCATTTTAGTGCCAACACATAGCTAATTGCTGTGGAAAACATGGCAGCAATGCTGTCCAGATCCAAAAGATTTTAAATCTGTATTAGATGGGCTAGAGAAACATCTCTTGCCTTTCCCAGTTTCCTGGCTATGTTTCAGAGATGGTGGTATGCTACACTAATGACTTCAGGAAAACACTAATGAGATTTAACGGTGGGGAATGACAGCAAATGCCAGGAGATGCTTGCCATCAGAGGATGCCCTACATACTGAGGGACCTTTTAAGAATACCATAGGTGTGTGCCACTATTTCCCTACTCCCGCTGCCCCCCATACATTGCTAATTAGTCCAGCACAAAAGCAACAACAGAGAATTGTGGCAGCAGCACAAAGCCTCTTCTGGACCAGTTTTATTTGACTGCCTGGGAAAGGACCACCATTCAGAATACATTATGCAGAAGCAAGCCTAATGATTGCAAACTACACTCAATTTGCATGGTGCACTGCAATTACGTTCAGTCATGCAGCCCTGAATATTTGTGCCCACCCGCCCCATATAAGCTTTTCTTTCACTAGAAGGATAGAGAAAATTGAACTCTTTGCTCTAGGTGTTTGTATTGTGAGCTTACTCCCTGCAATGTGTATGAATGTGTGAAACTGATCTCTGAAGCAAGGGGGACTGTGTTCATTGATTGCATAGTTCCATAGAAGGCATTCTCTGATGAAGGTTCAAAAATTATAGGCATTACATAGGGTGGCCAGATGGGGAAAAAAGGACCCTACTTCTGCAAGCTACACCTGCTGAAATTTCCTATTCTGCATGACTATAAAAGATGCAGGATCTCCATCCCTTTTTTCACCTGTCCCCACCCTTAGGTTACATACAGCTGCAGCCAAGGGTGCGAAAGCCTTGGCCTCTTTTTCACTCGGCTATCCTATCAGCAGGTCTTCAATTTCTAATATTTATAGGGAAAGTCTTCCATGCCTTGTTCTTCTATCTGGGTTTCCTCTGTTCTAGCATGAAGGGGTGGAGTGGATGGAAGGATATTCCTGTGGGGTTTCCAGCTTTTGAACTTGTCCCTTCAACAGCAATTTTGATGTGGCACAATGAGCAGATGGCAACGTTTAGCTCCTTGTCACATAAACACACAGCTGTTGAGTTCTGCATGTCACATCTCTCTTCAAGGCACAGGAGCAGACTAGATTGCATTTGTTGTGTGTGTGTGTGTGTGTGTGTGTGTGTGTGTGTGTGTGGTTTTTTTAAAGAAAACATTTCTGCCTAGTTGCCAACCTTACTAATGAACCATTGCTGTTGCTATTCCACCTTAAAAGGCAGGCACATGATCTTCCCCCATTCAAAATGATTAAAAACTGGAAACCAAAACTACGTAATCAGACATCTCCATTGTATGAAGTGGACTGTGAATATATATATCAGGTATATAACTACTTTTTAGCAACTCTATGTGTAAAGATGACAGACAGGCCATATGCTTTGTATGTGAAAGGTCCTCTGTTCAGTCCTCCACATCTCTCCTCTGGCAATGATGCTGAAAACACCTCCTTGAGCGCAGACAATGTTGGGCTAGGTGAAGTAATGGCCCAATCTCATTCTGACTACTACACCCTTCCAACCCAGGAAGTGGATTGAAGCTCTGTAACAATGCCATGGATTTTAAGCTTGCTTGACTGATGGCCATCTAAAGAGGTAACCTCTATAAAATATTGTATAGGTTGACAGTCTTGCTCAGCACTAATGCTCCAATGCTGATCCCAAGTCTATGATGGGGGCCCTGGCAATATAACAAGCCAGGCTTCCGGCTGTAAAATTACAAGGCACGAATATGAGCCCTGCTGTTAGAAAGCAGATCTGAGAAGGTGCAGCCACAGCTCTAATAGGGGTGAAGGTGGAACCAAGACTGCATGTTCTCCTAGCTTTGCTTATAAATGGTTTCAGAAAGAACCCGGCATCCTCATGTGGTTTGGGACACAGGACACTGAGAGGCAGAGATCAGATCACTAAGCAGGTAGGCAAGCAAGCCCCAAGATGGAGCAGATACACAAGCACATTCCATGGGTTTCTGCAGACATCTGCTTGGTGACACATATGGAGAACTGCACTCAAAGTGCATGATTCTAGCAAGGTGCTTTCTGGTAACACAGCACTCAAGAGGCACAACAAGTTACCCCAGGGATTACCATAAGCACACTGCTTTGAAAGTGCATCTTGTACTTGTCATGCACAGACAACACCATGCACGCCTATATTTATCACATCTGGATCCTGCAGTTTCTCCAAGCAGCTCCGACTATCATTTCTTCCATTTTATCTTCACAGGTTAGATTTTCTGAAGCCACCCCAAAGCTTCCTAGCTGAGTGGGGATTAACCAAATCTTTCTGGTCCAAATCCATCACTCTATCCACTACAGCTGTCTCTTCTCATGCATCCTCCCTCCAACTTCAGTCTTTGCCACCAGTGAAAAGATTCTCTGAGTCAACTGTTTTTATTATCTTGTGAATGGCTTTGACACCATCTGCAGGTCCTGAAAAGCAGCATGTTGATATTAATATACATGGAATAAGATTACTCTTAGTTGCACTGTGTCCTGAAATGAATACATTTGAATACCCCAGCACCTTAGTAACTAACCTAGGAGGTTACCTGAGCCCTCACTAATAACAAATGACTCCAGAATACCTATTTGCACAATTTTGAAAATCCATATGAAGGCTATTTAGACTCCTTGTGTTAACTGTGAAGTCTATAACCTCTGCCCCTGTAACTTAATCCATGATGAAAGTAAAGCCCAAAAGACAAGGGTGGATATTTTAATTCTTGCATTTATTTATTTGTATTATTAAACATATTCTTAAAGTAGAGATAGTAAGATACTTCACATGGCCATGCCTTGAGACTCAAAAGGAGATTTTAGCCTTTACTGTTCCATTTTGTAAGTTTTGAGGTAGGATAGTTGGCTTGCAAGACTGTCGATTTCAGCTGCCCATCAGCACAGCTCAGATACTGTGCTACAGTACAGATTACTACAGTACAGATGTGAAGCTTTGCACTTTTCAGTGCAGCTCAGCTTCTTGTGAGCTAATTAGCATGTGGTAGAGTCAGTCAACACTAGGAATGGAGGAGGAATATTGACTGCTCTGGATCAGAATGCAACTGCTGATTGGGTCATGCACTTCTCTGTATTTTGCAATGCTCAAAAATGATGCACAAAATATGCATTTTATGGTTAAAAAGTGTTTCAAAAAGAATGGGAAAATGTGTATTGGGGAAAATGCATACAAAAACACATACAGTGATACATATAATAACACATATAATTTTATTGTGAACTTTTCATGCATTTTAAAAAAACCTTCACAAAATGGGACAGAATGGACCTCTGCCTGAGTCCTAGTTATCACTGCCATCTCCAGGTTTGGAGGAGTTCTTGGTCAAGATGCTCTCCTTCCTGCTATCACTACCATCCATTCACTTGCCTTATCTGTGTGGGTCTAAGCTACATCACTGGTGAGAGGGAGAAGGCAAGATGAGCGAAGAAAGCTCCTCTTTCCCATAGTTCCTGATGCTATTCACTTGCTTGGACAGGGCAGGTAGAACAGGCAGTGACAGCAAGGGGATAGAACAGCAAGCCCAGGTTGCTCTGGGGGACCATTGTAGATCCCCTGCTGGAATGCAGAAGGTACATGAGGATGCTAACTCCCTAACACCAGCCTTGCCAATTATTCAGAACAAAGAACAAGGTGGACCCCATATACAGAAGCCATGCTTGCTAACTGCCTTGCTCAATCAGACCATAAACTCATCTAGTCCATAATTCTGTTAGCAACAGCAGCCAGGCCTTAGGGAAATTCATACAGAGAATAGGAAGGTGACAGCCTTCCACTTTTGCTTCTCTTCAACCTTTAGCATCCAGAGATACACTGCCTCTAAACACTGGTGTTCTATTTAGTTAAGAGTTTGTTGTTAGTGCTTGTGATTTGATTTAGGGCCAAGCTACACATTACACTGCAGCCGCATATAATGTTAGCTCAGTGGCCCCTTCTCCATTGCAAAGCGGACTCAGGAAGGAGAGAAGCAGTAGGGAAAACTCTCTCTGAAATTCCCTCCAGTTGCTCTCATTCTTAAGAGCTCTGGACCTTCCAAAAGGGTTTTGCAGGGACAGACAGGTTAACATTGGTTTGGTTCAAATGCTACAGTAAGCCAGGCTCCCCTGACTATGTGAGCGTATTGACTCTCAGTGAGAGCAGGGTAGTGCCATTGCTGTTCATAGCACTGTACCCAACTTCTTTGTGGTGTGTTATGAAGGTGTGTTTCATTGCATGGACATATGCAATTTGAAGGCATGAAGGCACCTCTTTCCTGGCTGTTTTTTTTTTCTCTCTCTCATATATATATATATATATATATATATATATATATATATATATGTGTGTGTGTGTGTGTGTGTGTGTGTGTGTGTGATGATTATAATTTGTTTTAAACTTTTTAAATGTTGAATTTTATATTGCTGTAATACACCATGAGACTTTCTCATGATGGATGGGAAATAAATATAATAATTATTAATAATAATATCCTGACATCAACCTGAATGGGTGAGAGATTGGTGCAACAGTCTAGAAGTGACCTTTGCTGGCACTTTTGCTAGGTGTGATAAAAGCAGATCTTTTCATCTCAAGAAGGAGAAAGTAAAGACAGAAATGCAGCTCCATATCTCTCGTAACATCTAGTGTGACCCTGTGTTGTTGCCATCAATTATCTATCTACTATGCCCCTAATATCTCTTTCCTTGGTGGCTACTGTCTGTCTAGACCCCATCTGTATATAGCGAGGAGAAAATAAAAGTACAAGCATTGAAAATCTCAAACACCTGCAACGCACCATGATGCCAGCAGCATGCCTAAGTAGTTGGTACACCTTCCTAGGCCTATCTCTGACATCTCCGAGAAGGGTTGGAAATGCCCCCTGTCTGAAACCCTGGATTGCTGCTGACAGTCAGTGTAGACAATACTGTGCTAGATGGGCAAATGGTCTGGCTTAGTATAAGGCAGCTTCCTGTGTTTTATGTTTAGGTGGTTTCCTGCTTCACAAATGGCAACCCAAGGACTACAAATATAGTCTTTAAAGCCAATTCCCATGTGACTTTCTCAATGTGGGCACATAGTTGAAAACCATATTTAAATAGCAAAACTACCAATGTGGTGCCATCAGTTCCAAAGGCCACCCCTGAATTAAAGACAAAGGGAGTGATTAGGAAAGAATATTCCCCCACATGTTCACTACAGGGGAACCTGGTTATTATAATCATTAATCTAATCTAATCTAATCTAATCTAATCTAATCTAATCATATCATATACACAAGAGTCCATTCTATCTCTACGATTCTATGATTCTATGTGTGCCGTTCACAATGGTCAAAATTCAGCATACATTTTGCAATTTAAATTCTGGTACTTTTTTGAACCCAAATTTAAAAAGTAGTGTATGCATAGACTTTGAGCTTATTCCCCTACAATTTCCCTTGCCTGGTGTCCCTGGACCTTTCTTTGTTGATCTCCAAGACTGCTGGTGTCTCAATCTTAATGCATGTTCCCCATTTGGGATACTGGCAGTCTCTATAAGCGGAAGATGCACAGGACACGTGAAACTCCCAAAGGGAAAAGACTAGTTGGTCCATTAGGGCAAATGGGGCACTGCCCCATCACCCTCAGTCTGCCCTCAAACAGCCCCTGTCTGCCTACCTTCGTACACACAT